>NC_064926.1:50676071-51959642 GCF_023897955.1 Schistocerca gregaria
GGAATGTACTGAGCACTGGTTCAGTGTTCCGGCCTAGAAATAATAAATTGAGTTTAAATAGGATTTATGATTGTATGCCTTGAGCATAAATTTTGTCTAGTACGTGACTAACGGCGTTTTGAGCCATTTGTTTATCGACTTTATGACAGTTAAGTAACCAAGAGAGTAAAATTCAAATTTTTTGTTAACTTTGTTCCAGTAACATATTGAAAGATAAAATGTATATATCCCCATTTCATTGTGACCCACCCTTAGATATTAAGTGAACAGAGTCTGAGGCACTCTTTTTGTATGTTCTACAGGACAAACCAGATAATGGCAGCCTGGTAACTGTGTGAAAGCGTGGAGTGACTTGGACACAACTCACAGTGACCCTTCCCCTTTCCCCATGTAATTTAGAGTGAATATGAAGGAGGCACACCATCGCAACTTCCCCTCATCTACCCTTGTGAATGGAAGTGTAGAACGCCAGCCAAAGTGGCTACAACCAAGTGTGTAGAAATGAAATTGTCATGATTTGTGAGATTTTCTTTCAGTTTTAGAAAAGACTGCTAAGATATAATTTTCTGTTTATGTATCATGAATAACTGTGTTAATTTCTTTGAATTTGTGTATATAAAAATGTATTTAATATTTTAAGATTTTCATAATTTACATATTTTTGTGTGTTTGTTTGTCTAAGGCAATATGTATGCCAAAGTGTTTCATTGATTTTGCTTCAATTTTGAGTGATAATGTTGCTTATTAAGCAGTGAACATCCCAGCAATTTAAATAATTGAAGTAGGTAATCAGTTTTGTTTTAATATTTCTATATGTTTACATTTAAATTTTAAATTTTCGTAGGGAGTTAAGCTATACTCTTGCTTTCCTTTTTGTAATTTTTTTTATTTTCATTCAAAAAACTTAAGTAGAGGGTGATGTAGGGAAGCAGCCTACTCACGCCTTATAAAATTCATATCAGTCTTTCCATTGTATGCCAGCCAGTCCGCTGTAACGTTGCACAATACTTTAAAAATGAAGTAAATAACCTGAAACGTTTCTAGCACGTCAGGAGTAATACTAAATCAGTATGTGTTGAATATCAGTTCAATAACTTTAACCACTTTTGAAATTTGGACATTTTTCTGTAAAAATCACTGGCGCAACAGAAAAGAGCTAGAAACGTAAAAATTTATATTAAGATTCCATTTGCATAATAATTTAGTAGAAACAGTATTCTGGCTCTCATAAATTAAAATTTTAGTTGAAATTCATGATTTTCTGGTTTTTTTCTTAAAAATTAAGTAAGCAGGATAGATTACGTAGGCTAACAAATAAAGCTAGGATGTTTAAATTTAATTAGAAGGGAGATCCGCTATAATCATAAAGATGTGAGAAGTTTCAACTGAATAACTATAAAACAATAGCGATAGCGTATCTCCAAAGGGCAAGTTCAGAGCTCGTCTACTGCATGTAGTGTAATTAAATTAATTCTCTCGCCCAAAATACTGCATTTGACTTAGCCACGTCAGACTTTTATTATGATTACTTATCTGTGTGATGATTGGACATTTAAACTGAGAGCTTCATTGGCCATCACCAAACGAAGCAATAATTTAATCGATAACTTAAAGTGGTGCATTACTAGCCCAGCGGCTAGTCGGGAGAGCGGATTTAATCAGGCGTTCCCTTAGCTGTCCGCACCGTGGCTTTATATATAAGAACGCTGCGGGAGAAACAAACGCTCCAGTTCTCTCCAGATGCTGATTAGCGCACCATCTGTGCCGGGAATCGCGTCGCGTCGGTATCATTGCTATAAAGAGCCTCGGATGCCGTAATAAGTTACTCGGGATACGCGGTAAACATCAAAGAGACGAGGTTCCGCGCTATTAGCGCTTTATTTGTCACAGAAAACAATGTAGCCAACCCTTACACACTCGCTGTATGCGTATCATAAGGCGCTGTATGCGTAACAGGCCGAAAAAATCCCAAACAGTTCGCCAGGAAGTCACGAGAGAGTGTTAGATGCATTCAGCGGCCGCCCATTTCCTCTGCAGGGGTGGGGGAAAATGGTAATAACTCCACTTCTAGGGCGAGTAGAACAATAATTTAAAGTTTACATTAAAGAGGAACATTACAATTAATTTATGGTAGCAAAAAAAAATCGTAATTTTTTGGATTTGACCACCTCCGGCTCCCCTTAAGTGAACAGTAAAACCTGAAAAGTATGTCGAATGTTTGCGGTGACGATTTTACAAACTGTACGAACTGTGACAATTAGTCATGAATCAGACACCATTGTCATGTGGAGACATTAACTGTTAGAATTGCGTGAAAGTGGGCCAAACCAAAATGTTAAGTAAAAGAACAGTGCTGCGATTTGATCAAGTAACATTTATTATATCGTCCAAACTGTCTTAAAGACGACGACGTTATTGAATTCATGTTTAACGGACTATTATAGTGAAAAAACACATGTGACTGTTTTCCTGTGGCAACATGGTGAAAGAACTGTACGAAATATTGGCATTAACCGGACACTGGAACTATTATTATCGCACCAGTGCTGCCAGATGATTCGACTACAACGGAGACGTGGACCACCACCGTAAATGGAATATTAATGAAACAGGAGGATCCATCATTATCTTCCCGCCATGAACCAGGACTCACTTCACACATCGTCCGCGCGCACCAGCGCTGACGTCATAACACTGCCTGCAGCAACAGTTAAGACATAAAAAGAAAATTATTATGCTCTCTCTCATTTCAAAATTAAAGACTTGCAGTTAAAGTAACTATTTTAAAAATACTGTCACAACATCTGAATTTTCTTTAGTTCCAATAAATATTCTTTCCATTATTTCGTCTTGTTGACAGTGTTGAAAACCCGGCAAAGTTCAATTAATAATTTTCTTTCAAAATTCTTCTCACACATTTTGCCGTTCGTTATAATTTTATTTTAATGTTTGTTTACAACTTCTTTTGGAGGGAGTACATATTTTATTTTTGGTGTGGTAAAATTACCTACCATAAAATTGCGTATTTACCAGCTGATGCTGTCTGCCATTACTGCTTGAAAACTGCACCTATTTTCTCATTGGCTGCCAGGTTCAAAACAAAATTACGTATTTCGTAAGCATTTAGCAGATGCGTGATGTCTATGTAGGCACCTGCAATAATTTGTTTTTACTTTTGCAGTTTTACTGGAATTATATTGATTTTAATTGTTCATTTAGCCCACATTAAAGTGATTTATCGCTTCTATATAATAATTGTACTGAATTACCTAATTTTTTTTTTATTTAATAAAATTGCCGCCAAATAGCCATATACAGTTACTTTGCTTAACAGTTTACATTTACATTTTACATTTTTGCATATTCATTTATCGATTTCACTCTTTTACTGCACAGTTCTATGTGGTCTCGTTCACAGGCTTCGTTACACAGTTCACATACACATGTCGTTGTTGGGTCGTGATAAGTTTTGTTTTTGCAGATTAGATGACGAAGGCCGTGAATAGAAAGTCTAGTTACGACATTTTGCTGTTCAAAGTTTGCTGCTGTCCATGAGCGGTTCGTCATTGCTTCGGTGCCATATTTTTTCTCGTTTGCCCTCCATGATCTTCAGTTGCCTTCTGGAAGCCCTGGTGTGTCGCATCATATATCGAAGTCTGATGTCTTCAATTAGGAATGTCTCTCTCGCTAGCAGGTACACTAGTCTAGATCTTGTTGTCTTTGAGAGACCTAGTGTTCTTTTTAGATAGGTCTATTTTACCTTCTCTAGTGTTTCTAGATGTTTTTCTGTCAGGTGGTCCCATATAATCTCCATCCCATAGGCCAGGATTGGCTAGATTTTTGTGTTGAATAATTTCATGGCTGTTTCTAGACTGAATAGGTGGGTGTTTTTGATGTTGTGTATTGCTATTATTGCATGGGCTGCATGTTCTGTTGTATGTTTTGTGAAGCATTTGGCTGTTGGTTGCAATGTCACTCCTAGGTATTTAAAGCCTGATGAGATTTTTATTTTTTGTCCTCTGATGCTGATTTCCGCATTCTTGGGTATTTTGCCTCCTTTTCTGAAAAATACCATTTCTGTCTTTGTTATGTTTATGTGTAGTTTGTGTTCACTGCACCATCTGTCTATTTTCTCAATGATTCTCTGCAGCTTCTGTATGTCTGATGAACCTACGGCTATCTCATCAGCGTATGCATATGCATACACATCTTCTACATTTTCTACAATTCGGAGTACTTCTTCAGTGGCAAGAATATACAGCAAAGGCCTCATTGGGTCACCCTGTACGACTCCGTTCGATTGCAGAGGTTGTCTGATACTGTAATTAAATTGTAATCGAGGATTGACTTCATTATTCTTGCCCATACGCTCTCTTCTCCCATTGTGTTTTCCAGTTTTCAGACTATGAGTTCTCTTTCCAATAGATCAAAGGCTTTGGTAAAGTCTATGAACACTGCGTAGAACATTTGTTTCATTTGTAGCGCTTCATCGATGTTGTTTAGAAGAAGCCTGACTGCCGTAAGTGTTGATCTTCCAGGTCTGAAACCCATTTGTCGTTCTGGCAGATGACTGTCCACAGAGGCTTGGATTTTTTGTGTTATTATCTTTGAAAACATCTTGAATTGAGTATTTTCCGGGGCTATTTTTTATCATGTCAACATTGGCATACCATATTTAGAATGAAATTAACGTCTTATTGATCTCACATAAGACTCTGCACGTTTTGACAAAGAGTAGGCCAATTT
Organism: Schistocerca gregaria; assembly: GCF_023897955.1. Lineage (NCBI taxonomy): Eukaryota > Metazoa > Arthropoda > Insecta > Orthoptera > Acrididae > Schistocerca > Schistocerca gregaria. The sequence goes on from NC_064926.1 coordinate 50,680,818, forward strand.
TTTTTTCTCCATGACTAACAGGGGTAATCAGATTCCTTGTATAGGTCATGTTTCATTATTTAATTTTTTTTAAAGTAGAGAACCAGTTTCTTTATAGATGGAAACCGTTTAGCGACAAGACAGCATTGTTTCAATGCTGTCTTGTAGAATTTTTGTAGTCATGAGGTATGATTCAGAGCTTGATAGAGTAATTTTGTGTTTTGCTTGGTTTAACTGTATTTAATTTTGTGGGCAATATGACGATGAATGGGAAGAAAGAGTAACTAGCTTTCAGATGTGAGAAGGTAAAGAACATGAGGAAAAAGACACGGAAATTGTTATGGAAAAAGTAGATATGGGGACTGCCAATAGATTAGAATCGGGTGTCAAAAGAGAAGTAGATGAGAAGGGAGGAGTAGAAAGTATGTTAGGATTGCTGTTAACGAATATGAAGGAAATGGAAAAGGGACTGGGTGGCAAGATAGAAGCTACCAATAGATCACAGAAAGAGATGAGTGGGGATATACAAGCTGTTAGCAAAGATATGAGTGGCAAGATAGAAGCTGTTATCAAAGAAATGGGTGAAGAAATTAAATGGCTAGATGAAAAGTTTGAATAACGTCTTAAGGGATTTAAACAGGAATTGGAAGAGGGATTGGAAAAGAAAATGTTGGATTTTAAGCCAGATATTAACAAAGATTTTGAGAAGTTTCATGATGATGTTAATGAGACTTTTAAAGTGACAGAATTCGAGTAGAATAAGAAGCAGGAGAAATTTGAAAACAGTGTAAAGGGAAGTGCAGAAGGCTTGGATAAAAACATTAAGCCCAAGGTACCGAATGTATGAAAGGGAAGGAGAAAGTTAAAGATTATTGCGAAGGAATGTTCCGTGAATATAGGCAAAATACTAAGACAGAAGTGAAAGATATTAAAGAGACCACTTCTAAGATTGAGAATAGAGTGAGGAGTTTAGAAAAGACGGTACAGGATAATCAGTTTACTTTATCACCAATAGTAGTGCAGATAAAGGATGGGAGTAGTTTCAACAACATATATTTTGATCCTAATGGAGAAATACATCCTGTGTCCTTTGTGAATAGTATGAAGGGTCAGCTTACTACAGATTGGACAGAAAAAGGCAAGCACCGCTTGGGAAGGGAGTGAGACAGGGTTGTAGCCTGTCCCCAATGTTATTCAATATGTATATTGAGCAAGCAAAAAAGGAAACAAAAGAAAAGTTCAGAGTAGGTATTAAAATCCGTGGTGAAGAAATAAAAACGTTGAGGTTCGCCGATGACATTGTAATTATGTCAGAGACAGCAAAGGACTTGGAAGAGCAGTTGAACGGAATAGACAGTGTCTTGAAAAGAGGATATAAGATGAACATCAACAAAAGCAAACTGATGATAATGGAATGTAGTCGAATTAAGTCTGGTGATGCTGAGGGAATTAGATTAGGAAATGAGACACTTAAACTAGTAAATGAGATTTGCCATTTGGGGAGCAAAATAACAGACGATGGTCGAAGTAGACAGGATATAAAATGTGGACTGGCAATGGCAAGGAAAGCGTTTCTGAAGAAGAAAAATTTGTTAACATCGAGTATAAATTTAAATGTCAGAAAGTCGTATCTGAAAATATTTGTATGGAGTGTAGCCATGTATGGAAGGGAATCATGGACGATAAATAGTTTAGACAAGAAGAGAATAGAAGCTTTCGAAATGTGGTGCTACAGAGAATGCTGAAGATTAGATGGGTAGATCACATAACTAATGAGGAGGTATTGAATAGAATTGGGGAGAAGAGGAGTTTGTGGCACAACTTGACAAGAAGAAGGGATCAGTTCATAGTACATGTTCTGAGGCATCAAGGAATTACAAATTTAGCATTGGAGGGCAGTGTGGAGGGTAAAAATCGTAGAGGGAGGCCAAGAGATGGGCACACTATGCAGATTCAGAAGGATGTAGGTTGCAGTAAGCACAGGGAGATGAAAAAGCATGCACACGATAGAGTAGCATGGAGAGCTGTATCAAACCAGTCTCAGGACTGAAGACAACTACAACAACTAGTTGAACTTGGATTATAGAAGTGAGAAGGATACAAATGAACTTACAGACGAACTGGAGAACAAAATGTCAAAAGTTGAAAGGTTAGATGAATGCCAGAAAGGCGACCTGAAAGAAGCTATGTGGGTAAATGGAGAAGTTTTTTCCGACAAGCTGGGAAGAGTAAAGAATTTTGAATGTAAGTTGGATGTCAAACCTTATTAACCTTTTTCAAAGAAACCATACTCTATACCCTTCACACAGAGGGGAAGTGGTGAATAGAGTGATTGAGTGGATGTTGGATTGTGGTGTTATAGAGCGAGGGAAGAATGAATGTAATTCACTTTTGGTCGTTGTGGGCAAGAAAGATGGTAGTGTGAGACTAGTTATTGATGTCAGAATGTTAAATGAAGTAGTAAGGAGAGAAACTGATATGTCAGATAGTATGGAGGGGATGTTACAGAGGTATCACAAAGTAAACTACCTTAGTAGTCTCGATCCGACCTCCGGATTCTGGCAGGAATATAGGAAATATATAGCATTTTTGGTGAACGGGAAGTGTTATCAGTACACTGTTGTCCCATCCGGGCTGAAGATTAGTGTATCTGTTTTTATACGAGCCCTTGATCAAGTATTAAGACCAGAGATGAGTTCAAAAACAACAATATACGTGGATGATCTATTAGTTGCCACTGAGTCACGGGAAGAACATTATTGTTTATTAAATGAGTTGTTTCAAGCCTTAAGGAAAGAGAGCATGACCCTGAGACTCAAAAAGTGTGAGTTTGTTCACAAGGAGATAAAGTTTTTGGGTAGAATTCTGTCAACTACTGGTATTAAAGTCGATCCAAACAAAATAAAGGCAATTAAAGTGTTTCTATCCCTGAGGAATAGAAAATAGTTGAAATCATTTTTGGGTATGTGTAACTTGCACCATAATATTGTGTCAGGGCAAGTTTTTAACAACCCATTTTTGAATAAGTTAGTAAGTCCTAAAGTAAGCTATGTTTGGATACAAGAATGTCAGAAAGCCTTTAATGAACTTAAGGAAGCTTTGAAACAGGAAAATATTTTACATCATCCTGATCTTAGTAAACCATTTTGTTTGGGGACTGATTCATGTGGGTGCAGTATTGGAGTGGAATTGTTTAAAAATTTTGGGGATGAGAAAATGAAGATCATAGCACCATAGCCTTTGCAAGTAGGTCATTGACTGGGTATGATAGAAATTACACTGTGACTGATTGTGAACCATTGGCAATAGTTTGGGGATTTAAAAAGTTTAGAGATTGGCTATGGGGAAATAAAACGATCATTTATACTGATTACAGACCGGTTATATTTCTCAAAAAGTTTCGGCTGGTACATAGACGGTTAACAAGGTGGACTTTGTTCTTACAACAGTTTCCTTTTGATATAAAGTATGTTAAAGGTACACAGAACAAAATGCAGATGCTTTGTCCAGGTTACCGTTGAGTGAAGGTAATGGAGTAGGGTACAATGTGGATGAGGAACATGTAAAATTACTTTTTATAAAAGGTGTTCATGTGGAAAAGAAAATTGAAGGAATTTGTAAAAACATGAGAAGGTACCAGAATCAGGATGATATTTGGAAGATGGTGAAACGTGAATTGGAAAGGAAGTATAGTAACAATAAATTGCCAAAATATTACAAAAGTCATGATGGGGTATTGTTTAGGCGAACAGATGAAAATTCGGATGACTGGAATGTGTGTTGGCCTCAGGAATATATAGATGAGATGATAGATTATATACATTTGCGTTTTGGACATGTAGGCGCTACGAGGTGTACAGCAATTAAGGGAAAGTGTGTCTTTTGACAACATGGTAAGGAGGGAGAACAACCGAATCAAAACCTGTGACAAATGTCAAAGAGCAAAAGTTACAAACCAAATATGTAAGCTTCCTGTGCACAATATTAAAGCGAATGATGTGATGGAACTGTTATCTGTGGATCTTTATGGTGCATTGCCGAAGACTAAGGGAGGTTTTGCATACATTTTTTTGGTCTTAGAAGTAATTTCTAAATTTATAAAACTCAATCCGTTACGTAAATCTACTGGGAACGCTATATTGAGCAAGTTGGAAGGCGATTATTTTGTTAAGTTTGGTAGTGGTGGTTAGTGTTTAACATCCCATTGACAACGAGGTCATTAGAGACGGAGCACAAGCTCGGGTTAGGGAAAGATTGGGAAGGAACTCGGAGGTTCCCTTTCAAAGGAACCATCCCGGTGTTTGCCTGAAACGATTTAAGGAAATCACGGAAAACTTAAATCAGGATGGCTGGAGACAGGGTTGAACCATCGTCCTAACCACTGCGCCACCTCGCTCGGTTAAAAATAGGGCATTTAGTTTTAGTTAAAATATATAAGAAGTCTAAAGCAATAAATAGTGAGATTTCTACATTCTTTGATGTGTACAAAGGTCCATTTGAGGTGGCTGCTATACCCCACCCAAATGCATTTTACCTTGTTTACCCAAAATCGAAAAAGAAGTTTGCTCTTAAAAATAAAATGGATTTAAAGCCTTATAGTGCAAGGAATCTGATACCTTAATTGGGTATTTGGTTAGTAAATAATTTTGTCAAAAGCAGAATATAACCTATAACTACTGAACAGAGTCAAATGTTAATGAGATGGCGAGACAATAAACTGCACGTATACATATATCAGCCCATAAAATTTTAAATAGTGGCCATACTGTGTGAAATTAAACCAATTTATGTCAAAGAATACAGACAATATGATGTGGTAATCTGCACAGAGCTAGGAAATACTCCAAAAATGAGATATTATATTTATATTAGATTTTGTATCTGTGACAGTGAGGGCAAATAAAAAGTATGACGCTGTGGATAAAATGTGAAAAGAGGGAAAGAGCAAACTTTAAAATAATAATATTAATAAAATGACATGAGCTTGTGTGGGGAAGATACGAACATTTACGTGTATATATTCAGGTTCATAGTGTATAATTGTAGTTATATATATGTTCTTGGACTGAACACATAATGTTTGTTCTTCTTTTTCATTATGGTCAAATATCCGTAGTGTAATAATTTAGTTATTTGCTTCAGTGAGAGATAAGTTTTGCTTAATCTATGAAAGTTTTGTAATTTTTTTTGCTGTTACATAAGCTCATCTCTTTTAATATTGACAGGCAATTCATAATGCAAATTGACAAAGTGATAAAGTTAAACAGAAACAAATCACTTGTAGAATAATACTTATATATGTAAGGACATTTTATCATAAGATGTACTGTGGAACATCTCATGATAAAATGGTGGGCACATGTAAAGACATAGCTTTCCCCAAAAGTCGATAATTTTCTTTTCTCACAGTTCATATGTATTCGATATGTGTTAATACGTCACATTGTTTTTTCATTCATTTTGCTATAGTTATATATTTTATATTGTACGAATATAAATATTGTGGTTCTATGTGCTTTGTAAATTTTTGGCGAGGCTAGTTAAAGTACTGTGTCAGAGAGAGAGAGCGAACGACTATCGATAGAGGGCGTGCGAGTTGTTGTGGTATCGTGGTCGGTTCGCGGGTGTAAAACGTTGCAAATTTCGGCGTGAAAGACGGTGATACGCAAAGGAACAATTAATTACAGTTTGTTCGCTGTGTTAATAGGAGATTGCACATTAAAAAGTGAACAGTAAAACTTGAGAAGTATGTCGAGTGTTTGGGGTGACAATTTTACGAACTGTGACAATTAGTCATCAATCAGACACCAATGTCGTGTCGAGACATTAACTGGTAGAATAGCGTGAAAGTAGGCCAAACCAAAATGTTAAGTAAAAGAACAGTGCTGCGATTTGATCAAGTATTGTTGTCGTGGTCTTCAGTCCTGTGACTGGTTTGATGCAGCTCTCCATGCTACTCTGTCCTGTACAAGCTTCTTCATCTGCCAGTACCTACTGCAACTTACTTCCTTCTGAAGCTGATTAGTGTGGTCATCTCTTGGTCTCCCTCTACGATTTTTACCCTCCACGCTGCCCTCCAATACTAAATTGGTGATCCCTCGATGTCTCAGAACATGTCCTACCAACCGGTCCCTTCTTCTTGTCAACTTGTGCCATAAGGTCCACTTCTCCCCACGTCTATTCAATACCTCCTTATTAGTAATGTCACCTACCCATCCAATGTTCAGCATTCTTCTGTAGCACCACATTTCGAAAGCTTCTATTCTCTTTTTGTCTACACTATTTATCGTCCATGATTCCCTTCCATACATGCCTACACTCCATACATATACTTCCAGAAACGACTTTCTGACATTTAAATCTATACTCGATGTTAACAAATTTTTCTTCCTCATGAACGCTTTCGTTGCCATTGCCAGTCTTTTTTTTATACCCTGTCTACTTCGACCATCGTCAGTTATTTTGCTCCCCAAATAGCAAAACTCCTTTACTACTTTAAGTGTCTCATTTCCCAATCTAATTTCCTCAGTATCACCCGACTTCATTCGACTACATTCCATTATACAAGTTATGCTTTTGTTGATGTTCATCTTATACACTCCTTTCAAGGCACTGTCCATTCCGTTCAACTGCTCTTCCAAGTACTTTGCTGTCTGACAGAATTACAATGTCATCGTCGAACCATAACTTTTTTATTTCTTCTCCGTGGATTTTAATACCTGCTCTTTTGTATCCTTTATTTCTTGCTCAATATACAGATTGAGTAACATCAGGGATAGGCTACAACACTGTCTCAATCCCTTCCCAACCACTGCTTCCCTTCCATACCCCTCGACTCTTATAACTGCCATCTGGTTTCTGTACAAATTGTAAATAGCCTTTCGCTCCCAGTATTTTACCCCTGCCACCTTCAGGATTTGAAAGAGAGTATTCCAATCAACATTGTCAAAAGCTTTCTCTAAGTCTACAAATACTACAAATGTAGTTTTGCCTTTCCTTAACCTATTTTCTAAGGTAAGTCATAGGGTCAGTATTGCCTCACGTGTTCCAACATTTTTACGGAATCCAAACTGATTTTCCCCGAGGTCGGCTGCTATCAGTTTTTCCATTCGTCTGTAAGGAATTCGCGTTAGTATTTTGCAGCTGTGTCGTATTAAACATATATTTCGGTAATTTTCACATCTGTCAACACCTGCTTTCTTTAGAATTGGAATTATTATATTCTTCTTGAAGTCTGAGGGTATTTCGCCTGTCTCCTACATCTTCCTCACCACATGGTATAGTTCTGTCAGGACTGGCTCTCCCGAGGTCGTCAGTAGTTCCAACGGAATGTTGTCTACTCCCGGGGCCTTGTTTCGACTTAGGTCTTTAAGTTCTCTGTCAAATTCTTCACTCAGTATCGTATCTCCCATTTCATCTTCATCTACATCCTCTTCCATTTCCATTATATTGTCCTCAAGTACATCGCCCTTGTATAGTCCCTCTATATACTCCTTCCACGTTTCTGCTTTCTCTTCTTTGCTTAGAACTGGGTTTCCATCTGAGCTCTTGATATTCATACAAGTGGCTCTTTTCTCTCCAAAAGTCTCTTTAACTTTCCTGTACTCAGTACCTATCTGACCCCTAGTGAGATAAGTCTCTACATCGTTCTATTTGTCCTCTAGCCATCCCTGCTTACCCATTTTGCACTTCCTGTCGATCTCATTATTGAGACATTTGTATTCCTTTTAGCCTGCTTCATTTACTGCATTTTTATATTTTCTCCTTTCATCAATTAAATTCAATATTTCTTCGGTTACCCAACGGTTTCTACTAGCACTCGTCTGTTTACCTATTTGATTCTCTGCTGCCTTCACTATTTCATCCCTCAGACTACCCATTCTTCTTCTACTGTATTTCTTTCCGCCATTTCTGTCAAATGTTCCCTTATCCTCTCCCTGAAACTCTGTACAACCTCTGGTTCTTTCAGTTTATCCAGGTCCCATCTCCTTAAATTCCCACCTTTTTGCAGTTTCTTCAGTTTTAATCTACAGTTCATAGCCAATAGATTGTGGTCAGAGTCCACATCTGCCCCTGAAATGTCTTACAATTTAAAACTTGGTTCCTAAATCTCTGTCTTACCATTATATAATCTATCTGATACCTTTTAGTATCTACAGTGTTCTTAAATGTATACAACTTTCTTTGATAATTGTTGAACCAAGTGTTTGCAACGATTAAGTTATGCTTGGCGGAAAATTCTACCAGGCGGATTCCTCTTTCATTTCTTAGCCCCAATCCATATTCACCTACTATGTTTCCTTCTCTCCCTTTTCCTACTCTCGAATTCCAGTCACCAATGAGTATTAAATTTTCGTCTCCCTCCACTATCTGAATAATTTCTTTTATCTCATCATACATTTCATCAATTTCTTCATCATCTGCCGAGCTAGTTGGCATATAAACTTGCACTACTGTAGTAGGCGTGTGCTTCGTGTCTATCTTGGTCACAATAATGCGTTCACTATGCTGTTTGTAGTAGCTTACCCGCACTCCTATTTTTTTATTCATTATTAAACCTACACCTGCATTACCCGTACTTGATGTTGTATTTATAAACCTGTATTCACCTGACCAAAAGTCTTGTACCTCCTGCCACCGAACTTCACTAATTCCTACTATATCTAACTTTAACCTATCCATTTCCCTTTTTAAATTTCTAACCTACCTGCCCGATTAAGGGATCTGACATTCCACACTCCGATCCGTAGAACGCCAGTTTTCTTTCTCCATATAACGACGTCCTCTTGAGTAGTCCCCGCCCGGAGATCCGAATGGGGGACTATTTTACTTCCGGAATATTTTACCCAAGAGGACGCCATCATCATTTAATCATACAATAAATCTGCATGCCATCGGGAAAAATTACGGCTGTAGTTTCCCCTTGCTTTCAGCCGTTCGCAGTACCAAAACAGCAAAGCCGGTTTGGTTAGTGTTACAAAGCCAGATCAGTCAATCATCCAGACTGTTGCCCCTGCAACTACTGAAAAGGCTGTTGCCCCTCTCCAGCAACCACACGTTTTTCTGGCCTCTCAATAGATACTCCTCCATTGTGGCTGCACCTACAGTACGGCTATCCGTATCGTTGAGGCACACAAGCCTCCCCGCCAACTGCAAGATCCATGGTTCAATATCGTCCAAACTGTCTTAAACACGACGACGTAATTTAACTGATGTGTAATGGACTGTTATAGTGAAAAAACACATGTGACTGTTTTAATTATTGTGAAGACTGCTGCATGTGATACCGGTCTAGTGTACAATAGTGGAAATGTAGGTAGGATTAAGTGCCTGCAGAAACTAGGCTTTCATCCAGATGCATTCATGCTGAAGATACTCAGAAGCACCGAAGAAGCGCGACTGGACAAAGCTCAGGCAGTAGGAGAAAAACTGCAAAAGTTGGCTAGGCAAAGTAGCCAAAGGAAGAGATTACTCCAAGAAGGAGAGGAAGAGAACAAAGATCATGGATTTGGACAGCATTAGTCACTAGATATATAGCAATACCGTCAAAAATTGGAATAAAAACTTTAAATGTGAATTTCCATAAAGTGACTTTTATAGGCTTAGAGTATAATGTATCTTTTCTCAGGAAGAACAATAAAAGCAAACGTTCTGATATTAGGCATAGCTCTTAGGAATTAGTTACTGAATAGTCCTGTGCAGCACTTCTCCGTTATCTTGCCTCTCAGAAAAATTCTCTGTTAAAATTTGAGAAAAATTCAAAGCACTTATTATCTTAAACAGAAATATGTGCCACTTGTTTTATGAGCCTCTTATGCAGGTGTAAACAGTAAAATTCTAGTTTTATTGCTTAATTCGTTTACAATGAAAGAAGCATGATAGAAACAAATTCAGATCCTTACAAAATTTATTCTCACGGGCATTTACAAACAAAAATTGCACAGAATATGAAGCGTTATGTCGGATAAAATAGTCTCAAGTTTAACTATTTTAGCTGTAATGTTTTTGGAGATATATATGTTTAAGTACAAGAATGCATTTTGCCTTATGTCTGTCCTAAACGAGGGCAGATTTATTATTTATTTGGCTGCCCCATTCGTATGGAACTTTTTACACACATTTTTCTATTTCTTCCTCCTTTAATTCTTTTTCGAGTGTGTCCAGGAACTCAGTAAATTTTATAACATAGAACATCAGAAGCGTTTGCTCCTTGTATCCATATCATGATGGTGTTATTTATCGTATCAGATTCGGCTTTCTGGTCAGGGATGATCTAGAACGAGTAGGTAACCTACACTACCGCTTTCATTTCAGCAGAAACTTTGCGCTGTGTTACATCTCTATTCCAGTTAGGTAATGCGCCTTGTCTTGTGTAATTTTACGGTTGCAGCTCCATCGAGGAACAATCCAGCTGAAAAAAATGTGAGAAGCAACTACAGAAGTGTAAAGAAAACAAATAAAAAAATGTAAATATCGTGTGATTAGGGCCTCCCGTCTGGTAGACAGTTCGACGGGTGCAAGTCTTTGAATTTGACGCCACTTCGGTGACTTTCACCTCATAATGGGCGGCAGGGAAATTGAATCCAGTGAAATTTTTTTAATTGCCTTATCTGAACACTACCTTGAGCAGTTAAACAGAGAACCGACTCGTGGCGATAACATATTAGACCTGGTGGCAAACAGACCCGAACTATTTGAGTCAGTTAATGCAGAACAGGGAATCAGCGATCAAAAAGTGGTTACTGCATCGATGATTTCAGCCGTAAATAGAAATATTAAAAAAGGTAGGGAGATTTTTTCTGTTTAGCAAAAGTGTTGAGGATCAGTGGACTAAGTTCAAAACCATCGCACAATATGCGTTAGATCAGTATGTGCCAAGCAAGGTCGTAAGAGATGGAAAAGAGCCACTGTGGTACAACAACCGAGTTAGAAAACTACTGCGGAAGCAAAGGGAACTTCAGAGGAAACATGAACATAGCCAAAGTCTTACAGACAAACAAAAATTATGCGAAGAGAAATGTAGTGTGAGGAGGGCTATGCGAGAGGCATTCAATGAATTTGGCAGTAAAGTTCTATGTACTGACTTGGCAGAAAATCATAACTCTAATTTTTTCGTTCATAGCATTATTTTTTCGGACTTTTGCCATTAGTTTTTTCTAACAGAACTGACGAAACAGTCAGCCCAGTCTACATTCATGTAATCCAACCACCTTAAAACATTCAATTACATAAATTAGAAATGAACACAAAGATTAAAAAAACTTATTGGAAGTCTATTTCGTAAATTGCTTCTTTGTGACTGTAATGCCACTGTCCTGACACATGACACACTTCATATTTGCTATTAGTATTCTCTACACAGTCGACAGCTGTTCATATTTTTGCTGAAAGGAAGTAGTTCACAAAATCTAGTCTCATTTCTTAGTGATATAGTCATTAACAATACACAGTACTGAGCTAGTCTCTGGCCTAAGGAAGCATGATATTATTTCTTCAAGCCGCAATTTGCACACAACAGAACATTACCAGTGTAGGTCTATTTAAAACCAGAGTTCGAAAGTCTGAGACTTTAGTGGATATGAGTAGTAACTGGGTACATTGAGCACACTTGCAGGTAATTTAGCGATATTTTTATTTTTAATGAAATGATCACTTGAGTGAGCAAACCTAATGCAAACACAAAATTTAAAAATTCAAAAAGGCTCTTGACAAGACCCCAATACAAACCCCAAAAAGCTACTTTAGAATCACACAACGAACTCTATCTCATGAAATCCATTATCATTATTTTTAGTCATTTTCATTCCCTTATATCTTAGCTTAACAGTACCTTCTTTAAGAAATTGAAAGTCCCAGCTGCTTATTATTTTATTAAACTTGTCTGGAAAAATGATTTAAATTTATTATCAAGCTACATACAAATTTTCTCCCCATAAGTAGTACTTAAATGTTCATAATGAGTAATGTAATATAATTCATTTATTTCAAGATCAGTAATCTTTTTCAACAAATTGGAATTACTTGCATTATTTAGCTTCTTCAGTAGAGCCTCCATTCATATAGAACAAAATTTTAATAAAGTGTTAAATTTTTAATCTTATAAATATGACTAATGTGTGGGATGAATTTTGCAATTTTGTCTATAGAAATAATAAGCCACAAGAGATATGAGTTGAGTGCAATATTTGCAAAGGAATATTTTACACTGTCTTTAATTATAGAACATTTACAAAGTCAGAACTGTAAAAGAAATAAAATAACATGTTTCATAACAACATAACCGTTAAACAAAATTGTTTCATTGATCATAATCGCTAAACATCGAAAAAAGTTTCATTAATGGTTTTTCATCACTAATAAATGTTTGCAAAATACGATCATCCTACAAGACTAAGTACACTTTCAGTGTATGATTCAGAAGTTGTTAAAAAGGCCAGGTGAAATAGAAGAGTAGGGAAGCAATTAAAAGAAGAGTTAAAAAATGAAAAAACAACCAAGATGTGAATATGAAAAATATAAAAAAGATCAACAATTAACAAGGAATCAAGGGAATACATGGTAATGTCCTGAAAGTGATGGAAGAAAATAGAGAAGCTGAAAAGTAAATGGCTCCTTATTCTCATAATCAGTTAGAAGAATTTAATGATATACCACCAATTAAACAATATAAAAGTCCGCACAGTGACTATACTTTAAGTGAATAAGAAATAATGAATTTGTTGCAAGAATATGACGAAGAAAGAAAAAAATTAAAAGACAAAGATAAACATAAGTGAAAGAATGCTACAATACATTAATCATAGTGAAGATAAAGTTTTCGGATTAAGGCTGTCAGAACATTTAAATTTGTTGGTAATTGCCTGTAAAATTTGAAGGAGATAAATTAACAGTTGGTGAAAAAACATATGAAGCAACTGATGGATTAATGAATCTTTTAATTAAAAAACGTATAACTATGGACAGTGTGAATAAATCATTCAGAATACACTATGCAGATATATTGAGTCAGTCAGGAACAGTGTATTCTGACAATAATCCAAATAAAACAAAATCAATTAAAGGTAACAAATATAAATGTATAATAAAAGAAATTGCTGAACTTTATCTTGCTGAAAAATTCTCATCAGATTTGGATTCACATGTAGATCAAGAAGTTAGTGAAGATTCACTTAAAAATATACAGAAAAAGCAGTTGAATATCTTTGGATGAATGATGTTTGTCAATTAATTTTCAGATTAGCATTTAATCATGTTAAAGAACTAGCAAGAAATAAAAATTATGACAATTAAAAATGGGATAATGTAAATGTTGACGAATAAATTTACTGATTTCGCTTCACCAATACAAAAGGAATGCCATATTTGATTAGAATTTTGAATAATTTTCCTCAGACATTTTGGAAAAATGAAAATCGTTGAAAGGGATTAGTCAAATGGCTTTTAAATAATGTACCTATGCCTGAGATGCATCTGCCTGGTTATGTGTGCTGCGAGTCCTGGACCAAACTAGATGAAAGATTAGCTAGAGGTGATCCACGAATTAATCTACTATATGAAGCTTGCAAAAAATGTAACACTGCTTATCATGATCATAAATATCTAGAAAAAAGACACGAAGCAGATATAGAACTTCAGTTAGCTACAAATGAAAGAATCCATGCTTGTGTTGCTTCATTAGGAGAAAAAGTTGCAGCAACAGCAGTTGGAGTAATTATGTATGGAAAACGAAAATTACGAATGGCCACAGCGAACTCTGCTTTGGCTGGTGCTGGATTGGGCATGGATGAATACGGTTGTGGGGTTAAAAAACATTAACTATTATTAAAATTTTATCTGATATAAATGAACAACTTTTCAGTTGATTATACTTTAGTGCCAAGATGCAAAACTAAACCAAAATCAATTAAATTAAAGTTGAATAACGAACTATTACGTGTGATTGAACAAGAAAAAGGCCAATAAAGAATTGGAAGAAAAAAAGACATAATTTGCAAATGGAAAAGGAAGCAAGTTCTGGACTAAAAAAATAAAATAAAATTCCAAAATAAGTAATTCAAAAATATACCACAGCGTGGAGCCTCTTCATGCAGGCACATAATATTCATTTATCTAATTTTGACATAGATGAAGTACTTATAGAATTAAAAATTAATATCTTTGCCAAATGAACCAAAAAATTTAGTATGTTGAATAGTAAATTTACATACTTCTGACCATGTTGGCACCAACTGAATTAGTTATTATAGAGCAAAAAAATGTAAAATTTGCTTTTGATTCATATATGGGTAATATCGTCAAACAGCTCGTTACTTATTTGGAAAAAAATGATTTATACTACAACAGCGAATGGATACTATATTTATAGTCATTTGTGTTTGTTTAATTTGGTTTTGTTAAGTAAAAATTATAAGTTTAGTGATATGTTAGACTTACTAAATGGACATTTTTGAGAACAAACTCCTTAACGATTTTTAGTCATCAGAACCAAAAATAGAAAGTTTAATCAAACAGCATCATGAAGAACTAGCGTCAACTAAAGAAGACTTAAGTTTGTGACAGTGTACCATCCTTAAAGTAGCTAAAAATATATTGATTTTAAAGGTAGAAAATCATAGATATAAAAGATCTGGTAAATGGTTATGGTGCAGTTACCAAAGAAAACATAGAAAAAGGTTATTTTACAAAGCCTGAGTAATCAAGTATTCTAACACAATTCAATAATTATATAAAAAATCTATCAAATTATTTTACAAAAAAGTAGAAAATACTTTTTTGGGTTATTTCTCAAAAACAGATTTCACACCATACTTGAATGATTACTTAAATGATTACGTAAATCTTAAAGATGAAGTATATGATAAACAAATCATTCATTTTACTTTCATGATTGGAGGTGAACAAAAAAATCATAATTTCGAGTACAGGTTTATTCTTAAAAAAATTGTGGTTACTGGCCAAATGGAAAGAAAGAATTATCATTTAGTGATTTCGATGTTTTGGTAAGGATTTATGATAATCTTTATGAAATAACTCCTTCTACTCAGTGAATAATAGTAAATAAATCACGTTTTCTGATGATGAAACTAAAAGATTCTGTTAAAACTGTTCCAGTTGATGTAAAGTCAATTATATATGGTTAAATAATTTAAAACTTATTAAATTTTTTATCTATATAAATTGACAAACACATCTACTGTTTGAAGTGTAAACTCATAAATCTCACAAGATAACAACTAAAAATGGAAGATAAAGAACTGAAGGCCATTGTACAATTGGTAAAACAAAGAAAAGTAAATTCGTTAAAAATTTTTGTAGATCAAAAGGTTGGCAAATCTTTACACACTTCTATTCGTGAAAATGTTATAAATGAATTATATAAGCTAATTAGAAAATATTTTAAAAGAAGAAATGTTGTTTCTCTTGGTATTGATGGTACATGGCAAACTGATTTAGTCGAAATTGACTCTGTCAAGTTGAAAGGAATTTCAAAAATAAATAAAGGGTATAAATATTTAGTGACTGTGGTTGATCTATATTCTAAATTTGCATTGGGCAATTCCTGTCAAAGATAAAACAGGTAAGAATGTAGTTGAATCTTTCAATAGATTGCTAGCGTACCAAAAATTTGCAAGCAGATAATGGAAAAGAATCTTACAACAAAGACTTCAAAGAACTGATTAGAAAATACATTAACCATTATTCTACTTTTGCCGAATTAAACACATTTGTTGCTGAAAGATGTAACTCAACATTGAAGGAAAAGATGTGGAAGAAATTTGTACTTCAAGGAAATTACAAATGGGCTGACTTAGTCTGGAAATTACTTGTTGTATACAATAAGACAAAACATTCAACTATTAAAATGAAACCAATTAAAGTTAATGAGAAAAATTATAAGGCCACTACTATTGGGTTTAATGTTAAACACTAATTTAAAGAAGGGGATAAAGTGAGAAGAAGTAAATTGAAAAATTTTTGAAAACAGAAATTTTTGAAATTCATGGTGTTATTCATTACAATCCAATCAAATATAAATTAAAAACTTTAAATGGGGAAGATATAAAAAGGAAATATTTATAAGTATGAACTACAGAAAACAAAATACCTACATGTTTGTCTTGTTGCAAAAGTTTTCAAAAAGAAAGGAGATAAGCAGCAGCTAAAGTAACCTTTGGGCTACACGCAAATGTCTGTTAAATGTCTGGGTTTCGATAATTCACACAGCAGTTGGGTAAATAAAGATAAAGTAATGGTCAGTGACTGACCACTATCGTATATTTTTAATTGTTTTGGGGGGGGGGGGGCTGCGAGTCCCCCAAATTGTTCTTTTTTTCATTTCAAGTCACACCCCCTATTTGATATTGGTCGAAAAATATCTTGACAGAAATAATTAGATTCCTCGGGAATTCCGTAATGCATAAAAAATCAACCATCCATAAAGTCGAATTTTTGTGAAGAAAATCTTATAATATTCATGATTATTAAATAAAATTTTCTATATAAATGTGCCAAAGAGTGCGAATCAGAAAACTGTCACTTTCACTCTTTCTGTCTCTATGTTATTCTGATGATGAAGATATAATCTCTACATTCATAAATCAATTAACTGCTAAAAAGTGTCAATGATTTATAAAAGCTCAATGGTGGTGAAATTTGTATCGTTTGTGAATACTTTAAAAACAGATCAAAAAGTTTGCGATTGGAAACATGGATCGAGGTGAAAGCTAATTTTTTGTGGAGGTCCCGAATGGGATCGATCTATTTTTGTTGAATTTTTTGGTTATTATATTAGTTCGGATTGCTCTCTAGGCCTTGGCTTTTCTCATTCTTATTTCTACGGTTGTAAAATCCTTCTGCTGGTTTTCATTAAGAAAATCTGTACAGGAATAATTAGATTCTTGTGAAAGTCCTTTTATCATTAATATTTTCAGCCAGTCACATCACATTGTCTGAAATTTTCCAGAGAATGTCATCTCACACTCTGAAATTACAAAATGAATAAAGCATGAAACTTTTTTATTTTTGCATGGTTCTGTGTCGAAAACCTGAAACTCCATAAAATAAAATTGATGGTCGAAAAAATCTACCATCATAAAACTTGAGGTTTTGGAATGTCAGTGAGTGACTGACACCATATTGTTTTATTAAAATTTGAATATTTGTGATAGTACGAAATTTTTCTTTTCTTTCCTTTACTGCTTGCTCAATATACAGGTTGAATAGCATCAGGGAGCGCTACAACCCTGTCTCACTCCCTTCCCAACCACTGCTTCCCTTTCATGCCCCTCGACTCTTATGACTGCCATCTGGTTTCTGTACAAATTACAAATAGCCTTTCGCTCCCTGTATTTTACCCCTGCCACCTTTAGAATTTGAAAAAGAGTATTCCAGTCAACATTGTCAAAAGCTTTCTCTAAGTCTACAAATGCTAGAAACGTAGGTTTGCCTTTTCTTAATCTTTCTTCTAAGATAAGTCGTATGGTCAGTATTGCCTCACATGATCCAACATTTCCAAACTGATCTCCACCGAGGTCGGCTTCTAACAGTTTTTCCATTTGTCTGTAAAGAATTCGCGTTAGTATTTTGCAGCTGTGACTTATTAAACCGATAGTTCGGTAATTTTCACATCTGTCAACACCTGCTTTCTTTGGGATTGGCATTACTATATTCTTCTTGAAGTCTGAGGGAATTTCGTCTGTCTCGTACATCTTGCTCACCAGATGGTAGAGTTTTGTCAGGACTAGCTCTCCCAAGGCTGTCAGTAGTTCTAATGGAATGTTGTCTACTCCCGGACCATGTTTCGACTTAGGTCTTTAAGTGCTCTGTCAAACTCTTCACGCAGTATCATATCTCCCATTTCATCTTCATCTACATTCTCTTCCATTTCCATGATATTGTCCTGAAGAACAGCGCCCTTGTATAGACCATGTATATACTCCTTCCACCTTTCTGCTTTCCCTTCTTTGCTTAGAACTGTGTTTCCATCTGAGCTCTTGATATTCATAAAAGTGGCTCTCTTCTCTCCAAAGGTCTCTTCAACATTCCTGTAGGTGGTATCTACCTTACCCCTAGTGAGATAAGCCTCTACATCCTTACATTTGTCCTCTAGCCATCCCTGCTTAGCCATTTTGCACTTCCTGTCGATCTCATTTTTGAGACGTTTGTATTCCGTTTTGCGTGCTTCACTTACTGCATTTTTGTATTTTCTCCTTTCATCAATTAAATCCAGTATCTCTCCTGTTACCCAAGGATTTCTACTAGCCCTCGTCTTTTTGCCTATTTGATCCTCTGCTGGCTTCACTTCTTCATCTCTCAGAGCTACCCATTTTTCTTCTACTGTATTTCTTTCCCCCATTCGTGACAATTGTTCCCTTATGCTGTCCCTGAAACTCTGTACAACCTCTGGTTCTTTCAGTTTATCCAGGTCCCATCTCCTTAAATTTCCACCTTTTTGCAGTTTCCTCAGTTCTAATCTACAGTTCATAACCAATAGATTGTGGTCAATCCAGACCTGCCCCTTGAAATGTCTTACAATTTAAAACCTGGTTCCTAAATCTCTGCCTTACCATTATATAATCTGTCTGAAACCTTTTAGTGTCTCCAGGGTTCTTCCATGTATACAACTTTCTTTACTGATACTTGAACCTAGTGTTAGCAATGATTAACTTATGCTGTGTGCAAAATTCTACCAGTTGACTTCCTCTTTCATTTCTTAGCCCCAATCCATATTCACCTACTACGTTTCCTTCTCTTCCTCTTCCTACTGTCGAATTCCAGTCACCATGACTATTAAATTTTCGTCTCCCTTCACTACCTGAATAATTTCTTTTATCTCATCATACATTTCATCAATTTCTTCATCATCTGCAGTGCTAATTGGCATATAAACTTGTACTACTGTAGTAGGCGTGGGCTTCGTGTCTATCTTGGCCACAATAATGCGTTCGCTATGCTGTTTGTAGTAGCTTACCCGCACTCCTATTTTTTTATTCATTATTTAACCTACTCCTGCATTACCCCTATTTGATTTTGTATTTGTAGCCCTGTATTCACCCGACCAAAAGTCTTGTTCCTCCTGCCACCGAACTTCATTAATTCCCACTATATCTAACTTTAACCTATCCATTTCACTTTTTAAATTTTCTAACCTATTTGCCCAATTAAGGGATTTGACATTCCACGCTCCAATCCGTAAACCCCTGTTTTCTTTCTCCTGATAACGACGTCCTCCTGAGTAGTCCCCACCTGGAGATCCGAATGGGGGACTATTTTACGTCTGGAATATTTTACCCCAGAGGACACCATCATCATTTAATCATACAGTAAAGCTGAATTCCGTGAGGAAAAGTTACGACTGTAGTTTCCCCTTGCTTTCAGCCGTTCGCAGTAATAGTTAGCAAGGCCGTTTTGGTTAGTGTTACAAGGCCATATCAGTCAATCATCCAGACTGTTGCCCCTGCAACTACTGAAAAGGCTGCTGCCCCTCTTCAGGAACCACACGCTTGTCTGGCTTCTCAACAGATACCCCTCCGTTGTGGCTGCGGCTACGGTACAGCTAACTGTGTCATTTAGGCATACAAGCCTCTTCACCAATGGCAAGGTGCATGGTTCATGTAATTATTTGCATCATTACCAACTACATTTTTACTTTTTTTTTTGTATCAGTATATGCTAAAATTTCAATAACATCACTTCCTTTAAACCATGTTTCATTATTTTCATGAATAATTATCAAAACGTTTTGTTGTTATAAGTGAGCTTATTATTCTTTATGTGGTGTCACCGCCAGACACCACAATTGCTAGGTAGTAGCCTTTAAATCGGACGCGGTCCGATAGTATATGTCGGACCCTCGTGTCGCCACTATCAGTGATTGCAGACAGAGCGCTGCCACACGGCAGGTCTAGAGAGACTTCCTAGCACTCGTCCCCAGTTGTACAGCCGACTTTGCTAGCAATGGTTCACTGACTTCTACGCTCTCATTTGCCGAGACGATAGTTTAGTATAGCCTTCAGCTACGTCATTTGCTACGACCTAGCAAGGCGCCATTATCAGTTACTAGTGATATTGTGAACTATGTACCGTCCAGAGCGACGTTCGTCATTAATGGATTAAAGTTAAGTATTCCACCAGCTACGTCCGTTTTTCTAAATTCTAATTTCCTTGTCCTGTTCCAGACCTAAAGGCAGCCTGCGTGAGCTAAAACGCGTGCCTTTCGTCCTCCTCTAGTAACACGGTGTTGGCTCTCCTTCCAAGCACAACATTGGCGACGAGAGTAAAGGTGTTCTTATCTAAATTGCACCTGATTTACTTGTGTAATGGCTTCGCCGCAATCTCCAGATGTACTGTCCGAATTTTATCGCTTACAGAATCAGCAGACGCACGCCTTACTGGATGCCCTGGGACAGCTCGTCCAGGGTCAACGTGCGATGCAAAACGATGCGGCAGCAGCCGCTTCACAGCTAACGCAGCCACAACACCCTGTTCCGCCCACTTTTCGACCTTTTGATGCTGCACTGGAAAGCTGGACGGAGTGGTCACGCCAATTTGGATTCCATCGCGCCGCCTACAGAATTCAAAATAACGAGCGGCAGCCTTTCCTCCGTAGAGGTACAAACGTACCGTGTGATAGTCAAATTATTTCCCCGACGCGACGTAGCAACTCTGTCCTATGAAGAAATTTTATCTGCATTAGATGCATATTTCAAAGAATCAGTCAATGTAGTTGCTAAACGGTATACCTTCTTTCGTACAAAACGTACGGCAGGTCAGACTAATAGGGAGTGGGTTGCAACCTTGCAAGGCCTTACTAGGGATTGTGCTTTTGAGTGTCAATGTGGACTCCCTTATTCAGATACTATGGTACGTGATGCAATTGCACAGAACATTTCTGATGTTCGTATAAGGGAACAGATTTGAAACTAGCAAATCCCTCCCTTCAACAAGTGATGGACATATTGGATCGGCAGGACACCCTTGACTTTGCTCAGAAATCATTTAAAACTTCGCCGGCCGTGTGTCAGGTTCACCGGCCCGCCGGGCGAGCTGCACGGAGCAGTAAACAGCCCTCGCGCCCGGCCGCGCCGCTGCCGCCAGGCTCTCAGCCACGTGTGCCGCGCCGGCAAACAAATGCAGTGATAAAATCATGCCCGCGGTGTGCTACTAAACATTCGCGTGAGAATTTGCCCGTCACGCCAAGCTATTTGCTTTTATTGTAATAAAAAAGGACATGTTCAGTGTGTTTGCCAGAAAAAGCTCATATCGGAAGCTCAAAACCGTCCCAGGCCCTTTGCTTCGCGCCGGAATCGGAATGGAACCAAAGATACTCAGGCTCGCGAAACTTCGTCCATGGAAATTCATGTAGTTCATTCCACTCCGCCCAGTGCCACTCTCTCTAACAGTGACTGTGTTCGTCCCAAAAATAGAGTGCGTCGACAACGCCGGAACTCCCGTCAAGTCGCAAGTGATTATGTCCCACTGTCAGTTCACGTTGCACGAGACAGTCGCTCTTGTCGTCAGCAGGACAATAAACTTTTTGTAGACTTGGACACTAATGGCAAAGTGATACCATTCCAGCTCGATACCGGATCCGCAGTTTCACTTATCAATCAAGACACTTACAAACAGCTGGGCACACCTCCGTTGCGTGCCACAAATGTTAAGGACATAAGGTCCCTGTGTTAGGACAGTGCAGCCTTCTTGCAACATACAAAGGAAAAACAAAATTTGTGTCATTTTACGTCCTTCGTTCTTCTTCTGCAGTGAACTTGTTTGGTTCCGATTTATTTCAGTTGTTTAACTTGCCAATAGTAAATCAGTTCCCATCAGTGAACCAGACTGTGCCTTCAGACAGTGTTTCTCGTCTATGTGAAGAATTTGCAGACATTTTTGCACCTGGCCTCGGTTGCGCTAAGAACTATAACGCACATTTGGAACTGAAAGTAAACGCGCAACCGAAATTTTTCAGAGCGCTCAATGTTCCCCACGCATTGCGTGATGAGGCCGCAAAAACATTACACGATTTGGAATCACAAGGTGTAATTGAACGTGTGCAGGCTTCTCTCTGGGTATCACCCTTAGTAATTTTGCCAAAACCTTCCGGAAAATTGAGACTTTGTGTGGACTTCAAGGCAACAGTGAACCCACAACTAGTGATTGCAACTTTTCCTTTACACCGCCCGGAAGATCTTTTTGACAAACTGTGCCCGGGTAAATATTTTTCGAAGTTGGACCTAGCAGATGCGTACTTGCAAATACCGGTGGAAGAAGAATCCCAGCGCGTTTTGATGGTTAACACGCATCTTGGTTTGAATCGATTCAAACGACTGCCATTCGGGTGTGCATCCGCCCCTGCATTGTTTCAGCAATATCTACAAACTGTTTGTGCGTCGGTCCCTACTGCAGCAAATTATCTGGACGATATTGTGATCTCCGGAAAGACGGACGAAGAACATTTGGCCAATCTCAGAACATTATTTCAGGTCTTGCGACAAAATGGTCTTCTCTTGCGGAAGGACAAATGTGTGTTTTTTGCTCGGGACTAGCCATATTTGGGACATGTACTCAATGCCCAAGACATACATCCCAGTCCAACGCACCTCAGTGCCATACAAGACTTGCCGTGGCCGCAGAATTTGAAGCAGCTACAGAGCGTGCTGGGAAAAATCAACTATTATCACAAATATGTTCCACACGCCTCTTCCATTTCAGCTCCGCTTCATCGCTTACGCCGTAAGGGTGTTCCGTTCGTCTGGACGACGGAATGCGAACGCGCTTTTCGCCAGTTGAAACCGGCGTTACTTTCCAATACTTGCCTTACGTCATTCGATCCCCATAATCCCCTTTTGTTGATGGTGGATGCATCGGATTTCGGGATCGGTGCCGTACTTGCGCACGAAGATGGATCGCACCATCGCCCTATTGCCTTTGCGTCCAAATTGCTCTCGTCTGCGCAAAGAAATTATTCACAGATCGAAATAAGCATTGGCTCTCGTATTTGGTGTTACAAAGTTTCATGATTTCTTGTATGGTCGTCACTTTTCCATAATCACAGACCACAAACTTTTGACATCGCTTTTTCATCCGACCAAGCCTGTACCTCCACTTACAGCGCAGAAATTCATTCGTTGGTCTATTTTCCTCTCGCAGTACCGCTACGATATCTTGTATCGGTCCACTGCTAAGCACGGAAACGCCGATGCGTTGTCCCGCTTGTCTGTTGCTGAGGATAGGGCATTCGATTCCTCCGAACTTGCTTGCATGTTCATTGATGCGGAAACCGATGACGTGGTCGAATCGTTTCTGATTGATTTTCCTCGTGTAGCTACAGACACAGCTGCCGACCCTGACTTGCTCCCGTTCTGCATTTTGTTGCTACGCAATGGCCCTTGTCAAAGTCACGGATCGGGGACCCGTTGGTTCGCCGATTTTTTGCTCTCAAGGAGAGACTTTTTGTTCGACGTGGTGTTTTGCTGTTGCGTTCTGATAATGATCAGTCCAGGGTCGTGGTACCACGTTCGTTACACTCCTCTGTCTTACAGCTTCTCCACCAAGGACATTGGAGTATAGTGCGAACGAAACAACTTGCTCTTCAGCACTGTACTTGGTTTGGAATCGATGCCGCGATTACGAATATGTGCTCTTCTTGCATGGTGTGTGCCGAACAACAATCAGCACCACCGCTGAAATTCTTTGCATGGCCAAAAGTCACTTAACCCTTGGCACCGCTTACACATCGATTTTACTGGTCCATTTTGGAATTCTCGATTGTTGGTTGTGGTAGATTCATTCAGTAATTTTCCTTTTGTTGTCCGGATGTCTTCCACGACGTCATCTGCCACCACCCAAGCGTTATCCGCTATCTTTTTCATTGAAGGTCTTCCACAGACTATTGTTTCCGACAATGGCCCACAATTCATGTCCGCAGAATTCCAGGCATTCTGCAAGGCCAATGGTATTCAACATCTGACGTCCGCGCCGTTTTCGCCACAGTCAAACGGTGCCGCTGAACGATTGGTCAGATGTTGAAGTTGAAAGAGTCGCATTCCCGGGAGGACGCGTTATTGCTCTTTTTGTCCTCGTATCGCTCTCAGCCTCGGGATGGTCGCTCGCCGGCTGAGTTGCTCCACGGTCGCCCTCATCGATACTTGATGTCTTTGCTACGTCCGCCGCATCAGGTTCCTGTGCAGCGGAAGGCACCTGCTTTTGCTCCAGGCGACGTTGCCTACTATCGCCACTACCGTGGTTCACGGCGTTGGCTAGAAGGGCCCATTCTTCGCTGCCTCGGACGCGCTATGTATCTTGTTTTGGGGGCCTCTGATGAGGTGCGTCGGCATCTCAATCACCTGCGCCTCGGTCTTCGCACGGGATCTGCCGCTAGCCGTCTGCTTTCAGCGACGGTGCCGTCCGGTCAGCGCCCCGGGGACCCATCTACTGGCTCGCCTCAGCCCCAGGTGTTAAGGACGCTGCCTTCCAATTTGGCCCATGGCGACGCGCCGCCGCCGCCGCCCGTTCTCCCGCCGGCGACGCTTGCAGTGGACGCGTCGCCTCAACCGCTGGGCGCCTCCCTGGGTCACGCGCCGCCGATCGCTTCCCGTGACCAGTTGTCCTCCGACAAGGAACTCTTGTCCGCTCCGGACCATATGTCGTCTTCGCCCGTCGGGTGCCCCGGCCCGATGGAGGTCGACCCTTCTGCCCCTCCTGTCTCTCTACGGGCGCATACACCGCATGTTGGCGTGCACCCTGGAGCAGGTTTTCAGGCGTTTCCTCGCTCCCCGCGGTCCGAATGGCAGGGTGCGGGTGGCACAGCCTCGCCTGTTGTTAGGATCCCCACCTCGTCACATACGTCAACATGTGGTCCTCCCCACGGCGGGCGCAAGCCTTATGCTACAACCGTACGCCGATTTGCGGGGAGGAATGTGGTGTCACCGCCAGACACCACACTTGCTAGGTAGTAGCCTTTAAATCGGCCGCGGTCCGGTAGTATACGTCGGACCCGCGTGTCGCCACTATCAGTGATTGCAGACAGAGCGCCGCCACACGGCATGTCTAGAGAGACTTCCTAGCACTCGTCCCCAGTTGTACAGCCGACTTTGCTAGCGATGGTTCACTGACTTCTACGCTCTCATTTGCCGAGACGATAGTTAGCATAGCCTTCAGCTACGTTATTTGCTACGACCTAGCAAGGCGCCAGTATCGGTACTATTGATATTGAGAATCATGTACCATAAAGAGCGACGTTCGTCATTAATGGATTAAAGTTAAGTATTTCATCAGCTACGTCCGTTTTTCTCAATTCTAATTCCCTTGTCATGTTCCAGACCTCACGCTAGCCTGCGTGAGCTAAAATGCGTGCATTTCGGCCATCTTTAGAAAAACATGGTTGGCTCTCCTGCCAACCACAATACTTTAGATCTACAAGTGCCTCTTTTTATACAGAATGAAAAACATTAGTAAACTAAAGTTCTACAGCAGGAAAGGTCCAAATTTCATCATAAAAAATTTCTCAATGTAGTAAGGTAGACTGTTGAAGTGCTTCATATTGTATATTTATTTTATTTTTTGTACTGTATGAACACCAAAATAAATTTTAGGTGTATGTTCGACTAATTTATAATTTGAACATTTATGTTTTCGAACATAAAGTATTTTATCATCACTAGGTCTTCCACTATTAAAACTTAATAATCTTCCTGAAATATGAATTTCAGATAATACACCACCAACTTTAAAATAGTTTTTCTTGGCATGCTGCTTGGTTTTGGCAATATATGTAATTTGTTCTTTCTTCATCTCCACTACATCAGACATTACAGCTATCAATTGTAGACATTCTTTTCTTTCCTTTTAATTCTTGATATTTTATTTGTATTTATGTTGCCTGTTGTTCAATTATTTTTGAGACAGAATAGCTTTATATTCTTTTACATGGTAAAATCAAGAAATATTTCTTCAAGATTAACATAGTAATTTTTAATTTCATTAGCTATTTAGTTCTCAGAGTAATTATAAGGCTTTCAAAATTTGTTACTGGTAATAAAATCCATGTTTTTTACTTATATCATTTGTTGTTATATTTTTAATTTAATTTTAGATGTATATTTATTCTAATAATTGGTCATTGTGTATAATTCATGTATATTCTAAGATATAAGTACTTAAAGGTATAACAAAATTCTTTTTGATAATTATCATATCCACAGTAGATCCACTGAGGTCTGCTGAAATTCCATTCTTAATAAAACACAAAATCTGATTCATAAAACACCTTTTTTGTTAAATAATTGTAACCATAAACTTTGAACCATGTTCCTAAACTTAATTCATGTATCTTCTTTGGAATAAATTCAGATATATTCAACATGGATGAACGTGATGTTTATGGAATTGTCTCCATTTATATAGAATGAAAATACATTAGTAAATTAAAATTTCTTTAAGAAATTTATAATTTGTTTCAGTGTGTGTTATTATATATCACAATTTCCTTTTCATGAAATGTGTATTGCACTGCAAACTCATAAGTGAAATACAAAATTCATGGTAGGAAAGCTAGTGACAATGAAAAAATTAAGAGTGCATATATTCTATCTACACAAGTAACTAGTGACCAACAACAAGAATGAGGATACATTTATTCATAAAATTTTTCATTAATCACGTAAATGGAAGAGTACAAGAAGTGCAAGAAATGTGATGTAGAGAAGGCAATTGATAATTTTTATTTGTAAAGAATGTAACAAAGTGCTTAAAAAATACTTATAATAGTACAAAAGAACATTTTAAACAGTATATACCTAATAATAAGATTTTTTAAAAGAAATTTAAGTGGAGAGAATACTAAAATGTTGAAGAAAGAAGTTAATGCAATGGCAGCTGAAAGAGATTAAAAAGAAGAAACTGATCCTAATTCTAAAAAAAATGTATTGCCTATCGAGAAATTACGGATTTGATTCATTTTACTCAAATTGTACATCTAAAAGCAAACTATCTAGTAGATGCAAAATTGGTAGTCGAGATTATTATAAACAATGCAATAAAATTAATAGAACTTTGAGTCATGATGACTGCAAAAAATGTATTGGTTGTAAAAAATTAAATATTCTGATTTTACTTTAACTGTTCAACTAGCAACAAACTCTCAAGTAAATGTAAGATTTGCCAACTGGAAGATAAGCAAAAAAGAAAATAGTGCGTAAGTGTGGAAAAGAAATAGTTAAAAGTGGTTTCAAAAGATATTCATGGTCAAACAAACACAAGGAATTAAGTGAAGATGAAGCTTAATTTTGCTATAATTTTTTGAGGGAATATTGTTTTTTATCTCAATTAAATAAGGATTAAAAATGGACGCTCTTTTGACAATTTTTACAGGCGCTCAACTTCGTGTTTATTGCAGAAGGAATAATTTACGAGTGTACAGCAGATTTAGAAAAGCTGATTTAATTAACATAATTGTTTCAAATAATCTTCCTCCCCCTACAACAACTTTCGATAATTTCAGAGTAAAGGAACTCAAAGATAGAGCTTAGAATCTTAGTATTGGAGGATACAGTAAATTAAAGAAATCAGAGTTAATTAATGCCATTGGGCTAAAGGAGTTACATTTTCATCCAGAATTATTCCAAAGAACTAGATCAAGACCACAACATATACCTAATATAAATTATTTCTACCGATTTGATGACGACATTATTGAAAAAACTCGCCCACGGAGAGAGGAAAAGATACTGAGACTAGATACAATTTATCCATTTAGTAGGAAACTATTTGAACAAGAAAAATGGACCAAACCATTTAAAAAGGATTAGAATACACAAACGAATCGAATCGTTGAAGGTTTCTATCACTCGAAAATTCCAAATTATGAATGTAACTAATAAATTTATAAATGAAAGGTTGCAATTAAATAAAATATGCAGGCACTATCTTAACAACTTTAAATGATGAGCACAATAGCAGAAGTACTTTCGAGAATGCGGTCTCTTTCTGTAAAACACATATTGGTGCCAATAGTCAAGCAATTAAATAAAATATAAGCTGAATAACAGGTAAACAGTAGATTCCTACTGCACCTAATTAGTTATGAACAACAACATAGCTCCCAAGACATTCACTTCTAAGCGCACACTACATCTTCACTGTAGAAACCTCAGAAATGTCACAAGTTCACAAGTCTCGCAACCATGAGCAAACTGCTCCACACTCTAAGCCTTTCTCATGGCTGTTCGTCCCTTGCACGGTACCATCCCGACACTTCCAGAATCCTCTGAGATATCCCAGAATTGCCACACTACTCATAACGACCTCATGTCCTCCCCGGATACGATTGCTGTGATTGGCTAGAGTGCTCCCGCCCTGTCTTCAAGTGAGCACCAACTCACAAACATACTGAAACATACGAAATACTGGAGTTACATTTAAATAACTTGAAACTAAATGAATATTCCTACGGCTGGACCACAACATGCTCTAACACTCATTATTAGATACATAAACAAATTAAACAAACATATATCAAAGGAATAGAACAAAATGTAGGCCAGTAACCTAATGTCTCTGTGCTTTCTAAATCGCAGTAAATATTTAACCAATTTCTTCATGAATAGTATATATCAGGTATAAACAAAGACATAGATGAAGAAATATATTTATAAGCATGTTGCTATCGTTTTTTCGTGTAACTGTGGAGTATTGATGGCCTGAGGAGATCGATAGTATTCGGCCACTTTGACCTCCTATAACTCATGTGTTATTCACGTTACATGACTGTAATTTATACCAGCTTTCTAGCGACACGTCGATCGAGGAAATCGGATGAAGCGTTTGCATTTTGTTAATTCGTTGCTGGGTGTTACTTGTCTAATTTACAGTCAGATACTAAACTTTAACCTAATAAAGATATTGAAAATCTGATAACACCATCAGAATCGTCATGCAAATAATGGTAATGTACATCTTTCTTTTTGAGGTATCATGATTCCACTGGCTACTATTAATTTCTGCGATTAAGATTTCACAAGGTCCGCCATGTTTGGCACTCCCAGCATAGAAATCTCCTTCATCGACACAAAGCATCTTCTCATCACAGTGTCAACATGAAATTCTGAGTCATGCGGCCCTCTAGCTTTGGCCAACATCTGGCACCACGTGTTTGGCCTGCCGAGGGGCTCAAGTCGACTGAGCATCCTGTGCAGCAGCCCCAACTCCGAACATATAATATTTCCAGGACGCCACAACTCGCCCGTTACCTCACAAAGATCACAACCATTTCGAAGTGATTATCAGTATGGCAGCTTTCCTGGGATCAGTGTATTTCTGCAATAAATGTAAGAAACGAAATAACAACCAGAATGAACATAGACACAAAATAGAGAGAAAAGTTTGCATATTATGCAAAAGTTCAGAACATGAAAGTCGAGAAAATTAGATTTACTGTGAAAAATGCAATAGTACTGTTAAAAAGAAAAATGCTTAAACAATCACCAAGAAGTTTGTGTTACAGCTTATAAATGTAAAGAATGCAATAAGATTTGTTTGAGAACTGAAAAAGGTAAATACGGCTTTAAACTTTGCAGAAACTGTAGACAAGTCGTTATAATTAAAAAGTCATAACTGTTTTGTGGAATCTGTATTGGAAAAAAGTGGTATTTGTGAGAGAAAATTAGGTGAAGATATTACAGTCAACAGTTGTCCAGACAGTAATAAAGGTGGTTGTTATATTAATAGAAAATTTACAGATTTTTTTGTTTACCAGTGCTCGAATGCAGAAAAATAGTTGCTGGTAAATAGTTTAAATGCTATGAAGATGGATTCCCAAAGAGATTGAATTGTACCTATACTGAGAGACACATATGGTTTGGCTATGAAGCAACCCATTTGTTTACAAATTTGAAACAGATGATGAATTTAGTCATTGGATGATAGCTAAAAAACAACAGTTATCACACCTTCACAGCTCACTATGCAAAAGGTTACGATTCCCAATTCATTTTGAAGTACTGTGATGAAAATACAATAAAGCCATATATAATCTTCACAGGAACAAAACTGACGTTGTTGAAGATCAAACAGTTACGCATAAAAATAAACAAAGCAGTAACTTTATCCAAGGCCCACTTAGTGGATTTCCAAAAACGTTTGATTTGAAAGAACTGAAGAAGGGATATTTCCCAACATTTTGAGAAGGGTTGTTTAGAAATAGAAAACAATTCTTAGAAATAGGTAATATTGATACATTTTGTTATTTAGCAACTGCTCGAGTTTACAGGCTGTATACTGAATAAAATATTTATCTAAAAGTACGATTGCTGCATTGGATAAAGAACAGAAAGAAAATTACAGTAAATCCATAGCTTGGTTAAACAGTTTAAGAAAAGCAACATTCAACATCCTCTTCATGGGGGAGATGTAAGAATAGTTGGTGCAAAAGTAGATAGATTTGATAAAGAGACTAATACTCTTTATCAATACCATGTTGCTTCTGGCATGGATGTAAGAAAAATGTTTCAAAAGTAAGATGATTAACAATAAAAATAAAGAAACAATGGGTGACCATTATCAAAAGACTTTAAAAAGAAGTGCAGAAAAATGAAACGCTGGATATAATTTGGTAGAGATGTGGGAGTGTGATTGGTAGAACTCACTAGAGCATAAATAGCTTAAGAAACTAAAACAGTTACCCAAAGTTGTCAAACCATTGAATCCAAGAAATGGTGGCCAAACAAATGGTATAAAATTTAGAGCTGAAGCAGATGGTGATAGCCCAAAATAAAATATATTGATGCCTGTAGGCTTTATCCAACTGAACAATATTGTGATTATTATCCTGAGCGACATGCAAAAAATATATAGACCAAGATGGGACAGCTTTATAAAATGTTAAGTATTGGCACTGAAAGGATTGTATCACCCTGTTTTACCAGTGAAAATAAAGATAGATAAAAATGAAAATGCTCAGAACAACAATTAAGTCAATGCAATCACAACGATGAACAAAGAAGTTTTACTGGAACGTGGATAACAGATGAAGTAAAGAGAGCTGTGGAGAAAGGATGTAAAATTTTAGATGTCTATGGAGTATGGTATTTCAAAGATAAAAGCAACAAATTGTTTATAAAATTATGTGAAGAACTTTTTGAAAATAAAATAAGAAACCAGTCTACATACTTTTGGAAGTGATGAAGAGTATATCAAAAACGTTAAAGAGAAAATCGATGTTGATTTTGATCCTGACAGAATATAGGAAACCAATAAAAACGAGCAATTGCTAAGATTTTTCTTAATTAATTATGGGGGAGATTTGGGCAAATGCAAAATATGAATAAAACTGATTATGTGACAGATTTACAACAACTTTATAAGACACTATTGGATGGTCGATTAGATAATTTAGATATAAATTTTATTAATGAGCATATGGTACAGATGAGGTACAACTTCAAGGATTATTATGTGGAAAATAAGACTAGCTACAAATATTTTCATAGCTGAATTCGCTACATCAAATGCAAGGCTTAGATTGTATGATATGTTACACAAACTAGGTAAAAATGTTACATATTCTGACAATGATTTGGAAGCATATATTGATAATGGCTAAAATACTGTGGAAACAGGTTGTATTTTAAGTGAATGGATGGATAAATTGGAAAATAACTGGATTGCAGGTTGGGCTTCAACTGGCCCCAAAAGTTATTATTATTAGAATAACGACAAAAAAACAGAAATGGAGGTAAAGGGTTTAACTTTAAATTATAAAATATTCAAAAAACGGAATGGTAAATCTATGGTAAGACTAATGACAGTGAAGAGAAAGAAAAGATACAGTTAGAATACAAGCAGAGAACTACAGAGGTTGATACTAAAAATCTAGTTAACAAACAGGTTAAGAAAGAATTTTCATTTCATTCTGTAAGAGAGTTGTTCTAGAAAATTTTCATATGGTCCTTTATTGATTTTGAATGTCTATGAAGTAATTCATACCATATTCCTTATATAAATAGAACAACTTAGTTAGTTGCCTTTGTTGTATTCGTTTTATCTAATGTTTTGGTTATAGAGTGAGAAACTTTTAAAAATTATGAATAAGCTTTAATGTAATTTTGTTGCCTTTTGTTGTATTCGTTGTTATCTAATTTTTTAGTTATCGAGTGAGAAATTTTTAAAAATAATGAATCAGTTTCAGTGTAATTTTGTAATTTTTTGGGTAAATTATTTATAGGTAAATTATAATTTGCTATTTTTTTACAGTCATCAAAAAGAGAGAATCTGAGTTTTCTGTGTCCTCCCATATTTCTATATCACTTATTGTTACATCATGGTTCCAACTTCTCAAATATTCTGTAATTAAAGACAGTTTAAAATATTCATTGTAATTATTACATTCAACTTGTCTCTCTTGTTGTTTATTATTTCTATCGACAAAAATGACAATTTTAAATTCATCCCACACAGTAATCATATTTACAAGACTAAAAATTTAGAGAAAATGAAAATTTTATTCTATATAAATGGAGGATCTACTGAGGAAGCTAAATAATGAAAGCAATTCTAATTTGTTTAAAAAGATTACTGAGCTAGAAGTAAATGAATTGTATTACATTACTGATTGTGAACATTTAAAAACGAAATATCAGGAGAAAATCTGTATGGAGCTTGATAAAAAAAGGAAAATTATTTTGCCAGACAAGTTTAATAAAATAATAAGTAGCTGGGACTTCCAATTTTTAAGAAGGTAATATTAAGATATAAAGGAATGAAAGAAACTAAAAATAATGATAATGGATTTCATGATCTAGAGTTCGTTGTGTGACTTTGAAGTAGCTTTTCAGGATTTGTATCGAGGTCTTATCATGAACCTTTTATGAATTTTTAAATTTTTTCGGTGCGTTGGATGTGCTCTCTCAAGTGATCCTTTTATAAAAAATAAAAATATCACTAAATAATCTGTGAGTGAGTTCAATGTACCCAGTGGACAGGTAGTACCCTTTGACAACAATATACACTCCTGGAAATGGAAAAAAGAACACATTACACCGGTGTGTCAGACCCACCATAGTTGCTCCGGACACTGCGAGAGGGCTGTACAAGCAATGATCACACGCACGGCACAGCGGACACACCAGGAACCGCGGTGTTGGCCGTCGAATGGCGCTAGCTGCGCAGCATTTGTGCACCGCCGCCGTCAGTGTCAGCCAGTTTGCCGTGACATACGGAGCTCCATCGCAGTCTTTAACACTGCTAGCATGCCGCGACAGCGTGGACGTGAACCGTATGTGCAGTTGACGGACTTTGAGCGAGGGCGTATAGTGGGCATGCGGGAGGCCGGGTGGACGTACCGCCGAATTGCTCAACACGTGGGGCGTGAGGTCTCCACAGTACATCGATGTTGTCGCCAGTGGTCGGCGGAAGGTGCACGTGCCCGTCGACCTGGGACCGGACCGCAGCGACGCACGGATGCACGCCAAGACTGTAGGATCCTACGCAGTGCTGTAGGGGACCGCACCGCCACTTCCCAGCAAATTAGGGACACTGTTGATCCTGGGGTATCGGTGAGGACCATTCGCAACCGTCTCCATGAAGCTGGGCTACGGTCCCGCACACCGTTAGGCCGTCTTCCGCTCACGCCCCAACATCGTGTAGCCCGCCTTCAGTGGTGTCGCGACAGGCGTGAATGGAGGGCCGAATGGAGACGTGTCGTCTTCAGCGATGAGAGTCGCTTCTGCCTTGGTGCCAATGATGGTCGTATGCGTGTTTGGCGCAGTACAGGTGAGCACCACAATCAGGACTGCATACGACCGAGGCACACAGGGCCAACACCCGGCATCATGGTGTGGGGAGCGATCTCCTACACTGGCCGTACACCTCTGGTGATCGTCGAGGGGACACTGAATAGTGCACGGTACATCCAAAGTGTCATCGAACCCATCGTTCTACCATTCCTAGACCGGCAAGGGGACTTGCTGTTCCAACAGGACAATGCACGTCTGCATGTATCCCGTGCCACCCAACGTGCTCTAGAAGGTGTAAGTCAGCTACCCTGGCCAGCAAGATCTCCGGATCTGTCCCCCATTGAGCATGTTTGGGACTGGATGAAGCGTCGTCTCACTCGGTCTGCACGTCCAGCACGAACGCTGGTCCAACTGAGGCGTCAGGTGGAAATGGCATGGCAAGCCGTTCCACAGGACTACATCCAGCATCTCTACGATCGTCTCCATGGGAGAATAGCAGCCTGCATTGCTGCGAAAGGTGGATATACACTGTACTAGTGCCGACATTGTGCATGCTCTGTTGCCTGTGTCTATGTGCCTGTGGTTCTGTCAGTGTGATCATGTGATGTATCTGACCCCAGGAATGTGTCAATAAAGTTTCCCCTTCCTGGGACAATGAATTCACGGTGTTCTTATTTCAATTTCCAGGAGTGTAGCTTAATTATCGGTAGAAGTTTCCAGTTCATTAAGAGTTTAGTGCTGCAACAGTGCATGTGGAGCACACAAAATAATTACATTTACAGGTCAACCACATAAGCGAACTGATTGTACAGGGGAAGGAGCCACACATTAGAACGTGGTGAGGTAATGCAGACCCTCTCAGTGACATGCAGTTGGTGGTAAAGATGGTGAATACCATCCTGGGATACGTTATTCCGCGCCTGCTCGACCTGTTCACGAACTTCTGTAAGAGATGTTGATTGATTAGTTACATGAGCCACATCTGTCCTATCAAATCCTGCATGTGCTTGACGGGGGACAAGTCTGGAGATCACGATGACAGGGAATTTGCTGCATGTCTGGGAAAGCACGTTATGTTTCGCGGACAGTGAGGGGAGCAAAAATTATTCTGTTTGTACTACACATCACTTTCCTGTTGCAAGAATGGCAAAAGAACAAGTCTAGCAACATTCTGCATGTACTGAGCGCTGGTTAGCGTCCTCTTCATAAACACCAAAGGTGAACAGGAGTTGAAGCTCATCGCATTCCAGACTATAAAGCTTGGGATGGTGCCAGTGTGTTTTGGACGAATGCACTGTACCAGACAGAGCTCAGCGTGCCTATGTAAGCATCACCTGTTGAAGGCCTTTTTCTCTAACCCGTTAGTTCTTCAGTGAGAACAGACGGAAAAACCTCTCGTTAGAAAGTCTTACCACTAAGAGACTTACACAAATGAATCTTGCACACCCGACTTGCACAGGGAGTCGTGTATCATCGGTGAAGAAACAATATTGAGTGACTAACAAAGTATCGATTTTGCGCTTTTAAGTTACATGGTACCCTTTACTTTCAGCACATCTACTATTATCGCCATAATGACGATTTTTTTAAATTATCTAGAAATAAAATGTACTAAAACGTTACCGCATATATGACACGGCCAATAAATAGATTAAACGAAACACTGCGTAATTAGATAGTTTTGGATGGAGTAAACAATAACGCGTAAATTCAAAAGCATGCGCAGCAATGGGACATTGTTGTTCCATGCTACGAATATATCAGTGTTCTAAAGTGGTTCCTGGTTTCTACCTCTACTTCACGAAAATGGTCAGCGTTTTACAAGATGATCTATTTTCTGAGGAAGAAATCGTCTCTTAGCTGAACTTAGAGTATGAGAGCTTAGAATCCTTCGTCAGAACGACTGACAGACGTAAGCAAGTTGTTTTGTTATTTACTCCGCATTGACAGCAATGTACCACAGCTGCTTTATTGTAACGACCAGTTCACTTATTGAGCGGTTTAGTCCTTTCTACTAAAGATATTTAAATACCCACTTGATTATAGGTTCTCATGTTAATCCAGGACGAACAACAGGCGAGAACAGTAGTAACAGTGGAGTTATATGCACAGAAGAAGAATTCCTTTCGTGTATAGGGTTCTCTGTCACTTTTCCTCGCTCATCTAATGACACAGATTATTTTTATTTCGACTGTTAGTGTTATTAATGATATTGCAATCGTCATTATCGTAAAGACAGGAATTTGAATTTCAATGCTTGTCTTCGTAAGTTGATTTACAAACTTTTTTTCTCTCTATACACTGGGCTGACTGCATCCAGATAAGCTCAAAATGATACACCAGTCACATTTGCCACTGGAAAGGACAGTACTTCTTAATATTTATTGCTGCAATATGGTGCTAATTTTTTAACAGGCAGTTCAAGTAACTTATTGATAGAAGCAAGGATGTTGAAAGTGGAGGTCATGAATTTTGTGGTGACTTAGGCAGTGATAGGTAAAGGAAATATAAAGCCTGCCCTGAAGAGTGGAAGAAAAACACCAAGAGAACTCTGATAAATGCGTGGACAAGCGTACATTGGATATAAAAGAAGTCTAAGAGAGTCACAAGAATGAGGTCCGATGTGTTATTCAAAGCTGTGTCAGAAATCAGGTCAAAGGAAGTGTCATCCAATTTCTGCTGGTGGCAGGCAGGCAATTTTAACACTTTCTAGTATCAGAGGAAGAGGAAAGATCACTGGTGAATCCATACGAAAAAGTACGCTTGTTTACTATCTGAGAAATGATACTAGAAAATATTAAGCATGCAAAAATATGTATCTCAATATTCTTGGCATTAAACAATGCGTAGTGAGACATTGGCGGGATAATTCCACACAAGACATGAACCCTGATTCAGAATCGTCATGTTCTATAGAATAAAACAAACGAAGAAGAAAGATCAGAAAAACTTTGTAAAAGAATTCCTGAACTGTCTTCCATAACTGCCATCACATTACTACAGGAAGCCCTCCTCCAAGCTGTATCTTGACTCCACTGTACAAACCAAACAACCGCTAATGGTCTCTACACCGATAATTGTAATAAGAAACGGGTTTCACCATTAAGTTCTGACACGTTTAGAGTGATTTTCGAAAAGGGTAACCTTATTTTATTTCCCACCAAGAAAGATCAACGCGACTCTTGTTGCAGTTGGAAACTTGAATGGAGACGTTTAAAAGTAGCACATAAAACGAAAAGTTCAGGCAAGGCTGCTGAAAAATCTAGATAAGAAAATGCACAGCGAGAGTTCTGCACAGTCTACACCATGAGCTTACAGACCGTGAAAGTAATGCCACTTTTACAGTCAAGTCCAGTTCATTATGAAACAAAACTGGTTGTCCATAACTTTATAAAGTATAATTTAGAAAGTCATGATGCACTGTGTTGTTGGTTCGATGGAACGCAAGGTGGATTGGTTGCATCACGTCCTGTCTCGTGTATCGCGGACACACAGTCCAAAACGATTAAGCAAAATCCTGCCCCAGACATTTTGAATTCTGGTGGATGCACATTTCAGAACAGAAACGCTCTTTTAAGATTATCAATTGATTCAGGAGTACTGATGACGCAAAAGGTTTCGGAGAAAGTTCACACTCAGATGGACTGTGAATGAGTTCGCAGTTCCACCGCGTGCAAGCACAAAGGGCACGAAGGTCCGCTTCCTAACCAATATGGCTTGATATCTAAAGAGGCGAGAAGAAAGCTACGATTTACGAAGTCTATTACCTAGATCACTCCTTTTTCACAAACTATGCAGAGAAACGTTTGTGGCTGTATGACTCAATTAGGCATGGAAGAGCTGAAAAGAATGAACAAACAGTCACGAACCCGAGGACCATACAGTACCGTCCATACGGTATTATTTACTACAAGTACACTTTCAATTAAGTGCAGAAAGACATACCAAGATGTCCGAAAAAATTTCCGGAAAAGTATGCCTCCTGCAACTATACAAAGAAAGACAGAAAATGAAGAAAGCCAGATGAGATCATTTACGACACCTTAAAGCCGTTGATCCTAAGGACTGTCAGTGCTACTAAGACAATATTCCTTACGAATGATCATTTTCTAGGACGTTACAGCAGTGACAGTGCGGGATAGACTTTGTCCGGTAGTTTTATCTTGAAGAAGTCTACATATTATCAGACCTAACTGAACCGTTTGTATATTTGAAATTATTTCTGTGAAGCCTTCCAATAAAGTCTTTCCAAAATGGTATTGTTGGTGTTTATTCAGCACCAAAAAGAAAGTAAAACCATTAAGTAGTACAGGAGATAGACAAACCAATATCCTACCATAAATACCCTTTCATAAGCACCGAGACAAATCCGCGTCCTTGCCATAATTAAGCTTTCAAAGAGTATTTTCTTTGTTTCATTTCTTTTTATGATCCGTAACAAGATTGTGGTGCAACATTGGAAATTTAGTGTCCCTATGAAACGTATCAGGTTTCTAGACAGTTTTTTGTCTCTCCTGTAAAATCCCTGTTTTGCTACTTACACGGTATGGTTTCTTCAACGACAGTGCCTCGTTTTCAACGTCAGCTGTGAAACTGATCTTCATCACGTAGTTTTATCCTTGGTTTGGAACCATGTGAGGTGACACTGAACGTTTCGGATCTGATGCCGTTTCAGTACAATGGACTGCCAACAGATTACTCAGTTCCCGTCTAAGTCGGTCTTGACTTTCAGAAGAGGGGACGTGCTGATGTGGAATATACGCTTGATCATCAAAGACAGATAAGGCGCATTTATTATGAAACCGTGTATTTTAGAACATTTTAATGACTTCACTACACACATTTGTGTAGCAAACATTCCCCCTTATTCCTATCACGTTCTGTAGTTTACTATGTGAAGGGCCCGTTATCTCGATAGACGAAATGGACTTCTTGCAGGCTTACATTTCCATGCGAACATTTATTTTGCAAGTTCCTTCTAGTAATACTGTTAAATAAGAACTTCGGATCAAACTATATGTACCTATCACAGTAATGTCTTACCGTTATTCAAATAATCACCACCTCCAGGCACGAATACAGAAAGTTTTCTAAACGTGTACGCAAGAGTACCTATAGACCAATTACATCGAAATAATCAGCGAAAATCTCAGGGAGCATAGTGAAGTATTGACAAAATTGACAAAGTGATTCAGTTACTGCAGTTTTTTTAGGTTTCAGTTACTTTGAATTTTAGTCTATCACATATGTAGAAAAACAGAATTTGGCAATTGGCTCACTTCTGTCTCACTGCCTTGCAAGCATTTTATGACATTTTTGAACACAATGTGATGCAGAACGTATGCAGTTTTTCTAGCAGAATAGTTTTTTGGGCCAGGTACGTATATGGTATCATTGTGCTATCCAAGGGCTCATTTTAAGACTATATGACACTTCTTTCGCGTGAACTGAATAAACTACATGACAGGATCCGCTCACTATGGCATTATGGAACAAAAACTAATGGAACCACTGTACTTTTTAGATCTACATGTCAAAATTGATGGTTTTTTGATTGGTTTCGTTTTTTTCTTCTTCTTTTTTTTTTTAAAAAAGATAGGAAGCCGACTACTTCTAATGTCGATAATGTCGTTATACCCGAAGTATCTAACCATACATTTCAGTTCAAACAGGCATCATTCAGGACTCCCGCTCCACAGATTTTATAGGCCTACTATCCCATTATCCCGTGAGGCTCATGGTCGGGAATTGAAAATAATACAGGTCATAGCATATTCAAATGGATATTATTGTAGAAGTTCAAAATGTTAAAATGTGTGTGAAATCTTATGGGACTTAACTGCTAAGGTCACCAGTCCCTAAGTTTACACACTACTTAACCCAAATTATCCTAAGGACAAACACACACACCCATGCCCGATGGAGAACTCGAACCTCCGCCGGGACCAGGCACACAGTCCATGACTGCCGATTGTAGAAATAACAATAATACATTACAGAAGTGAGTTCGAACCGTAATAATGCTCATCTCCCGCTGACTACAAGAGATTCGGTCCTCCATACTCCTGTAAGTAGCAGATCATTTGCGTATTGTAAATTCCATAGGGTATCACCTACAAATATTTCCAGCAGAATCGGCAAATATTTGACTTTGAAAGAAATATGAGGTCTGTTCAAAAACTTCCGGAACTTTGTCCACACAATTTTTTTTTCTACGTTTACCTTCTACTTAATGCACATGGTCTCCTTTTAAGTACTCTCCTCCACAAGTGGTACACCTCTCCCAACGCCTTTTACACTTCCAGAAGGAGATTTAGTGCGCCACTTGCTGAATAGCACGAAGTGACGTCTACGAATTTTTTTCTATTTCTTTTTCCTTTTGCAAGTATTCATCTTTTTTAATGTGGTTTTCAGCTTTGGAACTAAAAAAAGTCTGCTGGGGCCAGGTCGGAATAGTACGGTAAATAACGCAGCACAGTTATTTGGTTTTTTCTGCCACAGTCACGCACCAACAGGCATGAATTTGCGGGTGCGTTATCGTGATGCAAGAGCCATGAATTGTCTCGCCTTATTTCAGACCGTTTCCTTCTAACATTTTCTCGCATGCCTCGCAACACGTCCCGATAGTACCATCGATTAACAGTTTGTCCGTGTGGCACGAATTCATGATGAAGTAATCTTTCAAAGCAAAGAAGAAATTGACATTTGGCCTGACCTGACGAGCTTTTCTTCGTCTTTGAGAACCTTTCGCGACCAGTTGTGAAGATTGAATCTTGGTCTCAGCACCATAACAGTAGATCCGGACTCATCAACGGTTACGATACTCTTAAGGAACGTCTGGTTCTCATTTGCACTATCCAAAAGCTCTACATAGGTTGCCTTTCTGCTCAGGACTCACGAGCTGTGGGACGTGCTTGATGGCAACACGATGCATCCCAAGATCCTATGTCACGATTTCATGACATGACTCAAGTGAAATGTTACATTCTTCTGCAGTCTCTCGAACAACCAGTCCTCGATTTGCAATCACAGCTCTATTGACGTTCCAGACATGAGTGACGGCAGTAGACATCGAAGGGCGTCCTGAACTACGGTCCTCTTTAAATTCTTTCCACCCATTTTTAAACCGTTTGAACCATTCGTAACATCGAGTACGGCTTAAGCCTCATCACCTTTGGCTTCCTGCATCATGTGGTGTGTCTCTGCAAAAGTTTTCTTGAGTTTCAAGCAAAATTTATTGTAGACGTGTTGTCCCTCCAACACTGCCATCTCGAAATTCGCAATATGTGCGCCACAGCGTTCTACTCAGTATAGCACTAACCAATTACTTACAAACAGCAATGAAAAATCCGGTAGTTACACATTGTACACAGGCGTGTACAGGGAGCCAACCG
Organism: Schistocerca gregaria; assembly: GCF_023897955.1. NCBI lineage: Eukaryota > Metazoa > Arthropoda > Insecta > Orthoptera > Acrididae > Schistocerca > Schistocerca gregaria. The sequence goes on from NC_064926.1 coordinate 50,721,919, forward strand.
CATTTCGCTCTAACATACCATTGGCGCAGAATTACTAATATACCGGAATTTTTTGAACAAACTTCGTAACCAGGCTTTCATATGCCAAAGAATAAATGCAAAAAATTAGGGCATAGGGTGATTGTGACACAGGATAAATTTAAATTATCAGTGATGCACAGCTCACTTGTGATGATTGTAATGCAAAATGGGAAGATGGGATGAATCCGTTTTAGAGAGTACATCAACGATTCCAGTTCAAAGTCGGCACAAATTTCGCATCTGAGCGAAACTGGTCGCCTTATCACCGACATCCGAAAGAATATGCAAGTATTAGATTTCGAAAGCAAAGGCAATATCCTTAACATCTTAGAAGAAATCGAGATTTACCTTCCTCTAAAAGGATTTCCTGGTTCTATCTAGAATGCGCTGACAAATCTGCGACACAAGGCCCTTTTAGCAAATTTTGACTCTACAAACACATTCTTGAAGAATCAAGTTTGCCAAGATCGATAGTAATTCTTTTTACTACTATTACCGGCTTCGACATACCTACGCTATCGTCATCGGATCTCGAAGTTACAAAAACAGATATCCCATTTGAAAGTGGTCCAAACACATGCGATTTCATACACTGAAGAGCCAAAAAAAAAAAAAAACTGGTACATCTGCCTAATTCCGTGTACGGCTCCCGCGAGCACGCAGAAGTGCAGTAACACAACGTGGCTTAGACTCGAATAATGTCTGAAGTAGTGTTGGAGGGAATTCACACCTAGAATCTTGCAGGGCTGAACATAAATCCGTAAGAGTACAAGGCGGTGGAAATCTCTTCTGAACAGCACGTTGTAAGGCATCCCAGATGTGCTCAATAATTTTCATGTCTGCGGGCTCTGGTGAACAGCGGAAGTGTTTAAACTCGAGAGGAGCGTCCCGTCAGTTAATCTGTAGCAATAATGGACGTGTAGGGTGTCGCATTTCCCTGCTGGAATCATTCCACTCCGTTGGAATGCACAATGGACATGAATGGATGCAGATGATCAGACAGAACAATTACGTATGTGTCACCTGTCAGTGTTGTACCTAGACGTATCAGGAGTCCCACATCACTCCAACTGCACATGCCATACACCATTACTGGCCCTCTACCAGTTTGAACAGTGCCCTGCTGACATGGATTCATGAGGCTGTCTCCATACCCGTACTCGTCCATCCTATCGATACAACGTGAAACGAGACTCGTCGGACCAGGCAACATGTTTCCAGTCATCAACAGTCCAATGTCGGTGTTGACGGGTCCAGGCAAGGCGTACAGCTTTGCGTCGTGCAGTCATCAAGGGCACACGACTGGGCCTTTGGCTTCGAAAGCCCATACTGATGGTGTTTCGTTGAATGGCCCAGCATTGATATCTGCAGGGTTGCATTTCTGTCACCTAGACGATTCTCTTCAGTCGTCGTTGGTCCCGTACTTACAGGATCTTTTTCCGTCCCCAGCCATGTAGGATCTTTCATGTTTTACAGGATTCCTGATCTTGACGGTACACTCGTGAAATGGTTGTATGGGAAAATCCCCACTTTATCGCTGCCTCGGAGATGCTGCGTCCCATCGCTCGTACGTTCGTAAGCTTACTTAAACCAAAAACTAGAGTACTCCCACAAATTTAAACATCGAGTACCCATTCTTATTATAACCTGGTGTCTTACGGAACTCATCTGTTTTTCTCATGGAATGGAAGCATGTACTATATGCAAATGAAATATACATGCTCTTCTCTAAACAATGGGACTCATGCACTGATTTATTTCAAATTCTAGAGTTCCTCTTGAATAGACACGCCTTTACATAAACGTTATTTTTGTATATGATATCAATTACATTCTACATATTATGGATGTAATGAATTTAAAAATGTAACTATGAAATGTAACTATTAATCTGCCTGCCATGATGTATTTACTGTTCGGTCTACTTGAAGTCTACTTCAAGTTTTGTGATAAGCATAAATGTGGAGCACCACATCAGTTCCATATAGATTTTTCATTCACTTATTAAGATATTATGCGTGTCGTATTCTCCCTGAATCTATACCATTTTAATATGGTCTTTAGTTCTATACAATCACACTTCTGTCTAATGTGATGTATTTACTGGTGTATCCACTTGAGCGAAATACTGAGTACTGCAATAAACATAAACATCGAGCACCACATCATTTCGAGATAGAAGTTTCATTCATGTCTTAAGTTACTAGTTTAAAGGTATCGGCATTAGGTATCATATTACATCTAAAAAAGCTACAACACATAAACCATGCATGAGCTCTTCAGTATATATAAGCTTTGAATTTTATAATTCATGTGAATTTTTTCGTGATTTGGTGAACATGCTGGCATGCAAATCTCAGGAACTAAACCACAAGCTCCAAAATGTTTTGCATTTATCTACTATACAATTACACTGACAACTTTAACTCATAATTCTTTAATGATTGCGTTGCAATTCTACCACAATCGCTGTATCACTTGCAAATATTCATTTTATGTAGCGCGAAGAATACAGTCATGTAACCTAATCCTACTGCATGGAGACATTGTGTATATCGGCAGTCGCTGAAAGTGTTACCTGGCTGAATTCCCGGAAGTTATTTGAATGGAGTAGATGTTTACAGGTGGCGTCAGTTGTGGCAGGGACAAAACCGTCGCTATAGAAGGCGTGAAGGGCTGGGGGCGGCTGTACATGTGCTAATGTACCCTACCTTAAAATATGTAAAAAAATTGAGCCTTATTTATAAAAATATTGAAAGTGACCCGCCATTTTCAAGGCAAAGTGCAACGGACAGGCGACGTACATGCAAATTTAAAACCTCGGTTCTCGGACTGAAACAGGAAAGATAACACACACTGAACACTAGTGCCACCAAATATGATCAAAGTCAGAGATATCGATAGTGAGACTATGAATTCGCAGGTGAGGCAGCATTGACTCTGTCCCTCTGTTTTTTGACAACGGAGACAGCCAGATTCCAAGCAAAGTTTAAACAAAAACCTTCATCCCTGTCATCCCTGTTAACGAGGTTGCTCGTTTATTTAATCTCAACTGCCTCCCTAATAACACTGTCCCAATAGCTGGACGTGCATGTCAATATCTCGGTGTTATTATATAACATAGGGTGACAAGTATCCAAGTAATGTTCGGCAGTAGCAGATCTACTTGACTGCTGTAATCGTGTGTGCCGTTTATGCTCAGTACATTGGTCCTCCAGGGTCCTGCTAGTTTGACCAATATATGCCAAGCCGCAGCTATAAGGAATACGATACACACCCGCCTTACGCAGACCAAGATCATCCTTAACAGAACTCAAAAGCGCCCTAATTTTAGATGGAGGTCGGAAAACACATTTCTCATCCTATTTCCGTAAAATACGACCGATCTTGTTGGAAGTGTTTCCTGCTTAAGGTAAAAAGGTGTCGACTCAGAATCATCATCAATCACCGGATGTACTGCTGGACGATACCGCACCACACGTTCAATCCGTCTGTCACTATAACTATTTTGAATAAATGTAACTTCAGGGTGGGACAGCTCAGCTGCCTTGAAAATAGCGGGGTGTTCTCCCGCCGAAATATTGGCAGTCGCCGAAATTCCCGGAAGTTATTTGAAAGTTGTATACGCCAGGAGAAACGTCTCGCATCTACCCCACTGCAGAGCGGCCGGTACTGCCTTGCCTGTAGCCGCTCAACCATCTTCCCGCTTGTAGGACGGTTTTGCTAATGACCACCGCTTTCAACGCGGTATTTATTAACAACTTGCACATAAATTATAGGGAGTGGCTCGCCACACCAGTCGTGACTTTTAATAAAAAGTATTCCTCAGTCAGTACTGAACATTTCAAGCAAATTATTTTCTGATTGCGCTTACTCAGGTCTGAACGTGGCCATTACCGACTGAAATTAATAACCTGCTGTAAAAACATTTTGTGATCTGTAACTCGAATAAATTTATCTTAAGTACTTTCCTAGATCACTGTGGATTTTAGTGGTGAGTGTCATAACTCTTCGCTCTATACACCTGTTTCATGTAGCCTGCCACGGGGGATATAAAGTATCGATGGAAGCGCCTCCCGACGCTTATGTAAGCTATACTAAATCACAGCTCTACTGTCAGACTTTATCCCCAACGGCAACGAAAAAGGCGAAGCAATATCAAACTAATTTACGTGGTGACGTGACTCGTCACGTGAGGATTAGCCTCATGTCTCACAGATACATAGAATGCGCCTGGTTAAACATATCCTATTGCATCGAAACAATGGCAAATTCTTGTTACCAAAAAGGATTATGTGGAAAATCTCGAAAGATAAGGTGAAGAATAAAAGGACTGCAGTTTAATTAGAAATGTCATTGAGGTCAGATGCGAAGAAAGTGGTAAGATGCGAGGTCAGCACCGTTCACTGGTATTCCCTGATTCAGTGTCCTTTCTTTACAGGAAGCTATAACATTTAACAAACTAGTACCAAGGATCTATTGATAAAAACTAGAGTGGGTGGGTGGAGAAGGCGAGAAAGCAGAAATATGTCGGTCAAAGAACTGACGGAATACCACGTCGAACCATTGTAAAACGTAACTGACATCTTTTCATTTCATTATATTATTCAGTCTGTACAACAGGTCTCGTAGGAAGATGCCTTCGAGACAATAAGGAGCTACTCAGAAATTAATAACTAAATCTTGTAAGTATAAAATAAGGATAACATAGCGAATTCTATTTGCTCAGTGGTTTTGCACAGTAATACGCAAACATCACGACTAACAAAAAGGGGTGGAGCCTCTGTTGTGAACCGCACGGAAATATCGACTTTGCATGATCGTTAGGAGACGGACCTGGAACAAATTTTCAGTTTGTTTGACTTTTGACAGGTCTTCTTGAATTTTTATAAACATATGATAATGCGTATAACAGACAGGAAGAATGTGATACGAAATTAATGATCAGCGTCTTGAGTACAAGTATTTATGCTAATAAATATACAATGGGACGGTTAAGAACGAAAGACTCTGGAAAGTTGCAATAAATCTACGGAGTATTTCGCATACAAAACGCTAGAGTGACCAGTGTTTACAATCCTTATGAACAAGGCATGACACAAGACATGGAACAAATTCAGAGCAGCAGAGCTAGAATAGTACAGTCCATACGAAAATGTAGTCGGCCGTGGTGGACGAGCGGTCTTAGGCGCTCTTTCCGGAACGTGCGACTGCTACGGTCGCAGGTTCGAATCCTGCCTCGGACATGGATGTGTGTGATGTCCTTCAGTTAATTAGGTTTAAGTAGTTCTAATTTCTAGGAGACTGATGACCGCAGATGTTAAGTCCCATAGTACTCAGAGACATTTGAACCATTTGAACGGAAATGTAACAGAGTTGCTCGAAGAGTCCTCAGAAGAAATCTGACGTAGTTCACGAGAGAACGTGGATACATTTAGAGAATATATATACGAGGGTGACCGTGCGATCGTAATGCTTCCACCGCCGTATGTCTCCCAAAGGGATCATAACAGCAGAGTTATATAAGAGAACGTCAATGGGCTGAGAATCACAGCGGTGACATGTGGCAGATGATAGGAGAAACCATCACATGCATGAAAATCAGAAATCAGAACTTACAGAATCTGTAGCAAGCATTAATGAGAAATAAGGTATCAAGCACTTATCAAGCACAACTGCGATATTGTTTATTCACTATATGTCCACCGCTATTCTTTCAACACAGTGTTGAAGATGCTGTGCCACAAAGGTCCCTTTTATGTGGTGCCACTTAAATCAATGGTCATGCCCTACCGTACATAATGTATTGGTGGTGTGGCCCTTTTTGTGTCATCGTAAGATCTATACTGTTTTTCTGGAGTGCTCTAGCTTTTAACATTGGCTGGGGGGTGGTCCTTGACGTAACAAAAACGCGAAAAAGTCTCATGCTAAAACTTGCAGCTGGCGTTGTCCTAGTGGTTAACTGGCGACATGGGTGTCCAGTCCGTCCCTTATCGTAGTCCTTCTATCTTAACACGGTTCTGCTCTCGGCTTCTGTTCTCGTTTCTACCCTCGGAACTGCGTCTGTCTCACAGTGGGAAGATATGACATGCATTTAGGCATTCTTGTGTTAGTCTGTGGCATTCCATTTGCTCACTCGTTACTCGTATTACTTTGGTTAATTTAATGTCACGATTTATTCGGAGCTATGTGACATACTACTGGATTTGCTTATCATGTCAGGGTTTTTATGGAAGGTGTTGGATTTGCCTGACACCTTACATATCACCACCCTTCGAACTTAAGTCTTGCACTGAATTTAGGCAATTATTGAATCATTGTCTAAGTCAGTCAAAAATTTTCTAGTTTATCTAAGTTTTGTTGCATACTGTTCAGCCACGTTATTCCGTTCTGTGATAGTTTGTATTACTAATTTATATTTTTATATTCTTCCACATTATAATTAAAAATGACAGGAGAACAATATTTTCATGCTATTATTAATTTTTAATTATTTTCTTTCTTTATTTAAGTGTGAAGTTTGATTTTTAATAAGTTTGTTATCGAAAGTGAGGAGTCTTTCACATCGATTTTCTTAGAAATATTTTTTTTATAAATGTAGTAATTAAGTAAAATCTATTCCAAACACATTTTCTAAATATCATGTACAAGTAAAATGTTTTTATTTCTAGACACTCATTTCAACATTGTTACACTAACAATTCCAAGAATTGCTTTGAAAAAGAAATATACATACGCAAGTATTGAGATATTATCCTAACAAATGGTACGAATGTTAAAAAAAAGGGAAAACATCTGACAAGATAATTTTTATTCTTTGTTTTTATAAGGAGAAAATAAGTAAATTATAGTTATTCTTTCATTTTTATGAGGAGAAAATAAGTGGCATATTGTTTTAGTGTTTATTATGCCTTACTTTTGTTCTTTATATACTGTCCATTTAAGAAATAATGACTTATTTTTATCGACAGTCTGTTTTTTACTTAAGTCCACAGTCAATGACTGTTATTTTGTAATTTATTAGCTGTCTGGTGTGCTTAACCTATTTAGTTTTTCACATGTTTCTTTTGCACAATTCCTACATCACATAATTTGATTTCACACAATCCTATGAATGTTTAAGCATGAGGTTGGCGAATGTTTTTGCACGAAAGTGATGGACTTGAGTGAGATGGATGTGGGCAAGTATTTGATGTACAGCTTCGTTCGTCGTTCCTTGTTGGCTTTGCGAGCATGCGTTGCTGTTGTGGAGGTCCCACAATGGAATGGAGCTGTGAGTGCAGAATCTCGTGGTTTACTGGCTTTGTATGTGTGAAAGTCATCGTTATGTGTCCCTGAAACCGGTCGTTTTTCGTTGTAATACTTCGCAGACGACTAGTTTACAATGGCATATGGATTTGGGAAGGTATGTCATCTATTCTTCACCCATCTTCTTTCTTGGTCTAAATCTTGCAAATCTTCAACTTCTGTTCTTCCTGCTTTTTCTCTGCTTCTTACTTTCTTCTTGGTTCTTCTCTGGGCAGGATATGGAAATATTTATTGATAACTAGTCGCTTTGAAGTTCTCCTCCTAGTAATAGTTTAATAAATTGTTTGGGTGCGTCATTTTTACTTTGTGGAAGTTCTTCTTCAGTTCCGTGCATCAGCGTGCTGTGTAATAGCAGTAGTGTGACTTTACACATATTTTTTGCCAGCGATGGCTTGCCCAAGCGGTCTTCTCGTCAGGCTGTTTTTTGCTCGCTATGTTCATTCAGGGCCCGGTGACCCTTCCGGCGTTTGGCGTCCCGTCACGTCTCTGCAAGGCTCTGTCACTGCGGCTCCGTGTTCCATCCCAGCAGGGTTCCGCCTAGTGGGCAAATTTATTGCCCACTTTCTATACAAGGGGCTTCTGTTGGTCTCGCTGTTCCTTCCTATAGGAAATCTAACATTTTCTCTGGTTATGTTTGGGGGTTGAATATTTTTAAGTACAGTAACTGGAGGTAGTAGTGTAGTACTATGTGGCATTTCATTTATTACTTCTTGAAAATCTTTAAGGTATATATCCCAAGTGTTGTGTCTTTTGCCTGCATATAATCAGCATAAAGTGCCTAAGTCCTTCATAGATCATTCTGCTGGATTTACGCTAGGTTCGTACTTAGATATGTAGATGGGTTTTATTTTGTGTTGTTTTACCGTGTTCGGCCATTGCACTAATTTGTATTTTGGGCCATTATCCGAAATTATTCGTTCCACTCGACCTACCTGTCTGAGAAAATCTTGTCCAAATGCTTTACCTATAGTAAGACCTGTTGCCTGTTTTAATGGTGTCAAGGTAACATATTTAGAAGTAAGTTCCAAAACGACAAATATGAAAATATACCCATTTTTTGTGCATGGGAGGGGCCCCATCAAATCTGTTGCAGCTATTTGTTTCAATTTTTTAGGGATTATTGGAAAGATAGGTGGTTTGGTTAGGAAAGTGACGTGTTTAGCCCTCATACATTTCTTGCATTTGACTAATTCTCTTATAATTCGTCTTTCCATATTAGGAAAATGGCTTGTTTGTTTTATTTTTAAAAAGCATTTCTTTGGTCCAAAGTGGCCATTACTTAAATTTGTAGATCATATGTACTTATTAATTAGTTCATCTGGGATATAAATTAACCATTCATTCGTTGCAACATTTCGTCTAAAAAATAAGACATTGTTTTTTACGAGATAGTGCTGTCGAATGTCTGGAAAATCCTTACTTCTCCACTTGTGTTTGATTCCTAGTATTTCGGGATACTTGTCCTGTTCTTTACCTATGTTTTTCAATGCTGTCGTAATGTAGTTTTCGAAAGGTACTTGTTTCATATAGTACATAGTAAACTGGTCTTCTGCTGCTTCCAAACCCATGTTATTGGATGCACCACGTGGACATCATGATAAAGCATCTGCTAATACATTCGCTGCTCCTGGTATGTGTGTAACAGTAAAGTCAAATTCTTGTAGTATTAACATCCATCTGGCTAACCTCACATGAGTTAGTTTGGCGGATAACAGAAATTCTAATGCTTTTGTTTTTCTTCCGAATAGGTAGTATCGAAAACGTTGGAAGCCCCATACAGTGGCCAATGCTTCCAGCTCTGCGACTGAATAGTTTTTCTAACTTTTTGTGAGTACCCAACTGGCAAAGGCAATTGTTCTATATGATCTTAGCCCCTGCCTGTTCGTATTCTTGGAATAACACAACTCCTAAACCTGTTTTCGCGCTATCAGTGGCCATACAAAAATTTTGTGTTAGATCAGGATGTGCTAAAATTGGTGCTGTTGTTAGTGCGTTTTTCACTTTTAAAAATTCTTCGTTGACTTGTTGATCCCATACCAATGGCGTGTTTCTTCCAGTCAATGCACATAGGCGTGGTGCTGCAAGAGAGTCGATCCAAATATATTTTTTATAGAATCCAGTGAGACCTAGAAATCCTCTGGGAGTTTTCTTATTATATGGAGAACAGAATTCTTTGATTGCCGTTAGTTTTTGTGGGTCGGGGATTACCCCTTTCTCGGAAATTATGTGTCCTAGAAATTTGACATCTCGCCATCCAAATTTGGATTTTGTTATATTTACTGTGACCCCATGCTCTTTCATGATCTCTAAAAACTGATTTAATGTGTCGTTGTGATGTTCCCAACAGGGTTCTGCTATAATCACATCATCAACATAACAAGTAATTTTTTGTAAAATTTCAGGACTAATAAACGCTGCTGATGATATGTTTAAACCAAATGGCAATCGTTTAATCTGGTAACATCAACCGAATACGATAAATGCTGTAAATTTTCTACATTCTGTGGCCAATTCTATTTGCCAGAAACTACTCCGTAAATCAATTGATGAAAATATCTTAGCCCCATGGAAGATTTGTATCATTTCTTCTTTTTCCTTGTGTTTTGTTCTTTAATCTCATGCATTTGTCTCGTGGTTTCTGCATTCTGAATTTGAATTTGGTTCGCTATGCCTTTATTTTGCCTTGTCATGGTTTCCGTAATTTGTTGTAATAATTCTGCCAGATTGGTGGGTCCCATTGCGTTTTGTTCCAACGTCCTACGCTCTGTGTTTTCGCCCAAGTGTTGGTTCGCAACCAATTGCATTGAACTGTGTTGTGACACGTTTCTGCTCGCATTCCTTGTACTCTGTGATGAGGGAGCTCTGATTACTTGTACTATGGGTTTTACGTATTCTTGACGCAAGTTAGAATCCCCATCGACTGTCTCTCTACTTTCCTGCTCCTCTGTCGTATGCTGACCTAGGTTTTTTGTGCCTTGGCGTACATTATCCTCGTTATGGTGCGTTATCTGTCCTATTTCTCGCGATACTGCATCGTCTGTTGTACTGTCCTCTATTCTCTGTCCATTTTCATGCTGGGTCTCTACCTGAATTCGGTCAAGGTCTCGATCTACCATTGCTAATCTTTCCGAATCCCTTATTTTCTGTTTTAAAAGCAATTCACGCGCCCTACTTCGAGTCAACATGCGCTCATACGATCTCACGCGTTTCATAAACTTTTTGTTCACTCGACTTGACAAACCATTCACTTACTTGTTGGGTCAGAACCAACTTGTCAACGATGTATCCGCCACCTGTGCGCTTGCATTGGAGAGAAAACCTAATTCTAACAATATTAAACTTCATAACTTAATTATGCTACTGTCTCTGCTACAATGTCTCACTGTTTATTGAATACTTTCTTACTATCTATCGCCGCAGCCTCTGTTTTCGACATTGTATAATTTATTAAAAAAATTTCTACTACGAAAATTTTTAAGCAGGTATTTTTCTGACCTAGTTAGGCATGCGGTCGACCTACAGTCATGGTATTTTAGCATGCTGGCAGGGTCGCCATTTTCTAAACATTCTGCTTAGTGTCTGTTTGTTCTATATCGTGTCTCTCTACCACTTTCGCGCAACGACGCTCTGAGTGTGTTTTTTAGGGAATTGACTACGTTAGGTTAGATTAGTGTTGTTTAACGTCCCGTCGACAGCGAGGTCATTAGAGACTGAGCGCAAGCTCGGGTTAGGGAAGGATGGGGAAGGAAATCGGCCGTGCTCTTTCAAACGAACCATCCCGGCATTTGCCCGAAACGATTTAGGGAATTGACTAGTTTGAACCTGGGACCTGTTGTTGGTAAGGAGACGCCAGACCACATATGACATGTAGAATTCAGAAGAGTTCAATGAGACTAGCGATGATATAACCAAATACTTAATGATTTCAGCGTCAGCTCCACTGCACTCCCTCTAAAAGAATCTTAATACTAACTAAATTTAGTGCAAGGGGTTCAAGGCTTTCCTATTTTTAGTCAGCTGGTAAAATAACGTCGAAAAAGCAGTTAAGTTTACCATTGGATATTTTATTCTACTCACAAAACATTGTTTATAAATTGCACTATTGATAAAAGGAAATGTTTCAATACAGGATGGTAAAAACCAACTGCGTTCAACAAAAATGTGAACGAATATTCCCTGAGTGGGTTTCTGAGTTCTACAATGGATCGAAGGATGACCTATGCCATATCATATCTATAATCTAGGTTTCAATTAAGTTTCACAAGATAGAAAACTATCAAAATGCTCTACAGTGACCCTCAGTTACCTTTAATTACTTATCTAACTTCTCGTAAATTACAGTGGCTGATGTGGCTTTTCAATAATTATATAACAGAGAAATCACCGCGTTTCAGATTTTTACTTCAAGTGGCAAATGTGAACACCATGAGTTTTAATTAACGATCGACAGTAGTATTACGCAAAAAGGGGGTGAGACTTCTGCAGTTCCGAGTGAGGATTTATGCGCTATTATGCGGCATCGCGTGCGTTCATCACCTTGTCGTTGGTTAGGCAGCTTCAGGAGGGTAGCGGCCGGCGCAGCAGCCATCCAGCTCGCCGTCTCGCAACTAACTCTCCTAACTTCTCCTTACTACCATTTAGCGAAGTTGGTTTAAAAAAAAAAAACTATCTGGCTGTGTTTTCATCTGACCAATCAGGGTTTCAATGTTAACCTTACACTCCGCCTACAAAAATTCTGTCTATCCAATAAAGAAACGTTATACTTTTCGTGGTGGGGCAATGTTTTTAAAGTTTGCAACGTAACAGAGACGCGAAAAAGTCTCACGCTAAAACTTGCAGCTGGTGTGGTCCTTTTAGCATTATCGTAAGATCTATATTGTTCTTCTGGAGGGCTCCATCTTTTAACATGGGCTGGGGGGTGGTCCTAACGTAACAGAGACGCGAAAAAGTCTCACGCTAAAACATGCGGGTGGTAGTCTTAGAGTTAGGCTGGCGACGTGGGTGTCCAGTACGTCCCTTATCGTAGGGCCTTCTAGCTTAACACGGTTCTGCTCTCGGCTTCTGTTCTCGTTTCTCCCCTCGGAACTGCGTCTGTCTCATGGTGGCTAGGTATGACATGCATTTAGGCATTCTTGTGTTAGTCTGTGGTATTCCATTTGCTCACTCGTTACTCATATTACTTTGGTTAATTTAATGTCACGATTTATTCGGAGCTATGTGACATACTACTGGATTTGCTTATCATGTCAGGGTTGTCATGGAAGGTGTTGGAGTTTCCTGACACCTTACAAGGCTTTGCATTTGTTACTTCCGTTTGGGAACACGTTTATTCCAACGCTCCTAATAAACTACCTGAATATTATAGTACGGATATGTAGATGACATTAATATTCATAGCAACAAACATTGTACTATTTGCCATCTATTGTTCAGTGCAATAAGTCAGAGTGTCACCATGTCTCTGGGTTTACAACCTGGATTTTCTGACAAAAAGAAACCTAGTCAACTTGGTATTTTGAAAATGGGAGAGCACTGTACAAATATGGAGGTAGGAAATATACAGAAGACTGGTGGGTCCTGAATGACATGGAAGTTATTTAGACTTGGCTATCGAGTACAGAATATCATGTGGAGGATTCAGCAAACGTAAATGTATACATAGGTAACCATTTAACATCTGCAGTTTTTCTAATATTAAATTAATACAAAAATGGATAGCAGCAACTGAAAAATATAAAGAAACTATTAAATATGGTGTGCACAACAGAATTAAAGGGTAACTTTTTCGTAATCCGGTAAGTCTATCCCATTCCGATGCATAAATTTGCAATTTGGCTCAAAGGTTCCTACAACCCTCCTTTGTAACGGCAACTACATAAATATGCTGGAGGATCGTCAGAAATCCATAAGTGAAAAGAAGCCTTGACGATATAGCTCACGTCTTTGATATAAAGGTCTTGACTATCTAAACAATTAACCAGATTCTGATTATCCATCTGTTGAAATGGGCTCCACGGTTCATACACGCACTCAGTCATCAGTTATTTGAGAAAGAGAACTTCTGACTGAGCACAGGAAGCCATAACCACACGACAGTGAAAAGAATATGATACTTAAGAATTCACTAAATACGTATTAACTGATTTAAAATATAAATTTTATGCACAAATATGTTGGAAAATAAAGGAAAATTAAGGGTCACTACTAGTCAAATGGTCGGTCGTTCAATTGACTGTGGGGAAAGTGTAGGAAAAAGTTGAACATGAAGTTCGTGTCGAATGCTTCTTCTGTTAAAGCATTAGTTTCTGTGAGATCGGCATGAAATACGACCTGTGTCTTGATTGAAAACATTTAGGGAAAAGATCTCTAGTATTTCCGTCCAGGCACAAAGTATATGAGAAGATTATATTGTTAGTTTCAGAAATAACTTTGAATTCTCTTCTTTAAGAACCATCTCATGGAGGACCTTTCCTTGTTCCAAGGCATCCATCATGCAAACATGATGGTGAAAGGAATTTATGTATTCAAAATTTTGTGTACAACGTTCAAAATGAATTACGACCACATTAAGGGAATTAATTTGTATTTTCCTTACCAGTATGTAAGTCGAACAATGATCCTGTGCAGCTTCAGAGGCCAAGGCAGCGCATTTGGATTCAAAATTTTTTCAAAGCTATATGTATGTATATCAGGTCGTCGGCAGTGAACCACGCTAGCAGTTCTACAAAAACTGAAAAATTACTTATGGTTCCTGTCCCCCCTGTTCTGCCAACTTAATCTTCTGAATCATAAATGATAACTGTCACGCTGTATAGTGAAGCAGAACCAACAGACTTATATTACTGAACCGTTCGTTTTTTACTGAAGTAGAAATTTCGTTAAACAGTTTTCATTTGAGTGAGTTGCTCCTTGAGAGATATTATTCACAGTGCTATGCAAATGATCTCATCAACGCACAGCACCTAGTTAAAAAGCTATGTGTTGTAAAATATTCGGCAAGAAAGGCGTCTAGCACATGGGAGCACTGAAATAAATAATCAAAACACAAAAAGAGGAACGGAAGCGATCTACACTATAGGTTCTGTCTGACATAACTTTTTTGAAGAACGAGAATGTTTAATAGAAAATGGAATTTTCTTCTCATATCTGCCTCACGCCCTTGTATTACTAAAGTTAATGCAGCAATATGTATTACGTAGAAAGTAAAAAAGTATTTCGTTAAAGAAATAATTATGGACAATATATTTTGATGTAGGAGGTAAGTACGATTTTATGCTACTCTTCGATTTTTCAAATGGAGAGGCGCCCCTCGTCCTTTGAATGCTGAGCCGAAATCACATACAACACATTTTTTGTGTGAAGAAAATAAATTAGGAGACTAAACAAACAAGCAAAGCTGAATAACAGCCTACCAAAGTGTCATCTTTTATTTTTGGAAGAAATGAGAAAATCGCAAGCTTTGTGTAAACTTTCATACAGACTGCAACGAATCATATAAATTTTGTCTTGGTTCCCGATTTAATGCGGTATGACTGGCCGCATTGATCAGCTCTGTCAGGAGGGTCAATATGGAGCTAGATCAGCTGCTTCAGGTGGCTACTTTGTGAAGAATAGGTTAGGCTCCTGTTGATTGTATTGATAGGTGGGACTTCACAAGACATGGCCTGTATCTCAGTAGGAAAGGGAAGGGTGTTTGGCTGGGATGATAGCAAAATCTTTAAGGGGGGGGGGGGGGAGGGGGCTCACTGAAATTTATGGGAGTACTTTTTTAGGCTAAGATCAGTGTCCAATCATCCTACATTTATTGAAATTAAGCTTAATGAGTTCAGACAGGCAGGTGCTGGACATGCGCAAATATCACAAGATTTCATAACAGAACAGTGAAAAATAATGTTAGCATCTCACAAGATTCACATAAAAGAACAGTGACAAATAATGTTAATATATTGCATCAGAATATCAGGGGATTAAAAAACAAAGTAGATGAACCTGTTGTTTGTTTAGAAGATTTAGAAACTGAGGGTGGAATAGATGTACTATGCCTGTCTGAACATCATATAATCACCGGTATGGAAATGGTAAATGAAGGTGGATGTAAGCTTTCAGCATAAATAGAGACACTATAGAGAGAGAAGGAGTTGCCATATATGTGGAAATCAGTCATAGTGTGAAAAATCAGGAAACTAAAAAATTTTGTGTAGAGCAACATATAGAAGCATGTTCATGTGAGCTTAAACTAAATAATGGCACTTTTATAATTGTAGCTGTGTAGAGGTCCTCATTGGGAAAATTTCAACTATTTTTGAAAAACTTGGATTCTTTGTTGTGTCTGATCATGATGCACAGCTAGTTACAGTATATGATATAGCACCATACAGTAATGCAAAACAGTCCTCGAAAGTGGTGCATTACATTAACGATTTAACAATTCCGAATTTTACGGAAAACTTGCAACACTTAGACAGGGATGAGGTGTACAGGGAACATGATGCTAAATTACAATTTGGCCTATTTTATAATACCTTTGTGAAAATATTCGAAAACAGTTTCCCTAAAAACAGTGAAATGTAATTGTAAGGAACCATGTAAAAAGCCATGGCTTACTAAAGGGATAAAAATATCTTGCAAACAGAAAAGGGAAATGTATCTTATAGCTAGGAGGGGTAATGATCCAGAAACAGTGAAACATTATAAAAACAACTGCACTGTATTAAGAAAAGTTATTAAAGAGCCCAGAAGTATGTCAATTATGTCTGAGATTAGCACTTCTGATAATAAAATTAAAACACTCAGGAAAATTGTGAAGAGGGAAAGAGGGCAACTGAGAGCACAGAAAGATTGTGTTTCTATCAAACACAATGAAAAGTTTGTTAACAAGAAGTCAGAAGTAGTAAAAATTTTTAATAATCATTTGTAAGTGTTGTAGAAAAAATAGGTTCCAGCTATTCACTAGAAAACTCAAGGCAGTAGATGGAAGAGGCAGTATCCATGCAATTCGGTAAAACTGGAATTGAATCCACCTCTCCTACTGAAATTAGGAAAAAAATGGAATTGATGGCATTTTCTAGAGAGTACTAAAAGCTATTTCCCAACAAATAAGTAGAATTCTCAGCCACACATGTAGTAGCTCACTGAAACAAGGTATTTTTTCATATAGACTGAAATATGCTATTGTCAAATCATTGCATTAAAAAGGGGATAGATCTGATGCTAACAACTACTGCTCAAACTGACGATTGATAGCTCTTTCCAAAATTCTTGAAAAAGTAATGTATTCAAGAGTAGCATCACATGTTTATAAAAATGAAGTACTAACAAAATGTCAGATTGGTTTTCAGAAAGGCTTTTCAACAGAAAATGCTATACATGCTTTTACTGATCAAATATTACATGCATTGAATAACTGAACATCACCCATTCGGATATTTTGTGATCTCTAAAAGGCTTTTGATTGTGTGAATCACGAAATTCTTCTAGAGAAGCTGAAGTATTGTGGTATGAGTGGGAGAGTGCAAAAAGGGTTTAATTCATACGTAACTGTAAGAATGGAGAAGGTTGAATTTAACAGTACAGATAGTCTCCAAAAACCAGCAGAGTCCTTTAACTGGGGAGGTATCAAGATTGGTGTCCGACAGGGTTCAGTCTTGGGTCCCATACTGTTCTTAATATATATTAACGACTTGCCACTGTGTATTCATGAAGATGGAAAGCTAGTTTTTTTGCTGATGGTACAAGTATAGTAATCACACCCAGGAAGCAAGAATCAGCTGAGGAAATTGCAAATAATGTCTTTAGAAAATTATTAAGTAGTTCTCTGCGAATGGACTCTCACTCAATTTTGAGAAAACACAGTTTATACAATTCTGTACCGTAAATGGGGTAACACCGTTGATAAATGTAGACTACGAACCATAGTCTGTTGCTAAGGCAGAATGCTCAAAATTTATGAGTCCGTGCATTGATGAGAAATTGAATTCGAAAAAAAACACATTGATGATGTGCTGAAACGGTTAGATTCAGCTACTTATTCTATTAGGGTTATTGCAAATTTTGGTGATAAACATATCAGTAAATAAGCCTTATATGTCTATTTTCATTCACTGCTTTCATATGGCATCATATTTTGGGGCAATTCGTCATTAACAGAGAAAGTATTCATTGCACAAAAGTGTGTAATCAGAAAATAGCTGGAGCCCACCCAAGATCACCTTGCAGACATTTATTTAAGGAACTCAGGGTATTCACAGTACCTCCGCAATACATATATTCACTTACGAAATTTGTCATTAATAACCCATCCCAATTCAAAAAATACAGCGAAGTACATGGCTACAATACTAGAAGAAAAGGTGGTATTCACTGTTGTGGATTAAATCTCACTTTGGCAAAGGAAGGGGTGAATTATGATGCCACAAAAGTCTTTGACCATATACCAAATTGTATTAAAAGTCTGACAGATAGCCAACCAACATTTAAAAGGAAATTAAAATAATTTCTGAATGACAGCTCCTTCTACTCAATAGATGAATTATTATATATGTAGTAACTATAAAAAATTATTTAATTATTTTGTGTAAAGAAAACTTATGTTAAAGTGACACATTCCGCGTCATTACGAAATATCGTATTCATGATCTGTGGAACAAGGATTAATGTATGTATGTATGTATGTATGTATGTATGTTTCTTATACCATAATTCAAATTTGATTAAAAGTTATTTTAAACGCTAGTCGATATAGTAACCAGATGAATCTTAAAGGAATCTAGAAATAAAACAATAGCTGCTTCGCTTGGTCAAACAAAACTAAAAGTTGTTCTGTGATAAGTATGTGTTCTACTGCTGATCTAAAAGACGAAAGGTAAGGATATTTAGATTTTGTTGCCTGAAATATGCATGTATTACAAATTAATTTTCATATAACTTATGTAATTATAAAAAAAAGTTGAACTGGAATGAGGAACACGAGACAACACCAAAAAGAATGACACGGAGACAGGAACGAGCAGGAACGAGTGATGGAGGAACCAGATGGAATAACGAGACTGGACAAAGTGACTTGTGACTAGCCTTCCCCGGATACGAGACCGACCGTGACTATACAGAACGGCAAACTACTGTTCCTTAGAAGTCGTTTCTCTGTCCTTTCGTTCACTTCAATGAATCACACTTTTGGGCCTATTCATTCGCGAATGACCCATCACTGTCTTTACCCAATGACGACAGCTCGCCGATAGAACCAGAATATTTTTACCGGAAACTTAACACCTCCGTAAAAGCAAGGGTAAAAACTTATTATAAGTGAATGCGATGCTGGTAAGCCATCCAGGGGTACCGGTAGGAATCTAAAGATGATTCCAGCAAAGGGATCGAAACGTGAACTAGGTAGTGGTAAGTTGTTATGGGACGAAACTGTTGAGGTCATCAGTCGCTAGGCTTACACACTACTTAATCTAACTTAACTTATGCTAAGGGCAACACACACCCATGCCCGAGGGAGGACTCGAACTTCCGACGGGGGAAGCCGTGCGAAACATGGCACGGCGCGAAACGTGAGCAGTGAAGAACTTTGGCGAGTGATGCGGCATAAGGACTCAAAATGATTTTACCGTCAGGTCCCACACTTCCACTGAAAATATCACACTCATGCAATCATTTCAAGTTATCATTTTAAAAAATCATAACCTGGAAACTATTTCTGAGAGAGAATCATGATTTGTTGTAGAACGTCTAGCCGCTCTCAGAGTTATTATCCTCTGTCCTTTGTTGCAGGTTCGACTTGCTTGGAAACGGTATCAGTCCAGACAAAGGCGCTTAGTGTAATCTGACATGAGGAATCCATATCTGTGTAAACGGTAGTGCCAGTATGGGAAGCATCACCGGCTGAAACAAGCACAATGAGATGGTTCATAAAACTGTTAAAGAGAGAGCCAGTGTCGAAAACCTTCACCATGTGTCTCAAGCACGTGTTGACAGAGTGCAGGCTGTATTTTCATGCAGGCACTAGAAGTCGATTTATCGTGTATCAAGCTAACTGAAGGAAGGAAGATCAACCGTCCGTAAAGTGTTACGTAAGCGGCTACATCCTTCTGTGTAGCAAGTGCAAATGGTCCAAGTACTGCAGTCAAGCGATCATCCTCTGCAGTATGCACTACCGTGTTCTATGCTGCCCTCTATAAATGCTTGCAACGATGCCTGTTCTAAGATGAAGGAACTTTCTACAGTTCAGGACACATGAACCGCCACTACTCCAGTATCTGGAGCTCCGAAAATCCATATGAAACAAATTTGTCATGGAGTTAAAATTTTTTCCGTTTCAGGTCACGACACTGTGGTTACTCTGATTTTAGTAATATAAAACGAATTGATGCAGGCCAGCTGATAAGCTGTTATTTGTTTGGAAGCATAGAGGGGGCCGGATCGGTTTTGTAGAAAGCAGTGGATTCTGAACTACAGTTTCTCTGTGTCGCAAGTGCTGACGTACCAACTGAGACATCGGCAAAGATGTTATTTCAGATACCAACAACTTTGCGCTTCTGTAACAGTAAACAAAACGTAGCATAAAAACAGACGACATAAAAGCCTCTCGTTCGAGAAGTCGTATTTGTCGCCAGTGTAACTGTCTCGGCAGTAACAACAGCAGTAAGCACGAAAGTTTGAACGGGGGTCGCCAAGGGGTCGAGAGTCAAGAATTTTTCCTGCAGCGAAGACCCCTGCTTCTGCAGAAACCACCCGCGCTGGAATTATGGGGCGGAATGGCTAGTGAGAACGGCAGTTGCCAAGCGCCGCTCTCCGTGCTCCACGAAATTTCACGGTTCGTATCACTTCCAAGCGTCAATCGCTTCAGTTTAACCTTATTCAACAAGGGCGGCAAACCTTCTACTGCCCTTCTAAAGCTTTGGATCCTAAAAGGTTTCAGAGAGCGCTAATGGATTTTGCAGGCCGTAGGAGTAAACCCGACCTGATACCATTTTTGCCGATGCTTTGTAAATTCTACTAAGTGGTCATTAAAAGCCACAGTACACAAGTAAACGGTCTGTGGACTAGGTCCACTCAGGAGAAATAATGTGATTTAGGTTCGCCTTCCCTCGCCGTTCCACATTTATTCGTAATACATACAGTTTCATGTCTACTGTTTCCTTCCATTGGTCATTAATATTACCAAGGAAAAAATTATTTTGGTAGATATTCGTATTATCATCCAACACGTAAATATCTGATCTTGGTGGTTCATTCTGGCCGTTGTTTTATTGCATACAAATTGTAATCACTCTTCCCCTCTCCTTCCTGATTCCATCTGTGGTCCACATAAGTCTTTCATGAAGGTTTGAGGGGAGCGAAGATTACAGTAAACTTTCTGGTTCACTTAGCTTGTCAATTAGAGCTGACTCCAGTTCTTCTTGTCTAGAGGTGTGATTCTTGAAGCTGAAAATGTCACATTTTAGGTCCTCACGGATGAATAAAATAAATAAATTTTAAGATTGCAGAATTTTTCTTTTTACGTAAATCTATTTTTTCAATTTTAGTATATCATACAGTCTCTCGATTTTTCACATTAGCAAAGCCGAAATCACATTGTTCGCACAAGATACAAAAATACGTCCGATCACATCAGAGGCATGCTTACGATCCTTACACTCTGCGAAAATAAACATATTCCAAAGGGTCTGCATTTATTGTTAACAAATGAATTTCTCCTAGTTTCTGTTACATTAGTACTTTCGATTATTATTTCATAAATTAATACAGAAGTAAACGTAGTAACCAGTACAGTACTGCGTAAATCAATAATAGAAATTTTAAGTGTGACAAAATATCGTAATTTCGAACGTTTCAGAAAAACATAAGAAAATGTTCAAATGCGTGTGAAATCTTATGGGACGTAAGTGCTAAGGTTGTCAGTCCCTAAGCTTACACACTACTTAGCTTAAATTACCCTAAGGACAAACACACACCCATGCCTGAGGGAGGACTCGAATCTTCGCCGGGGCCAGCCGCACAGCAGAAAAACATAATTTTAACTGTACATTCACAAGTAGTACTCACCTATTAGAACGTCTAGACTGAAACATTTCATGAAGTAAGTCATTTTCATAAATTTTAGGTTAATATATAACATACGTGTATAAAACTATATAAAAGTTTTCAGAAAAGCAACTGAGATGATTTTGACCTGACTAAAACTCGAAAAATAATACTGGCACCGACAACTAATGTTGAGGAAATGTAACGTTAGAGGTGGATGTTCTGTTACAAGGTGTTGCTGTGAAGTGGAAAATATTCAGTCGACAAAGCAAAAACTGTCGGCATATCTCGATAAGTTCGAGTAAGTTCAGTTGTGTACACCTCGAGCCAGCGACACCCACTGGGAACGATGGCAACACCACATATAACACACTTTTAGCAGTGTATTTGTTCCCTTCCTATTGTAACACTATCTTAGCTCCCGCTGCTACTCCTACGTAGACTGTATGGCCTGCCGAGATTTTTTTATTTTGAAAAAAACTTTCACACTCTGTTTTACCCCCTAGTGGTTGAATTTCCAAAAATGGTGAAACGCGTAGTTTTTGTTTTCTGACTGGGAAAACCAATATCAATTTTAGCAGCCCTAGCTTCAAAATTCCCTAAATAGCGACATACTTCCAAAATATACATGAAGATGGTATCTCTTCCTCTTTACAATTTTCCTTATCTTTCATTCCTCATTCTATCTTTCCTTGTTACTACTATCCAACTTCTAAGGAACTTAATTTCACATGCCTGTAATCTCCTCACATATCTTCTTCATTACCCATGTTACGCATACATAACTTCTCTGTATTTTTGTGGAAAGTTTTTGTTCCAAACCAGGCTCGTAACAGATATCAGGAATGCTTCTGCCACGTTCACTGACGTCTTTCTCATTTCTTGTATTTTCTTCCATCACACTTCCAAGTACTTGACAGTGTCCATCTTCTTCAATTGTTCACTTCCAATCGTTAATCCGCTAGTTGGTCTACCTTTATTTCTAGTTGTAACCAGGATCTCACATATGTTTAAATTAAATATAATTGCATGCTCTCTCAATCCTCCACCCTGTTTCCCCCAGCCGTCATGTCATCCGTGAACGCCATTGCTCTCATCTTGACTTCTCCAGTTATTATCTCACCCGAGACCACAATGAAAGTGAGAGGTGACAATGCACTGCCCTGTTTCACACTACTTGTATACTGGAAGTGATCAGTCCTTTGATTTCCAACTTTACACAACTCATACATTCACAGAACATCTCCCCTATTCTGCTTGTTGCCTCTTTTCCACTACCTTCTTTTTTTTCCCTTCCCAGACTTTTCTCTTACAGACGCCATCACATGTCTTTTCTGTATCGAGAAAGGCCGTCACGAGGCCTTCCCAAAATTCATAGTGGACCTCCTATATTTGAAGCCATGCTGTTCCTCTCGCAACTTGTTTGGATTCTGCTTTCCAGAATCTTTTCATATAACTTAGCACAGTGTGGTATCAGTATAACTCCTCTGTAGTTTCTATAATTCTAACTCCCTTCACTGTACTTTTGTTACTTGGAAACCTACACGAAATCAAAGTACGTTAAATATTATTTATTGATTTCGCGTTGTTCAACACCGCACACATATAAATTTAAATGATGCACAAACAAGTCAACTTTTATCGATATATAGATGAATTCTTAATATGAAACATTTAAAGAAACACTTATTACCTACGTATAAAAGAATATGTAGAACTCAAAATAACAACATCCTCTTGATCATATTCTTCAAGATTATGGTACCGAAAAGTATCATCGTGTCGTGTTATTACACGACACTTCGGTGATGCATCCACCCGTTATTTACAATTACGACGGCTGTCCACGCATTCATGAAGAAATTTAAAGGTACTCACACGCGGCAGCTCCTTTATATTCCAGGTCCAGGACACTCCTCCTGGGCGAGAAGCGGAAGAGCTGCCCTCTGCGAAGGGAAGAATTGCAACGCTGCCGGCGGTAGACACTGGCCAAAGTGCAAATTTAGATGTGGCGGATCGAAAACGAGACTACTGTTGTTTTACATCAGATAAAAGGACATCATCAGAACTCTTCATCCAGGGGTGGCAGTACCACCCAGGTTGTATGGTTTACCAAAAGTGCATAAACTTGGAACTCCTATTCGTCCTACCGTTAGTAACTCGGGCGCTCCTGCTTACAATTTAGCTAAATGTCTCGCTTCCATCCTCAGCTCTTACGTTGGGAAATGTGAACATAATTTATCCAACTCGTCTGATTTTATTCAAAAGTTGAAGTCTTTATGCATTGGAATATCTGACGTTTTAGGTAGTTTTGATGTGGTTTCTCTTTTCACACAGGTACCTTTGGAAGAGACCTTGTTGTTTATTGGTCACCTTTTGGATGATAAAAGTACTGAGCTTTGTCACCATGTGTTGACATCGACATATCTTTTATTTAGTAAAGTATTTTTTTAAACAAACTGACGGTGTGGCTATGGGGAGTCCTCTTTCCCCTATTGTCGCCAATTTTTTTATGGACGATATTGTACATACCGCACTCAGGACTTCTTCTCTTCAACCTAAATGGTTTTGGAGATACGCAGATGATATTTTCATTGTTTGGCCACATGGAATGGAAGCTCTACATCGGATTTTAGATCATTTTAACTGTCTTCATCCACGCGCCAAATTTTCGATGGAAATTGAAAAAGATGGCGAATTACCTTTTTTTTGGTGTTCTAGTACACAAAAAAGAAAATGGTTCCTGGGACGCGGCGTATACTATAAACATAAACATACGGACCGCTATCTTCATTCTACGGGCTGTCATCCGCCACATCAGCGCATTGGAGTTCCAGGTACAAGAGAGCTTATGCCATTTCTGATTCCGAAAATTCGACACACGAACTGAATCATTTCAAGGCTGTCTCCAAGCTGAACGGATATACCCATCATCGAATTAATCGTGCTTTTCACTTTGGACCATCAAGTGAACCAGCGCCGGATATTATTTAATTAGTTGCTTTTCTACCCTTTGCTGGAAGTATTTTTCCAGAAATTCCTAGAATTCTCAGGAGATATGATATTAAAAGTGTTCTTTGCCTTTGGCCAATACTAGAGCCCTGTTTGGCTCTGTTAAAAATGATTTCGAATTGGGAAATCCTGGAGTTCATAAGATTCCCTGTCATTGTGGAAAGGCTTATATTGGAAAGACTACACAAACTGTTCATGACCGATATTTGGAACATCAGCGTTACATACCTTTGCTCCAGCCTGAAAAATCTGTCTTCGCCTAACATTGTCTCAATGTCGGTTAATGTGATACAAATTATTGCTCCGGCTTCTCGTTACTGGGATTGTGTGCTCAAGGAATCCATCGAAGTACCATTTTCTGATGACATTATTAATAAGCTGGTCGATGTGGCCGAGCACTTCTAGGCGATTCTGTCTGGAACCGCGCGACCGCTACAGTCGCAGGTTCGAATCCTGCATGGATGTGTGTGATGTCCTTAGGTTAGTTGGGTTTAAGTAGTTCTAACTTCTAGGGGACTGATGAGCTCAGGTAAGTCCCCTAGTGTTCAGAGCCATTTTTGACATTATTGATGGAGGTAAAGGTTTTCCTTCAAGCAAGATATCGAACCGTATTTTATCAGATATAAAACAACAACGACCTGGTTTTCGACCCGCTACATATTAATTTGTGATTTATCTCTTTCGCTAGTTTCTACAGTCGGCGGCATTTTATGCGTGGAATATGGAATATGCATTTTATACGTGGAATATGGTAGTAAAACATACTATGAGACAGCGTGTCGTCATACACGATACTGGCGGGTGTTAGTATACCCAAGGCAACGCATATTGGAAATATGCTGCATTGTGCCAGAAACCTAGCCTCATAATTACGGGAATGTAGGGGTACTTTGTGAAGAGTGTTGCCATACGAATATTGTTGTAACAGCTACTCAGGTGCAGATATTGCAGCCCTACAAGCACATACAATCAAAAACCTTGAAATTCAACACGAATAATATCAAGGATTCTTGACATTGTACGTAAAGGTATTATTGTCATTGCTTTATTGTGAGAACTAAGTTCCGATACTTGGCAAGAGAGCTGAGCATTAACAGTAGTTAGCTGTCATACATTAAGGAACTCTCCCATAACTGGCACCTTCCCTCTGCATTCAGAAAACAGTTACTAACATAACTGGAAAGTTTTTTGAATATAGAGGATAGGTTTCTATTATGGATAAATTGAAAATAATGTCAAATCAGAACTTAAATAGTCATGTTATCAAATGAAATGAGGCAAAGCGTAGTGCAATTAGGTCGTCTGGCACCTGTGCAGACCATCGAAATTATTTACTTCTATTTTCCTTGGAAATTAGGGAGAACCAAACCACAATTTCTTTTGGAAGACCAAATTCTACGTTTGTCCTGTCAACTGAAGGTCGTGAAATTTCGCACCTGCTTATGTCTTTTTGATCATTATACGCGTCTGACAGGGTGTTAATAAGTATTATCTATCAGAATTTAAGTGTCTTAATCAGACTCATTGCGCTGAGTAGTTGAACTTATTTGTCCCAGCGTATTTTACTTGGAGGTCAAAATGTATGTTCTCATCATTAAACATTTATTCTCTCTCACTCAGGTTCATTTTGATAATGTTTTTCTCATACAGCTTACTTTCCCGTCCCGTCTGCCCCTTGTGTCAATAATTTTATTCATCCAGACAATCATCTCCCTTTGACAATTTAATTTAGACGTCATTGTTTTCAAAATTCAGACTGGTAGGAAAGGGCAAATGAGTTGTTGCTGTTAAGTTTGACGCTTAAGTTTGAGGGGGTGGTTTGAAATACATATGTCACTATCACTGTCATTCACGCCAGAGAAGTGCTCACCACCTGCAGCATCGTGCACAGAATCGACTGTGCTCCTTTGGTCCTGAGCCGAGAGGAGGGTCTGAACCATATTTGCTCAGGCGCTTGTGCTACCTTGTAGACTGCAGATTCCTCGACTCGTACAACTGGTTGGCGCGGACAACTGGTGTGGAAGGGACTGAACGGATTTTTTGGTCAGACGGTCTCGGGAAACTATAGAAAGTGCGTCAGTCCGAAAGGCTCCTGGGAGGTAGGCATATGAACAGTGTGTATTGTGGTTGTAAACTGTCATAACTGTGTTGGAAAACAATCAGAGCTCCAATACCTAGTAGAAAGCACTAAGCTCAAATCGTTATATGTCCGGAAAACCGACTAATGCTGGAAACAAGTTTAGCCTAAATTTTTTAAACGACCTAATCGTATTCAGAAACGATAAATACACTTGGTGGTTCCGGCCGCGGTGGCGAGCGGTCATAGGCGCTTCAATGCGGAACCGCGTGACTCCTACGGTCGCAGATTTGAATCCTGCCACGGGCATGGATGTGTGTGATGTACTTAGGTTAGCTAGGTGTAAGTAGTTCTAAGTTCTAAGGGACTGATGACCTCAGATGTTAAGTCCTGTAGTGCTCAGAGCCATTTGAACCATTTAAACACTTGGTGGTATACCGTTTATCGCTGTCAGGAATAGTTTACGTTCAAGTGAAACTGAAGTAGGTAGTTCCTGTGAGCTAATGTAGCTGCAGGTTATACTTGACAACCGTTTTGCCGGCCCCCTGGCTCAGATGGTACAGTTGTAGTTCAAAGAAATTTTGAGTCATATTTCAAATACGTAGCCGACTCATAATATAACTGTTGGTGGCGACTGCAGTCTACCCTCTTTATGGTGACAAAAATACTTGCTTAAGGCTGGCAGTCGGCGTAAAATATTGTCCGAAATTGTACTGAATGCTGTCTCAGAAAATTATTTCGAACAATTAGTTCAGGAGCCCAATCGAAGTGTAAATGGTTGCGACAACACACTTTATCTCTTAGCAAGAAACAATCCTGCGAACCGAGCAAGTAGGGAACATCGTGGCAGATATAGGAATTAGTGATCACAAGGAAATTGTAGTGAGACTGGATACCAAGACATCCAAACCCAACAAAACTAAGCGCAGAATTCAACTATATTGAAAAGTAGATCAAAATTCGCTTGACGCCTTGCTAAGACACTGTTTCCATTCCTACCAGTAAGACTATGTATGTGTCGACCAGCTGTGGTTTAAATTCAAATAAATATACGGGTCAGAACACAGTTGCAGAAGCAACGAAAAAGGCAAGCCATATTTTTTAAAAAAATAGAAAAGTAGAAAAGGCGAAATTTCCAAAATTTGTGAAGTTTTACAGAAGCTCGAAATCTGGCAGAAAATCCAAGGACACTCTGGTCATATGTAAAATATGAGCAATCCTTTCACTGCGCCATAACAATGGTGACGTCACTAAAGCAGTGCCACAAAAGCAGCGTTACTGAATACAGGTGTCTGAAACTGCTTCACCAAAGAAGATGAAGTAAATACTTCGGAATTTGACTCAAGAACAACTGCCAACATGAGTAACTTAGAAATAGACATCGTCGGTGTAGCAGCTTAAATCACTTAATAAAGGCGTGCCTCCCACCGCGATTGTATTCCACTCAGGTCCTTCCAGAGGATGATGATACAACAGTCTTAGCAGTCAAATACAACCGTTCGCTCGTAGAAAGATCCGTACCTAAAGACTGGAAAGTTGCTCAAGTCACACCAATATCCAAGAAAGGAAATAGGAGTGATTCGCTGAGTTACTGATTCATGTCACTAACGTCGATTTGGGTTATGGTTTTAGAACGTATACCATTTTCGGACATTTTGAATTATCTGAATAAAACCATTCATTGACGGATAGTCAGCACGTATTCAGAAAATATATTTCTTGTGAAACACAACCAGCTCTCTATTTCCAAGAAGTCTACAAGGAATATCAAACTGATTCCACTTTTTAGATTTTCAGAAGGTTTTTCGACACCGTTCCTCACAAGCGTCTTCACGTCAAGTTGATTTGGGGGAGGAGATCAAACAGCGTGATCATCTATCATCTATCTCATAGGATTCTACATCTACATCTACATGACTACTCTGCAATTCACATTTAAGTGCTTGGCAGAGGGTTCATCGAACCACAATCATACTATCTCTCTACTATTCCACTCCCGAACAGCGAGTGGGAAAAACGAACACCTAAACCTTTCTGTTCGAGCTCTGATTTCTCTTATTTTATTTTGATGATCATTCCTACATATGTAGGTTGGGCTCAACAAAATATTTTCGCATTCGGAAGAGAAAGTTGGTGACTGAAGTTTCGTAAAAAGGTCTCGCCGCGACGAAAAACGTCTATGCCGTAATGACTTCCATCCCAACTCGTGTATCATATCTGCCACACTCTCTTTCCTATAACGTGATAATACAAAACGAGCTGCCCTTTTTTGCACCCTTTCGATGTCCTACGTCAATCCCACCTGGTAAGAATCCCACACCGCGCAGCAATATTCTAACAGAGGACGAACGAGTGTAGTGTAAGCTGTCTCTTTAGTAGACTTGTTGCATCTTCTAAGTGTTCTGCCAATGAAACGCAACCTTTGGCTCGCCTTCCCGACAATATTATCTATGTGGTCCTTCCAACTGAAGTTGTTCGTAATTTTAACACCCAGGTACTTAGTTGAATTGACAGCCTTGAGAATTGTACTATTTATCGAGTAATCGAATTCCAACGGATTTCTTTTGGAACTCATGTGGATCATCTCACACTTTTCGTTATTTAGCGTCAACTGCCACCTGACACACCATACAGCAATCTTCTCTAAATCGCTTTGCAACTGATACTGGTCTTCGGATGACCTTACTAGACGGTAAATTACAGCATCATCTGCGAACAGTCTAAGAGAACTGCTCAGATTGTCACCCAGGTCATTTATATAGATCAGGAACAGTAGAGGTCCCAGGACGCTTCCCTGGGGAACACCTGATATCATTTCAGTTTTACTCGATGATTTGCCGTCTATTACTACGAACTGCGACCTTCCTGACAGGAAATCACGAATCCAGTCGCACAACTAAGACGATACCCCATAGCTCCGCAGCTAGATTAGAAGTCGCTTATTAGGAACGGTGTCAAAAGCTTTCCGGAAATCTAGAAATACGGAATCAACTTGAGATCCCCTGTCGATAGCGGCCATTACTTCGTGCGAATTAAGAGCTAGCTGCGTTGCACAAGAGCGATGTTTTCTGAAGCAATGCTGATTACGTGTCAATAGATCGTTCCCTTCGAGGTGATTCATAATCTTTGAATACAGTATATGCTCCAAAACCCTACTGGAAACCGACGTCAATGATATAGGTCTGTAGTTAAATGGATTACTCCTACTACCCTTCTTGAACACTGGTGTGACCTGCGCAATTTTCCAATCTGTAGGTACAGATCTATCGGTGAGCGAGCGGTTGTATATGAGTGCTAAGTAGGGAGCTATAGTATCAGCGTAATCTGAAAGGAACCTAATCGGTATACAATCTGGACCTGAAGACTTGCCCGTATCAAGCGATTTGAGTTGCTTCGCAACCCCTAAAGTATCTACTTCTAAGAAACTCATGCTAGCAGATGTTCGTGTTTCAAATTCTGGAATATTCCATTCGTCTTCCCTGGTGAAGGAATTTCGGAAAACTGCGTTCAATAACTCCGCTTTAGCGGCGCAGTCGTCGATAACAGTACCATCGGCACTGCGCAGCGAAGGTATTGACTGCGTCTTGCCGCTTGTGTACTTTACATACGACCAGAATTTCTTCGGATTTTCTACCAAATTTCGAGACAATGTTTCGTTGTGGAACCTATTAAAGGCATCTCGCATCGAAGTACGTGCCAAATTTCTCGCGTCTGTAAATTTTAGCCCATCTTCGGGATTTCGCGTTCTTCTCAACTTCGCATGCTTTTTCCGTTGCCTCTGCAACAGCGTTCGGACCTTTTTTGTGTACCACGGGGGATCCGTTCCATCTCTTACCAATTTATGAGGTATGAATATCTCAATTGCTGTTGATACTATATCTTTCAATTTGAGCCACATCTCGTCTACATTCGCATAGTCAGTTCGGAAGGAATGGAAATTGTCTTTTAGGAACGCTTCTAGTGGCACTTTATCCGCTTTTTTAAATAAAATTATTTTGCGTTTGTTTCTTATGGATTTGGAAGAAATGGTATTGAGCCTAGCTACAATGACCTTGTGATCACTAATCCCTGTATCAGTCATGATGCTCTCTATCAGCTCTGGATTGTTTGTGGCTAAGAGGTCAAGTGTGTTTTCGCAACCATTTACAATTCGCGTGGGTTCGTGGACTAACTGCTCGAAATAATTTTCGGAGAAAGCATTTAGGACAATCTCGGAAGACGTTTTCTTCCTACCACCGGTTTTGAACAAGTATTTTTGCCAACATACCGAGGGTAGGTTGAAGTCCCCACCAACTATAACCGTATGAGTGGGGTATTTATTTGTTACGAGTCTCAAACTTTCTCTGAACTGTTCCGCAACTGTATCATCGGAGTCTGGGGGTCGGTAGAAGGAGCCAATTATTAACTTAATTCGGCTGTTAAGTATAACCTCCACCCATACCAATTCGCACGGAGTATCTACTTCGACTTCACTACAAGATAAACCACTACTGACAGACACAAACACTCCACCACCAATTCTGCCTAATCTATCTTTCCTGAACACCGTCTGAGACTTCGTAAAAATTTCTGCAGAACTTATTTCAGGCTTTAGCCAGCTTTCTGTACCTATAACGATATCAGCTTCTGTGCTTTCTATTAGCGCTTGAAGCTCAGGGACTTTTCCAGCGCAACTACAACAATTTACAACTATAATTCCGACTGTTCCTTGATCCAAGCACGTCCTGTAATTGCCAAGCACCCTTTGACATGGCAGCCCATCCCGCACTTTCCCGAGGCCTTCTAACCTAAAAAACCGCCCAGTCCACGCCACACTGCCTCCGCTACCCGTGTAGCCGCCAGCTGAGTGTAGTGAACTCCTGACCTATTCAGCGGAACCCGAAACCCCACCACCCTATGGCGCAAGTCAAGGAATCTGCAGCCAATACGGTCGCAAAACCGTCTGAGCCTCTGATTCAGACCCTCCACCCGGCTCTGCACCAAAGGTCCGCAGTCGGTTCTGTCAACGATGCTGCAGATGGTGAGCTCTGCCTTCATCTCGTAAGCAAGACCGGCAGCCTTCACCAAATCAGATAGCCGCTGGAATCCAGAGAGAATTTCCTCAGATCCAAAGCGACACACGTCATTAGTGCCGACATGTGCCACCACCTGCAGCTGGCTGCACCCTGTGCTCTTCATGGGATCCGGAAGGACCCTTTCCACATCAGGAATGACTCCTCCCGGAATGCACACGGAGTGCACACTGGATTTCTTCCCCTCCTTAGCCGCCGTATCCCTAAGGGGCCCCATTACGCGCCTAATATTGGAGCTCCCAACTACCAGTAAGCCCACCCTCTGCGATTGCCCGGACGTTGAAGGCTGAGAATGATCCTCTGAAACAGGGCAGGCAGCTGCATCTGGCTCAGCCAGAGACAGTTCCTGAAACCGGTTTGTCAGACGCACCGGGGAGGCTTTCTGATCAGCCTCCGGGGACGCCTTTCGCTGCCTGCCACGCCTTGGAACGACCTCCCAATCAACCACAGGCGAGGGCTCAGCCCCACTGCGGGCAGCAACCGGGGCAACCACAGCGGCAGACCGATCTGGGGACAGACGGGACGAGGTTGACATCCCCGTGATACCCAAGTCCGGCTTCCCACAGTGGTGCCCATTGGCAACAGCCTCAAGCTGCGCGACCGAAGTCAGCCCCGATTGCAGCTGTGAGCGAAGGGATGCCAAGTCAGCCCTCATCCGAACACAGCAATCGCAGTCCCTGTCCTTTCTAATCGATGTTGAACAACAGTTACCGAAACACGAGTCCGTGCCTAGATAACGCAAGCGAAACACGCAAAGAATGTATCAACTAACCTGTACAAATGCCTAACGACTGCGCTACAATCTGCTGAATTTACGATTACAGTAACTAAAACTCGAAATTGCACCTCCTATACGAAACTCACACGCATTTTAAATAAGAATCTACGAAGTAAACAGTAAAGCGCGATGCTACAAGTGTCAAATACTATAATACGCCCGAAATATATGAATTAAACAATGCAAGTACCCAAAAACACGCAAAGAAATTAATTAAACTATCTAACAAATAAGTAAGCTAGGGTTATACGACTTGCTGCTGCAGCTGCTTATCCAACGGCGGCAGGGAGCACAATGGCTGTGACCCCGGAAGGATGAGGAAGGAACCGCCCGTGTTCTTTCAAAGGAACCATTCCAGTACTGGCCCCAAGCGATTCAGGGAAATCACGGAAATCCTAAATCAGGATGACCAGAAGCGGGTTTTAACCGTTGTCCTACCGAATGCGAGTCCAGTGTGCCAACCACTGCGCCACCTCGCTCCGCAAATCAAATTGTGTGCCTATGGAGTTTCGCCGCAGCCGTGGCTGAACGCAAAGTGACGCTTCTTTAGAAACTGACGGCGACAGGCATCCTGGCCCCGGCCTAACCGCCTTATTAGCGAGAGGACGTGGTGTGGAGTCTGGTGTCGTTATTCCGTGTGCGGGTTGAGACGTAACAGTCAACTGAAACGCATTTAAATCACGTATTTTTCGATCTAATTTGAAATAAACAGGAATCACTGATGTAAACAAATGGTAGTGGTATATGTAAACCTGTACTTATAAAATTATTACAATGAAACTGGTTACTAAATTATAATTGTATTGAACTGTATAGGTCCTGCAACTGGTAGGAATATTCGGGATTGACGCAATGAGGTAAAATCTGAAACAAATGCACGAGTACAGTGATCAAAGTCCTTTCTTTGAAACTGAGATGGATTTGTGTTAAAACAGTATCTAAATTAAGGCCTGTGGTACTTAAAGGAAAAACTAACTGTGAGTATTAAAATTGATTAGAAAATTAAAATGTAACTAGCGAAAATGTTGTAAGTGGCGTGTAAACATGGCAGTTCTTTAGCTGTTTTGTCAACAATAAACAAAAGACCTATTTTGCCACACTCAATGGGAGACTTGGAAACATATACATTGGTAGGAACATTTTCCAAACCCTGTATCTTTTGTATTTAATAAAAATAGTAAAAATATTGTTAATACTTCATATTTTGAGCATTTGTACACTCTTAAAATGCTATACGCTTGGAAATTCATTTATATATTTGCTCTATAATAACTAATGCAAATGTTGAAATGAGTCATTACTTTTGAGGTAACAGTTTTAATTGAAATTTTATTAAAAAAACCTTTATAACAATATAGAGGATTGTTAGGAATTGTATATGAAAGGGGCAGCCAGGTTGCCACAAAATGTCATTACTTTATGATCATTCGATGGAGTAAGGTGTACGTCAGTGTCTTATGCAAGAAGCATGTAACTGCTTCCGTGATAACTTTATGTAAATTCGTGCAGTAACATGTTAGACTTGGCAAATGGTATGGAATATGTAAGAAGACTGGTCTATCATTATACCAGTGTACATAAAAAAGGTTAAAAAAAGAAGTTCTGAAGCATAATGTTATATTTAGTCATTCTTGGCATAAAACACCAAGTTACAGTGGACTTACTGTGACTGTTGCAGCAGCGGATCGACAAGAAGGAACGCATGAGTACACCCCACAATATTATATGAATTTTAATATTTAATTTTGCAGTATTTGGTTTGACAATTCTTTTTGATATGTATTGAAGTTGCATTATTAACAAATAGCAGTCGAAGTGAAAGAACCCAGCAGGCGGGAAATTTCACAGGGTCCAGGTGAAATGGTGTCAGGCTTGTTGTGCCAGGCTAATGTGTTTATTACGAGAACAGCATACCTTGGACCGGTAAATGTGTACTGATGTCGCGTTTCTTAGATGCCGCCGTTCCCCGCCAAAACGGCGCCCACTAAAACGTTTTATGGACGAGACGGAGCTTGTTTTCACTAGGAGCCTTCCCTCATCTTGTTAAATGCGCCGGGGGTTCGGCTGCAGGACCTCCAGGCATTGTGTGATGTTTTCTTAGAGAACAGAATTTTTACTGCACTGCAGTGATTTGTTGAGGAAGATCAGGTCTCCTTGGTAGAAAATATGATTGGCACGGTAACCACTGCTGAGCCATGATAGGTTTATTCGAGAATATGGGGGGAGGGGGGGGGCTGTTTTTCGGAAGGTTTTGAGCAAAAAGGGGGAGACGAGGATTTGCTTCTCGACTGTCGCTGAGTACAGTAGCGACAGCTCTTCCGTTTATACAGAGACAGCAGTTAGCTGTAACGACATCCGGACTCGCAGGCGAAACTTTATATTTTCTCGAATTTGAGACAGTCCCCGTAGGACGTGGGTCATCTCCCGCAGTACGGAAGTTCAGCAGCGCCCGGACGCAGACGACAGCGTCTCGTCTTCCACCGGCTACATCGGTAATGTTGCACAGATTCCGCAAATTCAGAAGCCTATAAATCATTTTCACGTCTATCTTTTTTCATAACAACGTTGTACTCGTAGTAGTCACTCCCTGTGCCCATTGCATGCTTAATTGTATCAATCAGTGGAACGGTACAGAAGAGTGTGCTTGCCTGCGTAAGTTCCAGTTATGTCTCCTAGGTTTACTGCCAACCAGCCTGAGTTTCTGTTAATGAAATGTTACACAGTTGATGTTTCTGTTTATATGTTTGTTCTCTCTTCACCTTCATATTAGTTAATAAATCTCTCTGTGATACCGAAGGTCCTTGTTATTTATTTTTCAACGACAATCGTTCTCATTCCCTACGATGTGATTTATTTTGTTGTGGGTTTGAAGTAATTTTATGTCTAATTAGCCAGTTCAGGCGTGATCCACACAGGGGCCACTGTTTAATGTCAGATTTCCTTCCACTATCGATAAATTTGGCACCTCTTGGGCATGATGGTTAGGCAGGCAGATGGAGAACTGCCACCACCGTAGGCTGGCTTGCGCATGAAAAACAGAAACCATGGACAATAAGAGAATTCAGGACGATAAACTTATTATGTTTCGAAAAAAACAAGATAGCTGCAACTATTAGAATTCTTTATTCGGGAACATGAACGGTTTTCCATATTAAATTTGCATCTTCAGATGATTCACTGTATGCAGAGGGATAAGATAACATAAATTTAGCCATGCCAAGAAACGGAAAACTGCATGGCTAAATTTCTGATAAGTTCTTTTAACCCTTTTTATACAGTGAAACACGTGAAGATGCAAATTTAGTTTACGAAACACGTCATGTTCTCCAGTAAAGAGTTACAACGGTCGCAGGAGTCTTTTTCATTCAAATCCTGGAATATTTCGGCTGTTGTTGCCCTGCATGTAATGTAGTGTGTAAAATTATTATTCACAGAACAGAAAACCCTGTGTCATAGCTGCAAGATTAAATTCAAACGCTTCCAGAATCCCTTGAGTTGTAACATACGAGTAGTGTATCCAACAATAGCATCAAATGCTTAACTTTAATATGAACAGTGGTTGCTATTCAAAATTATTCTCTCTTCACCCCTATAAGTGTTCGTGTGGATGTCGGTGAGAGTGGATTCGTGTTGTAGAAGCCTTTCGCCCTAACTTTCTTGTGCATGATGTCAGCGCATTGCTGGAAACTTTTAAGAGGATTAGAAACTAAATGAGAGGGAAGCGAGTTGGGCGGGCTATTTGTCTCCTAGAAATGTGACACAGAGATAAAACTGCCTTACTATGCATGGAAATAAACTGGATGAACGAGATGCATCATTCCGACTTAAATTCGTTTTAATTAAATAGAACAGGCAAAATAAACGCAGAACACTCTCTCATGTTTGTACTGACGTCACAGTTGTTGGAAACTGAGAAACGAGTAAAACAGCAGAATTGCAGCCAATGACATGACGAACAATTACAGGGAGCTGCTCGCTATTCATTCCACAGCCAGTTATAAAACGTCCCTTCACATCGGCTATGAACATACGAGCAGCTGGCACTGATATAACATTATTTATTCGGGAGCAAATTCAATGTATCGACAGGGGCACAACGAAACAGAACAAATCATACATGCAGGGAACGGGCATATCACGTCATCGCCATACTGTGAAGGCTGCAGGAACGGGAATACAAATCGCGGCAAAAAGCGTTTACTAGGCACTGCAGTGATACACGTGTATCACTTATATTTTGTGGATGATTTATATCGATAACGTAGTGATATTGTAAACGACTCCCGTGTTGAAATCTAAAAGTCCATAGGATGGTTTTTGTGGAAGGACGACACTCCACTCCCTTCCTCTCTCTGTCTCTTCTAGGACGGCAAAACTGATTTTTGGGTGCTATTATCATGAGTTGCAGCATCTTTGCACCAGTGTGAGATGTAAATCTCCATATTTTGGAAAAAGGGATGTTGAAAACATCTTTTATAATACTCAGACACAAAATGCAGACTGGCGATAATAAGGAAAGCATCCCTGCGAAATATATCTAATACAAATTTAAGTCATCATCATCATCATCATCATTTAAGACTGATTATGCCTTTCAGCTTTCAGTCTGGAGCATAGCCCCCTTATAAAATTCCTCCGTGTTCCCCTATTCAGTGCTAACATTGGTGCCTCTTCTGATGTTAAACCTATTACTTCCAAATCATTCTTAACGAAATCCAGGTACGTTCTCCTTGGTCCACCACGACTCCTTCTACACTCTACTGCTGAACCCATGAGTCTCTTGGGTAACCTTGCTTCTCCCATGCGTGTAACATGACCCCACCATCTAAGCCTGTTCGCCCTGACTGCTACATCTATAGAGTTCATTCCCAGTTTTTCTTTGATTTCCTCATTGTGCACACCCTCCTGCCATTGTTCCCATCTACTAGTACCTGCAATCATCCTAGCTACTTTCATATCCGTAACCTCAACCTTGTTGATAAGGTAACCTGAATCCACCCAGCTTTCACTCCCATACAACATAGTTGGTCGAAAGATTGAACGGTGCACAGATAACTTAGTCGTGGTACTGACTTCCTTCTTGCAGAAGAGAGTAGATCGTTGCTGAGCGCTCACTGCATTTGCTTTGCTACACCTCGCTTCCATTTCTTTCAATATGTTGCTATCCTGTGAGAATATGCATCCTAAGTACTTGAAACGGTCCACCTGTTCTAACTTTATTCCTCCTATTTGGCACTCAATCCGTTTATATCTCTTTCCCACTGACGTTACTTTTGTTTTGGAGATGCTAATCTTCATACCATAGTCCTCACATTTATGATCTAGCTCTGAAATATTACTTTGCAAACTTTCAATAGAATCTGCCATCACAACTAAGTCATCCGCATATGCGAGACTGCTTATTTTGTATTCACCCATCTTAATCTCACCCAGCCAGTCTATTGTTTTCAACATATGATCCATAAATAATATGAACAATAGTGGAGACAGGTTGCAGCCTTGTCTTACCCCTGAAACTACTCTGAACCATGAACTCAATTTACCGTCAACTCTAACTGCTGCCTGACTATCTATGAAAGACGTTTAATTGCTTGCAAAAATATGCCTCCTATTCCATAATCACGTAAAACAGACAATAATTTCCTCCTAGGAACCCGGTCATATATCTTTTCTAAATCTATAAAACATAGATACAATTCCCTGTTCCACTCGTAACACTTCCCCATTATTTGCCGTAAGCTAAAGATCTGGTCCTGACAACCTCTAAGAGGCCTAAACCCACACTTATTTTCATCCAATTTGTCCTGAACTAATACTCGCAGTTTCCTTTCAACAATACCTGAGAAGAATTTCCCCTCAACGCTGATCAAAGAGATACCTCTGTAGTTGTTACAATCTTTTCTGTTTAAAGATTGGTGTGATTACTGCTTACTTCCAGTCTGATGGAACCTGTCCCAGGCCATTTCAATTATCCTGTGTAGCCATTTGAGACCTGACATTCCACTGTATTTGATGAGTTCCGACTTAATTTCATCCACCCCAGCCGCTTTATTGTACTGCAATCTATTGACAATTTTCTCCACTTCCTCAAATGTGATCCTATTTCCATATTCATTCCTGTCCCATTGTACATCGAAATCTGAAACATTACTGATCGTATTTTCACCTACATTGAGCAACTCTTCAAAATATTCCCTTCATCTGCCCAAGGCATCAACAGGATTCACCAGCAGTTTTCCTGACCTGCCCAAATTCTTGTCATTTCCTTCTTACCTCCCTTTCGAAGGCTGCTAATTACACTCCAGAATGCTTTTCCAGCAGCTTGACCCAAGGTCTCCAACCTGTTTCGAAAGTCTTCCCAAGATTTCTTCTTGGATGCTGTAATTGTCTGTTTGGCTTTCTTTCTTTCTTCAACATAACTTTCTCTGTCTGCCTGAGTTCTAGTATGTAGCCATTTTTGATATGCCTTCTGTTCAATTTTACAGGCTGCCTTGACTGTGTCATTCCACCAAGCTGTTTGCTTCATCCTACCTTTACACACTACTGCTCCAAGACATTCTTCGGCCACTTCTACTACTGTGTCCCTGTACCTCGTCCATTCCTTTTCCAGTGACTCCAATTGACTACATTCAACTAACTGGTACATTTCTGAGATCACTGTTATGTACTTGCGTCTGATTTCCTTATCCTGAAGTTTCTCCACTCTTATCCTCCTACACATGGACCTGACCTCCTGCACTTTCGGCCGCACAATATCAATTTCACTGCAGATTAAATAGTGATCAGTGTCATCAAAGAATCCCCTGAATAAACGTGTGTCCCTCACAGCCTTCCTGAATTCCTGATCTGTTATTAGATAGTCAATGACAGATCTGGTTCCCCTGCCTTCCCAAGTATACCGGTGAATGTTCTTATGTTGAAAAAAGGAGTTTGTGATTACTAAGCCCATACTGGCACAGAAATCCAAGAGTTGTTTCCCGTTCCTGTTGTCCTCCATATCCTCTCCAAATTTACCCATAACCTTTTCATACCCTTCTGTACGATTTCCAATCCTGGCATTAAAATCACCCATGAGCAGAACACTGTCCTTGTACTTTACTCTAACAAATATATCACTGAGTGCGTCATAAAAAGTATCTATCTTATCTTGGTCTGTCCCTTCAGAATGCGAATATATTGACTCAATCCTAATTTTCTTGCTAGACACTGTCCTATCCACATCAGTCGTTAGTTTACATACCTTATTGCAACTACGCTGGGTTCCATTTCTTTCCTGATGAAAAGCCCTACACCCCATTGTGCTATTCCTGCTTTGACTCCTGACAGGCAGACCTTGTATTCTCCCACTTCCTCTTCTTTCTCACCCCTTACCCGAATGTCACTAACAGCTAAAACGTCCAACCCCATCTTACTTGCAGCCTCTGGCAGCTCTATCTTCTTCCCAGAGTAGCCCCCATTGATATTAATAGCTCCCCATCCCGTTACCATTCGGTTGCCGAGTGGTGTCTTAGGAGTCCCTGGTTTGTCAATTAGAGGTGGGACTTCGTCACCTCCAAAGGTCCTAGGCATTTTGCTCTGATTGTGGGCAGCATCATATTTATGGTACCAGGGAAGCAGGTTGCTAGCCTTACTTGCCCTGGTTCCCATTCAGTTTTACCCCTAACGGTTGAGGGACTAACCGGTGGATTTGGTAGTCTTTGCCTTCTGAGCACAAAGATGGCCACGACTCGGAATATGTCCGAGGTGCCCAGCCTTATTCCAAAGTAACTGGTATCCCGACTGTCGGGACCACTTACTTGGCCACTCATACGTTGCCCGTGGTTCATGAACTAGGACATGATACCAGGAACCCACAGCATGCACCACAAATTTAAGTGTTAGGTAATATTTTCCGGAACTGCCTAGAGTGTACGTGTGTACAGAAGTGAAATTTGAACATGAAGCAGTTCCAATAAGAAGACAATAGCAGCATTTTAAATGTAGTGCTAAAGAAGGATGCTGAAGATTCGATGAGTAGATGGAACAACTAATAAGGGTATGCCGAATGGAAGTGGGGAAAAAGTATTTTGTGGCACAATTTCAATAAAAGAAGACATCGGTTGGTAGGACACACCCGGAGCGTCATTTTGGTAATGTTTGGAGGAAAAACTGTAATGTTAGACCTTGTCACGAATACATTAAACAAGTTAAAACCGATGTAATTTTCAGTAGTGATTCAGAGAGATCCGACAGCGTGGAGCACTGCATGGAAGCACTATCCGGACTGAATGCCACACCGGCAGCAACTTAGATAGTCTGCACAAATGCATTTCGGATACACCTGAGGTTTTAATTAAAATTTCAAACCGCTCCATATTTAATGTCAAGAACCTTCTGACTGAACATCTTTTACGAATTCTGACGAAACACAATTAAAGAAGGACAAAATTATGCGAAATAATGACTCCATCTGTAGAGCAAGAGAAAGTCACTGCTCGTTCCTATAATGTCAGTTATCAATCACATACCAATCATGGTATACAAAAGCGGTTATTCCAGTCTCCATATCCCGTCCAACAAATTATGATATAATCTAAAATCGTATTTTTATTGCAAAACGTGTGTGAAAAAGTTGTTGTAGAAATTCGTTCCATTAAATGAGTATTGCTTGTTTGGTACATGGTCTAATGCACTATGGCTCATGAAAAGGTTGTAAGGAAACATTTTTATATGTGAGCGTTTTCTTTCTTTCGTGAGGACCAGCGAGTTTCAGTCTAATTCCCTTGTATTTTTGTATAAGAGATGCGGATATCTTCTCATCATCCAAACAACATGTAATTAGTGGTAGATACACTCCTGGAAATGGAAAAAGGAACACATTGACACCGGTGTGTCAGACCCACCATACTTGCTCCGGACACTGCGAGAGGGTTGTACAAGCAATGATCACACGCACGGCACAGCGGACACACCAGGAACCGCGCTGTTGGCCGTCGAATGGCGCTAGCTGCGCAGCATTTGTGCACCGCCGCCGTCAGTGTCAGCCAGTTTGCCATGGCATACGGAGCTCCATCGCAGTCTTTAACACTGGTAGCATGCCGCGACAGCGTGGACGTGAACCGTATGTGCAGTTGACGGACTTTGAGCGAGGGCGTATAGTGGACATGCGGGAGGCCGGGTGGACGTACCGCCGAATTGCTCAACACGTGGGGCGTGAGGTCTCCATAGTACATCGATGTTGTCGCCAGTGGTCGGCGGAAGGTGCACGTGCCCGTCGACCTGGGGCCGGACCGCAGCGACGCACGGATGCACGCCAAGATCGTAGGATCCTACACAGTGCCGTAGGGGACCGCTCCGCCACTTCCCAGCAAATTAGGGACACTGTTGCTCCTGGGGTATCGGCGAGGACCATTCGCAACCGTCTCCATGAAGCTGGGCTACGGTCCCGCACACCGTTAGACCGTCTTCCGCTCACGCCCCAACATCGTGCAGCCCGCCTCCAGTGGTGTCGCGACAGGCGTGAATGAAGGGACGAATGGAGACGTGTCGTCTTCAGCGATGAGAGTCGCTTGTGCCTTGGTGAAAATGATGGTCGTATGCGTGTTTGGCGCCGTGCAGGTGAGCGCCACAATCAGGACTGCATACGACCGAGGCACACAGGGCCAACACCCGGCATCATGGTGTGGGGAGCGATCTCCTACACTGGCCGTACACCTCTGGTGATCGTCGAGGGGACACTGAATAGTGCACGGTACATCCAAACCGTCATCGAACCCATCGTTCTACCATTCCTAGACCGGCAAGGGAACTTGCTGTTCCAACAGGACAATGCACGTCCGCATGTGCCCCGTGTCACCCAACGTGCTCTAGAAGGTGTAAATCAACTACCCTGGCCAGCAAGATCTCCGAATGTGTCCCCCATTGAGCATGTTTGGGACTGGATGAAGCGTCGCCTCACGCGGTCTGCACGTCCAGCACGAACGCTGGTCCAACTGAGGCGCCAGGTGGAAATGGCATGGCAAGCCGTTCCACAGGACTACATCCAGCATCTCTACGATCGTCTCCATGGGAGAATAGCAGCCTGCATTGCTGCGAAAGGTGGATATACACTGTACTAGTGCCGACATTGTGCATGCTCTGTTGCCTGTGTCTATGTGCCTGTGGTTCTGTCAGTGTGATCATGTGATGTATCTGACCCCAGGAATGTGTCAATAAAGTTTCCCCTTCCTGTGACAATGAATTCATGGTTTTCTTATTTCAATTTCCAGAAGTGTATTTTGCTCTGTAATGTATGAAATAATTGCGTTAGTGCTAGTTAATTTTCTTTGTTTTTGTTCGCTATTGAGAAAGATACAATCGGAGATAATGACACGAGTGTCATCTGACAGATAGTAACAAAGACTTGGGACAGAAAATCAAATGTTTCAAATGGCTCTGAGGACTATGGGACCTAACTTCTGAGGTCATCAGTCCCCTACGACTTAGAACTACTTAAACCTAACTAACCTAAGGACATCACACACATCCATGCGCGAGGATTCGAACCTGCGACTGTAGCGGTCGCGAGGTTCCAAACTGGGACAGAAAACTTGGGGCAGTGAATCAGCGGTGGTTTTATTGTGCAACATCAGCCACTTCTTAGAAATGTGTCTTGTTCTTTGATTTAAATATATAAAAATGATATATAATTTCTGGGGTTGTAAAACCGAAGAATCGCATTGAAACAACTTATTTAATGTTGAAGAAATGTGCTTTGTAATTGGTTCTAAATAGCAGTATAGCGTTTATTATTGAAAGCAGGTGTTTTTTACTAGAAGGACGTCAGTGACAGTTCAAAATCTGGATTCAACGTCTCTAGTCTAACCTAGTATTCCACCCACACTTCCCAAGTGATTGTGTCAGGTACGTTCAAGTTCAGGATGTAGCCTGACATTTGTCACAAGTCACCCACCTTCGTCCCACCCTTCCAAAGCCACACACACACTGTGCTGGTTCTAAGACCTACATCAGTGCCACACTTTCGCTCCCTCCATTTCTCTCTTGGCCAATGGGATACTTAAATCAAGTACACTCACTTTCCTTTTATTGTTGTTCCACTTGTGTTAGTTTTGTCATTCGAGGTCTGAGCGCCATGGTAAAAGAATCATCTGCAAACGGTGTTTGATAGGCACGGTGGAGAAAATACTCATTACTAGAACAAACTAAAAATGCTGTGTGGAGATTTGTGTGTCATCAAACCCATTGTCAGCTGTGGCTCGGCATATCACCCGGTTTGATACTTGACCCGCAGCCAGTGCACTCGAGAAGGTATTGGCGCGCTCGCACGCTACCCGTCTGATGCTTCTGTGCCTCGTGTATAAATATCATAACAGTTACGGTCAGGCAGTCATAGTGTGCTGGAGACAAAGATAGATAGATAGATAGCTAGAGAGAGAGAGAGAGAGAGAGAGAGAGAGAGAGAGAGAGAGATACGGTCACCCACGGCCGACATGTCTCAACTCACGAAAATCACATGCCTGATAGATAAGAGGAACCGAGATAGAGAATAATCGCTCTCTCTGTCGCACTTGAGACGGCTAACTGCCATGATAACAAACCCACCCTCAGCTGGGATAAGACGAACTGACCATAAACCTGCCGAAGCAGTCAGCAGAGGAGAACGCAGTCTGTATTAGCTGCTCTAATACGTTTTAGTAAATGTCGCTCTAATTCCCGAGAAAATTTCCAGATATAAGTCATATAAATCATCATTATATCACAAGTAGGCAGTCGTGCATCAGCGTACTATTTCTTCTATGTCATCCTTAAACTCATTCCACAATTATGAAACTGGTGGGTTCCTACAATTTCTAAATGACATCAAAGAGCTACTATAGATTATCATGCCTTGTTCGAGATAAATATATGAACCATGGAAGTGATCTTATCTTGGATGCTGGAGGTCCTTCGATGTTTGTACATATTGTTTTCTTGGGGTCTGTTTCGTTAACACTCCCTGATAACAATTTCATTGATTTAAGCGCTATCTATTTCCACAGGCATGTCTTTTGTGATAACGTGCTGTTCAGAGTATGGTTGTATCAACGATACCCTGGAGTTGGCAGTATGGATGACTTATAATTTTATTGTGTGACGCCAAAGTGAAGTCATGGTTGGATCACTAACCGCTGAGCCGGTCTGTGAGATGATGTATTTGTTGGTGAGATCAGCTCATAGCGTCTTCCAGTTTAAGTCTTTGTGTTTAACGTGCATAGAATTTTCTTGTGAATTTTTAGCTGTTGGCGTCTGTATACTACAGTGTGTCTACCCTGCCGCGATACCGCTTGCAGTCGTTAATAGGTTCAATCGTCTTCCAGAGAGTTTCAATGAACTTATTACATTTCTCGTGACAAGGGCTGAACATTATGTCTCACACGCTTTTAAGCCAATGCCATCTTCTGTAGGTGATTTCGTCAGCTCATCCATGCCTACACGAAACAACATACCTTCCCCAATGGAGCAACCCAAGTATTTCTTTTTACTTCCGCAGTATGTCTTCTGCTAATAGGTATA
Source organism: Schistocerca gregaria (assembly GCF_023897955.1). NCBI lineage: Eukaryota > Metazoa > Arthropoda > Insecta > Orthoptera > Acrididae > Schistocerca > Schistocerca gregaria. The sequence continues at coordinate 50,766,743 of NC_064926.1, forward strand.
GCTTGTGCAACATACACATTTAGCCCAGGTCAAGTATGTTGACGCGTTCAGCGGTCTAAATGTTATTTTATGTCCTTGTACTATTCTCTATTGTCCGCCTTGATAGCTGAGCGGTCAGCGCGGCGGTTTGTCACGACAAGAGGCTGGGGTTTGATTCCCGGCTGGGTCGGAGATTTTCTCCGCTCATGGACTGGGTCATGCGTTGTCCTCATTATCATTTCATCATAATCAGTGCAGGGCAACGTGAAACCACCACTTTAATCACTTTCCTAGGCGTTCATGCGGTGGACCTCTCTGACGAGCCTTACTCCAGGACCAGACCTGCCGCAAGGCAGAAAACACAATATTCTCTGTCAGAGTATCTCTCACTTTTTGTACCATTTAGTTGGAACTCACATCAGTTTGGTCGCGTACGTTTTTCCTTAGTTTCATACCCAAGACTCCCATTTCAACACCTACAGTTCATTGGAAACGGTCTTAAACCGCAGGCCTTTTTTGTCGATTCTCCAGTTCAGGAAAACAGTTGCTGATATAATTTATTACAGATGATAAGTGCTGACTTATTTCATTTGTGAATGAGCATTTTTCAGTGTTGGTATTGAGCACTATTGTCAAGTCTTGAACACCGAAATGCCTTGAACTTCGGCCCCATATATAGAATTCCAACCTTCGAAGAAAACTGGCAACTTTATCTCGTGCCGTCAAAATATGCACCGTATTTCCTTGCATGCAGAGGTTAAGCGTATTGATTTATGCAATGAAATTCGCAAGATATGCCGCTTTGGAAATAAATATATTATCTGTCATTTTGGGGTGTAAGCCTTTCTCCTTTTCCTTCCGCGCCCTTTCTAGAAACAACGCAATTTATTATCGGAGCTCACGTACTCTATGTAACATCATGCCAAGTGACAGCAAACGAAATTCTGCGTGGAACAAGAGCAAATCGAATTTTACTCCAACCTCTTCGCACAGCCCTTTGAGGACTCTTGTGTTTGTCGAACTACCTCTGATACAGTTTACCGTCTTCTCTACCTGAGTGAGTACATTCAACAAATCAGGTGGAAGTGTTTTCACTCCAAACTTAGAGCGATGTGTAATGCAGTGGCTGAAGGTTGCATTTGGAGCAACTTCTTTCACCAATCTGCGGAATGCAGAGCGAACGCCCAACACGGAATGTGTTCCGTCTGTACATACGCCCACCAACTTCTACCATTGCAACTTATTTCCTTCAACAAAGCTCCCTTACTGGTCGGAAAACATATTCGACGAGTGTAATAGTGTCCAGTGATTCCGGGAACAAGTATTCTTCTTTCAGGCCATCAGTTTTTATGTATCGAACATACACAAGCAGCTGGGAACGAGATGCAACGTCAGTAGATTCATCTAACTGTAGTGCAAAATAATTGCCTGATCTTATACCGTTGAGTACTGAGTCCAAAATATCCAAACTCATGTCCCCGATATTACTTCTGAACATGTTGTTAGTGATACGTGGTACTCACTGGAATTAAGGGAAACGTGGAAGGGAGGACCCACCAACATAACTTTCTATTCACACAACCTGATTATTTAACAATATATAACCATAAAATTTTCTTTGACAAAATGAACAAAACTGCAAAATTTTTTTGACCTTAAACCTTAAGTTGAATAAACTTTTGCAAAAGAAATCTGAAGTGCTTGCAACACATGAACACTATATAAGCACCATTGATGACAAGAGGGATTAAATTACTCAAAACAGATGACTTTTAATTTGAAAGCTGTATGTAGAAAGTTTGGTGGTTAAGAAGCGCAGCTGTGCTTAAAGGTTAAACAGATTAGGATACAATATGACAATGATAAGGCTTACTTCAAAGCAACCAACATCTTAATTTCAATCGGCAAACAAGGTGCGACTGGATCCCAATCCGTTCCTTCTGACAATGTTATTTTGACTAAAGCTTTGGTGACAGTTGGCTGTTAATACGAGGTGCATTCAAGTTCTAAGGCCTCCGATTTTTTTTTCAAATTAACTACTCACCCGAAATCGATGAAACTGGCGTTACTTCTCGACGTAATCGCCCTGCAGACGTACACATTTTTCACAATGCTGACGACATGATTCCATGGCAGCGGCGAAGGCTTCTTTAGGAGTTTGTTTTGACCACTGGAAAATCGCTCAGGCAATGGCAGCACGGCTGGTGAATGTGGGGCCACGGATAGTGTCTTTCATTGTTGGAAAAAGCCAAAAGTCACTAGGAGCCAGATCAGGAATCACTTCAAAGTTGTTATCAGGAAGAAACTGTTGCGTAACGTTAGCTCGATGTGCGGGTGCGTTGTCTACATCTACATCTACATCTACATGGAGGAGGGTACCCTGAGTACCTCTATCGGATCTCCATCCTATTCCAGTCTCTTATTGTTCGTGGAAAGAAGGATTGTCGGTATGCTTGGTGAAACAGCACACACGCAGCCCTTCCCGGACGTTTTTGTTGCAGTGCAGGGAGGAATTTGTTTTTCAAAACATTTTCGTAGGACGCACCTGTTACCGTAGTGTCCTTTGGAACGCAATGGGTAAGGATTACGCCCTCGCTGTCCCAGAACATGGACACCATTTTTTCAGCACTGGCGGTTACCCGAAATTTGTTGGTGGAGGTGAATCTGTGTGCTTCCATTGAGCTGACTGGCGCTTTGTTTCTGGATTGAAAAATGGCATCCACGTCTCATCCATTGTCACACCCGACGAAAAGAAAGTCGGATTCATGCTGTCGTTGCGCGTCAACATTACTTGGCAACATTCCACATGGGCAGCCATGTGGTCGTCCGTCAGCATTCGTGGCACCCACCTAGATGACACATGTCGCATTTTCAGGTCGTCATGCAGGATTGTGTGCACAGAAATGCCAACTCTGGAGGCGATCTGTTCAAAAGTCATTCGGCGATCCCCCAAAACAATTCTCTCCACTTTCTCGATCATGTCGTCAGACCGGCTTGTGCGAGCCCCAGGTTGTTTCGGTTTGTTGTCACACGATGTTCTGCCTTCATTAAACTGTCGCAACCACGAACGCACTTTCGACACATCCATAACTCCATGACATGTCTCCTTCAACTGTCGATGAATTTCAATTGGTTTCACACCACGCAAATTCAGAAAACGAATGATTGCACGCTGTTCAAGTAAGGAAAACGTCGCCATTTTAAGTACTTAAAACAGTTTTCATTCTCGCCGCTGGCGGTAAAATTCCATCTGCAGTACGGTGCTGCCATCTCTGGGACGTATTGACAATGAACGTGGCCTCATTTTAAAACAATGCGCATGTTTCTATCTCTTTCCAGTCCGGAGAAAAAATATCGGAGGCCTTAGAACTTGAATGCATCTCGTATTTCCGAAGCTAAACTGTCAGTTATTAAGACCGCTCTGAAGCAACGTCTTAAAACATTACTTGTGAACACTTATTACAAGAGAGCTTACTCGGCAGAACCACAAGATCCAGCTAAAATACAGCAATAATGACCTGGTCTTTCAAACACTGCAACGAACAGCTTGGTACACCAGGTTGTTGAGGTTATAGTTAATGACTGAGAAATGTAATTACAATCAAAGAATTGTACTGATTAACATCTAAATCTAACCTCAAGGTTCCTCTTTCGTTTAACGGTAAGCTGTGCCTTAGAATAATTGCTCCGTCTGTATTTACGACCAGAAGTTGATTCATTAGAACATTAATGATCTGGTAAAAAACCAGAAAATAATAAGGAGGACAGGTAGACAATGACAGAAATCACCACGAGGATTACAGGATGTAATTCTGCAGGCTTTTTTGGCCGTTGTCACTGAAGTTAAAATCTTCTGGGTTATTAGGCCGCGTCATATTTTTGTATGGTGTCTACTACTGCTAGATTGTTCTGGCAGTAGTAACCCAGAAGATTTTAACTTCAGGATTACAAGCTGTTGCTCCCCTTTATCAGCAAGCAGTTCCATGGATCCACGGCGCGTCGCTGCGGTTACTGAGCAGTGCCACTGAAAGCCAGGCAGAAGAGGGCAGCAAGGCCACGAGCCGCCGTCCGACACGAATGTTGCCAACCAACCGACGGGGTGTCGGCCTGCAGCTGACCCCGGCGAAGTTCTCCGGTGTCTTCGCTCTGCGCTCGTGGCTTCGCTGGCTTGGACCTGGTGACAACCTCTTGTCGCAACGCTACCGCCGATCCCCAAACTTCGTGCTTCCCTCTCGGGCCAGCGAAACCCGTATATATATATATATATATATATATATATATATATATATATATATATATATATATATATATCGGCAAGCAAAGCCCTTCTAAGGGCACAACCCACAGATACCAACACTTCCTCATAGATATTGGCACTGGGGCCACGAGAAGGTTCAAATGGTTCAAATGGCTCTGAGCACTATGGGACATCTTCTGAGGCCATCAGTCCCCTAGAACTTAGAACTAATTAAACCTAACTAACCTAAGGACATCACACACATCCATGCCCGAGGCAGGATTCGAACCTGCGACCGTAGCGGTCGCGCTGTCCCAGAGTATAGCGCCTAGAACCGCTCCGCCACTCCGGCCGGCGCCACAAGAGGGATAGTCGATACTACATCTGAGCTAATGGCGCCGGACAGGTCTACTAACTCAATATCGCCACGGCTCAGTTAGAAAGAGATATGTTGTTTATATTTTCTACATGTTGCTCTCGTAGAACTAGCTTCATTGCATCTAATGAGCAAGGCTTGATGAGGTCCTCTCCTACTGCATGAGGTTCCTTGTTTTCGAAGAGCGGTTCGGTATGAAGCTTCAAGGCCAACTTCTATCGACTAAAAAAAGTAGCCTGGTCAACTTTTCTGTGCAGCTTCTTTGCGTTTGAGGAATTCGATGTCTTTTGCATGACTTCATTCAAAGAGGTCTTTTAATTTGCTGGGTTTCATACCCTCTGCTGTTAGCATTTAACTGCACGGAACACACTGGGGCCTTTCGTTACCTTTATCAACCATCACGGTAAAACCCAACTGCAGATAAGCTTCTTTGTACGATGTTTCTTTTTTCTCAGATGGCCTGGACCCTGGAAGAAGGAAAAGTTATGTGAAGTATGGGCATCTAAGAGAAAGAAGCACACCACAATGCATTTTTGGCAAAAAAAAGATCAAGAAAATGTAGCATTAATTGTAAAATACATTATGAATACTGTTGTTTATGAGTTCCGGTTTACGACTGTTTGCAGCTGAATTAATTTATTTATATTTTGCCGTAAAATTTTCGCCTCAACCTTACGTCGAAGTACCTTTAGTGGCCTAAAGTGCATACTTATTTATGTACTGCTTCTGCAATTTATTGAGCTGCACCTGGACGTAATCTCTGAATCATCAATATAGCGTTGCTATACTATGTTCATCTTAAGTTTAACATGGGTGTCAGCATTACTTTATCTGTATTTCGTTCACTGTAAGTTTAACACGAATGTTATCATCTCTCTATCTAATCCAACTAAAGCTTCATCAATCCGACGACTTTTTTCAACACCACAGTGTTTTACAGGTGGCTGTCCTTGTCTTCCTCGGTCTTTAGACCTGAGTTACCCAGTCTGTTACGGAGGGAACTACTATCTAACGTGGATTCCAAACCACTGTGTAGCTCAGCATTTTTCACATGAACAAACACTGTCAGAGGGGTAAGAAGTAACAAGTGAGAGATAAAAATGCTAGGACTGACCAGCGATCGAACCAGAGACTTTACGATTTGTAGTTTACCACTGAGCTCTCTAGACAAGCTGGTAAAGGAAAGAGAAGATCTGACCAGAGTAGTAGCACCTTGTTTACGTCTGAAAAAGAGACGGAGAGAATAAAAGCGTAGGCTGCCGTAGTCTTAAAGTCTGGTACGCTGCGGCTCATTGTCTCAAGGCTGCTTCTGGACGGCAACTCATATGAGCTCGTGGCAATGCATCTCGAATCTGGTGCTTGCAGGACAATACTTCCTCGGTGTTTGGAATTCTACAAGAAATCGAACAAGTGAATATCAGACTGTGCCGCCATGTAGTGTGCAGTCTGACAAGTTAGACCATACCACGTATGGCATAAATGTCTTAATGGTACGGTCGCAGGTTCGAATCCTGCCTCGGGCATGGATGTGTGTGATGTCCTTAGGTTAGTAAGGTTTAAGTAGTTCTAAGTTCTAGGGGACTGATGACCACAGATGTTAAATACCATAGTGCTCAGAGCCATTTGAACCATTTTTGTCTTAATGGTCGCAGACGCAGTGACCCAGTGAGAATTTATATTCGCATTGCGGCATTGTGTTGTCACTAAGTACGGGGAGTAGTTGCAAATAAACCGAACGACTTATAGCTCTTTGTAGAGAAAAATATTAAATGTGGTATCTCAAGGACAATAAATATCGCATTAAAGAAAACTAAGTGACGAATGGCAGTAAGTCGCCATTCATGTCGCTTGTGAAACTGATGAACCGAAGAACAATATGCGTACTTCGATGAGAATAGTTGACGTATTTTTCATATCTTGAGTAGGTACATGAAACTCACAAAGGAATATGCTGTTGCTAAAATGTTTGCTTGATATTGCAGTTGTTCGATCTGTGTCAATTATTCGTGGAGTGTATAAGATTTGCAGACGACATGGGTGTGATGGCAGAGAATGCAAGAGAGATGGAACAATTGTTAGATGATCTAAACACAAAAGTAGAAGAATATGGAATGAAGATTATTAAGAAGAAAACGAAAAGCATGGTAATTGGAGGAAAGGGGAGAAAATGCCGTATGAAAATACAGGGAGAGGAAATAGAACAAGTGAATAACTTCAATAACTTGGGAGGTGTAATAATGGATGATACGTATTGCTCAACAGAAATTAGGAAGAGAATTGCTATGGCAAAAGAAGGCTTCAAGAGGAAACAGAAATTACTTTGTGGACCACTGAACAAAGATCTGAGGAAACGACTTGCCAAATGTCACATCTGGAGAGTTGTACTATATGGTGCGGAGACCTGAACACTGAGGAAGAGAGATGAAAGAAGTTTGGAGGCACTAGAAATGTGTATATGGAAAAGAATGGAAAAATTGAAATGGGAAGACCGAGTAAGTAAAGAAGAAGTATTACGTTGGAGAAGAAAGAAACATGCTGAAAGTCATCAGAAAGAGAAAACGCAAATTATTTGAGGAGAAACTGTTTATTGAAGTAATGAATAGAAGGAATGGTGGAGGTAAAAAGGGGAAGAGGAGGCAAATATTCAGAAATGAAAAGACTGGATATGGACAGACAAAATGGAAGAGGCTTAACCCATGACAAGACCTGCCGATAGGCAGAATACCATACATACATACATATACAACAGATGTTAAGTCTTTGAACGATATTCGATAAAAAACAATTCCAACTGTTCAACCTTGCCAACAAGCGGTTCAACGAAGAGGTTACTTTCACCGTGTGTTGCCCTACTGGTGTTAACCACTATTGACAGTTGTTTTTCAGATGGCCCTACAGCACAATGAATCCGGCACTTGCAATCTCAACTTGTTCCAACTGCGAGACTGCGGCGCCGCAACTTCACTCGGCGCGGTGCAGCTCCGCCCAAACTGAGTGCGCGTAAACCCTCATGTTCCGTTGATGCACCGACGCGCGGGGCGCTCAGTGTGGACTCGATTTAACGTATTTAGATTATTGTTTTAGGACACTTTGAAATTATACATATGACTTGTAAATGAGTTTCTACTGACGAGAAATAGATACGTGTCTGTTACGAACACAAAAAAATTATTTCAATATGTTAGCTACTTCGTTTACAGAAATATATGACCTAAAGTGCTACAAGCGAAAAGTATTAGTATTGCTTGTAAACGTTGCTGGATGTGTGAGATTCCTGAAGTAAGATACACAAACGGGTACAACCTAGATATTGAAAAAAAAAGAAGAGTGGAATGGGATTTAGAAGCTACATCCGGATGACTACAAACTTTTCGAAACGGTTTTTGAGATGATTAGGGGACGCATTTTGAAAAAAAAATGGATGACATTTTCAGACTTCCAATTTCTGCCTCCCTTGGAGCAGCAGGGACACTTTGCATTCATAATTCACAGCATGTTCTTCAGACGACAGGAAGTGATTTACTTAACTTCGAAGAATCACAATAAATATGATCAATGATGAAACCATAGCGACTTCATCAACAGCCTGCGATAGTTTTCGTACAATAGTTGGACGACTGCATAGCGAAAAATATGCGAATCCTTAATCTGTCGTTTTTCAGTTGTTCTACAAAATCATTTTACGAAAGAAGACTACTGCACCGACTAACGAAGTTTTTGTTCTTTTACACAAAGAACGTTTCTTTAGCGGTGCAGCAAATGACAGCTTTCAGGTTTGTGCTTTTCTTGAAACAGATCTAGATGTGTACACGATTCTTTACGGGGCAGAGCGAAAACATCTGCCAGAAAGAACAGTGACAATGTGATTGATCAGTGAATCATTGCGTACTGCGATTTACAGGTGCAGTGCTGTCATCTTTCTATGCGTGTCTAGATCAGGCGTTTTCTGGAGACGGCATGGCTAGCACAAGTGTTGTGATAAAATGGGGAGGGCAAAGTGTGCACCTTCTTTCGAAGCACGACCAGATGTTAAATCTGTTGCAGCCTTGATCACAAGCGAAGCCATTCATCTCATTATGATGATAGTGAATACATTCTCTTCTCGTGTTTATGGGAATATGGTAATAAATCATGTCCCCTAGACTTCCGTAGCCGGCCGTTGTGACCGAGTGGTTCTAGGCGCTTCAGTCTGGAACCGCGCGACCGCTACGGTCGCAGGTTCGAATCCTGCCTCGGGCATGGATGTGTGTGATGTCCTTAGGTTAGTTAGGTTTAAGTAGTTCTAAATTCTAGGGGACTGATGGCCTCAGATATTTAGTCCCATAGTGCTCAGAGCCATTTGAACCATTTTTTAGACTTCTATAACCATTTTTCTCGCCCTGTATTTCCTCGACCCAGATGATTATGCCCACATCTGAAATCATATATCTGTGTGTTCAATGTTTAATTTTCAGTGAAAAAGTCGGCTTGAGGCACATTCTGAACAACTGACTAGCGAAAGAAGAACAACGAGCGAGCCGGTAGCTCGGTGGAGTAAATAATGAGCTGTCGAAACAATAGAGGCAAGTAGCCAGTTGCAGACAGCTGTCATTGCTCACTGCGCGCAATGTACCAATAATGTCTGTCGGTAATACATTCGCTGCGACCTCCGCCAAGTACCGTCGAGCTGTCTTGCGTAACTTTCATTTTTGTCACTTTTAAAATTAGAAACCTATCTTAAAGTTATTAGCCTAATGAGGTACTGAAATTGATTTTTTAAACCCATTTACTTACGTGATCGAACCGTAATCTAATCCTTCGTGATTTTACCCCCCAGAAAATTTAATTTTACCCTTCAGGGCGTAATTACTCTCAGACTGGGGACCACGCGCTGCAACGTAGTGCCATAAGTTTCGGATAGCGTACGGCTGCAGTTTGAGAAAATTGGTCGTACAGTAGGCGTTACATAATGCGTTTATAATTATTACTGCATCATAATGCTTAGAAATTATGTGGCGATCTTAGTATCGTGTCTTTGTTCTAAGTTATTAATTAAATAATTGTTTTGTATTACAGTACCGCAACAGAAAGCCGTTACGGATAGTGGAGCACAGATATATTGCACCTAGCTGTAACAGTTCATCTAAATGGCGATACTGAATTAAATGCACACACATATAAAATGTGCCTATGCCAAGAATTAAGAGACATGCTGAAAATAAAAGTAAAATGCAAAATGTGATATAAAAATTACTGGCTTCAGTGAAGTGTTTCCTAACGAAGTTGAAATTATCGCACTACTGCATTGTTGTGTTAGATTTAAGCGGTTTTGACATAGGAACACTTACTTTCGACACTGCAGAAGGAAACGCATTGCTGCATAATTTCAGTGCAAAAGTAGCTATAGTAGAATGGAGGTGTCCATCGAGGAAACAGTGCCAAATATGAGAGAAATGATGATAGCTTCAAACGAATCGTTCAAGTCCTGGCAAAGAAGTGACCATAAGGTCGTTGTGGCACGACTGAATACTGTAACATATAAGCCCACCAAAAACAAACGCAAAACACATCTGTTTTACAAAAGCAGATAGAACTTCGTAAGAAACAGCCGCCAGTCCTCCCAAGCTGACTGTATAAGCGTTGACCAGATGTAGTTTGTAATCAGAAAAATGGTATCGAAAGAAACTGAAAGAGATGTATCAGTTAAATTAATAAGAGACGGTGCTGGCACCGTATGGTACACATAACAGATCAGAATACTAATGCAAAAGAAACGAAAAAAGAATGCCACATTGAAAAGAAAGTAATACCCCAATGTAGTTAAATTTTAGTGCGTATTTCAGTGTGAATGCTTTTCATACAACGAAACTATGGCGCGAAGCCTGGCAGAAAACCCAACAAAATTCTGGTCTTGCGTAGAGTACACCAGCAGCAAGACGCAATCAACACCTTCACTGCGCGATAAAAATGGTAATGTTATTGATGATAATGCCACTAAAGCAGAGTTACTAGTCACGGCCGGCCGCGATGGTCTCACGGTTCTAGGCGCGCAGTCCTGAACCGTGCGACTGCTACGGTCGCAGGTTCGAATCCTGCCTCGGGCATGGATGTGTGTGATGTCCTTAGGTTAGTTAGGTTTAAGTAGTTCTAAGTTCTAGGGGACTGATGACCACAGCAGTTGAGTCCCATAGTGCTCAGAGCCATTTGAACCATTTGAACTAGTCACGTTTTTCCGAAATTCCTTCACCAGAAGAAAATACGTAAGTATTTCGAGGATTCGAATCAAAAACAGAACTTAGAAGTAGATAAAGATAACGAAGCAGTTTAAATCATCTAATAAAGGCAAGTCCTCGGGTCCAGATTGTAAACCAGTGAGGATTGTTTCACAGCTTACTGATATCCAGCAAACATATACAACCGCACGCTCGTCGAAGAATTCGTACCTAAAGACTGGAAACTTGTACAGATTTGACCAGTACCCAAGAAAGGAAATAGGAGTGATCGGCTGAGTTTCAAACCATCTGACTAACGTAGATTTGCAAAAGGATTTTGGAATATACGCTATGTTCCAAAATTATGAATGACATTGAACAAAACAATTTAGTGACAAACAGCCAACACGGATTCAGAAAATATCGTTCTTTTGAAACACAATGAGCCTTCATTCTCACAAAGTAACGAGTGCTATCGACGGGGAATGTCAAATTGATTCAGTATGACAATGTTCCTCACACACGACTTCTAATCAAATTGTATTCCTATGGAGTATCGTTTCAGTTGTGCCACTGTGTTCGTGATTTCCTGTCAAAAAGGCCACAGTTCGTAGTAACTGATGGAAAGTCATCTAGAAAAACATAAGTAACACGTGAACATCGCCAAGGAAGGACTCTGCTGTTCCTGGTCTACATAAACGACGTAGGAGACAATCTGAACAGCCTTCTTAAGTTGTTTGCAGATGAGGCTGTCATTTACCGTCTTGTGAAGTCATCAGATGATCAAAACCAATAGCAAAATGATTTAAACAACGTATCTGCATGGTGCGAAAAGTGACAGTTGACACTAAATAAAGAAAAGTGTGAAGTCATCCACAAGATTAATAAAAGAAATCAGCTGAACTTCGGTTAAACGATAAATCACACAAATCTAAAGCGTGTAAATTCAACTAAATACTTTGGAATTAGAATTACGAATGACGTAAACTGAAACTATCAAATAGATAATGGTGCGGGGAAAGCAAACCAAAGACTGAGATTTATTGGCAGAACACTTAGAAAATGCTACAGGTCTACTAAAGAGACTGCTTACACTACTCTTGCCAGCCGTCTTTTGGAGAACTGCTTTGAGATGTGGGATCCGCATCAGAAATGGCTGTTGGAGGGTATCGAAAACGTTCAAAGAAGGGCAATCCGTTTTGTATTATACCGAAATAGGGGAGACAGTGCCACAGATATGATACACGAATTGGGGTGACAATCATTAAAATCTGTCTTTCGTTGCTGCAGGATTCTCTCATGAAATTTAAATGGCCATCTTTCGCGTCAGAGTGTGAAAACATTTTTGTAGGTGCCCACCTCCACAGGAAGATGTCGTCATCATAATAAAATCATCGCACGGAAAGATTTTGTGTTCGTTTTCCCCAGGCGCTTTTCGAGAGGAGAACGCAGGAGAAAGAATTGGAAGGCTGTCGGATGGCACTCTTCCTGGCAATTAATTGTGAATTGGAGAGTTATCGTCTAAATGTAGATGTGCAAGGAGCCTATAAATTGAGGAGCAGTTCACGTGAACTGAAACAGAGAAGAAGTCTACAGCTACAGCTGCACCTATCACAAGGAAGTACTTGGCGGCTCTGAGCAGGAGACACCACAGAACTCGTGCGTAACACAGAGTAATGGTATGCAGAGATGTGCGAGGAGACTCGAATGGAAAAAATGATCAGTTGCATGAAATGAAAAAAGGTGTACTCATCCAAAGTGTGCAGGGGTGAGGAGGGGGAGTGAATGAGGTATATTGAAATACTCACATATAGTGATGTAAGAACTATAATATAAAATATTTCCTTCAACTTACAAAGAGACCACCCGACGATTCGATATTTGTGAAGTGTACAAATCAAACATCAGACACTACGCGCAGTGAAATGCAACCCTCAAAGATTGTCGAGAAAATCGACTTTGAGGTAAGTTTAATTCACTAATGGAATGATAAGCCGGCCGTGGTGGCCTTGCGGTTCTCTGCGCTGCAGTCCGGAACCGCGGGACTGCTACGGTTGTAGGTTCGAATCCTGCCTCGGGCATAGATGTGTGTGCTGTCCTTAGGTTAGTTAGGTTTAAGTAGTTCTAAGTTCTAGGGGACTGATGACCTAAGATGTTAAGTCCCATAGTGCTCAGAGCCATTTGAACTAATGGTAAGACGTTTTTGTCGACAGGCTGCAGGACTCGGTTAAACTAGACTGCTTAGAATTTAGTTATGTGAAAAGATTAAATCCGATCCATGTCCTTTCGCAACGGCTAAAGTGTACACTGTGCTCAGAACAGAATCCATGCGGAGCACAACTTGACCAGACTCCTATTTGCACATGGACCATGAGAAAAACAGTGATTACCGACAGGACCAGTGGGAACGCCACAACAATGAAAAACATCAAAAAAAACGGATAGGAAATGTTTCCCAGAGTCGAAAAACAACAGTTACAACTTGCTCATAGGCAACTGCGCCTGTAACATTCTAAGAACGAAATGCCCGTCATTCCAAGAATGTATCTATTACATCACGGAACAACAGAGAATTGTGCAGAATAAAAGTAAATATAAGAGGTATTGCAACAACTTTCTCACCAAGACAATTTAACAGAAATTAAGAATCTTTAACTTAAAAAGAAGAGAAGTTTATTTCATTAAAATGTAATTCAGCTTTCACAGAAAACTGTGTTTAAAATGACAGAGAAGCCATAGACTTGACCAGAATGAAGATACTGTTTCAATTCGACTCCAACTTCTAATTATGAACGTTGTGACGCAGCAGTAACGATCTGCAACGTGCAACATAAAACGAGTGAATGCTGCTCACAGAATACATGATCATCCACATGTAGTGTGGTGTAAAGAAATGCTTTATATTACTATACTATTTTTAAGTGTTATCGAATATCATCCTACCATTTTTACGATGGTGTATTGAATCTATGCACTGTCCAATAAGAGTTTGTAATTACAAAAAAGATGGACAGCGTTGGAGAATGGTTATCGGCTAATCAGTGTGTAACTCTTTCGAATCTTCATATGGTCTTATTTCCGTTCATTTCGAATAACTATACCATGTAAACAAAAAGTACATAAAATCTATGCCAGTTAACATATACTTAATCATCATCTCTTACGAAAAATGCACGTATTCTTGTTTCTAATTACATAGTGCATGAAAAATTACAGTTTTAATCGAAAACATAAATTCTTAACTTTATATATTTTATAAAAAATTGACATTAAAGATGGTTTAGATTAAACATAACAACAGTTAACATGACGTAGATCACACCATTCAAATGGTGCATTTTTTAATTTGCAGTTGTTTTACAATTTATCCATTTGAAAGGGAACTTCATTCACGTCCATAACCAAATCAATTGGAAAGGAAACTTCATTCACTCTCTTTTATTACAAAGTTTTGAAGCGAATCACTCATACCTGATCATTTCACCAAAGATTTCGAGAGGCCAACTGGTGATGAAAAATTTAATCATTTTTTATGGAATCTCCTCCGTCAGCAATTTCACGTCCTTGTTCAATGAGGCAGGTCCATAATGAAGACGCATAATGAAGTTTCTTACCAAACAATAAAAATAAACGTCACAAGACTACTGAGCTTCTGCTTTTCGGTGGAACTACCTGTAGAGTACAAGTAGGCAGACCCTTTACCGGTTCGAAAAACATCTTTGTACAACAACGGATCGATTTGTTCACCCCTAGAGTTAACAAGATAAAACTTCCCCCTTTTTTTCTTACTGGATTACAACGTCGACTAGAAAATCTTTGTGCAGCACTGACGTGCTGTTTCCAGTTTTAGACGACATGACCTTTCAATATTTTTTGAGGTAATCGTTGCTCGATTTTTTGTTCCTACGTCCAAATTAACTGGTTGTTTCTCGTACACATACGAAGAACAGGAGCAACAATTATCGCTGTCTTATAAAAATATGGTTAAATATGTGTTAATTAGCATGTTTTTCGAATATTATTTTTAAATTACGTAGCTATTAGAACTGAACGAGAAAGAAACGATAAAAGACACGAGATTCCAACTAGCGATCAGTTGATTATCCGATTACAAATCTCCAACGTTATCAATGATTGATTTATTTATTTCCTTTTTTGTTTTAAAATTATTGCTGATAGCACCCAGAAGACCAGGAAAGCGGTCTTAGGAGGAGGAGAGGGCGACAAGTTGGCAGTTTATGTGCGAGTATTAACTCATGGCTTTGAGGAGAATAAGATTCCGATGAGCAGATAATAACTGGCCCTAAGACTGCAAAAAGTGTGGATCAACTCCTCGTTGCAGAAACACCCCAACTCAGGGGTGGGTTAAGAAAGACAGTACAAAGGAGAAAAATTGTCTGTATTTGGGTTTGTGGACGACTGCACAATGGCATTCGTTAAGGAAGTGCTACAATTCAAATACAGGGTGTGATTCAAAAGTTTCAAGATTTAACTGAGAGTTATAACTTTATTGGACATTTAAGTACAGCGGACTAAAATTCTTCAAAATATGATCATTCAGCATCACCACAGCGCTGCCAGCGTGTCTTCTACTGTTCGTAGCCCTTCTGGAAGACCTCGGGCGTCATGGTGTCAAGGGCTCTCGTCGAAGCCTGCTGGATGGCGTTGATGGAGTCGAATCGCTTCCCTTTCAGGCCTGTCTTGATTCGGGGGGAAGAGGAAAAAGTCACTTGGAGCCGGAGCTGTAGGGTGGCGAACTCGATCCCTCAAGCAGAGGAGCACTCACACTAAGACGACGGTCATTGTTTAAAAGATCCCGCACTCTCCCCACATTTTGATCAGTTCGGCTTGATGATGGCCTACCAGAGCACTCGTCATCTGCAACATTTCCGCGGCCATCTTTGAAACATTTGTGCCACATGTAAACTATTGCACGGGACATGGCTACTTCCTTAAAGTCCTCTTGAATTATACCGAGAGTCTCCGCAGCGGTTTTGTCTAGACGCACTCCAAACTTAATCTCATAACGGTGCTCCAAATGCTGCTCCATTTCCGCCTCTACCACTTTTCGGCCGAGGTCAATGGCGCGCACTCACGCTGCAAGCGATGTGCACTCTCCAGGGTTCTGGAGGCGACTGCCGCAGCCTAAGTTCGTTCCCTGAGACCCCCCACTAATTCTCCCACCCGGCGGAACAGGTCCGCGAGCGCTCCCCTACTCAGAAATGAGTAAGTCTTGAGACTTCTGAATCACACCTTGTATATGTTTCTCGCTATTAACAAACAAGTAGTGAGCTGCATGCCCACAGATCCCATTGGCGGAGTTCGTCTTCTTTCGGGAAGTATCCCACATCCGGAAAGAGGAGCACGTGAGTAGGAGTCGCACGGGTGATCAGGGCCAGCTTCCGTCGCACCAGGAACTAGACACCTCTCGCCAATCCGCACACCAGGCGATGCTCGTCCATTTAACCACACGGCCCATCGACAAAAGCGACTTCACCATAATGAATGAAACTCCCTCACAGAATTTCAAAGTCGATTTTGGCAGAATTTTTGAGAGATGCATCGACTGGTGTGGGATGGTCTACATTTGAGTTCAAATGTTGTGTATTTAATTTTCTCGGTATTTCCAGGATTTAAATCAGAAACCAAGGACAATATCCTGCAGTTGAGGATGACTTGTTTATACAATTTTGTAAGTCACTGTTTAGAATACAATAAATAAAATCTCGAAAGTGGCATATAATAGGCAACTCTTCCCCAACGTTAGAAGGACGCAAGCACAATTATATCAGTAGAGCTTCATAAATACTTCAAATAAAGTGAACATCCAAATTCATCTACAATAGATGAAACAAAATTAAAATGTTAAAGCAGTAAGGCATGACACTTGACAAGGAGTTTTCATACAGAACCGGTCTACATTTCCAACACTTAAAATACTTATTGTATGGGATAAAGCAGAATTACTGTCTTGTTAAGTAAAGGTAAACGCTAATATTGCAAAATTTACAGAGTCTTCCCAACACGGGGTACAAGTAATACACGTGATAAAAATAGAAGGCTGGAAGTAGCTTCAGATATTGTCACTCAGGAAAATACGGTTAGTTTAAGATAAGAAGATAAACTATAGAGAGTTTTCATGAGTCACGAAGTTTTACTAAAAAATACAACAGTGTTCAATATCGCAAAAATACAGCTTCATTACTATTTACGTTCTCGTAGTAAGTCGTCTTCAGATGTTTGCACAGCCAACATATTTCGTTTTAATTTCTCTTTCTTTAAATTCATCGATTCATGACGAAGCTAGTGTCAACTAAACTTATTAATTGTTTTCCGTTCAGTTTGTCTCAGTTTTCTTTACCATCTCGTGCCTAAGATACGGGAGAACTCTTCGTACTGTTCAGCATAATATGTTTCTTGAGTGTTGAACTGTCTTTATTGTCGTTCTGGATTGTCTGCTGTAGATATTTCCAAGCATGCAAATTTGACATTATTTTAATTACTTACGAAAACGAATGGTTTGAAAATGTCTGAAACTGGTCACCAAAAAATAAATAAAAGATATTCTTAATGCGGCTTTCGTCGGAATGCCAACTTTTTTTTCAATAAAGGAAAGGTTGACCTATTTCACCAGCAGCAGGCCGGAGGTCCGCAAAACAGTTGAAAAAAATTCTTTCCTTCATATTCCGTTTATTGTGCCTTTGGAAACGTTTAACGACTGTCTAACTTCACTGCTCTGAAGATATTCCTTAATTTATGGATTTCACCATCTTCTATGGTCTATGATG
Organism: Schistocerca gregaria; assembly: GCF_023897955.1. Lineage (NCBI taxonomy): Eukaryota > Metazoa > Arthropoda > Insecta > Orthoptera > Acrididae > Schistocerca > Schistocerca gregaria. The sequence continues at coordinate 50,784,314 of NC_064926.1, forward strand.
GTGGTATTAACGAATTCTGAAATACCTAAATTTTGTTAGTCATTTGGGATTTTGTTAATATCCTCATAAAACTGAAGATGTATGGACTTTCGACTATACACTTTCTAGCTCTGAAACAAATTACTTTCATTGTTACGGAATTATTCGACAACTCATTTAAGTGTACGTAAAACCACTTTTTCAGAGATATTCATTAATAATGGTACATGCCAGATTTAATAAATTATTAAATTTTTCAAAATCTTTTCATTTCTCTTGTATAGCAAGAAGAAACGGAGCGAGGTGGTGCAGTGGTTAGCAAACTGTCCTCCCATTCCTGAGGACAATGTTTAAAACCCACCTCCGGCTATCCTGATTTACGTTTTCCCTAAATAGCTTCAGGCATAGTTCCTTTGAAATGGCACAGCCGACTTTCTTCCTCATCCTTCCCTAGTACGACGGGACCGATGACCTCGCTGTTTAGTCCCCTCTTCCAAATCCACCAATCAATTTAAGACGTAAATGTTGACAATCAAAATCATTGTACTCTTCACCATAAGATATGTACTAAAAATAATAAGACGTTCTGTCGTAATCAAATGTATAAAGATGAAAGATGTGAATAACTTGGGAGATGTACATAGAAAATGTCATTTACAACCTAATGACACGTTGAATAAAATGTTCTCGGGTTTCCAACAGCGTCAACTGCTTAAAACTAGCGGTTGGAAACCCGGGAACATAATATTCAATGTTATCGCCGCGAGACTTTGCATTCATACATAATGACACGTTGTACACTTGAAATAAAACACTACTTTTTTTCTTTAACCATGTAAAATCATTGAATATCAGAGATGCACGTGCTTACAGTACCATGATCTTGTCAGCTGACAGGTTTCCTGTGACCGGTGCTATCGGACTCGTCAGACAAGAAATATACACTATATGATCAAAAGTATCCGGACACCTGGCAGAAAATGATTTTCAAGTTCGTGACGGCCTCCAGCGGTAATGCTGAAATTCAGTATTTTGGTGTCCCACCCATAGCCTTAATGGCATCTTCCACTCTTACAGGCATACATTCAATCAGGTGCTAGAATTTTCTTAAGGAATGGGAGCCCATTATTCACTGAGTGCTGCACTCAGGAGAGGTATCGATGTCGGTCGGTGAGACCTGGCACGAAGTCGGCGTTCCAAAACATCCCAAAGGTGTCCTATAGGATTCAGGTCAGGACTCTGTGCAGGCCAGTCCATTACAGGGATGTCATGGAACCACTCCGCCACACGCCGTGCGTTATGACCAGGTGATCTATCATGTTGAAAGATGCAATCGCCATCCCCGAATTGCTCTCGAACACTGGGAAGCAAAAAGGTATTTAAGACATCAATGTAGGCCTGTGTCACGCAAAGCGACAACGAGTGCAAGCCCCCTCCAAGAAAAACACGACCACACTATAACGCCACCGCCTCCGAATTTTTCTGAGGGCACTACACAAGCTGGCAGATGACGTTCACCGGGCATTCGCGATACTCACACCCTGCCATCGGATGGCCACATTGTGTACCGTGATTCGTCACTACACACAACGTTTTTCCACTGTTCAATCGTCCAATGTTTACGCTTCTTACACCAAGTGAGGCGTCGTTTGGCATTTATCAGCGTGATGTGTGGCTTATGAGCAACCGCTCGACCATGAAGTCCACGTTTTTCCACCTTCCGCCTAATTGTCATATTACTTGCAGTAGATCCCGGTGCAATTTGGAATTCTTGTGTGATAGTCTGCACAGGTGTCTGCCTGTTACACTTTAAGAGGCTCTTTAACTAACGGCGGTCTCTGTCAGTCAACAGACGAGGTCGGCCTGTACGCTTTTGTGCTGTACGTGTCCCTCCACGTTTCTATTTCACTATGACATGGAAAACAATTGACGTAGGGATGTTTAGGAGTGTGGAAATCTCTCATACAGGCGTATGACACAAGTGACATCCAACCACCTGACCACATTCGAAGTCTGTGAGTTCTGCGAAGCACCCCATTCTGCTCTCTCGCGATGTGTCATGATGACTGAGGTCACTGATATGGAGTGCCTGGCAGTAGGTAGTAGGACAATGGACGTAATATCAAAAATGTATGTTTTCAGGACTGTCCGGATTTTTTTGATCACATAGTGTATTATGTTGGTGTACTCTGCTCTCGCTCGTTGGCGTGAAAAGGAAAACAGGTACATTATTATGTAACTTAATTCAGCAGTTCAAAGCTAGTACATAAAATATATCCATTAAAAAATTACACAGATCCATCAAAAGCCATTCAGCTATTCCGGAACGTAGTATACCCAAAATTGATATCGCACTACGAACCAATCGAACAAAATCGTAATTAAGTGCTGGTAATTCCATTTATTTCGATGTGTCAGCCAAAGTTTATCACTACCCTTGTAGTCAAGCACACTGGCTGCGTTTACGTCATCTCCTCCATTATCAGTTAAATTTAGGAATCTTGGATACGACCTACAAACAACAACACTGTTGAAACTTCCTGGCAGATTGAAACTGCCACTAGTACCTGGACTCGATTATAGAACTTTATTTTTATCAGATGTACTTCCTGCAGGGTGAGTTGAGACGACGTGTCTTACTTATTACAGCCTGGATGTCTCAGTCGGTAAGGCTGTTGCCTACGAAAAGCCAGGAAATTTCAAAACAGCTGACACTCCGTTGTCGAGAGGAATGCTCTTTTCGGGAGCATCATGGTTGAGCTAGAAGTGGACGTTTCGGGCTAGACTTTACCGTAACTGCTAGTAATATCGATTAAAACAATAGATTTTCCGTCACTACTCACAATTTATTTCCACGACTCGCTTCAGAGGTTTAAACACTTATCGTATGGATTAACGCGGCATGTACAAGATGGGGAAATTTCACCTTTAGACGGCCTAACTTACATTACCTGCCCCAGTTGCGGTTGATGTATCTCGAAATGTCCATTTTAGGGTGAATTATGTATTTTCTGGTTCGGTGTTATTTTGTAGATTACACATGCGTTGTGTGTACGACTCGGGGTACCATGTGGAACGGACTCAAGTGGTCGCAGTTTCTTTATTTACGATATTCACTCCAACACATTCTTTAAAACTGATGAGAGCAAAGATGTCATCTAAATTCTAGACGCAATCTTTGCTCGGATTTGCTTTAAATATATCATCAAATGTTGTAGATGATAGAAGTGTGATAGTGTATGTGATGTTACACGACAGAAAAGGAACCTGTGACCACTGGTGACAGTGACGTAGGTGACCTTGAAGTCGTATACACACCTACTTGTATTGATAAACCTCACTTATTTGATGCTGATGATTTACATCTGTAACTACATACAAACTGCGCTGGCTTTCTCTTTCCTGTTCCTCACGCAAATGGAGCGAGGGGATAACTACTGACTATAAGCTAATTCCTCTCACCTGGTCAGATTTGGTTAGTTGGTTGGTTGGTTTGGGTAAGGGTCTAAAAAGCGAGGTCATCCGTTGAAACGAATTAGCGAAGCCGGCTGCAATGGCCGAGTGGTTCTATGTGCTTCAGTCCAGAAGCGCGCGACAGCTATGGTCGCAGATTCGAATTCAGCCTCGGGCATGGATGTGTGTGATGTCCTCGGGTTCATTAGGTTTAAGTAGGTCTAAGTTCTAGGCGACTGATGACCTCAGATGTTACGTCCCATAGTGCTCAGAACCATTTGAACCATTGTTGAATTAGGGAAGGATAGGGGAGGAACTCGGTAGTGCCTTTTCAAAGGAACCGTCACGGCTTTTGCCTGAAGCGATTTAGAGGAATCACGAAAAATATAAACCATGATGGCTGCACTTCGGTTTGAACTGTCCTTCTCCCGAATACGAGTCCAGTGTGGTAACCACTGCGCCATCTCACTCTCCTTTATGGTCCTTACGCGAAATGTACACTTGACAGCAAAAAAAGTGGGTCACTGCCGAATACAACCAACTTAACGTAGCTGTGTTGCAGGTCCTCTAAACACCAAAACCCCGTGGGGTATAGTCGTTTGACTACACACAATGGGTACCACAAGAGACTACTAAGAGGCCAAAGGTCTTTATGGCAGTCAGTCTAAGCGTCAACTAATATCGTCATACAAAACATATTAGAAAACACGTTCTTAGCAATGAGACACCCCATAACACTCAAACTCACCTCAATTACAACCATTGACATTCCAAAAGTTCCGAGAAAACTGATTATTTTACATATATTGTATAGTAATCATTAGTCAAAATTAAATTGTTTAGACAATAGATGGAGTTACAAAGCTGTACGACAGTTGGGAAAAAGTTTTTCGCTCTCTAAAAGGTTTTCCATCCACGTGCTGAAGGTCGCTCAACGGCGAGTGGCTGTAGAAACTGGATATTGGACGAACCAGTAGAAAAACGCGATTAATGGCAACAAGCACTCTAAGGAAATGTCAACATTAACAACGAATCACCAGTAATATCATTGTTCTCGTAACACATCAAGAGCTACGTGTACACAAATTTGAACTTTAAATGACATGACTAACGTCGTCGTTCTGGATCTGGATTCAAACCTAGCACCTATAGGTATTGCTAACTAAGCAAAGCTTTGTTTGTGCCTTATTGAGACCGGATCACTAGGCATAAAGAGACGTAAAGTATAGACGTTTGACCAGTATCGGTTATCAATTCAGATCCTGAAAATAAATGACGAAAATGTTTGTACTGAACTTGGAATCCTGTCATAACAGTTACCGTCCTGGGAACTACCCCCAACAACGTTTAATATGGTGTCATTCACAAGGAACAAGGTATGCTCATGTTTAAAATTGAAATTCCACCATATAAAGCTTTTGACAGGGATGCGAACCCAGCACCTAATCGGATTGTAAACTAAGTCATGCTCAAAAGTATCCGAACGACCTGGATTGCATTTCGCCTGACTCCCGTGCAACCCACATAACGCAGCTGTCTAGCAGGTCCTCTAATCGTTCCTCGGTACAGTCGTTTGACTATTGAAAATGGTTCCAACAAGTCACCACTAGAAAACACTGCTCTGTGTCGCAATAACTCAGGATTTAAAGTAATACCAAGATACTAAAAGTATCAGGGAATACCTCATCACAGATACGACTGTCCTAAAGGCTTGTAAGCTCGCATTTATTGCAATAACTGACTTACCTGAAACGTTAGCACTCTCATTATTACGTCAGATAGGTAATGCACTTAGTAAGTTCGTTGTATTCATGATTTCCTCTTCAAAGTAACATACCATACTTGTTATTTAACACAAAATGTCATTAAAAATTTACATTATTCACGAGCAGATAGTTGAGAATATGCATGAATTTCAAATGACACGACGAACCGACTCGTCCTGCATATGGATTCAAACCCAGGTAATGCAAACTAAGATTCCGTGACTGCCGGAAATTAACAGTCATTCCTGACTACGCATAGAGAGAGTGATATACCTCGATTTTAGACAGTAACAATTAACAAATATCACCTTAAATTACATAACGTAAACATTTTTAACGGTCGCGAATTACTACCCAGCATCTATTGTCCCTGTTAACGAACTATGAGAGATATTTACAAGTAGTACGCCAAGGAACTTGCCCCCCCCCCCCCTTCTTGCAGCGGTGTACCGTAGGTCTCTAGAAGAGCGTAGCGTTCCAAAGGATTGGAAAAGGGCACAGGTCATCCCCGTTTTCAAAAAGGGACGTCGAACAGATGTGCAGAACTATAGACCTATATCTCTAACGTCGATCAGTTGTAGAATTTTGGAACACACATTATGTTCGAGTATAATGACTTCTCTGGAGACTAGAAATCTACTCTGTAGGAATCAGCATGGGTCAGACGGTCGTGTGAAACCCAGCTCGCGCTATTCGTCCACGAGACTCAGAGGGCCATAGACATGGGTTCACAGGTACATGCCGTGTCTCTTGATTTCCGCAAGGCGTTCGATACAGTTCCCCACAGTTGTTCAATGAACAAAGTAAGAGCATAAGGACAATCAGACCAATTGTGCCATTGGATTGAGGAGTTCCTAGATAACAAAACGCAGCATGTCATTCTCAATGGAGAGAAGTCTTCCGAAGTAAGAGTGATTTCAAGTGTGCCGCAGGGGAGTATCATAGGACCGTTGCTATTCACAATATACATAAATGACCTTGTGAATAACATCGGAAGTTCACTGAGGCTTTTTGCAGATGATGCTGTGGTGTATCGAGAGGTTGCAACAATGGAAAATTGTACTGAAATGCAGGAGGTTCTGCTGCGAATTGACGCATGATGCAGGGAATAGCGATTGAATCTCAATGTAGACAAGTGTAATGTGCTGCCAATATATAGAAAGATAGATCCCTTATCATTTAGCTACAAAATAGCAGGTCAGCAACTGGAAGCAGTTAATTCCATAAATTATCTGGGAGTACGCGTTAGAAGTGATTTAAAATGGAATGATCATATGAAGTTGATCGTCGGTTGAGCAGATGCCAGACAGATTCATTGGAAGAATCCTAAGGAAATGCAATCCGAAAACAAAGGAAGTAGGTTACAGTGGGCTTGTTCGCCCACTGCTTGAATACTGCTCAGCAGTGTGGGATCTGTACCAGATAGGGTTGACAGAAGAGATAGAGAAGATCCAACGGAGAGCAGCGCGCTTCGTTACAGGATCATTTAGTAATCGCGAAAGCGTTACGGAGATGATAGATAAACTCCAGTGGAAGACTCTGCAGGAGAGACGCTCAGTAGCTCGGCACGGGCTTTTGTTAAAGTTTCGAGAACTTACCTTCACCGAAGAGTCAAGCAGTATATTGCTCCCTCCTACGTATATCTCGCGAAGAGACCATGAGGATAAAATCAGAGAGATTAGCGCCCACACAGAAGCATACCGACAATCCTTCTTTCCACGAACAATACGAGACTGGAATAGAAGGGAAAACCGATAGAGGTACTCAGGGTACCCTCCGCCACACACCGTCAGGTGGCTTGAGGAGTACGGATGTAGATGTAGATGTAGATGTTAAATATTGCTTCTTCACAAGAAACTGAAATGCAGTGAGGTAAAGCTTAGTGTTGGACAGAGATTCGAAGCCAGAACCTAATCGGATTGTTATCGAAGCACAATCAACTTTGACATATCGGATTTTCTCGGCAGTAGCTAAATGTATCAACTGAAATGACGAGTCGAAACATTTTTTTCCTTCCAAGGACTCCAGCCCGGCACGTATCGCTGTTATATTCTCGAGAAAAGGAACGTTAAGTATGGGTTTGTTACACCAGCAGCGATATGTTAGCATGTTTGAAGTAGTATGTCGAAGTGTTCAGTGCTGACTGATAAACGAACCACAAACATATCGTTGTAGACTACACACAAAGAGACGTCAGCCACCGAATTTTTCTCCACCAGCAGCTCGGAATAACATCCCTGATCTCGCAAATAGTTCTGTGTCTCATTGGGAGTCATAAACGTCAGATATCGTTAGTGTTGACAACGAATGAAAATGCATTAAAAATAAAAATTATTATCCAACAGCAGATAGGTGTTTTCATGCTAGAGCTTGATAATTCATAGAGAAAAGTTTATTGCTGGGCCAGGATTCCAAGCCATTCATGCGCAATATGTGGAGATGTCGAGGAATCTGCAGTTTTGAACAAACAAAGAAGTTATAGTCGAGCTGTATTGTCACGAAGGAATCAAATTCCGCGTTAAGGGCGGTCTGAGTTGCATTTCCAGTTCAGAACCAATTTTATCGACATACAGAAGATCAAATAAAACATGGAATAAGTGTCCTGTGACCATACACAGGGTTTGTTTCGTCACTAGAAATAAGCAACTAGTATAAGAGAGGTTACTGGTGATAGAGTTTCTACTTGTCGCCACTCCTTACTTTATTGTGGTTCCACCTAACGTCTACTTGGTAGAGAAGGAATGTCATGTTTAATGTGATTTTCAGACCACAATGCCATTATACCTTCTTCACTTGGCGTAGCCAGATGAGAATAGAATCTGCCTCTATCAAAAAACATCGGCAGAAGTTGCAATCGAACCGAGACCAACATCGTATGAAACTATCATCATTCCAACACACCACCAAGCCCTCTTCTCTACTACTCATTTCTGTATCATAACACCGTTGCGGCACACAAGATGAGAATTCTGACACACAGGCTCTCTGTAGTGGTTTGCAGGATGTTCAGTACATTCATTTTTCTGGTTGACCGAATCGCCATGAAGTAGCTGCCTTGGCTACCCAGTGCATACATTCGACTCTATTTTGTAATCACCGAAACAAAATAACGTAACCACCACCTACTCAGAACTGCCAACAGTGTAGGATTCAGAAATTTAAATAGGAAGTTTTCCTTTCCATTTGAGCTACTCTATTGCGCTATCTGTTTGTTGAAACCATCGTGCAGTGCTAGAGAAATGCTGTAACTGTCAGTCTCTCAGGAGTCTATATCCAGCCATACGCACTATCTCACACCACTGTGGAATGCCCAAGTTCTGGAGGAACTGTTGTCCGCTTCCAGAGGAGCTCTAGCTACGTCACAGCTAGTAGCGTAACGGTAAGCGTCGTGCACCGTTGATAAGACGTCGCGTGTTTCATTACATTCGCTACTACATTTCTTTAAAACGCAATTCTGCTGTCTGCTTAAGTTATCAATTTAATGGAACTTTGAACATAATTCTATTCACTTCTCAACCCAAAATAGTCACATGTGGAAATAATGTTAACTTCTGCGTCATTTTGTTCTACGTAATGCGTCTGATTCGCATTTCTGTAACGAGGTTTAGGGACTGGAGCTTAGTTGCTAATAATAGTTAGAACTGGTTGCTACTAAGCATCATAAATCAGTAACTCTCACAGTTGTTTTTATATTTCTTTCGTAACCGTAATCAAAACTAAGAAACTCATTTACGGACGTTTTCGTTCCTCGCCGATAGTCGAGCACAACAAACAAATACAAATAAAAAGAGAATGTGTGTGTGTGTCTTTTTGCGCGCGCGTGTGTGGGTGTGTGGGTGTGTGGGTGTGTGTGTGTGTGTGTGTGAGAAAGAGAGAGAGAGAGAGAGAGAGAGAGAGAGAGAGAGAGAGAGAGAGAGAAGGGGGGGGGGAGACAGTGAGAGAGAGAGGGGGGGAGGGCTAAAAAATTGTTGTAAAGAAATTGAATACTGGTATGAAAAGAAATCTTTCATTAAAATGACTCGTTCCACATCATTACGAAATGTATTCATGATCTGTGGTACAAGTATTAATCTAATCTAATCATATCATATTGCTGACTATCCATGAAGAGTCATGAAGTACCGAAATTTTCGCCTATATCAGTAACCAAATCTAAACTGGAAAATAAAGGACGACAGTTTTTGTAATAAACCGGGACTCCTATCAAGACCCTTTCATCCCTGTTAACTAACCATGAAAGATGTCTGATATACCTCAATTCAAAAGTAACGAAGTGTGTATGAATTTAAAGATGAAGCGCATGATGTGAAGTTCTGCGACGGAGATACGAGCCCAAGACGCAATCGGATTGTTAACTAAGTAAAATAAAATGTTAGGTATTGGTTTTTCTTGCCAGCCGCTAGGTGTTTAATCGAAAATATGGACACAATCTTTGTGCCTGAGCGACACTCGAACCGCACTCCTATAGTTCTTTATTGTCCACGAATAATGGTTAAGTATCAGTTGCTTACTCGCCAACAGTAAGATGTGTGCGTGTTTGTCCAGAAATTGTTGGCAACATGAACAGACATTAAAAATGCACGTTAATTTTCACTAGTAGGCTGGTGTGCACTTGATAGGGCTTGAAATGAAATTATGAATATTTTTATACTGGATCAGGATTCGGACCCACATATTTACCTTTGGAGGAGACCTAGAGAAGACTGCAGTCTTGGAAAAAAGAATGAAATGATTGAACTATACTGTTCCGAGAGATTCAGATCCTCTAAAGAGGAGATACGAATTCGAATCACAGTCCAGCACCAAATTTTTCTAGGTCTATAGTTCAATCAAGTACAAGTAAAATAAGAGCCCTGTTCCTTTAGACGGCTATCAGTTCATCAAATAAAATAAAATTTTCTAATGTAATTAAGTTTACTGGTGACAGTATTTCTGTTTACCCTGACCTCCACCTATGTCATTTTCCAACGTAAACCGGCTCTGCCCAGTTTGGAACGAAGGAACGTGATGTTTAATGCGGATTCTGGATTATAACAGTTTTCTCTTGAGGTTACCACAGGTAAAGTAAATCTGTTTGTGCCACTTAAAAGTAAATGCCTGAACCCACGCATTGCACTTGTGGTAGTTCGTTCCACCAGACCATTGTGGCCACATTTCCCAGCCCCAGGAGTGTGCTGTAATGGATGATGTGCTTAGCTTACTATATTAGTCACGGTGGAAAAAAAAACGCGAGTCTATTAAATGATTAAGTAGGAGCAAGCTTAGTTCGAGAAAATCCACTGTGAAGTGTGAAGTTACCGGATAATTCGATTATCACTATTATTACTATCATTTTCTTCATACCGCTGCTGTAACACATGTGCTTGAAGATCATTTAAGTCCTTTTGGTCATTATAGAAGTAGTTGCCCACGAACAAGTTCTTTCCCTGTCTACGGAATCCTTTTCTTGTTAATATCAAATATCAGCATTTACTCGTAGATCACATTAAAACTAAAGTAAATGATGAAGACGTTACTTGATAACGAAAACGTGCTGCCTTTTTCATTTACTTGCGCCTAGAAATGGCTCCCGAATGCTGCCAAACCAAAAGCCAAGGGATCTTACTGCCTTCCAATATACGTCGCTGTCGGTTCTTCCATATGAATTGGTCGACGTGACCTGTTTCAAGTTGTGTATGGTACAGAATGTTTTAGAAAATCAATTGTTTTCTTTTGCAATAAACAGAAAGATTTTCATTCTAAGCTATCCAAGTTCAAGATTTTCGCAACATTAGTTCAAATTTAACATTCGCTTCCACAATGTAAGGAAAGTATTTCACAGTTGTGAAACCCGCATCCGACTCTGTCCTTACACTTAGTCGGTGGCCATAAATTCTAGCTCAAAGTGACACCAGTAATCTAATGTAGCGAAGACTGTTTGCCTGTGCTGTTTCTCGCCGGAAAATATGCAATTCACTCATCGGGTTCCATAAGTACACTGTAACAGTAATTTCTGTGTGTATGCAATGCAAACGGATTGTAGAATTTAGTGGTGCTCTCTCTTCCACTTCTGTATACAATATGCCTGACGTAAACGGTCCCTTTATCATTACAGGGCAAGGGCGATGCAACATCATATTGATAACAGTAATGTTCTTATACTAACAACCTCATTGTTCATTTTACCCGATTTTGTAATCATTTAATTGAAACAACATGACCTTCGAGTGGGAGACATTTCGTCCCCCTTTTCCTTCTTTGAAATTTGTCAGTAAGATTTTTGCCTTAGAAGCAGCGAAACGTGGCAGAGCACGGCTGGTAAATTATTTAAAAACCACGATTTAGTGCTGTTAACACGATTTCTTTGAACATTGGCGTAGCTGAAGGAATTTAGTTTCTTCTTACATCGTCTTTTGCAGCAACGTTCACATATATCTCAAATAGGAAAAGCTCTTTATCCAGGTACGAAGGTTTTAAAACAAACTTCCCACAGTTTGTGTCAGGTTGATCTTTTCGTCTGATAGCACTGCGTAAGTATTTTGTGTAAGAGGTATTAAAGTAGTGTTCCCGTAGCTGTGGGAATCATTGGTAGAAAACGAGTTTCACACCAATGGGTACAGTACTTCTAAATATTCAAAATGATTATCAATCTAAGTCTGCGTTCATCCACAAAGAGAGGCGTATTTGTAATATTGAAGCTAAAGTAGGTATCCTTGTCTTCCTTGAGTGGGCATTGGAAGGCGTTTACACACACGTATACGAGGGTAATCCCAAAGGTAAGGTCTCCTAAGGGACACGCAAGTGGCAACGCAGGCACAAACGAGAGATCCTTAATTTTAATGGCAAGCAGAAACCACAGTGTTGGCTGCATGGTGGCAAGGTATTAAAGAGCAAGACTATGGACACGAAGGTCTCAGGTTTGATCTCTCACCAGTCCCACGATTTTTATGTGCCGTTTTACACATACTTCCCCTGGGGCAGTGTTTGTTGATGTGAAAAACGCCGAGTTGCACTGTGGTCCGAAAGCCAAGTAAAATTGTAGATTCCCCTATTAACTGGCTAGGTAAGTCAACTCAAAGGTCGGATGAAATCAACAGCATACCACCTCCAACAAATCCGTGCCTACTAAAGCACTGTGCTGTTCAAACCACTCTTGCGACTGATGACTGCTTTACTTTCTATGGATTCCAAAACTAATGATCTTCGGGTTATTAACATTTTTGTGTTTTCATGCTGTAGCTTTGATACCAGCAAACCTAACTAACCGGCCGAGCACTGTCACCGTTTGAGTTGTCAAGGTGGAAGACGACGATGCAGTCGACCGCAGTTACAATTTTAGTCATGGCTATGTTTCTGTCGAATACCTCTATGGGTCTTTCTGCGTATTTCAAGATATACTTTTATACACTTGGTACGCTTCCAAATTGACATCTGATAGAGGTGTATTTAGCAACATGAATCAGTTATGTTTTCCGTGCAATGTATCGGACAACACGTAAGTGCAGCGAGATTTCGTTTATGTGTTGCGCATGGTGCAAGAAATATTTGTGTTTTTCTTGCTTCTGTGATAGGTTTCACCCAACTGAATGCGAGCAAGCTCACGAATAGACTGTCAATAACTGGAATTACGCAATAACACACTTAAAAGTTGGATTTTTGAGTTTCATTGTTGCATTATGTATCCCGATGAAAATAGCAGTAAACAGGTTATATGCCTACTTGCTTATTATCGCGCTTCTCGATGCATTCCTCAAAAAATTAAAAATTAAAAGCGAGAGAGAGAAAACAAATGTATTTCAAATATCAGCTAAGTGACGCCATGTTCGTCTCGTGATATAAAGCAAGGGTGTGGTGAGAACACCTACTCAGTCCTCCAACTAAACACTCAGCCATTCTTGGTTATTTTGTTAATCGTCTGTAATGCAGTAAACATCCTTGATTATTGATTTATAATTACTACCATTGTTATTGTTATTCGTCACCCCACACTTCCTATCACTCATTGCCGCTGATGCACGTAACGAATGGATCAGGATGAATGGAATGTGGGAAGTTTCGTCACGGAGAATATACACATTTATCTCGGCGTCTTGTGTCAGGGCAATATGAAAATCTCAATAAGAAAAGACGACAATAACACCCAACTATTTCTGTCCATTTAACACTATGATGATAGACAAATTGGCGTCTCACTGTATGTTGATTATAATTCGTTAGCCTTTTTGGGACCTCATTTTAATACCTCGTGGGAGCAGGCATAATATTTTGCTTTTTGAACACCAAACAATAACACACAAAGATAGTAGATGGAAGGCTACAAAGAAAAACTCAGACTCATGGGTGTGGATCCAGTTCATCATAAGAAGACTAAACAAGAGGGAAACATTACGAAAGCAATGAATACGCTGGTTATTTGTACAGATCTGAAGATGAAGAAGAGCAGATCTGCACAGTGCTCGCATCTGCACTTTAGTTTCTGTCTTAATGGGCATAATTTTTAGTTTTTTCTCTTCTGAATTATCAAATGAATTGATTATTACGTGGTACAGAATAATTAAGTAACTGTGTTTCTTACAGCTTGCATTCGCACCAACATTTTCTACATTCTTGTGCAATTCATGATTTTTTTTTTTTTTTTTTTTGTATGATCACAAGACTGCACATAGATGCAATCGACTTCGATGTGCAAAGTGTTTGTTATCTTACTTTTCGTGACATATTGGAAAAGTTGATTTCCAAAGACTCTTTATTGTACTGAAATAATCTTTTGTAACAAAGTAACAAGGTAAGTGTTTTATTCCTATATATTTTGTGGGAAACTAAGCGTGTTGGAAGATTACACACCTGAATGTTTGACACAGCTGGTAGGAGAAAACGCTGCATAATAACCAAACCCCGCGCCTCCTCTCCGTGTCCTATGACACGAGCACAGGATTCTCCTCCTATAACGCTACAGAGCTGTTCCTAACACAGCTGAGAATTGGCAACACTGTGACAGTGCAATCACTTCCGCGTATGGCACTGAACTGGCTCTCTAAATTCACTTGATATTCAGTTTCCATTTGAATGACTCGTGGTCTATTTTTTGACTAAAGAAATGTTATTCTTCACATAAGTGACAACGTTTAATATCTTTCACGATGTGTTATGAGGCTGAGCGACCAATACCTTGACGAGAGTGGCGTGCTGGCAGCAGTGTGTCCGTAGCCCTGTGGTACCGCCCGTGTCTCGTGTCAGAACGGATAAGAGAATCGTCAGTTGTAACTGTGGTAGGGGCAGCGAGCTTTTCTTTTTGTGTGTTATTTCATGGAGCTGCGATTTCCCAGAAAAAATTCTGTAACAAAATCAGAAGAAAATCTTTACACATCAAATCCTCTTGGCAATTCGACTCAGTAAGTTGTGTTAATGGTCGTAGATCTCGGCTTTCTGACTACCAAGCTGCTATACGATATAAGCGTCTCTGAAGAAATTCGAATCGACCGTCACCGATACGAAATTCAATAATGTTCTTCACATAACACTCCCATGCCAGGGTGATAAGTATAAAGAAAATAAATTGATTAGAAATACTTTCAGCTCAAAGGGCAATGGTGAAAAACTTACAATGCTGCACAACAGGTAACGCCTCTTTCCGCTGCTGACAAGCAAATTTTGGGTTTCTAGGAATACGTAACTAAATTTATGAAATGCCACGTTTGCATACCTGTTATGTATGACACAGCATTACATTTAAACAAAGACCCAATCGAAATCCAAATGAATAGTGTTTTACTAATTCGTGCAGATAGAGTCACGCTTTTGTACAGATACTGAGTTTTGTTAAAACGGACTTACTTTCGTCGTAAGGTCACCGTGGGAAGTTTTATTCACTTCTTACAATGCAGTGTACAGTTTTCGTAAGGTTTCTTTTAGTGTTGTTAAAACAATACTAAACATCAGAGAGAAATTAATCATCATCGATATATGCGAATTCTCTGATGTTATCTATAACAGTCTGACAGTGCACATGCAGTTTATTGATTACATGCATGTAGAAAACTTGTTCTGAGTTAAAGCTGTCAAACAAGGTTTGAAGAAGAATAAAATGCCACTACCAGACGACAGCTAATGTAGAAAATACAAAAGCTTCGAGCGCATCTGCTGCCTGGCCGTCTATTATACCTGAAAAGAACAAAATGACGCAGAAGTTAGCCTTTTTTCCACGTGCGACTATTTTGGGTTGAGAAGTGAATAGAATTATGTTCAAAGTTCCATTAAATTGATAACTTAAGCAGACAGCAGAATTGCGTTTTAAAGAAATGTAGTAGCGAATGTAATGAAACACGCGACTTCTTATCAACGGTGCACGACGCTTACCGTTACGCTACTAGCTGTGACGTAGCTACAACACCTCTGGAACTGAACAACAGTTCCTCCAGGACTTGGGCATTCCACAGTGCTGTGAGATAGTGCATATGGCTGGATACAGACTCCTGAGAGACTGACAGTTACAGCATTTATTTTGCACTCCACGATGGTTTCAACAAACAGATAGCACAATAGTGTAGCTCAAATGGAAAGGAACACTTCCTATTTAAATTTCTGAATACTACAAAATTGGCAGATCTGTGTAGGCGGCAGCTACGTTATTTTATTTCGGTGATTCCAAAATAGCGTCGAATGTATGCACTGGATAGCCAAGGCAGCTACTTCATGGCGATTCTGTCCACCAAGTAAATGAATGTACTGAACATCCTGCAACACTACAGAGAGCCTGTGTGTCAGAATTCTCATCTTGTGTGCCGCAACGGTGCTATGATATAGAAATGAGTAGTAGAGAAGAGGGCTTGGTGGTCTTTTGGAATGATGATAATTTCATACGATGTTGGTCTCGGTTCGATTGCAACTTCTGCCGATGTTTTTTGATAAGGAGAGGCAGTTTCTATTCTCTTCTGGCTACGCCAACTGAAGAAGGTATAATGGCATTGTGGTCTGAAAATCACATTAAACATGATATTCCTTCTCTACCAAGTAGACGTTAGGTGGAACCACAATAAAGTAAGGAGTGGCGACAAGTAGAAACTCTATCACCAGTAACCTCTCTTATACTAGTTGCTTATTTCTAGTGACGAAACAAACCCTGTGTATGGTCACAGGACACTTATTCCATGTTTTATTTGATCTTCTGTATGTCGATAAAATTGATTCTGAACTGGAAATGCAACTCAGACCGCCCTTAACGCGGAATTTGATCCCTTCGTGACAATACAGCTCGACTATAACTTCTTGTTTGTTCAAAACTGCAGCTTCCTCAGCATCTCCACTTATTGTGCATGGATGGGTTGGAATCCTGGCCCAGCACTAAACTTTTCACTATGTATTATCAAACTCCAGCACGAGAACACCTATCTGCTGGTGGATAATAATTTTTATTTTTAATGCATTTTCATTCGTTGTCAACACTAACGATATCTGATGTTTTTGACACCCAGTGAGACACACAACTATTTGAGAGATTACTGTAAGTTCAAAGATGTTATTCCGACCTGCTGGTGGAGAAAAATTCGGTAAGAGTGCTCTCTTTGTGTGTAGTTCAGAAAAATGGTTCAAATGGCTCTGAGCACTATGGGACTCAACATCTGAGGTCATCAGTCCCATAGAACCTAGAACTACTTAAACCTAACTAACCTAAGGACATCACACATCTCCATGTCCGTGGCAGGATTCGAACCTGCGACCGTAGCAGTCACGCGGTTCCGGAGTGAAGTGCCTAGAACCGCGTGGCCAGCGCGGCCTAGCCTGCATGACCTGGGATTGGATCTATATACAGAACGAGGCAGTTCGTCGTGTCGTTTGAAATTCATACATATTATCAACGAACTGCTCGTGAATAACGTAAATTTTTAATAACATTTTGTGTTAAATAGTACAGGGTTATTACAAATGATTGAAGCGATTTCACAGCTCTACAATAACTTTATTATTTGAGATATTTTCACAATGCTTTGCACACCCATACAAAAACTGAAAAATTTTTTTAGGCATTCACAAATGTTCGATATGTGCCCCTTTAGTGATTCGGCAGACATCAAGCCGATAATCAAGTTCCTCTCACACTCGGCGCAGCATGTCCCCATCAATGAGTTCGAAAGCATCGTTGATGCGAGCTCGCAATTCTGGTACGTTTCTTGGTAGAGGAGGTTTAAACACTGAATCTTTCACATAACCTCACAGAAAGAAACATAGGTTTAAGTCGGGAGAGCGTTGAGGCCGTGACATGAATCCACCACGACTGATCCATCGGTTTTCCAATCTACTGTTTAAGAATTGCCGAACATCATGATGGAAGTGCGGTGGAGCACCATCCTGTTGGAAGATGAAGTCGGCGCTGTCGGTCTCCAGTTATGGCATGAGCCAATTTTCCAGCATGTCCAGATACACGTGTCCAATAACGTCTTTTTCGAAGAAGAAAAAGGGGCCGTAAACTTTAAACGGTGAGATTGCACAAAACACGTTAACTTTTGGTGAATTGCAAATTTGCTGCACGAACGCGGGAGGATTCTCTACTGCCCAGATTCGCACATTGTGTCTGTTCACTTCACTATTAAGAAAAAATGTTGCTTCATCACGGGAAACAAGTTTCACACTGAACGCAGCCTCTTCAGTGAGCTGTTGCAACCGCGCTGAAAATTCAAAGCGTTTGACTTTGTCATCGGGTGTCAGGGCTTGTAGCAATTGTAAACGGTAAGACTTCTGCTTTAGCCTTTTCCGTAAGACGTTCCAAACCGTCGGCTGTGCTACGTTTAGCTCCCTGCTTGCTTTATTCGTCGACTTCCGCGGGCTACGCGTGAAACTTGCCCGCACGCGTTCAACCGTTTCTTCGCTCACTGCAGGCCGACCCGTTGATTTCCCCTTACAGAGGCATCCAGAAGCTTGGTTCGTTGGTTGGTTTGTGGATTAAAGGGACCAAACTGCATAGGTCATCGGTCCCTTGTTTCATAAACACACAGAGAACAGTGAAACCATCCATTAGTCATTTGAAGCGCAAGATAAAAATTCCAGGGGAAGAAAATCCCCAAGGTCAATAATGAAGAAACATGGAAAACGGAGCACAGCAACAAAAACAACATAGAGAAGGAAGGCAGAAAGAATTAAATTTGTACTGCAGAGGATCGTGGCTGGCTGATCACGAAAATTATAGGATGTGCCAGCCACTCTGCAACACGTTAAAACCTCTACCTAAAAGATTAGGATGGAGTCGAATGACAACACAAAACTAATTAAAAATACAGCTCAAAAGAGGGTGATATAATAAAATGAAATGGAGCTATAAAAGCCGCTTGCGCGAATAAAACGTAAAACCCGATCTGCCGTAGAGACACTGTCACCTAAAAGAGATGATAAATCATCCTGGAGATTAAAAGCACACCTGAGAGCGGTTAAAAGAGGACATTCCAACAACAGATGCGCCGCCGTCATGGTTGCACCACAGCGACAATGAGGGGGATCCTCTCGACGCAGCAGATGACCATGCGTCAGCCAAGAGTGACCAATGCGGAGCCTACACAGAACAACAGAATCCCTGCGAGAGGCCCGCATGGAGGAACCCCACACAGTCGTGGTCTCCTTTACTTGCCGCAGCTTATTAGGTGCAGACAGAGTGCGCCATTCGTCTCCCCACATCCCAAAAACTCGACGGTGCAAAACCTTTCGGAGATCAGTTGCCGGTAGGCTGATATCCAGCGTCTGTTTGCGGGTAGCCTCTTTGGCTAACTCGTCGGCAAGTTCGTATCCCGCGATTCCAACGTGGCCCGGGGTCCATATGAACACCACCGAACGACCACGCTGTTCAAGAGTGTGAATGGACCCCTGGATGGCACCAACAATGGGATGGCGTGGGTAGCACTGGTCAAGAGCCTGCAGACTACAGAGCGAGTCACTGCAAATGACGAAGGACTCTCCAGTGCCGGTACGAATACACTCAACGGCAAGAAAAATGGCTGTCAGTTCTGCGGTGTAAACACTGCAGCCTTCCGGCAAGGAGCGCTGGTCTACATAGTCCGCATGAGCAGTAGCGTACCCCACACAGCCATCAACCATCGAGCCATCGGTATAGATGCGCCTAGGAGAGCAAGGAATTGGCGGCGCAAGACTGCGCCTTTGGCCATCGGGGAAGTTCCAGCCGAAGCTGCGGCCGACGAATACACCAAGGTGGTGTATGTGGGCAGACCTGGTAAGCAGACGGAAGAGGCAAACACTCGAGTTCACGAAGGAGAGACCAAACACGGATCCCAATTGTATGGCCAGATCGTGGCCGCTCGTGTGGGATATGGAGTGCCGCATTAGCGAAGAGGAGACGGTAGTTAGGGTGACGGGGCGAACAACGGATGTGGGCAGCATAGTTCGCTAACAGTTGTTGACGCCGAATACGAAGCGGAGGAACCCCAGCCTCAGCAAGGAGGCTATGAACAGGGCTGGTGCGGAATGCTTCTGTCGCCTGTCGAACCCCACAGTGCTGAACGCGGTGCAGCAGTTGCAACGCTGAGGGCGACCCTGAGCCATACGCCACACTCCCATAATCGAGTCGGGACAGCACGAGGGCTTTGTAGAGCTGCAGTAGCGTATTACGATCTGCACCCCAAGTTGTGTTGCTGAGGCAGCGGAGGGCATTCAGATGCTGCCAGCACTGACACTTGAGCTGACGAATATGTGGAAGCCACGGGCATCGAGCAGCAATCCCAGAAAACGGTAAGTGTCAACAACCCTAAGCACGGCACCCTGAAGATAGAGTTCAGGGTGGGGATGGGCAGTTGGACGCCGACAAAAGTGCATGACACAAGTCTTCGCAGGAGAAAATTGAAACCCATGGGCTAGGGCCCACGCATGCGCCTTGCGTATGGCTCCTTGCAACCTACGTTCTGCAACACCAATGGTGGAGGAGCTGAAAAAGATGCAGAAATCGTCAGCATATAACGTGGGTGAGACAGACGACCCTTCTGCTACTGCAAGGTCATTAATGGCCACAAGGAAAAGGGGCACGCTCAATACAGAGCCCTGTGGAACGCCGTTCTCCTTGATATAAAGTGAACTATGGGATGTGCCAATGACAACGGAGAATGACCGAACAGATAAAAAAATTCTGAATAAAAATGTGGAGAGAGCCCCGGAGACCCCACCCGTGCAACGTGGCGAGAATATGGTGCCGCCACGTCGTGTCATTTGCTCTGGAGAGGTCGAAAAAGACGGAGACGAGGTGTTGGCGCCTGGAAAAAGCAGTTGCAGACTCAAGGAAGACCAAAGTATCGGCGGTGGCAAATGTGAACACTATGAGTTTTAATTAACGATCGACACTAGTATTACCCAAAAAGGAGGTGTATACAAAAATTCTGTCTATCCAATGAGAAACGTTTTAATTTTCGTGGTGGGTCTCACGCTAAAACCTGCAGCTGGTGTGGTCCTTTTAGCGTTATCGTGAGATCTATACTGTTCTCCTGGAGGGCTCTATCTTTTAACATGGGCTGGGGGGTGGTCCTAAAGTAACAGAAACGCGAAAAAGTCTCACGCTAAAACGTGCGGGTGGTAGTCTTAGAGAAAGGCTGGCGACGTGAGTGTCCAGTCCGTCCCTCATTGTAGGGCCTTCTCGCTTAACACGGTTCTGCTCTCGGCTTCTGTTCTCGTTTCTCCCCTTGGAACTGCGTCGGTCTCACAGTGGGAAGGTACGACATGCATTTAGGCATTCTTGTGTTAGTCTGTGGTATTCCATTTGCTCACTTGTTACTCGTATTACTTTGGTTAATTTAATGTCACGATTAATTCGGAGCTATGTGACATACTACTGGATTTGCTTATCATGTCAGGGTTTTCGTGGAAGGTGTTGGATTTGCCTTACACTGGGAGGGTGAGGTACGGAAACCAATGGTGGAAACGTACCTCTCCCAGCACTCCTGTTTCCGCCTCTTGATGAGCCGCCGTGCCTGAGCATGGAGACCTGTGAAGAAAATGAGGTTCTCCAAAGACGGGTGCCGCATATGTCGCTGAAGAGCCCGCCGACGTTCTTTAATGGCTTCACCGACCTCTCGAGACCACCAAGGCATCGACTTCCGCAGGGGACACCCTAACGGAAGAAGAATCGTACGTTCCGCAGCGGAAACAATATTTGCAGTCAGTGTCTCAACCGCCACATCGATGGTACCATGGGGAAGAGAGTCAGCAGTGGCAGCAGAGGAGAACGTTTCCCAGTCGGCTTGCTAAATGCCCATCTAGGCAAGCGGTCACAGGAGCGACGCTGGGGTAGTGAAAGGAAGATGGGAAACTGGTTACTACCACACAAGTCGTCATGGACTCTCCAGTGGACCGATGGTACAAGCCCTGGGCTGCACAACGACAAATCTATTGCCGAGAACGTGCCATGCGCCACACTAAAATGTGTGTCGGCACCAGTGTTTAAGAGGCAGAGAGCGAGTTGGGAGATGATATCCTCGACATCTCTGCATCGGCCAGTAATCTTCGTTCCACCCCACAGGGGATTGTAGGCGTTAAAATCCCCCAGGATAAGAAAAGGCTTGGGAAGTTGGGTGATAAGTGCAGCCAATTCGGTCAGGGAGACTGTACCACCTGGAGGGAGATAGACATTGCAGACGGTTATGCCCTGGGCAGACCTTACTCTTACAACCACAGCTTCCAATGATGTTTGAAGGGGCACAGGAGCACTATATACAGAGGTAAAGACATACACGCAGGCTCCACCTGACACATAATTGTAAGTGCTACGGTTGCAGTAATAACCCCTGTATCCACAAAAGACAGGGGTCCGCACTGCCGGGAACCAGGATTCCTGGAGGGCAATGCACAAAGCAGATGTGCTTAGAAGCTGACGCAACTCAGGTAGATGGCTAAAATAACCGACACACTTCCACTGGAGGATTGTACAAAGCGTGTCCAGTAGGGGCATGCAGGCACGGAAAAGGCAAATTACTTTGCAGGGTCACACGCTGCCATCGACTGAATGACGGACGTCGCTACGTCCATCGTTTCCGAGGAGACGGCGAGATCGAGGTCATCAGGGGACGCAAAGAGCTCGACTTCATCCTCAGAGGCTGAGCTGACCTGAAGTGGTGGTGTGGGAACCACTGGGTCCTTATCCTTCTTAGAGACCTTCCTCTTCTCTCTCTTGTCTTTTGGAGGAGGGTTTGCATGCTGGGAGGGCTTTCCTGATGCATCAACAGGAACAGACGAAGAGCTTGAAGCCTTTCGACCAGCAGCTGGTGGCTCCTTCAGCCACTGGCTAATTGTCTTGTGAGACATCGGGGACGTCCTTGGAAGGTATTCCCCCAAGGGATCCCTTCCGAAGAAGTGAGGCGCTGTCGGCCCCCCCCCCCCCCCCCGCACGAGCGGCCGGAGGGGGCTGTACCCTCCCCCCCCCCCCCCCCCCCCGCCGGCGGAGCGGCCGGAGAGGGCTGTCGCCTCTCCGGTTGAGAGTTGGGGACTGATGTCCCTGGTTGCTTGGGATGCACTGCTCCCAAACTGGGTGTTTTGGAAGTAGTGGAAGAGAGAGTGGCCTGTCCCAGCTGTGGGGCATGCGTTACTTGATTTCTCTGTGAGCCAACGGAGAAGGGTGTCTTTACAGGAGCTAGTGGTGGCAGTGTGACTGTAGCATAACTCCTCAACATAAGTGTGAGGTTGAGTCGTTCTAGCTTCTTCTTTGCCTCTTGGTAAGTTAAACGGTCCGAGGTCTTAATTTCTTGTATCTTCCACTCGTTGATAGACTGCACAGTCTGGTGAGCAGGGAGAATGATGCTCCCCACTGTTAACGCAGGTGGGAGGCGGAGCACATGGAGCATTAGGATGCGGAGGTCGTCCACAATCATGACACATGCGGCTGGCAGTGCACCTGGAGACATGTGTCCGAATTTCCTGCACTGGAAGCATCGCATATGGGGCGGGACATAGGGCTTGACATCGCACCGGTAGATCATGACCTTTACCTTCTCAGGCAAGCAGTCGACCTCAAAGGCCAGGATGAAGGCACCGGTAGCGACCCTATTATCCTTGGGCCCCCTAAAGACACGCCGGACAAAGTGCACACCTCGTCTGGCCAGGTTCTCACGAAGCTCGTCATCAGACTGTAGCAGAAGATCTTTATGAAAAATAATCCCCTGGGCCAAATTTAAGGACTTATGGGGAGTGATGGTAACGGGGATGTCACCGAGCTTCTCACAGGCGAGTAATGCCTGGGACTGAGCAGATGAAGCTGCTTGGATCAGAGTGGCCACGCTCCGCATTTTGGAAAGAGACACCACTTTCCCAAACTTATCTTCGAGATGGTGCACGAAGAAAAGAGGCTTAGTCCCCAAAAACGAATCGCCATCAGTTCTGCTGCATACAAGGTATCGTGGCGAATATGGCTCCTGTCTGTCTGCAGCCCTACGTTCCTCCCATGGTGTGGCTAGGGAAGGGAATGATTTCAGGTTATATGTCACAGCGTTGAATTACACCTTACGACGCTTAGAGATATTGGCGTTCAGGCGACCACCAGATTGAGATTTCACCCGCTTCATTGCGGGGCATCCGCCCCCATGCCACCCACTCCGACCAGGGGCTCACCCCACGGGCGCCACCCAGCCACAGCAAAGGCCACCTGGCACGATGGCCGTTGCCAGGAGTGCTGATGCCACAGAGAGACGGGCATCTACTCCTTGGCTTAAGTGGGGCGGTTTCAGCTCAGGCATCGGCAGTACGATCCCTGTTTCTCAGGGGGCTACAACCCAGAGGGTACATGACGACCCCACCACAACGGGCTGGCTACCGTGCTGGATTTTGGGTGCCATGGGTAGTCCATAGTTGATCGTGGGTGCAGATGGTGACGCACTAATGATGTAACTTACACAATCCATCTGGGGTGTATGCCCAAAATAAGGGATGGAAGGTGTAGTTACGACGCCAAGACGATGAAGAGTGGCAAGGTCTTAGAGCACAGAGGACTGATGGTGCACCACGTAAGGTGTCCTTCCCCAAAAGGCTCGTACTTCTGTTGAATTTGGAAAAATGGAGGTCAAACCCCAATGGGAACCATCACATTAAGGCCGAAACGTTTGAGACTCCTTTTAGTCGCCTCTTACGACAGGCAGGAATACCGAGGGCCTATTCTTACCCCCGAACCCGCAGGGGGAAGGCATCCAGAAGCTTTAAACTGCACATACCATTTCCGAATAGAGTTAGCAGTTGGTGGATCATTGTTGAACTTCGTCCTGAAGTGTCGTTGCACTGTTATGACTGACTGGCGTGAGTGCATTTCAAGCACGACATTCCCCTTCTCGGCTCCTGTCGCCATTTTGTCTCACTGCACTCTCGAGCGCTCTGGCTGCAGAAACCTTAAGTGCGGCTTCAGCCGAACAAAACTTTATGAGTTTTACTACGTATATGTAGCGTGTCATGACCATATATCAATGAATGGAGCTACATTGAATTTATGAAATCGCTTCAATCATTTGTAATAGCCCTGTAAGTATGGTATGTTACTTTGAAGAGGAAATCATGAATACGACGAACTTACTACGTGCATTACCTATCTGACGTAATAATGAGAGTGCAAACATTTCAGGTATGTCATTTATTGCAATAAATGTGAGCTTTCAAGCCTTCAGGACAGTTTTATCTGTGATGAGGTGTTCCCTGATATTTGTAGTATCGTGGTATTACTTTACATCTTGAGTTATTGCTTTATAGAGTAGTGTTTTCTAGTGGTGATTTGTTGGAACCATTTTCAATAGTCAAACGACTGTACCAAGCAGCGATTAGAGGACCTGCTAGACAGCTGCGTTATATAGGTCGCATGGGAATCAGGTGAAATGCAATTCAGGTCGTACGGATACTTTTGAGCGCGACTGCACATAAAATCAGAAGTTATATACCAAATGTTTTTACCAATAGCTAAATGCTGGAACCTTAATTGACGATAGAATTGGTTTTGCCTGACTGCGATTCGAACCCAGCATCTAGCACCGTCGTTTTCTAGCCAGGAACAGACGGTAAATAGCTGTTGTTGGTTCACCAGTAGCGAGATGGGCGCATGTTTAGCTAGACATCTGGCGACGAAAAGTTCTGTGCTGAATAGAATTGAAACCCCGCACACATGGTCATGAAGAAACTTTAACTATCAACATCTTTTCCAATAATAGCTAGGAATGGCATGTTTGTACTTTCAATGATGTGATGGAAAATGCCCTGCTGGCTTGAAGTTGAATCCACAACATGCCGCCGTTGGTAATCACAACGAACACAACGACAAATCCAAATCCGTTTTCACCAGTAGGGCAGAGAGGAATCTTTGAACTTGAAAAGATCTAAGGAAACGTATGATCTTGTAATGTTGTGATAAAAAGCTCATCATGCGGCTGTGAGTTGAAACGAACACGTTACAGCTGACAACGCACGAAGAGACGTTGAAATGCAACTATTTTTCACTACTAGTTCGGAGTGCACATGCTAGGGCTTGAAATGAAATAATGAATATTATGTGCTGATCAGGATTCGAAACCAGATAGGTGCCTTTCGAGGACGCCTAGAAGAGTTTGCAATCTTCGGGAACTCAGTGAAATCGAATTGTAATCCCAGTCCAGCACCACAATTTTCAACGTCTCAGTTTCAAATAAAGAGCCTTGTGAACTTACATGGCCATTGGTCCATTAAATGAAAGACGTTTTCTAGTTTACCACGGCTTGCTGGGGGCTGAGTCTCTGCCTTATGGGGTTTTTCCATCTGTCACAGCTCAAACGAATGCCCAGTCAGCAGCGAAGGGATGTTGTATTTACTGCGGATATAGAACTACGGAGCTTACTGGCGTTCTGCACCTGGCGTTACTAGGGTTGAAGGGGAGCTACTTGTGTGTGTTAAAAATCTGCGCCTGACGTGATATGTGCACCTACACGTTTCACACATCAATACAAGATTAATCCACCAGACCGCAGAACGCCATGCCAAGCACATAATTATGAATTGCAGAGTATTCATTTAGTTGTAGATGCAGATGTCAAGGGACGCGTAACAGGAAGGAGGGCGGGATCTGGGAATGGATAGAAGTGCGTAAGAGCAAAATATAAGCGTGAAATGCTTGCAAAGTATTTCTTACTTAGATGTGTGCCACAGTTCGTTTTATCTTAGGACCAAGAGATAAGAAAGGACTCTTCTCCGAACGAAGAATGGCTTATAGGGAAGAGGAGATCAAAGAATACGGTTTCATAGGTGGTGAGAGGAATGATAGAGAGTAAAGACGGCAGCAATTAAAGAGAAAATGTAGCGTCATTGGAAACCGCTAGATTAGTTTAGAAATTTTTCGTGGAGTGTAATAGAAGGGCGTTTGCGGCGATAGTGTCAGAGAGAGAGAGAGAGAGAGAGAGTGTGAGAGAGAATAGAAGAGATTAACAACGAGTAAACATAAATGTTCAAATGTGTGTGAAATCTTATGGGACTTAACTGCTAAGGTCATCAGTCCCTACTCTTACACACTACCTAACCTAAATTATCCTAAGGACAAACATACACACCCATGCCCGAGAGAGGTCTCGAACCTCCGCCGGGACCAGCCTCACAGTCCATGACTGCATTGCCTTAGACCGCTGGGCTAATCCCAGGTGGCGAGTAAACAAAATATGAAATCGTTGGCGTATTGTGTGGAGGACGGAGGGTGTATTCGTGAATGGAGGGGAAGAGAAAGACGTATTTGAAATAACAAAAACTACTACGCTGATTCCTTAAGTATGTAGACAGGGTATAAATGAAATCAAAATAGAATACTTAAAAAACTGTATATTCAAAAGAAACCCACTTGAATTACAAGGGCAACTCAAAGGAAAGCCAACCCATATTATATGTTTTCTGTTGCCACGCGATCTTCCTCTACCTCCCAATAAGGAAACGTGACGAAAAAGAAGACATAACAAAACATTTTAAGAACTCTAGTATTTTATCCAGAATCCTTCATTATTTTGTGCTTCTATCACGCCTCTTGGCTTAGAATGTATAAGCCGTCGGACGTAACAGCCTGAAGAACCAACTTCCTCCCAGGCTTCCAGGACGCAGTCCCAAAGAATGTCCGCAGTAGTTGGTTGGTTTCGTGGTCAGTTCTCTGTTAATATTCTGGCGACCTCAGCCGACATGTTTTCCATGGAGTTCATATCAGCCGCCCGTGGCGTCCAGTCCATGTCGTTGATGCCAATCGTGGAGAGCCGCTGCTGAACAAATGCAGACTTGTGAATGGGAGAATGGTCCTCTTCCAATGTGACGTCCCCTTCTGCGTACAGCATTCGCACTGATGGAAGGATCACATTTTCCAATATGTGGGCATACTGCGCGCTGTCCAGAGTTCCTTCTATCCTGTGACGAATTCCCGCCCCTCTCGCAGAATTCCAACCCCAGCAGGTAACAGATAGCCGGCCACTTCTTCTAGCCGTGGTTACATATTCGCGTCGATGGCGAGTCCCTTGCTGCCTGAAAAAGATTCGTGGACCGTCGTTATTGGTGGAAAACACCTTCTCATCAGTGAAAATGACGTTGTCCCACGGCGCCCTCAGATGGATCTCCGCAAATGCTAGCCGGTATAAAACGTTGTCTTCGCTGAGCTCTTGTTTCACGGCGGAGCGTCGTGCATGCAGTCCAGTGTTCCTCAGCCTTCGGCGAATCGTGTCACTGGAGCCGGGGAAGTTGGTCTCCCGCCGCAACTGCTTCGCGTTCAGAAAGGGATTTTCTCTGCTCCTACACACTAGGTCCCGGTCTTCCTGCTGTGAGATCACTCTCTTCCTGCCTGAGCCACGAGCCCTTTTGGTGGTGCCTCTTTCAAGGCAGATCCTCCACCATCTCGTTGCTGTGGTATGTGGTAAGCAATACCGTCTGCCACCTTCTCTGATGGAACATCCTCCTTCCTCAGTGAGAGCGACGACTCTACCTCGGCCGGCCGGAGTGGCCGAGCGGTTCTAGGCGCTTCAGTCTGGAACCGTGCGACCACTACGGTCGCAGGTTCGAATCCTACCTCGGGCATGGATGTGTGTGATGTCCTTAGGTTAGTTAGGTTTAAGTAGTTCTAAGTTCTAGGGGACTGATTACCTCAGATGTTAAGTCCCTTAGTGCTCAGATCAATTTGAACCATTTTTTGACTACCTCGAATAGACCTCTCCCAGTGAGCCATTACGACAGACAGCCTGCTTTGTATTTCTGCTTGACGCTCTTATACTGTTTCCAGGAGAGAAGGTAAACATATTTACGTCAAACGGAGCGGCAGAGGCAGAGGCATGCGGCACAGCCGTGCTGGCTCGTCCCGAGCTGTTGGCCCACCAACGCCACCGCCAGCTCGCTCACTTGCGTCTCGCCTCGGCCAGCCTGGCTGGCCCGTAGCTCGCGAGCCGCGGCTAGTACAGACGCGGGCCGCATGGCCACGATCACCCCTTGAAGGATCAAAAGTTACACCTAATCTACCCAAGTCTGTAGACTAACGCAGCTACAGCTATTATACTATAACATGTGCAGGCACACCTACGGTTGACAATTTATTCAAATATTTGACGAACAATACTTTCAAAAATACATTCATTTTAAATATAGATACCACAAAATATTTCACTTAGCTAGCAATAGCATGACCCAGGAAACTATGCTTTCTTGTAAGCGCTGTGCATTGGATGTAGCCTTAAGAAAACCTGTATTCAACCATGACAACTTAGCGGAATATAAAAGTAAACAGGCTTGGCGGCAGCTTCCCCAAATAATAGTATATACCTAGTATATATTACACGTTTTGTACCGTTACAACATGTACTCAGTGTCTCTGAAACAATACGTGCTGCACGACAGAAATTACTTTCTGCTGAGGCACTTCATTTACATCTCAATGATACACGACTACTAGAGATCATTGCTCTTTACGGCAGTCAATCCACTTGTAAATTAAATGGCTCTGAGCACTATGGGACTTAACATCTATGGTCATCAGTCCCCTAGATTTAGAACTACTTAAACCTCACTAACCTAAGGACATCACACAACACCCAGCCATCACGAGGCAGAGGAAATCCCTGACCCCGCCGGGAATCGAACCCGGGAACCCGGGCGTGGGAAGCTAGAACGCTACCGCACGACCACGAGATGCGGGCACTTGTAAATTAATATCATGATATCGCAGATATAAGGCAACACGTTACTAGGGTTGAGTAAGGCCTTAAGGTTTGCAACTAAACATGCTACTCCTAGCTACTACTGAATATGAAGTTGATTATTAACGTGTCTTCATAACCATGTGTGCAGCGTTCGACTCTCAGTCAGTAAAGACGTTTTCGTCACCCTATTTCTAGTTAAAGGTGTGCACACCTCGCTGATGGTGGACGAACATTGGACATTTCTCGTCTGTTCCTGGTTAGACAACGGCGGCGATAAGCACCGGGTTCGAATCCCAGTCAGGCAATACAACTTCAGTCGTCAATTAAGGTTCCAACCCCACTACTGGTGACCCACTTTTTTTGTTGTCGAGTGTACGTTGGCGGCAGCTGAATCATTCTGCAAATATCGGCTCCCTAAATTTTCTCGACTTTGTTTCGCTACAAGAAAGTGGTCTTCCATTCAGAGATTCCCATTTGAGTTCAGGGAGCATTTCCGTAGTGCTACAGTGTTGATCGAACGTACCGGTAGCAAATCTAGCAACACGCCTGTGAATTGCTGCTACGTCTTGCTTTAAACCGATCTGATCGGGATTCAAAAAACACTCCAACAGTACTCAAGTATGAGTGGCTGTATTGTTCTATACGCGATCTCCCTCATGAATGGTCTACCCTTTTCTAAAATTCTCCCTCGTACTAAAGTCGAGCATTCGCCTTCGCTGCTACTGGCTTTAGGTGCTCGTTCCATTTTATTTTGCACTACAACGTTAGGCCTAGATATTTTACTGACCTGACTGCCTCAAACATCCTTGCTCATATAACCGTGCCGCTTCCGGGACAGTGAGATGCGCCTGTTCGGGATAGCATTTGCACAGCGAACTAATAACGACTGTCGGTGTGCTGGACAGCTTAATGTGATTTCCAGGCGGTTTCTCCCATCCCACACTAGGTGAATATCAGCCCGGTACCCAAGTCCCACCTCAGTTAAAGGTTTCGCAAACATTTAGAAAACTTTCGCTGACTTTGACATGAATTATTAGAATAGATGCACTTAAGAGCTGCTTCTAATAATTAATCTCTATCCACGAAAAATCGTTTCGCCATTTATCGCCATTGTCAAGTACGTCTATACTGATGTGACGTCCATATTACGTCATCAGTGAACTATCTTTTGACTGTCGCTGTTTTAGTAAGATGGTAAATGTTGTAAGTACACTGAAAATAAAATAGTAATTACGGTGTGAGAATATTTTCAAACTAACATTTTATTTTCAACGTATTAACATCTTCTACAATCTTATTAAAACAGTGACAGTTACAAGACAATTCACTAACGACGTAATATAAAAATCACTTCACTCTGGACTTACTTGGCAATGGAAATGAAGGCCGAAATGGCCGGTCGTGAATAAAGATCAGTTATTACAAGCAGGTATTTGCCGCATCTTCTCTAATAATCTTATCGTTATCAGACATATAAAGAGTGTATCAAGAAGAAAGGCGCAAACTTACACGGCTGAAAGTACAAGATAATAGAAGCACAAATGTACGAGTAAACATGGGCTCTAAAACGCATGTCTTAAGAGGCATGAAATAGTCTTGATTTTCAATACTGTGACACAAATCTCTTCAGCTGCAAGCTCTTTGCTTTCCATATTTTGGGATGTGGTAGTAGGGACCAAACCAAGAAAAAAATATCCAGTAAGCAGGTGCTCTAAAATGCATACTTTAAAATTTACGAGCACTTGTTCATTAGAAGAGTTATATTGGAAAGTAACGATCATGAACAGGTGTGATACGTGTTTCCTTAGTCGTACCACACTTGCACAGTATTTCTTGAATACCATAAAAGAAGAAGCGGGATGGCATCATATAATTAAGACGCTTTATTGGTATTACCCTTTTAAAAAATTAATTTGAGAATTACAAATTGTGGACGAGTCACTAGATAAAACTTTGCAAATGCAATTAGAAACCCAACGCACTCTGTAGTCCAACAAACAATCCCAAATTAAGAATAGGGGATTACTGACAAACTTGAGAACTTCAAACTACCATGTAGGACTTCCCTCAAAATAGGCATAATGAAACAATTACAGGTTAAGGGTGACTTAATAACACTTGGAACACTAATGCCAAACTAAGATCGCATTACATAACATGACAGAATAACTTAATTAAAAAATCTAGAACAGAGTCACTGATCTTTAAAAAAATGTTTACGTACTTAGACGTGTGAATAAAAAATTACTGCTGCACAAGGAACTCAGCGGCTGCTATACAGTTTAAGTTAATGACACTTGAGCGATAGTGCGACACTAAGGTGCCATTATGTAACATGATAGAATCACTTAATTAAAAAAAACTACAACAGAGACACTGACGTTAAAAAAAATGTTTACTGTACTCAGACGTCTTAATAAAAAAATACTAGAAAAAGCTGCACAAGGAACGCAGCGGATGCTATGTAATTTAAGGTTTAGCCAGTTGCCAGTCCGTAATATTTAAGTAGACAAGTTCATATACAAACACGTTACATACAAAATATATATCTACCAGCTTAATCCACATGGCGGAATGAAGATAAATACTAAACTGTGGAAGGGGATATGTGATCAACTCCGGCAGTGGCCATGTTCTTAAACACTGACATGCCTAGGCCTCGGATGACATTTCACTCCCGCCAAGGTGATGGCATAATTAAAAGTTTCAGCCCCAATCACAAACGCATTCCAATAACTCTGAAACATAGAAACTCTGGGCAGAACCTTTGACTCACACATGGACAACTGTATTAATAGAGTGCAAGCTTTAAAAACCGCAACATAAAAATCATTTGATTGCAAGAGACACCAAAATACCTCTGTGAAAATTTTCAAATAACGGCCACCATTTAACAAGACCAAGAAAGTCTCCCATAACAATAATATAGTTTAAAATCTTTGAGTGCGTGTGTGAACAAACAATTACGACGGCTTACACCATATCAGGTGTACAATACCAGGCAGCGGGTTCCAGAGCTTCACCGCTTCCCTTCAAATTTTGTTCCCAGCGAAGTCACAGAACTTGTATCTCCAAGCTGCCCATGTCGGCAAAACGCCTAACCAATTTCACGCCACAACGTGTAATTGTAATCACACTCGTCCGGCAGCCGTTGACACTCGTCTCCTCGGCAAATGACACGAAATCTTGAGGGTTCCCGTCGAAGGCTAGCAACCAACTCGCTTCGCCTGCGAAGCTGCAAGATAAGACACGCGAAAAGCAAAGATAGCTTACCTCAACCACAATCGATCTCAACGATACATGAACAAAACAAGATGGCACCAGCTCGCTCGGCTCAAGGTGCTCATAATTCTTAACGTATGCGTTTTACAGCACATGTTTACTGGACATTTTTTTCTTGTTTTAGTCCATACTGCCACTTCCTAAAGTATGGAAGGAAAGAGCTTGCAGTGGAAGAGATTTGTTTCACAATATTGAAAATGTAGAATATCTCATAGCTCTTAAGGTATGCGTTTTAGAACCCATTTTTAATGGGACATTTGTGCTTCTATTATTATACTGCTGGCCCTAAAGAAGAAAAATTTCACATTGATAATACTACAGGCTGGCAGTTTGGGTACCCAAATTCCGTCCCGGTGGGCAAAGGGGTGGCGACATGAAGGGTTTCCAGTCAATCCTTAAAGAAACCAAACAATATCCCTAAATAACCACGCTGATGTGCTCCGACTCTGCTGTGTCCAGCTGCATATCAATAATACTGTATTCGAATATCAGAAGATTTATTTTTCGTACTCGTCTTCCATTTTTCTACATTTAGAGCAAGCTTTATTTCATCACACCAAATAGAAATGCTGTATAAGTCATCCTGTATCCTTCTAAAGGCACTCAACAACGATACTTTCCCTTACAATAGAGCTTCACCGGTCGAGTCGGACTTCTGTGGGACACTGCCAACGATACCTGAAAGGTATGTGCTAAGGTCTGATCAGGGTAGCTCCAGAAAATAAATTCAGTAGTTGCCAGCTGCAAGGTGAAATGACTATAATATCTTTGAGTAGGAGGATCTTTGATGGTTAAGAGAGCCGGGCGCGCGCAGTAAAAAAACGGAGGGGTCGCAGTTAGGTGCCCGGAGGAAACAGACGTGTGGTGGCCCTGACCAAACTTTAACACATAAATGAGAGAGGATACATAATGATTTCAAAATGGTTTTTGTTAAATAATGTTCAGAATTAGAATTTGTATGTCCAAGGTTCGACACAGTAAGAGTTTTGTAAATTTTTTTTTTAAGAGTGATTCGTGCTAAAAAAGTGTTGGAAATTGCAGGTTTTGTGTATGACTTAAAATTTTAACAGTATATATTCAGATCAACATTGTGTTTAAATCTAACAGCCTGAATCATAATCCACATCCTTTGCTTGTGCTGAACATGAAAATGAGTAGTAAAGTAAATTTACCCACCAATGAAAGAACGTAAAGCCAATAAATCCTCTATGCAATATATATGTGCAGTTCATAGTTTGAAATCGATTTCGGTATAACTAACGTTATCAGAGCAAAGTTATTTCAAATAAATTTTATGCCATTGCGCAACTGGCATTATTCAAGTCGAGATATAATTTCATTATGTAAACATCAGGGCCAAAAGTTAATTTTTCAGTACCATCTTAATGCCATTGCACAAACGGCATTGTCTTAAACTTCATTGCTTAGTCAAATACGTGTTGCATTTCTGGCAAAATGAAGGAGTCCAAGAAACCGCAGACGCAGTCAGATGCAGGTTTGCCAAATAATTAATTTGGTACAATCTTATCATTGATACTTTCACAAATAAAAAAGGATACAATTTTATCTAAGATACTTTCATACCCTTGTCTCTCGTAAGAACTCGCCGTCCAGGACAACGTACTGACATTTTTACACAAAAAGTCTACAAGGTATTACCGCAACACTGAACCTATTCTGAAACGTGCATTGGAAATAAGTGAACAGTGAGTGGTAGCATCGAGCTTGTTATTTCAATCTAATATAGTTAAATGCAGAAATGTTATTTGGAGTAGTATCCCTCTGGGGTAATCGCAAAGTGTTGTAACCTGCACGTAGATTTGTGGTACCAACGAAAATGTCGCAATGCATAACAGAACTGGAAGTTCACCGCTAGCAAAGGGGAAACGATTGTCCATCGGCGAGGATGCAGCGACCGTTACGCGCTAGCGTCGGCGTTTTTCTCGACGTCCCGGAACGGCGCCGGCGGCCACTTACGGGGTACATACGGCGCCGACCAGCGGGAACGGCGGCGTCGCGACGCCGGCCTGATGACCCCATCTGGCGAGGCAATCTCGCTAACAGCGAGAACACGTTCAGCGGCGCCAAACGGGCCATCTGCATACTGCCGCCCTCCGGCCATCGCCCGGGCTTACCAGAGGACCGATAGCGGAGTCGCCGCTGCCGTTTCTTACAACTCTCTGCCCAGCCGCGAGGCTCTCATCCAATACCAGTGCGCGACGCTTCCAGAAAACTCTTTTCCTTCCAATGCTCTTTCAGTTCCTCCAAAATTAGCCTCTAGCTACTTCGACTATCCAAGAATTCCCTCACATCCAGTATCCTGAGTACTTTTCGAAGCTAAATCCAGTGTTTACTTATTCATGTATTCTTCACAAATGCAGTTGGTGGTGTGGGAAACAAATATATAAGGCCATAAGTAACCAAAAGAATGCAGAAATTTGTATATAATAATTCAAGCAATGTGTGCAGGTCAGATTCTCGTGAATGGGGAGAAATAAATTATTATGTCACTTACGAGGTTCCAAAAGGCTCAGTTTTAGGCTCATTTTTATTTCCTACATACGTAAAGGACCTTCTGTCAAATATGCAACTAACAGAATTAGTTCTTTTAGCGGATGAAAATAGTGATGTGACCAAACTAACACACATGCAACAGAAGAAATGGAAAATTATGTACTTAAAGTGTTACTTAGTAGTTTTCTGCAAATGATATCACTCTGAATCAACAAAAAGTCCCAATATGTTCAGTTTTTCACATGTAGAGGCACTACAAGGTCAGGAAAAAACAACTAGAGTGGAAACTTCAAAAATTTTATGTGTCATCATTGATGGGAATTTAATCGGGAAAACAAATTTTAGAACTCCTAATCAACTTAGTTCAGCCACATTTACACTAAGAATCAGTGAAAATCTTTGGGAGAAGCAAATCAGTAAGTTAACAAAGTCTGCATATTGTTATTTAGTAATGTGATATGGAACAATGTTCTGAGGCAACCCACCTTTAGGGGCGAAAGTCTCCATTTCTCAAAAACTTGCTGTAAGAATAATATGTGGCGATACTCAAGATCTTTTTGTAGATATCTGTTTAAGGAGTAACGCATATTAACTACTGTTTCACACTATATTTACTTCCTCATTAAATCTGTTGTGAATAATCCACCCGTCTTCAAAGGGAGCAGTAATGTACACAATTACAATACAGAAGAAATTATAATTTTGTTTCTTCGACATTAAGGTTAAGTTGGCTCCAAATCGGGTGCACACTGCATCCACAGTAACTTTTTGATACGCCTGCTAAGTCCGCTGTGTAGAACAAGTGATCATGATTTTGGAAAGGGCCAAATAAGGTGTCTGTCAGTTTCACTCAAAATTGTAATTTATTGTAATTTAAAAACACCTTTAAATCAAAACGGCACATATGCGAAGCTTTAGAACTACGAGTTCCAAAAAGGCAATTATTTCACGGCTGAAGGCCTCCAAACAAGAAAACTTAAAGGAACAAGATAAATCTGAAGTGGTTAAAAACATGCAGTTAAAATTTCAAATAAAATAATTAACATATACATACACAGCCAGGCTGAGAGCCTCAAGGCACGGATGACTAGACAAATATAAACAAGGTGCAATACAAATGGCTGATGGCCCACAATAAAATTTTCAAGATTTTAGAATAAATGACTATAATCTTTCAAAGGCACAAGGCCGCAATACTTTTTTAGAATATGATTTAAGTGATAGAAGGCCCACATTTGATTTTCCAAAATACAAAAAATTCATAAAATCCAGTAAAAGAAAGAATTTTTTAAATCATTGGTTATGATAGATTATAAACACTTAGGCGAATCAGGTGGTGAGCCCAACTACACTTGATCCATCGGAACCCAACCTGGGAACAGCCACGGACCTTCCGACCAAATGACTTTCTTGCCATCAATCGGTACATGAGAACTCAAACACAAAAGTTACGAACGTGATTATCCTCAATGTAATATGTATTAGCTGTCAAAACTACACATTATGTTGTACAGCGACAACAAGTGATTAAAGGACGCTGCCTGAAATTACGTTAGTGGCCATGGCAGGTACCCGAAACAGTAACGGCCACAAGGCAGAAAATCCCGCTGATGCACTTGAATTGTAGTAAACCAGTATAGTTAATTGCACTGCACGGCGGCAAAATTTCAGCAATAGAAACACTCTGTGTAGCTCACAGGAAAACCTGCCCATCAGCTAACCACCGAAACCAACCACGCAACATGAATGGACGTGGCTTGGGTAATCAAAACACCACTCAACTTTGACATCCTGGGTCGGTGACCTACGAAGCTGTCCGCTGCTCGTAGTCTCGCGGTAGCGTTCTCGCTTCCCGAGCACGGGATCCAGGGTTCGATTCCCGGCGGGGTCAGGGATTTTTCCTGCCTCGAGATGACTGGGTGTTGTAGTGTCGTCTTCATAATCGTCTAGCCGGCACGGTAGCTCAGCGTGTTCGGTCACAGGGTTATGCGGACCTCTGTAATAAAAAAACTGAGTCAATCGATCAAAAACGAACATAAATGGATGTCTTACGACGTCCGCCCCGAGTAGATGCAACGAACAAAAGCGAACAAAATGAGAATTAAAAAAAAAATACTCGTAGCGATCGGACAGCGCCACACAAGCTCCGACACTGTGCAGGGACCGCCAGCGGACCCAGCCGACTGCACCACGCGGTGATAACTTCCTTCGTCCTCAGCAACCGACCGACTCCTCTCATAATGCCGACAACTGGCTGGCAGTCCGAACTCGCGAGCCGAACCCCCTTCGACTGACAACGACCAGGAAGTAATAGTAGTCGAGCAAAGTGAGAGGGGAAATATCGATACACGCTGCTAACGCCGCTTAGCGTGAGGCAAAGCAGCAACTCAGTAGTAATTTAAATTAAGTTAATGAGGTGGAAGTACGTTAAAAACAGGGTGTAAAATACATGATGGCGGGAACATGAGCCACGTACGGCTCACTTTTAGTTACTTACTTCATGATGTAAACTGTCTAACAGACAGAAAAGTCAAATTTGAGAACAAACGGCAGAAGTTTCTGCTGAACCACTCCTTCCGTTCTGTAAAAGTGTTTCTGTTTTTGCAATGTGTGGAACTTTGCGGGTAGGAATTACTAATTGAAATTTGTGTGTGAAACACATAAAAATAACTTTTAAATGTTGATTATGTAGGTACATTTCGTAAGATGTGTAATATTGATGTGAAAAGACTTATTTCACATCGTAATGATTAACTACACACAAACTAATTAACTAATAGTTTATTATCTCTAAAGCGAACATAGGCCATTCCACACATTCGTTTTTCCTAACCAGGAAGTCAAATGTAAATGCAACGTATCGCAAGAAGTAAAGGTATTTCGTTAAGTTTCTAACACACAATGAAAACTGAATAAATCAGTATGTCCTAGCCAAATAAGTTCAGTGTTAGTTTCTAATCGTAAAGATAAGATTGCGCCTCTTGTTTCTGTCGGTATGTGTACGTATCTGTGTGTGTGTCTGTGTGCGTGTGTGTGTGTGTGTGTGTGTGTTACAAATACCGCCATCATTTAATTCTTTGGTGTAATACAAAACTAAAATGCCATCCATTGGTTCTTTGTTGTACTATGTCGTGATGATAGTCTCACAAGGGAAAACATAACTACGAAGTTGTGTTAGGCAGCCGCGGTGGCCGAGAGGTTCTAGGAGTTCACTCTGGAAACGCGGGACTGCGACGGTCGCAGGTTCGAATCCTACCTCGGGCATGCATGTGTGTGATGTCCTTAGCTGAGTTAGGTTTACGTAGTTCTAAGTTCTAGGGGCCTGATGACCTCCGATGTTAAGTTCCACAGTGCTCAGAACAATTTGAAGCTATGTATCCTTCCATTACCCGAATTTAATGAAATATAATCTATATGTTGGCCCAGCCTAGGCCTACTTTACCTATGAAAACCCTGTGAGAGTTCTTCTAATAGTTTCGGTGAGTAGCGTAATGTGACAGACAAAAAAACGGACAAACAGGAAGACAGTATTTTAATAAATGGTGTTATTATAATCTGTTACTACGTCACCCGAAGTCTGTTTTTGGCAAATATTATCAATTTGCAGATACGACGGTTTTAAAGTTTTGTTATTACTATAAACACAGATTCCTTGCGTGATTTTACAGACACAGTTGGTAAGACATCGACACTTCGTGCTCTTCCCAACTACACTCCTGGAAATGAAAAAAAGAACACATTGACACCGGTGTGTCAGACCCACCATACTTCTTCCGGACACTGCGAGAGGGCTGTACAAGCAATGATCACACGCACGGCACAGCGGACACACCAGGAACCGCGGTGTTGGCCGTCGAATGGCGCTAGCTGCGCAGCATTTGTGCACCGCCGCCGTCAGTGTCAGCCAGTTTGCCGTGGCATACGGAGCTCCATCGCGGTCTTTAACACTGGTAGCATGCCGCGACAGCGTGGACGTGAACCCTATGTGCAGTTGACGGACTTTGAGCGAGGGCGTATAGTGGGCATGCGGGAGGCCGGGTGGACGTACCGTCGAATTGCTCAACACGTGGGGCGTGAGGTCTCCACAGTACATCCATGTTGTCGCCAGTGGTCGGCGGAAGGTGCACGTGCCCGTCGACCTGGGACCGGACCGCAGCGACGCACGGATGCACGCCAAGACCGTTGGATCCTACGCAGCGCCGTAGGGGACCGCACTGCCACTTCCCTGCAAATTAGGGACACTGTTGCTCCTGGGGTATCGGCGAGGACCATTCGCAACCGTCTCCATGAAGCTGGGCTACGGTCCCGCACACCGTTAGGCCGTCTTCCGCTCACGCTCCAACATCGTGCAGCCCACCTCCAGTGGTGTCGCGACAGGCGTGAATGGAGGGACGAATGGAGACGTGTCGTCTTCAGCAATGAGAGTCGCTTCTGCCTTGGTGCCAATGATGGTCGTATGCGTGTTTGGCGCCGTGCAGGTGAGCGCCACAATCAGAACTGCATACGACCGAGGCACACAGGGCCAACATCCGGCATCATGGTGTGGGGTGCGATCCCCTACACTGGCCGTACACCTCTGGTGATCGTCGAGGGGACACTGAATACTGCACGGTACATCCAAACCGTCATCGAACCCACCCTTCTACCATTACTAGACCGGCAAGGGAACTTGCTGTTCCAACAGGACAATGCACGTCCGCATGTATCCCGTGCCACCCAACGTGCTCTAGAAGGTGTAAGTCAACTACCCTGGCCAGCAGGATCTCCGGATCTGTCCCCCATTGAGCATGTTTGGGACTGGATGAAGCGTCGTCTCACGCGGTCTTCACGTCCAGCACGAACGCTGGTCCAACTGAGGCGCCAGGTGGAAATGGCATGGCAAGCCGTTCCACAGGACTACACGCAGCATTTCTACGATCGTCTCCATGGCAGAATAGCAGCCTGCATTGCTGCGAAAGGTGGATGTACACTGTACTAGTGCCGACATTGTGAATGCTCTGTTGCCTGTGGTTCTGTCAGTGTGATCATGTGATGTACCTGACCCCAGGAATGTGTCAATAAAGTTCCCCTTCCTGGGACAATGAATTCACGGTGTTCTTGTTTCAATTTCCAGGAGTGTATGTTCGACGGGACAGTGATACACCCTGTCCTTTCCGTGGACAGGTGTTAGGCTTCTAAAGGCAGGTTTCGGAACCTCATTGCACGTAATCTGCCTAGAAGGAAGGTCACGCCTCTACACTTAACGAATCACGCGATGGAGTTACAACGTGTAATCGTGGTCTTGGATGCATTAAAATATTCGTCAAGCTCCGCGTTTCTTTGCGTTGCTCAATGAAAGCATTTCCCACTTTGAATATTTGAGGTAAACAGTGGTCAGTTAGCGTTAATAATTATTCTTGGATCAGAAATTTGTACAGAACTTGAATATTTACGGTAACTTTTACTGATATCACGTATCTTAAGCATCGATTCGCATGCGACAGCGTGCGCCACCTGACATGTTCGAAAACGTCGTGCATGAAAACGGTACCTCCGTTTCTGTTAGTAACAGATCGGCTGTTTGAGATCGCCCTTGGCTTAGGAATCTTTTCTTTATGAAAAAAGTGG
Organism: Schistocerca gregaria; assembly: GCF_023897955.1. Lineage (NCBI taxonomy): Eukaryota > Metazoa > Arthropoda > Insecta > Orthoptera > Acrididae > Schistocerca > Schistocerca gregaria. The sequence goes on from NC_064926.1 coordinate 50,825,016, forward strand.
ATTGTCGTACTGTCACTACCCCACAGTACAGAGTCAATATACGAATAGCACACTCTTCCTCCTGTTTCGGCAAATAGAGTAAATCGTTTGGTATTTTTGGATTTTATGTGGTTTATAAAACCTTAAGAAAATTTATTTTTACTATCACTTCGCACCAAAAATAAGCCAAGGATTCTTAGTCAACTACTCACAGCAAATGCCAGACATTGTTACGACATATTCGTAGCATACCGATATCGATTATCCTTGAAAGTGTTCTTGATATATTTATCCATTGCCGAGGTACGGAAGTTCAAAATTACCCCTTTTACATGTAAAATATACAAGTAAAAACCGATAAAAGTGCCAGGTTTAAATAACCACAAAAAATTGTTGAAATTGTTCAGTATTGTCTAGGCATTTATCTAGGAGCACCGTCTTCCCTTCCCCCTATGAACCATGCACCTTGCCGTTGGTGGGGACGCTTGCGTGCCTCAGCGATACAGATAGCCGTACCGCAGGTGCAACCACAGCGGAGGGGTATCTGTTGAGAGACCAGACAAACTTGTGCTTCCTGAAGAGGGGCAGCAGCCTTTTCAGTAGTTGTAGGGGCAGCAGTCTGGATGACTGACTGATCTGGTCTTGTAACACTAACCAAAACGGCCTTGCCATGCTGGTACTGCGAACGGCTGAAAGCAAGGGGAAACTACAGCCGTAATTTTTCCTGAGGGCATGCAGTTTTACTGTATTGTTAAATAATGATGGCGTCCTCTTGGATAAAATATTCCGGAGGTAAAATAGTCCCCCATTCGGATCTCCGGGCGGGGACTACTCAAGAGAATGCCTTTATCAGGAGAAAGAAAACTGGCGTTCTACGGATCGGAGCGTGGAATGTCAGATCCCTAAATCGGGCAGGTAGGTTAGAAAATTTAAAATGGGAAATGGATAGGTTAAAGTCAGAAATAGTGGGAATTAGTGAAGTTCGGTGGCAGGAGGAGCAAGACTTTTGGTCAGGTGAATAGAGGGTTACAAATACAAAATCAAATATGGGTAATGCAGGAGTAGGTTTAATAATGAATAAAAAAAATTGGAGTGCACGTAAGCTACTACAAACAGCATAGTGACCACATTACTGTGGTCAAGATACATACGAAGCCCATGCCTACTACAATAGTACAAGTTTATATGCCAACTAGCTCTACAGATGATGAAGAAATTTATTAGTCATGGGTGACTGGAATTCGAGAGTAGGAAAAGGGAGAGAATTAAACATAGTAGGTGAATATGGATTGGGGGTAAGAAATGAAAGAGGAAGCCGTCTGGTAGAATTCTGCATAGAGCATAACTTAATCATAGCTAACACTTGGTTTAAGAACCATAAAAGAAGGTTGTATACGTGGGAGAGTCCTGGAGATACTAGGAGGTATCAGATAGATTATATAATGGTAAGAGAGAGATTTAGGAACCAGGTTTTGAATTGTAGGACATTTGCAGGGGCATATGTGGACTCTGACCACAATCTATTGGTTAGGAACTGTAGATTAAAACTGAAAAAAAACCTGCAAAAAGATCGGAATTTAAGGAAATCGGACTTGGATAAACTAAAAGAATCAGAGGTTGTACAGATTTTCAGGGATAGTATAAGGGAACAATTGACAGGAATGGGGGAAATAAATACAGTAGAAGAAGAATGAGTAGCTCTGAGGTATGAAGTAGTGAAGGCAGCAGAGGATCAAGTTGGTAAAAAGACGAGGGCTGGTAGAAATCCTTGGGTAAAAGAAGAAATATAGAATTTAATTGATGAAAGAGGAAAATATAAAACCGCAGTAAATGAAGCAGGCAAATATGAATACAAACGACTCAAAAATGAGATCTACAGGAAGTGCAAAATGGCTAAGCAGGGATGGCTAGAAAAATATAAGGATGTAGAGGCTTATCTCACTAGGGGTAAGATAGATACTGCCTGCAGGAAAATTAAAGAGACCTCTGGAGAAAAGAGAACCACTTCTATCAATATCAAGAGCTCAGATGGAAAGCCAGTTCCAAACAAAGAAGCGAAAGCACAAAGGTGGAAGGAGTATATAGAGGGTCTACACAAGGGCGATGTAATTGAGGGCAACATTATGGAAATGGAAGAGGATGTAGATGAAGATCAAATGGGAGATACGGTACTGCGTGAATAGTTCGACAGAGCACTGAAAGACCTAAGTCGAAACAAGGCCCCGGGAGTGGACAACATTCCATTAGAACTACTGACAGCCTTAGGAGAGGGCAACATTATGGAAATGGAAGAGGATGTAGATGAAGTTCAAATGGGAGATACGGTACTGCGTGAAGAGTTTGACAGAGCACTGAAAGACCTAAGTCGAAACAAGGCCCCGGGAGTGGACAACATTCCATTAGAACTACTGACAGCCTTAGGAGAGGCAGTCTTGACATAACTCTACCATCTGGTGAGCAATATGTATGAGACAGCCGAAAAACCCTCAAACTTGAAGAAGAATATAATAATTCTAATCCCAAAGAAAGCAGGTGTTGACAGATGTGAACATTACCGAACTATCAGTTTAATAAGTCACAGCTGCAAAATACTAACGCGAATACCTTACAGACGAATGGAAAAACTGGCAGAAGCCGACCTCGGGGAAGATCAGTTGGATTCCGTAGAAATGTTGGAACACGTGAGGCAATACTGACCTTACGACTTATCTTAGAAGAAAGATCAAGGAATGGCAAACCTACGTTTCTAGTATTTGTAGACTTAGAGACAGCTTTTGACAATGTTGACTAGAATACACTCTTTCAAATTCGAAAGTTGGCAGGGGGTAAAATACAGAAAGCAAAAGGCTATTTACAATTTGTACAGAAACCAGATGGGAATTATATGAGTCGAGGGGCAATGGAAGCAGTGGTTGGGAAAGGAGTGAGACACGGTTGTAGCCTGTCCAAGATTTTATTCAATCTGTATATTGAGCAAGCAGTAAAGGAAACAAAAGAAAAATTCGGAGTAGGTATTAAAATCCATGGATTTTTCCTCAAGAAATTGCAACGTAATGGAATACAACATTCACCATGTAGACTTTTCTCCATGGGAGTAATGTCTCGAAGTGTCTACGCTTTGATCGTTCCCTGGAAGACCAGTGGTAGTTTCCGAAGCACATCTGGAGGAATTCTGTAATCTGTGCAACATCAGAGTGTTCATGAAACACAGAAATTGCATCGGGATTGAATACAACAGGCAATATGCGGACGTTTCTCCATGGGAGTAATGTCTCAATCTCTCTACGCTTACATCGTTCCTTGGAAGACAAGTAGTAGTTTTCGAAGCACATCTGGAGGCATCCTGTAATCTGGAGAAAAAATAACCTTGAGGTTCGCCGATGACATTGTAATTCTGTCAGAGACAGCAAGAGCAGTTGAATGGAATGGAGAGTGTCTTGAAAGGAGAATATAAGATGAACATCAATAAAAGCAAAACGAGGATAATGGAATGTAGTCGAATTAAATCGGGTGATGCTGAGGGAACTAGATTAGGAAATTAGACGCTTAAAGTAGTAAATGAGTTCTGCTATTTGGGGAGCAAAATAACTGATGATGGTAGAAGTAGAGAGGATCTGAAATGTGCACTGGCAATGGCAAGGAAAGCGTTTCATAAGAAGAGAAATTTGTTAACATCGAGTATAGATTTAAGTGCTAAGAAGTCGTTTCTGAAAGTATTTGTATTGAGTGTAGCTATGTATGGAAGTGACACATGGACGATAAATAGTTTGGACAAGAAGAGAATTGAAGCTTTCGAAATGTGGTGCTACAGAAGAACGCCGAAGATTAGATGGGTAGATCACATAACTAATGAGGAAGTGTTGAATAGGATTGGGGAGAAGGGAAGTTTGTGGCACAACTTGACTAGAAGAAGGGATCGATTGGTAGGACATGTTCTGAGGCATCAAGGAATCACTAATTTAGTATTGGAGGGCAGCGTGGAGGGTAAAAATCGTAGAGGGAGACCAAGAGATGAATGTACTAATCAGATTCAGAAGGATGTAGGTTGCAGTAAGTACTGGGAGATGAAGAAGCTTGCACAGGATAGAGTAGAATGGAGAGCTGCATCAAACCAGTCTCCGGACTGAAAACGGCAACAACAACATCGTCTTCCAGTTTTCAAAGATCTTTATCCTTTATCGAGCAACACACCAAAATACATGGTTTTAGGGTATCAAAACCGAGCCCCTGATCCCAAGACAGCCATGTACAACGAATGGGTGTAAGTTTTGAGATATGTGCCTAAGATCGTAATCTTGGACAAACTTTAAAATATCTTTGATATCTTTATCCGTTTCCGGAATGCAGAGATTCGAAGTTGCCCTACCTGTACACGTAAAAGACGCATGTAAAAAGCGGTTTATGGTGAAAACGTACTTTATAAAGTGACTTAGAAGGGAGAAATATGCTGTAAAGTGTCTCCGGTGTCACCAGAATGGTTCTGTAAACCCAATATCATAGTACTGAGGCATATACGAAATTTTCATGCACATAAAATCCGTTCAGTTCCGCGTTACTTCAATTTCACATAAGTAAACTAGCAAAATTTTATTGACCAGTAAAGTTCTTTTCATGCGAGTGAAATGCTCTGCTGTTTCAGCGAAAAAGAGAAAACCCGTGAAAACGCTCTTATTGGAGCAATGAAAGAGCGAATATGGTTCTGTGTAAAAGACCATGACTGGAAAGTGGGCTACCAGCTGTCTCTTTCTACTTTCCTCAGCAGCTTTGCAAATTTTTCCAAAACTTTTGGCATGTCAACATATTAGAACTTTTTATTCTGAGAAAGAAGGACCAGAGGCTGTCAAAACGAGATGTAAAAGTAATAAATACTGGAAGATTCTAGATAGACTGGAGGATTGTAGATAGAGCGAACGAGACAGTGGCAGAGGGATGGAGACAGGGACATAGTGGCAGTGGAACATAGTTGACAGTGACAGAACAGTGACAGGAAAAAATGTGGAGCACCGTTTGGCTGTGTGTGTGTGTGGGGGGGGGGGGGGGGGGGGGGGGGAGAAAGACAAGGAGAAAATGGGAGTGAATGAGAGCCAGTGATAATGAGAGACGGAATCAGCGACAATTAAAACGAGGAAGAAATAATGTGATCAAAAGTATCCGGACTATAGGCTGAAAATGGCTTACAAGTTCGTGGCGCCCTCCATCGGTAATGCTGCAATTCAGTGTGGTGTTGGCCCACACATAACCTTGATAACAGCTTCTACTCTCGCTTAACCTTGATAACAGCTTCTACTCTCGCAAGCATATGTTCAACCAGGTTCTTGGGGAATGGCAGCCCACTCTTCTCGGAGTGCTGCCCTGATGAGAGGTATCAATGTCGGTCGGTGAGGCCTGGCACGAAGTCGGCGTTCCAAGACATACCATAAGTGTTCTATGGGATTCGGGTCACCACTGCACCACAGGACGTGCATTATGAACAGGTGATCGATCGTGTTGAAAGATGCAAACGCAATCCCCGAATTCCTCTTCAACAGTGGGAACCAAGAAGGTGCTTAAAACATCAATGCAGGCCTGTGATGTGATAGTGCCACACAAAACAACAAGGGGTGCAAGTCCCCTCCAAGAAAAACACGACAACACCATAACACCACCGCCTCAGAATTTTTATGATGGCACTACACACGCTGGCAGATGGCGTTCACCGGGCATTCACGACACGTACACCCTGCCATCGGATGGCCAAATTGTGTACCGTGATTCGTCACCCCACACAACGTTTTTCCACTGTTCAATCGTCCAGTGTTTACGCTCCTGACACCAAGTGAGGGGTGGCTTATGAGCAGCTGCTGGACCATGAAATCCAAGTTTTCTCACCTCCCGCCTAACTGTCACAGTACTTGCAGTGTATCCTGATGCAGTTTGGAATTCCTGTGTGGTGGTGTGGATAGATGTCTGCTTATCACACAGTACGAGGCTCTTCAAATGTCGGCGGTCCGCCAACAGACGAGGTCTGCCTGTACGCTTTTGTGCTGTACGTGTCCCTTCGCGTTTCCACTTCACTATCACGCCGTAAACAGTGGAGCTAGGGACGCTTAGGATTGTGGAAATCGCACGTACAGACGTGTGACACAACTCACACCCAATCACCTGACCACGTTGGAAGTTCGTGAGATCCGCGGAGCGCCCCTTCTGCTCTCCCACGATGTGTAATGATTACTGAGGTCGCTGGTTTGGAGTACCTGCCAATAGGTGACAGCACAATGGACCTAATAAGAAAAACGTATGTGTTTAGGGGTGTCCGGATACCTTTGATCACATAGTGTAGATAGTAGTGTTGAGTGGTTCATAAGATAGGTAAATAAGTTAGTGAAACAAATGTGAAGTAGAAATTAGAAAATAAATGAGAAACTTAGTTTAGTTTAGAAGAATTACACAGTGGCAAACAGCGGACAGAGCAGTAGTGACAGAAGAGCCAATGACCGTGAAGTCAGCAAGTTCAGGAGAAGCCATCGCCCTCACCACATCAGCGGAAGCTGTCGATTCAGCCGTCAGGGCATCGCCCGACCGGCTCACGTGTTTCTCAATTGTCACATGTGATCAAAGGCCCTCGCCTACATCGCAAGAGCCAATGACCGACATTAAGAAGATTCTTCAAGAAGCTTTTCAACGTGACAGAAGAGGCAATGACCGTGAAGTCGTTCACCTCCAGTGAACTGAAGTGAATAAATACGCGAGACGCAGTGGGCCCGACATGAGTAGCAGTAGTTTTAAGTCAGTTTCGGTGCTGAAGACCGTCATGCAAGAAGAGACTACATCAAACACAGCAGACGCACCAAGTCCGCTTCTGTAATGGAATAGCAAGCAGCAGCCTCGGCGCCAGAACACAGAAGGTATTTGAAGTCTGATCTTTACTACCCGTGTGACTCGTGAGGACGGGAAGAAGACGGCCTCACATCAGCAGTCACGTGTGAGCTAGGATGAAGATCTGACAGCCGAAGACTGGCAAGCGGGAGTCCGTTGTTCGAGTCCTGGACACTGGCCGTCCCCCGCCGCGCCGCTCCGCTGGCCGACGCACAACACTGACACACGCGGCCGCTTACAGAAGAGAAACATCCGAGGTATCACCATCCGATTCACGACTTCGATCTCAATAATTAAACGGGCCACAGCACGATGCGCGTCTCCAGTCAACTGGCCGGGACGGCGACACGAGATACACACCGTCACGCGTAATCAGACGCCGCCGCTGCCACAGCAGAAGCCTTCGGAAACGACACAGCTGCCGCTCTCCGAGCCAGAACATGCAGTAAGGAAACAGGTAGTTGTACAAAACTTTCAATAAAAGTTATCTTATGTTAAAATGTTTCACTCTACCTCATACCCGTGCCAAGGAAGAACCCACTTTGCCCACATGTTGTTAAGGGAGAAAAATAAATTTATTTAGTGTTTCTCACCCTGACATAATGCTTTACAATCAAATGCCTTTAGCAGTAATGCTTATCATGTCAGTTGACTAGCAACAAAAGAGAAAACCCAGTTACATTTAGTGTCAGAAGTGTTACAGAAGCAATGAGAAATTACAGCAGCAATGGGAAGGGATAAATGAGACAGTAGCAATAAGAGAGAGGAAGAAGGAGACAGTGACAGTGAGAGGAGACAGTAGTAGTAGGAGAGAACAAAGGATACTATGGCGGTGAGACAAGAGGCAGTGAGAGCTACATAGGCACAAAGAAATAATGACGATCACTTGCACATAATGTGCACGTGACATTGGGAAAGCGGGAGTGGGTTGGCGTGGGTCAGAGTGGTGGACCTAGTGGGTGTGAGCAAGTCACAGTTAGGGCGCCTATGGGAGAAGGAGATGAGCTGCATGTTAAAAAACAGCGCCAATATCTTTGCAATCCTTGATTTTTAGTAAAAGCTCTAAAGTGCTGAGAAAGGTAGAGCGAGGCATCTAGTACTCCACTTTTCAGTTAGTCTTTTAAATAGGAGCATATTCTCTCTTCTACGTGCTCCCATAGAAGTGTTTATCTGCTGGTTCCATGCAGTTCAGGAAAAGGAGTGCGAGGCTTTCAATCTGCATATTTCAGTTTCAGTTATATTTATACACTCCTGGAAACTGAAATAAGAACACCGTGAATTCATTGTCCCAGGACGGGGAAACTTTATTGACACATTCCTGGGGTCAGATACATCACATGATAACACTGAGAGAACCACAGGCACATAGACACAGGCAACAGAGCATTCACAATGTCGGCACTAGTACAGTGTTTGACGGTTTGGATGTACTGTGCACTATTCAGTGTCCCCTCGACGATCACCAGAGGTGTACGGCCAGTGTAGGAGATCGCTCCCCACACCATCATGCCGGGTGTTGGCCCTGTGTGCCTCGGTCGTATGCAGTCCTGATTGTGGCGCTAACCTGCACGACGCCAAACACGCATACGACCATCATTGGCACCAAGGCAGAAGCGACTCTCATCGCTAAAGACGACACGTCTCCATTCGTCCCTCCATTCACGCCTGTCACGACACCACTGGAGGCGGGCTGCACGATGTTGGGGCGTGAGCGGAAGACGGCCTAACGGTGTGCGGGACCGTAGCCCAGCTTCATGGAGACGGTTGCGAATGGTCCTCGCCGATACCCCAGGAGCAACAGTGTCCCTAATTTGCTGGGAAGTGGCGGTGCGGTCCCCTACGGCACTGCGTAGGATCCTACGGTCTTGGCGTGCATCCGTGCGTCGCTGCGGTCCGGTCCCAGGTCGACGGGCACGTGCACCTTCCACCGACCACTGGCGACAACATCGATGTACTGTGGAGACCTCACGCCCCACGTGTTGAGCAATTCGGCGGTACGTCCATCCGGCCTCCCGCATGCCCACTATACACCCTCGCTCAAAGTCCGTCAACTGCACATACGGTTCACGTCCACGCTGTCGCGACATGCTACCAGTGTTAAAGACTGCGATGGAGCTCCGTATGCCACGGCAAACTGGCTGACACTGACGGCGGCGGTGCACAAATGCTGCGCAGCTAGCGCCATTCGACGGCCAACACCGCGGTTCCTGGTGTGTCCGTTGTGCCGTGCGTGTGATCATTGCTTGTACAGCCCTCTCGCAGTGTCCGGAGCAAGTATGGTGGGTCTGACACACCGGTGTCAATGTGTTCTTTTTTCCATTTCCAGGAGTGTATTTTAACGATTAGCAGAAAAGAATTTATAATGTGGATTTTGCAGTTTACATTCTTATGTAATTTGAGCACTAGGAAATTATTTAATGCATTACCTGTGTTAAAGTGTATAGAAGCACTATGAGAAAACGACATGCTATACAGCCTCTGAAATTATGTATAATTGCTGATGCTCTATTGTGATATCACACACAGGAAGGTACATGTCGTCTGTGAGTAAATTTATTTATCAGATCTTGTATCTGTATGCTTAATTTGTGTGTTTGTTTCCAGATATTTCTAATCCAGAAGATCAGATTGATTAAAGAGAAATGCGAGTGTTGAATTGAAGATACATTTTCCTTTCTGATCAGCCAACACGCACAGAGGGAGAGACGATACTTCAAGACCTCGTGTAATTATGTAATAGGCGTATTTAAACTGTTTTAGCATGTAATTATCTGAACTGTTTCTTATTTAAATTGTTTTGTTAATTAAATTGCATTGTGTATTATTGAGAAAGAGCGGGAAACCGCGCATAGATACATTTTGAGAAAGAGCGGGAAACAGCGCGCAGTAATACATCTGTAATGGTAGCAGGGATTGTCTGCACCAAAAACCATTGTTGGCCGCGAGACCGCACTTTTGTAGCATTGAGCGTTGGAAGCGAGCAGTTGCGAGTAAGATGTGAGACGAGGCAGTCGTAGCTAGCGAGACATGAGAGGAGGTCGCTGTAAGCGAGGTATGAATTAACACTTTGAAAGAAGCGGTGTGCTCGCCAGCCACTCGCTATATGTAGCGCAATGCTAGTTTTTAAGAATTTTTGTAAAGAACTATACCCCTTGTAATTCTTTGTCAAGATCGTTCTCAGAATATAATTAACTTCTACCAGATTAAATGCATTAAGAATTTTCTATCCCAAAATCATTCACGTAAATGCTTTACGGAATTTATTGTTATCTTAAAAGAAAAGTCTAAACTGAGCTTCAGCTTTTATCAAATCTAAATTAACTTCAACTTAAAGAATTCCAGTCACAAAGTATTATGAAACTCCACCAGCAGCTTATAATTATGTTAAAGAGAAGTAAGTATATTCATTCCACAGTTTGCTGTAGCAGTCAGATGGCGATCCAGTATAAATAATTAAAGGTAAGAATCAGTCTTAATAATTTCAGGTAACGACTGAGGGCCACGGCGACAACACATTTTATGTTTCGTCGTAATAATCAGCAGGTAGTCTTGACAGAGCAGCAGTTAAAAGATTTTAAGAGACGCAGCGTTCAGTCAGCAAGCAAACGTTCATCCAATATTAGACGGGAAGGTTTCACTCGAAATAGTTTCAAGCTATACATCCTCTGTGAGTCGAGTTTACACAGCCAACGAAAACGGCCATCACATTTCTACCACATCCGCGAATAGTGTGCGGCTGTTTGCAGATGCATGTGCACACTGCCAACGTCTCAAGTTTCTGCACTCTCAGGAAATTTTCAGTCTTCGGAAAATGTATCTACGTATGATATTCGAATACTCAAAATAACCAGCTAAAGTGTGTCCGGCACATGAGGCAAATTTTGTTTAACCCTATAAAACGCTTCAAATCAAACTAATCGGCATGGATACTCAACATTTGATCCTTCCAAGATGATGTCGCTCAGGTACGGCGGTCAAATGATGTTACTGAGTAACCATTTTGTGAGTACTTTTGTGATAACTCTCTTTCGTCACACGACCTGCCTTGCTTGCACGTGTGAATACATGGTGGTACAGGTAAATAACTTCAGCATATGTAGAAAGAAAACTGTACTTAGCTCTTACAAGATATTATGAGAATTAACTTTGCGACTTCCTTCGACGAATAAATAGTCGCTTTAAGGTATACGATTGATAATTTTTACTTATGGACCGTCTGACAGCAACTGAATAAAACACAATTTTAGTGCCATACGCGTTTCGCCTTTATTTCCTGCAAGGCATCATCAGTGGCCTGGAATATGTACGTATGTTAGCTATTTAATTTACATTTTTTGTCACTGTGCCTATAGGTTATAAACAGTTCTGGTGGTTGGTATTTCCTATTAAGTAGTAATGTTTTGAACTGCACTTACAGGTTGCGTGGACAATTTCCTACATATTACGCTCCTGTTGCAGTTTTGGTGTTGTTCTTCTTCTTCTTATGAATGCCAATTTCCGGTTTTGCAATGTTTTGGTTTCTGTTGCCGACTGTCACATGTTTTCGCCGAAGATCGAATGTTATTGCTAACTTTCGAGTGTAATTATTGAAGTATCTGTGATCTGCTCGCGTATGCATTTGTTCGTGCGTTGTGTGTGTGTGTGTGTGTGTGTGTGTGTGTGTGTGTGTGTGTGTGTGTGTATGTGTGTGTGTGTGTTTTGGTGTGATATAATTTTTTGTGCTGTGTCTGTGTGTTTTTGTGCGGTTTAATTTTTTGTTTTGTTTTATGTTATCATTGCCTTTATTAAATGTAGTAGGGAGCCTGTGCTGATGTGTTTTTGTTCATTTATCACATGTTTGTTTTCTGGATGTGGACGGCCCATAAGTAAAAATTATCAATATACCGTAATATTATACGCAACTGAGGAAGACAGGAGTAAAAAATTGAAGTCGCTTTAAGGCTTGCAGAAAGCATATTTTAAGGTCGAATAATCTTAACTGTTTGCATAACGTCCCTAGAACTCTTTGTGGTAACAAATGCTGGAGTATTTCGGTTACGGCGTCCACGGCCCGAGTAATCATAGCTGTCAGCGGCAGAATTAGTTGCTCTACAGCGCCGATGAACCGGGAGAGCGGCAACAAAAGCAGCGGCGGTCTGGGTGGCGCACCCCACGGCGTGTCCTATCGCCACACCGCATCTTCGCCAGCGACCGTCGCGACATCCCAGCCGTTACCGCCCCTATTAACCAAAGTCAATTATTTGTACCCTTGAAACAAATTAGCGGAAACAATAAATTAAGCGCTCAGAGCAGAGAAAACGTCGTGCATCTAGAACTGTTGCGTTTTCCAAATATTTGCTCTGGGTCTGAAAGTCATCATTGCAGTTCATCGTTTGTCTTGTAGTTAGGTACAATACTCCTTTAAATAATACATTACCGTATAATTTAGCAATTTTTATCTACTAATAGTCTACACGTTGCAACGCAGTTGCGTCATAAGAGGTGAAAAGCATTAACAAAATACTTTTGAATGAGGTCAGTAAGTTCGATGTGTCTCATAGAACTATTTAATAGCACCTAAGTATCGACGACATGTGAAAGGCTAACAACAAACCTACTATTGTACCCTGAAATGTGTTTCATTCATTATCTGTATCAACACTGTATTCAAAAAGTCTGAATAACAAGAATTTTTGAGTCTGTTATGTAAAAGAATAGGTCCAGTGGCAGAGATGCTGAGTGGCAGATAGGCACAACACAAGGACATCAACATACCACCGACAGAAATACTCACGTCATTGGACAACACATCCATGTACACCTATATCACCACCACAAAAACCATCAATATTATCAAACAACAATCAGAACAGGCACATATTCCCAAACCCCACGTAAAAGAAATAACTAGCGTTCTAAAACTAATCACAGACCAAAACTATTTCTCATTTGACAATCAGTTCCACTCACAAGAAGACGGGCTTCCAATGGGGTCACCAGTCACTGGATCCTAGCCAACATTTTTCTCAGTCACATTGAACATAAAATATTTGAAACAGTAGTAAGACCCAAACAATACCAGATAATATATTAGTATCGTTATGTAGAGGACATCATATGCCTTCTACATGAAATACCCAGTCGCATCCAACAACTCCACAGTGATATAAACAAAGCACCCTCAAAAATAAAATTCACCACAGGAACATAAAAAGACAAAATGTTAACTTTCCTTGACTGTACAGTACAGAGACACAACAACCAACACCAATTCTCCTTATTCAGAAAAGTACCCAAAACCAGCACAGTCATTCATTTTAATCATCCGGTCACACGCAAACTACTCAACTTCCAATACATGCTGCACAGGCTGAACAGAACTCCACTCACTGAAAACAACTATAACAATGAATTACAGACAATCAGACAAACAGCTTAAGAGAATGGATACGATACAAACACTATATATTAACTGAACCACAAAATTAAAACAAGATTAAAAAGGATATCCAACAAAAAAACAAAATCCTTCTCACCAGCTTACAAACACACAGAACACAAATATGAGCACACCTGAACAAGAAACATCCACAACAACAAACAAGTGGTTTTCTCTCACCTACAACAACAAAGCAGCCCACAGAATAGGCAACATCCTCAAAAAGCAAGGGCAAAAAATAGCCTTAAGGACCCACAACTCAACACAGAGAAAACTAAGGACAACCAACACAAGCACAGACAAACACAACACATCTAGAATATACCAATAACATGTCAGGACTGCAAATCAGTTGATATAGGACAGACAAGGAGAAACTTTAATAAAAAAATACACAGAACACAAAAGAGCATTCAAAGGTAACAGCTGTCATTACACATTTGCTCAACACCTTCTGGACAAAAAACAGACTTGAATACTGTCTTGAAAATTCTCAAATGCAGCAACAGCTCCCCACAAAAGCTAACAACTGCAGAAAATTATCAATATAAAAAGTTATAGTTGAAGGAAAACAAGTAATAAATGAATACACAATTCTCTGTTGTGCAACTCTGTTCTCTGCCCCCAAAGAATTATTAGATAACACCGACCTATAGAACTCCCCCACGCCCTTTACCCTTCACACACACACACACACAAACACACACACACACACACACACACACACACACACACACACACACATACATATACACACACACACACACACAAAACTAAATACATAAAATAATAATAATAATAATGAAAAATACTCAAACCTATCTCTCTCACTCTCTCTCGCTCTCTCTCTCTCTCTCTTTCACACACACACAAAATGGCACATACACCTCTTAAAGATTCAAAACAACCGTCAGGGACACCTTCAACTGCTCCTCGGTCCGCCCTCTTGTTTTTACTGCTGTTAAACAGTGAAACAGTGATGGTGACAGCTCCATATACAGAACTTCACAGTGAAGAAGATGAGGGGACAAGAAAACGTTAATGAAACATAATGTAAATACCTTACGAAAACCACAGCATGTGGTAAAAAGGTGTGAATACATAACTTTTTGTGTTCTTCAAAAGTTGGTAATTAGAATTTAAAAACTAATATTTAAATTTGTACAATTATAAAGAACTTTCTTTATGTTTAACAGCCATAAAATAAAAGCTCATTGATGGTGCTAAAATGCAGTGTAACATGTTTGGGATATAAAACAAACAAAATTGTGTTTTGCGACCCCATCTGAAAACATGTATAGAATAACAGTCATAGACTGATAATATTGTCAACTCCATCATGGATTTTCCATTCTTAGAATAGATCGAATGTTGCACCTGAATTGGTATGAATGTAGCACATAATTATTTTTTAAAAACTATTATGGTTTTTATGGGGAAAATGAACACACAATATCTATATAAAAAGTAAAATAATAATAGCAACGATTTTAACGTATATGGAACTAATATGTACAGTAGCTACAACCAATAGTCTGTGAAATTGGACTTCATAAGCAACCTGAGCTATCAGTAATCGGAATATAACCTGCATAACAATGTGTGCGTGTTGTATGAGTGTCAGTTTCACAGTCATTTAAGCTCTCGACAGATTGTTACATGAAAAACTTTAAACTAACATTTGGATGAGCTATCTGACTGTGTATTTGAATAAGAATTTTCAAGTGATTCAGAGTCTTAATTAAGTAACGGAATCTACTGGACTAGAGTACGTGACATGTTATGGTGTGCGTGTGTCTCTGTTTTGGCCCGAAGTTTTGCACTCACCTCTTTAGATGACTATCTTTTTCCATGTGGCTGACAGCAATGCAGAGCAGCATTCAGCAGCAGCTAAAGCTTATTGTTACTAAGACTGAATTTAATAAAAAGTAGTTAGATTGGGCGCTGTTAACTACTAAATAACTTTTGAGAAGGGATTTCATTAATTAAGTTTATTTAAAACTTCAGAATCATAATGAACAAATATGACAATGACAAATGACATATGTGTCAGTAATAAGGTGGCTTCTTTCACTGACAAGCAAAACATGGGATTATTGCAAACTAGGACTAACAATCACGAGCTTAACCGTGCAATTCGTTTTGAACTATGCTTGCGAACTTTACCTTGAATTCCATCTTCAAACGTAGTTAAGCCATCTGAATCTCTCCTAGTTATTTAAATGAAATCAGGCCTTGAGAGTGGTAAGATCTGCCATCACGGATATGAGGGCAACGTGACACGTCTTCTGTCTGAGCTCTCGACCGACACTACTACATCCACTCTCGCAGACAGACCTTGTCTCACAACAATGCTTCGAATCGCTCTCCCATGTTTCGCCCTCAGGCTGTTACCATCGATATCTGAATGCTTACATAATACAAAGAATAGCTTATGTTGGACCTATTGTTTTATGTAATGGAGAGTTCTGACACACTCCCTACACGATAAAAAGTATATACTACCATTTGGCCGTCCTGTGCACAGATATCTGTTGATTTGGAGTCCAGAAGGCACACGGTACTGATCTGTTGAACTATGCAACAATGGTAGATCAAAATTCTGTAATTTATAATTGTGGACTATATTACTATACAACACTACGCTACCCTGCTTGGTATCACAATCTTGATGGATTTCTCATCTGTCTGGATGGTTAGACCAAGGCGCACTGATGTACAACTCAGGATTCACAGCGATGCTGTTGTGCCACCCAAGGTGTAGAGATTGGGGGATGGCTGTCAAAGTCTCAGGAAACCCTTCCTGGTCCTCCCCGATTATCATCTCCTCATTGCTTCCAGAAGGTTGTTGTAGGTGGATGTTCTAGCGTGGCGTGTCTCGTTATCATGACGTTCGGCTTCTTATTAGTTGTCTCTGAACAAAGTAGGCTTGCAGTTCATAAGTTAATATTTTAGCTGTCAGATGACGGCGGTAACTGATAGTGGTCATTTGATATCGAACATCCCTCACAAGCATTTGTCACCTCCATAAGACTCTCCGAGACCCCGTAATTCCGCCTCTAACCTTGATAATTGCTTCACTTCGTCGAGGAAAAAAGTCCACATTTTATTCAGGCAGTTCACACCCAGCTGAACCCACTCATTGTTGATTAGATCCTGGCGAACTACCAAAACGAGGGTCATGTTGATCGCTACACTTCATCAGCTGCTCCAAATAGTGCCAGACACACTGCTGGCCATTAAAATTGCTACGCCACGAAGATGACGTGCTACAGATTCGAAATTTAGCCGACAGGAAGAACATGCTGTAATCTGCAAACGATTAGATTCTCAGAGCATTCACACAAGGTTGGCGCCGGTGGCGACACCCAGAACGTGCTGACAAGAGGAAAGTTTCCAACCGATTTCTCATACACAAACAGCAGTTGACCGGCGTTGCCTGGTGAAACGTTGTTGTGATGCCTCGTGTAAGGAGGAGAAATGCGTACCATCACGTTTCCGACTTTGATAAATGTCAGATTGTAGCCTATCGCGAATGCGGTTTATCGTATCGTGACATTGCTGCTTCCTTTGTTCGAGATCCAATGACTGTATATGCATATGCATATGGAATCGGTGGGTTCAGGAGGGTCATACGGAACGCCGTGCTGGATATAAACGGCCTCGTATCACTAGCAGTCGAGATGACAGGCATCTTATCCGCATGGCTGTAACGGATCGTGCAGCCACGTCACGATCCATGAGTCAACAGATGAGGACGTTTCCAAGACAACAACCATCTTCTCGAACAGTTCTACGACGTTTTCAGCAGTATGGACTATCAGCTCGGAGACCATGGCTGACTACCCTTGACGCTGCATCACAGACAGGAGCCCCTGTGATGGTGTACTCAACGACGAACCTGGGTGCACGAATAGCAAAACGTAATTTAGACGGATCAGTCCATGTTCTGTTTACAGCATCACGATGATCGCATCTTTGTTTGGCGACATCGCTGTGGACGCACATTGTAAGCCTGTACTCGTCATCGCCATACTGGCTTATCACCCGGCGTGGTTGGTTACACGTCTCGGTCACCTCTTGTTCGCATTGACGGCACTTTGAACAGTGGACGTTACATTTCAGATGTGTTACGACCCGCGGCTCTACCCTTCATTCGATCCCTGTGAAACCCTACAATTCAGCAGAATAATGCACAATCGTATGTTGCAGGTCCTGTACGGGCCTTTCTGAATACAGAAAACGTTCGACTGCTGCCCTGTCCAACACATTCTACAGATCTCTCACCATTTGAAAACGTTTGGTCAATGGTGCCCGAGCAACTGGCTCGTCACAATACACTAGTCACTATTCTTGATGAACTGTGGTATCGTGTTGAAGTTGCATGGGCAGCTGTACCTGTACTCGCCATCCAACCTCTGTTTGACTCAATGCCCAGGCATATGAAGGCCGTTATTACGGCCAGAGGTGGTTGTTCTGGGTACTGAGTTGTCAGTACCTATGCACCTAAATTGCTTGAAAATGTAATCACATGTCAGATCTAGTAAATTATATTTGTCCAATGAATACCCGTTTATCATCTGCATTTCTTCTAGGTGTAGCAATTTTTATGGCCAGTAGTGTAGTATCAATGGCATTAAGATCCGGTGATTCAACGGGTCAGTCTAGATCCATTTCAGTGTCTGTTGTCATCTTGGGAGCTTCCACAGCATACCTGTCATGAAAATGTAGAAGACACGGTATCGCCTGAAAATAGTTCACTTTCATGGTAACCTGTGAACGACATAGTATGGAAAACAAACCCTAACAGTCACAGTACTCTCTACGACCTGGAAAAAAGTCCACGCATTCAAGGTTGACGACTTGCGCCATCTGAAGGTAGATGAAATCGCTTGTCGTCGGAGAACACTACTAGCCATCAGTCCGCTGATGCTTGGCCCGTGGAAAATGTGGTTCTTTTCGCAAGATTCGCACGCAAACTGGTTGAGATGGACCAGCATTCATTTACGGCAGCAATTTCTTTCGGTTGAGAAAGCGTTTGTAATAGGTATGGCCTGACACTATTTTCTTGACAGTTTTCCTACATCTTCCAGTCCCAGCACGTGAGGGCAGTACGAACTTTTCTATAACTTCATTTTTTCCGTCAATTGTCCCAACAGGCTTATAGGGAATGCGAGAGAGTGCCTGGGATAGGATTTCCAGTTCCGGACCACGGTAAATGTCCTGAAAAGCGTGGCTGCACTGGGGACTGGACCATTTTTAATTAATCTCTGGAACTATGTGCTCTACGTTTTCCGTCGGTTAGGATTTTTTCTGACCTCAGTCGTAACACATAACTTCGAGTGGTACACCACTCCATGTAGAAACTCTGGGTGTGCGCGCACTCGTACACCAACACATTGGGAAATTTATTTCACAGTGTGATCAAGAGCTCCTCCAAATGCGACTGTAATTTCGTACTATTTTGTCACATCTTTACTTGTTCATCTTGAAGCATCTTAGTGCGGTAATTCCAAAGAACCGACCGCCTAGCATCCACTGTGCTTTGTCAAGAAAGTTAAGGACATCCCGCAGTTATAATTAAAGTGCAGCTTCTCACAGAGGTCCAGCGAGGGCTGTAATTATCGTATGGAAGCGAAATTAAGTAGATATTCTAATGCGTTAAGGCTAAACTGATTTACCCTGGGAAAAATTCAGTTCCACCCAGTGTGCGATTTTCAGGGGGGGGGGGGGGGAGATGGGGGGTGGATTGCCCCCCGTCTGCATCAGACCATCCCCTCCTATGGTTTTAGTTTATGCATCCCAACCTGGGATGTTTATTTCCCACGCACTGGAGTAAAACGTTACATATAATTTAAATTTGTGGAGCCGCACACTGAAAGTTGTTAATACAGTCTTACTATTAATATGTTTGCTTATTAATTTTGAAAAAGTGTTATGTAGTAGGTAAGCATTTCAAACCGTTAAACCTATTTTCTGATAAAATAAAAGAAACTCGTAAAACTTTGGGAAAACTGCATTGAAGTAAAGGGAGGTTACGTAGAAAAATAACGCATGTTTCAGTTTTCTATCATCAGAATAAGTACAACTTTTCACAAATGTGCCTTTACTTTTTGAATTCCCCTCGTATACCTGTATGTAGATGATTTTGTAAATAAGCTTTACCTATAATGTATTTTTAAAGATATAACAAGGGATGGGTTTCCTGATAGCGCTTACGCGTGAATAGTGAGTTTCGGCACTAACATCTATTTACAAATAACTGTTTAACCATGGGTAACGCCACGGTGCAAGCTAGTAACATATATAACTATACTAATCCCCTAAGACATCACCCCCACTGGTAAAAGCACAAATCGAACACTGCTTCCACCTTTGGTCGTCAGGTGCTAACCTGGGTTTTTGAATGCAATGAAGACGTATACAAATGTCTCTACCTGTAATGGATTAGAGACAGCACATGTGCAGAAAAAGTCATGAAGTGAGTAAGGCACAATGTGGATTGTATTGCAAACTGCCGTGAAACGCCCAGCTAAACCCGCAGGACAGGATAGGTAGTTGGAATTGTGGAAAGAGGCAACATGAGCGGCTGTCAGTTACACTCGAACACATATAACTTTATTTATTCGACCAAACTTTATAGTACAAATTCGTGAACTTAGTTATCGGCTGAATACGCTACACTGTCTTATGCACTGAGGGCACAACCACTTTAATTTTCTTTAAAGGCTAGAAGCCATTAGCTGAAAATTCAAACGCCAAAGAGAATATTTAGAATGCAGAAGGCCTCATGTTAAGTAAGTTCTATAATTTGGCTGAAGGTCCAAAAATCTAACACTTGAAAAGTAACAACCTTAATTTAATGACTGCTGAAGGCCCATGATTTAAGACTCAAGGTAAAATTAAATTTTAAAAAAGCACAAGGCAGAAGGCCTTATCTTCAATTAGGCTGAAGGCCCCAAACAGTCTGTTGCTCGAAAGACAAAGATGCTTAATTCAAAAAAGGGTGAAGGCCCCATGACTTAAAACTCAAGGTAATATCAATATAAAGCTTTACCTTAAATTAGGATGAAGGCCCCAAACCATCTAAAACTTGACGAACAAGGAACGTTAATTTTAAAACGGCTGTAGGCCAATGACATAAAACACCACTAAAAACAATTCAACTTTAATTCAAAACCATCGCCTGTGAGCTATACAGATACACATAACAGGCAATAAGAAAAGGCAGTGCAGCTAACGGCGCTCAGAAGTTTCAGGGGTCAGCCAGCACTTGAAATACTAACGATCACTTAGGTGAGACAGGCAGTCGGCCCAACCATTCTCGATCCGACGACAAACCAACCAACAGACAAGGTAACTTGCGCTCCACTCTACCAGCACACAAACGGGAGTTCAATGCAGAACGTAAAAGGCATGGATGTCCACAACCAAGGATACATTAAGCTGTCAAACTACACGCCGTGCTGGACAGCGACAACACGGTGAGGAAAGGACGCTGCCTGAATTTACGTCAACGGGCAGGGCAGGTAACCGGAACGTCAACGGCCACAAGGCAGAAAATTCCGCTGGTGCACTTCAATTGCAAATAACCAAATACAGTTACACTCCACCGGTCGGTGGCTAAACCTTCGTCAACTCGAACACACACGTTGTTACTCGCGGGAATGTCCCAACAGCCAACAACGAGAATCAAACGGCACAATGTGAACAGTCTTGACTTGCGGGTAAGTTAAATCCAAACTCGACTTTCGTGTCCAGGGTCGTTGAGGCACGGACCTCGTAGCAGTGGGAACAACCCCACACACTCCGACACTGCGTCGAGACCGCCAGTGGACACGGACAAACTACACCTCGCGGAGATTTCCTCGCTGCTCCACGCTAACCGACCGACCACTACACATCAGAAAGGAGACAGCACTGAAATAACTGAGCAGTCGACATCACAAGCTACACACAGTTTCACTAACACTAGGACGAAGAACATAATCAATGCTAAAAGCAGCGACCGAGCAATGACACGGCCGGACCACGAGTTGAGAGACACACCGCCAACCCATGAGCGACTGGCGAGCAAATACGCGTCGTCTGGTAAGACGACCAACCGACGGTCAACCAAGACCGTCCCCAGTTCGAGTCACGTGTGCCGGCAACGGTCGGGCGAGTCACGGCTGTCCAAGCCCCACTACTGCTCCAACCCGACCGACTTCCGCCCCGTTCCAACTCGCTGCATATCCGAACTGACTCCCACCACACGCTAAGCCGCTCACGGGCAGGCAAGGCGGCAACTCGGTGACACCAGTAATTGAAAAACAGGATGTCAAATGAGAAATACACGAACACGAGCCAAGCACAGCTCATTCCAGTTACACAATTATTTCGGTATGAGCATCTGACGATACGGCATCCTTAAAACGACGAGATCAACGGTGCTCACAACGGCTCCGGTGCAATATCAGCAAATGGTTCAAATGGCTGTGAGCGCTATGGGACTCAACTGCTGTGGTCATCAGTCCCCTAGAACTTAGAACTACTTAAACCTAACTAACCTAAGGACATCACACACATCCATGCCCGAGGCAGGATTCGAACCTGCGACCGTAGCAGTCGCACGGTTCCGGACTGCGCGCCTAGAACCGCGAGACCACCGCGGCCGGCCCAATATCAGCAACCAGTTCCTCTATACAGGGCTTTAGATTAGGTAGGGACCGAACACGTCTCTGGTAAACGCATATTTTTAGTTATCACCAGATCAGATGATCTTGCAGGCCATGCATCCTCTGAACCTCAGGACATTACATGTTCGTGGAAGGTTACATTATGCACTTCTTCCTCTGGGCGAGCGACATGAGGTGTTGCTCAATCTTGAAAGAAAACAGCGGTTACCACATAGATACTCTCTTTCAAATAAGGAATCACATGCTGTACGAAGAGCTCTCGATAAGATGTAGACGTCATTATACACCTGACAGGCTCCCTGGGTGTATTCTCTTCAAAGAACAACGAACCAAGATTAAAGGTGCTTGTTAATCCACACCAGACAGTCCAATACGGCGAGTACAATGGCTTCGACCCCTACACATCAGCAAGGAGACAGCACTAAAATAACTTAGCAGTCGACATCACAAGCTACACACAGTTTCACTAACACTAGCACGAAGAACATAATCAATGTAAATGCGCTTCGCTACATCTTAGAATGTTGTCTGGCCATAAGTTATGAACTTTGATCGTGTGAGATACCAGAAAACAAATTCATAACCTTCAAGCCGATCGTGAGGTTTCAGTTGCTGCACCGTGTAGATCTTATACGGGTACCAGTGTAAAATAGATCACAAAATTTTCCGTGCTGTTGACCATGGGATGGAAATTGTCGTGACACTGCATGTGCAGTAGCGCTAACCAAGGCCCTTGCTGCATGGTCAGCTACAGCAACAGCTTCCAGGCGCTACACCAGGCTCATCCTTGTTTTAGAATTTCATCGTCATCTCCTTTAAACCGTTCAGTGACATTGGTCTCTCCTCAGACCTTCCAGACGGCGGTACTCTCAATGCAGCACAGTAATTGTGCCGTTCACATAAAACAATTTCGCTGGCAACGATAACCATGCTATTCATTCACGTTTATGGCTTGTCAAAGGACAGCATGGATGTTACACCGTCATGCAAACTGTATACTGTGCCAGAAGAACAGGACCTAGATTTTTCCAGTGTAAATCGGTTCCGCATTAATGCATGGGTATATGTACCAAGTTTCGATGCCCTATGATAATCACAGCCAACAATGGTTCTCCGTCAGTAGCTGCACTGTAATTGTAACCACCAGGTATTTCACGTTCGATAGCGAGCTTACATTCACACATTACAACTGTCGGTGAAGCCAATATTCAGATTTACGAGTAGTTATCTGTTTTGCATCCATGACGAACTGCGGCAGTGTTGCAGCAATAAGATGAAGACAGACACTGCAACCTGTCGAGAAGTGTGCAGGCTCAGCTGCCTACGAAGTCCTGCCGTTGGACATCAGAACAGCGTTGGCTCATGATTCTGCAGTAAAGCAACTTGCTGTAGTGATGTGCCAGACTTCCACATGAAATGGCTCAACGCTATACTTCCGCTGCCAGCTGAGTGACAGGAGATGGGCTCCTGTCCCAACGTAGCTAACAGAACGACTATGAATGCTTGCCACTCAGCCGTTAAGCACTTATGGTCGGACGTCGTCTCCTTTCTGTACTTACAGCCGATGCTGTAAGCTGTTGGTCCAATATGGGGTCGAGCAGCTCCAACCTCGCCAAGCAGCGTCATCAGTTAGCTCCAGGTCCACAAGCCGCCACTGGACATGATGGTTCTGAGTGTTGAGCCAGTAGCAACGAGTGGTGAGGACCACCTCCAGGGTATTTTCATCTGTCGCCCAGGGGAAATCCAGCGGTCCTAGGTTCGGCGGATGGCATATGTCTACATCTACATATGTACTCCGCTAGCCACCAAGCGTTGTGCGGCGAAGGGCACAATTCGCACCAATGTCATGTTCCCCCCTCTGTTCCACTCGCGGATCGCGCGATGGAAAGATGACTGTCTGAACGCCTCAGTACGAGATCTTATTTCTATTATCTTTGAATGATGGTCATTACGCGATTTGAAAGTTGGTGGTAATAATACATGCTCTACATCCTCGGTGAAGATTGGATTTCGGAATTTAGACAGCTCCCCCTTCTGTTTAGCGTGTCGTCTATCTGCAAGTGTGTCCCACTTCAAACTTTCTATGACATTTGTAGCGCTCTCGCGATGGCTAAATGTACCAGTCACGAATCTTCCCATTCTTGTATAGATCTTGTCAATCTCTTATATCAGACCCAACTGGTAAGGGTCCCATACAGACGAACAATACTCCAAGACTGGACGAACTAACGTATTGTAAGATACTTTCTTTGTTGAAGGACTGCATCGCTTCAGGATTCTACCAATAAACTGCAATCTAGAGTTCACCTCTAAACATTCATGGTGGTGTCTGTTTGCACTATATCGTGTCTCCCTACCACTTTCGCGCAACGACGCTCTGAGCGTGTTTTTTTAAGGAATTAACTAGTTTGAACCTGGGACCTGTTGCTGGTAAGGAGACGCCAGACCACACATGACGTGTAGAATTCAGAAGAGTTCAGTGAGACTAGCGATGATATAACCAAATACTAATACTCTGTAATAGTGGTTGCCGTTCCTGGGTGAATTATAGCTATTGCCATATTCTCTTCTAAATCTATGACCGGTTCTTTGTTGAAATCTATTGTCGTTTCTTAGCGCGAAGTTATCACGTGGTTCGTAATTATTGTTTCTTCGTACTGTGTCTTGTGAATTCCACAGCTTTTTGCTTTCGTTTTCACGTGCGCTTCGTCTTTTTCTTGCATCATCTTCCGAGAATATGAACTCTAGTTCCCTTAGAATACCTTTAAATAGGCTATATGCCCTTAATGTTAAGTAGAAACTGTAACTCGTTCAATCTGAGTATGCCTGGTTAGGTGTAAGAGAGGGCCTGAAGGCCCTAATCTTGCCAGGTAAAATAAATGCATAAATAAATAAATGCTTCGACATCATTGCCTCCGCGACCTACTAATGATTGCTGGTATTTCAATGGTAGCTTCATCACGCATAATTTAATCAACTCTCCGTCACTGTATGGTATATTTAAGCATTGATTTTTGTTTGCCATTACTTCGAAAAATTTCACGGGACTCTTCTCTCCGGAATTTTCAAAATATTGGTTCTGTAATAATCCGTACTTCACTCTGTTCTGTGCTTCGCTGGACCAATATCGTGCAAGAAACTTCTCTCTGAAATCTTCGTACGATCGGCATGTCGCTGCAACATTCTTCATGGTTTCTGCGACTGTTCCTGACATGTGTGCACATATAAAGTCTAATTTGTGTGCTAGCGTTCAGTGTTCTGGTAATCCTACTCGGAATTGATCAATAAAAGTTCGTGGATGTAATGAGTTACCTTCTCGAAAGTGTTGAAATTTTCTGACTGTGAGGAAATGATCGTTGTCGTACTTCGTCATAGTTCCATATGAAATTCGCGATTCTTCGTCACTTTTGTTGATCATTTCTCCCGTCGTTCTTTCCGGTTGTGGTAGATCCATTGGATATTGTCCACTGTAACTTTTGCTTACCCGCGGTGCAGGCTGTCTGATTTCACGTATGTTACTTTCCGCCTGTGATTGGAATCGCAAATGCGTAATATCTTCGTTAATTTCTTGTTTCTCCGGTGCTGTTACAGATACGGACGTGGTTGCAGACTCTGTGCTTGTTCGATCCTGTTCACTACGCTCTCCAATGGTTTGCAACAACTCTGTTCGCAATTTCTGAAATTGTCGCTTCGTTTGCGCTTCTATTTTGACTATGCGGTTATCATATCTTTTCAGTGCTGCTTTTCGTGATACGTTTGTGTAACACACTGTTTTCAACAATTTCACGCGCTGTACCTGCTGCTTGTCTA
Organism: Schistocerca gregaria; assembly: GCF_023897955.1. Classification (NCBI taxonomy): domain Eukaryota; kingdom Metazoa; phylum Arthropoda; class Insecta; order Orthoptera; family Acrididae; genus Schistocerca; species Schistocerca gregaria. The sequence goes on from NC_064926.1 coordinate 50,850,756, forward strand.
GTAATTACGTTTGTCTGTTTCTTTAGTTTCTTGACTTCTGCCTGGGTGTTGTTACGTAATGTTTTGATCTCGTCCTGAATGTCATTACGCAATGTTTGTACGTCCGCTTGTACCTTGTCAATGTCTGTTCTCAATTGATAGTGTCCTGTTATTAAGTTTCGTATCACTTCTCGAGATTCTTTTGCCTCATCTTCAATACGACTTAGGTGTAACTGAATATTTTTGTTTTGTTCTTTAATCTCACGCATTTGTCTCGTGGTTTCCGCATTCTGAATTTTAATTTGGTTCGCAATTTCTTTATTTTGCCTTGTCATGGTTTCCGTAATTTGTTGTAATCATTCTGCAGGATTGGTGGGTCCTATTGCCTTTTCTTCCGACGTCCTGCTCTCTGTGTTTTCGCCCAAGTGTTGGCTCGCAACCGATTGCATAGAACTGTGCTGTGACACATTTCTGCTCGCATTCCTTGTACTCTGTGATGAGGGAGCTCTGATTACTTGTACTATGGGTTCTACGTTTTCAAGACGCAAGTTATAATCCTCATCGACTGCCTCTCTACTTTCTTGCTCCTCTGTCGTATGCTGACCTAGGTTTTCTATGCCTTGGCGTACATTTTCCTCGTTATGTTGCGTTATATGTCCTATTTCTCGCGATACTGCAGAGTTTGTTGTACTGTCCTAATTCTCTGTCCATTTTCATGCTGTGTCTCTACCTCAATTCGGTCAAGGTCTCGATCTGCCATTGCTAATCTTTCCGAATCCCTTATTTTCTATTTTAAAAGCAATTCACACGCCCTACTTCGCGACAACATGGACTCATACGATCTCACGCATTTCATAAACTTTTTGTTCACACGAATTGACACTACCAAGACTGACAATCCATTCACTTACTTGTTGGGTCAGAACCAACTTGTCAACGATGTATCCGCCACCTGTGCGCTTGCATTGGAGAGAAAACTTAATTCTAACAATTTACAATATTCATAATTTAATTATGCTATTGTCTCTGCTAGACTCATTTCTATTTAATACTTTTACTATCTATCGCCGCAGCTACTGTTTTCGACTATGTATAACTACAGAAAAAAATTTGTTTTTACTACGAAAATTTTTTTAGTAGGATATTTTTCTGACATAGTTAGGCATGTGGTCGACCTTCAATCATGGTATTTTACCATCCTGGCAGGGTCACCATTTTCTAAACATTCATGGTGGTGTCTGTTTGCACTATATCGTGTCTCCCTACCACTTTCGCGCAACGACGCTCTGAGCGTGTTTTTTAGGGAATTAACTAGTTTGAACCTGGGACCTATTGCTGGTAAGGAGACGCCAGACCTCACATGACATGTAGAATTCAGAAGAGTGCAGTGAGACTAGCGATGATATAACCAAATACTAAATGATCTCAGCGTCAGCTCCACTGCACTCCCTGTAAAAGAATCTTAATACTAACTAAATATAGTGGAAAGGGTTCAAGGCTTTCCTATTTTTAGTTAGCTGGTAAAATAACGTCGAAAAAGCAGTTAAGTTTACCATTGGAAATTTTATTCTACTCACAAAACATCGTTTATAAATTGCACTATTGATAAAAGGAAATGTTTCAATACTGGATGGTAAAAACCAACTTCGTTCAACAAAAATGTGAACGAATATTCCCTGAGTGGTTTTCCAAGTTCTACAATGCATCGAAGGATGACCTATGCCATATCACATCTATAATCTATGTTTAAATTAAGTTTCACAAAAGAGAAAACTATCAAAATGGTCTACAGTGACCCTCAATTATCTTTAATTACTAATCTAACCTGTCGTAAATACAGTGGCTGATGTGGCTTCTCAATAACTATAAAATAGAAAAATCATCGCGTTTCAGATCTTTACTTCAAGTGTCAAATGTGAACACCATGAGTTTTAATTAACGATCGACACTAGTATTACGCAAAAAGGGGGTGTAACAGATGAGACTTCTGCAGTTCTGAGTGAAGCCTTAAGCGTTCAGAAATGCGGCATCGAGTGCGTTCATTACCTTGTCGGTGTTTAGGCAGCGTCAGGGCGGCAGCGGCCGGCGCACCAGCCATCCAGCTCGCCGTCTCGGAACTAACTCTCATAACTTCTCCTTACTACAATTTACCGAAGTTAGTTTAAAAAAATTATCTGGCTATGTTTTCATCTGACCAATCAGGGTCTCAATGTTAACCTTAAGCTCCGCCTACAAAAATTCTTTCTATCCAATGAGAAACGTTATACTTTTCGTGGTGGGGCAATGTTTTTAAAGTTTGCAACGTAACAGAGACGCTAAAAAGTGTCACGCTAAAACCTGCAGCTGGTGTGTCCCTTTTAGCGTTATCGTGAGATCTATACTGTTCTTCTGGAGGGCTCTATCTTTTAACATGGGCTGGAGGATTGTCCTAATGTAACAGACACGCGAAAAAGTCTCACGCTAAAACTTGCGGGTGGTAGTGGCCCTTTTTGTGTTATCGTAAGATCTATACTGCTTTTCTGGAGGGCTGTAGCTTTTAACATGGGCTGGGGGTGGTTCTTGACGTACCTGAGACGCGAAAATGTCTCCCGCTAAAACGTGCGGTTGGTAGTCGTACAGGTAGGCTGGCCCGTCGTTCCTTATCATAGGCCTTCTAGCTTAACACGGTTCTGCTCTCGGCTTCTGTCCTCGTTTCTCCTCTCGGAACTGCGTCTGCCTCACGGTGGGAAGGTACGACATGCATTTAGGCATTCTTGTGTTAGTCTGTGGTATTCCATTTGCTCACTCGTTACTCGTATTACTTTGGTTAATTTAATGTCACGATTTATTTGGAGCTATGTAACATACTACTGGATTTGCTTATTATGTCAGGGTTTTCATGGAAGGTGTTGGATTTGCCTGACACCTTACACACCTTACCTGTTGCTTGTGAAATCTGATCATTCCATTTGAGATCATTTCGAATAGTCACATCCAGATAGTTGACTGAGGTTACCGTTTCCAAAGACTGATCATTTATTTTGTACTCGTACCTTAATTTCGCCTTGTTATACGCAGTAGGTTACACTTGCTAATATTTTGAGATAACTGCCAGTCATTACACCACATATTTATTTTCTGCAAATCCTGATTGATTTGTTCACAACTTTCGTGTGATACTACTTTCCTGTAGAGTACAGCGTCATCGGCCAAAAGTCTAAGGCAGCTGTCAATACCATCAACCATATCGTTTATGTAAATCCCAAAAAGCAGAGGACCTATTACGCTGCCCTGGGGCACACCTGAAGTTACTCGTGTTTCTGTTGAAGCTACCCCATTGAGGACGACATACTGCTCCCTGTCTTTTGGAAAACTTTCTATCCAACCGCATATGTCATTGGATAGACCGTAAGCGCGCACTTTTTGGAGGAAGCGACAATGCGGAACTGAGTCTAACGCCTTTCGAAAGGCGAGAAATATGGCATCAACCTGGGAACCGGTATCTAGAGCCTGTTGTATATTATGCACCAGCTGTGGCTCGCATGACCGCTCTTTCCTAAAACCGTGCTCGTTTCTGCAGATGAGCTTCTCAGAATCTAGAAAGGTTCAAAAAATGGTTCAAATGGCTCTGAGCACTATGGGACTCAACTGCTGTGGTCATCAGTCCACTAGAACTTAGAACTACTTAAACCTAACTAACCTAAGGACATCATACACATCCATGCCCGAGGCAGGATTCGAACCTGCGGCCGTAGCAGTCGCACGCTTCCGGAATGCGCGCCTAGAACCGCGAGACCACCGTGACCGGCTCTATAAAGGTTATTATGTCTGAACACAATATATGTTCCACAATTCTACAAAAATCTATGACAGTGAAATTGGCCTCTTCCAGTCCCGTGAAAGCAATTTGCTTGACCTGAGCTGCCGTTGGAGCCTACCTTGCGTGAGTGCGACCACGGCGCCATGCGTAACGCTTCCGTAGAAGGGTCATCCCGCTGACTAATATACACCCAGGTGACAAAGGTCATGCGATAGCAATATGCAGATATACAGACGGCTGTGGCATAAAAGTGGCAACAAAACGACTATTGACGTTGGTGTGTAGAATATATGAGTCTGGCGACATACCATCTGACTTTCCGAAAAGCATCATCCACACAATTCCGAAGACGGCAAGAGCTGACAAGTGCGGGAATTATCGCACAATCAGCTTAACAGCTCATGCATCGAAGCTGCTTACAAGAATAATATACAGAAGAATGGAAAAGAAATATGAGAATGCGGTAGGTGACGATGAGTTTGGCTTTAGGAAAAGTAAAGGCACGAGAGAGGCAATTCTCACGTTACGGCTAATAATGGAAGCAAGGCTAAAGAAAAATCAAGTCACGTTCATAGGATTTGTCGACCTGGAAAAAGCGTTCGACAATATAATATGGTGCAAGCTGTTCGAGATACTGAAAAAAGTTGGGGTAAGCTATAGGGAGAGACGGGCCATATACAATATGTACAACAACCAAGAGGGAATAATAAGAGTGGACGATCAAGAACGAAGTGCTCGTATTAAGAAGGGTGTAAGACAAGGCTGTAGCCTTTAGCCCCTACTCTTCAATCTGTACATCGAGGAAGCAATGATGGAAATAAAAGAATGGTTCAGGAGTCGAATTAAAATACAAGGTGAAAGGATATCAATGATACGATTCGCTGATGACATTGCTATCCTGAGTGAAAGTGAAGAAGAATTAAATGATCTGCTGAACGCAATGAACAGTCTAATGAGTGCACAGTGTGGTTTGCGAGTAAATCGGAGAAAGACGAAGGTAATGAGAAGTAGCAGAAATGAGAACAGCGAGAAACTCAACATCAGGATTGATGGTCACGAAGTCAATGAAGTTAAGGAATTGTGCTACCTAGGCAGCAAAATAACCAATGACGGACGGAGCAAGGAAGACATCAAAAGCAGACTCGCTATGGCAAAAAAGGCATTTCTGCCCAAGAGAAGTCTACTAATATCAAATAATACCGGCCTTAATTTGAGGAAGAAATTTCTGAGGATGTACGTCTGGAGTAAAGCATTGTATGGTAGTGAAACATGGACTGTGGGAAAACCGGAACAGAAGAGAATCGAAGCATTTGAGATGTGGTGCTATAGACGAATGTTGAAAATCAGGTGGACTGATAAGGTAAGGAATGAGGAGGTTCTACGCACAATCGGAGAGGAAAGGAATATGTGGAAAACACTGTTAAGGAGAAGGGACAGGATGATAGGACATCTGCTAAGACTTGAGGGAATGACTTCCATGGTACTAGAGGGAGCTGTAGAGGGCAAAAACTGTAGAGGAAGACAGAGATTGGAATACGTCAAGCAAATAATTGAGGACGTAGGTTGCAAGTGCTACTCTGAGATGAAGAGGTTAGCACAGGAAAAGAATTCGTGGCGGGCCGCATCAAACCAGTCAGTAGACTGATGAAAAAAAAAAAATAATAAAAATAATCGAGAGGTCAGTTCGTGTACAAAATCCTGAGCCTGAAACACTTTTGCAATTGTGGACGGCTGTAGAGGCAGCACGCATCAGCATATCTTTGCAGGGGACTTCCAACGACCCGTTGAGTCCATGCACCAAGCCGAGAAAACACAACGTTAGGAATTGTCCCAGTGTCTAGAACGCCGCCGTCAGTAATGCTGAGGTAGCACTCTGATGCCTGGATGTCTTCACACGTCATCGAGACTCTGGCAACAACCTCTTGTATAGGGGTCGTGATGAATAATGAATGTTTGTTAATACTGAAAAAGATGTCTTGACTTCGCGCTTCCCGTGGTAGTGGCAGAATGCTATCCAAAGTTCACTCTCATACCGTAAAGTGACACAACCGTCCTTGGTGGCTAATAATGAAGTTAAAAAAGCATGAACTTCCTTGATCTTAAAATCACCAACCACCAACAAAAACTTAAGTCAGCATACACAGAAAACGCACATACACACACATAACACTGGACAACTCATCGTGCCATCCCACCACACAGAAACGTGCTACCCAGAGTACACTCACTTGATTTAGAAGAAAACACTGTCAAGAATGAGACAGATATAATAAAGAACATTGCTATAAGCAATGGCTACACAGCCAAAACAACTGACAATTTGAGCAGACTAATACATAAAAGCAAAACAACGAAAGGACACACTGTGAAAGAAGAGAAATTATTCGTCAGTAACTCATACCTTGGCCCTATATCACAAAAAATCACAGACCTTTTCAGAAAAACAAATGTAACAGTGGCATTCTCAACCAATAATAAGTTAGGAAACTTACTCATCCATAACGTAAAATCAGATACACAAACATACAACAACAGCGGAGTGTACAAAGCATCATGCCCCAGTTGTCCTGGCTTCTATGTAGGGAAAACAGGTAGAAACTTCAAGACCCGTTTTCTAGAATATGTAAGTTCTTTGAGGCTCAAGAAAATCACTAACTGCACAACATATATTGGAAGCGACACATGTCATCAACAGTATAGAAAACAATTTGGTAATACCATATAACGAAGCCAATGGTAAGACGTTAAGTCTGTTAGAACAACTGGAGATATACCTCCACAAAAAAACAAAAAAAAAAAAAACAGAATCTATGTTAAACGAACAAACAGATATCGCAGGCCAAAGCTGTTTCAGTATATTTCTTGTATATGTTAATTGTTTAGTAGTTATATCTTTAGCACTACGAATAAATCCATCGTTGACAACACCATGCACTAAAACATCTGTGAAGTGTTTATAAACATATGTGTGAAAATGTGCCTCTTGAATGAAGTGACATGTACTACAACGACGGAGAAAAGAATGTTTGCCGGTGCTAAAACGTTAAAAATACTTTCCTTGGATTATGTGGTAAGTTTACGCTGTTCCTTTTTTACTATTTTGCACATATTTTCCGCGTTCGACTTACGAAATTCATAACCTAGCATTAAACCTTTTCATGACAGGAATTTGCATTTCACCTTATTCAAGAGAAGAAATAAAACATGTATTAAGACAAATTACACCTGAAGATGGACCCACAGGGTCAGAAATGCATTGTGTAGTTAATAAAACACGAAAAACGTGTGACTGAAGGCGTTGTTTTTAATTCATACCTCCAATGTTACGAATAAAGTCAATTTTTAAGCTGAAAAACATGGACAACATTTTTTTAAAAAGATATTATCTATCACCATTACCATAACAGCATGTGCCACTTTCAAACCTTTCCAAGGAGAGACTCATAGAAAATTATCCTTTCTTTGGTTATTCAATCTTTTTCTCATGGTCACCACTTTTCTTCGCAGTCTCCTCCCGGCGATCCGAATAATTACGTAACCTATAATAGAAAATATTTTGTTGCAGGCAAGGTCAACAATATCTCTTCGTCAGTTGGGTACAATCGAACTCTATGTTTCGACTATTACTGAAACAATGATAATTGTATTTGAAATTATAGCTATTATTATAATTACTGATATTACGTTTGTTACTTGAAATAATAACAATATTTTCATTAACACATATATTCACCATAGAAAAATTGATTGACCATAAAGGGTCATAACACACATCGTGCTTTAATTTAAAATTAAAACTATAACAGCTGATTGTGTAGGAAATGGTATGCTGTTATGTGCAGATGTTGCGGGTTTCATGGGTGCAGCATATCGGCTTGGCAGAATGACGAACGTCTGAAGGGGGGAACGTGCAGCCCAAAGATGTGCTACGACTATGCAACGCCAGCCACGAATAATCCGTGTGAAGTTATAAAACCAGCAGAAATGACATTATTCTATTATTACTGCTGAACTCTATAGCAGGAGGCGGCCTTAGTGGCCCGGCGGCTGTAGGCGCTACCGTCTGGAACCGCGCGACTGCTACCGTTGCAGGTTCGAATCCTATCTCGGGCATGGATGTGTGTGATGTCCTTAGGTTAGTTAGGTTTAAGTAGTTCTAAGTTCTAGGGGACTGATGAACTCAGAAGTTAAGTCCCATAGTACTCAGAGCCATTTTTTTCTATAGCAGGAGACAAGAGCTTGTCTTCTGAAATAAGATACAGCTATCTGTGGAAAAGAGAAAAATATATGTACAGTCAATTGAAGAAAATCTTTCGTTATTTACTTGGATGCAGAAGAAAAAAGCCTTTTCCTTTTAGATTCAGAGTTCAGCGTAATCTGCCAGGAGAAGAAGTTTGATGTAACACGGCAGTGTATCTGGTGTGAAGGAGAAGAATTACAAGATAGAGGAGATCGATTTTGATTTAGTTTCATTACGGAACGTAGGCGACAACGTTATAAATCTAGATTTATTCCACAGCAGAAGCGACACAGGAACAGGAAATCACATACATACAGATACACCAGAAGTTTTGAATTTTGCCTTAAAAAGCGATTTCTTACCGAAAGAGCAGACATTTTGGAAGGAATGAATTAGTTTCTAATGCCCGAAAGTGCCCTATATTCAGCAGTAAATCACTTGTCATTTCCTTTGTCTTCCAATCAGAAAGTAGTAGCGTTGTTAAATAGATGCACGTCAGACTAGATCTTCTACGGAACAGGCTTGAGTCGGTTGTCGTCAAGAAAAGGTACAGATGGACCATACACGACTCTCTGACCACAAGTGATCACAAAATCATCGAAATAAGACTCACCACAAACAAAAACCGCACCACACACAACACAACACACTTCAACTTCAAAAGAGCAAACTGGGACCGACTACAACAAATTGTTCAAAACGAAAATATACACAACATACAGGGAAGCGTGGACTACAGAGAACACAAACTGACACAAATCATCCAAAAAGCACAAGAAACAGCAATACCTATGCGCACACACAGCAAACAACGGGAAACCCCATGGTCAGACGAATTAACCAGACTCTGACGTGACATGGCAAGGAAACGTAAACTATACCAGAGGACATCGGTACAAAGAGACAAACTACTAAGACTAGCTGCATATAAGGAAGCCAAAGAACTCTTCAAAAAACATTATTTCAGACCAGAAAACAACATTGGGAGAGCTACTTGGAAACACACGCACAACAGAATATCTGGGGGGAACAATACAATTCTGACAGAAAAAATCATGACCCCATTGGCATTAAGCACGCTATGGCAGGAGGACGGCACAATGACAGTGGGATGGGGAAACACAGCGCAATATCTGCTGAACAAACTCCTCCCGGAAGACGCCACAGACACAGACACACAGGAACAGACCACACTGTTCCTGAACAGCATAACACTGATGCCGTCCCCTGTCCCTTTGCGCACGAGGAAGTTGCGGTAGCGATAAGAGAGCTAAAACAACAAAGCACCTGGACCTGACAGGATCCATGCAGAAGTGCTCAAGAGGCTAGCACCACAGATCACCCCATACCTAACAGAACTACTAAATGACGCCTTAAGGCTAGGCCGTGTACCGACAGTCTGGAAGACCTCAAATGCAGTCATCATACGGAAATCAGCAGACAGAGACAAATCAGACCCGAAATCCTACAGACCTATATGCCTCATAAACACCATGGCAAAAATCCAAGACAGGCTACTGTGTGACCGCTTGCAGGCTCACAGAACCCTACTTGGAATGAATCCTCACCAGTTTAGATTTCGCAAAAGAAAAAGCATTGATGATCCAAAAAACAGAGCTCTAGAAATTACACAAAACACAGATAAAACATACTCTTTGGCAATCATGATTGACATCGCAGGAGCGTTTGGCAACCTGTGGTGGCCAGCACTGTTTCTGAGGTTACGCCAGATGGAAGTACCCGCAGCCCTATACAACAGTCTATTAGACTACTGCAAGGACAGATAAGTGGAATGGCGTGTGGGCAACCGGAAGGTAATAAGGAAAATTACCAAAGGGCGTCCGCAGGGATCGATCTGTCGACCCATCTTCTGGGACAAAATTTTTGAACCTCTCCTGCAACTGCTGGATGAGGATATGAGAACAGACGGAGCTGTCGCTTATGCAGATGACCTACTGGTGGTTGTCTCAGCAAATACAAGAGCCCAGCTAGAGGAGAAGGCGAGTGGCACACTGCAAACAATAACACAATGGTGCAACACAAACAAGGTCAAGATAGCCGGCAACAAAACAACATACACACTGCTGAAAGGACAACTCAGACTCAATCCATCAATAAAAATAGAGAACAACAACATAAAGAGAATGACAGTAACCCGCTACTTGGGCGTATACATAGATGAGAAATTGAACTTCCATGAACACATCAGAATAACGACAAGGCCGAAAAAATACTGCATAAACTGGCAAGGATTAATTCAGGACAATACAGACGTCCTCTGTCGGTCACACGAACTTACCACTGCGCACTCTTCGAATCAGTGCTAAGCTTTGCGGCCAGTACATGGGCGCACAGAGTCAACCTCGCCACAAACAGAACAGCGCTTAGGCGAGGGCAGAGAAGCGTCCTTCTGCGACTATCGGGAGCTTTCGGCACTACATCAGTCTAAGCAATGTGTGTCGTGCTAGGAATCTTCCCGATAGATATTACAATCAAATATCGGGCCGCTCTGTACCGGTCAAAGATGGGTAGACTAGACCAGGTCAACATAACGATTGGTTCCCCACTGAACAATAAGCGGGACCTCAAAAAATGGAAAATCGACACATGGCAACAGGAATGTGGTACAAACGATAAGGGACGGAGAGTGTATACATTTTTTCCGAACATAACGGAAAGGTTAAGAATGAAAAATGCCAATCTTAACCGCGGCATGGTGCATTTCTTGACTGGCCACGGACCTTATCCCGCGCACTTAAATCGCGTGAGTCTAAGAGACACGTCAATATGTACATGTGGGGGTATGGGAACCCCCGAACATACGATCCTATTCTGCGGGAAATACAGACAGCACAGGAACACACCTGGGATACAACAGCTACAGACAGGATAAGGTTAGGAGACTGAGGATCAGAGGCTTGAAGATAAATTCCAAGGCTCTCATCCTCAGTACCCTAAGGTGGAGGGACTATCATCTCTTCCTTTCCTATCGTATTTTCTCCTCTTCAGTCTAAACTATTCCTTGTATTTCCTTCTTCTAATCCAAATTTAATTTTGTAAAATTTTGTTAAAACGGTTTTGGGAAAGCTGCCAAAGAAAAGAAAGAAATAAGAAAAAAAACGAAAGACCCGCCTCCACGTGGCGGGACACTGGCAACGGTGTGACCGGATGCGAGAACTGGTGGGAGTTTCATCAACTACATCAGCACCCGTGCACCGGTCGTAGCGGCCAAGTGGTCGAAATAGATGGACCTTAAGCGCTTAGGTGGTGGGTCGTAAAATCAGGGCGGCAAGTGAAAAAAGAAAAAGTGATTCTCCAGTGACTTGGGTTCATGTTGCTGCTCGTAGTATTGTCAATGTGATGAGCAGTGAGTGGAGTGCTTGCGGAAGGCGGATCTGATTAACTTTCCTGGACTTCTCATTACTATTTACTGCGTTTGTTAAGTTCAACCAGCGGTATTTTTCCTGCCACGTGCCCGCTAATTCCCCAGTTACCTGCCCTGGGGGTCAGTGCATGTAACAGCAGTGTTCGTTTCCTCGCCTTGCGGCTGCTGTCCAGTGAGGCGTGTAGTTTTTACAGCTTTATTGATTGTAGGTTGGTTGGCGATTCTTCTACTTCGGAAGTAGTGATTCCTTTCTTGTTCAGGCCGCTCTAAGCACAGTATTCTGCAGGTGGAGTCCAGACCGCCGGTTCCGCATCTGACGTATTTTTACATCTTTGGTTTATTGGACGACAGGTAGCGTCAGCAAGATTATCATCAGTCATTCGTCAGACTGCCACTAGTAGGGGTTTCCATCTTGTCAAGTGAATGCAACTCTTGGATGCCTATCTCATCGCTCGTGAAAGTGTTTTTGCCAGGCCTACTCAGAGGTCGATTCCTGGTGCACCCTGTGACTGGCCCTTGTGTTTTGTTATTGTGTTTGCTGTTTTATTGTATGTTTCTAATTTTTTTATATAATTGCCATTCTTGGCGATACAGCAGGTTTAAATGGTTGTGCTACCAAGTTTACCATCATTTCGTCTCATCCATTTGCTGATCTGTTGCCTGTCTTTTTAAGTTAACCTTTGCTATTGCGTTGCTGTTTTACAGCACGTTTGTTAAAATTTTTGTAATTGCCGTTTTTGGCGTTAAAGGCATTCAGCCGTGACTGAGATTACTTGCCTTAAAATTCTAATTGGGATCACATTGGCTTATTTTTTAAATATTATTTGCTGTGTCTACGTTCTATGCTCATTTGGTAAATTGTAACGCACTGAAAGCATTATTAATTACACAGTTGTTTATTCCTTCATGAATAACGTGTGATATCTTTATTTATTGCTCAGTCTGGAATTACCGTTTTAAAATAATTGTGTTTAACTGCAAAAGGGAGCCAATAGTAACTGATTACGGCCTCGTCCACAATCGTAACCGAATCCTGCCTTGCCTGACAACCAGGTCTCATTAACTTATATGACCAGGTCAACATTTGTCAAATAGTCAAGCAAATGCTCTCATCCTCTCCCATATACACTCTTTTCGTTTCTTACTTGTCAGTGACGTCACTTTCTTTCCCATTATCTTGATTCTTTGTTTTTCAATACGTCTTTTTTCTCTCTTATTGCCACACTATTATCACACTTTCTGTCATGTCTATTACTGCTAGCACTCACAGATAAAATCATCCTTTAATCTTTTTGTCGGTGTTCTCCTCATATATAAATTGTGTTTAGTTTTCCTTCTGCACTATAATAATTTTTAAATGTTGTACTCTTTATTAGATGCAATACGTCAACTACATATCGTAATCAATGAAATGAAAAATGCCTGATGGCCAGAATCTTGTGTGGTTAAATAAATAACTTTACAATTACATGGGAACGAATTCGTAGCAGTTTGGTAACCTGAGACTGGCTGCTGAGTGGAGGTACACCGATGAGCCCAAACATTGTGACAAATCACTGTGCGACAGTTAATGTTGCCTGGAGACGTCCCGAGAAGGTTACGCGGTAAGAAAAGGGGTTAAAAGCGAAGTGCACGCACGTTGGTCAAGTGTGGGCTATAATTATCGTATGACAGCGAAATTCGATAGATATTATAATGCTTAAATGTGGAACCGGTTTCGCTGCAAACTTTTAGTTCCAATTTTCGTCACCAACTGCAAATCTGGCACTATGAATGCAAGAAAGACGTACAGAAATGTTTCCAAGTGTACTTGAATAGGAACACGACGTTGACAGAAAAGATCAAAGAAAGGCACAATGTTATCTATCTCTCGCCCAGTGCAAAGTCCTAAGCGACTGCAAGAAAGCGCAGGTGACTCCAGTACATAAGAATGGTAAAATAACCGACGCGCAAAATTACAGACCAATATACCTATCTTCGGATTGCTGCAGAACCCTTGGACGTATGGTCACTTCGAATATAATAAACTTCCTTGACACTGAGAAGTTTAGGTCCACGTATCAGCATGCTTTTAGAAAGTATCTCTCGTCTGAAGCTCAGCTTGTCCTTTCTCACATGTTATACTGAGAACTATGCATGAAGTACAACAGGGAGATTCCATATTTCTAGATTTCGGCAAAGCATTTGATATGTTGCCCCTTGCAGGCTGGTAACGAAGATACGAGCATATGGAATTCGTTCACAGATATGTGAGTGGCTAAAAAACTCCTTAAGTAATAGAACCCACTATGTTATCCTCGATGGCGAAAGTTTATCGGAGACAAGGGTATCGTCATGAGTGCCCCAGGGAAGTGTGATAGCACCGCTGTTGTCCTCTACATACATAAATGATTCGGCGCACAGTGTGGGCAGCAATCTGCGGTTGTTTGCTGACGATACTGTGGTATAAAGTGTCGAAGTTCAGTGACTATAGGAAGATACAAGACGACAAAGAGAAAATTTCTAGTTGTGTGATGAATAGCAGCTACTTCTAAATGTGGAAAAGTGTAAGTTAATGCGGATGAGTAGGAAGAGCAAACCTGTGACGTTCGGTCACAGTACTGGTAGCGCCATGCTTGAGATCATCATGTCGTTTAAATATCTGGGTGTAAGGTTGTAAAGCGATACGAAATGGAACGAGCATGTGAGAGCTGTGGTAGGGGAGGTGAATGGTCGACTTCGGTTTATTGGGAGAATCTTAGGAAGGAGTGGTTCACCTACAAGGAAACCGCATATAGGACGCTGGTGCGACCTACTCTTGAGTAATGCTCGAGTGTTGGGATAAATACCAAGTCTGATTGAAAGGAGACATCGAAGCAATTGAGAAGCGAGTTGCTAGATTTCTTACAAGTAGGTTCGAACAATACTTAAGTGCTACAGAGATCTTTGGGAACTAGAGTGGGAATCTCTGGAGGGAAGGCGACGTACTTTCCGAGAAACATTATTGATAAAGTTGATAAAATTGGCATTTGAAGCAGACTGCAGAACAATTCTACTGCTGCCAACGTATTTGCGCGTAAGTATTGCGAAGATAAGATTCGATAAATTAGGGCTCAGATGGACGCACACAGACAATCGTTTTTCGCTCGCTCTATTTGCGAGAGGAACAGGAAAGGAAATGACTAGCAGCGATGCACTGACATAAGCAGATATTGACAAAGGGCAGACTGTTACCGCCCATCACGTGGAATCGAGCATCTCGGAAACGCTAAACCTGGTCAACTGCTCTTGTGCTGCTGTCGTGATCAGCTATAGAAAGGAACGGAAGGGCTGCTGAGAAACGTGTAGGCGGCGTAGATGTTGCACTTGAACATAGGTTTTTAAGTACCCCCGCCTTTTTGCTCCGGCACGCTCCTCAGACAACAGCGCCTTTCCTAGAGATCTTGGTAGGATCTTTAAAAATTAATCTGTGCAAGTTGGTTGTTTCTTCTCTTTACAATAAATACTACTGAAATACTCATGTGTAACAGAAAGAAGTATCTGAATCTTATTCGAGTGTTAAATATTAAAAGGAATTAAGCTAATTCCTGAGATCTTTAAAAGCATCTGTTGAAACTAAGATGAACTACACCAATTGTGTTGTCCCAGCTTCAATAAAAATGTGGTACTTGTTGAACTGTGTTGAAAGAATGAATCTATAAAACTTATGTTGAGTTATATTTTATCAACGAAAATCTTTAATTTTTTAATTTAGAAATTATTTAATTTTTCATTGGAAGAAGTGAAACAACAATACGAAACTACCATCTCATTTTATACTGAGGTGTTAAACACAGAGACACTGTTTATCATCAGCTTTATCTCTGAAGAAAAATCACCAGCAAGCTGTTGAATTTTAGTAAATTTGCAATGAAACCAGTTGAAATTTAATAAACATATTCAAAATTTTTATGTAGGCGAGTCAGAAGGGAAATAAAAATTATTGAGTGATATGACTTGCAGTTGAGCTTCACCGTGGAAGAAAGAATGAGCTCTCCGAGACTGAAGTGGTTATGTCAACTGAAGCGAATACACTCGACTCGAACTGCACGCCATTGTTTGAAAATGGAGGTACCAGTAAAAGGAGCGATCAGCCGCCATAGGAAAGTCTGGGCAGACCATGTTAATGAAGATCTTATGAAGAGAGCAATAACGTTGGATGCAGGGGGGAGAGGAAAGCTGTAGCAGGACATCAACGGTGGGATATCGTTCACAAAGTTCGTATCCGGCTCGCTGGAAAGAAATCCTGATGATGTCATCTACATCCACATCTACATGGATACTCTGCAAATCACATTTAAGTGCTTGGCAGAGGCGTCATCGAACCACCTTCACAATTCTCTATGATTCCAATCTTGTATAGCGCGCGGAAAGAGTGAACACCTATATCTTCCTGTGCGAGTTCCAGTTTCCCTTATCTTATCTTTGTGATAGTTCCTACCTATGTAAGTCGGTGTCAACAAAATATTTTCGCATTCGGAGGATAAAGTTGGTGATTGGAATTTCGTGAGAAAATTCCGTCGCAACGAAAAACGCCTTTCTTTTAATGATTTCCAGCCCAACTCCTGTGTCATTTCTATGACACTCTCTCCCATATTTCGCGATAATATAAAATGTGCTGCCTTCCTTTGAACTTTTTCGATGTACTTCGCCAGTCCTGTCTGGTAAGCATTCCACACCGCGCAGCAGTATTCTAAAATAGGACGGACAAGCGTAGTGTAGGCAGTCTCCTTAGTAGGTCTGTTACATTTTCTCCTGCCAATAAAACGCAATCTATGCTTAGCTTTCCCCACACCACTTTCTATGTGTTCCTCCCAATTTAAGTTGTTCGTGATTGTAATACCTAGGTGTTTAGTTGAATTTACGACCTTTAGATTAGACTGATTTATCGTGTAACCGAAGTTTAAAGAGTTCCTTTTAAGCACTCATCTGGATGACCTCACACTTTTCGTTATTTAAGGTCAACCGCCACTTTTTGCACCATTCCGATCTTTCTTCTAAATAGTTTTGCAGTTTGTTTTGATCTTCTGATGACTTTATTAAGCAATAAACGACAGCGACATCTGCAAACAATCGAAGACGGTTGCTCAGAGTGTCTCCCAAATCGTTTATAGGAACAGAAAAGGGCGTCTGACACTCCCTTGGGGAACGCCAGTAATCACTTCCGTTTTACGCGATGGCTTTCCGTCAATTACTACGAACTGTGACCTCTCTAACAGGAAACCACAAATCCAGTCACATAACTGAGACGATAGTCCATAAACATGAAATTTCACTATGAGCCGCTTGTGTGGTACGGCGTCAAAAGCCTTCCGGAAATCCAGAAATACGAAATCGATCTGAAATCCCCTTTCAATATCACTCAACACTTCATGTGAATGAAGAGCTAGTTGTGTTTCACAGGAACGATGTTTTCTAAACCCGTGTTGACTGTGTGTCCATAGGCAGTTTTCTTTGAGGTAATTCATAATATTCTAACACAATATATGTTCTAAAATCCCGCTGAATATCAACGATATAGGCCTGTAATTTAGTGGAGTACTCCTACCATATTTCTTGAATATTGGTGTGACCAGTGCAACTTTCCAGTCTGAGTACGATCTCTATTCGAGCGAACGGTTGTAGATGAAGTATGGAGCTAATGCATCAGCATAATCCGAAAGGAACCTAATTGGTAGACAGTCGGGACCAGGAGACTAGCTTTTATTAAGTGATTTAAGTTGATTTAGTACTCCACGCACTTGCAACCTACGTCCTCAATTATTTGCTGTCTTCCTCTACAGTTTTTGCCCTCTACAGCTCCCTCTAGTACCATGGAAGTCATTCCCTCATGTCTTAGCAGATGTCCCTTCTCCTTATTAGTGTTTTCCACATATTCCTTTCCTCTCCGATTCTGCGTAGAACCTCCTCATTCCTTACCTTATCAGTCCACCTGATTTTCAACATTCGTCTATAGCACCACATATCAAATGCTTCGATTCTCTTCTGTTCCGGTTTTCCCACAGTCCATGTTTCACTACCATACAATGGTGTGCTCCAGACGTACATCCTCAGAAATTTCTTCCTCAAATTAAGGCCGGTATTTGATATTAGTAGACTTCTCTTGGCCAGAAATGCTTTTTTTTCCATAGCGAGTCTGCTTTTGATGTCTTCCTTGCTCCGTCCGTCATTGGTTAGTTTACTGCCTAGGTAGCAGAATTCCTTAACTTCATTGACTTCGTGACCATCAATCCTGATGTTAAGTTTCTCGCTGTTCTCATTTCTACTACTTCTCATTACCTTCGTCTTTCTCCGATGTACTCTCAAACCATACTGTGTACTCATTAGACTGTTCATTCCGTTCAGCAGATCATTTAATTCTTCTTCACTTTCACTCAGGATAGCAATGTCATCAGCGAACCGTATCATTGATATCCTTTCACCTTGTATTTTAATTCCACTCCTGAACCTTTCTTTTATTTCCATCATTGCTTCCTCGTTGTACAGATTGAAAAGTAGGGGCGAAAGGCTACAGCCTTGTCTTACACCCTTCTTAATACGAGCTCTTCGTTCTTGATCGTCCACTCTTATTATTCCCTCTTGGTTGTTGTACATATTGTATATGACACGTCTCTCCCTATAGCTTACCCCTAATTTTTTCAGAATCTTGAACAGCTTGCACCATTTTATATTGTCGACCGCTTTTTCCAGGTCGACAAATCCTATGAACGTGTCTTGATTTTTCTTTAACCTTGCTTCCATTATTAGCCGTAACGTCAGAATTGCCTCTCTCGTGCCTTTACTTTTCCTAAAGCCAAACTGATCGTCACCTAGTGCAGTCTCAATTTTATTTTCCATTCTTCTGTATATTATTCTTGTAAGCAGCTTCAATGTATGAGCTGTTAAGCTGATTGTGCGATAATTCCCGCGCTTGTCAGCTCTTGCCGTCTTCGGAACTGTATGGACGATGCTTTTCCGAAAGTCAGATGGTGTGTCGCCAGACTCATATATTCTACACACCAACGTGAATAGTCGTTTTGTTGCCACTTCCCCTAATGATTTTAGAAATTCTCATGGAATATTATCTATCCCTTCTGCCTTGTTTGACCGTAAGTCCTCCAAAGCTCTTTTAAATTCCGATTCTAATACTGTATCCCCTATCTCTTCTAAATCGACTCCTGTTTCTTCTTCTATCACCTCAGACAAATCTTCACCCTCATAGAGGCTTTCAACGTATTCTTTCCACCTATCTTCTCTCTCCTCTGCATTTAACAGTGGAATTCCCGTTGCACTCTTAATTTTACCACCGTTACTTTCAATGTCACCAAAGGTTGTTTTGACTTTCCAGTATGCTGAGTCTGTCCTTCTGACAATAATATCTTTTTCGATGTCTTCACATTTTTTCTGCAGCCATTTCGTCTTAGCTTCTCTGCACTTACTATTTATTTCATTCCTCAGCGACTTGTATTTCTGTATTCCTGATTTTCCCGGAACATGTTTGTATTTCCTCCTTTCATCAATCAACTGAAGTATTTCTTCTGTTACCCATGGTTTCTTCGCAGCTACCTTCTTTGTACCTATGTTTTCCTTCCCAACTTCTGTGATGGCCCTTTTTAGAGATGTCCATTCCTCTTCAACTGTACTGCCTACTGAGCTATTCCTTATTGCTGTATCTATAGAATTAGAGAACTTCAAACGTATCTCGTCATTCCTTAGAACTTCCGTAGACCACTTCTTTGCGTATTGATTCTTCCTGACTAATGTCTTGAGCTTCAGCCTACTCTTCATCACTACTATATTGTGATCTGAGTCTATATCTGCTCCTGGGTACGCCTTACAATCCAATATCTGATTTCGGAATCTCTGTCTGACCGTGATGTAACCTAATTGAAATCTTCCCGTATCTTTCGGCTTTTTCCTAGTATACCTCCTCCTCTTGTGATTCTTGAACAGGGTATTCGCTATTACTAGCTGAAACTTGTTACAGAACTCAATTAGTCTTTCTCCTCTTTTATTTCCTTCTACGTGACGAAGAAAACTTGCTCGTTTTGTAATTTGATCCGAATTAGATGGAGAATTAATTAATTTCAATTCCATTTGTACTAACCAGGGAAATATTTGATACTGATGTCAAAAAGAAAGAAGATTTAGCTTTAACGGCCCGTCCTCAGCGCTGTTATTTGAGTCGGTGCTGATGTCAGTGGTGGCTGGTAAGCATTTATTCGCAGTTGTCTAACAAACGCCCCGTTAGCGGAGCCGTGTTAGTGGAGCATTTTTGCTTGTGTCATGGTATACTTTTAACAGTGTCACTTTTCGATACTATTTATGATGCACCCCTTATGCAAATTTTGCATCTTGGCGTCTGGTACCCACGTCAGCTCGGCGCCGCAAGCGCCCATTTGCATCATCCGGGCCTTAAGCCGACACTGCAACCGTGGAGGCCGGATAGATATTCTCTCTATGGAACAGGACCGGTGGGTATGTGTGGTACATTTAACGACAGAATACAGTGCTGTTGCAACCTATGGATGGCGGTCACTAAAATAACCGGTTTTCGGTTGTACAAGTTTGTTTCATCTCCAGTTCAACCTGACTGTTAAAACCGCTCAAAATAAGCGGTTTCGGAAATAGCGAATTTTCAGTTTTTTTTTTAAATTGCTGGTGTATTATTTTCAGCAATTAACATAGACATCGAACTATGACTGAAAAATTCTAAGACTTACCCATAACACGTTTCAACTTATGTAGAATCAAAACATCAAATAAAATAGACAAATAAAAGAAAACTTAATTGGTCAATTACGTACTGCTTTTCTCGAAAGGTAATGACTGGTTGAATACTACTATTCTCGTATTGATCCTTGTTTTAAGGAGCATTACAAATAAGTATCGCTCGTTACAAAAAAGAATGTTTTGAAAACAAAAATTTTGGCACCGTGCTGTAGTAAATCAATATACCGCTTTTTTTTAACACGCTGTTACTAAAAGATATAAAACCTCTTATAACCGAGGCTAAACAAATATCGAAAAATACCGTTTATTCGGAACTAAAATACCGGTATCTCTTTTAACTGGTTAATTTTTCCCGTCGCTAGTGCAGGCACAAGTGGTCCGAAGCGTATATTGTTGAACATCATCATTCGTAGCGATGGACACTTGCACGTTGCTATGATGGCGCTACGACATCGACAGTTACGATAGCAATAGTTGCAGGATCATTGTCATTCGACTGTGGATCAGTTCAAGCGTGGTGCCTTTTCGGATGACTCTCGTTACACCAGGTCAACTGTCGTATTCAGATACTCCGTCATTCAGGTCATCAGCTACTCTAATGCCATGGTTACAAGCCCGTAGGGGCAGTATAACGACGTGAACGATATTCACAGTGGTTTCCACGGGACTTGTGGTGGTAATCGAAGGCACCGTGACAGCTGAGGACTATCTGCTTCGCTTCATGCTCGATGTCTTCCCCAACTCATAGCATCTTCCAGCAGCATAACTCACCGTGTCACTAAACGAAAATGATGCGAGAGTGGTTGAAGCAACATGATAGTGAAAGCTCTATAACGCCTTGGCCACATGATTTGAACCTGACAGAATACAGCTGGGACACTCCGCGCCCACAAACCGCTGGCTCTTAATTTCCGGAAACTACGTGATTTGTCCATAGATATATGGTGCCACAGATCAATGGAAACCTACCAAGAAGTTACAGAGTCCGTGCCAATTTGAGTAGGTGCTAGATTGCGTTCCAAAGGTGAGTAATTTCCCGTAGTTGCTCTAAATTACATACCTTCGCGAATTATTTGCGAGTTGCTAGGGAAACACAGATGATTTATGTCGTTTGGGATGTCTGCTGTTCTTGATGTTTCTTCGGCGGATTCCCTCACATGGAAAAATCCAATGCCATGCTTATCCAGCGTAGAAAATTGTTTGACGTTTTGTCGCTGTACTACCAGAAGAGGGAATAGGGGACTGTGTAGAATGTGGTGGTGTGAAGTGTGTAAAACTTCGTAAGAACAGTTTCGATGCTGAAATACCGTTTACAATTTAATTGCGTACAGTGCGGAAAACGAACGAGTTTCACGAGGAATACATGGCTCGACTCTTCCAAATGCCGGCTGTGCTGGCCGAGCAGTTCCAGGAGCTTCAGTCCGGAACCGCGCAGCTGCTAAGGTCGCAGGTTCGAATCCTGCATCGGGCAGGGATGTGTGTGATGTCCTTAGGTTAGTTAGGTTTAAGTAGTTCTAAGTTCTAGGGGATTGATGACCTCAGGTGTTAAGTCCCATAGTGCTCAGAGCCATTTGAACTAACTCTTCCAAATCTTCCATCCAGACCACCGTAATGGACTTTAACACGACGACAACACCGACGACGAGTGAGTTAAGTAGTCTGCTTTGCAACTGAAAGTATTTTTGTAACGCTCTTCTTTTATCAGTGCTGTAGTGTCCACCGTAAACATACTCACAACGCCTGTCACCAGAGTTGCATGATTGATTTACGATCGCGCGTTCGATATGTATCGTTTGGACTACTCGAATTCGGTAGGCAATCATTCTTGGAAATTACCAAAAGATGAATCGAACACCATATTAAACGGATGGTCACTATGTTTTGACTCATCCGTGAATCGAAAATATTTCCTACGCCTTTCGTCGTACACGCCGGAAAGAGTTATGGGCATCAGGGAATAAAAACAGACATACACAATTGGAGGATTGTCGAAATATTCTATACATTATGCCTTTATAATAATTCTTGTCTCTCCGTGTAGAGAACAAACCTGAGAGGCACATTCAACATAGAAAAGGACAGATGAACTTATTTACTCTAAAAACATACTGTGATATTTTTCAGTAGAGGCTTATTCGAAATGATAATATTGTTCTGTAACAGACAGAACACTCAGTTTGAGGCTTCAATAACACTTAGCTGAAGGCATCCGAAGTTGGAGGGACGTCAGCCTTCCAACAAGGCCGCTATGCAAGGCGTACGGTAGAAAACGCAATTTTAAAATTTAATTAAAAGCCTTTGTCTTAAGGATATAAGCTATGAGCTTCACTCCTTATTAGAACGTTCCAGCAGGATATTGCAGACACAAAGAATTCCGCCAGGCGGCAAAACGAGATATTAATTCTATAGCTGCCGTTTGAGCGGCCCCTCAAACGGAAGTTTCTCGAAATGCCCGACGGATGCGCTCATGCAAAAGCGATAACTGCGGAATTCAAATGCGTCTGTATTAATTCTTGCCTCGTGGCGGAATATACGTCTGGAAACATTGGGCACATTCGGGAAAGAGAGCGTATGAGAGCAAATGACAGACAGTTGCAAATACAAAAGCCAGAGCGGAACGCATTTACCGTTTTCTAATTTTTAGTGTATGAAACACCAGTCTCTCACGTTGAAATCTAAAACTAAGAAGCTTATAAAGATTTATGTTCTACTGAAGTAACTATGAAACGTCAGTTGGTTGTCGTTTCCAAAATAGTTAATAACATTCCCACGAGACATATACTAGGCAATCTAGTCGTCATGTTATTAGTAGATGAGGGAAATATATAGTAATTTCCTTTCAGTTCTTTTCTTGTTTCTTTGCCTCACACGATTCCACAGCCCATCCCTCCCTTGGAAGGTTCTAAAAAGCGTCAAGATGTGCGGATAGTATAATATTCATAGATATCATTGTTTGACATGTTCCTTCAGTTAGAATTGGTGATTGCATTTCAAATTTTCCCGGAAAATCGCTGTAGCACTACACAAAGACCACCAGCGTCCAGAATTTAGACATTATCTGGTGATATGGATGCAGTAAAAAGACAGTGTAATGGAGACAGCACCGGAAAATATGACCAATCTCAAATATACTTCTCAAACAGAATATTTTCAAAAACTTTCTCAACTAGCTTGTTACCTAGCGTAGACAGGTTTCTCATTGCCACCAGTCGTGTACTGGACTGGAGAACAAATCAGTCTCATCTCTAGGGTAAAATAAAAGATTGTATTTATTTGTATATACACACATCAAAAAAAGTTTTGCATCGCACCGATTCCCAGAACTCGTCAGAGGCGTTGACTGTGGATATTGTATCACAGACACAGTCCCTTTGGCTGTTCAGAGACGTCACTAAACCCGTACAAAGATGTAAACAAGCATGCATGAGCAGCGCCTATTAGACGGAGAGGGTCCGACAGCCGATCAGTTTCAGTCATTCCACCAGCAAGGAGGTACACGGCTCGTGTTGTCTGTAGCTCAACCATGCCTGTCGGGCAATACCGTAGTTGATCGCGCCCGCATTGCTCTCAACAAGGGAAGTGTTCAGGCGCGTCGCAGTGAACCAAAGCGATCTTGTTCGGACGTGGACGAGATACAGGCACTGTCGATGGCATGCCTCCCTGAGGCCGCCAAAGGCTACTACTGCAGTGAATGACCGCTACCTACGGATTATGGCTCGGAGGAACCCTGACAGTAACGCCGCCATGTTGAATAACGCTGTTCATGCAGCCACAGGACGTCATGTTACGACTCAAACTGTGCGCAATAGGCTGCATGACGCGCAACTTCACTCCCTACGTCTGTGGCGAGATCCATTTTTGCAATAACGACACAATGCAACCGGTACAGATGGGCCCAACAACATGACGAATGGACCTCTCAGGATTAGCACCACGTTCTCTTCACCGATGAGTGTCGCATATGCCTTCAACCAGAGAATCGTGTTTGGAGGCAACCCGGTCAGGCTGAACTCCTTAGGCACACTATCCAGCGAGTGCAGCAAGGTGGAGCTTCCCTGCTGTTTTATGGTGGCACTATGTGGGGCCAACTTACGCCGCTGATGGACATGGAAGGCGCCGTAACGGCTGTATGATATGTGAATGCCATCTACCGACCGATTGTGCAACCATATCGGCAGCATATTGGCGAGGCATTCGTCTTTATGGACGAAATTCGCACCCAACGTGCACGTCTTTTGAATGACTTCCTTCAGGATAGCGACATCGCTCGACTAGAGTGGCCAGCATGTTCTCCAGACATGAACCCTATCGAACATGCCTGGAATAGATTGATAAGGGCTGTTTACGGACGACATGATCACGAACCACTCTGAGCGATTTGCGCCGAATCGCCGTTGAGGAGTCGGACAATCTGGGCGAACAGTGCCTTGATGAACTTGTGGGTAGCATGCCAATACAAATACAGGCATGCATCAATGCAAGAGGACGTGCTACTGGCTATTAGAGGTTCTGGTGTGACCAGCAATATGGACCACCACCTATGAAGGTTTCGCAGTATGGTGGTACAAAATGCAATGCTTGGTTTTCTTGAGAAATAAAAAGGGCGGACATGATGTTTATGTTGATCTATATTGCAATTTCCTGTTCAGATTCCGGAACTCTCGGAATCAAGGTGCTGCAAAACTTTTTTGGCGCGTGTAGAAACAAATTATACAAATTGAAAGCTCAAATTTTCATATGAATTAAGATAAACATTTAACTCCGAAGAGTTATAAAAAAAATTCGTAATTTGCTACTCATTTCTTCACAATCTCTCTAACGTCTAGAAATAAACGAGTTTCTAATGATATACGTTCGTAGAAAGACGAATGATATAGAAAGACGAAAGATATCTGAAAAATTTGCTTTGCTGTCAAATGATTCCTTTCTTTATAGGTTCCTTTCGGGAAATTCTTCGTAAACTCTTGACTAAATGCGATACTGAATCGTGTCAAGTCTCTTTTCAAACAGAGCAGCATCTCTTAAAACAACGTTTAACATTATTTTTACATACTCCCCAATCTTTACGCTGTTAGAAGTTTCTTATTTTTAGTCGCTGCGTCGTAAGTATAGTACATTGATTGCCTATGAACCAAGGACTTTATTTCCTCCCCCATTCCCAGGGGATTATAGGTGTATCTCTGGGCCACATTATTAATTTTCCACATAGAGTGTTATATTTACTTCAATTTTAACTGTAACTGCGCCAAGTGAAACGGAGTTAAACTTCTTATGACTCCTTACTCCAGTATAAATCCGTGCTCACTTTTACGGAAACTAGGATGAACCCAAGGATATCATTTTTTTTCCAGGTTGTAGGTAGTACGCATATCGAATTATGTTGAAATTGTGCCATTAGTTCCAAAGCTACCTTTAATCTTATACGATAATCCACACCAGCCCCTCTGAACGTTGGTGTTGCCTCACTCCACATCCCCAAGGGACAGTCTCTGGTTTTCAAGTCTGTACTTGGCTCAAAGCGGAAAGTGGAATGGTTCAAATGGCTCTGAGTACTATGGGACTTAACTTCTGAGGTTATCAGTCCCCTAGAACACAGAACTATTGAAACCTAACCAACCTAAGAACATCACACACATCCATGCCCGAGGCAGGATTCGAACCTGCGACCGTAGCAGTCACGCGGTTCCAGACTGTAGCGCCTAGAACCGCTCGGCCACCCTCGCTGGCATACGCGAAAAGTGATGCAGGGTCCTCAGACAGGCGCGCGCGCAAATGTGTGTGTGTGTGTGTGTGTGTGTGTGTGTGTGTGTGTGTGTGTGTGTGTGTGTAAAACGATATTCTAAAAGCTGCGACATTAGTGGTCTTCGAGATCCCGAATAGAAAATCGTGATCTTGTATCTACTTACCCAAATTGTGGCGTTTTAAATAACGTGAACGCCGCATAACGGTCAATGGGCAGTTGGAAAATGACTAGTTTACTGAATTCGTTGGTGGCGGTGCTGCGTACGGGAATCCTCAATAACGAAGCCACTGAAACCAATCCTCCAGGGATGAATGATACTACAACATGCTCATCAGCAAAAGCTGTCATCGACAACGTCGCGGACACCGTTACTGACCTTGTGTAAGAGGTATGTGGTGTAATTGATGGGCAGATTATAACTCACTGCTTCAGAAATTCACAAGGAGCAGTACGTGTATTTCTCAAATCCGTTGCTTATGTCGACCAACTTCACAAGGATCATGGTTCAAAATTACGTGACATGTATTAGGCTCAAGCCATTAAATGCGACAAGCACAAGAGTGGTTTTTCTCTTAACGTCATCCAATTCACATTAGACATGTTAATCGTTAGTAAAATGTTTCCAGAATGAGATCCATTCTGGAAACATCCACCAGGCTGTGGCTAAGCCATGTCTCCGCTATATCCTTTCTTTCAGGAGTGCTAGTTCTGCAGGGTTCGCAGGAGAGCTTCTGTAAAGTTTGGAAGGTAGGAGACGAGATACTGGCAGAAGTAAAGCTGTGAGTACCGGCCGTGAGTCGTGCTTCGGTAGATCAGATGGTAGAGCACTTGCCCGCGAAAGGCAAAGGTCCCGAGTTCGAGTCTCGGTCGGGCACACAGTTTTAATCTGCGAGGAAGTTTCAGTAAAATGTTACATTTTAGCTAGGCATAGGTCGTTTGCAGGAGATACCTTCTTGATCGGAAATTCCAGACTTCATTCGTATTAAATCGTTTTGATGAACAGCATAGTATTGAAACATATGTTGAATGTTATGGATGACATGGCAAGGGACATGTTAAGAAAAACTGTAAAAAAGTTCGAATGTTACGCGCGAAAGTATAAATTCCTCCAGCACCCAATCAACACAAGAGACATCAGACACCATCAAACATTCATTTCTCAGCAGCCGGTTGCACCAGGAAAGATATGACAATGCGATCAATATGAACAACTAATACAGAAGAAACAGCTGTTATGGAACAAACAGAAGTATCTGTGTTATCAACAACAACTGAATACAGTGAGAGGCGTAAAACACTGAATGTAGGGGAATCTGAGATTTGTAAAACGGACTTTAAAAATGTTTCACTGTAAATATAAGAAAACTTCTGTCTTTTGGGAATTTAATTTATTTTTGGGTACCGGACTTGCTTCGCCTACTCATGTTAGGCATCGTCGTTGGTCTATAATACATACAAAATTATAAATATTTTTATATGAAATTTGTAGTGATTCTTTGGCAGTTTGGTTAGACCTAAATATTTCTATTTACAGTGATATGTCTTTTTTTAAATTCATGTTTATGTCTTTTCATCCGTGCATCTGTTATTCTACATGAGCTAAAAAGGGAAGGTTTCTACCAATAAATACTTCCCTGCACGGAACATAAACTGTAAAAAACTGCATATATTTGCCCTGATCTTCGTCACAGGCTATAGAGCTAACATATAAACGTAAACAGAAATGGCTAAATCGAAACAAGCTGGCAAAGAAACGGTACAAATCGCACACCTAAATACGTATAATTAAACGACAGATCACTGAAGATGCCTGACATGAACAGGCGAAACACGTATGATAGTCAAGACTAAATTTCAGTTGCCAAAGAAGGAAGCTTTCCCATCTTTATGAGAAAACTGAGGAAAATGGCTGCAAATATTAACAATATTGGTTGTAAACGACGTACACCTCTCCAAAGACCAGAGCCCGCTGACACGGGCGAGTGTGTGCACGTGATAAAAGCAGCACGGCGTTTTTGGAAGAGGTGATTTAAATTCTCACAGATTGGACTGAACTAGTAGAAAAAGACAGAAACGACATCCCACTTTCACACAAGAATCTAAATGAGGAAGCCCAACTCATACAGGCTAACCTTTTAGAAAGTAATATATCCCAGGCTACGGCTAACCCACATACGGATGAAACGGGTGACCCGACGGCAGAACGTGAATCGGTGCCATCGAAAACATCGACTGCTGACGCGACCCAACAAGAAGCATGCTGCGACAAATGCGGACTCCTGTCTCCTACATAACTGAAAAGGTTCTTGAAAGCGACTAGCCGTTCTGAAGGATATCAGAGCTTTTAAAATTTGCTTTTTCAGGACCAGCAGCCCATAGTCCTCTGGGATTTGGGATGAGGGAGGCGGGGCGGCAGGCTGATTTACGCTGCGTGTGCGCTAATAAAACTGCGCTACACAGCATTCAGATGTTTGTTGATGTGTTGTCCAGTACGTTTTGACGAGCGTTGATGGTTGTGTTCTTGGCTTGAATACAGAAATCCCATCTTGACGGATAAATGCATTCATTTAAACATATAGCGATCTCGCAATGCCACAAATAATCTCTTTACAATTTCTAAAGCAGAGACTTTTTCTGACCTACAGCAAACAAGGCACACACTGTCCACTTTCCTAATAAAGTGACAATAGTTAAACGTAATGTAATCAACATTTGCGATCGCAGATTCGCATTATCATAAAATTACGTATCTATTGGCGTAGGTCACGGAATGCACAGACTACTAATTCGAACGTTGATGAAATTATTTCATGACATTAATCCAAGTTTTTCTCGAAATCAAAGACCACTATGGGATTGCCTTCCTCGTGGGGGTAAAGTAACTTCCGAGACCACCGATTAATTTTCCTAGTAATTTGCAAGATAATGAAATTCTGCAGACGATTCCGAGCGAGCCATTACAATGAATTTCAAGCAAGGGCTATCTCAAGGCGATACCAGACCTACACGTCTTGGCGGAATTGGTAAAATTTCCGTCCCCTCAACTTCTGAGCTGGCTACTGAAAGGTGGCTACACTGAGTCACAGCGCCAGAGATTGCGCCAATGAGTATTAATCACCCGCCTCCATTGGGGCAGTAGTAGTTGAAAGGTTGCCGTGGGCAATACTTGTTGAGATGATGTCGATAGCTGTACTAGTTGAGGCCATGTCGTGTGCAGTTGTTCTGTTGGGTGAGACGCCAGATGCTGTTCGATTGGGGATGTTGCAATGATCACAGTGTATTTTTCGTCAATATATTTGAAGGTAACAAAAAAAAATTTTTGTTTCAAATTTCCTAAATAACAATGCCTCTTGGTCACAGGTTCAGTCAACAAAGCATCTGGCTTGTGTTCATGTATTAGACTGTAATAATGGTTTCTATTTGCAATTATAGTATTTCTCGTTTTTTTTTTATTCCTTCATTGTAAATGGTGTTCAAAATATCTTGTCGTATTGAGGAAGACCCGTGCCAGATGTGTACGTTGAATCACACTTCCACACACAGAACAGTTACTCTTGTGCTTTGTTGTTCGTAGCTTTTATAGTTGCTGGGGACTTAATTAATCATTTGTGTTAACGGAAATTTCCTTTCATTCTGTGTTGTTATTCTATGCAGTCAGATTGCGTACTAATACTACTCAGGGCCAACAGGTTACGAGACTTTGTAACCGGACATACAGCTACTAAAAAATATTTAAATTTTATTTAATTAAGCCCCCATGCACATGCTACGTGCCAGGATCGTCCCATGGAATTCTTTTGATAGTAAAAATAGCAGATAGTAGTATTGTTGTAGTAATTTGTGGTTTAGTAATTGTAGTCTATATTGCATGTATAGATTTTGTAATTGAACATTTGTAGTTGTCTTGTCATTCTTCTGACGGTATTTTTGTAGAATTTAATTTTTGATGAGTCGTGTACGGGTTTGACAATTTTGTGCAATTGTGAAGATTTTGATTGTTCGTTAGGCGTGTTTATCGGGAAGCATTTCGTGTGAATGGTATTGTTGGTGATAAAGTGTTATGTTGTGGGTAATTAAGGTATAGTCTACATCTACATGACTACTCTGCAATTCACATTTAAGTGCTTGGCAGAGGATTCATCGAACCACAATCATACTACCTCTCTACTATTCCACTCCCGAACAGCGAGCGGGAAAAACAACACCTAAACCTTTCTGTTCGAGCTCTGATTTCTCTTATTTTATTTTGATGATCATTCCTACCTATGTAGGTTGGGCTCAACAAAATATTTTCGCATTCGGAAGAGAAAGTTGGTGACTGAAATTTCGTAAAAAGGTCTCGCCGCGACGAAAAACGTCTATGCTGTAATGACTTCCACCCCAACTCGTGTATCATATCTGCCACACTCTCTCCCCTATAACGCGATAATACAAAACGAGCTGCCCTTTTTTCACCCTTTCGATGTCCTCCGTCAATCCCACCTGGTAAGGATCCCACACCGCGCAGCAATATTCTAACAGAGGACGAACGAGTGTAGTGTAAGCTGTCTCTTTAGTGGACTTGTTGCATCTGCTAAGTGTCCTGCCAATGAAACGCAACCTTTGGCTCGCCTTCCCGTCAATATTATCTATGTGGTCCTTCCAACTGAAGTTGTTCATAATTTTAACGCCCAGGTACTTAGTTGAATTGACAGCCTTGAGAATTGTACTATTTATCGAGTAATCGAATTCCAACGGATTTTTTTTGGAACTCATGTGGTTAGACTCACGAATAGGGACATGTTTTAAAAACCTGAAAGATGAATTAAAGAAAGGAATTAGAGAAGAAGTACAATCGATTTTGAATGCTCACAATAATAGATTAATTTCAATAGAAATCAGACAAAAGGAACAGGATAGAGAACAGGAAGAAAGAGATAGCGTGATAGTACAAACATTTTTAGAGTTAAATTTACAACGTGCAAGAAATATTTGAAAGAATCGAGGAATCCGCAACAAATGAAAGAATAAATAACCTAACACAACAATATGATCAGTCAACTACTAAATGTGTCAATACTGAAACACGAGTCGCGACACGACACGAGACGTAAATAAACAAAAAGAACAAATAGGTGATTTACCGGAAAGAGTTAGGAGATTTCAGATAAATTGACAAGTCTTAGTTTAAATGGGGACAGAGATTCAGATGATACAGCTCCATTGCCATTTGCAGAAACCGAAGAGTGGCGCTCGCTGTATTGCAGTAGTTCGAGTAACGAAGATTTTTGTGAGGTAAGTGATTTGTGAAAGGTATAGGTTAATTTAGTCAGGGCCATTCTCTTCTAGGGATTACTGAAAGTCAGATTGCGTTGCGCTAAAAATATTGTGTGTCAGTTTGAGCATAGTCTTATATAATTGTTCAAAGGGGACGTTGAATTACCTATTTTTGCAAGAGTTGGCATTACAGTGCACTTGGAAAAATCTGAATTTGGTCGTTCTCAGGTGAAATTTCTTGGTCATATTATTTCTACAGAAGGTGTTCTTCCTGATCCACAGAAACTAGACGCTATTCGTAATTATGCTGATCCTACTACAAAACGTGATGTTAGACGCCTTGTTAGATTGGACAATTTGGCCACACCTCGTCTATGTGAACTATCTGGAAAGAATTCTAATTGGTTTTGGGATGAGGAAGCTCAATCAGAATTTGAACGACTTCGTGATGCTTTAGTTGCTGCTCCTCTTCTTTCACATCCGGATTTATCTAAAGATTTGTTTGGTGACGGACTCATTATACAAAGGCCTACGTGCACAGTTATTTCAGGAGATAGAAGAATACGGCATTGTAGTACAGAAAACTATTGCATTTGGAAGTCGTGTTCTCTCTAAATCAGAAAAGAATTATTCGATTACGGAACTTGAAGCCTTGGCTGTTGTTTGGGCTTTCACAAAGTTGGCATATTTTTGTATGGCAGACATACTAAGGTTTACACCGATCATCGAGCTCTGGAATTTCTTATGTCAACAAAATTAACACCTGGAAGATTGTCACGATGGGCGCTGTATCTACAGGAATTTGATTTTAGTATTGTTTACATACAAGTTCTACAAATATTATTGCTGATGCTTTATCACGTGCACCTATGGGTTTGAAACAAAGTGCTGAGAAGGACTGCAAAGAAAACAATTATTGTTTGATGTATAATCAAGATGTCGTGTTTGAAAATTTTATTTCGTCTTCGCTCCAGGACATCGCTAAGGAGCAAAACAAGGATCCAATCTGGAAGGACATTAAGGAGAAGTGGAGGAGAAAGGACAGCATAGCGATTAGACAGTATTATTTAGTTCGCAATGATATCCTTTTTGAACGAAAATCGGTTGACAACTCTGTTTGGTTAGTTTGCATTCCTGATGAGTGGGTTAATAAATTGATTTGGTATACACATTTCAGTTATGCACTCTTTGGTCCCAGAAAATGCTTTCATAAAATACGAGGAAATTTCTACTTCAGTAATATGGAAAAACCTATTCGATTTGTTCTTGCCAAATGCAAATTATGTCAAAAGGTAAAGACACCAACTATTTCTCACAGAGAAACGTTGTTTCCTATCGTTCCAGCGAAATTACAGGAGATGGCTGCAGTCGATTTGTTCGGTCCATTCGTTCGTTCTATCAATGGTTTTGCGTACATTTTGGTTGCAGTGGAATTGTCATGAAAAAATGTGTGTTTTACACTTTTACGCAAAGCAACACCTCTTTCAGTATCTAATGCTTTCATCAAACATTTTCCTACAGAAGTGGGTCATGTTGATAAGAATATATCAGATAATGGATCACAGTTTCGCTCAAAAATTTGGCTTCATACTCTACGGCGTCGTAAGATTAAACCAATTTTCGTTTCCCTTTTTCACCCTCAATCTAACGCTTCAGTGAGAGGGATGAAGGAAATCAATAAATTGTGTCGACTTTATTGTCATCAGAATCACAGAACGTCGGATCAGTATCTTCATATTTTGCAAAACATTCTGAATGAACTCCCTAATGATTCAACTTCTTTACCGCCTACATTGATATTAAAAAATAAAGCACCGAGAAATCGCATTTCTGAAATCGGTCCTTTTCCGCCATCACGGAAACTGCGGCATTCTGGTCAACCTGGCTCTACAAAATTTTGCATCTGCGGCTTCTATAAGAGAGAAATCAGCTAAACGTCCTGGTCGTTTAAAAACCTTGTCAGTTGGTCAAAAGGTGTCAATTAAGTCTCACCGTTAGTCTCACAAAGGAAAAGGCTTGTGTCACAAATTTATTCTGCTTTATAACGGTCCATATAGAGTTCGCAAAATTATTCATGATAACACTGTCAAAGTAGAAACTCTTAAATCTCGGCGCTAAAAGGGAATACATCATATATCGAACGTTAAAATTTTTGTGGAATGACATACTTTTGAGAAACTAACAGCTATACGTGAACACACAGAGAATACAAGGATACCGCGCCGTGTTCTGGCGGCGGCACATACTCAAAGCAAGAGTCAAGTCTGCGCGCCGCACAAGGCAGTCGTTGACCGCAAACAATTACTTCCTACATCACGCGTACCTACAGCTGGTCGAGCGCTCAGTGCGAATGCACTGACAGCCGTAAACAAATACACAGTCTAATTTCTCTGATTAAATTCAGTATAAAGCTATAGTGACTTCATAAATTATGTTATTAACATTCAGTTTTTTTCAGGATACAGTTGTATAAAATATTTAAGTACTTCACGTAAATTCTGTGTGTGTCCGACGTTAAGAGCACTTGCTATCGAGAAAATTTCGGAAAGAATGTAATTTCGAAGGAGAAAGTAATAAACTAAAAAGGTAACTATTAATTGAGTTTATTTTTCAGGTAACATATTTCCACTTAGGTACGATCTTTAGACGTATTTTGCTACTCGCCATTACGTGATTTATACTTTGTGTTAACTGATTTTGACAATGATTGATTAATGACCAGGGTTGTTACTTATTTATCATATGCATCGCTTGGCTCCAATGCATTTCACTGATAGCACATTTTTTTATTATGTACCTGCTGCGCTTATTTATTTAAATTATAATTGTCACCTGATTAGTTGTGCTGATGTGGTTATGTATGTAAGTTATACTTTGTGATTTATCTGCTTGCGCCTTCATGTTTACTTATTAAGATTGCATATGACCATTTATTTGCTTATGCTGATATGATGCTAATGACCTGTTTATTATGTAAGATATATATTTGCTGCTTTGCGTATGGATTGCATATTTATACATTTCTGTTTGTTGTCATAACTACTCTTTAATTTGGCATATAGAAATGCTGATATACGGTGTACGAACATGGAGTTTAGGTCACACTATAGTATTAATTAAAGATTGTTCGCTTGGCAGAGCCTCGTTATAGGGATTGTGCTACATCGACTTGTTAAAACATTCTGTTTTCTACTGATATATTTACTCGCTACTGCATGTTTTGCTTACGCTCAGTGCATTATATTTTAAGATAAGGAAATGAACTGCTATAATTCTACGAACGCCATTGGTACAAGAAACGTCATTGAAGTCACATGAGCTGGAGGTTTTATGGAAGCTTTATAAATTTGTGCTAATAGGAAGGAAGCTGACGACATGACATACCAACACTAGGTTTAGACCATTGACAGTTATTACACTGCATTCTTCATGAGCAATTGAAATAGCAAGTGACACCTGACACAAGAAATACTCCACGTGTTTGCTTCTGTTTTGCCATGATTATTGAATGGTGTACACACTGTGAATTATTACGATCATTCACACTCCGTACTCGTGCTTACTTACTGAAAGTTACCCAAACTAAAGGCTGTTAGAGGTCATGTATGCATTTCTTTTATTTAATGATGGACAAGGTAACCAAAATGTACTTTATAATTCATAACGAGTAGAAGATTTGGATCAGATGGAATACACAGAGGTTGCGTGTGGACATTGTGTCTTCAGATAGTATGGGATGATGAATTGAAGTTTGTAATAGGATTATATCTGTACTTGTTCGATGAGACTGACTAGTGGATAGAGTTGATATTGAAGTGAAATGATATTGGAAATAAGGTTTATATGTATCGACGTATTGAAGAGGTATTATTAAGGTATTGAGATTGTGTGAAGTTGATGATTATTGGAGTTTTGGTGGATAAGAGGTAAGGTAAATGATATTGATGATGAGGTTTATATGTATCGACGTAAGAGTTATTACTGAAGTATTAAGATTATGTGATGCTGATGATTATTGGAGTTTTGGTGGATAAGAGGTAAAGTAAGTGAGGAGCATATTTTTTTGTTGGTTTATATGGAACAAGGAGGATGAAGATGGCAGCCTAGAACACTCAAGTGGAAGGAAGATGTCTACAAACACACTTTGTTAAAGCAATAAGGAGTAGATACTTTTTTTTTTGAGAGAGGAAGTATTTGCATATCTTGGCCCACTGACAGTTGTTCAGCAACCGTACATTTGATTTAGCTTGGCAAACATTGGTCTTGACATGATGACTATGACATTGACAAACTATTATTGACTGTTATACACTGCTGCCACTACTACTTGATACACATGTTGAACATCAAATCCTTGACAGAATTGCATTTACACAGTTGACAGTATTCGATTAGAAAGGTGAATGAGTGTGTTTTGTGTGTTTTCCTTTCCTAATCCCAAATAATTGGTACCGACCTACCTCCTAAATATTATTTTACTTGTTTGTTGTGGCTTGCACTGACACCCATAAATATTACAGGTTTACTGATCTTTGTGTATTTGTAATAGTTAATATGACAATTATCTGATGTCATTTGTGTGTTTATAATAATTTGTATGTTTAGTGTAAGAGCATTGATAATAATTTTGTAAAAGCAATTGTGTGTACATTTAAACTGTTGCTCGTGCTTACATGTATTAACATTGTTGGGTGCCACTTGGAGATATTTAATGTCTGTTGATCAACTCTGATGAACTGTCTGATTAGTGATAGTGAACATTATGGACTGTTATCTGCAGTTGTTCAACATGATGGGTGCCACTTGAAGATGTTTAATTTCTGCTGATAAACTCTGATGAACTGTCTGATTAGTGATAGTGAATATTATGGACTGTTACCTGCACTTGTTCAACATGATGGGTGCCACTTGGAAATGTTTAATTTCTGCTGATAAACTCTGATGAACTGTCTCATTAGTGTTAGTGACTATTATGGACTGTTACCTGCAACCTATTCAACATTGCTGGGTGCCATTGATGGAACTGCTTCTACTGAAATAATGTCACTTGTTGGTGTCTGTACCTGCTCAACATTACTGGGTGCCACTGATGGAACTGCGTCTACTGAAATAATGTCACTTGTTGGTGTCTGCACCTGTTTAACATTACTGGGTGCCACTGATGGAACTGCTAGCACTGATAATGTCACTTGTTGGTGTCTGCACCTGTTCAACATTGCTGGGTGCCACTGATGCAACTGCTTCTACTGAAATGATGTCACTTGTTGGTGTCTGCACCTGTTCAACATTGCTGGGTGCCACTGATGGAACTGCTTCTACTGAAATGATGTCTCTTGTTGGAGCCTGCGGCTGCTCGACATTTTAGGGTGCCACTGTTGGAGCTGTTTAAATACTGCTGAGGAAATGGTATGAGACTGCTATTTGCACCTCTTGACCATTGCTGGGTGCTTCTGTTGGAACCATCAAC
Source organism: Schistocerca gregaria (assembly GCF_023897955.1). Taxonomy (NCBI): domain Eukaryota; kingdom Metazoa; phylum Arthropoda; class Insecta; order Orthoptera; family Acrididae; genus Schistocerca; species Schistocerca gregaria. The sequence continues at coordinate 50,887,355 of NC_064926.1, forward strand.
TACTCTGAGGAGAACTACTTGTTTATTGAACTGTTAAAAAGATTTTATATGAATATTTGTATAAACTGATTTTTTGTGTATTTACTGTTTATGAAATGTTATGAGAATCTTACCTGCACCTATTCGTCATTGTTGGTGCCATTGATTGAATAATACTTGTGTAAACTATTATGTAAATCACATGTATGCAAGCATTTGTATTCCTTACTGTATTTTATATATTAGGTTATTGAAGGATCAGTGCAAAGCCAAAATTTATTTAGTTATGTGATGTTTACTTATTAGTATTATCTTTTATTTTTGTCTGTATTCTTTTGGACAAATTTGGTGGTATTTTCACCACCAATGCTGGCAAAAATACCATCAAATTCTAGCCTGTGGAGGAGGGGCATATGAAAGGTGGCTACACTGAGTCACAGCGCCAGGGATTGCGCCAACGAGTATTAATCAGTCGCCTCCACTGGGGCAGTAGTAGTTGAGAAGTTGCCGTGGGCAATGGTTGTTGAGAAGATGTTGATAGCTGTACTAGTTGAGGCCATGTCGCGTGCAGTTGTTCTGTTGGGTAACACACCAGATGCTGTTCGATTGGGAATGTTGCAATGATCATAGTGTATTTTTCGTCAATATACTTGAAGGTAAAAAAAAATTTATTTCAAATTTCCTAAATAACAATGCCTCTTGGTCACAGGTTCAGTCAGCATTTCCGTTTAACATTTTATTATCATCTGTTCTACCTATAAATTTACACAAAAAAAACAACGGTAAGGAGAAGTGGGCCACGCAATGGTGCAGCAACTATCGCTGTAGGAAAACTGGGCAGGGCCAGAAATGATTAGCGAACAAGTTAACATAATAAGCACAAGCTTTACTCACCTTGTACTTCTCCATGCGTACCAAGACTAATTAACAAATAATTCAGTAAGGAATAGAGTCCAGGTCTAAATGTCATCAAGGATGAGGCTCTGTGTATTAAAGCACGAACGATGATGTCATTGCTGCGATTAGGCGGCGTCTGCATAGCATCAGATAGCTGAGATGCAGCAAGTGCGGATAGACTGTCTGGCAGCCTTTGGCAGCCCTTCACTGAAGTGGCAAAGAAACTGGTATAGGCAAGTATATTAAAATGCAGAGATTTGTAAACCTGCAGAATACGGCGCCGCGGTCGGCAAAGCCTCTTTAAGATAACTAAAGGGTCCTGCGCAGTTTGTTAGATCGGTTACTGCTGTTACAATGGCTGTTTATCAAGATTTAAATGAGTTTGAACGTCGCACGAGCGAAAGGACACAGCATCTCCAAATTAGCAATGAAGTGGGGATTTCCTCGCACGACCATTTCGCGAGTGTACTGTGAAGATCAGGTATCCGGTAAAGTATCAAATCTCCGATATCACTGCGGCTGGAAAAAGATCCTGGAAGAACGGGACCAACGACGACCGAAGAGAATCGTTCAACGTTACAGAAATGGAATCCTTCAGCAAATTTGCTGCAGATTTCAGCGCTGGGCCATCGCTAAGAGTGCGATCCATTCAACGTAGCACCACAGATATGGGCTTTCGGAGCCGAAGGCGCACTCGTTTACGCTCTACGACTGCACGACACAAAGCTTTACGCTTCGCCTGGGACCCGTAAACACCGACATTGGACTGCTAATGACTGGAAATATGTTGTCTGGTCGGTCTCGTTTGAAACTGTATCGAGCTTGTGTACGGGTATGGAGTCAACCTAATGAATCAATGGACCCTGCATGTCAGCACGTGACTGCTCAAGCTGGTGGAGGCACTGTAATGGTGTGGGTCGTGTGCAGTTCGAGTGATATGGGACCTCTGATACGTCTACATATGACTGTGACAGGTGACGTTGTAAGTAGGCTGTTTAGGTTTTTATATTGGATTACGCCACGTAGCGCTCTGTATGAAAATCACTGGCTGTGCTGTGTGCTGTCTGTGGCTGGTTGGCATTGTTGAAATATTCTCTATTGTAGTGGGCATATGGATGCGGACAGCGCATAGCGTTGCGCAGTTGGAGGTGAGCCGCCAGCAGTGGTGGATGTGGGGAGTGAGATGGCAGAATTTTAGGAACGGACGATCTGGACGTGTAAGGTACAGGTTAATGTTAGTCAGGGCCATTCTTTTGTAGGGATTATTGAAAGTCAGATTGCATTGCGCTAAAAATATTGTGTGTCAGTTTAGTGTTGATCAGAATAGGTAAAGAGAGAAATGTCTGAGTACGTTCAGTTCTGCTCAGCTGTTTGAAAATCAAATAACTTAAGAGGTTTATCAGCACAGTCATTCATAAATTTTTCTAAGGGGACGTTTCAACACGTACATAATGATCCTGTCTGATCACCTGCATCCATTCATGTCCATTGTGCATTCCGGCGGACTTTGGCAACTCGAGAAGGACTACAGAGTGGCTCTAGAAATGTTCTTCTGAGTTGAAACACTTCCGCTGGCAACCAAACTCGCCAGACATGTGTATTATTGAGCATATGTGGGATGCCTTGCATCGTGTAGTTCGGAAGTCATCTCTGCCTCCTTGTACTCTATCGGATTTATGGACAGCCCTGCGGGATTGATAGCGTCATTTCCCTCCAGCACTACTTGAGGCATTAGTCGATGCCACGCCGTGTTGCGGCACTTCTGCGTGCTCGCGGGGACGCTATACAGTATTAGGCAGGTGTACCAGTTTCTCTGGCTCTTCAGTGTATATTGAGACGGCAGAGGTCTCTCGTAGCCTGGAACCGCCGGAAGCGTTGCTCAATGGGCGCACACCACTGGGTCAGCCGGATACCGCACGACCTGTGTCGGCGTCTGACAGAAAGCCGCAGTTCCCTTGCCGACTTCGTCATACGTGGAGTGGTATGGATACGTGATGTCACATTCAGTATTTGCCCAGAAACATTGTAGAAAATAAAATCTGCGGAACACCGAGGGAGTACGGAACACTCAGAGCAGAAAACTAAAGCAAACAATCGTTTATTGAATCTGTATTCACAGATAGGTACCGTGGTGGCAGAAATAATAACGTAGTACTTGCGGTTGTACGCGGTTGGCAGGTTTTTAGACATAGCAAAGGACATACAATATGAAGTACAAGAAATTTATGAAAGTTTATCTCTTATGAAGGAGGTTGGTATTTTAAATGCTATGGAGAGTAATGCAAGGTAGAGCATGGCTACGAAGTCTTTCGCGGCGTATTTCTTGAATAAAAATCTCTCGGTGTACATGTCGCGTCAATTCAGAATAAAACTCCAAGCTTTCGACCACTACCTCCATGGTCGTCGTTATGGCTAAAACTGACTGTCGTAAATTATTTTTTTATTGAATTTTGATTTACCTCGAAGGGGGCGGGCTGGCAGCAGCTTAGTATGCCGCTCTCCAGCCTACAGACTTTGTTTTAAAAAAGGATAAAATAATATATAATAAAAAACAGGCGACAAAATCGGAGACAAAGGGTAACATGGCGAAAAAAATCGTGGAACTTAAAACAGAGAACAAAGGGATTATGATGCTGATGACGTAAACTAGCGAGGCTCCCACTTTTATATACCAAGGACGGCTTCTGATTGGCTGGAATACGTCATAGCAACAGCATTATGGCGCGTAGTGAAGTGGTGCCCTCTACTTCCATAGATGTAGTTTCTATCCCGCGTTACTTGTAGCCCCATCCCTTGAATCAGGAAGTAAAGTGCGGGAAGTTTTCGTCTCCGATTTTTCTTTATCCAGTGCGCTCTTCTAGGTGTTGCTAAGTGCATAGCCGTTGTCTCTGTTAAAGTTATTATCGCTAAGTCTAATTTCGACTGCTTCCCGGATCACAGAGTCCAAGTGATTCGATGAGTGGGCTATTACTCTCGTTTCTTCAAATAAAATCTTACGCTTGTTGAGCAGGAGCGCTGATTTTTCCAAATACCTGTATATCAGGTGCCGCTGGTGTTCCATGCAACGGACGGCAACTGTTCTTACAGACTGGCCCACGTAATTCTTGCCGGAATCGCCAGGAATACTATAAATTCCCGGCACCCTTAAGTCGAGACTATCTTTGACTGGTCTCAACATTTCCTTAATTTTCCTAGGTGGTCGGAAAACTGGTTTTATTCCTTGCCTCTTTAGGACTCTGCCTATCTTGCTTATTGTAGAACCGCGAAATGGTAGCCGCGCTCTGTGTTTGTCCTCTTCTTGTTTATGGACACCAGCGAGACTTACTTTCTTGGCCAATACTGATTTAATTTCACCGGCAGAATAACCATTCCTCTTGAAAACAGTCGTCAAATGGTTAATCTCGGGACCGAGGTGATCCTTGTCGGAAATAGTCCTGGCTCTGTGTACTAAAGTATTCAGGATAGCTCTCTTCTGAGACGGATGATGGAAGCTGTGGCTATGCAGATATAAGTCTGTATGCGTTGGCTTTCTGTACACATAATGGCCAAGTCGTCCTTCCTGTTTTCGCTCCACCAACACATCTAAAAAAGGTAACTTCCTTTCCTTCTCTACCTCCATTGTAAATTTTATGTTTGGATGTACACCATTCAAATGTTCGACGAACTGCTGCAGAGTGTCACTGCCATGTGGCCAGATTTTTAAAAAAAAGTGTCGTAGACGTATCTGTAGAAGCATGATGGGCGGAGGTGAGCACTGCTCAACGCTTGTTCCTCAAAATCCTACATGAAAACATTCGCTATTGCTGGTGATAGTGGCGAACCCATGGCTATTCCATCCGTCATTTCATAATAATTTCCACTGTATAAAAAGTAACTGGTCGTCAAGGTATGCCGGAACAACTTCAAAATTTCTGAGGAAAAATGAGCAGCCAACAGTTGTAATGTGTCATCCACAGGCACTTTGGCGAACAGAGAAACCACGTCGAGGCTGACCGTGATATTACTTGGCCTACCTTCATCTGTTTTATGATATCAACAAACATTTTTTTTACCTTGTTTTGATACCTGCGCCGCGCTGTTAGATGCTCGAAAAAAATAAGAAGATAACCGTTTAAGACTGTTTCTTGTTCATAATTTCTGTCGTGTCCACGCAATAGTTGTATCAAAGAGAAAATGCTACAGTGCTTTCGCGAATAACGCAGCTGCCGGAGGGCATTTTAAGACTTTTTTTGGTAGTAAATGCAAATTTGATCCAATTATACGACGCATTTCACCTCCTTAATGCAACTTTGCTTTTATCAAGCGTTTCCAGTAACCAAGAAGAGAAGTATGTGTCGTAAAAAGGATGCTACAGCTATGCAACATTTTCCTTAATACGAACTAAGGAGCATATTGTTCTGTCCTCGTCCTCTTAACGAAAGTTCTGACAATATGTTTTGTTACGTTTGGACGGTTTCCAGTCTTTTTTCTCACAGCGCTAAACCGGAGAGTTTGAATGATAGTTAATCTGAAGTCCAAGGACAAATAAAGCCGTCGAAGTGAAAGTAAAAGTGCAACAAAAATTCATGTACATAAAGGAAAATATTGCTTGAACGAGTCCACTTACGAACGAAATGTAATCCATTTTCTTGCACTTTAGACTATAAATATAACGATTAGTACAGCCACAGGTGAGGCAAGCTGCCATTTTTTATCAAAACATTTCCACCAGAAATAATTTTCGTGGCAACTTACGTGGTGGACATTAGATTGAAGTCTGTGACGTCGTGACAGCTCATCTTACTGTACCTCCATGGGTACGATTCAGTAACCGGACAGGACACGAACTCGGCACTTCGCCTGAAGATGACAAGTAAGAAACTTGAATCGTTGCCGCAGAACGACGCCTTGACTCGGCTCATAACCCGAGAAGACTTCATAAACGAGATTCGCCGAGAAAGTCTATACTTGCATAAATCTAGTTTATCATTTGCAAAATTAGGAGCAAAGCGATGATGACAGGTTTGAAGGAATTACATAATTCCTACACGTCTAACTTAAGAGGGCATTTCCGCTAGGTCATAAATAAGAGACAAATGCTTATAAAAAGTTATTTCGTTAGTAAAAGTCACGTCTACTCATGGTTGCTTTTCGACGTCATCAATGCGACTATTGCGACGTTCTACGTAACTGTGTACAAGCTTCCTAATACACTCTTCACAGACTTTTGCCACCGATGAATTAAAATGAGTCTTGGAGTTGTCGTGGAGCTCATAGTTACCTCGGAAGCGCTGCCTTCTCTGTGACTTCTTTAGTTCAGCGAAAAGATGGAAGTCATTATTCGGGACTGTATGCCTGGTGATCGTAAATGCCCGATAAAAGTGCTCAAGGTGCCGTTGGTTTGCATCAGTATTGTCAAGGCATGGATGAGAACTACAAAAGTAAGCACGTCTTTTCTTTTGTTTTCAGTAGCCCTCCTCGAGCGTCGTGAAGTGGCTAGAAGGCCGCCGGAGCTTACAATGTAACGGGGAGCTCCAAGACTCATTTCAGTTCGTTCCTGCGCAATATTTTCAGGATGGGTATTGGATAGCTTGTCCACAGACATTACAAATGCCTCAATCGTCACTGAGATAATGTCGAAAACTACTGTAACAAACTTCTTTGAGACGGAAATTCTTTTCTCCATATATCAGCACGGAATTAGAAAGCAACGCTTGTGTGAAACTCAACTTGTCCTTCTCTCGCATGTTATCCTAAAAGCCATGGACGAAGTGCAATAGCCGGTTTCCATATTCCTAGGTTTCTGGTAAGCGTTTGACACGATGCCCCGCAGCAGACTGTTGACGAAAGTCTGAGCGTACGGTTTACGTTCCAAGTATGTGAGTGGCTCCGAGACTGTCTAAGTAATGAAACCCTGTACCTGGTCCTAGACGGGAAGTGCTCATCGTCAGGAATGCCTCAGGGGAGTGTGATAGGACCGCTGTTATTCTCTACATACATAAATGACATCACGGACAAGGTGAGTAGCAATTTACGGTTCTTTGCTAATGATGCTGTCGTGTACGGGAAGGTGTCGTTGTCGACAGATTCTAGGAATATACAAGACGACTTAGACCAAATTTCTAGTTGGCCTGCGGCCGAGCGGCTCTACACGCTTCAGTCTGGAACCGTGAGACCGCAACGGTGGCATGGATGTGTGTGATGTCCTTAGGTTAGTTAGGTTTAAGTAGTTGTAAGTTCTAGGGGACTGATGACCTCAGAGGTTAAGTACCATAGTGCTCAGAGCCATTTTTCTAGTTGGTCTGATAAACTGCAGCTCTATGTGCTTTAAATGTAGAATAATTAAGTTAATGCGGATGAGTAGGAAAAACCAGTCCTATAATGTTCGAATACAGCATTAGAAGGGTGCAGCTTGAAACAGTCACTTGCGTTAAATATCTCGGTATAACGTTGCAAAGCGACATGAAATTGAATGAGCACGTCCGGTTGGTAGTGAGAAAGGCGTATGATCGACTTGGTTCTTTTGGGAAAATTTTGGGAAGTGTAGACTGTGCATAAAGCATACGGCGTATAGAACGATAGTGGGACGCATTCTTGAGTAGTGTTCGAGTGTTTGGAATCCCCACATTTCATATTAAAGGCATACATGGAAGCAGTTCAGAGGCAGCCTGCTAGATCTGTTACCGGTAGGTTCGATTAGCACGCAAGTATTAACGAAGATGCTTCGTGAAATTATCCCTACATGGAAGGCGGTGCTCTTTCCACTGGACACTATCGAGCAAATTTAGAGAACTGGGTTTGAGGCACACTGCATAACGATTCTATTGCCGCCAACGTACATTTCGCGTGAGGAGCATGATGATAAAATGCGTCAAGTTAGCGCTCGTGCGGAGGATTTTAGACAGTCGTTTCTCCCTCGTTCTGTTGGCGATTGGAACGGGCTCAAATGGTTCAAATGGCTGTAAGCACTATGGGGCTTACCATCTGAGGTCATCAGTCCCTTGACTTAGAACTACTTAAACCTAACTAACCTAAGGACATCACACACGTCAATTCCGGAGGCAGGATTCGAACCCGTGACCGTAGCAGCAGCGCGGTTCCAGACTGAAGCGCCTTGAACCGCTCGGTCACAGAGGCCGGCGATTGGAACAGGATTGGAAATGATTGGTAGTGGGACAAGGTACTCTCCACCCTCCGCTGTACGGTGCTTTCGTAGCATGTATGTAGCAGGAACCATTACTCCAGGTAACATTTAGTAAATGGCTCTGAGCACTATGGGACTCAACATCTGAGGTCATCAGTTTCCTAGAACTTAGAAGTATTTAAACCTAACTAAGGACATCACACACATCCATGCCCGAGGCAGGATTCGAACCTGCGACCGTAGCAGTCACGCAGTTTCGGACTGAAGTGCCTAGAACCGCACGGTCACCGCGGCCAGCTAACATTTAGTAAAAACATAATTTTTTATATACATTATAGGAGGAAAGACATAGTCACTTCATACTTCATTATTTTGCACCGACAGCCAAAGAGAAAGCCGATTACGAGCGCCATATACTAATACGATGGCATAAGCAGAAAGCTACAGAAAAGACTGACGAAAGAAAAAATTCTTGATTTAATAAAATGAATGAATGAAAATAAGAGCCCCGACGAAACGGAATTAACAGTAAATTTCGTCCTTAGAATGTTAAGTGTCCTTCAAAAAAATGTCACAGCAATGTACAATAATTACTTAAAACACAGCTGCTTACCGAATAAACAAACGAAAGCCAAAATAATACAAATAGTAAAACCTGTGAAGTAGAACAATGCGGAAGTTACTAAACACCACCATGTCAGCGTTGCGGATATAGAGTCAAAAGTTCGGGCAATACTGCTAATAAACAGAAGCATGGTCTTTGTTCCTTCTAACGATTTATTAACCGTCGTACTACCACTAGGGTCACTATGATCCCACAAGAACATTTGAAACATATACCTCCCTTGTCTTTGAAACTTATTTTTATTGTCAACATATGTGACTGCCACCGTCTTAGTCATTTCCATGCTATTTTTTTTGTGTACCGTTTTATATTTACAAGGCATTAAAATTTTTTCGTGGATGATTTTTACTGAGGGTACTACTGGGGTTAGTGAGACCTCAGTCTGCATTGCTTCTTTGTTTCTTAGATGTAACATTATGGAAACAGAATGATGAATATTACGCTGAACAGCTTTCATACGAATCGCCTGCAGCTATAAAACTACCGTTTCGCAATTATTTTGTACCCATTGTTATGGTTTCTTGCCTCAGCAGCTGTTGCGTACTGCGTCTGTTGAAGCTAATCGTAGAATAATCTTATGAATGGAAAACTTTTGAGTAGTCCAGAAACACAGTCAGTGCTGAATGAAGAAGAGGAATTAAGTGAAATATCATCTGATGTCAATGTAGAGACTGGTGTTATTATTTCTAAAGGCAGCGAATCAGCTAGAGGTTCTGATGCTGATGTTGGAGATTTGAACATTATTGTTCCTGAAGTTGATGTCGTTTCAAATCGGGATGTTTTCAACTATGTATGTCTTATCTACCATTTGTTTCCAACATAAGTAATAACAACGATATTAGTAATAATGTGTAAATAAATATGTAAAATAGGAATCCGGTTGTCTAGATGTACAGAAATGAAAAAGGAACAAGGGGAAATGTCTTTTCAGATTGCATGGGAGGCAGAAAAAAAAAGTTCAAGTGTTCTCCAGCTCCAAAGCGGCAAAGTATACGAAATGTAAATACAGTGCAGTCAGCAGACACATTATTTGTGATATCTCTTGACAGGGAAGAGTTTGAATGTGCTTTCTTTGCCTGCTTATACATACATGATGCTTAGCAGTGTCCAGCGACCACAGAATCATACCCGTAATAAATTATTAAAAAAAAAACAATCATGTCGGGACTGTAACTATCAAACGCGCCAATTAGACAGAATTTGTCACGTATCCCTCAGAAAGACATGCAAAAGCTCTATAAACCAATGCCAAGCCGAATAACTGAATTCATAAGGGCCAGACGTTGACCAACGCGTTATTGACTTTCTCAATTTGTGGTGCCCTTTCTCTTGAATAAATCATCAAATATTTTTTGACATTGAAATCATCTGTTTGCCCGTATATGTGCATCACATTTACCGATCTCCGTCGCATTTGGATAACTTCTTCTTGGTGCGTCGTTTTTTTCCACTCTTAGAATATGTCTGATCGGTAGGTGAGCACATTACTTGACGCGTATGAACCACATAGACTATCACAGTTGAAGATCAACTGGTAGCTTTTAGTAACAGCTGTTCTTTTCGCCAGTATACACCTTCAAAACCTTGAAACTATGATATCAAGTTATGGGCTGCATGTGACAGCACTGTTTACTATGTCACAAACGTGCATGTGAACACAGGACAGGGCGAAGACGAATCGGGAGAAATAAATCAGGGAATAAGTAGCTTTGTAACAGACAGAAAAATTACCCAGGAGTTGTATATATATATATCACCACAGGTAATTACGTTTTCAAATTTTGAGTCGCTAAATGGAAATAGAAGGGAAACAGATGACTGCTGGGAACAATAAGAAAAAACTGTCTTGAACCGTCAGCATAATTTTTCGTAGCAAAGAGAATGAATGCAACTTCAAGTCTCTCTATATTAAAGGAATCACCTACAATTTTCTCCTGCTATCGAAAAATGACACTGCTGACTACTGTGCATTTCAAGGAGGAAATAGGTGAAGGTGAAGCAGTAAAACCTTTTATGATGCTAGATTACAATGAAACTAACAAGGGAACTACCCAATTCTACATACGAAATACGAACAAAAATGAAACTCGCAAAAGTGCGAAAGAAAAAATTTCGAAACTGCTCATGAGAGTCAGTGCAACGTTATCAAGGAGGATCTACGAGACTGGCCTCTCTGAATTGCAAATAAGAAACATTGCTGATGTGCATGTCTCTTCGACTTAGTCAGGCTGATTCAGGTAATTGTATTGAAAGGACAGTTGCAAAATTACCAAGCTTACCTCAAATAAACGTGCAGAGGAGATGTCATTAACAGGTAATACTACAGAGAACTTAATAGCTGACGTGAAGACAGAACTTCTTGTTATTCCACGAAAGCTGCCTATATAACTAATCAGTCAGGTTTTGGACAAACCACACATAATCCTTTCGAGAGAAAAAAGACTTATCAGGGGATTACTGCTTCCACAACTTTATCCATGTCTTCAGCAATATCAAGGCATTTAGGACCAAAAATTTAGGACCAAAAATTTAAAAAAATTACGGTCTACTAGCAAAAGACGCGTAATCGGTGTCGCAAAATGAGGAAAACTGGGAATGAATAGTTCTCAGTGTTACATCTTAAACGTCCCATTTGCAGAGAGTAATTAATTGATTGCTTTTGTTCCATTTTTGACCTGGATATAATGACACCTCTGTCCTTTGGGGGACGACGAAAACACTTTTAATAGAATTGTGTGATTCACCCTCCAGATAAAAAAGTTTCAACGGTGTGAAGCATTTATCAGAAAATTGTCGAACATATAATTTCTAATAGACCTTTGACCTTCAGGTTTATCTGCGGAACAGTATTGTTAAACTTCAGTAATTTCTGCATCGTCCGTTTACTCATCTTACTACGCAGAAGAACAGCCATCTACATCTACATCTACATGACTACTCTGCAATTCACATTTAAGTGCTTGGCAGAGGGTTCATCGAACCACAATCATACTATCTCTCTACTATTCCACTCCCGAACAGCGAGCGGGAAAAACGAACACCTAAACCTTTCTGTTCGAGCTCTGATTTCTCTTATTTTATTTTGATGATCATTCCTACCTATGTAGGTTGGGCTCAACAAAATATTTTCGCATTCGGAAGAGAAAGTTGGTGACTGAAATTTCGTAAAAAGGTCTCGCCGCGACGAAAAACGTCTATGCTGTAATGACTTCCATCCCAACTCGTGTATCATATCTGGCATACTCTTTCCCCTATAACGTGATAATACAAAACGAGCTGCCCTTTTTTGCATCCTTTCGATGTCCTCCGTCAATCCCACCTGGTAAGGATCCCACACCGTGCAGCAATATTCTAACAGAGGACGAACGAGTGTAGTGTAAGCTGTCTCTTTAGTGGACTTGTTGCATCTTCTAAGTGTCCTGCCAATGAAACGCAACCTTTGGCTCGCCTTCCCGACAATATTATCTATATGGTCCTTCCAACTGAAGTTGTTCGTAATTTTAACACCCAGGTGCTTACTTGAATTGACAGCCTTGAGAATTGTACTATTTATCGAGTAATCGAATTCCAACGGATTTCTTTTGGAACTCATGTGGATCATCTCACACTTTTCGTTATTTAGCGTCAACTGCCACCTGACACACCATACAGCAATCTTTACTAAATCGCTTTGCAACTGATAGTGGTCTTCGGATGACCTTACTAGACGGTAAATTACAGCATCATCTGCGAACAGTCTAAGAGAACTGCTCAGATTGTCACCCAAGTCATTTATATAGATCAGGAACAGTAGAGGTCCCAGGACGCTTCCCTGGGGAACACCTGATATCACTTCAGTTTTACTCGATGATTTGCCGTCTATTACTACGAACTGCGACCTTCCTGACAGGAAATCACGAATCCAGTCGCACAACTGAGACGATACCCCATAGGTCCGCAGCTTGATTAGAAGTCGCTTGTGAGGAACGGTGTCAAAAGCTTTCCGGAAATCTAGAAATACGGAATCAACTTGAGATCCCCTGTCGATAGCGGCCATTACTTCGTGCGAATAAAGAGCTAGCTGCGTTGCACAAGAGCGATGTTTTCTGAAGCCATGCTGATTCCGTGTCAATAGATCGTTCCCTTCGAGGTGATTCATAATGTTTGAATACAGTATATGCTCCAAAACCCTACTGTAAACCGACAACAATGATATAGGTCTGTAGTTAAATGGATTACTCCTACTACCCTTCTTGAACACTGGTGCGACCTGCGCAATTTTCCAATCTGTAGGTACAGATCTATCGGTGAGCGAGCGGTTGTATATGAGTGCTAAGTAGGGAGCTATAGTATCAGCGTAATCTGAAAGGAACATAATCGGTATACAATCTGGACCTGAAGACTTGCCCGTATCAAGCGATTTGAGTTGCTTCGCAACCCCTAAGGTATCTACTTCTAAGAAACTCATGCTAGCAGATGTTCGTGTTTCAAATTCTGGAATATTCCATTCGTCTTCCCTGGTGAAGGAATTTCGAAAAACTGCGTTCAATAACTCCGCTTTAGCGGCACAGTCGTCGATAACAGTACCATCGGCACTGCGCAGCGAAGGTATTGACTGCGTCTTGCCGCTTGTGTACTTTACATACAACCAGAATTTCTTCGGATTTTCTACCAAATTTCGAGACAATGTTTCGTTGTGGAACCTATTAAAGGCATCTCGCATCGAAGTACGTGCCAAATTTCGCTCGTCTGTAAATTTTAGCCCATCTTCAGGATTTCGCGTTCTTCTGAACTTCGCATGCTTTTTCCGTTGCCTCTGCAACAGCGTTCGGACCTTTTTTGTGTACCACGGGGGATCCGTTCCATCTCTTACCAATTTATGAGGTATGAATATCTCAATTGCTGTTGCTACTATATCTTTGAATATTTCTTACTGATTCCCAGTTCTGTCTAAATGAAAGTAGTAATCACTGTGAAGTGTGTGAATGCATTAATTTTTATTTCATCAAATGTGTCTAGTGTAAGGAAAATCTCTTCTTTTTTGTCATCCAATAAACAATTCGCACTTTTGTGATGGCTATAGTGAATAAATAAGGATATATTTTATTGTTAGCAAGCGTCCGCTCCCGGTAGCAGAGTGGTCAGAATTCTAAGCGACCGTGTTCGATTGCCGGCTGGGCCGGAGATTTTCTCCGCTCAGGGACTGAGTGCTGTGCTGCCCTATTCATCATCATTTCATCCCCATCGACGCGCAAGTCGCCTAAGTGGCGTCAAATCGAAAGACTTGCACCCGGCGAACGGTGTAACGGACGAGATGTCCTAGTCACACGACATTGGCATTTACTTTGTTAGCAAGTTATATATTATTCAAAAGTCATCGTAAGAACAGTGATAAAGGAATTTTTATAAAATATGTAATGTCAACAAATTAAAATTCCGATTGATGAAAGTCGTCTCTAATGTGACATCATTCACTACCTCGATTTTATTTCCTCTGTTACTCACCTGTGTAAAAATTGTGTCCACAGGAGATTAGCTATCGATATGAACAGCAAGTTATTGAAAATATTAGTTATTCAAAAGATTAGTGGTTTGAGACATCTCTGGTATGGTTTAAGTGCTTCAGATTCAAGTTTGGACGTTGTCTTAGGTGTCACTACGGCCTCTTGTTACGGCTGAGTCTGTTTATATTCACCAAATCGCGCCCTAGGGCTGTATGAACCGTTTTATAAGTTGTTGTTCGAGCGGAAGAAAATTAGTAACTTCATTTTTTTAAATTGATAATGAATTGAAATCCTCAGTCGCGCTATTCATCTGCGTCCTCTGTGCCTCAGACAGATTGTGCGTCTGCCATGTAAGCAGGAGATCCCAGGTTCGAATCCCGGTCCAGGCACAAACACTCCTGGAAATGGAAAAAAGAACACATTGACACCGGTGTGTCAGACCCACCATACTTGCTCCGGACACTGCAAGAGGGCTGTACAAGCAATGATCACACGCACTGCACAGCGGACACACCAGGAACCGCGGTGTTGGCCGTCGAATGGCGCTAGCTGCGCAGCATTTGTGCACCGCCGCCGTCAGTGTCAGCCAGTTTGCCGTGGCATACGGAGCTCCATCGCAGTCTTTACCACTGGTAGCATGCCGCGACAGCGTGGACGTGAACCGTATGTGCAGTTGACGGACTTTGAGCGAGGGCGTATAGTGGGCATGCGGGAGGCCGGGTGGACGTACCGCCGAATTGCTCAACACGTGGGGCGTGAGGTCTCCACAGTACATCGATGTTGTCGCCAGTGGTCGGCGGAAGGTGCACGTGCCCGTCGACCTGGGACCGGACCGCAGCGACGCACGGATGCACGCCAAGACCGTAGGATCCTACGCAATGCCGTAGGGGATCGCACCGCCACTTCCCAGCAAATTAGGGACACTGTTGCTCCTGGGGTATCGGCGAGGACCATTCGCAACCGTCTCCATGAAGCTGGGCTACGGTCCCGCACACCGTTAGGCCGTCTTCCGCTCACGTCCCAATATCGTGCAGCCCGCCTCCAGTGGTGTCGCGACAGGCGTGAATGGAGGGACGAATGGAGACGTGTCGTCTTCAGCGATGAGAGTCGCTTCTGCCTTGGTGCCAATGATGGTCGTATGCGTGTTTGGCGCCGTGCAGGTGAGCGCCACAATCAGGACTGCATACGACCGAGGCACACAGGGCCAACACCCGGCATCATGGTGTGGGGAGCGATCTCCTACACTGGCCGTACACCTCTGGTGATCGTCGAGGGGACACTGAATAGTGCACGGTACATCCAAACCGTCATCGAACCCATCGTTCTACCATTCCTAGACCGGCAAGGGAACTTGCTGTTCCAACAGGACAATGCACGTCCGCATATATCCCGTGCCACCCAACGTGCTCTACAAGGTGTAAGTCACCCTGGCCAGCAAGATCTCCGGATCTGTCCCCCATTGAGCATGTTTGGGACTGGATGAAGCGTCGTCTCACGCGGTCTGCACGTCCAGCACGAACGCTGGTCCAACTGAGGCGCCAGGTGGAAATGGCATTCCAAGCCGTTCCACAGAACTACATCCAGCATCTCTACGATCGTCTCCATGGGAGAATAGCAGGCTGCATTGCTGCGAAAGGTGGATATACACTCTACTAGTGCTGACATTGTGCATGCTCTGTTGCCTGTGTCTATGTGCCTGTGGTTCTGTCAGTGTGATCATGTGATGTATCTGACCCCAGGAATGTGTCAATAAAGTTTCCCCTTCCTGGGACAATGAATTCACGGTGTTCCTATTTCAATTTCCATGAGTGTATTTTCAGCTGTTCCCATCAAGGTATGCCGGCCGCGGTGGTCTCGCGGTTCTAGGCGCGCTGTCCGGAACCGTGCGACTGCTATGGTCTCAGGTTCGAATCCTTCCTTGGGCATGGATGTGTATGATGTCCTTAGGTTAGTTAGGTTTAAGGAGTTCTAAGTTCTAGGGGACTAATGACCACAGCAGTTGAGTCCAATAGTGCTCAGAGCCATTTGAACCCATCAAGGTATGTCAACAACACCTGTCGGCAGCTGAAGGGTTTCAATTCACTGCTATTTATTCTAGAGAAGCTTAACGGTCATCAATGGTATTTGCTCTTTCGAGAACAGTTCTTATCTTCATTCATTTTTTTTCTTTCAAGTACTAGCAGAATGCCTCAGCAATTAAGTTTTTGACAGTGCATTTCTTTTGGTGTGTTGTTCCTGCGCGAATAGTTTCAGAGTAGGTTTCGAGATGTCGGATTGGACCATTTCCTTGTAAGTTAGGTGTAGGCACAGTGGACACATTAGGTTGGACGTACACTACGACATTTATGACAAGAAATTGGCCCACCGTTGTCTTTTATAATATTTTCGTAATGTGACTAGACTTAAACGACCGGGAGAGGGAAACAAACTACAAAAGAAGACAACTTCTCCTTGAACTGGAAACATTTCTAGTACAAAAAGCAGAAGTCACCGAAGCAAAGCTCCTCTTCTTTTCCCTCCTCCCCCTCGTCCTACTCTTCCTGATCCTCCTTCAGAAAAACTGCAAACTGGTGCAAAGCGTGGACTGTGCTCCCCATGCGAACGTTCTGTAAATAGCAAACATCCAGATAAGTGCAGAAGATATTTTTTTATGGCTGAAAACAGCATTCAGGGTAGCATTGTTGTAAGTGTAAGGACATTTAAGATATAGATAAAAGACAACGTCTAATGTGCTTATATACATATTTATCCTTTTCCCCGTTCAGTAACCGATGTTGAGTTCATAAACATAAGTGACATACTGCCAGTGCATCCAGTGTGAATTACTTGGGATTAACATGACCGCAGTGGCACCCTGTGAAACAAAAAATATCCTCGTCAGTAGGAAGATGAAACAACAACCAATACGGGTTTACTCTGCAGAAGAGGACTGTAGGCAGTTTAGAAACGGCAACGGAAGTTGTTGACGAGAATCTACTGTATGATCAGTAAGTGCCTGCACGTGCGAGGAGCTTTCGATGTCGCTTGGTGGCCTACTATTCTCAGTGTTCTGAACACTTATATAGTTTAGCTGAAAGTTATTTTAATGCACTAACAGCATTCTTGTACACCAGAAATGTCAAGAAGTAGTGTAACAGGGATACTACAAAGTACAAAGTACGCAGATGTAGCAGCTAGAAAATCCAGTTAAAAAGTTGTTCAGTGGCACGGTTCAGTCAATACGACTTAATGTTGTTTTCAAACAAAAGGAAACTATCTTCTTTACTTTTATGAATCTTTTCAATTCAAGGAGCTTTCGCATGGGGAGCATTATGCCCGCTTTGTACCACTCTGTACATTTTCTGAAGGAGGAGGAGGAGGAAAAAGGATGATAACGGGACTAGGAAAACTAAAGGCTTTCTACCATCGATTCAGAATGACCAGCGGCGCCATGTGTCCAAACAATCGTGATAACCAAATTCCGAACCAATGGAACTGGTTGGTTACTTAGTTACATGTTCCATAGATCATCTGAAAGATTCTTTCACCGAAATCATTTGGAACGGATCGTTTTGCAGGATGTGAACACATGATTAGTCTTAATACTAATAATTACTTCAGTTTTTACTCATACTCATGGAACTCTACTTCATAATGCAGCAGATTGTACAGCCAGAGAAATACACCACTTAAAAGGTAACGATGAAAGGCGGAAATTGGCCATCTAGCAGAAATGAGTAGGTATTTGAACAGATACAGCTGTTTTTAAGTCTTCTATGAATACTGCAACTCGATGTAACCGAAAATGTAAGAATTTCAGTCACCATTTACAAAATAGTCTTGTGCTAATTTTAAGGAAGTAACCATTGTAATTAAAATATCTGCTTTCCATTTGCAGCAACAGTTACCATTAAGTAAAGCAACAAGTATTGTATTACTCGATGCAATGGAGCATTTTCGTAAGCAAAAAGAATAATAATAACACCCCACATGTTAGCCCGAACACTCTCCTAAAAGATAAAAGTGGCGATTCCAAGCCGAGAAAAATAGTAATACAGCAACAGCCAGTTGCTGTTTCACCTGCCAGTAAGGTTCCATTTACAAAAGACGAGCCCCAAGTTCTGTTCCTACATTTTATTTCTTTAGCCTTGTAACACAATATAGAACATGAAAATATTGCAAATAGAAATAATTTCTCAGAGTGTGTGAAGTATCATAGCTTCGACTACTCCCGGTCCAACATGATCAGAATACACCAATAATGGTGTGTCTTAAAGTTTCGTGAAATACACACACAGAAGAATACTAAAATGTAGAAGAATGCCTTTGACCATCGCTTAACACCCATGTAAGTAAAATCAAAGATCGTGTTAATACAGGCCGTGAGAGCCTGTATTGTATTGATAAGAAAATTATCTCTTGCGATTAGAAGGCAACTCACACATTTTCCGTATATGTACATACTCTCATAACTCTTTATCAATATTCCAAAAAATTGATTACGGTCGTTAACGCTTCTGCTACTGTTCTCAACTACTTAATACATTCGGTCTTCTATTGTAATTACCATCTAAGCCAATATAATCAGTGTACTGCAATGTTTTCAAAGAAATTATTTGAGAATTGGAAGTGCAGATTATCTTTCACTTTCGTTTTTTATCGAAGTTCCTGTCGAAGACTAACTCTAGACATTTCGTTACAGTTCTCGATTTTTCTTAGTTACTGCATGCTCTGTGTGGAATTAGTCACTGTCAAACATTTTGTGAATTAACTATAGCATCCATGTTTGATAATTACTTCATTCTACTTACAGCTTCTTCTTCTTGCTCACATGACAACTGCACTTGTTCAGCAAATTTCTAGAACTTTGTGGTACAGGAGCCCTTCAAAATCCGTCACAGTTGATCACAGACATTCACAGATGGTCACAGATTTCAAACATTATATATCTAGCACTAAAAATGTTCAAAAATGGTTCAAATGGCTCTGAGCACTACGAGACTTAACATCTGAGGTCATCAGTCCCCTAGAACTTCGGACTACTTAAACCTAACTAAACTAAGGACGTCACACACATCCATGTCCGAGGCAGGATTCGAACCTGCGACCGTAGCGGTCACACGGCTCCAGACTGAAGCGCCTAGAACCGCTCGGCCACACCGGCCGCCACTAAAAATGTTAATCTTCAAATAATTTGTTTACAGACTATAATAATGTATCTCATTAGCATGTGTTCAACTGTGTAGAAAAAATTGAAATAATAACTTGTAACATTTTAACTTCATATTGCATACAGAAAAATTAAAAATTTTAATTCCTTTCTCGTATGTGACAGGAGCACATTCATAAGCGTTATTTTTAACATTCTTACTTCATCAGAAATCTATAATTATTTAATGGAATTCTACGTAGGAAAATAAGAAACTGAACTGGAATGAGATTTTCACCTCTGCAGCGGAGTGTGCGCTAATATGAAACTTCCTGGCAGATTAAAACTGTGTTCTGGACCGATACTCGAACTCGGGACCTTTGCCTTCCGCGGGCAAGTGTTCTCCGAACTGAGCTACTCAAGCACGACTCACGCCGCGTCCTCACAGCCTTACTTCTGCCAGTACCTCGTCTCCTACCTTCCAAAATTTACAGAAGCTCTCCTGCGAACCTTGCAGGACTAGCACTCCTGAAAGAAAGGATATTGCGGAGACATGGCTTAACCACAGCCTGGGGGATGTTTCCAGAATGAGATTTTTACTCTGCAGCGGAGTGTGCGCTGATATGAAACTTCCTGGCTGATTAAAACTGTGTGTCGGTTCCCGAGTTCGAGTCTCGATCCGGCACACAGTTTTAACCTGCCAGGAAGTTTCAAGAAACTGAACTGTTCAACAGAACTCAGCTATAAGAAGTGAAAATACGTTTGCCCAAGAAAATGAAACTCTCGTACATGAAAAAATGTTTCAGAGTACAGAGAGAAACGATCCATATTTTATCCACGCTCTTTTTCGTAGTCGCAGGAAACAGGTGAATTTTGACCTCCATGGACTGCCGAAAAAAAAAAGAATACTGCAGTAGCACGAGAAACTTCTGGGATGGGATACAACACGGCCTGGACGGAGGGCGACTGCCTTTGGCACTTTTTTTTCTCTGTATACGTTCCATCGCCAACACTGGCGTAACGCCGTCGGCAATTTGCATTCCGGCGGGTCACGTCCATCACGAGGGCGGCATACGCCGTGCGTCCTTATGTGTGTGACGCCGTCCCGGGGGGAACATGGCTGGCATCGCCTGTCACGGTTGTCGGGGCTGTCACGACTTCCGATACATTGCGCAAATATCGCATTCCCCCTAGGACTAAGGGAGGCGCAAAAAATTGAAACAGACGATGTTCCTGCTATGTGATGCGGAATAGGAAACCGTTTTTATTACGCAGTATATTCTGCATGCAAAACTCTCATGGCTGGAAAACGTCCAACATTTTCGCAACAGTAGGACAGAGGCTTTGCTGACGAAATTTGTCCGTTTCACGACAGTGCTTGGAGAAATTGCGTGGTCAATACCAAGGAGTACAATAGGTGATAGAATTCGAGAGACGCATCGTCTCGTCTTTACGCTACTTTACTGTCTGCTAACACAACGTCACTCGCAAGGAGAGGAATGTAATGTCTACAGACGTGAAATCGAAAAACTGTCTGAACTTTGTGAGGCTGTCTTAGGTAATGGAGGACACCATATCGGTGTTGACTTATTTCTGTCTTACGTTTATCTGCTATGATCAGTAAACTTACGAAAAACGTCACAAATGAATTACAACTGATAATCACAATGTTACGAAAAAAGCCTATTAATAAATCAGATTATATCCCAAGTTGTCACCAATGAACAGAATAGTACGAACACAAAAAAATGGTTCAAATGGCTCTGACCAGTATGGGACTTAACTTCTGAGGTCATCAGTCCCCTAGAACGTAGAACTACTTAAACCTAACTAACCTAAGGACATCACACACATCCATGCCCGAGGCACGATTCGAACCTGCGACAGTAGCGGTCGCGCGGTTCCAGACTGTAGCGCCTAGAACCGCTCGGCCACCCCGGCCGGCCAATACGAACACAGTAATACTGAATAGGAGGCTGACTGCCGACAATTTTACGGTGAATGTCAGTACCATCACCACTGCTGTTACGAATACATAGAAAGAAGGATCGTTTATTGTATGATTATATGGTATCGGAACAAACACTGGTAGCAGTTACTTCTGTAAAATATCTGGGAGTATGCGTGCGGAACGATTTGAAGTGAAATGATCATACAAAATTAATTGTTGGTAAGGCAGGTGCCAGGTTGAGATTCATTGGGCGAGTCCTTAGAAAATGTAGTCCATCAACAAAGGAGGTGGATTACAAAACACTATTGCTTATCAGTGTGGGATCCGTACCAGGTCTGATTGACAGAGGAAATAGAGAAGATCCAAAGAAGAGCGGCACGTTTCGTCACAGGGTTATTTGGTAAGCGTGATAGCGTTACGGAGATGTTTAGCAAACTCAAGTGGCAGACTCTGCAAGCGAGGCGCTCTGCATCGCGGTGTAGCTTGCTGTCCAGGTTTCGAGAGGGTGCGTTTCAGGATGAGGTATCGAACATATTAGTTCCCCCTACTTATACCTCCCGAGGAGGCCACGAATGTAAAATTAGAGAGATTCGAGCGCGCACGGAGGCTTTCCGGTAGTCGTTCTCCCCGCGAACCATACGCGACTGGAACAGGAACTGGAGGTAATGATACTGGCACATTAAGTGCCCTCCGCCAAACACCATTGGGTGGCTTGCGGAGTATAAATGTAGATTTAGATGTAGATATACCGACCGTAGGTATGACCCGTGGTCTGATTCACAATCAAAACGTCTTCGGTCCCGGGTTCAATCACCGCCACTGCCTAAATTTTGATAAATAATCAGCATTGGCGGCCAAAGACTTCCGGCATAAGAAGTCAGCCTCATTCTGCCAACGGCGTTGTCAAATAGGGCGGAGAGAGGATAGAGGTTCAAGGCACTCTCTTGTCCTAGGGGTTCAAAATGGTTCAAATGGCTATGAGCACTATGGGACTCAACTGCTGTGAACATTAGTCCCCTAGAACTTAGAACTACTTAAACCTAACTAACCTAAGGACATCACACACATCCATGCCCGAGGCAGGCTTCGAACCTGCGACCGTAGCAGTCCCACGGTTCCGGACTGCGCGCCTAGAACCGCGAGACCACCGAGGCCGGCAGTCCTAGGGGTGGGAAATTGCCCCTAAAGGTGGAAGAATCAGCAATGATCAACGACATGAGGATGCAGAAGGCAATGGAAACCACTGCATTAAAGACACGTAACGTGTATCCACAGGACATGTGGCCTGTAGTTGAAGAAGTGTCATGATGATCTCTCCATTGGCAAAAGATTCCGGAATAGTCCCCAATTCGGATCTCCGGGAGGGGACTGCCAAGGGGGAGGTTACCATGAGAAAAAGATTGAATAATCAACGAAAGGATAACGTTCTACGAGTCGGGGCGTCGAATGTCGGAAGCTTGAACGTGGTAGGGAAACTAGAAAATCTGAAAAGGGAAATGCAAAGGCTCACTCTAGATATAGTAGGGGTCAGTGAAGTGCAGTGGAAGGAAGACAAGGATTTCTAGTCAGATGAGTATGGGTAATATCAACAGCAGCAGAAAATGGTATAACAGGTGTAGGATTCGTTATGAATAGGAAGGTAGGGCAGAGGGTGTGTTACTGTGAACAGTTCAGTGATCAGGTTGTTCTAATCAGAATCGACAGCAGACCAACACCGACAACGTTAGTTCAGGTATACATGCCGACGTCGCAAGCTGAAGATGAACAGATAGAGAACGTGTATGAGGATATTGAAAGGCTAATGCAGTATGTAAATGGGGACGAAAATCTAATAGTCATGGGCGACTGGAATGCAGTTGTAGGGGAAGGAGTAGAAGAAAAGGTTACAGGAGAATGTGGGCTTGGGACAAGGAATGGAAGAGGAGAAAGACTAATTGAGTTCTGTAACAAGTTACAGCTAGTAATAGCGAATACCCACTTCAAGAAACACAAGAGGAGGAGTTTTCCTTGGAAAAGGCCGAGAGATACGGGAAGATTTCAATTAGATTACATCATGGTCAGACAGAGATTTCGAAATCAGATATTGGATTGTAAGGCGTACCCAGGAGCAGATATAGACTCAGATCACAATATAGTAGTGATGAAGAGTAGGCTGAAGTTCAAGACATTAGTCAGGAAGAATCAATACTCAAAGAAGTGGGATACGGAAGTTCTAAGGAATGACGAGATACGTTTGAAGTTCTCTAACTCTATAGATACAGCAATAAGGAATAACGCAGTAGGCATTACAGTGGAAGAGGAATGGACATCTCTAAAAAGGGGCATCACAGAAGTTGGGAAGGAAAACATAGGTACAAAGAAGGTAGATGCGAAGAAACCATGGATAACAGAAGAAATACTTCATTTGATTGGTGAAAGGAGGAAATACAAACATGTTCCGGGAAAATCAGGAATACAGATATACAAGTCGCTGAGGAATGAAATAAATAGTAAGTGCAGAGAAGCTAAGACGAAATGTGAAGACATCGAAAAACATATGATTGTCGGAAGGACAGACTCAGCATACAGGAAAGTCAAAATAACCTTTGGTGACATTAAAAGCAACGGTGGTAACATTAAGAGTGCAACGGGAATTCCACTGTTAAATGTAGACGAGAGAGTAGATAGGTGGAAAGAATACATTGAAAGCCTCTATGAGGGTGAAGATTTGTCTGATGTGATAGAAGAAGAAACAGGAGTCGATTTAGAAGAGATAGGGGATCCAGTATTAGAATCGGAATTTAAAACAACTTTGGAGCACTTACGGTCAAATAAGGCAGAAGGGATAAATGACATTCCATCAGAATTTCTGAAACCTTTAGGGGAAGTGGCAACAAAACGGCTATTCACATTGGAGTGTAGAATATATGTGTCTGGCGACATACCATCTGACTTTCGGAAAAGCATCATCCACACAATTCCGAAGACGGCAAGAGCTGACAAGTGCGAGAATTATCGCACAATCAGCTTAACAGCTTATGCATCGAAGCTGCTTACAAGAATAATATACAGAAGAATGGAAAAGAAAATTGAGAATGCGCTAGGTGACGATCAGTTTGGCTTTAGGAAAAGTAAAGGCACGAGAGAGGCAATTCTGACGTTACGGCCAATAATGGATGCAAGGCTAAAGAAAAATCAAGACACGTTCATAGGATTTGAGCCAGCTGCAGTGCAGCAACTGACTGTTCGCTGGCCCGAGCAGACACAGTGCAGTCTCTTAGACACCGGTGCATAGTGCAGCCTGGCAAAAGTTTCGGGGTATGGGCGCACAGTGCCCTGTGGTCAGCAGAAAAGATTTTTTAACACTGTAATTATGTACAGTGAGTTAAGTTGACATCGATTTCATGATCGCCATCGGAAGAAGAGTGTTCTATTTAATTATGATGCATTTTAAAAGACCTGCATCCTTCAGTACAGCAGATGATGATAACCAAGAGAGAACCAACCACTGCAAACTGAATTTTATAAATAAACAATGTATTCTTTGCTATGTATTTAAATTTCCTGTCATGAGATCCTTACTCACTGGCACAAACAGAGTCTTTTGCCTGCTAATTCCTAGGTGGGGGGTAGGAGGGGGGAGTGGGGTGCTTAGAGGGGAGGTCTGGGGAATTCCCGTGGAGTGGATAGGGACATTAATTTACTGATTTAATTAATCAGTCAAATAATTTGATATGAAAGGTATGCTTGTTCCGAGGAGGTGAGTTCCCAGAGGGATGGGGGAGATAGCACGGGAGTAGAAGGGGAGCTTTCTTGGAAGGGTGGATTATCCCCAGGGAGTCATAAATCAGCCCCAGGTGGTCACAAATAAATTAACAGTGCAATAGATTAAGGGGAGGTCGAGGGAGTCATAAATCAGTCAGGCTGCTCCTGAAGGTATGCAACTCATACTATAACGCGCCAGACACCACTTTATCCCACTACTTGTGATGGCTTCGAGAGTACTGTGCAAAATAGTTCCACAGGTTGCCATTCAATGTCTGTGGTACCTGCCACAGGACAGTTATCAGAAAAGGTAATGGGGATAGTGTCAATGGAGAATCCAACCACATAAGGAATCATTTAAATAAAACATGTCGATATGTTTAAAAAAGGTGGCGAGAATATCGTATGTGTAGCCAAGGTGGGACTTAACTGCTCTCTCGCTTTATGCAAACTCCAATGGACCAATTCACTTAATTCACGACAAAAATTATGATGTGCAAACTGATCACTAGCGGCTAAAGTCGACAGATGAGAAACCAATGACTCTTGCGCAAAAGACAGGTAAGTTCCACATTGTAGAAACCTCGAACGAGCCACTGCATGACCCAAACCAGACAGTGTGTATACAACAAAAAGACGACACCCGGTCATCTTACCAGAATCAAGTGCTTCAATATCGGCAAGGCAATACTCTCACGGAAAAATGATGATACACGTTTGACATTGAGGCGCTACATTAATAGCAGTCTGAAATCCAGGGAGATCAAAGATTGTGAACGAAACTTCGTGCTAAAGCGCAATATCAGCAAAGGAATCATAAATAAACTGACGTAATGGCTCAAAACGTGAATCTGATTCACTTCTACATGAAGGTGAATAAAGGTGTAAGATTGGCTCATCAATCAGACTTTTAAGCAAACAGGTGAAAACGGCGTCTAGAAACACAGTCCAATCCTCGACAGTTACAACCCATTGCCGCATCCGTCTACGATTCTGAGGGAAGGGGGCTTCTGTCGCGCCCTGCCAAGGGTTTATGCTTCTGCTCTTTCCTTACTATTGTATGATTCGGCTGATTCATTATTCACGCTGACTGTGTGGCAAGCTATCTTCTGCTGCCAAAGAGGTGGGGAAGATTGTTCACTGCATCCAAGTCAATCATTGCCCGGCCTGCATCGGATGCTGTCTGCACAGGAACAACCCCGGTGAGGAGGAGCTGACAATCACTTATTGTCGGCCGTCGATGTTGCAGAAGTTGGATGTTGGCGCGCCTTCTTCTCGACACAGTCACCAGGCGAAACGGGCTCTCGATGTGTGCCAGCTAATGTTTCCCGTCCGCGACACCGTGCCAGAAACTATCATAGCAAGTCGAGCGCAATTACATGCTGCCAAACCCCGAAAGCGCGGCAACTCGCGGGAGCGTCACTCAACACACCTGCTCCACCGCCCTACTCCAGCCCCACTCTGTTCTGCCTGCGCTCCATGCGGCAGAGTTAACAGTAACAAAGATCCTCAACACTGGTTCTCCACACGACCCATCGATGTAATCCTTCGATAGCATAGTTTTCCCTAGGCAAGGCCCAGTGTAAAAATACAAAAAATACAAATAATATTTACAAAACAAACCAATTATACAGACACACACACACACACACACACACACACACACACACACACATATATATATATATATATATATATATATATATATATATATATATATATATGTGTGTGTGTGTGTGTGTGTGTGTGTGTGTGTGTGTGTGTGTATATATATATAAAAAAAACAAGATAAATGTCATATCTTCATATAACAAAACAAGGCAAAAAATTATAGTACAATAGATGGGAATAGGACGATATGCATTTCCGGCGTTACACATGGACGATCTGACTGTCGCCAATGATAAGGCAGTCTGTGCAGCGAAATTCTGAGCAGCACATGAAATATAAGTATGCACATATTATCTATAATATTTGTCATATATATATGTATGATATGCTATGTATGATAAATTGTATATAATATGTTATGTTCTGGACACGTATAAATAAAAATAAATGGCGACAAGTGAAAATACGAGCCGGTCCGGGTCTCGAAACCGCATTTCGCGCTTTAAGCGAACAGTCGCCTTAATCTGCAGCCATCTAAGATCGGTTCCTGTCCAACCAGAACTTACGTAGCGACCCCTGTCCAGTATACTCATTGCTCGTAGCCTCACGCTGATTGACGCAAGGGTTCGGGAAAGAGTTAATCCACACGGAGGTAGACACGTCAATCCCAGAACGGGGGTAGACACGTCAAAGGCACTAAGGCTGCGAGCGGCGGCTGCGAAGCGCCCTCACGAGCGCAGACACCGCCCCGGTATGCGTGTCACGTGGCGCCAGCCAGTGGCTGCTGTTTCTCGCTGAGAAGCCTTTGGCCCGGGCCCACTGTGCGGATCGCCCCTTACTGTACTTGGTAGCTGTCTGTACTGCGCCACCATGCAGCCACGTTGGCCCAGTTTGCCTCGGTGTCCCGGGTGATTACAGATTTGGAACTGTCGTATTGTTACGTCACTGAATTGTCAGTGCCTCAAGTTTTCGTATTTTCATCCTGATTGTATGCTTGAGGGACTTAGGCCGTTCACTTGTGTAATAAAATGTACCACGTACGGCAGTCCATATGACATTTATTATATGGCTACCAGTTTCGGTAGCGTCAGTTAAGGCCTGAAGATGGTGCATTGAAGCACCGAAACTGGTAGCCATACAAAAAGTAACATCTTAAGGACGGGTGTAGGTGTTCCATTTTATTGCACATGTTACAAGTTCCTTCACTTCATGAACTCAGGACTGGTTTTATGGAACAGATCTAATGATGGTCATTAAAGACCGAAACCGGTAATCTGTTAAACAAAAAAGATTGTGACCATAGACGTAAAATAGAGGAAACTTATTACATATACGGGTCACTGTTTTTTTCGCGACAATGTAGCAGCTTGTGAAGGCACAGTTTGACTAATTGAAGGAATCGGTTCATAGGGCACACTACCTGAGGTATGAAGAAATAGTCACGTTGGTATTGCTCTAAGGCTAATGCATGTCACTTGAGTGTCGAGGTAAAAAGTGTAGAGGGAGGTCCAAGCTTGACTATAGTTCAGTAAGTAGGTTCAAGTCATTGTAGGTGGGAGCATTTATGCCGAGATGAAGTGGATCGCACAGAGTGTACTAATACAGTAAGCTCCATCAAACCAGTCTTCCGACTTAACGCCACAGGAATAACACCACCGTATCATTCTCAGATACTGATGGAACAGCATTCATGCTGTGCTACCCGTGGTCTAGCAGTATTGTCTTTTACTACTAATGGAAACTTCCTCTGTCCCGGATTCGAACCCTGCAACGCTTAAATTTTGATTAATAGTCATCAATGGCGGCCGAAGACTTGTGGCGTAAGGAGTCACATTCATTCTGGCAAAGGCCTTAAAGAGGATGAAGGAGCACACAGATGTTCAGGGCACTCTCTTGCCCTTGGGATGGGAAACTGCCTCTAAAGGCGGAAGAATCAGCAATGATCAACGGCTTGAAGAAGCAGGGCAACTACTGCATTAAAGACATAACGTGTATCCACATGACATGTGACCTGTAAATGGAAAACTGTCAGAATGGTCCCTCTGTTGGCGAAAGATACCGGATCTCCGAGAGGGGACTGCCAGCGGGGACGTGAACACGAGAAAAAGATTGAAAAACCAACGCAAGGATAAAGTTCTGGGAGTCGGGGCGTGGAATGTCAGAAGCTTGAATGTGGTAGGGAAACTAGAAAATCTGAAAAGTGAAATGCAAAGGCTCAATCTAGATATAGTAGGGATCAATCGAGTGAACTGGAAAGAAGACAAGGGTTTCTGGTGAGATGAGTTTAGGGCAATATGAACAGCAGCAGAAAATGGTATAAAGGAGTTGGATTCGTTATGAATGGGAAGGTAGGGCAGAGAGTGTTACTGTGCACAGTTCAGTGATAGGGTTGTTCTTTACAGTACAGCAAACCAATAACGATAACTATGGTTCAAGTACACATGCCGAAGTCGCAGACTGAAGATGAAGGGATCGAGAAAGTATGTGAGAATATTGAAAGTGTAAGTCAGTACATAAAGGGAGATGAAAATCTAATAGCCATGGGAGACTGGAATGCAGTTGTATGTGAAGGAATAACAGGAACGGTTACAGGAGAAATTGGGCTTGGGACAAGGAATGAGAGAGGACAAAGATTGAGTTCTATAATTAATTTCATCTAGTAATATGGAATAGTTTGTTCAGGAAGGAGGAAGTATACTTGGAAAAAGGCTGGTGATACGATAAGATTTCAGTTAGATTGCATCATGGTCAGACAGAGATTCCGAAATAAGATACTCGATCGTAAGGCGTACCCAGGATTAGATCTAGATCAGACCACAGTGTAGGAGTGATGAAGAGTAGGGTTTAAGAGATTAGTCACCAAGAATCAAAGTAGTGGGATACTGAGGTACTAAGGGATAACAAGATGAGCTTGAAGTGCTCTAAGGCTATAGATACATCAATATGAAATAGCTCACTTGCTCTAAAAAGAGCTATCACACAAGTTGGAATGAAAAAACTGCGAAGAAACTGTGGGTAACAGAAATAATACTTCAGCTGATCAATGAAATTAGGAAACACAAAATTTTCCAGGGAAATTCAAGTCGCTAAGGAATGAAATAAAAAGGAAGTGCAAGGAAACTAAGAGGAAATGTCTGCATGAAAAATGTGAATAAAACGAAAAAGAAATGATTTTCGGAAGCACTGGCACAAAATATAGGAAATTCAAAACAACCTTCGGTGAAAAACGCAAGGGTGGTAACATTAATAGTGCAACGGGGATTTCACTGTTAAATGCAGAAGAGAGAGGTGATGGGTGGAAGGAGTGCATTGAAGAACTCTGTCAGAAGATTTGTCTGATGTGATAAAAGAAGAAACTGGAGTCGATTTAAAAGAGCTAGAGGATTAGTCATTAGAATCAATAGTTAAGAGTTTTGGAGGACTTAAGATCAAATAAGGTAAAAGGGATACATAACACTCCCTCGGAATTTCTAAAATCTCCGGGGCAAGTGGCAGCAAAACGACTATTTACGTAGGTGTATCGAGTAAACGAGGTGGCGACATACTTTCGGAAAAATGTCATCCACACTGCGAGACCTGACAAGTGCGAGAATTGTAGTTTGGCAGACGAGTCTTTGGTATTGACAGCTAGGTAGCGTCCGTCCGTTGCCTAGCGACCGCAGGCAGGCAGCCAGTGATTGCCTGACTTTGAGCGGGTAGCAAGGGCCACGTTGCCGCTCTGAAACCCGGTCGCGCGCGCTTATGAAAATTACCAGTGTCTCGCGTGCAGGCGGTGCGGTCGTTCGTCGTTTGTCTGAAGTTGAATTCGCAGTTTATTTCGTTTTTGTTATTTTTAGTGTTTCTTTGTTCATGTTTCATTGTAAACAATGTCTAGTGCGGCTGGTAGTACCACCTCAACACAAGAATTGAAACGGAGGAAGAAAAGTGTACTACACACCCAGGCCCGTGAATTCGTGTGCTCTGTGAGGGATTACTTTGAGAAAGAAAACGACAAAGGTGGGCCCTTAATTCCTGTTGTTCAGGTTGTGAAGAGAACTGCAGCAGTATTGAAAATAAGTAAGAACACTGTTGTAAACATAGGGAAAGAACAGTACAGTGTAGATTGTGACGAGAGTGGCACAACAAAGCTGCACACACCAGGAAAGAAGCGACCGAGAAATAAGCAGGTGACAGCTTTGGACGATTTTCAGAAAGACGCTATTCGTCGTCATATATACAGCTATTATAAGAGAAGGGAACATCCCGCTCTATCTAAATTACTGGTGTCGCTTCAGAAAGACGATCTTTTTAAAGGGAGCAAATTTTCATGGCGTACAGTGTTGAAAGACATAGGCTTCAGCTATTCACTGTTTAACGGACGAAAAACATTAATGGAAAGGACAGATGTAGTTGCATGGCGGTGCAGATTTCTGCGCAGGATCATGGGTGTGGAATTCGAAAGTATAGTGTGGTTAGATGAATCTTGGGTCAATACCAGCCATTCTTTACGTAGAGGCTGGATTGATGGAACGCCCGAGGGGACAATGGCAGTGCCTGTTGGCAAAGGAGGGCGTATTATTGTCTTACATGCAGGAACATCGAAAGGTTTTGTGCCAAACTGCTTGAAAATGTTTAGGATAAAAAAGACGGGAGATTACGATGAAGAAATGAACAGCGTAGTATTTCAAGAAAGGTTCGAGACATCGCTTATGACGAATCTGACAAGTCCATCAGTGATTGTTATGGACGATGCGCCTTATCATTACGTTGTTCACGATAAGGCACCAACCTTGGCAACAAAAAAAGACGATATCATTCAGTGGTTGAAACAGCGAAAAGTAGATTTCAAAGAAGATTTAAGGAAGGCGGAACTGGTCGAAATTGTGGCACAAAAGAATCCCCAATTTCTAACATATGTAATTGACGAGATTGGTAAAAGGCACGGGCATGAAATCGTTCGGCTTCCTCCATACCACTGTCACTTCAATGCAATTGGAGTGTGAGCGCAGATAAAAAAAATTACATTGCTGCAAACAATAAAAATTCACGATCTCTGAATGGAAACTCTCCTTTCAGCAGCTATAAATAAAGTGACAAGCGAGACGTGGGCTAAAATTGTAAACAGCACTGCAAGTGCCATCAGAGAGGCGGCCAAAACTGAAGGGGTTGTGGAAGAATGCATCGAAAATTTAATTATACATCTGGGAGAGAGCAGTGATAGTTTGAGTAGAGGTGAGGAAGACTGTCAAATCAGATTCTGACAGTGATGTGAGTGGTGTTTTTCCATTACAGTAATTACAACGTATTCAGGAATGTAAGGAGGGAGTTTGCTATCGATCTACAACCAGATCATCATATTGTGAGTACTTTCTTCAGATTATAACTCTTAATACACTGACCAATTATTCTGTAGCTTGTAGTAGAACAAATTAATAGTGATAATACTTAACAATGGAAACCAAAACTGCTAATGTTCAACAACTTGCGAAAATAGTTTTCATTTCAGTTGTGAAGTTTAACAAATTCCTTTATTATGTTTCAGCATCTTAGATACTTGTACTAAATAGCTCTTATCAGATTTCGAGTTAATATATTTCAAGCATCAACTTTAAATAAATTCACGCGTACCAACGATCAACTTTATATGATCATTCCATTTTAAATCACTCCTAATGCGAACTCCCGGATTATTTACGGAATTAACTGCTTCCAGTTGCTGACCTGCTATTTCGTAGCTAAATGATAAGGGATCTATCTACCTATATATTCGTTGCACATTACACTTTTCTACATTGAGATTCAATTGCCATTTCCTGCACCATGCGTCAATTCGCTGCAGATCCTCCTGCATTTCAGTACAATTTTCCATTGTTACAACCTCTCGACATACCACAGCATCATCCGCAAAAAGCCTCAGTGAACTTCCGATGTCATCCCCAAGGTTATATATATATAGTGAATAGCAACGGCCCTACGACACTCCCCTGCGGCACAACTGAAATCACTCTTACTTCGGAAGACTTCTCTCCATTGAGATTGACGTGCTGCGTTCTGTTAACTAGGAACTCTTCAATCTAATCACACAATTGGTCTGGTAGTCCATATGCTCTTTGTTCATTAAACGACTGTGGGGAACTGAATCGAACGCCTTGCGGAAGTCAAGAAACACGGCACCTACCTGGGAACTCGTGTCTATTGCCCTCTGAGTCTCCTGGACGAATAGCGCGAGCTGGGTTTCACACGACCGTCTTTTTCGAAACCCATGCTGATTCCTACAGAGTAGATTTCTAGTCTCCAGAAAAGACATTATACTCGTACATAATACGTGTTCCAAAATTCTACAACTGATCGACGTTAAAGATATAGGTCTATAGTTCTGCACATCTGTTCGACGTCCCATCTTGTAAACGGGGATGACCTGTGCCCTTTTCCAATCCTTTGCAACGCTACGCTCTTCTATAGACCTACGGTACACCGCTGCAAGATGGGGGGCAAGTTCCTTCGCGTACTCTGTAAAATCGAACTGTTATCCCATAAGGTTCAGCGGCCTTTCCTCTTTTGAGCGATTTTAGTTGTTTCTCTATCCCTCGGTCGTCTATTTCGATATCTACCATTTTGTCATCTGTGCCACAATCTAGAGAAGGAACTAGAGTGCAGTCTTCCTCTGTGAAACAGCTTTGAAAAAAGACATTTAATATTTCCACCTTTAGTCTGTCATCCTCTGTTTCAGTAACATTTTGGTCACAGTGTCTGGACATTTTGTTTTGGTCCACCTACCGCTTTGAGATAAGACCAAAATTTCTTACGATTTTCTGCCAAGTCAGTACATAGAACTTTACTTTCGAATTCATTGAATGCCCTTCGCATAGCCCTCTTCACAATTTTTGTTTTTCTGCTAGGGTTTGGCTATATGTTTGGTGTGAAGTTCCCTTTGCTTCCGCAGCAGTTTTCTAACTCGGTTGTTGTACCACGGTGGCTTCTTTCCATCTCTGACGATCTTGCTTGGCACAAACTCATCTAACTCATATTGTACGATGGTTTTGAACTTTTTCCACTGATCCTTAACACTATCCGTACTTGAGACAAAACTTTTGCGTTGAGCCGTCAGGTACTCTTTATCTGATTTTTGTCACTTTTGCTAAACAGGAAAATCTTCGTACCTTTTCTTAATATTTCTATTTACGGCTGAAATCATCGATGCAGTAACCGCTCTATGATCGCTGATTCCCTGTTCTGCGTTAACTGCTTCAAATAGTTTGGGTCTCTGTCACCAGAACGTCTGGTATGTTATCGCCACGAGTCGGTCCTCTGTTCAACTGCTCACGGTAGTTTTCAGATATAGAACTTAAAAAATTTCACCGGATTCTTGGTCCTTGCCACCCGTTATGAACGTTTGAGTCTCCCAGTCTATATCCGGCAAATTAAAATCTCCACCCAGAAGTATAACATAGTGGGGAAATCTACTCGAAATATTTTCCAAATTATCCCTCAGGTGTTCAGCCACAACAGCTGCTGAGCCAGGGGGCCTATAGAGACATCCAATTACCATGTCCGAGCCTGTATTAACAGTGACCCTCACCCAAATTATTTCACATTTTGGATCTCCGTGAATTTCCTTCGATACTATTGCACTTCTTATCGCTATAAACACGCCTCCTCCTTCACTGTCCAGCCTGTCTCTGCGGTATACATTCCAATCTGAGTTTAGGATTTCATTACTGTTTACGTCTGGTTTGAGCCAACTTTCTGTCGCTAGTACTTTATGGGCATTGTGACCGTTTATTAATGAGAGCAGTTTTGGGACCTTTCTATAGACGCTCCTGCAGTTTACTATTAGCACATTAATATTTTTATTCCCTGTTGCATTTTGCCTACTCCTACCTTGCCGCGTCTCAGGAGGCGTCTTGTCGGGCCCAGGGAGGGAATGCTTTAACCTAAAAAACCCACATGTGCACTCCACACGTACTCCGCTACCCTTGTAGCCGCTTCCGGCTTGTAGTGCACGCCTGACCTATTCAGGGGGACCCTACATTTCTCCATCCGATAGCGGAGGTCGAGCAATTTGCAGTCCAGATCTCTGCAGAATCGTCTGAGCCTCTGGTTTAAGCCTTCCACTCGGCTCCAAACCATAGGACCGCGATCGGTTCTGGGACCTATGCTACAAATAGTTAGCTCAGATTCCACCCCGCGAGCGAGGCTTTCCGCCTTCACCAACTCCGCCAACCGCCTGTATGAACTGAGGATGACATCTGATCCCAGAAGGCAGGAGTCATTGGTGCCGACATGAGCAAGAATTTGCAGTCGGGTGCACGCAGTGCTCTATCGTCACCGGCAGGGCCTCCTCCACACCTCGGATGAGACCCCTGGCAAGCAGTAACAGTGAACACTGGCCTCCTTCCCCAACCTTTCCGCTATTTTCCTAGGGGCTCCATCACCCGCCTAATGTTAGAGCTCCCAATAACTAATAAACCCCTCCCCCCGTGTGCCTGCTCGGACCTTGCTGAAGGAGCAGCCACATGTCCACTCACAGGCAGAGCGGGCGACGCCACACGGCCAGCCTCCACATTGACCCTCCGCCTCGTGCGCCGCGAACGCCGCTGAAAACACCACACCCCTTGGGGAGAGGGTGGCCCAACCGCGCCCGGTACCCGCGAAGATGTCTCGACAGCAGGGACAGTGAGTGAAGCAAGTAACACCTGGGGTGTACAATGAGACGCACCAGACTCCCCACTGCCGCTACACCCCGAGGCAGCAGCCTGAAGACGCCATCGACACGTTCAGCTGTTCGCGAACAGGGGCCAGCTCCTCCTGCGTCCGTACACAGCAGTCGCACGTCCTGTCCATCCTAAGAAATCAATTTACTGTAGAGAGTTAATCAACTTTTAACTAGACTGCTAATTCATTAAAAGCGGCTGATAGTTGACTAAGCTGTGGTTGCTAGACACTTCTTCCAGAAAACAATGAAAATAGCACTACCTGTCTCTGGACTGTATTGAAAAGTAACATTAGCACTACTGGCACTATGGTTGACTAAAGGGACTCTCTATGACTGTATTCAAAACACGATATCTATGGAACACTATTACCAGCACTCGACAATTTAAGCTTCCTAAAAGCAAAAACACACGGAAGAAGAAGTGACAAGTAAGAAAAATACAGGTTATACTTAAGGTAGCTCGCTGCACAGCAGACGTGAAGCAGACGGCAGTTACGACGACACTGACACTACTGGCACTATGGCTGACTAAAGGGACTCTCTCTGACTAATAAAATATTTGCCTGAAATTTAGGAAATTCGCTGTGAGCAGCACTCACTGTACAATGGTCCTGAGACATAGCTGCGTCGAGCCTGCGCAGTCTCCACTATTACCTCCTTCGTGTCGCAACTCATCTTTATAATGAACTGTCGTGCGTGGTTCCGTACCATTGATGGTACCAATTACTTGACCCCTTTTATCTTACGTGCATTGTGCATTTTTCACATCTGGACAACACGTGTCAGCTATCACAAGGTGTTACTCTACTTTCACGAAATGGTAAGTTATTGCATATACGTAAATCTTGCAAATGAGGTATCCAAATAAAAGGATTACAAAGTGTGGTACAGTGATGCTTGCATGTTTCTGCAACGAAGCATGAAAAGCAGCACTAAAGTGATTCACTGCCCTGGATTACTTTCCAGGCTATTGCAGCCCTATTCTTTCCGCTATGCTGTCTGTAAAATTTCTTTGTTGAGCGGGCATACAGTCTGCACGTGGTACAAAATTCCTGCTTTACCCAATTAAACAGCAGGCTGTGCCAAGTCAGATTACGATGAGTACACTTAGTAGGACGCAGATTATGTCCTCCGTGTGAGTTCAACATGAATTGACTCAGATACGGTAAATAGGTTTCATGTGTTAATTGGACTCGGAATATTGAATATTGTGACATATTCGTATCGCTAATGCGCTGGCGAATGTCAGAAATAACATGAAAACCGAATTCCTGTAACTGCTGTCTGGATTGCAAATACATTACTACGGTGAATGACGACGCCGATAAACAATCAGACATGGAACTGGATGGACGAAACCATAGGCATGAAGCTGGAAGTAAAATTATTATTTATTCGCACAAGAGAGTTATTGCGGTTATATGTCTCTACGCTTGCCAAGTCACGGTGAACACTAAAGAAGATACTCGACTATCTTACATAATCTCCTATACTGTTCTTTTGAAATTTACTTCAGTATCGTAATATATAACTGCATAGCCCAACTGGAAATTTACCGAAAGAGTTCCGGGGTTGTGGTGTAACCTACACATATAAATATATTTATATTTTCACTAAACATTCTGGACTCACACTGCATTTCTTTCTTACATAGCTTAAGAGAATAATTTGAATGGCAGCAATTATTAAAAAAAATTGATATTCAGTCTCAATTCTTGTATTGTAATCTGCAGCCATGTTTCTGGCTGCATGCCTGATTGAAATAAGTTCATTTAATTGTACATTGCTGTCACCACGATGCAGTCAGTACTCATGACATAGTATCAGACCATGCCGTTGTTGAGTCAGAGAAAAATATGTGAGTTATGGTATTCAAGTTAAGTGAGTAAATAAGAAACAGTACGAGTATTTTAACTTGTAGAGAACGTGTGAACTGTTTAACAATGAGTATAATTACTGAAAATTATCCCATACATTTACAGTCCGTACCACAATTTGCAAGAGCCTGCACATCATCGTTATGCTGAAATGCGCAGCTTCACTGTATATTAACATAGTGTGACATCCAAGGAGAAGAACTACTACCAACATGTTGTTTATAAGCGTGAACCCGAAAAACTGTATGTTATGGAACTGTTTCAGACAATGGGAGGAAATATACTGCTGCTGATTTATTTATCTATTATCTTCATCTGTTGCGTTCTATAAAATAATGAAAATACGCAATTTGGTTTGAACTATACAAGTCCAAATGTATTACAACTTATCATCATAACGTTACAAAGAAGACCTATTTTAATACAATAAAGTATTCCAAATTGTCACGAATTAACAAAATAGAGCACACTTTCGGTTTACAAAGGGTCTGTGTCGGTGCGCAATACAGAGCCATACTGCAGTAGCGTTACAGGTCAAACACAGTATTAGCAAACGCAGCAGCAGCGGTAGATATATAACAAAAGCCAGTTAATAAAACATTCAGAGACACAATGAAGTCAATACAGTTGGCAGAAAGAGAAACATTAGGCAGTAATAATTGTGTAATTTAAGCAAGTTTTGGATCACGAGGATGCAGTCGTCATAGCAACAAACTCACGGGGGAGAATGTCTTAGCATTTCTTTAGTGATCATCTGACTGATAGTGGTTCTTCACAGAAGAATTAACATCTTGTCTCTAGCGAGCTTGGGACCGAAAACAAAACTATTACGCTGCTTGAAGGGTGAACACCTTACCGCTAAACTAGCATACAATTCCGTCGGTCGACCTTCCTAGACTCAACGCCATACATTTACTACATCTGCATCGTCCCTTAAATCAGAATTTTTAATTTAAATGACAAAAAAAACATTGAATGAGTTGCCAGGATAATTCTGAACCAGACCGGGAAGTAAATCAACGATCACATAGTTGCCAAATGTATTTTACAACGTTTCCTAGCCTCCATTAGATTAGCGATGGGG
The DNA here is from genome assembly GCF_023897955.1 of Schistocerca gregaria. NCBI lineage: Eukaryota > Metazoa > Arthropoda > Insecta > Orthoptera > Acrididae > Schistocerca > Schistocerca gregaria. The sequence goes on from NC_064926.1 coordinate 50,925,552, forward strand.
CAGACTATGTTTCCTCAGCCGATCTGAATCTTCAGCTGGCTAGTACTGAGACTGCTCGGTGTTCAAAGTCCAGGACGTGATCATCATTTTGCAGGACAACGCTGAAGCACGTACAGTGCAAGCTGTTACTGATTTGTTTGACTGATGGGGCTGCTAAGTGCTACACCACCTGCTGCATTCCCCTGACTTAAGCCCTCGTGAGTTCAACTCGATTTCTAAACTGAAGGAAACACTTCAGACATTCGCTTCAGAACTGCTACAAATTCGCCGGACAAGAGACCGCGTTCCTCGAACTGTCAACGCAACTCGCACTGCTAAGAGTATCATACGACTTCCACATCGCTGGCAACGGGTGTCACACAATGCTATCTGTTTCGTGCAAATTGTAAATATATACTTGCCACTATTAAAGTTGCAACCCTCATATTTTGGCGGTCCTTCCCTACTGTAGGTATCGTAGGTGTTACAGCGTTAAGTCCGCCCCAGCTCGTCAGTCGGGAACTACAAGGAAGGGGAAGCTGTGTGAAGAGGTCAGCCAATCGTACGCTGTCCGACCTCCATCCAGGACGACAACACACCAGCAGCGGCCCCTAGGTGAAGGCGACATAACAGGCGAGCCCCACTGGTGGCAGCCCACTTTGATAGCAGCTTCTTTAGCCTACGCATCGTAGACTCTTCATTAGTACTCTGTATATAGCACAGGCTTATGTTTTATCTATTCTGAAGAAGACCGATTATTTTGTATGTTGCCCTTTGCGTGCGACACATCTATCAAAGTTAAGTATTGTAATTGTCTAGTTGTAATAAAACTTCATTAATTCGAATTGTTTGATTGTTTGTCTAGCGAAACGAGAAGCAGAATTTGTAGACACAACAACATGGCGAGGAAGATGTAAGAATAACATGGCGACGCAGATGCCCAAAACATGGTGCCGACAGGATAGGATCCACCAGCTGCTACAGATTGTCTCTGTTTTGATTTGTCATGGGTTTCGGCGTTTTTCTGGCGCCTTAGATCTACCTAGTTTTTTGTTTGCAGGAGTGTGTTGTAAAAGTGTCTTATAGCGTTTTCTTTTTTCTATTCAGTGTTTTCAGGTGAGCGTTGCAGAAATTTTCTTTGCTTGTGTGCTTATTTTTATTGCTTGCATTTGCCTATTCCAAAACTAGCAAACTATCCCTCTCATCCCCTGCTCAGGCGCCTCAGCTGCAAGCAATAGACGTAACGCAGCTAACACAGATGTTTCAGTTACAGGCACAGCAGACTGCAACCCTTCTAAACACAGTACAGCAGTTACTGCCCAACCAGGCTACCAACGCAGTGGCGCAACCCACCAACCTACTGCAGCTCCAAGCGCCCTACCGCCAGTTTAAGGAAGAAGAGGAATGGCTCGAGTGGTCGCAACAGTATGAAGCCCACATCATTGCTCTTAATGTGTCAGGTACTGTAAAACTGCAACATCTGGAAACATGAAAGGATAGTTTGTGCCAAGCAAGATCGTCAGAGATGGAAAGAAGCCACCGTGGTACAACAACCGAGTTAGAAAACTGCTGCGGAAGCAAAGGGAACTTCACACCAAACATATAGCCAAACCCTAGCAGAAAAACAAAAATTGTGAAGAGGGCTATGCGAAGGGCATTCAATGAATTCGAAAGTAAAGTTCTATGTACTGACTTGGCAGAAAATCGTAAGAAATTTTGGTCTTATGTCAAAGCGGTAGGTGGACCAAAACAAAATGTCCAGACACTGTGACCAAAATGTTACTGAAACAGAGGATGACAGACTAAAGGCGGAAATACTACATGTCTTTTTTCAAAGCTGTTTCACAGAGGAAGACTGCACTCTAGTTCCTTCTCTAGATTGTGGCACAGATGACATAATGGTAGATATCGAAATAGACGACAGAGGGATAGGGAAACAACTAAAATCGCTCAAAAGAGGAAAGGCCGCTGGTCCTGATGGGATAACAGTTCGATTTTACAGAGTACGCGAAGGAACTTGCCCCCCATCTTTCAGCGGTGTACCGTAGGTCTATAGAAGAGCGTAGCGTTGCAAAGGATTGGAAAAGGGCATAGGTCATCCCCGTTTTCAAGAAGGGACGTCGAACAGATGTGCAGAACTATAGACCTATATCTTTAACGTCGATCAGTTGTAGAATTTTGGAACACGTTTTATGTTCGAGTATAATGACTTTTCTGGAGACGAGAAATCTACTCTGTAGGAATCAGCATGGGTTTCGAAAAAGACGGTCGTGTGAAACCCAGCTCGCGCTATTCGTCCAGGAGACTCAGAGGGCAATAGACACGGGTTCCCAGGTAGATGCCGTGTTTCTTGACTTCCGCAAGGCGTTCGATTCAGTTCCCCACAGTCGTTTAATGAACAAAGAGCATATGGACTATCAGACCAATTGTGTGATTAGATTGAAGAGTTCCTAGATAACAGAACACAGCATGTCATTCTCAATGGAGAGAAGTCTTCCGAAGTAAGAGTGATTTCAGGTGTGCCGCAGGGGAGTGTCGTAGGGCCGTTGCTATTCACTATATATATATATATAACCTTGGGGATGACATCGGAAGTTCACTGAGGCTTTTTGCGGATGATGCTGTGGTATGTCGAGAGGTTGTAACAATGGAAAATTGTACTGAAATGCAGGAGGATCTACAGCGAATTGACGCATGGTGCAGGAAATGGCAATTGAATCTCAATGTAGAAAAGTGTAATGTGCAACGAATTTATAGGTAGATAGATCCCTTATCATTTAGCTACGAAATAGCAGGTCAGCAACTGGAAGCAGTTAATTCCATAAATAATCCGGGAGTTCGCATTAGGAGTGATTTAAAATGGAATGATCATATAAAGTTGATCGTTGGTACGCGTGAATTTATTTAAATTTGATGCTTGAAATATATTAACTCGAAAACTGATAAGAGCTATTTAGTACAAGTATCTAAGATGCTGAAACATAATAAAGGAATTTGTTAAACTTCACAACTGAAATGAAAACTATTTTCGCAAGTTGTTGAACATTAGCAGTTTTGGTTTCCATTGTTAAGTATTAGCACTATTAATTTGTTCTACTACAAGCTACAGAATAATTGGTCAGTGTATTAAGAGTTATAATCTGAAGAAAGTACTCACAATATGATGATCTGGTTGTAGATCGATAGCAAACTCTCTCCTTACATTCCTGAATATGTTGTAATTACTGTAATGGAAAAACACCACTCACATCACTGTCAGAATCTGATTTGACAGTCTTCCTCACCTCTACTCAAACTATCACTGCTCTCTCCCAGATGTATAATTAAATTTTCGATGCATTCTTCCACAACCCCTTCAGTTTTGGCCGCCTCTCTGATGGCACTTGCAGTGCTGTTTACAATTTTAGCCCACGTCTCGCTTGTCACTTTATTCATAGTTGCTGGAAGGAGAGTTTCCACTTCAGAGATCGTAAATCTTTTATTGTTTGCAGCAATGTAATTTTTTTATCTGCGCTCACACTCCAATTGCATTGAAGTGACAGTGGTATGGAGGAAGCCGAACGATTTCATGCACGTGCCTTTTAGCAATCTCGTCAATTACGTATGTTGGAAATTGGGGATTCTTTTGTGCCACAATTTCGACCAGTTCCGCCTTCCTTAAATCTTCTCTGAAATCTACTTTTCGCTGTTTCAACCACTGAATGATATCTTCGTTTTTTTTTACCAAGGTTGGTGCCTTATCGTGAACAACGGAATGATAACGCGCATCGTCCATAACAATCACTGATGGACTTGTCAGATTCGTCATAAGCGATGTCTCGAACCTTTCTTGAAATACTACACTGTTCATTTCTTCATCGTAATCTCCCGTCTTTTTTTACCTAAACATTTTCAAGCAGTTTGGCACAAAACCTTTCGATGTTCCTGCATGTAAGACAATAATACGCCCTCCTTTGCCAACAGGCACTGCCATTGTCCCCTCGGGCGTTCCATCAATCCAGCCTCTACGTAAAGAATGGCTGGTATTGACCCAAGATTCATCTAACCACACTATACTTTCGAATTCCACACCCATGATCCTGCGCAGAAATCTGCACCGCCATGCAACTACATCTATCCTTTCCATTAATATTTTGCGTCCGTTAAACAGTGAATAGCTGAAGCCTATGTCTTTCAACACTGTACGCAAAGAAAATTTCCTCCCTTTAAAAAGATCGTCTTTATGAAGCGACACCAGTAATTTAGATAGAGTGGGATGTTCCCTTCTCTTATAATAGCGTCTTTCTGAAAATCGTCCAAAGCTGTCACCTGCTTATTTCTCGGTCGTTTCTTTCCTGGTGTGTGCAGCTTTGTTGTGCCACTTTCGTCACAATCTACTCTATACTGTTCTTTCCCTATCTTTACAACAGTGTTCTTACTTATTTTCAATACTGCTGCAGTTCTCTTCACAACCTGAACAACAGGAATTAAGGGCCCACCTTTGTCGTTTTCTTTCTCAAAGTAATCCCTCACAGAGCACACGAATTCACGGGCCTGGGTGTGTAGCACATTTTTCTTCCTCCGTTTCACTTCTTGTGTTGGGCTGGTACTACCCGCCGCACTAGACATTATTTACAATGAAACATAAACAAAGAAACACTAAAAGTAACAAAAACATAAAACTGCGAACTCAACTTCAGACAAACGACGAACGACCGCACCGCCTGCACGCGAGACACTGGTAAGTTTCATAAGCGCGCGCGACCGGGTTTCAGAGCGGCAACGTGGCCCTTGCTACCCGCTCAAAGTCAGGCAGTCAATGGCTGCCTGCCTGCGGTCGCTAGGCAACGGAAAGACGCTACCGAGCTGTCAATACCAAAGACTCGTCTCCCAAACTATAATTCTCGCACTTGTCAGGTCTCGCAGTGTGGATGACATTTTTCCGAAAGTATGTCGCCACCTCGTTTACTCGATACACCAACGTAAATAGTCGTTTTGCTGCCACTTCCCCCAGAGATTTTAGAAATTCCGAGGGAGTGTTATGTATCCCTTTTACCTTATTTGATCTTAAGTCCTCCAAAACTCTTAACTATTGATTCTAATGACTAATCCTCTAGCTCTTTTAAATCGACTCCAGTTTCTTCTTTTATCACATCAGACAAATCTTCTGACAGAGTTCTTCAATGCACTCCTTCCACCCATCACCTCTCTCTTCTGCATTTAACAGTGAAATCCCCATTGCACTATTAATGTTACCACCCCTGCGTTTTTCACCGAAGGTTGTTTTGAATTTCCTATATTTTGTGCCAGTATTTCCGAAAACCATTTCTTTTTCGTTTTGTTCACATTTTTCATGCAGACATTTCCTCTTAGTTTCCTTGCACTTCCTTTTTATTTCATTCCTTAGCGACTTGAATTTCCCTGGAAAATTTTGTGTTTCCTAATTTCATTGATCAGCTGAAGTATTATTTCTGTTACCCACAGTTTCTTCGCAGTTTTTTCATTCCAACTTGTGTGATAGCTCTTTTTAGAGCTAGTGAGCTATTTCATATTGATGTATCTATAGCCTTAGAGCACTTCAAGCTCATCTTGTTATCCCTTAGTACCTCAGTATCCCACTACTTTGATTCTTGGTGACTAATCTCTTAAACCCTACTCTTCATCACTCCTACACTGTGGTCTGATCTAGATCTAATCCTGGGTACGCCTTACGATCGAGTATCTGATTTCGGAATCTCTGTCTGACCATGATGCAATCTAACTGAAATCTTATCGTATCACCAGCCTTTTTCCAAGTATACTTCCTCCTTCCTGAACAAACTATTCCATATTACTAGATGAAATTAATTATAGAACTCAATCTTTGTCCTCTCTCATTCCTTGTCCCAAGCCCAATTTCTCCTGTAACCGTTCCTGTTATTCCTTCACATACAACTGCATTCCAGTCTCCCATGGCTATTAGATTTTCATCTCCCTTTATGTACTGACTTACACTTTCAATATTCTCACATACTTTCTCGATCCCTTCATCTTCAGACTGCGACTTCGGCATGTGTACTTGAACCATAGTTATCGGTATTGGTTTGCTGTGTGTTCTGTAAAGAACAACCCTATCACTGAACTGTGCACAGTAACACTCTCTGCCCTACCTTCCCATTCATAACGAATCCTACTCCTTTTATACCATTTTCTGCTGCTGTTCATATTGCCCTATACTCATCTCACCAGAAACCCTTGTCTTCTTTCGAGTTCACTCCAGTGATGCCTTCTATATCTACATTGAGCCTTTGCATTTCACTTTTCAGATTTTCTAGTTTCCCTACCACATTCAAGCTTCTGACATTCCACGCCCCGACTCCCAGAACTTTATCCTTGCGTTGGTTTTTCAATCTTTTTCTCGTGTTTACGTCCCCACTGGCAGTCCCCTCTCGGAGATCCGGAATCTTTCGCCAACAGAGCGACCATTCTGACAGTTTTCCATTTACAGGTCACATGTCATGTGGATAAACGTTATGTCTTTAATGCAGTAGTTCCCCTGCTTCTTCAAGCCGTTGATCATTGCTGATTCTTCCGCCTTTAGGGGCAGTTTCCCACCCCAATGGCAAGAGAGTGCCCTGAACATCTGTGTGCTCCTTCATCCTCTTTAAGGCCTTTGCCAGAATGAATGTGACTCCTTACGCCACAAGTCTTCGGCCGCCATTGATGACTATTAATCAAAATTTAAGCGTTGGAGGGTTCGAATCCGGGACAGAGGAAGTTTCCATTAGTAGTAAAAGACACTACTGCTAGACCACGGGTAGCACAGCATGAATGCAGTTCCATCAGCATCTGAGAATGATACGGTGGTGTTATTCCTGTGGCGTTAAGTAGGAAGACTTGTTTGATGGAACTTACTGTATTAGGCCACTCTGTGCGATCCACTTCATCTCGGCATAAATGCTCCCACCTACATCAACCTCTGTGCAATCCACTTCATCTCGGCATAAATGCTCCCACCTACATCAACTTGAACCTACTTGCTGACCTCCCTCTTTACTTTTTATCTCGACACTCAAGTGAGATGCATTAGCCTTACAGCAATACCAACGTGACTATTTCTTCATACCTCAGGTGGTGTGCCCTATGAACCGATTCCTTCAATTAGTCAAATTGTGCCTTCACAAGCTGCGACATCGTCGCGAAATAAACTCAGTGGCCCGTATATGTAATAAGTTTCTTTTAATTTACGTCTATGATCACAATCTTTTTTGTTTAAAAGATAACCGGTTTCTGTCTTTAATGACCATCATTAGATCTGTTCCATAAAAACAAAGTCCTGAGTTCATGAAGTGAAGGAACTTGTAACATGTACAATAAAATGGAACACCTACACCCGTCCTTAAGATGTTACTTTTTGTATGGCTACCAGTTTCGGTGCTTCAGTGCACCATCTTCAGGCCTTAACTGACGCTACCGAAACAGGTAGCCATATAATAAATGTCATATGGACTGCCGTACGTGGTACATTTTATTACACAAGTGAAGCATACAATCACAATGAAAATACGGAAACTTGAGGCACTGACAAGTCAGTGACGTAAGAATACGACAGTTCCAAAGCTGTAATCACCCGGGACACCGAGGCAAACTGGGCCAACGTGGCTGCATGGTGGCGCAGTACAGACAGCTACCAAGTACAGTAAGGGGCTTTCCGCACAGTGGGCCCGGGCCAAAGGCTTCTCAGCGAGAAACAGCAGCCACTGGCTGGCGCCACGTGACACGCATATCGGGGCGGTGTCTGCGCTCGTGAGGGCGCTTCGCAGCCGCCGCTCGCAGCCTTAGTGCCTTTGACGTGTCTATCCCCGTGCTGGGATTGACGTGTCTACCTCCGTGTGGATTAACTCTTTCCCGAACCCTTGCGTCAATCAGCGTGAGGCTACGAGCAATGAGTATACTGGACAGGGGTCGCTACGTAAGTTCTGGTTGGACAGGAACCATTCTTAGATGGCTGCAGATTAAGGCTTAAAGCGCGAAATGCGGTTTCGAACCCCGGACAGGTACGTGTTTTCACTTGTCTCCATTTATTTTTATTTATACGTGTCCAGAACATAACATATTAAATATAATTTATCATACATATATATGACAAGTATTACACAGAATATGTGCATACTTATATTCCATGTGCTGCTCAGAATTTCGCTGCACAGACTGCCTTATCATTGGCGACAGTCAGATCGTCCATGTGTAACGCCGGAAATGCATATCCTCCTATTCCCATCTATTGTACTATAATTTTTTTCCTTGTTTTGTTAGTTACCTGAAGATATGACATTTGTCTTCACACACACACACACACACACACACATATATATATATATATACAGCGACACTTGGTTTGTTTTGTAAGTATTATTTGTATTTTTACACTGCGCCTTGCCTAGGGAAAACTATGCTATCGAACGATTACATCGATGGGTCGTGTGGAGAACCAGTGTTTAGGATCTTTGGTACCGTTAACTCTGCCGCGTGGAGCGCGGGCAGAGCAGAGTAGGGCGGTGGAGCAGGTGTGTTGAGTGACGCTTCCGCGAGTTGCCGCGCTTTCGGGGTTTGGCAGCATGTAATTGCGCTCGACTTGCTATGATAGTTTCTGGCACGGTGTCGCGGACGGGAAACATTAGCTGGCACACATCCAGAGCCCGTTTCGCCTGGTGACTGTGTCGAGAAGAAGGCGCGCCAACATCCAACTTCTGCAACATCGACGGCCGACAATAAGTGATTGTCGGCACCTCCTCGATAGTAGACTTCAAAGCTTCAATCAACCAACAAGGAAGACTGAAAGCACGTAAAGTATTAAAACTGTGTGGCAGACCTCAGCTTTTCACTGTTCCATTTGCATCACTAAAATACACCAACTTAGCATGAACCTTTTTTGCTCATTGTCCCGATTGCATTACCAAACAGGGTCCCTTCCTTTTCCGAAATGAACCCGTGTGTCGTTGATATTCAAACGCCAGCATTTAAGTAATATCATTCGATTTCACTGCTTTAATTTCAAAGATCAGTTAAAGTATTCATAGCTGGCTACAATATTTAGGGTAAACAAGCAAAAATTAAGAGTGCGAGTTTTGTTACCATATTTTATCTTACCTGTGACTGCAGCTCAGCTTGGTACGTATTAAACTTTACTATTGTTAATTGTTCAAAATCATTTAATTAAAGTGAAAAGTTAAATCTCATATTTCTAAATTGCATAGATTCAAGAAACTTCTGAGATTATTCTTGAGGTAGCCCAAGACTAACCTTGTTTTATTTAATTTCGGAGAGCTTCAGAAGCAAAGTTCACTGTTAATTTCAGTCAGTAAATTAACTTTAAATTTGCAGGTTTTATTAATTCTTTTTGCTAAATTAAGTCAGAGTGTAGCGAAATTTATTACTTCTGACAAACATTCAGTTTTCACATCGCATGTGTCAACTTTCAGTTGCCACGCCTTTAGTGCTAATTTTATGTGCATTAACCTTTCTTTTTCAGTTATTGTAGTAGTTGTCCATAGGACTGGCGACCGTAATTTTCCCCAAATCTCAAATATCTAGTTTACGCCAGTTCATTGATAACGTAACGACCGCACATTTAGATTCTTCATTAACTTTACCCTTTTTAAAAATGAATTTCCAACAGTTTCATTTTCGTTTTTCCTTTCATTTAGATGTAACCCTTTTCTCCCTCTTTACCGAAAGATTAACTTCGGTGACGATTGATTTTCCCAAATTTCCATTAGGTACACGCGATTTAATTTTTCACTGTCATTAAGGTCGATAAGTGAGGGAAGTTACACATGGATACAGGTTCCGACAGTTTCCTGCAGTTTAGTAGGTGCTGATGGTCTTGAGGCTCACCACACTCATATAATTCGTCCCCTGACATGTATACCATTTCTTCATGTTCTCCTTACACCGAGATATTCCACTTCTCAGTCTACTGTGTGACTTCCATGTCGTTTATGGGAGATGATGACCTGTAGCAAGTTTTTCCTTGGGGTTGTCCCATTATTTCTCTGATGATGAGCTACGCCAGAGTTGTTTTCTATGGCCTGCAGGTGATGTCTGGGTTGGTTGCGTTGTACGGAGCAAACTTTTTGTCGTCTTGAGTATTGGTGTTTGATGTTCGCATCCAAACAGGGGGATGTCTCTGATCTGTCTCCTGCTTCTTTCTTGCCATTTCAGCTGCTGTTCTCCTTCGGATATCAGGAGGTGCTACGTCCATGAGGTGGTAGTTTTTGTCAACAGGGGTTACCCGCAAGCAACCGATTACTATTCGTCCTCTTCCATTTAGGGCAATATTTGCCTGTTTGCCATGTCTGGAGTTCTGCCATACAGGCGCTGCATTTTCAGCAGCGGAGAAGGCTGAGAACTGGAGTATCTCGGTGTAAGGAGAACATGAAGAAATGAGGGTACATCTGAGGGGACGAACTATGTGAGTGTGGTGAACCTCAACACCATCAGAACCTACTCAAATGCAGTAAACTGTCGGAACCTATGTCCATACAACGACCGGCATGTATTTTAACTTGTCGCCACTGAATTCATTTCAATACACGACTGCAGTCGATATCAGAATTTCTGTTTCATTTCCTCATGACCATGTTTATCTCCTGCCTTGCGTGAAGAAAATAGTTCCCAAGCGAGCATCCTTCCTCCAAACGTGGTTACAAGGAGACACACGGTTCCACGACAGTTTCTTATACAGTGACACGGGAGAGTATCTCTGTCGTCGCCAAGAAGAAGATGATATGGTGGTGTGGGTGCTCAAAAGCGATTTCTGTAGCTCCCATGCGAACAAGAGCCTAGTTACAAAATATACAAGGCATGTTAGTCATTGTTTATTCGATGCAGGACAATAGCAGTGTTTAAACACAGATTAGTGCAAGTCAGCACTGATCCCTACTACCACTCGCAATCTTCACACTCCAGTTATCTGTTGTAAAATTCTTTTTAATAAATTATTGTTAAGTAGTTGATAATCTGTGTTGCTATCTATTTTTGCCATACGTGTTGTCCTACACTATTTGGCCCAATGACAAAGGTGTATAGGTGCTAGGTGCAATCACACTAACACATAACAGCAGTTACCAGGTGGTGTGTGACTCTCGTCCGGCCACATTTGTACGTTAGACGCTAAATTCATTTCGAGGACACAACAGTATGACTCTGAGGATGATTTTTCAGAAAGTATACGTAAAGATCACAGTACTGTAAGGAAAAGCAACGTGAAGCATAGAAAGTCTGTGGATGAAAGGATTGGACCGAGCTGCTGTCAAAGAATGTTAAAAATTAAGTGGACAGTTTAAGAAGTACTAAATAAAGTATGTGAGGATGAAAGTGAACGGAAAACATAAGGAACAGAGACTGGTTGATCATATGTCTTCTAAGGCATAAAGGAATAATTGAGGGCTGGAAGGAATGGCCGATGGGAAAAGGGATTAGGGGCAAGCCACTACTGCAATACTGTGTGCTTGAGGGCGGTAGAGATTGATGTGTATAATAGCTGTGTCGAGATGTAAAGATGGATGATGACACTAAAACAGTCGGGAGACTGAATACGGAACAGAATGTGAATACTGTCAGTAATTAAGTCTCTATATTGCAGCACGAGGCATATATTTCCGCTCCTGAATGGTTGGAGCAGCTTTGCTTGAAATGACAGAAAACAACAAGGCACGATGTCCTCTCCGTGGGTGGAGCAATAGAGATTCCGCTAATCGGATGTCAGGGTCGGCATGATCGATTGTAATTGTATCGAGGCGAGGGCAGTACCTGCGTGAGAGGAGCTTGCTGGACGCAGTCTGTGGTTCTCTGCGGGGAGGCCGGCCAGCAGGTGATTTAGCGTGGCCGTTGTTCCCGCCGTCGCGCGGCGCGATCCATCAGCTGAGGAGCGGCCGGCTGATCGGCTGCACGCGCGGGCGTCTGGTTCCGCCTCAGGGGCCGCCGGGAGATTTACGTCACCAGTGAGTGGCCCCGCGCACGCGCAGTCTACCCGTTAGAACGGCGCTTGCGTGGGAGATAAACCCACAGCGTTACTGTGACTGCCTGTTTTCGAAGAGTTGCTTTTTTTCCTCTTTAATTCATACAGTGAGTCCTAAAAGTTCGTTAACACGTGTCTGCATGTCCTGACGTACTCTATATTGGTTTTTGTATATGGGAAAAAAATGCTGTAATGTAGCTTGCAAATTACCACTTCACGCTGTTAAAAGTACAATGCAGGAAGGATAGTATGTTATGAAATGTTTCCTATAGCACGATAACAACGCAGAAGGAAGTACAGATCATTAACATTGTAAGCAATATCAGGGCGTCTAAGGTACCAGATGTTGAAATCTCTGGCAGAAACAGTTTTTCTAACGCTTCTGGGTGAGATGTCCAACAGAGCTGTGATCGCAGATACAGGCGTGGAAGAGCCGGGCAAAGTGGCCATGGTGAGCAAACTGGCTAATGGAGTCCTGTGGGCTATTAGGTGCTACCAAGAGGGCTTTGCTACCGTATAAACTCTACCCTATTTGCTGTGCCACTCCACAGAGTTAAAATAGCTTTTGTGGCTTTCATTTATCCTGATGTAAAGAAAGTGATCAATTTGTGTATTTATTGTGGAAAAGATCAGTGATTTACGTCTTTGTAATGAAATTGTGTTAAAAGTGTCACATCTTGACTCCATAATTCTACTTTAGTAGCATTCGAAAGATGGGGCTACCTACGGATAGCCCTTATGATACTGATCCAGGAGCGGCAAATGAAAAAGAAAGAGTAAAAAGAAGGAAAAACGAAAAACAGGCGAAGAGGAGCTAGGCGGTATTTAGAGAGAGCAGGAAACCAAGCTCTAGAATAACTCTTTCTGAAGACAACGATGATGGCTGAGAGAGCACGCACTGCGAAGAAAAATTTTCAAATTCAAAGCAGTTCTGTAAGCGTAGCCCTATCTTGCACTGCTGGTGTGCTTAACGTAACATACGGTAACCGTGGATAGCTTTTCAGTCACATATTTGTACTTCCTCGGTGTTAATGTGGCTTTTTTCTTCTTTAATAGATCCACTTCATGGTTTAGAATTTTCGTGACGGACGGATTATACGAGGGTTGCCCAGAAAGTAAGTTCCGATCGGTCTCGAAATGGAAACTACTGGGAGTATCCGGTAAAGCTTTGCACCGATGTGTTGGGCAGTGCCTCTAGTATGCGCGTCGATCGTGTCGCGTCGCACTTTCCAGCTTTCAGTGAACAGTGAGCATGTAAACATGCGTAAGGAATAGCGTCTTCCGGCAAGTGTGACACAGACGAAATCTCTAACCACGTACTCATTCAGCCCATATAACACAACTGTCGAGGAGTGCCTTCTTACCAATTCTCGGCCGCACACTGCAGAGGCAATGAAGACGCTCCTGCAGCGCTTCCGATGGGAAGTGTTTGATCACCCACAATACAGTCCGTAATTGGCTCACCCTGAGTCTCATCTCTGCCTACAAGAACCGCTTGCTATGAAGACAAAATTTTTCCACAGACAACGAGCTGCAGACCAGTGCAGATAACTGGCCGAAAGTACAGGCGGCTGCTTTCTATGACAAGAATGTTGGACAGTTGATACAACACTATGACAAAACTCGAAGCTGGATCGGCGACTATGCAGAGAAGTAGGTGGAAGGTGTACCTAACTGTTGCAAATAAAACGTTTCTGGTTTTTACTGTGGTTTCCATTTCGCGACCGACCGGAACTTACTCTCTGGACAGTCCTCGTATATCCGTTTGCCTTGGTGTCTGTTTTACATTGTATAAGGTTTCATCACTGATATGTTACGTACCAGCTGCTTTTACGTAAGTTTTTATTACTTTTAGTTCACTCTGTCTGCGTGGGCGTGCAAGATAGGGCCATGCCCTTTTTCCTCCACTTGTTTCTATTTTATCGGTTTTCTTACTTTTGTAGACAATCCTATGGTGCCCCAAAGGGGTGAATTTCGCAACCGAGACTATTTTAGTTCTGAAAGCAAGAAGAGCTGTTCATTTGGTGCAATTGTGCTCCGTCTGGGAGCACGAACGCTGTACAGGAGATGAGGAACACAGTTTGACATTTGTTTGTGAGACGCATAAATAATTTAATTCGAATCATGTTTTACAATAAAGTACACTTAATTATTGATTACAACAGTTTTTATTCCTTATTTTCGTGTTTAAAGCCAAGTAGAAAGAAATATTCTTTATTGTATGATAATATGATAGCGGAACAAACACCGGTAACAGTTACTTCTGTAAAATATCTAGGACTATACATACGGAACGATTTGAAGTGGAATGATCATATAAAATTAACTGTTGGTAAGGCGGGTGCCAGGTTGAGATTCATTGGGAGAGTCCTTAGAAAATGTAGTCCGTCAACAAAGGAGGTGGCTTACAAAACACTCGTTCGACCTATACTTGAGTATTGCTCATCAGTGTGGGGTCCATACCAGGTCGGGTTGACAGGAGATAGAGAAGATCCAAAGAAGAGCTGCGCGTTTCGTCACAGGGTTATTTGGTAAGCGTGGTAGCGTTGCGGAGATGTTTAGCAAACTCAAGTGGCAGACTCTGCTAGAGAGGCGCTCTGCATCGCGGTGTGGCTTGCTGACCAGGTTACGAGAGGGTGCGTTTCTGGATGAGGTATCGAATATATTGCTTCCCCCTACTTATACCTCCAGAGGAGATCACGAATGTAAAATTAGAGAGATTCAAGCGCGCACGGAGGCTTTCCAGCAGTCGCTCTTCCCGCGAACCATACGCGACTGGAACAGGAAAGGGAGGTAATGACAGTGGCACGTAAACTGCCCTCCGCCACACACCGTTCGGTGGCTTGCGGAGTATAAATGTAGATGTACCTGCTTTGCCTGCTCATGTTAGACAAAGTAGCCTTTTTGCCATCTTGTGAAAACTGAATTGTTTAAGGTACTTAATTTTATCCTAAGTTAATTAAACTATACGACATTGTACTTCAGTTGTTTCGGATTATAATCACATATTTCTAATTATGTCCGTCAATAGCCATTCAGCTTAAGAAATAGGAATGCTTTAGCTTAGCCACTTGTCTTAGCTTGCCGTCTCCCCTACGGCGTTACATATTGGTTCAATTCCACTTCAAAGACCATTATGGTGGCTGGTGGCGTGCTCGTGCAATGGCGACCCACGATCCGATGGTTTCTGTGGTGCAGAGTTCTGCAGAGCGTCGTGAATAGGGCAACCGTGGAATACCCTCTGTATCGAGGTCTGGCGGGACTCCATCGGCATGCCTTGCCCTCCAATAACCACACAGCCAACGTTCGTACTCAACTGCCTCTTAATTTCAACCTGTCTCAGCCAGTGTGAATCGTCTTACATTCAGCTTTCCATTATTTGTAATGATAGTTTCATCGAAAAAGACAAATCCTTGAAGATGGAATCTGTTGTTCTGTTGTCGCATGAGAACCAAACTACGGAATTGTGCTTATTCTTCAATCCCGCTAGTTAACTTGCAGTTCATCTGGTACACGATACTGATCCTATGTAAAATCGCTAAGCAGCGCTAAGGCTTCTAGCCAGTCACTTGTAGACAAGTACGGTGTGGCAGTAGATGACAGCAAACCGAAAGCTGAAATTTTAAATTTTACGTTTAAGGAATCGTTCACGCAGGAGATTCGTACAAACATACCCTCGTTCGACCATCACACAGAGTCCTGTGCGAACCACACAGTAATTGGCATCCTTGGGGTAGGGAGACAACGGAATGAGTCGAAAACGAATACGTCGCCAGGCCCAGTTGGAATCCCAGTTAGGTTTTACAAAGAGTACTCAAGGGCAATGGTCTCTTACTCAGCTTGCATTTATCGTAAATCTCTAAGCGACTGGAAAAAGGCACGGAACTCCAGTATACAAGACAGATGAAAGAATAGACTAGCAAAATTAGAGCAGTAGGGTCTACCATTAACATGGGTTTGCTGCTGAACTCTTGAGCGTATTTTCAAATATAATAAATTTCCTTGAGACCAAGAAACGTATGTGCACAAATCAGCATGGTTTTAGGAAGAATCACTCGTGCGAAACTCAGCTTGCCCTTTTCTCACATGATATACTGCGAAATATGGAAGCATGGTAACAGACAATGTGTCTCGGTTTCCGAAAAGCGTTTGACACAGTATCCCACTGCAGCCTGTTCAGGTATGAGGACATGGATTAAGTTTCCAGTTACGTAAGTGGCTCGAAGACTTCTTCAGTAATAGAACGCAGTACGTTGTCCTCGAGGCGGAAACCTCGTCAGAGGCAAGGGTAACGTTAGTAGTGACCCAGGGAAGGGTGATGGACCGTTATTATTTTCTGTAAACTTAAATGATTGGCATATAGGGTGCACAGCAATCAGCGGTTGTTTGCTAAAGATGTAGTGTGAACTGCAAGCTGGTGAATGTAAGAGGATACCAGATGACTTAGACAAAATGTCTAGTTGGTGTGGTGAATGGCAGCTAGTTCTAAATGTAGAAAAATGTGCGTTACTGCGGAAAACCAGAGCTGTAACGTTCGGATACAGCATCAGTAGTGTCTTTCTTGACACAGTCGCGTCGTTTACACTTCTGGGTGTAAAGTTGCAAAGTGTCATGAAACGGAAAGAGCATGTGAGAATTGTAATAGGGAGAGCAAATGCTCGACAACGGTTTCCTGGAGAATTTTAGGAAAGTGTGGTTCATCTACAAAGGAGACCGCTTAGAGGCCCCTAGTGGGAACTGTTCTTCTATACTGTTAAGAGTGTTTGGGAGCTCTTCAACCCTCCCCCCATGTCGGATTAGAGGAAGATATCCAAGTAACCCGTGGTCTAGGGGCAGTCGTGTTCCGGCACTCGGCCAGTGCACATCGCGCGGTGACGGGCGGTAGCGAGGGCCAGTGTTTACGTCGCGAGCAGTGCTGAGGTGGAGAGCTGAGCAGCGTGTGCGAGCGCTGTTAACGTTTGTTTCTGTGTAACTGTTGTAAGTAAGATGTCGACAATTAACAGAGCGAACAGCGTTCAGTGTGTTTTCGCTGCCTTGCGACCGACGGCGTTTGAAATTCACGAGTGGGTCTTTGAGGATTTGAAATTGTCTGGAGATATATTCGACACGTTCCAGTTGGACTTTGTACAGTACTCGTTATTTATCAAATTTATTTCGAGTGACACTTATGAGAAATTCGTTGAGGAGCATGTTGGTGTGAGACCATTCCGTCATAATGATGGCAGTATTAGTAATGTCCAAATCGTGCCTTCGGGATACGGAGTGAGAACCGTCAGGGTATTTAATGTGCCACCGGAGTGCCCTAATGATCTGATTGCACGTTCTCTGTCACTGTACGGGACTGTTTTGTCAGTTACAAATGAAAAATGGTCGAGTGCCTATCGCTACCAAGTTAACAGCTGGGTGCGAAGTGTACGTGTAGACTTGAAAAAGCATATACCTTCGTATGTTGCCATTGGCGGCTGTCGTGCACAGGTAACTTACATTGGCCAACTCCCTACCTGTTCGATCTGCCATTCAACTGAAAATCTGCGGATGAACTGTACACGTCGACGTCCATTTCAACTTCCACGGGAACGTCTTGCAGACGGTAGTGAAAAGCTTGTTCCACTATTGAGTGAGGTGGTCGCGGGGACTGTACCACCACTCCGACAGCCGGAACATGTTAGCGAGGCGGAGATGCCAGTTCGGGTGGAATGCAGTGCCAAAGACATTCGCGGTAGGACGGACGTCGATTCGGCACCGTCATCCTCACAGGGGCAGTTACCGCTGGATACCAACGATGCGCCAGCCACCTCTGAAATTAAGCCGTGTGAGATACAGGAGCGGGTGCAGATCAGTTTGCCTGAACCACCCCTATGGGTAGAGACTGTAGCCGACACGAAGAAAGGCCGCCGAAGGAGAAGCAAAGGGAATAGTAGCAAAGAGGAAAAGTCGAATGATTTAGGACCCGTGCACATGTCAGAAAGTGGCAGCGAGACTGAACCTCAATCTTCTTGCTCCGTGCGCTGCGAGGACACCGCGAGGCAAGAACGCATTCGTGAACAAACCAAACACCTGAAGGCACTACTGAGCGCTGAGAGGGATCAGAGCACCGTAACGGCTAAGAGGAAGAGCGAGCAGAGCAGCGAGCAGCTGCAGCAGCGCTCCCGCAGGAACTCGCTGACGTCAGTCGCAGCCCCGCGTGGTGGCCAGGCGGATGCGACCACGTTGACAGACTCAAACGGCGGTGGCGGGCAGGGAGGCGCGCGCACCGCGCAGCACCCCGACAGCAATGAGCCGTGGTGGCAGCAGAACGAGGAGATGCAGCAGTAGCTGCTCTCCCGCATGACCATCGCGCTGCGACCTTCCCCTCCCTGACCTGTTATTGGTTTTCATATTTCGTTTCGTACTCCAAACGTTACCCACGAGTTTGGTTCAAAGCCAGAGACACAGACGATCCGAAACTCAGAGCTCATTGTCCTCTGAATCATCATGGGTGACAGCCAAACCTACAACATTACCACACTTAACGTCAATAGAATTCAAAGTGCGGTGAAACTCCGTTCGCTAACTGATTTCTTGTATGGTACCAGCGTTGACATTGCCCTCCTACAGGAGGTAGTCACAGCCTTAGAAGTGCCCGCTTACGTTCATATTGATAACATCAATCTTCAGGATGCTGTAGGCACTGCCCTCCTTTTGCGCGACGGTATACCCTTTACGGATGTGCAGCGGCTGCCCAGTGGTCGTGGCATTTCTCTTCGAGTGAATGGTGTGCAGATTGTTAACGTGTACGCCCCCTCAGGTAGCACTCATAAGAGAGATCGTTCAAAATTTTATAAAACCGAGGTTCCCATTCTTCTTAGCGGTTATCGTTAACATCTCATCGTTGGTGGTGACTTCAATTGTGTGCTCAGCGACAGAGACCAAACTCCTAACACGAAGAGATGTATCGAACTTGAACATTTAATTCATGGCATGCGTCTTCACGATACATGGGAACAACTGCACGGTGAACGGGTAGCGTACACCTTCGTAACCAGTCTTTCTGCCAGTCGGCTGGATAGGATCTATGTGTCCGATGCCCTCCAGCGACACACTGTGAACTGTGACATAGCTCCTGTCAATATCTCCGACCATTGTGCATATCAGTGTTACCTCAACCTACAACGCCAGCCAATTTACCGCGGGAAGGGCTACTGGAAATTGAATGTCAGTCTTCTGCAGGATGCCCAACTTGAGGAGGAGGTGAACTTAACGTGGCAACAGCTCCAGCGGCACCGACGTCGTTACGCTAGCGTTCTACTGTGGTGGATTCAGTGTGCTAAGCCTAAATTACGCCTCACCCTCATGAGCTACACCCGACAAAAAAGCTTTTGGCAGGAACAGACTTTTGAATTTTATTATCGCTGTTTGAGAGAACTGTACAGTCGCACTAACAATCCTTCTCGCGACATCGACGTAAAGATCAAACGATATAAAGCGAAAATCACGGCGATACAACGCCAACGAATGCATGGCATCATCGTGCGAGCCAACCCCAAGGACGTTGCCGCCGAAGAACGGGCCTCTCTGTACTACATCCTGAGAACGACGAAACGGTGTAAACCCATGTTGATTGAAGCCGTCGTTGATGATGCTGAGAATGCCATCACGAAGCAACGTGACATCATCTCGCACGTCTACGACTATTATAGTCAACTTTACAAGAAGCAACTCGTTGATGAACACTCGTGCGAGGATTTTCTCAGGACCTTGAGCTGTCGCTTGTCACAACAGGATAATGCAAAGCTGGAATCTGTTTTCACAGAGGACGAAATCCGACTGGCGGTCCACAGTGCAAAGAAAGGGAAATCATCAGGACCCGATGGTCTCAGCGCTGAGTTTTACCAGCGATATTGGAACCTCCTCGGTCCGACACTCCTCGATATAGCGAATGAACTCTGGCACCTGGAAGACATACCCAAGGCATTTACGGAAGGTATCATCCTGCCCTTACCGAAAAAAGGGAACAGCAGGAAGGTCGAAAACATGCGACCCATCACACTCCTGAATGCGGACTTCAAAATCATCACCAGATCGATTAAGCTAAGGATGCAAACCGTTATGTACAAGGTTTTAGGCAGTTACCAGTACAGTGCAGTGCAAGGCCGGAGTGCAATCTCAGCTGCCTGTCATTTGAGAGACATCTTTTCGTATGCTGAAACTAAAGGACAGGGCGCTCTGATCTTTCTAGATTTTGAGAAGTCTTATGACCGTGTACGTCATGATTTCCTCTTTCAAAGCATGAAGAAACTAGGATTTGGACCTCATCTCATAGAATTAATTCGCAAACTTACTACAAACGCCTCTTCACGGCTTCTCATTAATGGCCATTTTACAAAAGAAGTTTCCATAGAGCAATCCATCCGTCAAGGATGTCCTCTGTCAATGATTTTGTACGCCATTGCAGTAGAGCCGCTGCTGAACAACTTAGCGCATAGCGGGATCGGGCTTAGCGTCGAGTCTGTCACTATCCCATGCATTGCGTATGCTGACGATATATGCGTAACTGTGTCATCATCGCAACAACTTCTGTCAGCAGCAACTCTTCTACAAACATTCACGTTTCTTTCAGGAGCAATACTCAATAGAACTAAAACCACGGTTTTGCAGATCGGTGGCGGTATCGGAGACATATCCCATGTTACCTGGTGCAAGGTAAAAGATTCTCACACAACCCTCGGTGTTACTTTTGAGGCCAAACCAGACAAATTCCTGACGAAGAACTGGTCACACATGCTTAATAAATTACGTGCTGCTTTGATGCTTCACTCCGACCGTGACTTGAACATACTACAGAAAGTTAAGACCGTCGAGATCGCCATTACGAACAAGATGAATTATTTGGCGCAAATTCTTCCGATCTCCGATCACCTAGCCAAGAGTATACAACAAGCGTTATGTTGGTTTATTTTTAGGGGGCATATTTTCAAAGTTCAATTCGATACCTTAACCTTACCTTCGTCCAAAGGTGGCCTTAACCTCATTAAAGTACACAAAAAATGTGTCACCCTGCTCCTAAATCGCATCAGGAAGGAGTTTCGTACCCGGAGGACCATTCTCATCAGAAACCTCATTCAGCGGTGGAAGCCTCATAGCTTGGACCCACCCGTTAATATCGCCGGAATTCCACTTTCTTACCGACATGTGCAACTGTACTACATGGAAATGAGCTACATTCGACACAACATCGTCGGTACCCGAAGCCTGACGAACAGGAAGCTTTATGACCTTCTCATGACAACAAACCACAGGAATTGTCTCGAATAAAAACATCCACATACACATTGGAGTATAATATGGCGGAATGTGCACAACGACATGTTACCATCACGCGTCATAGCCGACTGATATCTCACAGTCAACGATAAAGTAGCAACGAATGAAAAGCTACATAAAATAGGCCTTCATCCAACGCCCAACTGTGACGCATGCGGAAGAGTCGATAAGCTCCTTCACAGGTTCACGTGCGGACATTAAGAAGAAATTACAACATTTCTTCGTCAACGATTGTCAGTGATAGACCGTACGACGCCCAGTGGTGTAGACCTTTTAGAGATCACTCAGCCACAAAAACTGAGGTATCCACGAGCAAAAAACTACGCTACAACGTGGATCATGGGCCACACAGCATCGTTTATTATGCAGAATAGGCATGCTACTTTCCTAGACTATTATTCTTACATAGAAATTGAACACTTTAAAATACGCCAACATTGTGACTACAGGAAGATATTTGGAAATATGCTGAAAATCATAATTAACGGTTAAATGCTTCAAATACAATATTTGGATAGTAGAGGTTGCCAGTTGCCTGTATGTATGAATCCATTTGCTTCCTGGGACTTTAGTTCTTGCCGGAATTTTAAGATACTATTCAGATGTTCACCAATGCAGAAGGCATTTTTTTTTCTTTCCCATTTTCCTCTCAACATTTTCCTTCTCTCGCAGAGCAGCGGAGCAACTTTTCTTTCGACAATGAAGTGATAGTCTTTTGTGCACCTCAAGAAGACATTTCCTTTCTTTTCTTATACTGCGCAACGGCAGCCTAGGATTGACATATACTATGTTGATTCTATTCTCACTACAAATCGGAGCACATGTTTATTTTCCCTTCCTTAAAAAAAATTTAAAAAATTAAAAAATTAAATAAAAAATAAAAAAAGATGGTACAGCACTTCCCCGCGAAAGGCAAAGATCCCGAGTTCGATTCTCGGTCGGGCATAAAAAATTTAAAAAAATGGTAGAGCACTTGTCCGCAAAAGGCAACGGTCCCGAGTTCGAGTCTCGATCGGAAAAAAATAGCTCAGTTGGTAGAGCACTTGCCGGAAAAAAAAGTAGTAGCGTCTTTGATTTATAATCAAAACGTATTCGGTCCTGGGTTCGATACCCGCCACTGCATAAATTTTGATAAATAATCAGCATTGACGGCCGAAGACTTCCGGCATAAGAAGTCAGCCTCATTCTGCCAACGGCCTTGTCAAAGATGGCGGAGGAGCGGATAGAGGTTCAGGACACTCTCTTGTCCTAGGGGTGAGAAATTGCCCCTAAAGGCGGAAGAATCAGCAGTGATCAACGACATGAGGATGCGGAAGGCAATGGAAACCACTGCATTAAAGATACGTAACGTGTATCCACAGAACATGTGGCCTGTAGTTGAAGAAGTGTCATGATGATCTCTCCATTGGCAAAAGATTCTGGAATAGTCCCCCATTCGGATCTCTGGGAGGGGACTGCCAAGGGGGAGGTTACCATGAGAAAAAGATTGAATAATCAACGAAAGGATAATGTTCTACGAATCGAGGCGTTGAATGTCAGAAGCTTGAACGTGGTAGGGAAACTAGAAAATCTGAAAAGGAAAATACAAAGGCTCAATCTAGATATAGTAGGGGTCAGTGAAGTGAAGTGGAAGGAAGACAAGGATTTCTGGTCAGATGAGTATCGGGTAATACCAACAGAGCAGAAAATGGTATAACAGGTGTAGGGTTCGTTATGAATAGGAAGGTAGGGCAGAGGGTGTGTTACTGTGAACAGTTCAGTGACCGGGTTGTTCTAATCAGAATCGACAGCATACCAACACCTATAACGATAGTTCAGGTATACATGCCGACGTCGCAAGCGGAAGATGAACAGATAGAGAAAGTGTATGAGGATATTGAAAGGGTAATGCAGTATGTAAAGCGGGACGAAAATCTAATAGTCATGGGCGACTGGAATGTAGTTGTAGGGGAAGGAGTAGAAGAAAAGGTTACAGGAGAATATGAGCTTGGGAGAAGGAATGAAAGAGAAGAAAGACTAATTGAGATCTGTAGCAAGTTTCAGCTAGTAATAGCGAATACCCTGTTCAAGAATCACAAGAGGAGGAGGCATACTTGGAAAAGTCCAGGAGATACGGGAAGATTTCAATTAGATTACATCACAGTCAGACAGAGATTCCGAAATCAGATACTGGATTGTAAGGCGTACCCAGGAGGAGATATAGACTCAGATCACAATATAGTAGTGATGAAGAGTAGGCTGAAGTTCAAGACATTAGTCAGGAAGAATTAATACGCTACGAAATTGGATACGGAAGTTCTAAGGAATGACGAGATACGTTTGAAGTTCTCTAACGCTATAGATACAGCAATAAGGAATAGCGCAGTAGGCAACACAGTTGAAGAGGAATGGACGTCTCTAAAAAGGGCCATCACAGAAGTTGGGAAGGAAAACATAGGTACAAAGAAGGTAGCTGCGAAGAAACCACGGGTAACAGAACAAATACTTCAGTTGATTGATGAAAGGAGGAAGTACAAACATGTTCCGGGAAAATCAGGATTACAGAAATACAAGTCGCTGAGGAATGAAATAAATAGGAAGTGCAGGGAAGCTAAGACGAAATGTCTGCAGGAAAAATGTGAAGACATCGAAAAACATATGATTGTCGGAAGGACAGACTCAGCATACAGGAAAGTCAAAACAACCTTTGGTGACATTAAAAGCAACGGTGGCAACATTAAGAGTGCAACGGGAATTCCACTGTTACATGCAGAGGAGAGAGTAGGTAGGTGGAAAGAATACATTGAAAGCGTCTATGAGGGTGAAGATTTGTCTGATGTGATAGAAGAAGAAACAGGAGTCGATTTAGAAGAGATAGGGGATCCAGCATTAGAATCGGAATTTAAAAGAGCTTTGGAGGCCTTTCGGTCAAATAAGGCAGAAGGGATAGATAACATTTCATCAGAATTTCTAAAATCATTAGGGGAAGTGGCAACAAAACGACTATTCACGTTGGTGTGTAGAATATATGAGTCTGGCGACATACCATCTGACTTTCGGAAAAGCATCATCCACACAATTCCGAAGACGGCAAGAGCTGACAAGTGCGAGAATTATCGCACAATCAGCTTAACAGCTCATGCATCGAAGCTGCTTACAAGAATAATATACAGAAGAATGGAAAAGAAAATTGAGAATGCGCTAGGTGACGATCAGTTTGGCTTTAGGAAAAGTAAAGGGACGAGAGAGGCAATTCTGACGTTACGGCTAATAATGGAAGCAAGGCTAAAGAAAAATCAAGACACGTTCATAGGATTTGTCGACCTGGAAAAAGCGTTCGACAATATAAAATGCAAGCTCTTCAAGATTCTGAAAAAAGTTGGGTAAGCTATAGGGAGGGACGGGTCATATACAATATGTACAACAACCAAGAGGGAATAATAAGAGTGGACGATCAAGAACGCAGTGATCGTATTAAGAAGGGTGTAAGACAAGGCTTTCGCCACTACTCTTCAATCTGTACATCGAGGAAGCAATGATGGAAATAAAAGAAAGGTTCAGGAGTGGAATTAAAATACAAGGTAAAAGGATATCAATGATACGATTCGCTGATGACATTGCTATCCTGAGTGAAATTGAAGAAGTATTAAATGATCTGCTGAACGGAATGAACAGTCTAATGAGTACACAGTATGGTTTGAGAGTAAATCGGAGAAAGATGAAAGTAATGAGTAGTAGTAGAAATGAGAACAGCGTGAAACTTAACATCAGGATTGATGGTCACGAAGTCAATGAAGTTAAGGAATCCTGCTACCTAGGCAATAAAATAACCAATGACGGACGGAGCAATGAGGACATCAAAAGCAGTCTCGCTATGGCAAAAAAGGCATTTCTGGCCAAGAGAAGTCTACTAATATCAAATACCGGCCTTCATTTGAGGAAGAAATTTCTGAGGATGTACGTCTGGAGTACAACATTGTATGGTAGTGAAACATGGACTGTGGGAAAACCGGAACAGAAGAGAATCGAAGCATTTGAGATGTGTTGCTATAGACGAATGTTGAAAATTAGGTGGACTGATAAGGTAAGGAATGAGGAGGTTCTACGCAGAATCGGAGAGGAGAAGGGACAGGATGATAGGACATCTGGTAACACATGAGGGAATGACTTACATGGTACTAGAGGGAGTTGTAGAGGGTAAAAACTGTAGAGGAAGACAGAGATTGGAATACGTCAAGCAAATAATTGAGGACGTAGGTTGCAAGTGCTACTCTGAGATGAAGAGGTTAGCACAGGAAAGGAATTCGTGGCGGGCCGCATCAAACCAGTCAGAAGACTGATGACTAAAAAAAATATAAAAAAAAATATGTCGAAGTAATTCAGAGGCGTGCAGCTAGAGTTATTACTGGCAGGCAACTACTGCGGAGATGCATAGTGAAGTGGAAGGAAGGTGACGTTCTCTTGCAGGAACATTACTGAGATAATTTACAGAATCTTTATTTGAAAATGCTCGGAGAACAAGTTTAGTGTCGCCAAGGTACATTTCCCGTGAGGACCACGAAGATAAGAGAAATGATGGCTCATAAGGAGGCATGTAGAAAGCTATTTGCCCCTCGCTTGATATTGGAACTGGTAAGGAAATGAGTAATAGTCGTACCCTCCGATACGCACCTTACGGTTGCTTGTGGAGTATGTATGTAGCTGTAGATGTAGAAACTGTTTGCGCATAAAATGCGGACAACACCGGTATGAATTATTCCATAAGCAATCGCAATTTCTCTGGAGTTAACATGTGTATTCTACGTCTACATAGTTAACATGTGTATTCTACGTCTACATAGTTAACATGTGTATTCTACGTCTACATAGTTAACATGTGTATTCTACGTCTACATAGTTAACATGTGTATTCTACGTCTACATAGTTAACATGTGTATTCTACGTCTACATAGTTACGCCTCCTTCCCCCCGGGGATTCCCATTTGCATTTTCGATGCACCTACCTAGCACTTACATTTTGTTCGAACCTACCGGTAATAAATGTAGAAGCCCTCCTCTGAATGTATTCGATGTCTTCCTTCAGTACAACCTGGTACGGATCCCAAAAACTCTAACAGTACTCAAGAAGAGGTGGTGCCAGCGTCCTACATGCTGTCTCCTTTAGAGGTGAACCACTCTTTCCTAAAATCCTCCAAATAAACCGAAGTCGAACATGCTCGTTCCACCTGACATCGCTTTGGAACGTTACGCCCAGATATTTAAACGACTTGACTGTTTGAAGCTAGACACTAGTAATACTGTATCCGAACATTACAGATTCGTTGTTCTCACTCATCCGCATTAACGTACATTTTTCTACATTTAAAGATAGCTGCCATTCATTACACCAACTAGATATTTTGTCTGAGTCATCTTGTATCTTCCAACATTCACCAACTTCCCGTTCACACAGCATCATTAGCAAACAACCGCTGATTGCTGTGCACCCTATACGCCTTATCATTTACATTTATAGAAAATAATAACGTAACTGGAAACGTATTCCATATCCTCTTACCTGAACAGGCTGCAGTTGGACACCGTGTCAAATTCTTTCCGGAAACCTAGAAACCTGGAATCTGCCCGTTGCGATTCATCCATATTTCGCAGTATATCGCATGAGAAAAGGCAAGCTGAATTTTGCACAAGTGATTCTTTCTAAAACCAAGCTCATTTGTGCACATACGTTTCTTGGTCTCAGGAAAATTTATTATTTTTACCTCAGAATACGCTCAAGAGTTCAGCAGCAAACCCATATTAATGATAAACCATACTGCTCTAATTTTGCGGGTCTATTCTTTTATCCTTGTATACAGGTGTCAGCCGTGCTTTTTTCCAAACAATTTCTTGAAAGCGAAATTTAAAGCTTCGGCTTTCGTTTTGCTATTCTTAAATGCCAGATTAGACTGATCTATAAGGGACTGAATGGAAGCCTTAGACCCGCTTAACTGCTAAAACACATATTTTGTCTGCTCCACTCGTTGCAGGCCTGCTTCTTACCCACTGTGTAGCATTCCAGTGCCTTCCAATAGCAATTTATTGTACGTTAGTGAATTATCATTCTTGTAGGAGGCCGTGTGTCGGGATACCTTTGAACGTACAACTCACATATTCTATTCGCCTTCCCTCTGTTTTCTCCTTAAAGAAGTGTAATAGCTACACTCCTGGAAATGGAAAAAAGAACACATTGACACCGGTGTGTCAGACCCACCATACTTGCTCCGGACACTGCGAGCGGGCTGTACAAGCAATGATCACACGCACGGCACAGCGGACACATCAGAAACCGCGGTGTTGGCCGTCGAATGGCGCTAGCTGCGCAGCATTTGTTCACCGCCGCCGTCAGTGTCAGCCAGTTTGCCGTGGCATACGGAGCTCCATCGCAGTCTTTAACACTGGTAGCATGCCGCGACAGCGTGGACGTGAACCGTATGTGCAGTTGACGGACTTTGAGCGAGGGCGTATAGTGAGCATGCGGGAGGCCGGGTGGACGTACCGCCGAATTGCTCAACACGTGGGGCGTGAGGTCTCCACAGTACATCGATGTTGTCGCCAGTGGTCGGCGGAAGGTGCGCGTGCCCGTCGACCTGGGACCGGACCGCAGCGACGCACGGATGCACGCCAAGATCGTAGGATCCTACGCAGTGCCGTAGGGGACCGCACCGCCACTTCCCAGAAAATTAGGGACACTGTTGCTCCTGGGGTATCGGCGAGGACCATTCGCCACCGTCTCCATGAAGCTGGGCTACGGTCCCGCACACCGTTAGGCCGTCTTCCGCTCACGCCACAACATCGTGCAGCCCGCCTCCAGAGGTGCCGCGACAGGCGTGAATGGAGGGACGAATGGAGACGTGTCGTCTTCAGCGATGAGAGTCGCTTCTGCCTTGGTGCCAATGATGGTCGTATGCGTGTTTGGCGCCGTGCAGGTGAGCGCCACAATCAGGACTGCATACGACCGAGGCACACAGGGCCAACACTCGGCATCATGGTGTGGGGAGCGATCTCCTACACTGGCCGTACACCTCTGGTGATCGTCGAGGGGACACTGAATAGTGCACGGTACATCCAAACCGTCATCGTACCCATCGTTCTACCATTCCTAGACCGGCAAGGGAACTTGCTGTTCCAACAGGACAATGCACGTCCGCATGTATCCCGTGCCACCCAACCTGCTCTAGAAGGTGTAAGTCAACTACCCTGGCCAGCAAGATCTCCGGATCTGTCCCCCATTGAGCATGTTTGGGACTCGATGAAGCGTCGTCTCACGCGGTCTGCACGTCCAGCACGAACGTTGGTCCAACTGAGGCGCCAGGTGGAAATAGCATGGCAACCCTTTCCACAGGACTACATCCAGCATCTCTACGATCGTCTCCATGGGTGAATAGCAGCCTGCATTGCTGCGAAAGGTGGATATACACTGTACTAGTGCCGACATTGTGCATGCTCTGTTGCCTGAGTCTATGTGCCTGTGGTTCTGTCAGTGTGATCATGTGATGTATCTGACCCCAGGAATGTGTCAATAAAGTTTCCCCTTCCTGGGACAATGAATTCACGGTGTTCTTATTTCAATTTCCAGGAGTGTATTTCATCTAGGATTGTGAAACACTACTGACCATAATCACGATTGTTTGGCGTTATAATCACTATAAACGAATGAGAGAACAGTGACATTCGAAACTGAATCAAAAGAATCTTGAAGATAAACAGCTGCCACCAGTTCAGTTTAGAAACACTTGTTTTTTTTATGTACAGTGAACTATTCATCTGCTAGCGATGCTACGATGAAGGAAAGTATTTCATTTTCTTTCTTTCACTTTTTCGTTGTTGATGAGAAACATACAATAATATTCAAATGAAGACACCACCATTTGTATTGTTGTGTATTTAGTTACGACCCAGGTTTCTGCCTTTTATGCCGTCTTTAAATGACAGAGTTTATGTAATTAACGTATATTGCAGGACACCAATCTCAAAACTTGCCATGGATTAAGAAGGTAATATTTTCCAGACGGATGGTCTGGAGTCTGTTGTGCTTTTCTAGTATGTCCATGACTTCTTTTCACCTCTAGGTTGACTTATACAGTCATTTAAAGGTCAACATACAGAGAAACGTGAGCTCAGAACCACTGCAAAGACGATTTCATCACGGAGGCTGGCATTAAATCACAGAGCTACCGAGGCATACTCACAAGTGTACCGCACCGACTCGGTCCAAATTTGTGATATATGCAGGGCTTGGACAGAAATGAAAGTGACAAGAGGGAGCTCCAGCTGAAAAGCGTTTATAATAATATTTTTGGCACGGGTTGAGCGAGGAC
Organism: Schistocerca gregaria; assembly: GCF_023897955.1. Taxonomy (NCBI): domain Eukaryota; kingdom Metazoa; phylum Arthropoda; class Insecta; order Orthoptera; family Acrididae; genus Schistocerca; species Schistocerca gregaria. Next base: position 50,955,151 of record NC_064926.1, read on the forward strand.
GGGATCATTGTTTTAGCTCAGTTCCAGACAGCTGTTACTGCATCAAAAAGCGTTCAGAACGGTAATCCGATAGTCGTGGGGTCGACCCTCCTACCCTACCTCCCGCTGCCAGGCATATCGGGACGACCTCCTTCTCCTGGCATCTATACCCATGGAAATACTTAACACCATCGCGTGTATCCGACAGTAAGGAGTAACGTCGACAGGCATCCTCAATGCTGCCAAATGAGCGATTATGAACAGCAGTCATGGTTCCAGCTCGGGTTTGCCGCCTGATTTATCCGCCATTTAGCGAACGACGAGCGGGATGTCGGCCGCGTTTTACTCTTTAACTCTTCGTTTCACAACTGTGTCGAAGAACGTTCACGGGCAGGAGCCCAGCGGTACTTGGTCGTCAGTAGTGAAATCCCGACTAACCGACAACTTGACCACACTGAACTGGTCGAGTCACCGTTACGTACTCGCTCCCACAGTGAGGACACTGATGAGAATCGTCTCGGGGGTCCGTCGATGCACGATGTCTGACAACTCGCACACACTGGCATGTTACCTCAGCGCCCTGCCAATCATGTTTCGCTTGCAATTCCTTCTCCTTCTGCAGGACATCAATTTCCACTCAAGAAGCACCACGCTATCACATGGTTCCAGCGCCTGACGATTTCCCAACTCTTCACCAGCGGAGCTGAGTACGACGTGTAGACAATCTCGTAGATAATATATTCCTGTCAACGGTGTAACATGGGACAGCGGCGAAAAGTGTACACAACTGCGGCGGTCGGACGCACTAATGCCTGCTGGCCCACTAAAAGGCAAATGGAGCATGCAAGAAATTTTGGCATGAAGAGACTGAATGTATGTCATTTCAACATAGAAGGCTACACAAGGACGAATGGAGAAATCCTTGAAAAATCTTAACGAGAGAAGGAGTAAGTGTCGTACTTCTACAAGAGACCCACTTCACAGATGAAACTATCAACCGACTCAAAATACCGTGTTTCGGCAATGTGAGCTACAGTGGCACGGAGAAGCATGGTTAGGCCACTCTAGTGGTATCTTAAGGAATGTAGACACAATAATCGCACCAGTAGAACACGCGATAAGCATAAAACGGCGAACTGTATAATGTCTATAAACCTCCATCACAGAAATGGGCCATGGTTATCTTGCCCAAAGCTAACCACACAGCAGTTTACGCTGGCGATTTTAATTCCAAGCATACTAGATGGGGCCTACCCGAGATCCAGAGATGAAGGTATTAGACTAAATGACTGGGCAGAGAACCAGGGCCTACATCTTCTGAGCCGGCCGCGGTGGTCTCGCGGTTCTAGGCGCGCAGTCCGGAACAGTGACACTGCTACGGTCGCAGGTTCGAATCCTGCCTCGGGCATGGATGTGTGTGATGTCCTTAGGTTAGTTAGGTTTAAGTAGTTCTAAGTTCTAGGGGACTGATGACCACAGCAGTTGAGTCCCCTAGTGCTCAGAGCCATTTGAACCTTGAACCATTTTACATCTTCTGTTCCATCTCAATGACAAAGTGACCTTCAAATCAAAAGCTTGGGCTACAACATCCAAACACGACCTGACCTTCGTCACACGTGGAGCAACAGGCGTACCTGTGAAAGCAAAGAGGCGGCTCCTTGAGGCTTTCTCACAGAGCCAGCACACCCGAGTAATAGTAGAGATCGGACTATCAATTCCAGTCATAATAAGCCCTCCAATCCCCTGCTGTAACCCCAGGAACGCTGACTGGAACAAATACCGATCCTATGTCAAGAAAACGACAAATCGGATACCTCCGAAACCTGAAAACTTGTAGTACCGTGTTTGTGAATCTTTTGTAAACATGGTACACGAAGCAGCCTTAAATGCTATTCCACGAGGGTAAAGGAAGGAATACACCGCCTGCTGGACGAAAGAGTGCGAAACACTAATGCAGGAATTTGAGAACCTTGAAGACACCGGGACTGCGGACCAACGCGCAATCGCTATGAATGAGGAACGAAGGAGCAGATGGAAAGAGGCAATGGATAACCTAGATTTCACCCATTCTAGCAGAAAGAGCTGGGGTGTGTCGAGGAAATTAGGCGTTGCTACAGTTGTAGCGTCCCCTTAGAAAAATTAACGAATTACTGTGCTGGTAAGCCCCTACGTTATTTGATTTTCAAACAGCTGAGCAGAACTCAAAGTACTCAGACATTTCTCACTTTGCTTATTCTGATCATCACTAAATTGACACACAATATTTTTAGCGCAACGCAATCTGACTTTCAATAATCCCTACAAAACAATGGCCCTGACTAACAACAACCTATACCTTTCGTCAATCACTTACAAAAATCTTCGTTACTCAAACTACTGCAACACAGCGAGCGCCAATACTGCCAGCTAAATAAAAGATTCAGACTACTGAAGGTACTAACAACTGATAAGCATACTTAGCAAATGAAAGATTTTGACAGAGAAAAAAAATGTATTTACCTTAATATTGTTCAAAAGTCATATATATATATATATATATATATATATATATATATATATATATATATATATATATATATATATAATCAGTTCATGACAGCAAGTCTTACAAATATACTGTCTCTGTCCAGATCATCCGCTCTCAAAACTCCGGCATCTCACTCCCCACATCTACCCCTGCTGGCGGCTCACCTCCAACTGCGCAACACTACGCGCTGTTATCAGCCAACTGCCCAACACTACAATAGCCAACAACAACGCAAACCAGCCACAGACTGCACGCAGCACAGTCAGTGATTTTCATGCAGAGTGCTACGTGGCGTTACCAATATAAAAACCTAAACAGCCTAATTATACAGTGCCTCAGAGACCGTCTCTTGCTACAAGCGCTTCTGAGATCTCAGCTGTCCTGAAACACACCTCCCAAATCCAACTAAAGGCTTGTGAAAAGAAAGAGGTTTCCAGAAACCTGAACAATTTATTAGTCAATAATCCAACCAACATGGACGCTGTGAAAGAAGTGGAGACATAAGAGTTTACCCAGTCTCTGAAGTTAATGAAGAAAGGAAAAGCAAACGGACCTGACGAGATCCTACCAGAATTCATGAAGGAACTGGGAACTCTAGGAAGAAGGTGGCTCTAAAAACTCTGCGCGGAATGTATCAGTACGGGTGCTTTCCCCAAGATCTGGAAAGAAGCAAACGTCATCGCTGTGCTGAAACCGAAAAGACTGGAGATAACCCAGATAACTACAGACCAATATCCCTGCTATGTACCTCCCACAAATTATTCGAGATGATATTACTGACTAGCTTAACTCGAGGGATTGACGCCAACCTTCCAATATACCAAGTCGGCTTGCGAGCAAGCAGAAATTGTGACGATCAGGTGCTGTACCTTACAATCTATATAGAGAAAAACTTTCAAAACAAGATGAAAACTAGATTGGTTCTCATAGATCTTACATTAGTTTACGATATAGTGTGGATCGAAAGGGCTATTGTTCAAGCTAACTAGAATCATAAAATACAAACAGACCTACACACTACTGAAGAACATGTTAACAGGCAGGAAAATGAATGTCTCACTTCATGGCACGAACAGAAAGAGCGTGGTTCTGAATAATGGACTGCCATAGTGCTCGGCACTGTCACCTTCTCTCTTCAACCTCTATACAGCTGACATGCCAGAAACCAAACCACGTAAATTTACATACGCTGACGACCTGTCCATCGCATATCAATGTAAAAATTTCAACGATCTCGACGAAACAATGAATGCAGACCTGGAAGTTCTGAACACGTATTACTACAAGCGGCACCTACACCCAAACCCCAAAAAACAACCAGCATAATAATGCACCTTAACAACAGAGAATCACATAGAAAATTACTGCTTTCTATGAATGGACAGCATATCAGACACGAGAATAAGCTTAAATAGTTGGGTGTGAAACTAGATCACACTCTAACATACAGCGGACACTAAGAAGACCCAAAACAGATACTAAAATCCCGCAATACTGTCCTTTCGAAACTGGCTGGAACGACAGGGGATGTGGGGCGAGCACTTTCAGGACATCACCAGTAGCTCTACAGCGTAGCTGGATACTGCTCACCAGCCTGGATGAGAAGTGCACACGTAGCTGAAGTGGACGTCCAGCTGAGGGAGGCAATACGAATAATCTCGGGAACGCTCATTGCCACCCCCTGTGCCTGGCTTCCTGTCCTATCCAACATAGGGTCCCCTGAAATCAGGTGACCACAGCTAGCTCTAAAGAACATACCAAAAAAATTCTAGACAACGCGGACCCTATCCAAGACGACCTAACAGCTACAAACAGGCTCAAATCCAGGACAGCTCTCTGGAAAATCGACGAAGAGCTTCAAGGCTTCAACTCAAAAACAACCTGGAATGAACTATGGGTTACAAGTGCACACGAGAACTGCATTTTGGTGGGCGACCCAATAAGAAGATTAAAGGTCAGGCAATAGTGGACAACCTTGAACCGCCTAAGAACTGTTGTCGGCAGATGCGAGCCACTAATAAAGCAGTAGGAGCTATCAGACAGCCCTGAATACGAGGGTGGTGAAATCCAAACAACGGACCATTTACTCGTGTGTGAAGTGTACGGATACGATCGTGATTTGATATACATACACAGACTCAGTGACTCGGCTTTAAAGTGGCTAGAGAGTATTTGTAATGCTGTATAGTACTATGAGTGCATGTAAACAGTATTGTTACAATAGTTATCATTTCTTTCTAAAAAAGCTGCATGGTCATCATTGGCATCTGTTCTCTCGGAACAGTTACTATCTTCATATAGTTAAAAGGATACCCGGTCATTCTGTGCGAATGTGCACACTTTGCCCGATCTCTTGCGGGAATCGTCACCTTAGCGGGGTGAACAGGCAAATATCCTTTAGAAACATTACGAATGTAGGTTGCGGACAGTTGGGAATGTGGGTCTCATGGGATAAGAGCGTCTGCCATGTAAGCAGGAGATCCCGGGTTCGAGTCCCGGTCGGGGCTCACATTTTCAGCTTTCCCCATTGAGATATATCAACACCTGTTGGCAGCTGAGGGTTTCGATTAATTATCAGTTGTATAAGTATATTGTAATTAAGAATGATTGCCTTTGTATATGCAGAACGAGTAAATAAATGAAATAAGTGGCGGAGTGCACGCCTATCCCGACTTTTGGTTCTATGTTTTGAATACTCACACCATACTTGAACGGACGCCAAACTAACGCCGTCAATTAGCCAATTACGTATACAGTGTAATTCCCCCGCCCCCCCCCCCCCCCTTTAGTGGAGAGGTACCTAACTTGCGACGTGCCGAACACCTCACGAGACAATTTTCGGAAAGAGTTTGGCGTAGCAGCCTAGTCCCGGCCAGTGAGCGGGAGAAGGGCTCGAAGAAGTGCACGCTACACCTGCCACCACCCTACGTTTCTTTATTTTCTCCTCTTATTGCTCGTTTTTTGTTTCCATTTCTTGTCATACCCCCAGCCTTTGCGCGTTATGAGCCATAGGGAAGCGTAACTCTACTGATCACAGTTGAGGAAAAAAAAAACAGTTTCGACTGGTGTCTAAGCTGCTCTACATTTACTAACCCGACACAGCGGTCTCCACGTGTTAGCGGGAGTCATGGCAAGGTCTTGTGTTGCTACCACAGCCTACTTCCCCGCCTTACCCCTGACGATCGTAGTATCACTACCATATTAAAAAAAAGTCTCTATATAGATTTTACCTTGCCTACAAATTATCCGACATAATACTTAAGATATTACGTCTTTTAACATTTTCATAAAAGGCATGAAAAAGATCACCGAAAATTTGGGATTGCTAATAAATATCTAAAAAGGGATTGTAAGGCTTTCAAGAGAACTTCATGTATAAAATTACATGCGTTTATTATATTACAGTTGACGATTCATACGTGGAGCGGTGACATTCGTCGTAAAATGGGAGAAGCAGTATTTTTGCTGCCGTCTTTTATTATAAATGCGGCATTTTTACAGTTAGACGATTGTTTCAAAGTTTCAAGAGATAAACACACTTGGTTTTCAGTCATAGTGGATTTTCTGTCATCGCACAGCATGGCGACTAATACTATATCACTCTGTTTACTTTTTATTTTCCTAAAAAAATGAGTGAAGAAGAAAGGAAAATTGATATGATTTCTTATACGATTTTTATGTCAATATCAGCTTTATACCCACGCTTCGTCGTTGCTCACGCCCATCACATCCACTGCACAAATTTCCTCCTCCCCATCTTCTCCTCACCGGTCCTCCCTCCACCTCCTCCCACTCTTTTATGGCCCTTCGCCACCTCGCTGTGTCCGTATCCTCCTATCTCTGGCCACTTCCTCATCCACCTCCTCTCTGTTCATCTCCACCTCCACCTTATAAAATCCCCAGGATATTTTCCTTTCTTTATGTTTGTGATACATAAAATGTATGGACCAGAGAGTCCACATGTGTTAGTAAGTGCATGTAAGACTTTCTGTGATAATAAAGGGAAGTGCAGCCTTCACATTTTTTTCTGTGGCAAGGAATTAGGTGCCTTGCTGTTTCGCATCGTCATTTTTCCTTCAGTTTTCGCCATCTAAGCATCTATTTTGTTAGTTCTTAAGAACCATGAATATATTTACGTATATTTAAATTACTGTCAGGTTGATTTATATACACTACCGGCCATAAAAATTGCTACACTAAGAAGAAATGCATATGATAAACGGGTATTCATTGGACAAATATTATACTAGAACTGACAGGTGATAACATTTTCACGAAGTTTGGGTGCATAGATCCTGAGAAACCAGCACCCAGAACAACCACCTCTGGCCGTAATAACGGCCTTGATATGCTTGGGCTTTGAGTCAAACAGAGCTTACATGGCGTGTGCAGGTACAGCTGCACATGCAGCTTCAACACGATACCACAGTTCATCAAGAGTGATGACTGGCGTACTGTGACGGGCCAGTTGCTCGGCCACCATTGACCACACGTTTTCAATTGGTTAGAGATCTGGAGAATTTGCTGGCCAGGGCAGCAGTCGAACTTATTTTCTCTTTTATTTTTTATATCCAGAAAGATCCTTACAGGACCTGCAACATGCGGTCGTGCATTATCCTGGTCAAATGTAGGGTTTCACAGGGATCAAATGAAGGATAGAGCCAAGGGTCGTAACACATCTGAAATCTAACGTCTACTGTTCAAAGTGCCGTCAATGCGAACAAGAGGTGACCGAGACGTTTAACCAATGGCACCCCATACCATCACGCCGGGTGATACGCCAGTATGGCTATAACGAATACGCACTTCCAGTATGCGTTCACCGCGATGTCGCCAGTCACGGATGCGACCATCATGATGCTGTAAACAGAACCTGGGTTCATCCGAAAAAAAAAAAGTTTAGCAATTCATGCCCCCAGGTTCGTCGCTGAGTACACCACCGCAGGCGCTCCTGTCTGTGATGCAGCGTCAAGGGTAACAGCAGCCACGGTCTCCCAGCTGATAGTCCACGTTACTGCAAACGTCGTCGAACTGTTCGAGCAAATGGTTTTGTCTTGCAAACGTCCCCATCTGTTGACTCAGGGATCGAGACGTGGCTGCTCGATCCGTTACAGCCACGCCGATAAAATGCCTGTCATCTTGACTGCTAGTGATACGAGGCCGTTGGCATCCAGCATGTTCCGTATTATCCTCCTGAACCCACCGATTCCATATTCTGCTAACAGTTATTGGATCTCGACCAACGCGAGCAGCAATGTCACGATACGATAAACCGCAGTCGCGATAGGCTACAGTCCGACCTTTATCAAAGTCGGAAACGTGATGGTACGCATTTCTCCTCCTTACACGAGGGATCACAACAACGTTTCACCAGGCAACGTCGGTCAACTGCTGTTTGTGTATGAGAAATCGTTTGGAAACGTCCCTAATGTCAGCACATTGTAGGAGTCGCCACCGGCGGCAACCTTATGTGAATGCTCTGAAAAGCTAATCATTTGCATATCACAGCATCTTCTTCCTGTCGGTTAAATTTCGCGTCTGTAGCACGTCATCTTCATGGTGTAGCAATTTTTATGGCAAGCAGTGTACTTACGTATATTTAATGTTATTTACTTAAGAAAGCAAAGATTTCCTTTTATATTAATATGTCGTGATTCTCAGTTTTGTTTGCAGCTAGTAGTGAAAGAAATGCAAAGGCGCGCACGTGGAACTCGTCGCCATTGGCGTGACACTGATTAGTAAATTATCAGGTCATTTATCGTGCTCCAAAGAATCTGCCGTCTCTCAGAAACAAAGTCCTACACTCAATTAATCATATAGCATAACGTGATTGACCAATCACGGTTAGAACTTGACATTTCAAAATTACTTTGGGCCATGTCTGCAGTGTTGCGTTTCTCTCCAACAACAGTCTAAAGCAATCGAAAATTACAAGAGTAATTAATAAGCACTTGTCGGCTATTGCAGTTAACATTACTGGATTGACTTCCTGCTGGGAAATGGCAGCTTATTATGACTGTATTCTTTACATTATCTGTCTTCTTTGCACCGTCCCAAGCAGGTAAGGTAGTGGTTACAACTCTCACCTTCTCTCTGTCCATCTCCTCCTCCTCTATCTGTTTAACTACCCGTCAACCCTCTCGCTTTTGCTTTCTTCCTTACCCCTCTCCCTCCGCCCCCACCCTGTCTCCTTCGATCTACCCCTACTCCTGTCTCTGCTCATTTCCTCCTATCCATCTCTTCCTTCTGCCTCTCTCTGTGTCCAGACACTTCACCTACCTACATCTGCCTATCTCCTCTTCCCCACTGCCTCTGTTCATCTCGCCTCGTCCTGCTCCGTCTCAGTATCCATTCCTCCCTTCTGCTGATCCCTGTCCCTCCACACGTATACCCGCTGAAACACATTCTGATACTAACTGATGCAGTTACTTTAAAATGAATTGCAAAATTTGTACCAAACAGGCAGAGAGACAAGGAAGCCACCTAACAAAAATGTATTGGAAAGTTGAAGCGTGGGAACTACAAAACAATACCATTTACACTAATGACCTGTAAGATAGTCTCAAGAGCCTGGCTGAACGGGGTTGACTAATTAAATCCACACCTTAATGTGTACCAAGGGTCCTTTATAAAGGGGTGATGATGCTTGGAACGAATCTTGAATGTATAACTGATAACCAAGTATCAAAAACAGACAAGTAAGAACTTCATGCTAAAATTCTTAGACTTCAGTTAAGCTTAAGACTCAGTTTTGGTAAAATTTAGGTGGAATATTCAGTGATTAAATAGACCGTAACCACTGGAACCAATGTCAAGTTGAGAGAAACGTTTCACTCTCCAGATCAAAAACCAGGAGATGGAATCTTCGGCTTTGTATTTAACTTAACCGTGTCAGTTATAAGCTTATCAGGGAATGGCGGCGAGAAATGGAAAGAGCGGGTGGACGACCACTACGATGCACGGAAATGTGCAGCAGGTACGTAGTCTGCCGTCCACAGGCAAAATCGTTAGAAGAGGCTCCTAATCAAACCACCCAACTACAAACACAAGCGACTACAGAAGGTCTGTAGGTCTCTATCGACAACCCACTGTGTACGATGAATAGCAGTACAGCTCCTAGGTGTGTGACATTGAAAAGAACTACATTTCTCAACGTAGAGATTTAAATACCTAGCGCAATACATAGAAGCGGATATTACAGTAAAAGATAAATCAGAAGAATGTAGCCTTGAAAACTCACTTTGAAAATGTATGACAGGAATCATTTTTCGAGCAATTTAAGGTTAAGATATTACAAGATAGTGATTCACCTTGTATTCTGGTGTACAACATTAAGCAGGAGCCTCTTAAGAGCTGGTTTTCTTAGGAGGAGAGAATTAGTGGAATGAAGGATTCCGAGAAGGATAATGGGACCTCGAAGAACAGCAAACGGTCAGAATACAAGACGAGCGAGCCCATAGCTGCATAACCAGATAGTAACAATCCCGGAAACCGGCTGGAAGCGAAGGTTCAAATGGCTCTGAGGTTATCAGTTCCCTAGACTAAGAACTACTTAAACCTATCTAACCTAAGGACATCACACACATCCATGTCCGAGGCTCGATTCGGACCTGCGGCCGTAGCGGTCACGCGGTTGCAGATTGCAGCGCCTAGAACGGCTCTGCCACAGCGGCCGGCTCTGATCCTAATGTAGGGTGGATTTCTGCGGAGTATTAACAGAGTGAAAGCTATTTATTCTGGGGAATAAGCTGATATTGTTAACAAGAAACCACAGTAAAGAATATACACTCCTGGAAATTGAAATAAGAACACCGTGAATTCATTGTCCCAGGAAGGGGAAACTTTATTGACACATTCCTGGGGTCAGATACATCACATGATCACACTGACAGAACCACAGGCACATAGACACAGGAAACAGAGCATGCACAATGTCGGCACTAGTACAGTGTATATCCACCTTTCGCAGCAATGCAGGCTGCTATTCTCCCATGGAGACGATTGTAGAGATGCTGGATGTAGTCCTGTGGAACGGCTTGCCATGCCATTTCCACCTGGCGCCTCAGTTGGACCAGCGTTCGTGCTGCACGTGCAGACCACGTGAGACGACACTTCATCCAGTCCCGAACATGCTCAATGGGGGACAGATCCGGAGATCTTGCTGGCCAGAGTAGTTGACTTACACCTTCTAGAGCACGTTGGGTGGCACGGGATACATGCGGACGTGCATTGTCCTGTTGGAACAGCAAGTTCCCTTGCCGGTCTAGGAATGGTAGAACGACGGGTTCGATGACGGTTTGGATGCACCGTGCACTATTCAGTGTCCCCTCGACGATCACCAGAGGTGTACGGCCAGTGTAGGAGATCGCTCCCCACACCATGATGCCGGGTGTTGGCCCTGTGTGCCTCGGTCGTATGCAGTCCTGATTGTGGCGCTCACCTGCACGGCGCCAAACACGCATACGACCATCATTGGCACCAAGGCAGAAGCGACTCTCCTCGCTGAAGCCGAATCGTCTCCATTCCTCCCTCCATTCACGCCTGTCGCGACACCACTGGAGGCGGGCTGCACGATGTTGGGGCGTGAGCGGAAGACGGCCTAACGGTGTGCGGGACCGTAGCCCAGCTTCATGGAGACGGTTGCGAATGGTCCTCGCCGATACCCCAGGAGCAACAGTGTCCCTAACTTGCTGGGAAGTGGCGGAGCGGTCCCCTAGGGCACTGCGTAGGATCCTACGGTCTTGGCGTGCATCCGTGCGTCGCTGCGGTCCGGTCCCAGGTCGACGGGCACGTGCACCTTCCGCCGACCACTGGCGACAACATCGATGTACTGTGGAGACCTCACGCCCCACGTGTTGAGCAATTCGGTGGTACGTCCACCCGGCGTCCCGCATGCCCACTATACGCCCTCGCTCAAAGTCCGTCAACTGCACATACGGTTCACGTCCGCGCTGTCGCGGCTTGCTACCAGTGGTAAAGACTGCGATGGAGCTCCGTATGCCACGGCAAACTGGCTGACACTGACGGCGGCGGTGCACAAATGCTGCGCAGCTAGCGCCATTCGACGGCCAACACCGCGGTTCCTGGTGTGTCCGCTGTGCCGTGCGTGTGATCATTGCTTGTACAGCCCTCTTGCAGTGTCCGGAGCAAGTGTGGTGGGTCTGACACACCGGTGTCAATGTGTTCTTTTTTCCATTTCCAGGAGTGTATATTTTGAGGGGCAAGTGTCAAAATAACCACATATTGCCCGAACCACCAGTTTCTGAGCCAAAAATATCCTTTCAGAGTTGTAAGAGTTACCCTAAAATACAATACCATACGATATAATCTAATACGACTTGACATCGTGCATTATGTTACATGACATCGATAGTAATACTACCCAGCAGAATATGTCAAAACGTTTTGGTTTAAATGTCTTTGAAGCTGCCAGGTAAGTCTAAATGCTATTTCCTTTCTTTTTTACCCCTAACTCTACACAGGACATATTCGATTTTTTTGTGCAACGATAGGACCTTTTTTTATTCTGGTTATTATGAAATGATTATTAAATACTGATTCCTCAGTCCATCGATTATGTTAATAAGGTAACCGCTACACAGGCGCCCACGGCGCGGCATTGTTGGGCGCAGCAATTACGTGGTGCGGATGGTTGAAAGCCTCCCTCCTCTAAGGCCACGGATCTAGTCCATTAGCGGCTCTATCCACTGTCCAAAGCGAAGCAGAGCGCCGCGTCAGCAGCGGCTAGGTGAGTGATGATGTTATCTGGGCATCTGAGGATTAGGGATGGTTGGAAACCATCTCATCACAGACTCGCATAAGAATTTGAAACTATCTTATATAGGCTTACAAAGATTTTTTTTTTTTTCTCAGACCATAAAATCTCTTTCGGTGCAGCTTTGCTTTTGATCAAAGCAGACATTATGATTTTTTTCGGTAGGTAGGTTCTTCTATGTAATATTCTTGAAGAGCTATAAAATATCTTACCTCGACATCTTCATCCGAATCACAGCTGTCTCTAATCATAAGTTCCGTCACATATGATACTAGGTGGAAGTTGGATGGCGTGAGGTAAGTTAGTAGGAGCTTCCACGAACTCATGCTTTATGTGCTTCAGTTACAGAACAACGGGGAAGGACTATCTACCTGATGGATGATTCAGATATTTTCCATGTACTACTTTGTTCAAGCTCTTCTCGAATATTTTCTTGTTATTACCTTCTACACCTACATCTACATACACACTCCGCAATCCACCATACGGTGAGTGGCGGAGGGTACCTCGTATCACAACTAGTATCTTCTCTTCCTGTTCCACTCCCAAATAGAACGAGGGAAAAATGACTGCCTATATGCCTCTGTACGAGCCCTAATCTCTCTTATCTTATGTTTGTGGTCTTTCCGTGAAATATAAGTTGGCTGCAGTAAAATTGTACTGCAGTCAGCCTCAAATGCTTGTTCCCTAAATTTCCTCAGTAGCGATTCACGAAAAGAACCTTTCCTCCAGAAACCCCCACCCGAGTTCCTCGGGCATTTCCGCGTGATGATCAAACCTACCAGTAACAAATCTAGCAGCCCGCCTCTGAATTGCTTCTATGTCGTCCCTCAATCGGACCCAATAGGGATCTCAAACGCTCGAGCAGTACTCAAGAATAGATCGTATTATTGTTTTATAAGTGGTCTCCTTTACAGATGACCCACATCTTCCCAAAATTCTACCATTGAACCGAAGTCGACTATCCACTTTCCCCACAACTGCCATTACATGCTTATCCCACTTCATATCGCTCTGCAATGTTACGCACAAACATTTAATCGACGTGACTGTGTCACGTGCTACACTACTAATGGAGTATTCAAACATTATGGGATTACTTTTTCCTATTCATGTGCATTAATTTACATTTATCTATATTTAGAGTTAGCTGCCATTCTTTACACCAATCTTCCTACAGTCACTCAACGACGACACCTTCCTGTACACCACAGCATCATCAGCAAACAGCCGCACATTGCTATCCACTCTATCCAAAAGATCATTTATGGAGATAGAAAGCAACAGCGGACCTACTACACTCCCCTGGGGCACTCCAGATGACACCCTCACCTCCGATGAACACTCACCATTGAGGACAACGTACTGGGTTCTATTACTTAAGAAGTCTTGGAGCCACTCACATACTTTGGAACCAATCCAATATGCTTGTACCTTAGTTAGGAGTCAACTTGTTACGGTTATACTCGTTCAAGGTAACTGGAAAGAACAAGTGTGGGCCACCTAGCTTCAGAAGAGTCTAGAAAGAGTGAAACACCATACTGACAAGTATGCTCATACTGCCACGTTCCGTGTAAATTTCATTCGACATTGTAAACATTGGAATAGCAATAAGTACCCTCTGAATCCGTGAAGTTTCATTTGGTTTCCTCTTCCCCTTCTGGATGCACCATTTACATTGTCCGGCTGTGTATACGCAGATATTCATTTTTTTCTGTAGGAGTAATAGTATGCGCGTAGTGTGAGAGAGAATATGAAAATCTGGCGCGTGGTTTTTGAAGGCTAGATATAACACTGTGGACTGAATAGAAGGACATCGGTAGCAACAGCTGAATCACCTTGTATTCCAGCGAACTGCCCGGCCTCGCATTGGTAGCGCTAAATATCTGCCGGATGATGTGTTTGTCGTAGCGGTGAAACTATATCGTGAATCACTATCTGATGGTCCAAAATCGTATCAAAATCTGTGCAGCAGTTCGTGAGCTTTGCCTTCACATACAGATAGAAACACGTGGATGGGAACTTTAATAATACCTGTACATTCAAATGAAACAATGTCACACATTGTTACATTGAAAGCTACCCCTGTCTGGAGATTGATACGGAGGAAAAGTATGTCGCTGCATATCGCCGTAACACTTACATTATTCCTCCGAAACCAACGCGTACAACTCGGAGAGTTAGTGGAAGCAAACATCTTTCCAGGAATTTGAGTAGGCTGGACATGGCCCTATCGTAGCAATGACGATGAGAGAGAGAGACGAGAGAGGAGAGAGAGACTGAGAGAGAGGGGTTGGGGGGGGGGGGGGGGGGGGGGGAGAGCGATGGTTGACGAGGCGAAGGAGGCTGAAGTAATACTCGGGCTGCTGCGCAGACGATATCTTGCCATTTCTTTCTCTATGCCTTTTGGTGCTTGCTGCTTCATATAATATACTCCATCACCTGCACAAGAACTTCACTATATTAGTTGAATTATCGTTATTTCTTGCGAGACCTACATGTTGTTATATATGAGTAGGTTTCCATCTGCTGATTTTAGGAGACTTATTTTGTATTTCTATCTTTAATGTAATGGTATTTTCTTTACATGTTGTCTTAACTTTTAATCTGATTATCGTTTTTACTCTTTTCTATTTTGAATTTGTCGCATGAATTTGTAATTCGTGATATAGGCTACTCAAGCTTTCGAGCCAGCCGGCCAGAGTGGCCGAACGGTTCTAGGCGCTTCAGTCTGGAACTGCGCGACGGCTACGGTCGCATGTTATAATCCTGCCTCGGGCATGGATGTGTGTCATGTCCTTAGGTTAGTTATGTTTATGTAGTTCTAAGTTCTAGGGGACTGATGACCTGAGATGTTAAGTCCCATAGTGCTCAGAGCCATTTGAACCTTACGAGCCAGCGTGTGTAGTGCCTACAGTAAAATTCGGAGGCGATGGTGCTATAGTGTCGTCGTGTTTTCCACGGAGGGGGCTTGCAGGGGGTCTTGCACCCCTTGTCTCTTTGCATGGCACTGTCACAGCACAGACTTACATTAATGTTTCAAGCACTTTCTTACTTCCCATTGTGGAAGAGCAATTTGTGGATGGCGTTTGCATCTTTCGACACGGTCGAGCACCTTTTCATAGTGCACGGCCTGTGGCCGGGTGGTTACACGGCAAAAACATCCCTTTAATGGGCCAGCCTGCACAGAGTCCTGAACTGAATCCTTTAGAACACCGATATTTTGGAACGCCGTGCCAGGCCTCTCCTCAGTGCACACTCCGTGAATAATGGACTTACATTCCACAAGAAACCTTCCAGCACCTGACTGAACGTGTGCCTGCCATAGTGGTAGCTGGCATCTAGGCTAACGGTGGGCCAGCACAATACTGAATTCCAGCATTACCGATGGAGGGCGCCACGAAGCTGTAAGTAATTTTCAGGCAGGTGTCCGGATACTTTTCATTACATAGTGTATATGATATAACATTATGATAAATAAATAGCTGAGGAACGATAAGTAATCAGCTAGTATCCGTAGAAATAACAGATATACTCACCACATCCCTGTTCCCTTAGCTTTTGGGTGTAGCAATCACTGCCCACAAACTGCCTATGACAAGTTAGAACTTTGAATGTTCACTTTAAAAGAAAGCAAAGGAAGCTATATTACCGTCTGGAAAGTCAAAGATGTTATGGAATCCATTGACACAAGCCTTATACAAACGAAACAAGTCGCCTCTAGGGTGATAGCCACAAGCTTCAGGGCACAACTTCACGAAGATAAACTTAGTATGACATTGAGAAAATTACAAACAGAAGTGTATGGATTTTTGCTAAGTATGAAGCCGGAAAATAACAAAGAATTGCTTGCATATTATTGTAAGTACCTCAAACGGTAATGTTATACACATAGGATAGTACATTTTGTGAATATAAATGATTCAAGTAAATGATGATCGAGTGTACTACTACTTCATAATAGTATTAATACTTTATAATAGTAGTTAATCGTAATTTTATCTATTTATTATGAATTTTGGCCTGAAGGCCGTAATAAGAGCTACCTTTTGTACTGATTAACCTTTTTCACGTGAGAATTAGTATACGCTGTATAAGTTTACCCATTGTTTACGCTGTGCAAAAGAACTAAAGTTTCACTTGTTTGAAACCCTGCCATTTTCTCACCTTCAATGGAAATGTCCAAATTCCAATTAAAGGGGCCTGCAAACCTCCTCCAATACATGCGAAAGATTACCCTGGCCAGAAATTTATGTGAGCTGTAGGGTGAGTTCACGATGTCACATTGGCATCAGTTTTCATCCCTATTCTGCCCAACGCCACAGTCAAAGCATCACACAAAGGGAAAGTTGTCACTCCCCCTTCCCTTCCCCCGTATCCACAACTCACTCCCACTCTTGACACCTCTCCCACGGGAGTCAGAACAGAGATGTCCAACGTTGAAACCACGCGGTTTTCTTAGGGGTGGCAAAGGAAAACTACACTCATTTCGAGGTAGAAAGAGGGAGTTTGCAGTGCGATGTTCAACAGATTGATAGATATACGCTCCTAACAAACGTTGACACTGCTGACAATCTACGGAGGAGTCATTTCTTCTCTAAGGACGTCTTGCAGCAGCAATAACATGGAACATGGTCTTTGGAATGTTGCACGACCGCAATTTGTGATCTGGTATGTAGGGTGGAGCCACTACAGACCGTTCAAGACCATTTTACGGAATTTCATCGTCATTTGAAGCAGCAAAGTGTGTTTATGCTTTTCCAGCCATTCCTTTTCGCGTACTCCAGTGGCGTGATCATGGGTGGAAAGTGTGACATTGATGCATGCAACGCCAAAGACTTCCTCTAAGACCAAAAAGTTTGGCTACATCTTTGCTGCCATTTGTGCAACTTTATTGTGCAATTTACAAATGTACCTGTACAGAGACAAAATTGGGCCGACTCTTAGGCCCTGTACACTGACAACATCTTCGACATCCCTCGGAATCCACATGCTTGCTAGCAGATGCTAGAGCAGCAGTGTAGCGATACTCAGCTGTAGGGCGTCGAAGGGGTTGCCTGCACACAGGCACCTAGGAACCGGTTAAGGGGTGCCTCTGAACACATATATTTTCAAAATGCTCTAAACAGCTGCATGAGTAATACTGAGGGTGATGCCAAGCCAGATAGTCTTAGACAGAGCCATTGACATTATATTCATGTGCATATCAATGTCACAATCTCTGTGATCATACCGCAGGAGGTTGCAGACAAGGAGGGCTGAGAAGACATAAACATTCTTTGCTATTTCAGATCGCGTTCAAATTTCTTCAGAACATCTTCTTTGAATAGCTCGCAGTGGTTCTACGCTGTATACCTGAGAAAAATTGTGGTCACAGTGCACCCGAACGGGGTCAGAATACGTTCAGTGGGTTGGAGCTGCAGCATGTTCTTAGAAGGGGGCGAATCGTCCGGTGGAGGGAGGGGGATGTGGCAGTCAGTCAGCTGTTGGTCGCCTCAAGGAGAGAGGTGGTTCCGTCGACGTATTTTGTGCCAACATCCTTGGCGTTTTCGTGCCGAATCTGATCGACAGTGCATCTGAAACGCTTTCCTCGGGCACTCATGGGAATACGGCGTGATTTCAACTCCTGGCGTCGCGGTTCTCCACGGAAAACACATCAAGAGAAGTGGTGAAATGGGGTTAAGAGGAGGTATCTCTGACGCTAGCTAAGTAACAGACAAGGAAAGCCACAGACCCTGATTGCATCCACGCAGAATTTGTACAACAAATTGCCCCATATATTATCATGTCGAAGGGCTTGCCTGCCCATAGGCCCATAGGAATGGGTTAAGGGGTGCCTTTGAACTCAAGCATTTTCAGAGTGCTCTACAAAGGTGCATGGGTGGCAGTGAGGGTGATGCCAAGATGTATTAAATGTGGCTCTACAGCTAGTGAATTTACTTGCAATGTGGAAATCTGAGAACACAATCATAATCAAGAAATTAGCAGACAGCAACCCATTAGACCCCAAAATAGTTCAGACCAGTAGGTCTATTAAATGTACTAGTTGAAGTCCAGGAGCGGCTCAGCTTTAGAAAAAAAATCAATAATTTGTACAACTAACTGTAGTCATCACTTAGCTCAAAATTCAGTGCATAAATACTTTGTGGTGATCTTAATTAGCGTCTTAAGTGGACGTGTCAATCTTTGGTGGCCTGCGATGTACGCACATCTTAGAGAATTGCAGCTACCTTCGGCGCTAAAATGGTTCAAATGGCTCTGAGCACTATGAGACTTAACATCTGTGGTCATCAGTACCCTAGAACTTAGAACTACTTAAACGTAACTAACCTAAGGACATGACACACATCCATGCCCGAGACAGGATTCGAACCTGCGACCGCAGCAGTCGCGCGGTTCCGGACTGAGCGCCTAGAACCGCTAGGCCACCGCGGCAGGCCCGGCGCTAGAAGTCTCCTTGACTTTCGTAAACGCAGAATAAGAGAGTGGCATGCGGAACACCGCAAGGGTATGAAGAAAATCTGTGGGTCAGTTTTCTGAGATGTTGCCTCTGAAACACTACTACAACTGGTAGAGGGAAGTGAACATACGTGAGTAGTCGTTGCTTGTGCAGATGACTCAAGAGAAAATCTGGAAGATAGATAACATATTAAAACAGACAAAGGATTGGTGTGAAAAAAATTGTACATAGTAACAACAAAGTAGTCTACACAATGTTGAAAACTATAAAGAAACTCTGTGATCACACTAGACAACACTTCCATAACACGTAACAGAATAACATGATATCTTAGCAAACGCAGTGATAGACGACTAAAGTTTCCTAACCAGATACAGATAGTTACACAAACTGGCCAGAGTAAACACTGAAGTTTTTAGATTACCATTTGTCACAATTCGTTGATACCACTGCACGATCTTTGAGTCCATCGTATGCTTTGCGGCCAGTAAATGGGCTCACCGCCTAAGCTTTGTTACTAACAGAACATCTGGTACGCGAAGGTAAAGAAGTGTGCCGCTGAAGCTATCACAGGCTTTCCGAACCACGTCATTTGGGTTTATGTGTGTAGTGTTGAGACAGACAAGCTACACCATCAGATATCAGGCTTCAACTTATTCGCTCAAGATGTGAGAAGACTTGACGAGGTACCTACCATAACAGGGGACGAAATAAAAGACAAACGGCTCTTACAGAGGTGGTGGTCAGATAAATTACAACGGGAATGCGATAGCAGTGGTAAGGGACGGAGAGCAGCTTACTCCCCAACAACATGGAATGGTTAGGAATGAGACACATAGACCCAATCGGAGGCATGGTCCATTCGGGACTGTGCATAGCCCCTACCCATTCCGTTTGCACTGCATGCATCTCACGGAAATGAAGGAATGTACTTGTGGGGACAGAGGTTCTCAAGGGCACGCCGTAATATGATGCCAGGCGGGGCGTCGATCTGCTCCTGTGAGCTGCATCTGCAAAATAGGCCTAGAGTGAAGGACGTGAGTAGTAGCAGTAAAAAGTGAACGGTACTGCCTGTAGATTTTACAAGTTTACAAAAAAAAATATGAGTACATAAATGGTTACTTAACTTTGGCTAAGATGAACAGGCAGGTGCGAAGCCGTACAGATATCAAAGCTAACAGTTACTACGAGTTACAAAGCCAAAGTCTATAACACACTACCGGCCATTAAAATTGCTACACCGCGAAGATGACGTGCTACAGACGCGAACTTTAACCGACAGGAAGAAGATGCTGTGATAGTCAAATGATTAGCTTTTCAGGACATTCACAGACAGCTGGCGCAGGTGGTGACACCTACAACGTGCTGACATGAGAAAAGTTTCCAATCGATTTATCATACACAAACAGCAGTTGACTGGCGTTTCCTGGTGAAACGTTGTTGTGATGCCTCGTGTAAGGAGGAGAAACGCGTACCATCATTTTTACGACTTTGATAAAGGTCAGATTGTAGCCTATCACGATTGCGGTTTATACTATCACAACATTACTGCTCGCGTTAGTCGAGATCCAATGACAGTTAGCAGAATATGGAATCAATGGGTTATGGAGGGTAATACGGAACGTCGTGCTGGATCCCAACGGCTTAGTATCACCAGCAGTCGAGATGACAGGCATCTTATCCACATGACTGTGACGGATCGTGCAGCCACGTCTCGATCTCTGAGTCAACAGATGGGGACGTTTGCAAGACGACAACCATCTGCACGAATAGTTCGACGACGTTTGCAGCAGCATGGACTATCAGCTTGGAGACCATGGCTGCGGTTACCCTTGATGCTGCATCACAGACAATAGCATATGCGTTGGTGTACTCAACAACGAACCTGAGTGCACAAATGGCAAAACATATTTTTTTCGGATGAATTAAGGTTCTCTTTACAGCATCATGATAGTAGTTTGGTGACATCATGGTGAAAGCACATTGGAAGCTTATATTCGTCATCGCCATACTGGCTTATCACCCGGCGTGATGGTATGGGATGCCAAGGGTTACACGTCTCGGTCACCTCTTGTTCGCATTGACGGCACTTTGAACTGTGGACGTTACATTTCACACGTGTTACGACCCGTGCCTCTACCCATCATTCGATCCCTGCTACCCCCTGCGGGTTCGGGGGTAAGAATAGGCCCGCAGTATTCCTGCCTGTCGTAAGAGGCAACTAAAAGGAGTCTCAAACGTTTCGGCCTTATGTGATGGTCCCCTCTTGGGTTTGACCTGCAATTTTCAAAATTTCCGTTGTTAGTGAGTGCCATCTGGGGAAGGACGCGTTACGTTGTGTTTTTCCATTGGTCCATCGTGCACCTCCATCTTGCATGCTATCTATTGTCGTGTGGGGGCATTTACACCCCATGTCTTCTGGGTTGCCTCCTCGTCTTGTGCACAATCCCCTTCTTAGCGCCCACGACAACTGTGGACCCTCTCAACACCTAAAATCCAGCACGGTAGCCAGTCCGTTGTGGTGGGGTCGTCATGTACCCTCTTGGTGGTAGCCCGCTGACCACACATGCCCAGTGGCGGCCGTTGGCTCTGAGGCGCCATCTGCCTCTTAGTCGCCTTCACACCATCCCAGCCCCTTCCTGCTTCCATTCTCCAATGGAATTGCGGCGGTTATTTCCGCCACCTGCCTGAGCTCCGGATGCTTCTGAGTGTTTCCCCTGTTCTCTGCATTGCTCTTCAGGAAATGCAGACCCCTGCCCTTTCCGGTTATCTGGGATACTATAAGAACCGCGCTGCCTGTCAAAGAGCTTCAGATGGAGTTTGCCCCCTTGTTCACCACTCTGTCTGTGGCTGGCCAGTACCCCTTCTGACGCCTTTAGAGGCAGTCGCTGTCAGGATTGAGCTCTCGCTGGCTGTTACTGTTTGCTCTGTTTACGTTCCCCCGTATGGGCAGCTCCCCCGACATGTCTTGGCTGCGCTGCTGGCTCAACTCCCGCCGCCATTGCTGCTTCTGGGCTATTTCAATGCCCACAACCCTCTATGGGGTGGGACTGTCTCTGATGACCGCAGTCGTGCCGTGGAGCATGTGTTGGCTCAGCTCGACCTTTTGAACACCTGTGCTCTCACGCATTTCAGTGTGGCCTATGGCTCGTTTTCGGCCATCGATCTCTCCCTTTGCACCCTCCCATCTATTTGTCACTGCCCCAGTGTCATTCTTCTGGGCGCCTGCCCCGCTGGGCTCTCAACAGGGCTGACTGGCAGGCTTTTACATCCGCTGCCACCATTGCTTCTCCCCCACAGGGTGACATTGACGAGGTGGTCCGTGTCTTGACCACGTCAATTATTTCTGCGGCCAAGGTTGCCATCCCCCACTCTTCTGGACTCCCTCGGCTGTCCCCTGGTGGTCGCCGGAGATTGCTGAGGCTATTCGGGACCGTAGGCGGGCTCTCCAGTGTCATAGGCGGCACCCGTCTCTGGAGACCCTCAGCGCCTTTAAGAAGCTCCGTGTCTTGGCCCGTCGTCTTATTGCACGGCGTAAGCAGGAGTGCTGGGAGAGGTATGTTTCATCCTTGGACTCCTGTGTCTCGCCGTCGCTCGTGTGGTCCCGCATCCGGAGGATTTATGGATACCAGACCCCTATGGGTGCCCCTGGAATCTCCCTGGACGGCGCTGTCTGCACTGACGCTGCCGCCATTGCTGACCACCTTGCCCCGCACTTTGCTATGAGCTCTGCGACTGCGACTTACCCTCCCACCTTTCGCTCTCTAAAGGAGCGCGCGGAGCGGACGCCGTCATCATTCCACACACGTCCTTCTGAAAAATACAATGCTCCTTTCAGCGAGAGGGAATTCCTCACTGCCCTCGCCGATTGCCCTGATACGGCACCAGGACCGGACTGCATCCACGCGCAGATTCTGAAGCATCTCTCCAGGGCCTGCCAGAGACACATCCTCACCATCTTTAACCGCATTTGGAGCGAGGGCATGTTCCCGTCGCAATGGCGAGAGGGTGTTATTGTCCCCATCTTGAAGCCCAGTGAGGACCCTCTGGCGGTGGACAGCTATCGTCCCATTACCCTGACCAACGTTTTGTGCAAATTGCTCGAACGTATGGTGGGGCGGCGTTTGTGTTGGGTCCTTGAGTCGCGCGATCTCCTTGCTCCATCCCAGGGTGGCTTCCGTCAGGGCCGGTCTGCTGCGGACAATTTGGTGCATCTGGAACCTGCTATCCGTACGGCCTTTGCCCGCCGTCAGCATCTCGTTGCTGTATTTGTTGATCTGCGGAAGGCATATGACACAACATGGAGGCGTCACATGCTTGCTACGTTGCGTGAGTGGGGTCTTCGTGGTCAGCTCCCAGCTTTTCTTCAAAACTCTTTATTGCGCCGCTCTTTCCGGGTGCAAGTCGGTGCCGCCTCTAGTTCATCTTATATACAGGAAAATGGGGCCCCGGAGGGCTCGGTGTTGAGCGTTTCCTTATTTCTAGTGGCCATTAATGGTCTGGCTGCAGGAGTGGGGTCGTCGGTGTCTCCTTCTTTGTATGCCGACGACTTCTGCTTCTCATTTAGCTCAACGACTACGGGAGTCGCCGAACGCAGGCTGCAAGCAGCCGTTCGCAAGGCGGCATCATGGGCTCTGACTCATGGATTTCAGTTCTCTGCAGCCAAGACTCGAGTTATGCACTTCTGCAGGCGTCGGACGGTCCACCCTCATCTGGAACTTTACCTCGACGGTCACCTACTTGAAGTGGTGGACACTAGCTGCTTCATAGGACTCGTCTTTGATGCCCGGCTCACATGGGTTCCTCATATAACTCAGCTGAAGCAAAAGTGCTCGCGGCACCTCAACGCCCTCCGCTGCCTGAGCCACACGTCTTGGGGTGCAGATCGCTGCAGGCTGTTGCGGTTGTACAGAGCCCTTGTGCACTCCACGCTTGATTATGGGAGCCTGGCCTAAGGGTCTGCATCACACTCAGTGTTGACGTTGTTGGACCCCATACACCACTGTGGGGTTCGGCTTGCAACTGGCGCTTTCCGTACGAGCCCCATGGATAGTCTACTGGTGGAGGCCGGGGTTCCCCCGCTGCGGATTCGCCGCCACCGACTGCTCGCCGACTATGCTGTCCACGTGCATTGCTCACCGGGCCATCCCAATCGTCGCCTGCTTTTCCCTGCCAGGGTCCTCCCTCTGCCTGACCGGCGACCTAGGTCTGGGCTTTCCATTGCTGTCCGCGTCCAGTCCCTGCTGTCGGCACTGAAGTCGTTCCCTCTTCTGCCGCCCTTCCGGGCCTGTGCACCCACGCCTCCCTGGTGTATGACCCGTCCGTCCGTCCGCCTGGACTTGGCACGGGAACCCAAGGACTCGGTTCCGCCTGTGGCCCTCCGTCGCCGTTTTCTTGCGCTCCTCGCCTCATTTTTAGGCTGTGAGCCTGTCTACACTGATGGTTCCCTGGTGGATGGTCGTACTGCCTACGCTTTTGCTCACGCTGCCCATGTTGAACAGCGCTCCTTGCCGGCTGGCTGCAGTATTTTTACTGCAGAGCTGGTGGCCATATTGCGCGCTCTTGAGCATATGCGTTCCTACTCAGGTACGTCCATCGTCATCTGCAGTGACTCCCTGAGCAGCCTCCAGGCTATCGACTGCTGCTATACCTCTTCTCCTCTGGTATCCTTTATTCAGGAGTCTGTTTTTGCCATTACCCGCTCTGGTCGTTCGGTGGTCTTTGTTTGGACGCCAGGTCACGTTGTCATCACGGGGAACCAACGTGTCGACAGGCTGGCCAAAGGGGCGATCGACGCCCCCACTTTGGAGATCGGCCTCCCGGCTCGTGATCTGCAGCTGGCGTTGCGCCGTAAGGTGCTTGGGATGTGGCATGACTGCCCAAAACAATTTGTAAAATTTTTTGTGGAGAGCATGGCGGCTCTGTAAGTAGGCTGTGTAGTTTTTTTTATTGGTAAGACCACGTAGCGCTCTGTATGAAGATCACTGGCTGTGCTGTGTGCAGTCTGTGGATGGTTGGCATTGTTGTAATACTCGCCATTGTAGGGTTGGGCAGCTGGATGTTAAAAGCGCGTAGCGTTGCTCAGTTGATGTGAGCCGCCAGCAGTGGTGGATGTGGAGAGAGAGATGGCGGAGTTTTGAAATGTGTAAGACTGGATGTCATGAACTGCTATATATATTATGACTCCAGAATGAGATTTTCACTCTGCAGCGGAGTGTGCGCTGATATGAAACTTCCTGGCAGATTAAAACTGTGTGCCCGACCGAGACTCGAACTCGGGACCTTTGCCTTTCGCGGGCAAGTGCTCTACCATCTGAGCTACCGAAGCACGACTCACGCCCGGTACTCACAGCTTTACTTCTGCCAGTATCCGTCTCCTACCTTCCAAAATTTACAGAAGCTCTCCTGCGAACCTTGAAGAACTAACACTCCTGAAAGAAAGGATATTGCGGAGACATGGCTTAGCCACAGCCTGGGGGATGTTTCCATAATGAGATTTTCACTCTGCAGCGGAGTGTGTTTGCTCTCTATTAAAATCTTTCATTTGCTAACTATCCCTATCAGCCTTACGTAGTTTGAATCTTTTATTTAGCTGCCAGTAGTGGCACTCGCTGTATTGCACTAGTTCGAGTAACCAAGATTTTTCTGAGGTAAGTGATTTGTGAAACGTATACGTTAATGTTAGTCAGGGCCATTCTCTTGTAGGGATTACTGAAAGTCAGACTGAGTTGCGCTAAAAAAAAAATATAGTGTGTCAGTTTAAGCACAATCTTGTATAATTTTTATAAGGGGACGTTTCAACATTAAGTAGTGCGTAAGTTTAGGGACCGATGATCTCAGCAGTTTGGTCCCATAAGACTTTATCACAAATTTCCAGTTCTCTATGCTAACGACCTCTTCTGACTATGTGTGTGCAAAACCCATAAACGTGAAGACAGCTATCGAGAATCTCAGTACCGAACTGTGTGCAGTGTCAAATGGGAACAGGATTGGGGTTGAAGCTCAGCCTATCCAAAGCACAAGCAGTACTAGTTGATCATTCTAGACTCATTAGTCCAAAAAATCTGGAATCGTTACCACCTTTAACCCTAAATGGGACAAATATAACTTGTTTCCTTCAGCAAAGAGTCTAGGAGTAGCAATAGATGAGAACCTACATTGGATTAAGCACGTAACTGCCATATGCAAAAAGGTATCAGAATCTCTGCATGCCCTAAAAAAATATAAAAAGCTTTTCCCCCTTGACCTAAAAAATAAACTTGTACAAACAATTAAGCTATTGATTGCAACGATATTATCCTGCAAGGCTTTCCTCAGGAACTGGTTATGAATGCCTGCGCTTGTTGTATCTACTCTTTGGCCATATTACACCATCATAGGAACAGCTATTCTGGTTGCACGCAGACAAGCGCAGAGATTTTGCATACTCTATCCCTTCTCTACTGTATCATCGACGAACACTGTCCGTCATATCTCTCCCTGATATCTACGCTCTTCTGTGAAAACCTTGACAGAAACATTCGTTCCCACCAGAGCTAAATTCTTTGTGTCCCACTCCATCGTTCAGCCACTTTCTCGAAGTCCTGCTCCTTAAAAGGAACGCGACTTTGTATTAATCTACCGCATTATATTAGAGAAAAAAAATCATCTCCAGCTTCACGAGACCGTTGATGACACATCTCCTAAAGAAAAAATAAGAATTACTATTCTCCCTACATGCACACTGTACATATGGCTATCAAAACTCATCTTCTTCATTTCCCTGTAATCCCAGCCGATGTAGGCTCCTTAAATTTACTTTTCCCACAACTTGATATATCTAAAAACATCTGTTTCTTACACGTATACATTCTTTGTATTCCTGTCACTATCGTTATTGTCATTAACAATGTCACTATTAGTGGTGCCAGCTACAGTAATACAAGTACTGCCAGTATTTACTTTACTATTTTATAGAGAGTACCATTTATTAATGTTGCCTCTTCAGACACTCAAATCAGTTTAATACTATTTGTCATAGTAAAATTGTTATTTCTTAGAGGAGTATGATGTAAAGAATGTACTGTATGTGTGAAACTCCTGTCCGATGTAAGACAGGGCCTGATGATACTAATCATATCAGGTTAAAACAATAAATAAGTAAGTTAATAAATGTACTTAGCGTGCTGAACACTGAAACTGTAGTACCATGCGTTTGGCATGCGTTAAATGTCGAACTGTCATTTCAGTGCAACGGCACTAAGTTGACTCATACGTTTTGTGTATAAAGAAAGATTTCGCACCAAATTTTTCATTCAGAAATCACATTTCTAAGGGGTTTGTTTTTGAGAAGATGGTACTACACCTCGTACAAGAATGACAAACACCTGCCAACAGCGACAGGATTCGACAGCGGCTGGACCGTGGTCCGCCAAGTCCGCAGTTAAACGTTGCGCAAAACTTCTGCCTCGTCGGATGTGGTAGCACACCCGTCGTGTGAATATATTCAACACCGCGTGCAATATGAACGGCAATACGCGATTAGCACTCGACCCGACAGACCATATTTTTCCTCCAGCGATGGTGAAGCGTATAAAAGCCTCACATATCTTTAGTCAAAAAATGGGCTCCTTTGCAGCAAAACAAGTATCGTTTGTACTCGGTCAGTGCGGCGATGTCTGGAGAAGCACCTGACTACTAGCAAGGCGATCATTGTTCCGGCTACCTTTGACGAGCCAGCAGAAGAATGTGCATAGACAACAGCGCACCCAGCGACAACACTGGGCACAGAAGATGAACCACATTGTCTTTTCAGAAGAACCCCATTTCGCGTACTGCATTTCGAAGTATGTGTCTGTGTGTAGATTCTCTGAGGAGAATGAACATCGTTAGCTTGCACTGATCATCGTTACAGAAACCCACTACCTCGCGTAATTGTAAGGGGTACCGTTACGTATGAAAGACAATGACTTCTGGCTCGCATTGCACTCAAATTGAACAGCTGCAATTACCTTTGTGACATGTTAAAGCCGTTAGATGTGACTTATCGTCTAGGTCTCCCCCATGTGATCTACCAACAAGATAAAACAAGACCACATGTGGCCCATACCGTTCGGCCTACCTCGATGCAGAAGGTATTCGACTGCCCTAGCCAACATGTTCTCTATATGAAATGATATTTAAATCAAGACCCTAAGCTGTCGACAGGCATTGATATACATCGAGGACAGTTCAAAATATGTACCCCGACGGGGACTCGAACCCGGGATCTAGTGCTTACATGGCAGACGCTCTATCCATCTGAGTCACCGAGGGCAAAGAGGATAGTGAGACTGCAGGGATTTATCCCTTGCGCGCTTCCCGTGAAACCCACAGTCCCAACTTAATGTCCACACACTACATTCGTAGCGCTCCTACCCATTACACTCATTACTCGCAGCAGATAATCTTACGGTGTCCTATAAGAGTTCGGGCAATGCGTGTGCATCCAGCACAGAAGAAAGTCAATGGTCGGTTAGCCTTAGTTAGCCTTAACTACATGAAGATAGTATCTATTCTTACGGACATGCCCGAAAGAACGGATACCATCTTCATATATGTTCTATATATTTCTGACCCACCGAAAAAATCTTTTCACCATTTACCGAGAGCCTGAGATACCACTGTCCATGTCCGAAAGAACGGATACCATCTTCATATATTTTCTATATATTTCTGACCCACCGAAAACATCTCTTCACCATTTACCGAGAGCCTGAGATACCACTGTCCATCAGCCTGTACGATTGTTAAACTGTGGTGTAGAGTTAAAGTAGCATGGAGTGAGAGTGACGTATCAGTACGACTCGATGGTCAGCCGGGTCACACCCATTTTAGTTACTAGGAGCACTAAAATTCGCGCCCTATGTACACTAAATTCACTTACCAGGGTGTGCAAAAACAGTTGCCACTACTGTTCATTTGTGTTCATTGGAACCACTTACTGAACAAACGATTGTGTACTCGGAACGAGAGGTGCTCCGATGCGCCACCTATGGGAGGTAACAACATGATCTGGTGGCGGTAAAGAGTATTATACTCTATCTTCATTCATACATCGATACACATTTCACAAACCGCTTGGAGAAGGTCTAAGGGGCAGCCAATCAATATTGAACGAGATAAATAAAAAATAGTCAGTGGTCCTGGCGCGTTGAATGCACAGGTTCTTGTCATTCACCGAATTTAAGCAACACTGGGCATGACGAGTACTGAAATGGGTGACCGCCCTGATACATCACGCGCTGCTGCCAAATTTCCCTTTGTCTTTTTGGCAAAGGGAAGGAGTGTTGGTGGCCTGAAGTTCATGACCATCAGACTCTCCACCAATTCTTTTCTTTTCTTTTGCTGGTGCCTTGTCCCGCAATGACGCAAGGTTGGTGTGGTTAATCGGGTTTGGCAAGGTTAATTTAACGGCTTCCCGGATGCCCTTCCGGACGCCACGCAGCGTGGGAAGGTCTTTCTGAAGTCAAGGAACACGGCCGTCTACAGGGCTACGGATCTCAAGAAGGAACAGAGTGGGCTAAGCTCTGCAAGATCTTGTTTGTACAATCCTTGTGGATTTTTACGGAGGAAATTTTAGTTTTCCAAAAAGGTCATGATTATTGAGCATAAAACATGTTCCATAATTTCTACAACAGATCGACGTCAACGATATACGGCTACAATACTGTGCACCTGTCCTACGGCCCCTTCTTGAAAACCGGAGTGACCTACGGTTTTTACCTTCCTTGCTCCAGCGATCTACGATAAACTGCTGCTAAAAGCAAAGCAAGTTCCTTCGCATTATCTTTGTAGCATCTTATAGATATCCCATCTGGTCCTGATGCCTTTCAACTACTAAGCGACTGTAGTTAGTTTCCTGTTCTGCTGCCAGTTAGCTCAGTATCTGCCATTTCAACGTTCGCATGACGTTTGAAAGGGAGGACTGAATTACGATATTTCAGGGTGAAAGAATTTCGGAAAACCGATTTCAGTATATCGGCCTTCTCTCTGTTATCTTCCATTTCGGTGTCAGTGTAGTTTCTGAGTGAAATAATGGGTGGTTCCGAACCGCTTACCGATTTTACAAAAGACGAAAATCTCTGAGGTTTTTACTCAGAGCATTTGACAAAATTTTAGTTTAAAGTAACTGAACGCTTCTCTCATTGATCTGATTACTCTCACGCTCATTGTCGTTTAGTTCACCTTTTGTTGGTCAGCTATGTTTTGACTTCTCTTGAATGTGAGATAATGCTCTTTTTTTTTACGGAGCAGTTTTCTAACACGGCTGTTAAACCAGTGTGGGTCACTCCCATTCCTTAAGAAATTGCTAGGAACGTACTTGTCTGAGGTGCACTCAACGAAGCTTTTGAATTCTTTCCATCTTTACCCCACATCTTCTATCTCACCACTGAATATTTTATGCTCGCTACTCAGATACTCTGCTAGTTGTATCCTGTCACTCTTGCTTCTTTCCTACCATTCTTAACATTCCTTGTAAACCCGGTAGTCATAGTTGCCATCAAAGCCCTGTGACCACTTATACGTTGCTCAGGGCCGTTTTGAGAACGTTCTCCCGCAGAAGCGACTTTTCATGTGGCGCCCTTGTCTAACCCCCCCCCCTCCTTTTCCCCCTTGTTTTTTGCTAGTGATTGTGATACATACTTTGTAGAAGTCATGCGATAAATTTCCCGGGGTGTCCCTGTCAGCTTGGAGCCCCAAGCGGCCGCTGGTAATTGTGGTACGTTCCATATAGAAATCTTACAGCTTTGGCGCCATCTCAGTTTGGCACGCAAAGCGGCGGCTTGCGTCGCCTGCGCCTTACACCGGCCGTGACCTTTCTCTACGTTAACTGCTTCGATACGTTCAGATCTGTTTGTTGCTAAGAGATCTATGACCTTACCTTCATGAGTTGGTTTTCTAACTACCTGCTTAAAGTAATTTTCGGACAAGACACTCGGAAAAGTGTCACACAAATCCCTGTCTGTTTCACCAGTTTTGACAACATGACTCTCCCAATCTGTACCTGCAAAGTTAAAAAAAAACACGCATCGTTACAACAGCACGACCGGAGAAGATATTAACCTTATTCTGTTAATTCACTCTGGAGCTTGAATTGCAGTACACTATGCAGGGTGTTTCCGCAAGAGCGTGGAAAAACGTAACTGAACAATTTGAGGTAGGAAACCTGGGGTCGGACAACCCAGCTTAAGGAGGTTTGGAAGTAAACTTAGACAGTAAATTGCTGTTTTCTAGCTTATTTAAAGCTAACATGTGTACAACTTTATAGAGTACTGCGCTGTTTATTTACCTGCTCATTCTTTGTCGGCACTGTAGGCGACATTCTCATTGGGCCATACCTTCTAGCGGGACAATGGCGCCAGCTACAGCGATAGATAGCTTCATATAGTAATAAAGATTGCCGTGTCGAATCTTTTATTTTCATCTGTATAACTTATGTTCTTGTTGGGTTTCCTCCGTGACGTTTCAATTTTTAATGTATCCGGTGGTGAATTTTGATTTATAATTTCTCTTGGTAAATTTAGTACTCCTTGTGACATACTGCTTAGAAAAGTGGTGTAGTAGTTGAAAGACCGGTATTGTACTCGGGAGAGGCTGTATGCGGATATCCGTTCGGGTGCCTGGGTTTATAATTTTTAATTGGAAATCCCAAAATCATCTCAAGCAAACGCCAGTGAATGATATGTGATTAGTGTGATTCTCACTTCTCCTCCCTTAGTGGATTGTTAAGACATAAGCTTCCCTCCGTCTGATAGAACGGGAGTAGGTAGGTGGGAGTGGGGATCTGCGTGTTTGTTTGCATCTGCTTCTAGAACTAACCGTGAAGGTCACACAGGGAAGTGCAATAAGTCAAGCTTAATGAACCGATGGAGAGTATTTTACTTGCGGACTGCTTGCCCGAAAGTCGAAATGGATGACGACGATCGCTCTTCATTTATGAGCCTCACCTCATTCTTTTTCGTTTGTCGTAAATTTCCTTTTTACGCCTCCTGGAAAATAAGCAGACTGCGTAAAACATGCAACAGAAGAAACGCACTTTTCAGTAATATACGAGAAATCCGACTATGACCTTTTTTCTCTCTTTTTTGCGTATTCATTTCATCAAAACTGTGCAGCCTTCGTAACGATTGTCACAAAAATAAGACGTCGAATTGTTGCACATGTGTGCGCCACGTCGCTTACGCTTCTAGTATCGCACTCTCCCTTAACTAAGACCACCCTTAGCTGAATGTCAATTATCAACACCTCAAAATAGTATATCTTCCGATTTTAATACACGCAACGAAATAGCAAGAAACCTGAGGTGTGTCAGTACATCTAGAGCGAAAAAAACTAGTAACGTGATGATACTACTCAGTTGAAACAAAAAAAAAAAAAAAGAACACCCGTTGACGATATCGTCATCGAAGTGGTGCAACAGACTACAATTTCTTCGGTGGATAGGTTTCTGCCAAATTGTCAAAACGACACACGTTCAACAACCACATGTGAAAGGCACGCTAAAAGGAACTACAATTATTTAATGAAACGGGAGATACCATGGCTAATAGAACAAGTGTGATCAATCATGCGAGAAGCAGACAATTATACGTGCCTTTATAAAATAACGCCGCAGTTAACATAATGGTTTTGGAGCAGCCGCTAAACTAATAAGGAATGCGGTGTACCATTAGCTGACTGCCTTAAAGTGATTAGCTAAATCCTTTTAGATTCAATGGAATAATTGAGAATAGAGTACTTCATTAATACCGGCTTATAAGTCCCGACGGAAACGTAAGAAAGTGGTACTTGAGGGAAAATCTTTCACCAATCAAAACGCCATGCGTACTCTTCGCTAAGTCAAATGTGTGCGCAAATGTAGGACGATATATAAAAACTAAATGTAACACATCATTGAAGAAGCAAATATATTAATTCTAGGTAGTGTTACTACAACGAAACTCATCCACTGAAACCATGAGGCATTGGAAGTGATATATTTAATGAGAGTGGATATGACTGTAGAGACGACATTTACTTTACTTGAAGGATGACTGGGATCTGAAGGTTCTGCCTAGAATACTAATATATGACAAACCAATATGAATGAGAGTAGGCTAGAAATGGGACAAGGGCACTAAGAATGGCAGAACGATAGTAATTGAAAATTTTTGTGTATCAGTAAATTCACTCTAGTTGCTTATACGAGAACGATGTAAAAATCTAAAGAAAGCACAGGTCGGTAGTTGAGGACACACGTCTGGTTAAAAGTCAATAATCAGAGGTTTTACAAAATAATCATCAGGTAATGAGGCCTCGTGGGTGGTGGAACAATTATCAGAAGTAATTCTGAAAGAGGAACTTCTACTCCTGTAACCATTGACAATAGAAGAATTAAGTTGGTATTTTATTTAATCAATTTATTTTTACAGAAGCACTGCGATTAGAGATTGACCTCCCTGTAAAATGCTAAGTCATTTAACAGGCTGTGGGAAATATTTAAAATTCTGTATGGATGAAAGTGCGTTCTTTGGATGTGAAAGACGTCGCATGTTCTTCTAGTGGCAAAAGCCACGAAGAACGATACGTAAGTTGCATCGTATCAAGAGATATCACTTCACAGACTGGATTTGTTGAAGGTAAACATTACATAGAAGAGCCCGTAAATTTGACAGCAACCATACTCTCAGGCCTCTTTGCGGTTTACAAAGTAATTGAAAAAGGCACTGTGGCGTTGGCTCATTGTCTACATCCTTTTCACTAGAGTCTTGAAGCTAAAATCTGGGTACTCATTGATTATTATATACAAATATAAACTTTTTGGAAGAAAACATGTTAATAGAGGGTCATCTCAGGGACCAATAATAGCCATCCATCTCAACACATACCATGACATGTTAAGCGAAATTATTCGTATAACACGGTATACCGATGACCCGTGCACATAAACAGAAAACCTTCTATCAGAGTAATACATTACAAAAAACAGCAATGGTAGTTGTATGTGACACGTGCCGTTGCTCTTTGATTCCCCTGCTCATGCCCATTTCCCGTGTGTAAATTTTCGTAATAACTTCATATTACTCAGGAGCGAATCAGTGATTCGTTTTTGGGTGTAGAAAAATTTCCGCTACCAGTCACAATAAAGGGTCCTTTATTTGTCACACAACAGGTTTCAAGCTTGCGCCCATCTTCAGGTGTCTATACATTCATGTACATGTTTATATGCTGGAGATCAGTGTATGGTACAACTGAGAAGATTGAGAAACTAGCTAAAGGCCTCAGCAGCATGCACAGCAACATCAACTTCACTGTAGAACATCAAGCAGATGAAGGCAACATTTTTCTTGATCTTAAAATATCTAATGTAAACAACAAACATGCCTTCCAGATTTACAGAAAAGCCACCACTAGTGACGTCGTCATTAACAACTCCTCATGTCATCCAGTACAAGACATAACGGTATTCTTCAGGTCCACACTTAATTGTATACATAAAATCCCACTCAGCCCCCAAGATGAACTAAAAGAAATTAACATTATCAAATAAATTGCACGTAGAAATGGACACAACCCAGATGTAAGTGATAAACTTAACAACAAAATTAAAAAGAAACAATGGACACCTACTAAATCAGATTCACAAGAAGGAAAAAAAACTTTCGCCCGCATACCCTTTGTAGGAAAAATGTCGTACCAAATTGCCAACCTCTTTCGGAAAAATGGTACTCAAATTCCTTTCGGCGCTAACAACAAGCTACCACAGCACATCATCCACAACAGAAAGACAAATAACCAATGCCACCACAAATCAAGTAATTACAAACTCTTATGTGTCAATTGCCCACAATTCTACATAGGCCAAACTGGAATTCGTTCCACTATAAGATTCCGTGAGGATGTGGATGCCTTCCGGTTGAATAACTTTGATAAATCCACCTTTGCAATGCATCTAAAAGACCATGGTCACTCAGCCACAGCCACTACAGCAACCTACAAATACTACACACTGTGAACAAAGGAAAGGAAATGAATCTACTCGAAGAGCTAGAAATTTGTATCCACAGCTCTAACTCACCAGACCTTATTCTCAACGAACAAGTGGAGCTGGCAAACAAGTCTTATCTACACATATTTAATGAAAAAATTCTAAAACAAAAACCTAATTATCCTCTGATATAGTAACAAAGTAATATTCTACGGAAATTCGATATAGCAGTCATACAACAGTTCAAGTGTCATTATCGTAATTGGTAATAGTCACATTGTAAACACAAGCTGAAACTTTCACTGTATAGTTTGTAATAGCTTTCAAAATTTCATGTGTGTAACATCATTGTACTTCCTAGATCTATGTCCTCTGACAACGGTGTGGCTAAAAACAGTTCTAGCTGTCATTTTTTAATCTGTGAAAGCTTTTAGTAGTTTCATATATATAAAGATATTGTACTTCCTAGTTCTAAGTTCATAATCTGTAAAAGAAAAACTTGGCAATCTATAATAGCTTTACAAGTTTCTGCACTACTGACCATTAAAATCGCTACACCAAGAAGAAATGAAGATGATAAGCGGGTATCCACTGGACAAATATATAATACTAGACCTGACATGTGATTACATGTTCAATCATTTGGGTGTATAGATCCTGAGAAATCAATACCCAGAACAACCACCTCTGGCTGTAATAACGGCCTTGATACACATGGGTATTGAGTTTGACTCAAGCTCTGTTTCTTGGATTGCGTGTACAGGTACAGCTGCCCATGCAGCTTCAACACGATACCTCAGTTCGTCAGGAGTAGTTACTGGCGTATTCTGACGAGCCATTTGTCGGCCATCATTCAGCAGGCGTTTTCAATTGGTGAGAGATCTGGAGAATATGCTGGCCAGGGCAGCAGCCGAACATTTTTTGTGTCCAGAAAAGCATGTACAGGACCTGCAACATGCGGTCGTGCATTATCCTGCTGAAATGTAGGGTTTCGCAGGGATCGAATGAAGGTTAGAGACACGGGTCGTAACACATCTCAAATGTAACGTCCAGAGTTCAAAATGCCGTCAATGTGAACAAGAGGTGACCAAGACGTGTAACCAATGTCACCCATACCATCACACCGGGTGATACGCCAGTATGACAAATACATGCTTCCAATGTGCAATCACCGCGATGTCGCCAAACACGGATGCGACCATCGTGTTACTGTAAACAGAACCTGGATTCATCTGAAAAAATGACGTTTTACCATTCGTGCACCCAGGTTCGTCGTTGAGTATACCATCGCAGTCGCTCCTGTCTGTGATGCAGCGTCAAGGGTAACCGCACCCATGGTCTTCGAGCTGATAGTCCATGCTGCTGCAAACGTCGTCGAACTGTTCGTGTAGATGTTTGTTGTCTTGCAAACATCCCTATCTGTTGACTCAGGGATCGAGATGTGGCTGCACGATCCGTCACAGCAATGCAAATAAGATGCCTGTCATGTCGATTGCTAGTGATACGTGGCCGTTGGGATCCAGCACGGCGTTCCGAATTACCCTCCTGAACGCATCGATTCCATATTCTGTTAACAGTCATTGGCTCTCGACCAACGCGAGCAGCAATGTCGCGATACGATAAACCGCAATCGCGATAGGCTACAATCCGACCTTTATCAAAGTCGGAAACGTGATGGTACGCATTTCTCCTCCTTACACGAGGCATCACAACAACGTTTCACCAGGCAACGCCGATCAACTGCTGTTTGTGTATGAGAAATCGGTTGGAAACTTTCCTCATGTCAGCACGTTGTAGGTGTCGCCACCGGCGCCAACCTTGCGTGAACGCCGTGAAAAGCTGATCATTTGCATATCATAGCATCTTCCTCCTGTCGGTTAAATTTCGCGTCTGTAGCACGTCATCTTCGCGGTGTAGCAATTTTAATGGTCAGTAGTGTAAATGTGAAACACCCTTGCACTTCTTGTGGCTAAGTTCTTTGACCATAACTCACATGTTTCTGTATGAGCAACTTCTTTACACCTGCTACGTCCAAGTTCTTGAACCACAGCCCACACGTTTGTATGTAAACACAGTGTATTTCACGAGTGCACGTCGTAATAGTGAAACATGCAGCTAAATTTTATGAAACTAAAATATGGACGTGAAAATGATAATAAATGTGTAACTAAGTGGAGAAACGGTCACCAGAGCGTAACTTCCATAATGATGCTTCAGCTTTATGTAAGTACAGATATATTTTTGACAAATGCTGCCTTGCACTTACAATTGTCCCACTTGCATCTATTTAGTCACCAGCAAATAATTTTTTGTATTTATACAGTGATCTACAGCATATAAACATGTACATGAATGTATAAACACTTGAAGATGGGCACAAGTCTGAAACCGGTCGTGTGACAAATAAATAACCTTTTATGTTGACTGGTAGCGGAAATTTTTCTACACCCTATAAAGGAACGGTCACGGTGTTCAACAGCATCCACTATGGATAAAATTCATATGATTCGTTTATGATAATATCAACTGTAAATTGCAAGTTTAGTGCTGCAGTTAGTATCAAAATGAGGACAATGATGTGGATTAAATTCAGTTTATAGGCACAGAAGCAGCAATATTCAGAGTGTAATACGGGAGCCACGTTCCCTTTTCGTCTGAACCTTCGCGAGGAATAACATAGATGATGGCGGCCAGGGGGTTGTAAAGCGGTAACGTGAGCGGAAGAAATCCCTCGAAGAGCTTCCAGCATGGCCCATCGATCTTCTAGAAGATTGACCTGCTTAAGCTGCCTGCTTAGAGAAGAGTAAATCGCAGACCGGAGAGATAAACACATCCAGTTCTCTGAAATGGGGACGATGTTGCGTTAATAATCACAACATTTTTAAGATAGACATAACAAAATTTTATATGAGAATGCAGGCTTTCTCGGCGAATCTTGAGGATAAATTCTGCTCGGGTTGACAGCCGAGTCAATGCGTTGTTCTCCAGCCACGTTTCAGCAAGTTTCTTACTTGCCATCTTCAGGCGAAGTGTCGGGTTCACGTCTCGTCCGAGTCTTTATAGCCGCTGGACCACGGGCATCTCTGCATTCCTTGGCGCGGGTCGGGCCAATCAGGCGGGAGCGGAATAGCCGGGCGGCGCGTGGTGGTGATGGTGGGGGGGGGGGGGGGGGAGGAAGCCGCAGACGCCGGGTCCTGGCGTCTCGTCTCGGTGCGGCCTGTTTATTCCATACGCCGCCACCGACCTACCTCCATCGGAGCGCTCTCGTCTCATTCTTGATAATGTTGTATTCCACGCGCTGCTGAGTTGGAAGCCACTGTCCCGATTGACCAGGTTGTCACTAACCCGTATCTCCACTGCCTCTTTAATAATTTCAAAACCTAAAAAAATTCTCTGCTCATGTCAAAAGTGTCATCTGCCTCAAACGTACTTTAAAAAATCCAAATACATCATTCAAAGCTCTCATAGTATCACAATGGTTCCTAAAAAATATGAACATTTCACAAAGTACAGACAAAATACAATATCATAAGTGTGAAGTTATCCAACCGTGTAATTGCATAAACATGTGTCACTGACGTAGTAAAAAAAATGTTCGTCTCTCCCAGTTAAATGATCAGATAGCTGTGTAATTTATGTGTTAGAGAAATATGGTACTGATGTATAAAGTTGTATAAGCAAATACCATATTAGCCACTGCTCCTTGTGTTTGCCAGACACATGGTACACAAAGTAAGAGTGTACCCCCCTGAGGATTAATGTATTTATACCCTCAGGTGTTACAGATTACAGCAATGGAATTAAATGTGTCAGGGAAAACCTTTTTATCATTGTAATTCAAAAATCATTAAAAAGAAATGTTTTAAGTACGTAAGTAATCATTCAAATACGTGTCCATTAGCTCTAAATGTACGTCTTGCTGTAAGATAATTCTGTGGAACTGTCGTAGTTATCGTCCTCCGAAATCTAAGTTCTACAGAAGTCAATGTACTTACCTCATGATAAACAAAAGTGAAATGCTTTGCGTATAGATATCTAAGTTATTACGCTTATTGCCGTGATGAAGAAAGTACTGTGCTGTAATGTATTGTTGTGCTACAGAAAAGGCTGCCTCCTTGTAGCTATACTACAAAAGTTACTACTAAAACATGTTTTAGTTTCCAGAAGAATTCAGAAAAACAGTGCAAATATAAAACAGATAAACCGCAAAAGCAACATTGTAAATTGTCATTTATTAGTAGCGTCGTGATAAAATCGTGTAGCTGTCACATAAACTAACCACTGTGTCATCTGGTATCTCACAGAAAGTACTTTAAATCCAGAATGTATTTTCAAGTAAACCAAAATGTTGCATTAAAATCTCATTAGCAGTACTGGTAAATGTTCTAAGTATGTGAGCCTTATAGTCGTTACGTAATCGTGCAACTAACAAGCAAGAATGTACACACACAATAACACTGTGTCGTCTGTTCACAATAACAATGCATTCGGAATTTCTGTTTAAATAAGTTCTCTTGGTTCTTGACTGGATATTTAACTTCAAACATTGTTGCATGTTAACAGATTCTAAGTCTGACAAAGCATACTAGTAATGAAAAGTGAAAAGTTATATGGCAAAGACAAAGTTAAAAAGCAGATTATCTTTTAATAAACGGTTTTACATGTGAAATGTGGTGTAAACCTTTACTCTTCCTAGTACGCAGAGTTTCAACTTCAACGCAATTATCATGTGGTATACATCGGTAAAGAACACTGGAGTTTTCTCAATGTTATCGTCTATGTTATTTTTTGCCGAGCCAGACGCCGCACGTGGCTGCCTGCGGTGCGAGTCATTGTCTGTCTCTTTGTTGGCGCGCATCGTTATTGGGATTAGGAGACCTAACTTCTACAAATTCACCTTGTCGAGAGGGCCCTACCCTGTTTGAAGCTCACCAGTTCTGATGCAATTCAGGTCTGTCGTTACGATTATATCGTCTGTCGTCATGTCGGTAGTTCCTGTAGTTTCTTTCTTGTCGGTTAAGTGGTGGAGAACTTCTCCCTGAATTATCACTGCGCGGTGGACCGTTGCGTCTGACGTTATTCTGCCTCCCGTGATAATAATAGTTCTGGTTGCCATATTGTCTGTTTCTATGATTGTCTGTGTAATATTCATTACTACGGAAATGCGATATTTCTCTTTAACTACTATTCTGCCAACGTTTGGCATACGAGTGGTGTCTGTTTTGGTCACGATTTGCGTTGCAAGAATAGCCTTGTCGTGTCCAGTTATTATTTCGTTCATCGCAGAATTGCGACAGATGTTACCTGTAATTGTTGTGTTCCTGTTTTCGCGTTCCGCGATTGTCAGTGTCAATTTATAATTCTTGTAAGAGTCCCTGGAAAGCTTCAATGTCGTCTTTGCAACGTCCTGCCAAAATAATATGTCGTAAATGTTCAGGTAATTTGACTAAGCAAATGAGAATGCGTTCTGAGGGGTTGTATGGGTTTGACAGGTACTGATTGTTGTGCAACATGTCTTCAAAATATTTCATAAGACTGGAGAATTCAGATTGTTCGAAATGTTTCATCATTATGATGCTATGTTTTACTCGGTCTTGAGTAGCTTGAGACCAATATGCTGAGAGGAAGGCATGATAAAATTCTCCTTCGCTGTGACAATCGTGAACGACCGATCGCACGTTTACAGCTGGTTCATTTCCTAACTAGCCACACATAAATTCTAATCTGTGCTCTAATGACCAGTTGGGAGAAAACAATGAGAGAATTGATGGAGCCACGCTTGTGGATGAATGTCGTTGCCAGAATTCTTAAATGTTTTGAATTTACGTGTAGTAATGAACAGCTTATAGTAAAAATCATCGTGTCGGCGAGTCGCACATCGTTCATTATTACTTCGTTTCGGCGGTTCCATCTCAAAATCCAATGCACCTTGCCAATTTCTTTCATAATTTCCGAAGTGTCCTATGTTATTATTTTGTGGTTGTTCCGTATTTCTATGTGCCTTTTCCCGTGCTGGAGCGCGAGTGTCCTCTGAAAAATGTAATTCTTGTATTAATTGAGCTAACTGATCTTGTACTTCCCGGATTTCTCTTTTGTACTGCGTATTGATTTGATTTTGACTTTGTTTGAATTTTCTAATTTCTTCATACTCTTCAGTGTCAGTGAAGGCTACAGGTCTTGGGTCATTCAGATCATCATCTACCTTTGTAGATAAATTAGTGAACTGATGTGAAAGTTCGGCTACTTCATTCGATAGTGAACACATTTTTTCAGTGTGTTTTTCTGAACCGAGTTTCAGAGTGTCCATTTGTGTTGAAATCGTATCTACTGTGTACTTTAAGTTTTCCTGAGTTTTTGCTAGTTGCGTAACCGAA
Source organism: Schistocerca gregaria (assembly GCF_023897955.1). NCBI lineage: Eukaryota > Metazoa > Arthropoda > Insecta > Orthoptera > Acrididae > Schistocerca > Schistocerca gregaria. The sequence goes on from NC_064926.1 coordinate 50,996,254, forward strand.
TCGGTAGATGAAACTGAGTCAATTTTAGCTTGCAAGGTCTCATGATTTTCATGAACAATAGTTTGCAGTTCTTTTATGGCTGCTTCGTGATTCGGTAATGCATTTTCATGACGCGAAAAAATAGGTTGGAAATGCTCACAAATTTGTGTTTTTACGTTATTACAGATTTTTTGACATTTCGATTCGATTTTATGTAACTCAGTAGTTAAATCTTCACGTGTTTGTTCAAGCTTATGTTCTACTGAATCTAACGTTTGAAGCTTTTGTTCCATTGTGTCTAACTTTTGAAGCTTTTGTTCCCTTGTGTCTAGCTTTTGAAGATTTTGTCCCATTTGTTTCTGGTTTTGTTCAAGCATTGTGTCTAACTTTTATAGCCTTTGTCCCATTTGTTGCATTAACTGTAATAACAGTGCACTGGTGTCTGAAACATGTTCCTCAGTGCTATTCAGCAATGCATTTGAACCGGCAATATTTGCATTTTGAAAAGCAGAAAATGTGTCTTGATTTATCTGAGAAAACGTTGAGGACGCAAAACCTGAATCTACAGTATTTGCAAGATTGTGTCCTGTGATTTCGGAATCCTGAGGCGAGCTGTTGCCGACCGATCGATCGATAATGCTTCCCTGTTCACTAATTGTTTCACTGCCTACACCATTATTTGCAGCCCGCTCCATTTCCCTCTGCACTATTACCAAATTACTACTTTCAACGTTAGTGAATTCATTACATGGTGACGCTAACACACCGCTTTCGTCTTCACTGTCATTTCTCAGTTTACTTTGGAGCCTAGTATTACGTTTTTCACACGCCATTATTGTCACAATATTTCACACGATAACACAGAAAAGCACAATTTGAAGAGCAAAAATAAGAGGACACATTAACATAGCACTGAAAATAATATCTAGTTAATTGCAGGCGCAGCTGTGAAATACTTGGTGCAAATTTACATGCGTGCCACACCTGTTTCACTGTACGACAATGAATGACTACAACTACAAAGGAGATTCTCTCTACAATTACTGTACGACAATGAATGACTACAACTACAAAGGAGATTCTCTCTACAATTACGCGCTAGAAATAAACAAAAGGTACACCTATTTACACAAACACCAAGAAAAAATCAGAAGATTCCAGTGAGGTATCCTCGGCTAAGGGTCGACATATGAAAGGTCCCCTTAGAAAAAATTTACATTACTGTGCTTAAACTGACACACAATATTTTTAGCGCAACGCAATCTGACTTTCAAAAATCCCTACAAAAGAATGGCCCTGACTAACATTAACCTATACGTTTCACAAATCACTTACCTCACAAAAATCTTGGTTACTCGAACTACTGCAATACAGCGAGCGCCACTACTGAGAGCTAAATAAAAGATTCAAACTACAGAAGGCACTAACTACGGATAGGCATAGTTAGCAAATGAAAGATTTTTATAGAGAACAAACAATGTATTTACCTTAATAGTCATCAAAAGTCATAATATACACTCCTGGAAATTGAAATAAGAAAACACCGTGAATTCATTGTCCCAGGAAGGGGAAACTTTATTGACACATTCCTGGGGTCAGATACATCACATGATCACACTGACAGAACCACAGGCACATAGACACAGGAAACAGAGCATCCACAATGTCGGCACTAGTACATTGTATATCCACCTTTCGCAGCAATGCAGGCTGCTATTCTCCCGTGGAGACGATCGTAGAGATGCTGGATGTAGTCCTGTGGAATGGCTTGCCATGCCATTTCCACCTGGCGCCTCAGTTGGACCATCGTTCGTGCTGGACGTGCAGATCGCGTGAGACGACGCTTCATCCAGTCCCAAACATGCTCAATGGGGGACAGATCCGGAGATCTTGCTGGCCAAGGTAGTTGACTTACACCTTCTAGAGCACGTTGGGTGGCACGGGATACATGCGGACGTGCATTGTCCTGTTGAAACAGAAAGTTCCCTTGCCGGTCTAGGAATGGTAGAACGATGGGTTCGATGACAGTTTGGATGTACCGTGCACTATTCAGTGGCCCCTCGACGAACACCAGAGGTGTACGGCCAGTGTAGGAGATCGCTCCCCACACCAGGATGCCGGGTGTTGGCCCTGTGTGCCTCGGTCGTATGCAGTCCTGATTGTGGTGCTCACCTGCACGGCGCCAAACACGCATACAACCATCATTGGCACCAAGGCAGAAGCGACTCTCATCGCTGAAGACGATATGTCTCCATTCGTCCCTCCATTCACGCCTGTCGCGACACAACTGGAGGCGGGCTGCACGATGTTGGGACGTGAGCGGAAGATGGCCTAACGGTGTGCGGGACCGTAGCCCAGCTTCATGTAGACGGTTGCGAATGGTCCTCGCCGATACCCCAGGAGCAACAGTGCCCCTAATTGGCTGGGAAGTGGCGGTGCGGTCTCCTACGGCACTGCGTAGGATCCTACGGTCTTGGCGTGGATCCGTGCGTCGCTGCGGCCCGGTCCCAGGTCGATGGGCACGTGCACCTTCCGCCGACCACTGGCGACAACATCGATGTACTGTGGAGACCTCACGCCCCACGTGTTGAGCAATTCAGCGGTACGTCCACCTGGCCTCCCGCATGCCCACTATACGCCCTCACTCAAAGTCCATCAACTGCACATACGGTTCACGTCCACGCTGTCGCGCATGCTGCCAGTGTTAAAGACTGCGATGGAGCTCCGTATGCCACGGCAAACTGGCTGACACTGACGGCGGCGGTGCACAAATGCTGCGCAGCTAGCGCCATTCGACGGCCAACACCGCGGTTCCTGGTGTGTCCGCTGTGCCGTGCGTGTGATCATTGCTTGTACAGCCCTCTCGCAGTGTCCGGAGCAGGTATGGTGGGTCTGACAGACCGGTGTCAATGTGTTCTTTTTTCCATTTCCAGGAGTGTATATAGCAGATCATGACATCCAGTCTTACAAATTTCAAAACTCCGTCATCTCTCTCCCCACATCCACCACTGCTGGCGGCTCACCTCCAACTGCACAACGCTATGCGCTGTTAACAGCCAACTGCCCAACACTACAATGGCCAACAACAACGCAAACCAGCCACAGACTGCACACAGCACAGCCAGTGATTTTCATACAGAGCGCTACGTGGCGTTACCAATAAAAAAAAACCTAAACAGCTTACTTACACTATCATTAGCTCCTAGTCATGGTGCACCAGGCACTATCAACCTCTTAGGCATACACCTCTTTCACAATGTGGACCTTGACATTCACGATTCCAACCCCACTGACAATGCCCACCTGAAACCTCTCTGCTCAGACTTTACAGAAGTCTTCACTGATCCCACCTCGGGGATCAGTGATTTTACAGTGCATAATGCCCTCCTAGTATCCACAGCCACAAAATTCCATAAGGCTAGGCTCTGTGACAAGCTTCGACAGTAGCTCCAGCGACTCTAGGATGAAGGCATTGTGTCCTTGGTATGCAACAGCCAGTAGACCTCCCCACAGTCGTCAATGAGAAGCCCAACAGGGCACTGTGCATATGTAGTGACATCGGGTCCAGCCATCTATCGACACGTATCCTATTCCAAAGGTGCAGGAGGCCATTACTCACATCTCCAGTGGCAGGGTATTTGTTAATATCGACATCAGGAATATGTATCTCCAGCTTCCGCTGGATACAGAAGACTAACAGGTTTCCTTTGGGACTTACGGTGTGTTGGCGATTTTTCAGTAGTACCTTGGACACCTTATGCACCAGATCCAGGGCATGTCGAGTTATTTGGACGACATCATTGTGGGCATAAAAGAAAGATATTACTTGGCCCACAGCCCCCGTGGTCTTTGCACAGTTCCTCAGTGAGTTAACCTCAAGTGTAATAAGATTCAAATGGCGCTGAGTACTATGGGACTTAACTTCTGAGGTCATCAGTCCCCTAGAACTTAGAGCTACTTAAACCTAACTAACCCAAGGACATCACACACATCCATGCCCGAGGCAGGATTCGAAGCTGCGACCGTAGTGGATGTGCGGTTCCAGACTGCAGCGCCTAGAACTGCTCGGACACCCCGGCCGGCTGTAATAAGGGGAAGTGTTGCTTTTTCATTTCCAGCATCACATCCTTCACAAAAATATCAGCTGTAACTTGACCCAGAAGTGAGAGGTGGAATGATATGAAGCAAGCTCTCCTCTACTCCACCAAACCACTCTGCTGGCAGCAGACGCCTCTCACTATGGCATGAGGGCGTTGTATCCCATGTCACTAACAGGAGTCAATGACCTATTGCATTTATACCCAAGACCTAGTCTGTAGCCAACACAGTCACAGTCAAATTAAAAAAATGAAGCTCTGACCATTATATTTGGTATCAAAAAAATTCCACACTCTTTGGACTGACCACAAACTATTACTCCCTCCATGTCACTAGTCTGCTCCTGTTCCAACATGGATGGGGGCATCACCCTCAATGATGGGTAGTGTTTATGTCTATCTATGACTATGATATTCAGTTCTGTTCTACATCTCATCATGATAATTTGAGTCATCTCTCACATTTGCCTCTAGGACAGGTTTAGTCCTTCAGTGTCGATCTGGAGGTCTGCTTCCATCTGGAAAATTGTGACAGAGTGTCATTCAGCACAACTGACGACCCATTGCTCCATACGATTTTCCATCTGCTACGATAAGGTTGGCTCCAGGATCGTCAATTCCTTCAACATCTGGAGATCCAGGATACTGGCATCGCTTTCATGAGCTTTCTACAGTCAGCAAGGTACTCTTGATCTAGGAGGATGATGGCCGCATCAAGGTAATCACCCCTATCAACGAGATACCTTGCCCTTACTGCATGTTGGATATTGGAGAATGGTCCTCATGAAATTCCTAGCCCATCAGCATCTGTCTTGGACGGTAACAGATATTGCCATCACCTGCATGGTCAAGGTCTGCCCTGCCAATTAGAGCAAGCAAGCCACTCCACTTCATTGCTTTTTTGCATTTCCAGTGAGCACCTTGGTCTTAGCAATGTCTGGACTTCCCCGGGGGCATTCTTGGATCACAAGTTCCTGATCATTATTGATGTAGACACTGGTTTTCCTTATGTTTCCTGAATATCCAACATGTTCACTAGGCACACCGATGCTTCTGTATACCACCGTCACTGAAACTGGCCCCAGTTTAGTTCTGCTGAATTTACCAACTTCTGTGACTCCAATGGCATCAAGCGTACCCACATGACACCAATCCAGCAAGTCTCTAATTGATTGGCTCAACCGTTTTCTCGTATGTTTAGAACGCAGATTTCCAAATTCCATTAACATCTTCTCTCAGAGGAAGCTCTTACCCAGTTTCCTACTCCTTACTGCTAGAGCCCTCAGGATGGGTCAACCACAGCTGAGAAAACTTCAGGCTTCATCCATTGCAACTCCTTTTCCCTCATTCTTTCAGTGGTCTGCCAGCTGCAGGTTAACTTTCCTTGATCGGGTATGGTTCCCTGCTGTTTTCTGAAGGCTCTCAGAATAAGCTCCCAGCCATCATTTCCTTTCTTTTTGGACGTTTTACGGAAGAAGTAAGGGTTTCAGATGGTATCATTTGCAGTAACACATTAACTCGCCATGACCTCTATGTTTCACTAGTTTACCTTGCTCTTTTGTTCCAGAAATGAAAGCTGCTCAGACTGCTCTCGTGTGTGATGCATGCAAGTCAGTCAAAGCCGCTGGTGCCTCCTCTAGAGAATTTACCCAAGAACCTGGCAGCGCAGTCAGCTCTGCCTCCTTGCCCATCACCACGGTCGCCAGCCAACCAAACCTGCACAGAGTTGTGACGCATGTCTACAATCTCTCCTCTATGGTGAAGGGAGGAATGAACGTATGCTATGTAATGGGTTTATGCCTACTCTATCGGCAACTCACATTATATCCGAGTTACACAGGCAGTCGTCTTCTTAGCAGCCAACCCAAGAGGGTGTCACGGCAAACACAGTCATCCGACGGCAGTCTAAGCGCCGTCAGAGGTCGCTGGTCGCACAAACATTTTTGTTATATTGGCCACCTGGCAGGAGGTAGGACAACCTATAACCTAGTGTCCAGTACCGTACGTAGGCCACTTCTTAGGCTTGAGAAACCAGTTCACAGAGGGTAGCCTTCCTGGGTCAGGAGCCGAATGCAGTCTGACTTTATCCATCATGAACTCACTCCAGAGCCATTGATAAGCTGTCACCACTGACTACGTCATTCTTCGCACCCCAAAATCTCTGACATGGGCCTTCCAGAAGACGTTGAGACCCCAACGTGGTGACAGACAAGTGGACTGTTCGAGCAACAAATATGCCGGGAGAAACTGAAGAATCATATCATATACCTTTACGGGGAGGAGATGTATCGCATCATGAAGAAACTCGACAAGCTGCGCCACCGAAGATGCCGTTTGTTGAGTGCTCTTGCATTCCTGAAGAGATGTCGTACCGAGCAGATTGTGCCGAACTTTGCTAAGGCCACGTACCACATCGATTCTGCAGCAGCCAAGAGGATTAAAGAAGACTCTCAGCAAGAAGTACGAACTGGCGAATAGGACGGATGAAGCAAACACATCGACGCTACGAAAGATTCCGACGCCCACGTCTTCGCGACCGCTGGCGCGGGCGCGGACGGTGGTGGCCCCCCAGGGGGGGGGGGGGTGTTTAAATCGGCCGTCCGCCCTCAGGAGCTCAGTTCGTCAGCGCACCTGACGATGGCGACAAGTCTGATCGCCGAAATATTGTGCCCATTGTACATTATAAACCGGCAGTATACCCGTGGACTGTTCGAGCAAGATTTATTTTGTTTATGACTGCTTTCAAACTGACTTCAGTGGAGGACTAACTTGATTGAAATAAACTTTGAATTCATTGTATACCTAGGCCTTCTTTTTTGACCGCCTGAGCTGCATACTTTAATAGCATTCTGAAGTATATGCACATCTGGCAGTTGAAGAATGATTATTCACAAATGTACTGTCGAATGTTCTCTGAATAGGTGGCTCGTAAAGGGGAACGATGATGGTGTTGGTAACAGAAGTGGTATCGCTGATATTTACATAATATTTATTTCTCTGTTCCATTTACAATTTGAAACACCTTCTTCACTGACAGCTGGCAGGCTTTCGGCATGTCTGAACGAAAAATTTCGTTCACATGGAAAATTAATGAAAAGCTTATTATTGGCGCCTGCTTTTTCTTCTTCTTTGGCAACGGCTTTTCTGTTTCATTGCATTGTCTTCCTGTGATGTCACTGTCTATGTCATCATTTGTAATGGTTGCTGTCAACTTCCGTCATTTGGAATGAAAAATGCCATGTGGCTTTTTATGCCCATGCGGGGGGGGGGGGGGGGGGGGGGCTGCGGTTACTGCTGGCAGTAACTAATACTTCCAGCTTCTGTTATACAATTCCTCTGCAGCAATCCTCCTTATTTCTTTCTTCAACTTTTACTCATTTAGTCTGTATGAGTGTTATGATACAGCACTATGTTCTCCCGTACTAACTGTAAGAGGTATTCCATCATTAAATGTTTTGTATATGACCAACGACATATAATTAGTGCTGTAGACAAGCACATCCCTGCCGAAAGCTAAGTTCTGGCAGAGAGCAGTCTGAAGAAGAAGCTGACAGACAGGCAGACAAACAGGTGTCACAGGGACAGAGGGAAACATGTTCGGCCGGCCAGAGTGGCCGTGCGGTTCTAGGCGCTACAGTCTGGAACCGAACGACCCCTACGACCGCAGGTTCGAATCCTGCCTCGGGCATGGATGTGTGTGATGTCCTTAGGTTAGTTAGGTTAAATTAGTTCTAAGTTCTAGGCGACTAATGACCTAAGAAATTAAGTCGCATAGTGCTCAGAGCCAAACCTGTTCGGACAGATTGGCGAAGGCCTGCCCTGTTTGGCTCCCTGCGCTGCCCTTCTGCTGGGTGCTGTTGGGGCACCGAGTTCGAGTGTGTGTTTTGAAATGGCGGGTACAGTCTACTTTCTCTCTGTTCTGTCTCTGCAGTGTGCCTCGGACGTAAGGTACCGAGCAGATTACTCATTTTAAATATAACCAATAACCAACACGTATTTCCATGTACCGAAGGAACCTCTTATGTTGTTCAATGTTTCTGTTTTATGAAGATACTAATTCTTCGGCAGAGAGATGAAAATGTTATGTTGGTTTGTTAATTAAAGATCCGTGTCGGCTCTAGTTCATTTTATCTCTGCCTTCCCGGTTCCCTATTTCACTGGTGCCTCGATACGCTCCGGGAATTTAACTTGCAGTTGTCGTAGATGACCGCTGGCTCAGAGAGTTTGAAACAGGCCGACAGTGAGTTGTGAGGTGAGAGGGGTGTGGAGGACCGCAGCTTAATTGTATCAAGCGTGAGTTTTAGCCCATAAGGGTTCCTTCGCCTGTTACTTCCGTTTGTGCCGAGATCGACTTGTCATTCCTTTGGGTAGTGGCCATCACATTGCTGTACGAACGGTGTCTTCTTTCAGCCTTCAGTGGATTTTCATGTCCACTGGGCGGACTTAGACGCTTGCAGTTTTTCCCTCATCTTTTCAGCGTATGCAAGGACCATTAGTGGCAAATTTTGCGGTCAGTATTGCTCGCTCTCTTATGTGGGTGCATCTGCGTTTGGTGCCTCCTGGATCACTGGAACATTTTAATTTATGGTGATTAATGTTGGCCGCAACCGTGTTGTACCATTGCATTTATTTCACTGGTGGAAATTTGGGTGTCAATTAGTGACTGTCTCTGCGTTGGCAACAAAGTCTACCACTCGGATTCTTACTTACCGTGGAACGTCAAGGCCATAAACCGTGTAGCACTTTCAAATTTATTGGTTCACTAGAGCAAATTAACTTTCGCTCATTTGTATGGCACTTAGCTATTCAAATTAAAGTATTTAATGAAGTTCTTTACTCAGTTTATTAATTTGGCCATGAGTCGTGTGGCATAATTGCCGTCCACAGAGTTTGAGACGTTTTTACGTTTCGTAAGATTTACAATTTTCCCTTTTAATTATTTTATGGGGAGTTCTGTGTATTAATATGTGTGCTTTGAAACTTGGTACTAGATGGTTGTCATGCATGGGCACTGATCCAAGAGAAGACTGTAATATCTAGGCATTAAGTGTTCCCTTAGAGCGGTAATCTGAATCATTTATTTGTTCTGTCTCTTTTGATTCGAGTGGGCACCCGACCGCGCAGTTTTCGTGTTTACTTATAGTGTTTGTGGAGACGTTAACCACTATATTTTTATCCTACATTACCAGTGTCTTAAGATCTATTTTTTTAGGCAGTTTTTTGGGAATTATATTTGCTACCTTATTTTATGATGGCTTGTTTTCTCTTAGCTGTGATACATTAACAAGGTGGCGATTGTTGTTTATGTAATTTGTATTTCTGTAGCCTACATCTCACCTGTGTGGTGCCTTTTAGCAGCGCCCTTTGCATTGTGAAGAGGGAGCCCGACATATCGGCGACTTCCGAATGCGAGGGCCGGCTGCTGTTGTGCCCCTGCTTTGTTTGAGGCGTGTCTACTGTTGCAATTGCTATAGCGGAGCTGTTCGCCTTGGCGGCTTGCCTTCTTTAAGTTAACTTTCAGATTTCCCTTCTTAAGACTGTGATCCACTTGCTTTAACTACTAAGCATTCTGTCTGAAGAACGAGATCTGAGCGATGTTGCAATTACCTTTTGAGCTACTTCCTTTGCCAGTTCAAATATCTGCGTATATACTTGATGCACTGATTAAAATTTTTATATAATTTCCGTTCTGATTGCCATCTTCCTGGATTTCTACTTTTCACTATAGCTCACTATTCTTTGCTTGAGCTTAATTTATCATTGTATCCTTCTGTGCGTGTACGTAACTTTTCAGAGCTTCTATACTTGGGTGTTTATACTAAATTTCGAGTCCTTAACTTAATAAGTGTAACTGTTTAAGAAGTATCATTTAATTACTCATTGTTTAACAGAGGTATATTATGATTTATATTTTATTTTTTGCGAGCACTTGTTTCTTGGTATAGCAACAAATGAAAGTTTAGTCATGTCAACCTGCCGTTAAAAATTAAAAAGGCTTATTTTCATTAAACGGCCTTTTATGTTCAGAGATCTATTTTATTTTATTTTATTGGGTGCTATCATGTTCACTGTAAATAAATGTGTTCATTCAACGGACAAACGATGAGAGAGCTATGGACACACTCTTTCATATGACTCTTTTACTACCCCAACATCTATCTTGACACTACTGATAATCAACTATAAATTGGGTATTTTTTAACTATACGTTATTAATAATATTGAAGACAATTATAACCTTGTAAGAAGTTGTCTGAACATAATTGTAAAAATATAAGAAGCAAATACTGGTGCGTTATTGAACATTTTTTCTCTGATACTGGTTATCAGAAAAACAATGAGAAACAGCTCGATTGTCAGTATCAAAATTCGCTTATGTATTTCTGTTTATGTTCGACAAAGTTCGTGATGGATTACGTGCTCCCATCTCTCGTTATAAGAACTTATGTTCAGCACTGTTGAACATCAGCGTCTGGGTGTTATGGTGTGGGGAGGCTGAATGTTGCATGGGCGTACTGACTTCCAAATGTTTGAACACAGTAGACTTACCGATCAAAACTCTTATGACACTTTTCTGTTCCCTGCGACTTAATTTTTAAAGACTACAGTGCTCGACTGCAGCGAACTGCTTTGCTGGAGGACCTCCTGGAGCAAAAGAATATGAAGCAAGTGGTCTAGCCTGCCCGCTCTCATGACTTAAAATCCATCGAGCACGTGTCGGATGCGTTGCGGAAACGTTTTACAGCACTTCCATATGCAGTGACGACCGTCGACAAGTCTCCAGCCGCTCTGGTGGGGCCATGGAATGCTCTGCCACAGTAACTCCTTATCAACCTCCAGCCTTCCAGCCAGCATGGGAGAACGATGGAGGACGTGCACTGCGCTACGTTACGGTCCCACACCCTATTAGGAATCATGTGCAAACTTTTGTAATGCGCAGAAAAAAAACCTGAATCTCCGTGACTTCTGAGTAACTAACACACCGTCTTCAAATAGAAGTGTCATTTCTGTTCGTCTCACTGCGTCTTTCTTTCAGCTACCCTCTGTCCTATACTATAGCAGATTTTTCTGTCTATGATCCAAGTTTCATCGAGCCATGTTGCATGACAGTCGACGTCATGCAACAGTTACTTCCGTTCTTAATTGTTGCACACTATGTTCAATGGGTCCGACAAAGATCTAGACGATAATCAATATCGTCTCGTACTTTCGTGCCATGTGGCGTCGCGGTTCACCCAAAGTAGCACATAGACGGAATCGGTGTCAGGCTGTTAAAAAGAAAATAACCCAATGAGAGATCAGGAACTTGGAGGCTTCTCCTGCAATACGAGATCCGTACACCCCTTAAGCTCAATTCATCATTGAGATACTTCATTGTTAAGAAACGCTCTTTCACGTTGGTGCCAGAGCTTCACTGCTCTGTCCTCCAGAAAAATTAAGCTTCGGCATTATTTCACATATTTGGAAAAGTTTGGATTCCCGTCGTGTCCGGACACGTAATTCTTCCAGTCGAGAGTAAGCGTACAAGCTAGCTGGTTGTACCAGTCAGACTCGTATCGGCAACCACTCGAACAGGCTACTTAGAACTAGCGCCAAGACAAACTCTCAACTTCGATGCCAAAGATAAAATACGCCTCATGTTTTTGTCTTCATTCATGTAGAACTGAAGCATAGTCAAACCGAACCGGTCTTTCCGTAACAGACAACACAAGACTTTTTGCAAGTAAACGTAAATAAACTTAAAGGCTGGGATGAACAACTTCACAGTTTGCTTCTAGCCAAAGATTCAGTCGCATCGTGCATTCGGGAGGAAGTCGACACTTTTCTCAATTATTTCGCATTTCACCCTCTTTTTAGCAGTTCGGATACTGGAGGGAAGTCTCCGTTTCTAAGTCGACATCGGATCCGAAGAGAACTCGAAAACGGAAAATGAAACGGGCAGAGAGTTTACTGGCCCTATTTTCTACATGTCGCATCATATCATTCTGCCTTGGCCACTCATTAGTTGCTAGACACAGAGAATCGCATACTTGCACTTATTAAAACTGAATGACATAGATACGTAAAATAAGTCCTGGAGCAGAGTAAGAAACCCATCAAAATTGCAGAAATGTGAAATCGAATGAGGAATTCTGATGTGCAGAGCTGTAGTTACAACACGCTTTAACCTCAGGTGTGTAGGCTATAGGCTGATATCCAAAACCGCACTCACACAAGTTCATAAAGTGAAGCTAGTTTGGAGTCTTAGACCAGTAATCACAAACGGCCTCAGTTCCACGATCGAACTCAGCTAGTGCTTGCCGCGCGGGGTAGCCGCTCGGTCTGGGGCGCCTTGTCACGGTCCGCGCGGCTGCCCCCGTCGGAGGATAGAGTCCTCTCTCGAACATGGGCGTGTGTTGGCCTTAGTGCAAGTTAGTTTAAGTTGTGCGTAAGCTCAGCGACCGATGACCTCAGCAGTTTTGTCCCATAATACCTTACGACAAATTTCCAATTTTCAGCTACTGTTTCAATTTTCAATAAAAGCTATCATTTATGCAGGTCGAAATACATTTTAAGAAGTCACCCTCGTTCTGCCAACAGCCTTGTCAATTAGGGTGGAGGAGCGCACAGAGTTCCAGGGCGGACTCTTACCTTTGGGATGGGAAACTGCCCCCAAAAGGCGGAAGACTCAGGAGTGTTCAGTGGGATCGGGACTCAAAAGGTTATTGGAAATATTAGACTAAAGACACATAATATGTATCCACAGTACACTTGCTCTGTAATTCTAAAGATGTCACGTTGGTATCTCCACTGTAAAAGATCCACATTAGTCCCCTATTTGGATCTACGGGAAGAGGGAGGTGCCCATGACATAAACATTGAATTGTCAATGAAAGGCTACCATTCGAACGAATCGCAGCTTGGAATGTCGGTGATAGGGAAACAGTAAAATCTTGAAACTGAAATGCAAAGATATAGTGGCGGAAAGATGGTAACGAATTCTGGCCAGACAGATATAGAGTGATATCAACAGCAACAGAATACGGAATGAATAATACTCGCTCTCAATCGGAGAGTAGGGTAGAGAGTGAGTTATTGCGGACATTTCCGTTTGTACGGTTGTTATCCTCAGAACCAACGCCAGCAACAATACATCAGATATACTTGTCGATCTCATAAGCAAAAAATTTGAACGTAGATGAACAACGTCAGGTTATTGAACTAGTAATTCGGTATGTACAGGAAAGAATTCAATAATCATTGGAAATTATCACGCGGCAGTAGGAGTAGGAATAGATGGAAGAGTTGCCAGAATATTTTGCTTCGTACTAGGAATGAGAGAGAAGAAAGATTAACTGAGTTCTGGAATTAATTTCATATACTATCGGCGAATACTTTTCCAAAATCACAAGAGGATAAGATATATCTGGACGAGGCTCGGGAAGATGACAGCTGGATTACATCATTGACAGACAGAGATACGTATATAAGATTGTATGTGTACCAAGAAGCATATACAGACTCAGATCGCAATTAAGTAATAATTAGCAACTCACCCTGGCTTGTCACGGGTAGCATTAAGTCTCTACAGGTGGATGACTTGTTTATAATATGTAGAGATATATAAGACGCGTTTAAAAAGAAACGAGCCAGGGTCTGGAATGCGCTAACCAGTGACAGAAGGGTAATATCATGACGTGTGTAACGAGGTGTGGTTCCGACCAGAGCGTGGAAGTTCGCAGCCGGTCGCTAGGGGCACGCATGCACGTCACGTGTCTGTACAGGGCTAGCAGCAGCATGCATCATCGTCCGACGGTGCCAGTCGCACTGAAAACAGGACATGGAGGCGTCAAAAGAAGAGCAAAGAGGTGTTGTTCGTTTTCTGACAGCGGAAGGAGTAAGAGGAACGGACATTCATCGACGAATGTCACAAGTGTACGGCGAACACTGCAAGTCCCTTGCAAGGGTGAAGGCGAGGCACAAGCGCTTCAGGGAAGGACGGGTGTCGTTAGCCGATCATGCACGGTCTGGGGCACCATACTACGTTACCGATGACATCGTCCAGCTGGTGGATGCACTCATTACGCAGGACCGCCGAGTGATAGTGAAAAACATAGCTGTCGTGGTCAGATTGAGCGTCGGAAGTGTTCACACCATCATGAAGGAACGACTGCACATGCTCAAAGCGTGTGTCCAATGGGTGCCCCACAGTCTTGAACCACATCAGGAAGCACTGTCTTGTTCATCTGCAGCAGGCCAGAGTGGCCGAGCGGTTCTAGGCCCTTCAGTCTGGAACCGCGCAACCACTACTGTCGTAGGTTCGAATCCTGCTTCGGGCATGGATGTGTGCGACGTCCTTAGGTTAGTTAGGTTTAAGTAATTCTAAGTTCTAGGGGACTGATGACAGCTGTTAAGTCCCATAGTGCTCAGAGCCATTTGCTCATCTGCAGCGCTATGCACGGGGAGGGAATGCCATCCTGGCATCAGTGATGGCTGAAGATGAGTCGTGGTGCCATCACTTCGAACCAGAATGAAAGCAACAAAGTCTCCAGTGGAAGCATCCAGGGTCACCACCACTACAAAAGGCAAGGCCATCCACACGAGTGCAGGAAAGGTTATGCTTACGTTCTTCTTTGACCAAGATGGCCCCCTTCTGATCCCTTCCTGTAGCACGGGACAACAGTGAATTCCCAGCGTTGGTCGCAAACCTCGACCACCCTTCGCCAAGCGATTAAATTAAAACTACCAGGCAATCTCGCCGGTGGGGTCATTCTGCTCCACGATAATGCAAAGCTTCATACGGCCAACACAGTCGCAGCACTCCTGCAGAAATTCAAATGGGAGGTTCTCGGCCACCCTCTCCCTGTGATTACGCCATTTTGGTCCCCTTAAAAAGGCTATGAGGGGCAAACGATTCACCTAGGACGACGACACCCAGCTGTACGTGTGGAACTTGTTAACATCGCAGCCCCGGGAATTTCATGAGTTTATGAGACAGCCGTTCACCGCCTTGTGTCACAGTGGGACAGGGTTAATAATTCTAACGTAAGGTACTGGTGTATGTAATTATGCTTCCGGCTCGTTTCTTTTTTGAACGCCGCTGATACCGAAATCTTTCTCGTGAATCAATCTATCAGTGAAAACCGTACCAAAGTTCTTCAATAGCTCCTGAGTTTAAGCTTCATATACAGACAGAAATATGGGGCTAGGGATTTCAATTTATAATATGTGTGGATAAAGAGTAAACTCAACTTTAGGGGAATCCACCGGAAGAATTAATGCAGAAAGGAACGGGATACTGAAGCACAGAGGTGTTATGAGGTACGTTTGAAGGTACTACGTTAATAAATACTGGATTTATCAGTTCAGTTGGACAGGAATGGAGATCTCACAAAAGTGCAATCACAGAAACTGGATAGACAAACGTAGGAACATGGAAGATAGCCGTTAAGAGACTCTGCGAAATGGATACAGTACCTTAACTGAGCGACGAAATTAAAGAAACACAAAAGTGTTCACGGAAAGTTAGGAACAGAGCAATGTAAGTCAATTACTAATGAAATAAAGAACAAATGCAGGGAAGCCAAGACGAAATAGCTGCACGAACAATGTGAAGAAATCGAAAACACAATGGGGGTCGGTGGGACTGATTCAAAATCCGGAAATGTCAAAGCAATTTTCAGTGAAATAAAAAACAAGAGCAGCAACATCAAGAGTGCAATGGGAATTCCACTGATAACGTAAGACAGAGAGGATAAGTTGGAATAATACAATGTAAACCTCTACGCAGGCGGGGAAGACGTAGGAAATCCAGTATCAGAATTCAACAGAGATTTGGAAGACTTGCGATTGAATAAGGGAGAACAGTTGATGCCACTCCCTCGGATTTTCAAGGATCCTGGGGAGGGGGAGGGAGCAGTAAGTGGCATCCAAAAGTTTATTCAACTTGTAGCTTAGTATCTATGACATTAAAGACATTCCTTCGGACTTCTGAAAAAATATGATCCACATAATCCCCAAGGTAACAGAGGCAGGTAACTATGGCTCAACCAGCTTAACAAGTCATGCAACCACACCTCTGGCAAGAATAATCTACAGAAGAGGACAAACGGAAACTAAGGATGTGGTACACGACAGTAACTTTGGCTTTAGGAAAGACAAAGGCACCAGAGGTGCTGTCCTTACGTTACACTTGATAACAGAAGCAAGAAAAATCGAGGGACGTTCAATTGATTTGCCGACTAAGAAAGAAAACGTTCAAAAATGTCAACAGGAGTGAGATGTTATAGATTCTGGGAAAAATAGGAGTACGTACCAGAGAAAATGGGATTATATACAATATATTCGAGAGTCGAGAAGGAACAATAGAAAAGAGGTTTAAGAAAGAGATGCAGATTGTCTCGTCTGCTGTTCAAATTATACATCGAATAAACAATGTCGGTAGTAAAAAGAAAGAGTTCAAAAGTAGAATAAATATTCAGCCTGCAAGGTTATATTAATAATAACATCCGCTATCCTCGGGGTCTTTAGCGATGGTATTCTCAGTAAAATCCTCTCCATTTTAAAAGTCGCGCCAATTCTAATAAAACGCTGGAGCTTTTGATAGCTGTTCCACCATCGTCGTCAGGAGTTAAAATTACTGACTGCCGGAGCTGGCACGAAATTTCGCTTAGATAAATGCAGTGGCAAGGTCTGAGAGCTTCCATAGAGAAGTGCACTGACGCATGTGCCGAAGGCAACGTGGCAGCTGCTAGCAGTTCCGTCCCGCCTCGGACCAGAGAACATGGGCCGTGCAAAGAACATGTGACGTCATAGTAGTCAGCGAAGGTTCGGATCCGAGTATCAATATTTTAATCAATATATAATTGAAAAGGTACCCACTGAAGGTCTTAATTTTGTAATTTTCTGTCGAAAAGCTGCATGCATTTTCCTTGGTGCTGACGTGTTCAGGACTTCTTTTTTGTGTACAGCGTTAGTGTTGAGGTACCGGTCAGCATGCTTAGATTACCCGTACACTGAATGACCAAGCCGGCCTTCTGCCTTCCGTTCCAATAGAAAATCCAAAAACGGAAGTTTGCTACCCGTCTCCAACTCGATAGTAAATTTAATGTTCCGATAGACACTGTTCATCTGGTCGATGAAATGCTGCAGTGGATTTTTACGATGAGGCCATATCAAGAAGTGGTCCATGAAGAAGTTCGCGACGGATGGAGACATTGGGGATGCCACGGTCGTACTATCCTTCATCTGATTACATTCGTTGCTGTACAGAAATTACGTTGTCCACAACGTGATCTGTTGAATGGAGCCTGTCGGGGTGACCGAGCGGTTCTAGGCGCTTCAGTCTAGAAACGCGCGACCGCTACGGTCGCAGGTTCGAATCCTGCCTCGGGCATGGATGTGTGTGTTGTCCTTAGGTTAATTTGGTTTAAGTAGTTCTAAGTTTTAGGGGACTGATGACCACAGTTGTTAAGTCCCATAGTGCTCAGAGCCATTGAAACATTTTTTTGTTGTTGAATGGAACGGACAGTTTAATGATTACAGGTCACAGAATGATAAGAAGTCAAAGAAAGACGAAAATAATGAGGAGTGGCGGAAACGTGGCTGGCGATAAACTTAACATCATAGTTGGTGACCACGAAATAGACCAATTGGAGGAATTTTGCTAGCTTGGAGGCAAAGTAACATGGGACGGACGGAACGAGGAGGAAATGAAAAACAGGCGAGCACAGGCTAACGGGACATCCATGTCCAAAAGGAATCTACTAGTATAAAGTATATGATTTAATTTTTAGGAGCAAATTTCTGAGAGTGTCCGTTTGATTTATATGACAGTGCTTCACGAACCAAGGACAGAAGCGTCTGAGATGTGATGCTATAGAAGAATATAGAAAATTAGTTACACTTATGAGGTTCTCTGCAGAATCGGGAAAAGGAGGAATAGAAGAAAACTGCTGATGCGAAGGAGGTACGACATGATAGAACATGTTTTAAGATATCAGGAAATAACTTCCACAGTGTTAGAGGGAGCTGCAGAGGGTAAAATCTATAGGGCTAGACAGACATTGGATTACAGTATAGCGGGCCCATAGCGAATCTGCATAGGGGATCAGATGTGAAGGAATCCTGCATTGCCGTTTTAGGCAAGGTATCAGTGGAGATGGTTTGACGTTGCTTTCCTACGACCTGTTATGAAGTTTCGGGTGTGTAAATGAGTCGTTCCGACTACCGTGATAAGTGCTCGTACATTTCACTCTTATGTTTGTGTTGTGATGCATGAAGGGAATGGAGAGGATGAAACTCGGTCATCTAAACCACTAGCAGGTTGCCTACCACAGGGCTTGTAGGGGAAACGAAAGTTCGATTGTGAAGTATCTGCGCTAGTAGAATAGAAATTCGGAAGACACAAGTCCGAAAACAATTTATTGGACTCACCAAAACGAAACAATAATACAATCTCCAAAAGAACAACAGACTCTATTCCAACTGCGGATCGTCACAAATACAAAATAACAAATAATAATAGAGAGGGGAGAGATCACCATAAAACAATTCTACGATGGCAAGATGTTCGTCGACAATACCAAGTCCGTCTGCAAGAGATGGGCCAGATAGAAGAGGCGTCTTACCATGGCTGCCGGGTTGGCAGCTCTGTATACTTCCAAGCAGTGCATCGAACAGCCCTTTGCCGGCAGTGCACCAACCTTTAAAGCCCGTTTCGCGGATGTATCTGCCGGGACTATTTGCGATACGTGCCTGGCGTATCAAAGTAGTTCCTGGGCTAGCTGCGACCTCTGGTGAAGCTATTCTGCATGCTACGCGAACGGGTAGAGGTCCCTGGCGGCCGTTGGTGGAGACTGGTGATGTGTTGTAGCCGCTGGTAAATATTTGTGTTGACAACACAGAAAACGTAGGGTTTCCTGGTGAATATACGACCTGTGATGTACGCATCCCGTGTGGGTTGGAAATGTAGTGGGATGCCGATGCAGTAGGCACTACGATGGCTGAAGTGGGCGAGCCACAGCAGATTTAATTTTTTCACACAACTATTTACTAAATTTAGATATTTCAATGATGTCGTAATCTGCTCATTAAGAGATATACAGGATGGACATTAACAAAACCGGCAAACTGCAGGACGGATTTCTGACGAGAATGAATTGAAAAGGTCCTATGAAGATGTGTCTGGAAATGCATTATGACGATTTTAGGTGGCACTCACGAAAGACAGTTCCTGTGACAACGTTCCGTGTGTTCCTTGTGTGTTGCAGGATTCGTGCCGGGAACAATCATAGAAGGAGTTTATGTACGCCCAAGAAGATGGAAACGGTCGAGAGGCAGCACCACTATAGCGAAATGAGTAGCCCCACAGACATCAACCACATCAGACAACATTTCAAGCTCTTTTTTGGCATTTCTATGATCATGAGTTCTTTCAGACAGTCGAACGTGCAGAGAGGCGGTGGACTGTGCGTACGGCAGATTTTGGGAACCAGGTGCTACAAGACATTGAGACGAACCGTAGTACATGCCCCAGGAGAGTGGCTCGCGAGCATAGTGTAAGCCAGAACATGATTATGTGTATCCTGCATGACACCATATCCCAATCACCTGCAGTCCCATGGTGACCATCTGTTGTGACGTGGATGTGATGCACCTGTGTTCTGCACGATTTGTTGTCGTTGCAAGCACACCGCCCTTTTTTGCTCCACATTCACTCAAGAATCCGTCCCTGCAGTTTGTTTTAATATTAACCCTGTATTTTTGCGTTAAAGGTTTACCACAATAAGTCAATCATAAAAGTTAGAAACTGTGTAGTTTTTTAGACAGTACAGCTCATGGCTCACAAATTTTTCTAAATTTTTTCATCCAATATTTCAGAAAGAGAGAATTTAAGGATTTTCAACAAACTATACATCTAATTTCAAACTTATTCGAAACATTTCCTCACTGTTATCCCCTACTAAATAATGAAAGCAAAAACAGTTTGTCACCTACTATACTTTTGCTGTTCCTGTCGTAATACTTCAATATCGGGCGTGGAATTTTAATTTACTACTTCTTTACTATTAACGCATAAGTAAGTAATGAGCATATACCACCATGTGCTTGCACATATACCACAATGTACCTGCAGATGTACCACAAGGTGCCTGCAAAATTATGTCATTGGTAATCACATAGTTCTAAGGCCATAAGCAATGAGATGCACGAAATAATAGTTTTTTTTAAGACAGAGCGCGTATCACTCTGTTATTTATACTTTGAACTTCCATTCTTAAATTACTGATGAGCAGAAAGTAAGACTCAAAGAGATGGGAGCGAATACACAGGGTGAAAAGTATTTAAACCGACAAACTATGGGAGATTGTAGGAGACATCAAAACAAATATTTTTCCCTAATGTCATTTTTTCCTATGAGGATTATTTAAACCGGTGGAAGCCGTATTACGCTCTTCAGTTGTTAGAGGCCGTATTATGATCTTCAGTTGTTACAGGGTGTATTACTCCTTTCAGTTGTAGGCAACTGCTGCCCACCAGTGCAGTAGTTCATTGTCTCTCTTTACTAATGGAGCGATACACCTGGAGTGAGTACACTGATATGGTTGGTGCGTACTACGTAGCGCACCACAACGGACGAGCTGCACAGCGACTTTATCAACAACAATATCCTAATCGCCGTATCCCGCATCATACGACCATTACTGCTGTATACCAACGTCTGCGTGAGACCGGGTCATTTAGCACATTACCTGGACAGGGACGCCGCCGCACGGTAAGAACGCCGCAACTTGAGGAAGCTGTCTTGCAGCATGTGGAGCGGAATCCTTCAATCAGCACTCGTGCAATTGCACGTAACATGGGGACGAATCAGACGAATGTAAGAGCAGTCCTTCAAGAAAAATTGTTAATTCCATTTCACTTATATCGTGTCCACAACCTGGAACCAGTTGATTATCCACTCAGAGCACAGTTTTCGCAGTGGTACATGGAACAGTGTGAATGCATCCTACATTTATATCCTCTGTGTTGTTTACCGATGAAACGACATTCGGGCGTGATGGAGTCTTCAACATACACAATTCGCATGTTTGGAGTGAGGGTAACTCATATGCCACAGGTACTAGCGCTCATCAATTGGGGTTCTTCGTTAATGTGTGGGTCGGTGTTGTTGGAGACTGTTTAATTAGGCCGTATCTGCTACCTAGACTATTAAATGGTAGGCACTGTTACAATTTTCTCGCCAGAGCATTGCCAGAATTGCTGGAAGACGTTCCGCTCCCTACAAGACAACGCATGTGTTTCCAACACGACGGGACGCTGGCACATTTCGGCCGTCGTGTGCGTCGATTCCTGGACCGAAGGTTCCCAGAAACGTGTATTGGCAGAGGTGGTCCTGTACCATGGCCTGCTCGATCCCCAGATATGTCCCCTCTGGACTTTTTGTGTGAGGAGAGATGCGCAACCTTTTTTACGCTGGTTGCCCGGATAGCAGCAGCAGGAATAATTCAGGGTACTCCTGGGGATTTTGCCCGTGTCAGACAGAACATGATCCGACGGTGTAAGCTTTGTTTACGTGTCAATGGAGGAATTTTCGAAAATCTACTGTAATTGAAATTGGGTTGTGTTAATGTGTTGTCTCTTACAAAAAAAAATTAAAAAAAATGGAAAAGTATTTGTTGGTTTAATTAATTTGCCGCCAGAGGAACCTTCCTCTACCAGTTTAAGTACTCCTCATAGGAAAACATGATATTAGGGAAAAATATTTGTTTTGCAGTCCCCTACAACCTCCCAGAGCTTGTCGGTTTAAATACCTTTCACCTTGTATCTACTTAGGAGTTCAATAAGATACTAACGAAGCGATATGACATCTGCACCGACGCACACTGCCAATCGTACAACATGTTCTGCCTCTCGGTTGGAGAATAACCGCTGTATTTTATTGCTGTTTACAAGCAGTTTAAAACTGAATATCGTTAGCAGTGTCCCGTGTTTCTCTCGATCAACACGGAACGGTAAGACACTGTCAGGAGCTTTGCCGCAGCACCCGATGACAGCTGCGCCAGCAGTCAGCGCGTACATCCAGGGTATTAAAGCCGTGGAGGGACGGGTAGCAGACAAACAGCACTCTCCACCAACCCATTGTGTCACCGGGCTGTGGCTGCCAGACCGCAGCGAGTTCAATTACCACTTTAATTGAATGTGTACTGGTCGCTGATCTAACAGGCACCTGTTTATCAACGAATGTGTTCGCCTCTGCCCTGTCCCTTTAACTCGTTTTATATTCCTCTTTTCCTGTAGAAAAAGTTCCTATTCAAACGCTCGAACAAAATGAAGGCTACTGAGCACTGAACACTAATCGCGAAAACGATAGGTAATTGTGCAAGCACAGTCTTCAACCCCCAATTTGTCTTCGGTATACAATGTTACTTGAGATAAGTGATACAGAACTAAAAATAATAGCGCGCTTTGCATTCTTCCGTACCATGATACCATGATATATTACATTTTGAGGTGACCCCTCAAAGTGAGATTGTTTTCAGAATTCAAAGGGGCATGGCATAAACTACTCTTCTACTTTAAGCCGTTCAAGTCTTTGCAGTACTAACTACTGTCACTTAACGTATTTGTTCATCGGTTAAGTTTGTCTTCCATAATCTTTTCATACACAAAACAGAGTTATACAGGGTGGTCCATTGATAGTGACCGGGCCAAATATCTAACGAAATAAGCATCAAACGAAAAAACTACAACGAACGAAACTCGTTTAGCCTGAAGTGGGAAACCAGATGGCGCTATGGTTGGCCCGCTAGATGGCGCTGTCATAGGTCAAACGGATATCAACTGTGTTTTTTAAATAGGAACCCCCATTTTTATTACACATTCCTGTAGGACGTAAGGAAATATGAATGTTTTGCGGCAGATGTGGCAGATGGCGCTGTAATAGTCACAAACGTGTAAGTACGTGGTATCGCGTAACATTCCGCCAGTGCGGACGGTATTTGCTTCGTGATGCATTACCCGTGTTAAAATGGGCCGTTTAACAATTGCGGAAAAGGTCGATATAGTGTTGATATATGGCTATTGTGATCAAAATGCCCAACGGCCGTGTGCTATGTATGCTGCTCGGTATCCTGGACGACATCATCCAAGCGTCCGGACCGTTCGCCGGATAGTTACGTTATTTAAGGAAAAAGGAAAAGTTCAGTCACATGTGAAACGTCAACCACGACCTGCAACAAATGATGATGCCCAAGTAGGTGTTTTAGCTGCTGTCGCGGCTACTCCGCACATCAGAAGCAAACAAATTGCGCAAGAAGCGGGAATCTCAAAAACGTCGGTGTTGAGAATGCTACATCAACATCGATTGCACCCGTACCATATTTCTATGCACCAGGAATTGCATCGCAACGACTTCAAACGTCGTGTACAGTTCTGCCACTGGGCACAATAGAAATTACGGGACGATGACAGATTTTTTGCTCGAGTTCTATTTAGCGACGAAGCGTCATTCATCAACAGCGGTAACATAAACCGGCACAATATGCACTATTGTGCAACGGAAAATCCCTGATGGCTGCTACAAGTGGAACATCAGCGACCATGGCGGGTTAATGTATGGTGCGGCATTATGAGAAGAAGGATAATTGGCCCCCATTTTATCGATGGCAATCTAAATGGTGCAATCTATGCTGATTTCCTACTTAATGTTCTACCGATGTTACTACAAGATGTTTCACTGCATGACAGAGCAGCGATGTACTTCCAACATTATGGATGTCCGGCACATAGCTCGCGTGCGGTTGAAGCGGTATTGAATGGCATACTTCATGACAGGTGGATTGGTCATCGAAGAACCATACCATGGCCCGCACGTTCTCCGGATCTGACGTTCCCGTGTTTCTTTCTGTGGGGAAAGTTGAAGGATATTTGCTATCGTGATCCACCGACAACACATGACAACATGCGTCAGCGCATAGTCAATGCATGTGCGAACATTACAGAAGGGGAACTATTCGCTGTTGAGAGGAATGTCGTTACTCGTATTGCCAAATGGATTAAGGTTGACGGACATCATTTTGAGCATTTACTGCATTAATGTGGTATTTACAGGTAATCACGCTGTAACAGCATGCGTTATCAAAAATGATAAGTTCACAAAGGTACATGTTTCACATTGGAACAACCGAAATAAAATGTTCAAACGTACCTACGTACGGCACTTCAATTTAAAAAAACCTACCTGTTACCAACCGTTCGTCTAAAATTATGAGCCGTATGTTTGTGACTGTTACAGCGCCATCTATCACAAAGCGATAAAACTGGTCCAACTAAAGCATTCATACTTCTTTACGTACTACATGAGTATGTAATAAAAATGGGGGTTCCTATTTTTAAAAACGCAGTTGATATCCGTTTGACCTATGGCAGCGCCATCTAGCGGGCCAATCATAGCGCCATCTAGCTTCCCCCTTCAGGCTAGACAAGTTTCGTTCTTTGTAGTTTTTTCGTTTGACCTTTATTTCGTCAGATATTTGGATCGGTCACGATCAGTGGACCACCCTGTATAGTAAATACTAGGAATAAAAGCAACCTACATACAGACTCGAAGACGGCTACATGTTCCATACAATGCTCGTTACCAGGAACACTCTAACTGGTAGGTCAGCTGCCAGTAATGTGACATTGACCAAGAACTAGAAGAATCTATAAGTAGACAATTCCTTCCACTTCTCAGAGGTACTTTTTGTTGCATCCTCGTCGCCAATGTTGTATCCTCGTTGCCACTGTATTTTCTTGTACCGTGAGAATCAAGGAAAAGGATGTTATTCGGTGCTTGGTATCCTCTTTCTACAACGCAACAGAACACATGCATTAACAGGCCCCTTCATTTTCATTAACAAGAAGCTACTTATCTTTAAGAGAGTCCGTGTGTTGTGGTACAACATCGTCAAATAATACTCCACATCAGCCTCCCTGCTGGTGAAGCCAAGCCCCACTATAAGCACTACTCCAGTCACTATACACTCTCGTAACTGTTGATGTGAACTGACAGAGGCCAACTAGAATAGTGACTGAGTTCCTGAGACAGAGGGCCTCCGCTCAGCGGCGAGATCTAAATACTTGCGATTGAGAGGGCGTTGCGGCGCGTTGCTTGAGAGTCTGTCTTTGACCTCTCTCCTGATAGGCGCGCTTTATCCAGCGCCTACTATCGATCTTCTTGCTACATCTCTGCCCACAGGTGTGCTGGCTGCAGCTCACCCCATCACAGTTTCTGGAGTCTTAACCAATGGATGCAGGTCTATTCCTGACCTCATCCACGGATTCAGATCACTACAGATCGAAAACTATAAGACATGAAGGAAGAACACTCGTATCAGTGGATACAGCACCTCTCCATCTTTTAACTCATATTATAGGTACTCAATACAGGCACTATTTGTGATGCGTGTGCAAAATGTCAATGCATAGCAGGAATTCTTTCAGATATCTAACACGAATTACGTGGGACGCCGTGACAGAAGCCCATTTTGCTAATATTTTTGTTATGTTGCCAATCTGTACATGCAGACAAATGATGTGCAACAACTTGGAGCGAGCGATTTTTCTACATGTTCTCACACCACGCCACAACGCTTATTACAAACTAAAACTTGGAGAGCAGACTGTCCTCTTACACGTGTCATTCTTCTGTATGCCTTGCTCTTTCTGTGCAGCCATGTTGTGGAACTGCGGAGGTACTTATAAAAACCCCTTCACAGAATTCCCTACGTAAGTCCTGTGCAACTTCTGTGGAGCAGTGTTTACATTACGGAAAGAAATAGAAAAAAGGTGAACGCTTATTTCCTGTTGCTGCTTGGTAAATGAAGCCGGTGTTAAGCTCACCAAATACACGGCATTCGATAACCCCATGTGCCTCCTGGTATAACGTTCGCTAACCATTTGGAAGCCGGCCGCGGTGGTCTAGCGGTTCAGGCGCTCAGTCCGGAACCGCGGGACTGCTACGGTCGCAGGTTCGAATCCTGCCTTGGGCATAATGTCCTTAGGTTAGTTAGGTTTAAGTAGTTCTAAGTTCTAGGGGACTGATGACCACAGCAGTTGAGTCCCATAGTGCTCAGAGCCATTTGAACCATTTTGAACCATTTGGATATTTAAATTTTAAGTTGCAGTCCTACAACGTACTAACAACCAAATACTAGTTGGTTCTTTTTTTTTAATCCAACTCGCAACAATTTTTCCGCTATCACACGCCATTTGGCCGCGCGGGATTAGCAGAGCGGTCTCCGGCTCTGCAGTCATGGGCTGTGTGGCTGGTCCCGGCGGAGGTTCGAGTCCTCCCTCGGGCATGGGTGTGTGTGTGTGTTTGTCCTTACGATAATTTAGGTTAAGTAGTGTGTAAGCTTAGGGACTAATGACCTTAGCAGTTAAGTCCCATAAGATTTCACACACATTTGAACATTTGAACACACGCCATTTTCGTAGTATCCTATTAGCTTAAGTACAAGCATTATTCCATAATCACACAGGTACATTCTAATACTATTCTGCATTAACTGTTCTCTCTGCTTAGTAAAACGAGCTGCATCCAAGATGGTAAATTTTACTGTTCAATAGGCCGCTGGTGGACGGCTGTAGGCTGGCAACCCTCACATCACTGTCTCTCTTGTTTTCTACATGCCACATCCATACTTGAAAAAGTGACGCACAGCAGGGACATGTTTTGAACTAAAATAGTAATTTTTCACTCCACTACTCCATATTAAACCGTGTTATAAGCATAAGCTTTTAACTAATAACGCTGAAGTCAACTCTGAACTGCATGGAAAAGTTCAAGCCAAACAGACATATAAACAACATGAAAAATAAAACTTTCTCACTAATTTTTCTTTTGCGATATGTAAAAATCATCTATGTTGTATCAACAACTAACAATAGTGACAGAGTCAGTCAAGCAGAAAGTAACTGAAGCAGTTAGGTCTATCGTTGGCAGCAAGGCTGGTCACAGTTCTATGGTCAGAAATTAAGACTGATTGTGGCGTGTCTCTGTTGCAATGAGATAAAGTTTTTAATGCTGTCAGAGTTAATAACTAGCTAAGTACATTGACCATCTCCTTCTACCCTTCTCTTTGTCTACCTTCACTCTCTGCCCATCTCTTCCTGTCCCTCTCAAGTCCATCTGCTCCTCCACATCTCTCTGTCCGTTTGCTCGTCTCGTTCCTTTCCTCTCCATCTGCTTGTATCCCCCTCTCTGTCTGTCTGCTCAACATTATTCACTCTATCCATCAGCATCAGCTATTCCCCTGTCTCTGTGTCTATCTTCTCTTCATCCTCTCTCTCTCTCAATCTCCTCCTCACCCCTTTTCTCTGTACATAAACATCTCTCTCGACTCACTTTCCATCTCTTCCTGCCCCTGTAAGTCAGTCTCCTCATCCCCATTCTCTGTCAATCACCTTCACCACACTGCCATTCCATGTCCTCCTCCTCCTTTCTCTATCTGACACAATCACCCTCCCCCCCTCTGTCCATATCGTCCTCCCCTTTCTCTGTAAATTTCTCCCTACCCCTTCTCCATCCATCTCATTATCTTCCCTTTCTGCGTCCATGTCCTCATCCCCACCCTTTCTGTTCTTCAGTTCGATTTCTCTGGCCATTTCCCCCTACCCCATCTCTCTTTTGGTCTTTTGCCCCCTCTCTAAGCTATCTACTTCTGCCCTCTCTCTCTGTGCATCTTCTCCTCCATTTCATTCTCTCCCCACCTCCTACTCTCCCCTGTCTCTCTTCTCCCTTTCCCTGTCCATTACCTCCTCCACATCTCTTTCCATATCCTCCACCCCCTCTCTTCGCCTGTCTCTCATTCCCCCTTTCTCTGTCCATCTACCTGCCCATCCCTCTACCTGACATGTTCTCTTCCCAAAGAGAAGGGAAAAGGAGAGATGGATGGAGTGGGAAGAATGAGTTGAACAGAGCTACGACACCTGAAGATGGGCTTATGGCAGTCCTCTCGTGTTAAAATAAAGAAATTTAGAACTGAAGCGGTATTTTCAACCTCTGCTGTAATGAACAGTTGCGGATGTTCTTCCAACAGATCTGTTTATAATATTTTAAGTTGGCAAATGTTATTAACAGGGTTACCTGCGCAGTATGGGACACCGTCTAGTGTTCCCGATTGGTGGACTTCTCTATGTTGATTGTCTTCCAGCACTATAGTTGGAACACGCGATCTTCAGATATAAAAAGGCTGGAGGGACGGGAGTATAAAATCGGTGTTAGTCTTTTGAGTGAGGAATATGAATGTGTCGTTTCCAATCTTTCCTGTGATTTTTTTACCTTACTTGACTAGTATATCAGGTGTTATTGTGGTTTCTCGTCCTAATGCTGATGTGATGCAGCTTTCACATGCTGCTCTATCTTCTGCAAGCCTCTTAACCTCTGTATAGCTGTCCACCTACTTGACTGAGTAGTTACGCGTTTACCACCAACACAACAGGCCTGAGTTCGATTCCCGGCCTCGTTGGAGATTTTTCTCGGTCCGTGGACTGGTTGTCCTCATTATTTCGTCATCACCTACACGCAAGTCGCCCATTGTGGCGTCACCTGAAATAAGACTTGCAATCCGGCTGTCGATCTCCGTCAGAAGAGGTCTCTCGGCAACAACGACATACGATAATTTCATTTCTGAGTAACTAGTGTAAGCTACATCCTTCTGAATCTGCTTAATGTATTCATCCATCTCTTGGTTTCCCTCTACGATTTTTACACCCCCTCACCCTCCACAGATTCCCCTCGAGTACTAGATTGGTATCCCTTGATGTCTCAGAATGTGTCCTATCGACCGATCCCTCTTCCAATAAGTTTTCACCTCAGTTTTTTCCCCAAATCGGTCCAGTACGTTCTTATTAGTTACCTGAGCTACCTGTCTAATCTTTAGCATTCTTCTGCAGCATCACGTTTCAAAGGCTTCTATTCTCTTCTTGTTTATCGTCCATGTTTCACTTCTGTACATGGCTACACTCTATACAAATAATTTCAGAAAATACTTTTTAACTCTTGTGTCCATATTCGTTGTTAACGAATTTCTCTTCTTCAGAAATGCTGTTTCTGCCATTGCCATGATACCTTTCATATCCTCTCTACTTTGGCCATCATCAGTTATTTTGCTACCCAAATAGCAAAACTCATCTTCTACCTTAAGTTTCTAATTCCCTCATTGTCACCTGATTTAATTCAACTACAGTCCATAATCCTTGTCTTGATTTTTTTGGAGTTCATCTTATACCTTCCTTTCACGACACTGACCAATCCGTTCAACTGCTCCTCCAAGTCCTTTGCTGTCTCTGATAGACTTATATTGTCATCGGCAGATCTCAGAGTTTTCATTTCTTCTCCGTGAACTTTAATTCCTACTCCAATTTTTCTTTGGTTTCCCTTACTGCTTGTTCGTTGTACAGATTAAATAACATCGGGGATAGGCTACAAACATCTCTCATTCTGTTCTAAGCCTCTGCTTCCTTTCCATGCCCCTCAGTTCATAACTGGCATCTGGTTTCTATACAAATTGTAAATAGCCTTTCTCTACCTTTATTTTACCCTTACTACTTGTTACATTAGTCGTAGTGTCAGTATTTCCTCGCGTCGTCCTACATTTCTCAGAAATACCAGCTAATCTTCCCCAAGGTCGGCTTCTACCTGTTTTTTTTTTTCATCATTCTGTAAACAATTCGTGTCAGTATTTCGCAGCCATGATTTACTGCTCTGATTGTTCGGTAATACTGACACATGTCAGCACCTGCTTCTTTGAAGTCTGAGGGTATTTCGTTTGTCTCGTACGTCTCGCACACCAGATGGAAGACTTATCATGGGTGTCTCTTCCAAGGCTCTCAGCAGCTCTGACGGAATGTCCTCGATTCCCGAGGCCTTGTTTCATTTAGGTCGTTCAGTGCTCTGTCAAATTCTTCTCAAAGTATCATATTTCCTATGTCATCTTCATCTACGTCGTTTCCCAATTTTATGACAACGCCTTCAAGTTCATCTCTTTTGTATATATATCTTCTTGTACTCCTTCCATCTTTCCGCTTTCCCGTCATTGCATTGTGCTGATTTCTCATCTGAACTCTTAATAATCTTCTCGTTTTCTCCAAACGGCTCTTCAGTTTTAGGAGGTATCTATCTATCCCCTAGTGAAACGTGCTTCTAAACCCTTACATTTGTCCTCTGGCCATGCCTGTTTAGCCATTTTGCAGTTTCTGTAAATCTCACTTTTTAGACGTGAGAATCAGAGATAATATTACAAAGTTTAAGGAACTAGTGAGGTTTTCAGAATCATTTCGGATGAAAAGCATACATGATCAACACACTTCATAGATCTGAAGGCAAGATTTCTCTCATCAATAAACATTTTAAAATATGATACACGTCTATAGGGGCAGGGAGAACATGTCTGTTCCAGTTTTATCGAATCTTTACACGGTAACAACTGGATTATGCATATATGATGTACGGGTCTATCAGAGAGTCATATTTCAGACTGTTGAATGCTGACTGTCATGAGGGATTTGGGATGGTCTCCGAGGCTTTTAGGTTCTGCCCTTTTCTCAGCCCCATGTCACAGCACGCGGCAATTCGCAATGGTGGGAAACGCACACAAACTATATTCCTACTCTCACACCTGCTTGCTATTCCATTGCGCGTCCGTCTTTCCAGCGATTATTCTACCATCCGTCTTCGATCATTGTGACCTTAGGGACTCCTAACAGAAATTTTCTTTTAGACTGGGAGTGGCTAATATTGCTGTATTGCAACAAGCTTTGTGTTAAAACATATCTTAGTTTCCAGGAAGACCCATTATTGTTTCAGAATTGGCTATCTCCGAAAGAACACATTCTAAATGCAATTTTTAATCCTGTTTCTTTTTACACAATATTTTGTATAGACACCAGAAATTTACTGTAGTGAGACAGCTGCGTAAGATGTTGAAGACAATGGAACAGATAAGGAATCACAAAGCATAACATATCTCATCTACTCCCCGTTTGGTTAGTGTCCCCCTGATATTGCAGAAATTGTACCTAGCAGAGAAAATAAACCAATAGATACAGCATAAACGGTTCATCTTTCATTAGCAGGGAAGCAGACATCATTTTTCTGTTTACCAGAACATACAAAAATCTGAGGTGCAGATAAAACAGCCAATGAGGCCTGCAGTGGACAAAAAGTGACACAAAATGCCATTCCCCTGCAGGTTGTTCCCCTGCATGTTGTTCTCTTGTAGGCTATGGTAGTAGGAGTGACACAACGAAATGTGGACGGTTGAGCTGGCTACCCGACAGTGGTGAACCTAATTCCGGTCGCTGCTGCAGGGTGATCTAGCCATAACCCGCCTACGAATAGGCCCCAGTCTGTTTCATACTCTGCCAAACTACGTCTCATTATAGCTTAGTGCAGGGCTTCCCAATCGTTTCAGCTGGCGGACCCCTTCTACAGTCGAAAATCCGTGGCGGACCCCTAGTCAGTCAAGAGCACAGTAACTTTAAATTTCAGAGCGAAACCCATGGGAACTGAAAGCTTCTCAATGCTAGTGCCATGTTCCCAATGACCCCCCCTCCCCCCCCCCCCCCCTCCCCGAGATATCAATAGTCTTCGGAGCTTCTTGTGATTGTTCTTCCTTTGGTAGTCCTCCCTCCTCCTTCATTTCAACTGGAAACTTCCCTTGTTCTTCAGTGATCCGGACTTCAGCCACAGATCCATGTTAGAAGTAATAAACTGGTCAAAAATCGACTTATGAAATAGGTAGTGCACTGACAAAGCAAGTTTAACATTTAAGGATGCCTGTGGCTGCATGCGTGCCATTGAGCGCTGTGATTGGTCGACAAAGCTCGCTCCGCGCATGCGTAAAATGGTAAAATGTTTCAGCGCATCTAGCGCCGTGAGCTGGCGCACAAACGACCCCCTAATTGGTGCGAAACAGCCAATCAGAGAAGCCGCATTCTCCGGCATTAAACTGTGCATGCGTTCCCACTTAGAAACCGCAAAGGCTGCTTGGGAATACGACCTGAAGTAAAAGTACACCTGTTTTTCACACTCACAAAAAAATTAGTGATTAATTTGATTTTCACATTTTCATTCAATAATTTTATTGTTTTACACGATTTGGTGAAAGGTGGCCGCGGGCCCTGTAGAAAGAGCAGGCGGTCCCCTAAGGGGTCCGCGGACCACACGTTGGGAAGTCCTGGCTTAGTGCATTTTGTACATCGATGAGAGTGCAGAAGCAAGGGACCATGGACCTGCCCTCTGTCTTGTCTGGCAGCGATATGAATGTTGCGAAGCATCTCAAGTTTTGAGAACTGCCTGTACTCCTGACTTAGCTGATAGATTGCAGATTTTAGCGCCTTCCTTTCAGATTCGAGATGTCAGTTCCCCATATGTATTTGCCTTGGTACATTACTCACTTCTTTTTTAAGAGCTGACCGAGGCACAATAATTAATGTATTTACGTTTGAGCGTTTGTCCGTGGAAAATTATTTTGAAGAAAAGGTGATTTGTGTGTTGTACAACTAAAATGTTTTTAACCCATTGGCCATCTTAATTTTAGTATGGGCGATAAAGACCTCTACGTCTTGCGCCCAAAAAATCCTTTTCTATTATGATATAGCAAATGATATAGCATATGATATTAGTATAGAAATTACTTTATGCTCTTTATCATATGCAAACAAATGTAGTTGTGAGAGTTATGGTCCGAACTTGTAAATGAAAACGGAGTTCAGTTATAGGATGGGTTTTAATGCTAGCACTAGCAGCAAATGTGACGTACTCGTTATTACTGAATATATCTGAACTTTATTTTAACGCTGTTTTGCTACATGTACACAACCACTTCTTTGGGCATCTAATAGTTAACAAGTTCGTCTCTGTTGCGTTAGAATATGGCATAAAAATGTTAATAATGCATGTTAAAAATCTTGTTTGAAGTCGTTGTAATTTAGTTGTTAATTGTCTGTGTTGCTGAGACAATCAAAAGTAATGTTTAATATTGTGCTCTGCTGAATTCACACAATCTCTGGTTTGTGCGTTGTCGATCAAATATGAAATCAAATATTTTTTTTAATTTAATGTGTCTTGTAATTATTTGAATTGTCATACTAAACTAATTTTCATTCATATTGATTTAGTAAATCATTCCGTTTTTAAGAAACACTAGTTATTCTTTTGGAAATATATCTCTGCGGTCTGCTACCAACCAAAGATATCACTATTGAATTTTCACACCGTTTTCAATTTTGAATAGTTTTTGCACTGTGAGTAACCACTTGATGTAACTTCCAGTACGAAACAACTGAAAATAGGTCTCTTCATTTATACTTCAATAAACTCTGTGATTGCTTTTCATTTTCCCATAGGATTTTAGCCTAACTGAGTTCACCGCAGAAGTTCTGCGAAACCACAAGTTCTTCGTTCACTCTCAACAGCAGAGCAGTCTTCTCCACGGAAGCGCGTTGGTTCCAGTACTATTCATCGTGTATACAAACGACCAACCTATAGCCCCCAACACCAGGAGTTTCTTGTATACTGATGACGTTGCTCTTGCCACTCAGAGTTCAGACTTTGAATCATTCGGGAACACCTTCACGAATTCCCTTGAAGATCCTTCACGGTACTATAGCACAAATCAGCTTAAACCAGACCCTTCGAAGACTCAAATGTGTGTTTTTTCCATTTGAGAAATAGGTAAACTACTCGCAAGTTGATGACAGTCTGGTCAGGCGTTGAGTTACAACATTGCTACACTCCAAAATGCACGGGAGTGACACAGGACAGATCTCTTACTTTGAAGGGCAACCACATGAATTGTATGTTGAAAGTTTCCACCAGGAACAATCTGTTAAGAAAACTGACCCGATCACAAGTGGGGCAGCCAATCTCTGCATTTGCAATAACCTATTCTGCATCAGATTCCCATGTCCTGTTTGGTTTCACTCAACACGTGCCAAATAAGTAGCCGTAACTCTCAACGACACTTGTGGAATTGTAACAGGTGGTTTGCTATCTACTACTATAGTAAATGAATTGTGGCGAATGAGAAACGAAAGAAAGTGGAAAAAGAACAAATCCATCTCCTGTATGGGCATAAAGCGCATTTACAGGGATCAAGTCAAGGAAAAGTTTCCATAGATTAGCAAAGATACTTACTACCACTGCTGAAAATGTTAGGGTGCAACTTCAGGAGATAGCCTTCAGGACATGACGAGGAGTACATGACCTGGAAATCTTTGGTAGGCTGAGATGAGTGGGTAGATCAAGGTTTAATCTGGCAAGATAATGCTTCAGTACAGAAAACATTATTAAGTGTGATTGTGGAGAATCCCAGACTGTCCAGCACATGCTTCACTGTGGGCTGTGTCCAGCCTCCTGCATATCAGAATAACTACGTGTTAACTGTGGCCTATGAATGTTTCTTCAAGAGAATAAAAATAAATCTTCACAAACACTTCAAATTGATCTATCCAACATCACAGATTGCAAAGGAGTATAAAGTACTTCACTAAAAAACGAACATGTTACCCTGATCGTGTCCACAAGGACTGAGTACAACACCGACATTACATAATTAATTTTTCAGTTGTCGGTTGTTTGTGTTGCTCAAACAATCACAGAAGAAATTTCACACAGCTTCAGTTTTTTTCTTGATGTGAAAGGCCATCGACAAGGAGAAATTTTAATCCGGTGACTTGAATTTTCCATGCCGCGCGGAAAACAACGGTCAGCGCACGCCCGATCTCCTCGACATTATTGCAACAAACAATGACACAAAAAACTCGCTTCAGACAAATATACTTCCGAAAAAATTAATAATATTAATACACAACATACAAATAACTGCACCATATATATTGGAAGTAGCCAATTCTATAGTGTTAGTACAATAAAATGTGTATCACTATAAGGGTCAATCTGGTAGGTATCTGTGGACTAACAATAAAATTTGAGCACACCAATTATTTTACAGTTTGGTTAATTTGTTGTTGTTGTGCATTGTTCTATGAGGATCTCTTACCTTTTATTTGCATGAGATACATAGGTATCTTACCCACTCCATAAAAATATCAGTTTGAATGAAATGTGCAGAGACCATACGTCTGAGAAATTACAACTAGGCTAAGGAGAATAGAATTCTTGACCAGTTGCAAAAAAAGATAGCAGTGAATTAGAGATTTCGATCCAGAAGTAAATAAAACAGTGAGGTTTTACACAGTTGGTTTCCTTTGGGATTGCAGACTCGTTGAGGTTTTTTTTTATACATCAAAATTTTTGCTAACGATTTTACGGTGGACTATTGACCCTCTGTGATTGCGACTTTTGGCTCGTTTTGTGGTGGTTAAGGTACCAAAAGTCCCTCATCACCTTGAAATTGACTTAATAGTCGAAATTGAACCTATAATAAATAACAGAGTCACTT
Source organism: Schistocerca gregaria (assembly GCF_023897955.1). Taxonomy (NCBI): domain Eukaryota; kingdom Metazoa; phylum Arthropoda; class Insecta; order Orthoptera; family Acrididae; genus Schistocerca; species Schistocerca gregaria. The sequence goes on from NC_064926.1 coordinate 51,031,766, forward strand.
GGGAATGTGTGTCATTTAAAAGTGTAATATTTTATTCTGATTACGAGCTGTTCCCATTCATTGTTGTGGCTCAGTTTAGTTAAATGAAAGATAAGGAAAACAGAAATCACGCTTTTCTAATATATCGATCTCCTCCTTCTTTACCCTTTCTTTGTCCATCACCTCCTCTCTCCGTTCATCTTTTCCTCCCCTATCTGTCCATCTCCTCCTGCTACCCTCTCTTCCCCTCACTCTACCTATCATGTCCTTCTTCCATTTCGCTGTCCATTTTCAGCTACCTAGTGTCTCCTTATCTCCTCTTGCCGCCCCTCTGTCCCCCTCTTTGTCCATTACCTCTATCCCCACTCTATGTACATCATCTCCTCCCCTCTCTTACCATCTCCTCCTGCCCCCTTCCTCCATCCGTCTCCTCCTTTCCTCCTGATATCTCTGTTTTCTCACACCCCTCTGTTCATCTACTCATCCCCCTCTCTCTGCCCTTCTTATTGTTATTGCATATTCCCATGATGTAGTAGTATTCGTATCATAAGCCGACGAGTCATAAATACAATTTTTCTGTTTGCTAACAACATTTCACTCTTATATATCTCAAATACGGGATGTAACTGGTATAAGTGCAAATATTTCTATACATGATACATTAATATGATGCGTAGTGTTTCTTTTTGTCTGCGTCAAACAGTTTCCCTAGAAAGACATTGCATAACTTACTACTTCATCATTTTTGCACGATCATAATTGCACGACTATGTGAACTTTACCTGCAGTATAGATTAACCATTTTGCGTCCATGTATCCACACTTCAACACCTGATGTACTGCCCAGGGCAAAAAAGCAGCAATGTACTGCTCTTGCCAAATATACTTCGATGTACTCAGCAACATAACTTTTCCTTGGAATTCCACTGTCATCTGTTTCCAGATTTTCAAGATTGCCAAATTACGTTAGTTTAAGTTTTTCTGCTGAATACTCTGTTTCAGGTATTAACACTGTTTGATAGCGTCTTAGTCTTGTGTTTCAGGACGAAGTTGTTTTGTTGTACATGAAACTTCGAAACTTCCTCGCATATTAAAACTGTGTGCCGGACCGAGATTAGAACTTGGGACCTTTGCCTTTTGCGGGCAAGTGCTCTACCAACTGAGCTACCCAATCACTACTCACATCCCGTCCTCACACTTTCCGGTAGTTTGGTATGCCCTCTCCATTTTATGTCCTCTATATTCTAGCGTTATTTTTTCCTTTGTGTTACTTGTTATCCATTCTCCTAGGAATTTAGAAGAGTTTGATTCAGAATTGTCTTGTTGTGAATTTTAAGATTTGGAAGTATGTTACTGATATATGTCATGAAATGAGTTTTATCAAATGTTATTCTTAGTCCCCTATTTTCTGCTTGTTTATATAGATCTATTCTTTGGCATTATCCATGTCTTCTACAAAAGCTAGCGAAGCTATAATAATTTTATTTGGATTTCTTCCTAGTTGAATGCCCTTTGTGTTGATGGATTTTCTCTATTCTCTCTGTACCTTCCCTGCGTGCACTTAAAACGTAGAAGTGATAAACCATCTCCCTGTCTTACTCCTAATTTTATTTAAAAATGTTTTGACAGTGCCCCATAAATTTTACTTTATATCTTGTGTTTGATGGTGCCATGGGCAATATCGTATATGTCACTGGGAACAGAGAGATTACTCTATATTTGTTAGAGTCAGTTTCATGAATGATTTCTATTAGAGGGAGAATAATGTTATCAACAAAGTGTTCTCACAATTCAGCATCTATACGGTCTACTCTTGATGCTTTGTTATTTTTAAGTTGTTTTATGATTTCTCTGATGTACTCTATCGTTGGTCGCTTTATGTCAGGTTGTAATTAGATTAAATTATCAAAACGAAATTCTTCTCTTGGTGGGTCGCAGTTGTATAGTTCACTGAAATAGTCCACAAGTATTCTTCAGTTTTCAATGTTATTACATGCAGTCTTTTTTTTGTGGATCGATAATCTGAAAACTTAAGTGGTGTGTAGACTTTTAAACAATTTTTTAATATTTTATTAAAGTTCCTCGTGCTGTTCTACTTAAAGAGTGACTCAGTTGACGTTTTTTTTCATATTTTTCATATTCCATCACTTCTACTTTTTAAGTGCGCGCAGGGAAGGTAGAGAGAGAATAGAGAAAATCCATCAACACAAAGGGCTCATCTTTTATATATTGTACTGTTCTTTTTGAGACCCTTTGGTGCATGTAAGGAGATATGCATATAATTTTATAAAAAAATTGTGTTAGTATCAGCTTTATTTGCGTTCCACATATTCGAACCTCGATGCATCTTTATAATCAGCTCATCAGAACCATCAGTCGACAAAGCATGTTTCCAGGTATACTTTCTCCGGGAGTCTCAGAAAAGTATTTTTGAAGTTGTATTAAGGTATTCCATTTTCCAACTACATTTTGTAATCATTTTCTCCAGATATCTTCTGTATGTCGAACTTTGTCGGTTGGTATTGATTCTTTTTTCTAAATATTGCTCTAACATTGAATTTAATGATAGGTAGCGGCCTGAATGTAAATCGGCGCTCTTGGAAACTGCTCCATCGAATACCTCCTTCCTAAGTGTTTACTTATAACAACGCGGCCGAGTTATTTCTTTACCACAAATAGGATTTGGTGATACCCATGTAGTCTGTTTTCTAAGACGTTTTTATGAAGAATGGAGATTTTAATATTACATACATCAAAAAAAGTTTTTCCCAGAACTTCGGATGATAGACGTTCACTGTGGATATTGTATCACAGACACAGCCCCTTCGACTTTTCAGATATGTCAGTAAACTATCTCAAAGATGTAAACAACCATGCATGAGCAGAGCCCATTAGACGGAGGGTGGTCCGACAGCCGATCAGTTCCAGTCATTCCACCAGGAGGAGGTACACGGCTCGTGTTGTCTGTCGTTCAACCATGCCTAAACGGTCAATATCGCGGTTCGATCGCGTCCGCGTTGTTACTTTGTTCCAGGAAGGGCTCTCAACAAGGGAGGTGTACATGCATCTCGGACTGAACCAAAGCGATCTTGTTCGGACATGGAGATACACAGAGACAAGAACTGTCGGTGACATGCCTCGCTCAGGCCGCCCAAGGGCTACTAATGCAGTGGACGACCGCTACCTAAGGATTATGGCTCGCAGGAACCCTGACAGCAACGCGACACTTTTGAATAATGCTTTTCGTGCATCCACAGGACGTCGTCTACCGGCTCAAACTGTGCGCAATAGGCTGCATGCATGATGCGCAACTTCACTCCCGGCGTCCATGGTGAGGTCCTTCTTTGCAACCATGACACCATGCAGCGCGGTACAGATGGTCCCAACAAAATTCCAAATGGACCGTTCAGGACTGGCATCACGTTCTCTTCACCGTTGAGTGTCGCATATGCCTTCAACCAGACTATCGTCGGAGACGTCCTTGGAGGCAACCCAGTCAGGCCGAACGCATTAGACACACTGTTTAGCGAGTGCAGCTAGGTCGAGGTTCGCTGCTGTTTTGACGTGGAATTATGTGGGCACGACGTATGCCGCTGGTGGTCAAGGAATGCACCGTAACGTACGATACGTGAATTCCGTCCTCCGACCGATAGTGCAACCATATCGGTAGCATAACGGTGAGGCACTTGTGTTCATGGACGATAATTCGCGCCCCCATCGTGCACATCTTGTGAATGACTTCCTTCAGAATAATGACATCGCTCGAATAGAGTGGCCAGCATGTTCTCCAGACATGAACTCTATCGAAGAAGGCTGGGATGGACTGAAAAGGGCTGTTAATGGATAACGTGACCCACCAACCACTCTGAGGGATCTACGCCGAAGCACTGTTGAGGAATGGACAATCTGGGCCACCAGTGTTTGATGAACTTGTGGATAGTATGCCACGACGAATACAGGCATGCGTCAAACCAAGAGGACGTGCTACTAGGTATTAGAGCAATCTGGACCACCACCTCTGAAGCTCCAGCTGTATGGTGGTACGGTTTTCATGAGCAATAAGAATGGCGGAAATGTACAGGTTCCGGAAGTCTCGGAACCGAGGTTATGCAAAACTTTTTCTGATGTGTGTATGTTATGTTGCCTGCATAGGATTAACAGTCATTCTCCGTTTGCGTTAGTTCTTTTATGTGCAGGGAATTTTCCTACTATTCTTCTGTGCTGACGTTCGTTGCCAATTTGCATATTCAAGTCTTCAAGTATTAACACTGTGTTTTTCGGTAGAATGTGATCTAGGGTGTTTGACACTTTACGCCAAAAAACTTCTGTTTGCTCTTTCTGCATCCTGTTTTTGTTATTTGCTGGTGCATGTCTCTTTAAAATAGTGTAAACTCTGTTGGATGATTTAAATGATAGTGTGGAAAGTCTTTCATTAGTTCATTAAAATTCTGTTATTGAGTCCAATATGGTTTAGTATACAGTGAAACCTGTTTCAAATTGGGGTGCAATCTTTAGATTGGCTTTCCCTTAAATAGCCTGAATTCTTTTGAATCGAATGTTCATCACTAAATGTTGTTACCTGCAGTGCGGTTATGATCACACATACACTGAAGAGCCAAAGAAACTGGTACACCTGCCTAATAACGTGTAGGGACCCCGCGAGCACGCAGAAGTACCGCAATACGACGTGGCATGGACTCGACTAATGTCGAAGTAGTGCTGGAGGGAGTTGACACTATGAATGTTGCAGTGAATCCATAAATTCGTAAGAGTACGAACGAGTGGAGATTTTTTCTGAATAGCACGTGTCAAGGCATCCCGGATAAGCCCAACAATGTACATGTCTGGGGAGTTGGGCGGCCAGCGGAAGTGTTTAAACTCAGCATAGTGTTTCTGGAGCCACTATGTAGCAACTCTGGGCGTAAAGGGTGTTGCATTGTCCTGCTGGAACTATCCAAGTCCGTCGGAATGCACAATGGACATGAATGGGTGCACTTGATCAAACTGAATGCTTACATACGTGGCACCTGTCAGAGCTGTATCTATACGTTTGAGGGATCCCATATCACTCCAACAGCACACACCCCACACCATTACAGAGCCTCCACCTGCTTGAAGAGTCCCCTGCTGACATGCAGGGTCCATGGATTGACCAGTCCACATCCATCTGCTTTATACAATTTGAAACTAGACTCACCCGACCAGGCAAAATGTTTCCAGTGATCAACAGCCCAATGCCGGTATTGACGGGCACAGGCGAAGCGTAAAGTTTTGTGTTATGCCGTCATCAAGGATACACTAGTGAGCCTTCGGCTACGAAATCTCACATCGTTGATGTTTCGTTGAATGGTTCGCACGATGACACTTGTTGATGGCCCATCACTGAAACCTGCAGCAATTTGCAGAACGAATGCTGTTCCGTCACGTTCAACGATTCTCTTCAGTCGTCGTTGGTCCCGTTCTTGCAGGATTTTTTTCCGGCTGCAGCGATGTCGGCAATTTGATGTTTCATCGGATTCCTGATATTCAAGGTACACTCGTGAAATAATGATACGGTAACACCCCACTTCATTCGTACCTCTGAGATGGTGTGTCCCATCCCTCGTGCGGATATAACACCACGTTCAAACACACTTAAATCTTGACAACCTGTTTATTACATTGTAATTAATTGGATCATTTATTTAAGAAATTTTGTTTAAGAAAATTCTCTGCTCTTACTTATTTTTGGTAATTTTGTTATTTAGGTTTTAGCTTCAGTCTTGTAAAAGTTAAAGAATGTAAGTCTTCGGTTTTAAATACCCCAGGAGAACTGGATATATGTCCCGCAGCACCGTTCTCGCTGATATTCCTCGTTCGAACTACTCCACCTGAAATCTCTAAAATGTTTATTACGCTACGCTTGGCACGAATATGTGCTATGTTGCATGTTGAGTATGGATTGATGTGTCAAACTTTTTTTATCAACCAAAAGTTTATTGCTTCTGAGATATTCTCTCCAAGAATATTGACCGGGAAAAGATGCAGTCTCGCACTGTCATTCCACACTGCACCTCCGATCGATCTACGTCACGTGATATCTTAAGAATGTTTGTCAAATCTTTTATAAATTGGTAAATATACTCCTTAAATGGATATTATTTTCTTGAATTTATTTGCTGTGCCATCTACTAACTAAACATTCACAATGTAACTTAATAGCGTCGCACAACAATAGCAAAATCTCTCCAACATAAAACACGTCCGATCTCTGTAACCGCTTGACACAGAATCCTCAAATATACTTATTCCAGAGAGATACGGCCGTAGCACGGAACGTCCGATTCTCGCTTGCCGTTTGTACTACTCTCGGCATTAATGATTCGCCGCACCTGAGTCTAAGTATTTCACCATTTACGATCTCTTACAACGCGCCTATTTTGGCAGCAGATTTACTTCATATCACAGTACGGGACCAAAACTGTAACAAAATTCATTCTGCTGTTTCCTACAATATTGCTAAGTGGAATATGCTGGCAGCTGATGACAGCTTTTGCCGCTTATGAACTTTTTGTAGCTTTCATAATCGCTCGCTACCAGTCATAAGGTTAAATATTTTGACATTAGCTGTTTAAGTAACCCTGTGAACGGCTCATTTGGCCATGGACTTGCGATAAGAAGAGCCTTGCCATTGGGGCAAGGGTTCCTGAGGGAAACCGTGGAAAACCTGGAACAAGGCTAATTTAACCTTATGTTTCATACAATAATTTACAAAAATTTATTAAAAGTTTAAATAACAGGTCTGACGTTGTCTTTATATACGGCCTTCTTGCATTGGTGGAGTTGGGTAAATTTGAAGACGTCTTGGTAGCGACGTCAGCACGATGTCTGATCGAAGTTGCAGGACACATGTGTGCAGAGACGGAGAATGATCCTCTTGTTAGTGTGTATCGGATGGTAGGGATGTCAGGAAAGGGTTGATCCTCAGGTAGAAGAGCAGCTGGATCATACCCTCACAGGGCAGTGATATGTGAACATGTATCATGCCCCAAAACAAGTATCAATGTTAATCATTACTGATGGGAAAGCGCTGTGGGAGAACAGGTTAGTACATATACTTATCATTCTCACGCTACTGGTGGTTCGGAAGAAGTAATATACATTTTTTTACTCAATATTCGCGAAATATTTCGCCATCATTATCGGTTCTTATCTCCTTTATACATTTGTTTATTAATATCAGACTACCATGTCCACACTCGTGGTCCTTGGTAAACTCTAGTGATAATTCTCTTTCGTGGCTTCACCTTTTTCTTTAATGAAGTACAAAATCGTTTTCGAATATGACACACATGAGTACATCCTTGCTTATTAGCATACAGATAACCACTCTTGTGTCTAATCACTAGTTTCTTTTTATGACACTACACCGTCACATGTTCATAATTTAGTTTGTAGCTGGAAACACACAACATTTTACGTGAAATCAGTTGCTGTTCACGGAATTCATCACTACTCCGCACTTCTATCAGTGTGCGAAATTAGCTTAAACCTTTACAGAATATAATTACAAATTTATCTACTTCCCATGTTCGCAGGTTGCTATCATGCCTCGGGAATGGATGTGTGTGATGTCCTTAAGTTAGTTAGGTTTAAGTAGATCTAAGTTTAGGGTACTGATGACCTCAGCTATTAAGTCCCATAGTGCTTAGAGCCATTTGAACCATCTACGTCCCCCGAATATACACAAATTCAACACAGTCGTTTCTCTTCATCATTTATCATACTTCAAATAATTACAATTTAATACCAAACACCCCTCGACAATCACACATATCCCTCTCAATCTAGTCCAACATTGTCCTTCCAGATACTTTCGTTGGTAATCTATGTCAATAAAATTTCTTGAAACTCCACCCAGTGATTCGACTTTATTTTTTAAAATAATTAATCAGCTATATTGCTGTGTCACTATGCCTGTAACATGAATATTCCCGTGTACCTAATACTAACAATTACATGAAAACTGAAACAGATATCCAATACAACTATATGTTCTACTGAAATTAAAAAACATCATAATTACTTTCCTTAAGAATATACAAAAACCTGTTGCTGAAAGAAAAAAATTTTATTTACATAATCATTACAATTCATCTCTTATGGATCGTTGTTGATTCATCATAACCTTATCTGAAATTATGAAAGAATTACTTATATTACTATTAGAAAAAGTATCTTCCATGTCTCATATTTCTTAATTCCCTCAGGAACGAAACTTTTTTAAATCATGATGATATGATCCCTTTATATTTCTGGTCTCTGGATGTTCTAAGACATATTATCCTGGATTTGGTAACCTACTCGCATCAAATGGTTCTTCGTACATCAATTGCAATTTTTTATTTGTCTTTTGTAGCAGTGACAGAAGAGGATCATTACGTAACCATACTCTTTCGCCAATACCAAAGGATTGTCTGCATAATATTCTTTTGCCAAAATTTACTTTCCTCTTTCTAGCACTTTCGGTCAGATTTATTAAAGCTGTTTTATCTTATCTTGCCATTGGGTTTTTCCTTTTTATATCTTTGGAATCTTATCTATCCATTCATTTCTTTCTCTTCTCTCGAACATTAGTTGAGCAGGTGTAAAATTTGTGGTCATATGAGGCATATTGTTCATGATTTCCTAAAATGTATCGAGATAAAACGTGATAATGTATTTGCTATTATATTCTCCATCCCTTGTATGTAGACAGTACGAAATTGTTACTCTTTAAGAGCGACCGTCCATCTTCCTAATCTTGTATGTAATAGCTTACAAGTCTGTAAAAAGCTAAGAGCTTGATGGTCACAATACACAGTGGTTCTTGCTACATACAAATAATAATTAAACTCTTTGAATGCCCGCACTGCTGCAAGAGCCTCTTTCTCTGTGGTAGTGTACAATCACATGCATCTTGACAGTGTACTTCTAGCGACAGCTATGGGGCAAAGGGTGGGCTCGCCATCTATTTTTCGAATTTGAACAAACAAATTCCCAAACCAACAGATGAAGCATATGTCATTAATCCAAATTCCAAGGACATATCAGGATGATAGAGAATCTTTGCATTAGACAAAACTTGCTTGATTGCTTCGAATGCTTGTTGACATTACTCAGTCCAATGCCAATACACAGTAAATTTAGTAACGGCACAGAATTCATCGAATGATCCTTTACGAACCGCCGAGAAAGCGATTCAAGACCTAAAAATCCTTTTAAGTGCCTTTTCGTTTTTGGAAAAGGAAAATCTTTTTATCGCACTTATCTTCTTTTCATCTGGTAAGTTGCCTCTTGACTTTATTAAATGCCCTAAGAATTTTATTTTCTCCAGTCAGAAATGTGACTTTTGAAGATTAGATGTTACTCCCACACAGGAAAACCTCTCTAATACTTGTGTCAGTAGATTCACATGTTCTTCCCAGGTATTTGTAGCTATCAAGATTTCATCCACAAACAGTGTTAGTTGGCTCCTTAGTTCAGGTCCTAATGCTGCATCCGATGTGGATACGAATACTCCTGCACTGATTTTCAAACAGAAGAACCTTGAAATGATAACTTCTTCTGGCATTTACAAATGCAGTATACTTTCTAGAATCTACATCTAACTTCACCTGCCAGTATGAAGCACGTAAATAGATTATTGTAAAATACTTTATTCCACTGAACTTTTGAATGAAGTCATCTATATTTTCTGGATGAGTACATACTGATAAAATAATTGTGTTCATTACACGAGCATCGAGTACAAGATGTACCTTTCCATCTGATTTTGGCACAACCAGAAGAGGACTGCAGTAAGATTTGACGACTCTATTAGATTCCAATCTAACATCTTCTTGGTCTCCTGCATTGCATTGTTTCGAAGGAACGGGATAGAAACTATGAGAGTAGGTTCTGTGTGGCTTGACATTCAAATGACATATATAACCCTTAATGGTACTGGGTCGTTCTTCAAACACGCTCATATACTTGCCTAATAAGGCAGACAACTGTGTCCTATGCTCATCCTTAAGCTCTGGCTCGCTCAGCTCCTGTTTTATCTGCTCTGATATTCCTACTACTTGGATCACTTTAATCAAATTTGTTTTGCATTGCCGGCGCTCTTTCATTATCAACTGCAACTTTGCTCCTTGCAGTATCTTCCATGTTTTCTTTTCTCTCCTTAGCAAATCTACCTTGACTAGGGCTCCGTCGTTGCAAAAATTTACTTTCCCGGTGGAGAAGTCTAATTTTAGACCTTTTTCCCGGATAGTTTCTAATCCCAAAACACAGCCGACTATTAATTTATCCACTACTGGGAACGTACATGTTAATGCTGCATCTCCTAGATCCAATTGTAGCTCCTAGTATTTTACAATATAGTGCAGGAAATGTCGGTAATGAGGTCTTCTTCATTATTTTATTAAATAAACTCATTGATATTGCGTTTACTAATGCGCCCGTATCCAAAACAAGCTTTACTGGAATACCCTCTATTTCAACTTTCATTGCAGGAATGGGTTCCGATGAGTATTCCTCCATACATTTAGTTGTGTCTCCACAAAGCTCCTCTTCTATTAATCTTCCTTCGTTGTACCTCATCATATTTACATTCAGCTCATAGCCCCTATACCCTTCCTCGACCTCTCCTCTGGGGCACGATTCGGTCGGAATCAGTTTCCCGGGCGCCATTCATTTGCATGAACCGCACCCTCTCTCACCTCTGTAACAACTGGTATTCGTTGCCTCCAGTCATTATCCATCGGCACAGAAGATTGTGTGTGCCTATTCTTGTGTTTCCAATTCGTAGAATTCGAGTTAACATTATACACTTGATTGTACCTTCTCTGGTGTCGATTCTGTCTGATTTTCCTGTATCTTAAATTGCTTCCATTACCGGTGCGCGGATTACCATGTTGGTCGTAGTTACTGAAGTGCGGTGGAGTGTGATTTGCATTTGTCTTCTCAATCAGCTGATTACTCGCTCGGCTACAGTAAGCATTATTCGACAGCGAGTACGCGCTGTGTCTGACTGGTCTTGCCTTAATATCTTCTTGAATCATATCAATGGAGTCCAAAACTGACATGAATTCATCTAAATTCTCCTCGATGCGTATATTAACTTCTCTCTCGTCTCAGTCGAAAGTTTCGCCTTATAATCCACAGAATATCCTTGTGCGTTATTGGTTCATCTTAGTACCTTGCTTTATTTAAATACTTCTCGAAGTATCGCCATAGACTTCCTGTTTTTGCACAGAACGGCTCCGGGTTAAAGACCACTTTTCTGAATCGTTCTCGCACAACCCGTGACCAACACTTAGCAAGAAACACCTTCTCGAATTTCTCGTACGTTTCGCATGTATCCATTATACCCGTGGCCCATAACGCTCCATCACCTTGAATAAATCCAGAAACGTAACTGATCTTTTGCGCTTCAATCCATGCCCTTGGTAGTACTCCACGAAATCCTTGGATAAATACCACTGGGTTTATGGATTTTCAGTCAGGTGAGAACGTCTGAGACTGCCCATATTTCAACAATTTTTCCTCCATTAACGTTGTAGTGTACACACTATTAACTTGCGGCTATACATGCATTCCGTTATAATTTATATTTCACTCCGGCGAAGCATGTCCGTTACCATTACATGATTCATGGCTTGAGCCCTGCGTTCGTTCTATTTCACGCAGCTCGTTTGTACAGTCGTTTCTGCCCCTCGCATCTGTTCCATATCTCTGGACATATTTTCGACAGAGTGGACTATTTCGTCCTTCCATTGTTTAAAATTAGCCCCTAACTGTTCTTTTACCTCTTTAATGTCTTCTTTAATATTTTCTGCAATTGGTAAGCTGTCAATAGGCAATTTGCTTACCGCTTCTTTTATACTTGCATCTACACATAGGATCGACTGGCTTTCCTAAGCGGATGCCCATTCATCTAATTTATTTAAGAAATACTGTTGATGTTTACTGAAATTCTCTCGTATCAAATGACCACATCCAGAAGCTATGGTGCTCACAGTTTCTGTTAATTCCACTACGGAAGTTTCTACTTCCCCCTCCTTCGATTTCATGTTTCGCATTTCTTCGGTAATTCTTTTGATTTCCAAAGGAAACTGCTTTTGCGCATATTGCAACTCGGTTATCTCATTTGAGATTTGTTGTTGCTGGCTAACTAATACCTGAATTGCACCTCACGTGTCTCTTTGCTTTTGACACAAGTCAGCTTGCTTTTGTGATACTGTTTGTACCACCAATGTCATATCAGTTTGCTTCTGTGACATGTCTTCCTGCTTTTGTGATACTGCTTCTACCACACCTGATATAGTCGTTACCGATACTGACAAAAGTCTCGGTCATTCTAAGATCTGAGCTATAGGACTTGTCTCCTGTTGAGACGAAGCTGCTATCTCCTCTAGACTCGTATTTTCACCAATTCCCTGAACATCTAACACTTTCTCTTTATCCATTTTAAATTATGATCTAGTTTTGACCATAAAAAAATTAGAAAACACAAAATACCTATATGTTCGTACACAATTAATTAAACTATCCCATATAAAAATTCCTACTGAAAAGAATACACCAAATAAGTTTCTAAGACTACTTCTGAAGAAAATACGGAAATGAAGTGAAAATATAGAACCATATTACACTATGAAGACTGAGACTACTCTGCTTAAAAGACCAGATTGAGGTGAGATTGGTGATGTGTGTGCTGGCCTTATCCAGGTTGCAGCGATGTGAAGTTCTGCGGTGTGGATTACGACTGCTCAACTCACACGACCGGACTCCACCAATTAGGTACATTGTACATGAAAACGCTCACAATATATGGATTAGTACATGCACAAGTTTATGAAACAATTTTAACTCTTGGCCACCCTGTATTCGGACGCCATTTTATTCTAATTTATTTATTTATTTAATAAAGAAAATTTCTTTAAGAAAATTCTTTGCTTCTTACTGATTTTTGATAATTTTCTTAGTGATTTCCAGTGGTTTAATTTAGGTTTTAGATTCAATCCTTTAAAAGCTAAAGAATATAAGTCTTTGGTTGCAAATACCACAGGAGAGCTGGATGTATGTCCTGCAGCGCCGATCTCGCTGATACTCCCCGGCGGAACTGCTCCACCTGAAACCTCTAAAATGTATATTTCGCTACCTAGATCGTTTGGTACAAATAGGTGCCATGTTGTATGATGCGTATGGACTGAGGTGTCCAACTTTTTTATCAACAAAAAGTGTATTGCTTCTGAGATATTCTCTCGAAGAATATTGATCGGGAAGAGATGCAGGCTCTCACTATCATTCGAAACTGCACCTCCGATCGACCTTCGTCACGTGATACCTGAAGAATGTTTGTCAGATCTTTTATAAATTGATAAATACGTACCTTGAGTGCGTATTAATTTCTTGAATTTGTTTATTATGCCATCGACTAACTAAACGTTCACAATGGAGCTTAATAGCGTAGCACAACAATAGCAAAATCTCTCCAACATAAAACACATCCGATCTCTGAAACAGCTTCACACAAGAGTCCTCAAATATACATATTTGGTTACCTTTTCCAGTTAGATGCGTCCGTAGCACGGAAATTTCAATTCTCGCAGGCAGTTTATCCTACTCTCGGCATTAATTATTCGCTGCGCATGGGTCTGAGGTTTTCGCGATATATAATCCATTACACTTGCCATTATAGAAGCAGTAACCGATCAACTACTATGCGAGGCACTTGTCTAATATAGGCATCGTCGACCGGCATATTCTGACTGTTTACTAGAGTTGGGCAACACGATTCTTTTTGCCGATTCGATTCCTGCGATTCAATCGCACATTGCGAATCGATTCCTACTATTCGTTCACGATTCATTCTAGTGTGCGATGGCACGATTCTTACGGAATGCAAACGTTCTACATCTTACTCATTTCTTACGGAATGCAAACGTTCTACATCTTACTCATAGATGACAGGACATGTCATAAATTGTCAGTGGGGTTAGAATCGTACTGTGTCGTAATAAGATAAGCCAGAAATAATTTATTTACGAGTATACATGCATATGACGTGCAAGTGTGATTCTCGATTTATACATGTAATGCCTTAATTGATGAAAGGTCACATTTGATTTGATTGCATCTATTGTTTTATTTCAGTTAGGGCCGTTTTCGAGATACGCGAAATATTATACATAATCCAAGTGCTATTGCTCGTGTGTAAAGATGGTGTGTGTGTTTTGCATTGCATCTGCTACAAATAAGAGGTACGATTTATTCATCATACTTGGATTTCTCGATTTTAATCGTGAGTATTGGGAGCTGTGTACTCGCTGTATGTCGTTTCTGTCATCACTATTTCGTGTATTACTCTCGCAAACAAAGCTGACGTTAGCGCGGTGGCTGCTGGTAGCGACAGTAAATGGGAAATGCCTTTACGCTCGTTCCCGTCAGACACCGCCCAGTGTCAGCTTGGTTTTCAGAAGTATGGTCCACGAACTTCGTTTGTTCGTTCCGAACTTCCTCTGTTCACATGCGTCCTCCATTTGACTGCCATCTGGCGGTCGTAATCATTCGGCACGACTCGGCGTTATTCGGAAGTTGCCTTCAAAGCACAGCGTATTAAGAATCGGTGAATCGTTGGAACTTAGGAACCGTCACGACTCGGAAACACGCAATAGATCTTACGATTCTTTTGAAAGACGATTGGTCCGCATCACGATTCGATTCTTACGATTCTTTATTTAGAGTCGTTCAAATGAACGACTCATTCAGGAATCGCCACAACTCTACTGTTTACGTATCTTTGTATTTTAATACAAATGCCTATACCAGTTTCTTTGTCGCTTCGGTGCGTGTATTATGTACTTACGTATGTACCAAATGGCACTACAGTAGGCATATAAAAACAAGCGAATGGGATGTGACATCAAATTTCAAAGTATTCGGAGAGGAACTTCCGGAGTTTTACGATTTTCATCACACGAAGATTTACATTTTTTATTTTTATAGGTTGGTTTCCGGGAAATAAAAAGTGTGATTGTGAAGACTGGCAGAAGAACAAACTGACGCAACGTAAGGGCACTGTCGAAGATTCGTTGACCGCCTCGGAGAGCGTAAGGGCGCCGAGACGGCGCGCTGACGTCCTGGCTCGGACCTCGAGGCGCCAATCCATTATTTTGGACGGCGCTGTGCCGGGACTAGATCGCTGTCCGTGGGAGGGGGCGGGCGCTCTCCATCAGTCTTGTGAGCGCCGCCGGCCTCGGGAGGTAAGCCCCGTGACATATTTCGCGATGGCATCAGACGTGCTGGCCCCAGGGAGAGCCCCGTCTCCTCTCTCCGCCGGCCGGGGTATACGGCCGGACCGGCGGCGCAACACAAATCAGCTGGGAGTTATGGCAGAGCCGATTCCAGCTGCACCTGAGCGCAAGGCAGACAACCACACTAACCGCGTGCGCTTTACGAAGATTATCCACGTAGTTCCACGTAGGTAAGGAAAGCATCGTCGCATCCTTCTAATACCTCATTTCATCTGTCCTTTTTGTGGTTCTTCCTTTCTCTTCTCCTCCCTACCTCGCTTCTTCGTTTCCATTCCTTAATATTCAATAACACTGCACCACAGCCCAACGAACAAACAATCCACCATATGAGGTGTGTGTGTGTGAAATCTTATGGGACTTAACTGCTAAGGTCATCAGGCCCTAAGCTTACACACTACTATCCTAAGGACAAACACACACACCCATGCCCGAGGGAGGACTCGAACCTCCGCCGGAACCAGCCGCATAGCCCATGATTGCAGCGCCTTAGACCGCTAGCTATATGAGGTAAAAACGCTATTTTTAGCCAATAGAAAGTACTTCCACAAGGGACGAAGGATAATAAACAGAGCGGTGTGGGAGGGGGTGCTGTACGTTGGAACATTTTTTAGACTTTCATTTCTAGGCAACACCTCAGAGACGCTCGTCGCTCTGAACTGGATTGCTACTAGGTTACGGCAGCAACATTGTTCACCGCTCTGTATTAGATAGGAAACGTACGTTGCTGTTAACTGTTTTTGTACTATCGGACTCTCTCTGAAACTACAATTTCATTATTACGCTTTTCGCATAAAACCAGCGTTGCTGTTGCAAGACAGAGACATCAAGTCGTACACTCACGTATGTCTACGACTGCAGTGCATTACAGCAGTCAGTGTTCGATGTGACAACCGTATACTACACTACTGGTCATTAAAATTGCTACACCAAGAAGAAATGCAGATGATAAACGGGTATTCACTGGACAAATATATTATACTAGAACTGACATGTGATTACATTTTCACTCAATTTGGGTGCATACATTCTGAGAAATCAGTACCTAGAACTACCATCTCTGGCAGTAATAGCGGCCTTGATACGCCTGGGCATTGAGTCAGAGTTTGGATGGCGTGTACAGGTACAGCTGCCCATGCACCTTCAACACGATACCACAGTTCATCAAGAGTAGTGACTGGAGTATTGTGACGAGCCAGTTGCTCGACCTCCATTGATCAGACGTTTTCAGTTGGTGAGAGAAATGGAGAATGTGCTGGCCAGGGCAGCAGTCGAACATTTTCTGTATCCAGAAAGGCCCGCACTGACCTGCAACATGCGGTCGTGCATTATCCCGCTGAAATGCAGTGTTTCGCAGGGATCGAATGAACAGTACAGCCACAGGTCGTAACACACCTGAAATGCAACGTCGACTGTTCAAAGTGCCGTCAATGTGAACAAGAGGTGACCAAGACGTGTAACCAATGGCACCCATACCATCACGCCGGGTGATACGCCAGTATGGCGATGACGAAAACACGCTTCCAATGTACGCTCACCACGATGTCGCCAAACACGGATGCGGCCATCATGATGCTGTAAACAGAACCTGGATTCATGCGAAAAAATGACATTTTGCCATTCGTGCATCCAGGTTCGTCGTTGAGTACACCATCGAAGGCGCTGCTGTCTGTGATGCAGCGTGAAGGGTAACCGCAGCCATGGTCTCCGAGCTGATAGTCCATGCTGCTGCAAACTTCATTGAGCTGTTCGTGCAGATGGTTGTTGTCTTTCAAACGTCCCCATCTGTTGACTTAGGGATCGAGACGTGGCTGCACGATCCGTTACAGCCATGCGGATAAGATGCCTGTCATCTCGACTGCCAGTCATACGAGGCCGTTGGGATCCAGCACGGCGTTCCGTATTACCCTCCTGAACCCACCGATTCCATATTCTGCTGACAGTCATTGGATCTCGACCAACGCGAGCAGCAATGTCGCGATACGATAAACCGCAATCGCGATAGGCTACAATCTGACCTTTATCAAAGCCGGAAACGTGATGGTACGCATTCCTCCTCCTTACACGAGGCATCACAACAACGTTTCACCAGGCAACGCCGGTCAACTGCTGTTTGTGCATGAGAAATCGGATGGAAACTTTCCTCATGTCAGCACGTTGTAGGTGTCACCACGGCGCCAACCTTGTGTGAATGCTCTGTAAAGCTAATAATTTGCATACCACAGCATCTTCTTCCTGTCGGTTAAATTTCGCGTCTGTAGCACGTCATCTTCGTGTGCAGCAATTTTAATGGCCAGCAGTGTACATCATTGTAGGGAATTGTGGCACGCAGTCTTTTTATAGTGATCGTATTGAGGACATGACTGACAGTGAAAATAAGGATATCCAAACTTTTTCTAAAGTAAATTTTAATGTGTACTACTATTGTGAGTGGTTTTGAAATGAGGCAATTTGGCGAATATTTTCTTTTAATATAAGTGTATTAAATTCTACACTCACTTATTTAGGACTGTAATATGTTTTAGGCATTATGAACTAATGGAAGTTCTGAGATATGGAATTGTCTTGAAAATATGAAAAATTGCTTTAAAACATATCCCATGAAGTGATAGGTGGCTAAATACCGTGTGCCCAGTGGTTCAAATGGAAACCAGAACTTCATGAAAGTTGATTGTTAACGTTTTGTAATTTCTTCTTATATATGTCACTTACTCTGATACTAAAGGTTAATTTTGTGAGAAAATTTAAAACTTATATTCCAAAGTGAGCTCACCTCCTTAAAATAACATATTGTACACTTTCTACCGATTTCTTCTTTTGTTCGTTGCTTACTACGGTGATGAAAGTAGATTTAAAAAAAATTAATTATTTATATTGTTGGGACTCAAAGGCTTCAGTGGTATAATGTTACTGTATATTGTGTATGACTTGCTTATGTGTGTGACTATTAAAGGTATTTCTTATGTAATGTTTCATCGATTCTTTACATGCAAAACTTTTCCCCTGGTCACTTTCGTGAGCAGGCATCTGTTATACTGATGACTATGTGTCTCTTGTGATTAGACTCTGAACGCATTTTATTAACTGATCTGAATATGGATAATTGTTCGGCTGAAGCTAGTAATCAGTGACTGTTAAAATACTGCGATCTCTACTATTAAAGGATTTTACATAATAATTCTTTAACGTTTAGCCCAGGTATTCATTTGAGTTGACTGATACTAATTGTCAATTACCGATACGGCAGCCATAATATAAATTTTTTTTAAGTCTGCATAATTTTACTTTTGTGAACATTTACAACTAATTGCAAATCTTTGCACCGCGTATCAAGACCTAATTGTATATTTGCACAGCTTTTTCCAGCCAGTACTTCATTACAGGTAACCAGATCATCTGCTAGAAGTCTGAGATTTTCTGGTTCGTCATTAATATGGAACGTAAACAACACGAGTCCCAGCTCGCCTCGCTGGAGCGTCCGTAAGGTTACCACTACTTCTGTTGATGACACTCCAACGAAGATAGCGTATTGCGTCGTGCCTAACAAATAAACCGCATCCCAGTCATAAGATTTTTTTTGATAACCACGTTATAAATCGTGCTTTTCTTAGTAAACGTTGATGTGTGCTATCGAGTGAAAATCTTCAAATGGTTCATTGGTCTGATCACTATGGGACTTAACTTCGGAGGTCATCAGTCCCCTAGAACTTATAAATAGTTAAACCTCACTAACCTAAGGTAATCACACACATCACATAATCACTGTTTTCTAGATCCATGTTAGTTGGCATGGAGGAGGTCATTCTGGTCGTAATACTATATTATATTTAAGGGCAGAATATGTTCTAAGATACTACAGCAAATGGATGTCAAATATATTGGATTGTAGTTCTGTGGCCCTCTTCTGTTCCCTGTCTTGTAAGCAGATGTGGTCTGTGCACGGGCGACAGTTTTTTGGTCAATGAGTCATCTGTGTATTATGGTTACAAAGGAAAGTACCTCAGTATCAGATCGTGAATGCAATCAGACAGGGATATATTAGAGCCATGGAGCCTTGTTTATTTTGAACACTTTAAGCTCTACTTCAACGTCAGTGACACTAATATCTACGTCGCTCAACTTCGGAGTGTTGCAAATTGTAAACTCGAACAGTACATTTGTATCTTTCTTAGTAAAAGATTACTTGAAACCGGTGTTCAGCATTTATTATTTTGCTGTGCTTTCTTAAATTTCAGTTCCTGCGTCATCCATTACTGTCCAGATACTAACTATGGTGCCACCGGTAGACGTTACGTAAGACTAGAATTTATTTGTGTATTATGAGACATCTTCCGATAAAATTCTCCTGTCGTAGTCAATGGAGGCTTCAGGCACTGTCCTTCTGACAGCCAAAAGTCTCTCATTCCACGTCAGTCCGTCTGTACATGGTCCTCCCCCCCACCATTTTCCGGGAGAGAGATTTCATGTCTGGTGGCACAATGTTGCGCACTTGGATACTGACGCCGGCTGTGGACGGTTAGCTTCTGTATAACTTCTGTGAATTATGTCCTGGAGTGTATTTTGAGTGAAATGCTTAGCTTGAAGTACGCACTTATCCATTCCTTTTCCGTGATATCTGTTGTTACACTAGAGTTTTCTTCAATTATTTAATTAAGTACAGTTCGTAGAAATCTTGATTACAGAATGGCTCTCTGAGTTCAACAACGGTACAGTCATAGCAGCATAAGATTTCTGAGTGAGGTAACTTATCTTAAGATACTCATGTGTGTGGTAGGTTAAGTTGAGAATACATGCATGTTAAGTGTGCAATTAAGCAGCGCATACGTGCATGTGAATTCCATTGTACGGACGCTGATTAACCGTTGTGTCCAGCGGATTTCGTGGTCGCTGGGTATACACACCATAGGGAAAGAACGTGCTTAATCCATTTTAGGCGAGGCCAATGTATGTAGAATATGTTTAGACTACATGCGTATAGTGTAGAACAAGTTGATAATACATGCTCGTGAATTTCTTTAGCACTGACAAGCACGCACAAAGGATGAGTGCAATGAATAATCATAGTGTCCAGTGGACATAGTGGTTTCTGGCTGCACAGAAAATTTGGGGAGAACGGGCTTAGCCCGACTTTAGTGCAGGTTAACGTGTGAACAATATGTTAATATATCTAGCGCAGCCTGTAGCCTGTCCCCGATGTTATTCAATCTGTATATTGAGCAAGTAGTAAAGGAAACAAAAGAAAAATTCGGAGCCGGTATTAAAGTCCATGGAGAGGAAATAAAAACGTTGAGGTTCGCCGATGACATTGTAATTCTGTCAGAGACAGCAAAGGACTTGGAAGGGCAGCTGAACGGAATGGTCAGTGTCTTGATAGGGGGATATATGATGAACATTAACAACAGCAAAACGAGGATAATGGAATGTAGTCGAATTAAGTAGGGTGATGCTGAGGGAATTACATTAGGAAATGAGACACTTAAAGTAGTAAAGGAGTTTTCCTATTTGGGGAGGAAAATAACTGATGATGGTCGAAGTAGAGAGGATATAAAATGTAGACTGGAAATGGCAAGGAAAGCGTTTCTGAAGAAGAGAAATTTGTTAACATCGAGTATAGATTTAAGTGTGAGGAAGTCGTTTCTGAAAGTATTTGTATGGAGTGTAGCCATGTATAGAAGTGAAACGTGGACGATAAATAGTTTGGACAAGAAGAAAATAGAAGCTTTCGAAATGTGGTGCTACAGAAGAATGCTTAAGATTAGATGGGTAGATCACATAACTAATGAGGAGGTACTGAATAGAATTGGGGAGAAGAGGAGTTTGTGACACAACTTGACAAGAAGAAGGGACCGGTTGGTAGGACATGTTCTGAAGCATCAAGGGATCACCAATGTAGCATTGGAGGGCAGCGTGGAGACTAAATATCGTAGAGGGAGACCAAGAGACGAATAAACTAAGCAGATTCAGGAGGATGTAGGTTGCAGTAGGTACTGGGAGATGAAGAAGCTTGCACAGGATAGAGTAGCATGGAGAGCTGCATCAAACCAGTCTCAGGACTAAAGACAACAACAACAATCTAGCGTAGGTCTTGTCTCAGTTTCGGGATGTGAGGGCAGTAGCTCTGCAGAATCGCGAGACAATTTTATCTTGGACAAGACGGCAATCGATAGTTAAGTTTTATCTTTGACAAAGATTATCTCTGCTCATCACGTTTTACTTCGACCGCGCCCTCTATTCTACAGTATATGTGTCGCTCTCGGACGTCCGACCGGTTAGTCGGCAAGACTCAGGGACGGAGCGCCTCTGAGGATGTCCAGCGCAGTCCTGGACGAAACGTCAGTAACAGAAGAGTTTCTTGGACCACGACCTCACATCGCAAAAGGTATAGCAACAGCTGTGACATACGCCTTCATTCTTGTCTCAGTTGTCTGCAGATCTTGTATCAGACGGGACATATTTTACTGAACTTGGTACTAAGTGTGTGGATGTGAAAGTGTTTCCATTAGTGGGAACTGGGTCCAGGTTATAAAATTATTTCAAGACTGATTAACAGTCTGAGTGGCTGCTTCATCTAGGATTAACATACTGATATGATCTGAGAACACACTAATTCCTGCTCTGCTATTCTCGTCTCCAAGGCGTATGTTAGTGAGCTATGAATTATCAGTTTGGGAACGTTTAAAAAGGGCACCTCTTTTCCAGATCCATGCGTAAATTAACGAAGATTTTATTAATTCTTTTGCATTATAGAAAAAGTGAGAAAATTAGCTGTGTCTCGCAAGAGAGGGTTTTTGAAATAGTAAGAATGCAGAGAGATTAGTATTCGTAAGAGTCCATTTGGTTTTAGGAAAATTAATACTGAATTTTTTAAGAGTCGAGAGAAAGTAGTATTCGTTAGAGACTAACATCTTTCGTAGAAATTAATGAGAGTTAACAATTTCCCGAGAGGTACGGATCCCAGAAAGAAATAAGTTCATGATGTTCAAACGACTAATGGGGGCGTCCATGTTGTTTCACACCCAGTACCAAGTACCCATTCTCGCCGCACTTTTCCTGTGTGACTGCCGGTATCATTGTGACGTGTATACAGCAAGCTGTATTCCAGTCATTGGAGTGAAGCGACCATACGTAACCTTCGTTATTTTAAATTAATTTTAGCTTCATCAGTTTCACAATTTAGTCTCTGATCAAAAAAAAAAAAAGAAAAATTGCGGCATTGTAATTACTCAGGGCCGATATTCATCCAATGTACAGTTATTTGTGCTTCATGAAGGGTACGTAACGATGGGTAAACCCCATATATACGAGGGTTGGAACTTAAATAGTGGCAACCATTTATTAACAACCGATACAAAAGAGTTACATGTTTGCATCTGTTAGTATCCTTCGAAGTAGTCACCAGGGTTGTGTGGAACCCGTTGCCAGCTGTGTGGAAGGCGTAGTATACCGTTAGCAGAGCCTGTTCTGTTGATGGTGCGAATGGAGCTGTCTAAAGTTAAGGTGATTCTCGTGTACGACTTGATGGTGTTATCCTAACGCATTACGTTCCCCCACGGCAGACCGTAAATGCTTTGCGAAAGAAGCGGCGACGCTTAACTGCACAGCTCACCCATTATTTTGCATAACAATGCGCGGGCGCATACAGCGCAAGCTGCGGCTGCTCTGTTCGGTAGATGGGACTCGGAAGTACTGTACCATCTACCATACTCCCCGGTCTTAAGTCCTTGTGACTGATTTGATTCCGAAGATGAAGGAACTACTTCGTGGCATTCGCTTGAGAACTGTTCCAGAGTTAAAATCGCTCAAAAGAGGAAAGGCCGCTGGTCCTGATGGGATACCAGTTCGATTTTACACAGAGTACGCGAAGGAACTTGCCCCCCTTCTTGCAGTGGTGTACCGTAGGTCTCTAGAAGAGCGAAGCCTTCCAAAGGATTGGAAAAGGGCACAGGTCATCCCCGTTTTCAAGAAGGGACGTCCAACAGATGTGCAGAACTATAGACCTATTTCTCTAACGTCGATCAGTTGTAGAATTTTGGAACACGTATTATGTTCGAGTATAATGTCTTTTCTGGAGACTAGGAATCTACTCTGTAGGAATCAGCATGGGTTTAAAAAAAGACGGTCGTGTGAAACCCATCTCGCGCTATTCGTCCACGAGACTCAGAGGGCCTTAGACACGGGTTCACAGGTAGATGCCGTGTTTCTTGACTTCCGCAAGGCTTTTGACATAGTTCCCACAGTCGTTTAACGAACAAAGTAAGAGCATACGGACTATCAGACCAATTTTGTGATTGTATTGAGGAGTTCCTAGCATGTTATTCTCAATGGAGAGAAGTCTTCCGAAGTGAGAGTGATTTCAGGTGTGCCGCAGGGGAGTGTCATAGGACCGTTGCTATTCACAATATACATTAATGACCTGGTGGATGACATCGGAAGTTCACTGAGGTTTTTTGCAGATGATGCTGTGGTGTATCGAGAGGTTGCAACAATGGAAAATTGTACTGAAATGCAGGAGGATCTGCAGCGAATTGACGCATGGTGCACGGAATGGCAATTGAATCTCAATGTAGACAAGTGAAATGTGATGCGAATACATAGAAAGATAGGTCCCTTATCATTTAGCTACAAAATAGCAGGTCAGCAACTGGAAGCAGTTAATTCCATAAATTATCTGGGAGTACGCATTAGGAGTGATTTAAAATGGAATGATCATATAAAGTTGATCTTCGGTAAAGCAGATGCCAGACTGAGATTCATTGGAAGAATCCTAAGGAAATGCAATCCGACAACAAAGGAAGTAGGTTACAGTACGCTTGTTCGCCCACTGCTTGAATACTGCTCAGCAGTGTGGGACCCGCACCAGATAGGGTTGATAGAAGAGATAGAGAAGATCCAACGGAGAGCAGCGCGCTTCGTTACAGGATCATTTAGTAATCGCGAAAGCGTTACGGAGATGATAGATAAACTCCAGTGGAAGACTCTGCAGGAGAGACGCTCAGTAGCTCGGTACGGGCTTTTGTTAAAGCTCCGAGAACATACCTTCACCGAAGAGTCAAGCAGTATATTGCTCCCTCCTACGTATATCTCGCGAAGAGACCATGAGGATAAAATCAGAGAGATTAGAGCCCACACAGATGCTTACCGACAATCCTTCTTTCCACGATAAATACGAGACTGGAATAGAAGGGAGAACCGATAGAAGTACTCAGGGTACCCTCCGCCACACACCGTCAGGTGGCTTGCGGAGTATGGATGAAGATGTAGATGTAGATGTAGATTCGACAAGCAGTAGGCCGTTCCATTCGCACTATCAACAGAACAGGCTCTGCTAAAGGTATACTACGTCTTCAACATCGCTAGCAACCGGTTCTACACAACGCTGGTGACTACTTTGAAGGACGGTAACAGGTGCGAACATGTAACTCTTTTGTATCCGTTGTGAATAAGTAACTGCCACTATTTAAGTTCCAACCCTCGACCTCACGTCTGGCCAACTCTCACTTTTCCACATTTCCTATCTAAGGTGCTCTGCTGAGATACACTAAGAGTAGGGGTTTCATGTGCCGTAATAATTCAGTGTGTATCAAAAAGAATCACCCGATTTGCCACGTCAGTTTTATGAAACTAATAAACATGTGCAATGACTTTTTTTTTTTAAGGAACGGGAAACTCAAAACATTTTTATACCTTTTCTTAGGTGTTCAATATTGCCGCCTTGAGTTGCCCAACATATTTCAATGCGTTATTCAAATTGTTCCTACACTGCTGTGAGCATGTCTTGAGTTAGAACTTCCACAGCCGTTGTTATGCGATGTCTCAGTTCATTCATTGTTGTTGGTGAAGGATGCACGTAAACAGATTCTTTTATAAACCCCCATAGGAAATAATCACCTACATCCAGATCCGATGCCCTTGGAGGCCAGTGAGGTAAGGCTGAATGATTTGGTCCAATGTGTCAGCTCCGTCGTGCAGTAATTGTTTGATTTAAAAATTCCCGCACTTCCGATGCCAGTGTGGCGGTGCCCCATCCTGTTGGTAAATCAAGCCTTCAAATTAGTCTCCAATTGTTGGAAAAGTAAATTATCAAGCATATCGGATATGTGCTTCCTGTCTCGGCAAAGAAAAGTTGACCACACAGCTTTTCCCAAAAATCTGCACAAAACAAATAAAATTTTGGAGAGACACTCTCATGTTGTACAGCTTCATGTGATTGTTCAGTACCCCAATTCTCACATTATGACGGTTCACCTTTACATTTAAATGGCATGTTATCTCGTCACTAAAATACTAAGAGTGGAAGAAAACCGTCATCCTCCGTGTTGGCAAGAACGAAATTAGAGAACTCCACACTTTGTTGTTCGTCATCTTCACGAAGAGCTTGCAGTAGCTGAATTTTTTATGGTTTCATGTGTAAATGTCGACGCGACACACGCCAGACAGACATCGGGGCCACACTGAGCTGTCGAGCAGCACGGCGAACCGATTTCTGTGCACTCGTTGTGAAACTATGGCGGCTGCGTTTGATGTCTGTGTCAGACACTCGGGGACAGCCCGGCGATTTGCCTTTATACAAACATGTTTCTCTGAATTATTCATGCCGTCAGCCACGCTGAACAGTTGTTACTAACCCGCGCTGCGCAAAACGTATACCACACAACGCTTTCTGTTGTCCTGACACCATTTTACTAGAAATGACGCGGATGCACACTGCTGCTACCTAGCGGTAACCAGGTAGAACTCGAGAATTTGCTCTTCCCAATACTACGTTGTTCACGCACATATCTCAAATAACACAATACTTGTGATTTTTTAAAATTGGATGATTCTTTTTGATACATTCTGTATATAGCGAGAGTCATAGTACAATAAGAACAGAAAGGACTAGTAGAGTAATAAATAACAAAAGAACAGACACCCCCTTCTCAATGTTTGCTATGCTTTTTTGTTCGGATGATCGTTCGAGTAATATACCTGAGTACTTATCATACCTTCTGGGACACCCTATGTGCAGTGCATGGCCAAATATTCTTTGTACTTTGAGCCACTATTAATCTACATGTAAATATTTCTATTTGTTTACCTTCCCCATTGTTACCTCAAGGTTACTGGTAACGATTTAAATATGTACATCCTCAAGGTGGTCACGTTTAGTTTCTGCGATTTGGTCTAATATATCCAAATCATTGGTTTCTCCGTGGCCTTAGCACACGGACCCTACTTTACTGCTCCAGCGCAACATGTTTCTCGCAGGAGATGCGACATCTGACTGCTCGTCTGTTGAACGAAGATGGTAGCAGTATATTTCTTGTAAGGAACACACGCCTACAGCAATAGTTTACGAATAACTGCGCGACGTTCGTGCAAGAGGGAACATATTGTGCTATGTATTGGAGGGCCCAGACACGTAAAGAATGACTGCTTATAGGGAGACGGAGTGAGGAGAACGTAAATTGTCTTATCGTAGTAAAACTCATTAACACGAGTTGTTTGATTGTTAGTCTAGCGAACCGAGTATGCAGGTTTCATACACACAAAAAGGCCAATTTAAGGAACAATTCAGTTCTCTTTAGTGGAGAAAGAGAGGACAAAATTATGTAGTGATAAGGAAAACTAAAGTCATGGAGGGCAGGGAGCTACTGGAAGCTCATAGCCACCAGTTCCGGTGAGATTTACGTTCACTTTGCACTCCGTCTCCCGATAAGCAGTCATTCCCCGTGGCTAGGTCCTCCAATACATAGCACAGTATGTAACGTGGTACAGTTAATCGTAAACTACGGCTGTAGGTGCGTGTTCGTTACAAGAAGTATACTGCTACCACCTAGACTTGGCCACTGTTTCTATGTTTCGATACAGTGTATCGATACGTGGAACTGTTTCAGTGTTTCAGAACGGCTGTGGTTCACTGTTTCGAAACAGTGATGTTTCATTCCGCCCCTGTCTCGGACAACCGGAGCAGATTTGATCTCGAGCCAGACACAGAAACTGTATCGTTGTTTCAAAATAAAGCTGTTTCACTCCATCTCAGATTTGATCTCGATCCAGACACAGAAACTGTATCGTTGTATCAAAATAAAGCTGTTTCACTCCATCTCAGATCTGATCTCGAGCCAGACACAGAAACTGTATCGTTGTTTCAAAATAAAGCTGTTTCACTCCATCTCAGATTTGATCTCGAGCCAGACACAGAAACTGTATCGTTGTTTCAAAATAAAGCTGTTTCACTCCATCTGTGCTTGGAACGGACTAATTGTATCGAAACAGTGATGTTTCATTCCGCTCTGTGTCGGACGTGATTTGGACTCGGCACAGGTACTGAAACACAACATACCACTTCGTGAAACACTTTCAAGAGTGTCGAAATCTTTTTGACAAGCTTAATATATCCGAAAATAAAGCTTCGTTTCTAACTGGCTGTTCTAATCCGAAATGGGGTAACATCTGCTTTATAAACACTAAACAAACAATAAAACAACGCATACTATTCACATTCAAAATAATAAATATGTGAAACTCATTCAGTTAAATTACACTTTTTTTATAACCTACGCTTCTCTGTTCATGTACAATAGTCATATTAAGAAACGCAAGTAAGCCTACGACATTTTGAATAAAAAAAGGCGTAGAGTGACATTATAAATATACATAAGTTTGATGTAGGTATAATTGCAAGCAATCCGTTTGGCATATCGCTGATAGTGTAATGGTGAACGGGAAGGGCTGGGAAGCATGGTGAATTTATAGTAACGGTTCGAAACGCCTTGAAAGGCAAAACTTTTTCTGTTATATTTTGTCATTTATTCGAATTATTTGCCATTGTTTGTGAGTCTATAGTCACTGTGCCTATTATCCACAATGATTCCCTTTGTGTGCATGGAAATTAGCAGAATGGGTATATTACCCATACTAACGAAATATGGAATCCCAGTAGCATATCCGTTTTTTCTGCAGTTGCTCCCACCTCCAATTCCGTTCGTGGTGGTTCTTCTGTTTTCAGCTATGGCTGTCCTCAGCCAATTGAAAAGTATGAAAGTCACACGACACGAAATCAGCACATTTTCTGCAGGAAATATGAAACTGCCAAGACGCCTAAGTGATAGTTTCATGCTTTCTGCGATATGATTAGCGCTCTCGCACCTCATTTGTGTTTATATGGACATACTTATACAGTAGACATTCGAGATGATAAAATGTGTAGGTTTATTAGCTTACAAAACACAAACTGTTTCACTGTTTCGAAACATTACATTGCACTGTCTCATTTGTTTCGAAACAGTTACGTGTTTCACTTTGCCCATCTCTACTACCGCCTTAGTTTAACGGACGAGCAGTCAGATGTCGCCTCCCCTGCGAGAAACATGTTGGGCTGAAGCAGTAAAGTACGGCCCGTGTGCTAAGGCCACGGAGAGCAACGAAGCAGCGGCAACTGAGTCAGCCGGGAAATGACACGGAATAAGCCGAGGACTCATCGAGGGGTAACGGCACGGCGCGCACGGCACTCGACGGCTGCGGCTGCAGTGGTCTGGGGCGCTCGGAAGCCTCCAAATAGGACGCGCGTTACCAGCCCCAAGCTTATGGCTGCCTCGTTCCGAGAGGTAGCTGTTAGCTCGCTCAAAGTGCTCGCAGTCTGTCGTGATTATCTGGCTACGGAGCGCTCCATTAAGTGCAAAACTATTTGCACCATCATCCCAAGGCAAACAAACCGAGCATTTGCGAATATTCAGTAATCTTGAAACCATATACCACTGCGCTCTCATGTGAATAAGTGTCTCGAACAGAAGGAAATACGTAAATAATGTAGCAGATCATTGGGGGTCAGTCCCTGAAGAGTAACGTAACTGCACCTTTTTCTCATAAGTGTAGCGCAGAAGAGGGTAAAAGTATCAAACTTTCAGGTCCCTAAAGCAGAAGTTCACCAGTCCCTTACCAGGTGCGAGTACATAATCTCCATAGTTCTGTCCTGAAACCTTGTGGCAGTCGGTTTCTTGAAGCTGGAGAAAATGCTGCTGTAAGTCATTTTTTTACGTTTCCAATGCAAAATTTCTATAGCTCTGAGTGTTAGGTATAATCGATTATAGTTCGCTGTACTGGTGCTGATGGCGCACCGGTGGTGATTTGCCATTACGTCGCTGGTGTGTGTTTGCGGTGGCCGGCGGAAAGCGAGAGGGTAGTCGTTTTCCGGGTATTGGGACAGTTCGCTCTGCCTTACTTGCTGGTGACTAGCGCTAAGGTTGTTGCGCAGCGCAGTATGGGCAGGGTGGTCTCGGGAGGGAGGTGACTCGCTGCTGTGCTGGCCATGCGGTGGTGATTAATTGGACTCGGCGCACTTGTTTTGCCTGCCTGTCTGATGTGCAGGTCCGGTGGGGTCCTGTGATACTCTGCCCCGGAGACAACTAGTTGCTAAGTTATGGAGTCGTCTGCCAGGTTAGGGTGTGGGCTCGTTTGGCTCGTCAGATTTTCCGTTGGACGATTTCTGAACATTCTGATGTGGGACGGCGTTGTTGGAAGTTTTTGCTGTGTGTGTGTGTGTGTGTGTGTGTGGCCCTTTACGATATTTGTTGGTACTAATTTATTTGCTCAAAAAATGATTCAAATGGCTCTGAGCACTATGGGACTTAACTGCTGAGGTCATCAGTCCCCTACAACTTAGAACTACATAAACCTATCTCACCTAAGGACATCACACACATCCATGCCCGAGGCAGGATTCGAACCTGCGACCGTAGTGGTCGCGCGGTTCCAGACTAGCGCCTAGAACCGCTCGGCCACTCTGGCCGGCTATTTGCTCAACTAGAGTAACTTTTGGTTATCCCGCTGAGGGGCTTGTTGCCCACCCTCTCTGCTCATCGTTACCTTTGGTGGTGCCTGTTTGTACCTTTTTGAAAGAATTCACGTAGGTGGTTCCTGTTACCTGCCCGGAGTTAGGTAAAGTCTGTCCAAGAAAGGCGGTTTTGGACAGTATATGCATAGTGAATTACTGCTGTTTGGTATATGTGGTCTTCTGGAACCTGAACAACACGATCTCGTCAATTTGGTTTGTGTAACGGCATTTAGTGGTATGTTATGTATTTTTATCTCTCTGTGTTATTATTAACTTGGTGGAATAATCGCGTTTGGTGTCGTTAAGACACTTCTAAGACTGTGGTTTGACTATTCATGTGCGCTTGGATTTTGTTGTTTTGTTTTAAGAAGCGAGAATTGTTTATTAAGATTGTTGTGTTGGTTTCCGGCACGTGTTAGGAGCGCCCGATTTAACGGCACCGTGGTTACCATGTGCTGTCGGGATGTTATACTGTTA
Source organism: Schistocerca gregaria (assembly GCF_023897955.1). Classification (NCBI taxonomy): domain Eukaryota; kingdom Metazoa; phylum Arthropoda; class Insecta; order Orthoptera; family Acrididae; genus Schistocerca; species Schistocerca gregaria. The sequence goes on from NC_064926.1 coordinate 51,062,357, forward strand.
TTTGATTTTTGAATTTTATCTTGTGTTGATATTATCTGTCGTGTGTTACAGAACATAACCAAGGTGCGTAAGTAATGGGCAGTTGTGGGAGGCATGTCGGGGTGCTCTCAGCGGTTTATTTCGGGGACTGTTTCTAGTGGGAAGGCTCCGAAATGTTGAGAGCTCGCTCGTCTGTGATTCCGTTGGGAGTTGCCCTTGCCCTTGGCTGTATCAAATTATTATATTGTTATTATATTTATTGGTTGTGTGTTGCGCTTCTTTAATTTTATGGTGCCAAGTGCCATTATGTTTCTCAAAGTTTTTTTATATAAATGATTTTAGCCAAGTTAACCTATTATTGGATATTGGTCTGTAGATTAAAAGTTGTATTGCCAGCTTAACTTATTACTGGATTTCGTCTCTTGGGTGGACTCTAAAAACACTATTGTAAAAGGTTCTTTGATTTTATGGTGGCAAGCCGCCGTTATTGGTTTTGAAGCTCATTCTTTTAACCATTTGCTAAGTTCTGTAAGTTATATGAATCTGTTGCTACTTAAAAGATTTTGGTATTGGCATTTAATAAATTGTCTACAGAGTCTGCTGGTTGGATATTATTGCTTGGAAAACCTTGGATAGTTGTCCTATAAGAAACACATTCCAGGTAAATCTATTAAAAAATTATAAACGCTCGTTACAGTACCGGAAATGGTGGCTATGAGCTTCCAGTATCCTTCTTGACCTTCCTGACTTAAGTTGTGTTTCTATCTGTACATGTCTGAAACGGAAAATAAAGGAAGTGGGTAAAAGTACACAGGAATGATAGGATAGAAATTAATAGTGCGTAATTTTACCGTAACTGGAAACTGTGCGAACTTTGACTTTTGTTGTTGGTGTTAAGTTACATTGGAACTAGAACTTGAATTAATATTTCTTTTCTGTATTTATTCTTTCGTTGGGTAGTGGTTTTTTCAACTTACCAGCTTATCAAACAAACTTTGAAAGTTATCATTCATCTTTCCGCAGATACTGATCGATAACATCAACTCGACAGTCAGTAACAGAGCCACTATACCATCAATCTCTCGGCCTTATTGAAAATGGAAGCGCAAATGGCAAGCATCCAGAGCTACCAGGTTTTCGGAGGCTGCCTTAAACAAACGTCTCAAAACCGGCATAGGTAGTAGGCAAATCAGCCAATTTACAAAACCTTTTTCAACGCAGGGAGAACAAGCAATACCAGAGCACTGCATTACCCTCAATAAAAGACTTCATTGCGACAGTTATTGTTTGATTTTTGTTTTTCCAAATGTTGATTTGTTATACTTTTTATTTTCGTCAGTTGGAGGTAAAAGTAAGCACGCTGGTTGGTAGTCCTAGCACGCGACATGGTGTGAGGATGAGCAAAATTATTCTGACGAAAACTTTTATTACGTCTCAAATAATAATCTGATGACAATGAAACTTTTACATAATGTTATCAAGGTGTTACATGTATAATTGATATTATATTGCTGCAAGTTTTTTTTAATATTTAGTAAAACCGGAAGTGCGCACCGCTACCAGTCCTATATTTTTGTGAATATGATTGTACAGAGTGAGATCGGATGGTGCATTTAAGTTGTTGCGAAACTACTGAACAGTTATATCCGTGTTCGTTCAGCAGGTTCCATGTGCCATAGCAAAGCACACACGTACAACTTGTCTCTGTCAAGTAGGTTGTTCATTCATACATGCATCATGCAAAATACGCTGTTGCTGGATTCTATCCCACTACATTTCTGCTTTTGCAAAAGTATTGTGTGGCGTCATTAAATGCGTGGTATCGTCCTAATTTCGCGGTGCCGTAACAAAGTGGTCATGTCGCATCTGTGCCACAGAATCGAACTGTGTCACGCTCCATTCCGCGATGACAAACGGGAGGCGATGACGAAGCCATACCGTCTCCCCTAGCGCCGTAGCGCCACAGGACGCAGACCTAGATTCAGCCGAGCAAGCAGACATCGTCTGGTCTGGGTAGAGTCCGCAGCTCGCGGTGTAGAGGCTAGTTTTGCTGCCTCTGGATCACGAGTGCCGGGATCGATTCCCGGCCAGGCTGGGGATTTTCTCTCCCCGGGGACTGGGTGTTTGTGTTGTCCTCCTCATTTCAATATCATCAGTCGTGAAAGTTGCTAGACTGGACTGTGTACAAACTGGACTTTGCTGATAACGGCACAGCTGAGCGCTCCACAAACCAGACATCATCATCATCATCGTCGTCGTCGTCATCATCGTCTAGTTAGAACACAGGTGTTACCCATGTGTTAGACTGAAATGTCATTGTGAACTTTGTAACTTTATACGTCAAAAGAAGAGATTAGTAACTGTGTGCTTCAAGAGATGCCTTGATATTCCAAGAAAGCTGTAAATATTAAGCGCAGTCCCGTCGCAATAGAGTGTATAAATTTAAGTAAATATTTGTACCATTCTTATAATAAAGTTTCATATGTTGTAGCTGACTCCATCATCTCTCAGAACAATCAACGAACTCATAGCCATACCAGTCGATATTAGTTTCATCAGGTCCTGACAAAATGAAACAGATTTGACGATAGTAACAAATAATGTGGAATACGTTACGTCCTCTGGTTGGGGGTGGAGCTGCATGACAGAAGGCGGTAACGTAGATGATGCTCTGCGGTCACTAGAGTGGGAGTTGCGTGCTTTTTCCTAGAGTAGAACTACGGTACCAGCAACAGGAAACTAAAGGATTACGACAGTTACCACAGTATAAGAAAATTAGAATATTAGCCAAATTTTTATAGGCATCACCATTAAATATTTTAGAAATTTCCAGTAGACGTCGCTATTCAAACCTGACGTCACTATTGTTTTTAAATATTTAATTCGTTGTTTTTTTTTTAAATACAAAGCACTCTTACGAATTGGCGGATTAGAGTGCATACAGCGAACCTTAAAAGAAATAGTGTAGTGAAAAAATGGATAATTTCACGCGAATGTCTTCCTTGGATAATACTTGCGATTTTCTGTAACGAATGAATGAGCGATACCAAAATTCTGGCGCCATCAAACTGAACAATGCTGGAAACATATAATGTTGCTCCAATTTGATTACAAATTCCGCACACGAAATTATACCAGACTTCTACTCGAGAATGTACCATCCCCAAAAATGTGTGGAAGAATCTAGATGTCATCGGAAATGAACATTTCCGTATACAAGGCCAAGAAAAAGGCCAATCGGAACCTGCGTTGAATTTATAGCCCGCTGTCTTCTTCTTTCGTCTGATTCGGGAACGGCGGTTCGCGTAATAAAGTCAGGAATGTCCAATATCTCTTCCCCGCTGCTATGCTAAATTGTGCGTCGATCCGGGATGGCTTTCACCTCATTTCTCTTTCACAGGATGATTGATGTGCAGTCGCCCGTGACGCGAAGCTGCGTATCGCCTTTACCTGGCCCAGCCAGAGTTTGACTTCGAAAAAGTGCCTTTGATCTCGGTTAAACCAAAACGAGCTGTTATTCTACCTTTACTGATGCGGCAACTTCAGAAACAAAGCAACTCAATCACGCAACTACGAATTCCTTTATAACTTTTTATATAGTCTAGAGCAGTGGCAGTCAACATGGTCCCTACTGTCCACTAATGGACGTTCCAGCTTCCATGGTAATCAGTAAGCGGTAGGGAGTTTTAAAAGCATTTTCATTACATTTTCTTACGATTTTGACATAAGCTATCCTTGAAGTAATATTGTTATATTCTTTGACTTGATATAATTTGCAAGAAGCCTCCACTCGTACTAAACCACCATAAGTGTCTCACTTTAGACGGTGATTCAGTAGATGGTGGTACAAAGAGTGTACAGTATAAGTGGCCAAGTTTTCCACCTAATTTGGTGATAATTAAGCCAGTCAGTCCTTGAACTGACTTAGTGAGCCGCCGCGTAGGAATTCTTCCTGCCATAAACGTAGAGATTCTCTCGTAGTTTTACGTCCCCATGCAGAGCCGTAGCAGCGCCATCGGTATCTGAAAGTGCAATACTACTGTCTCTATGTTACGTAATGATGCGGGAAGAAGATTTTTTTTCAAATAATTTTTACACTGGATGCCATTATGGTGTGTTTATTTAACAAAAACCGTAACATGAACATGTTCCCGCTGATTATAAGCTAACTATTACCGGTACGAGAGCTTGGTCAACCACATGGCTACGCCAAAAGGCATCCTATCGCTAACTGCCGACTATAGCGCAAAGTCCTCAACTTGAGCTTACAGTCGGTATACACTCCTGGAAATGGAAAACAGAACACATTGACGCCGGTGTGTCAGACCCACCATACTTGCTCCGGACACTGCGACAGGGCTGTACAAGCAATGATCACACGCACGGCACGGCGGACACACCAGGAACCGCGGTGTTGGCCGTCGAATGGCGCTAGCTGCGCAGCATTTGTGCACCGCCGCCGTCAATGTCAGCCAGTTTGCCGTGGCATACGGAGCTCCATCGCAGTCTTTCACACTGGTAGCATGCCGCGACAGCGTGGACGTGAACCGTATGTGCAGTTGACGGACTTTGAGCGAGGGCGTATAGTGGGCATGCGGGAGGCCGGGTGGACGTACCGCCGAATTGCTCAACACGTGGGGCATGAGGTCTCCACAGTACATCGATGTTGTCGCCAGTGGTCGGCGGAAGGTGCACGTGCCCGTCGACCTGGGACCGGACCGCAGAGACGCACGGATGCACGCCAAGACCGTAGGATCCTACGCAGTGCCGTAGGGGACTGCACAGCCACTTCCCAGCAAATTAGGGACACTGTTGCTCCTGGGGTATCGGCGAGGACCATTCGCAACCGTCTCCATGAAGCTGGGCTACGGTCCCGCACACCGTTAGGCCGTCTTCCGCTCACGCCCCAACATCGTGCAGCCAGCCTCCAGTGGTGTCGCGACAGGCGTGAATGGAGGGACGAATGGAGACGTGTCGTCTTCAGCGATGAGAGTCGCTTCTGCCTTGGTGCCAATGATGGTCGTATGCGTGTTTGGCGCCGTGCAGGTGAGCGCCACAATCAGGACTGCATACGACCGAGGCACACAGAGCCAACACCCGGAATCATGGTGTGGGGAGCGATCTCCTACACTGGCCGTACACCTCTGGTGATCGTCGAGGGGACACTGAATACTGCACGGTACATCCAAACCGTCATCGAACCCATCGTTCTACCATTCCTAGACCGGCAAGGGAACTTGCTGTTCCAACAGGACAATGCACGTCCGCATGTATCGCGTGCCACCCAACGTGCTCTAGAAGGTGTAAGTCAAATACCCTGGCCAGCAAGATCTCCGGATCTGTCCCCCATTGAGCATGTTTTTGACTGGATGAAGCGTCGTCTCACGCGGTCCGCGTGTCCAGCACGAACGCTGGTCCAACTGAGGCGCCAGGTGGAAATGGCATGGCAAGCCGTTCCACAGGACTACATCCAGCATCTCTAAGATCGTCTCCATGGGAGAAAAGCAGCCTGCATTGCTGCGAAAGGTGGATATACACTGTACTAGTGCCGACATTGTGCATGCTCTGTTGCCTGTGTCTATGTGCCTGTGGTTCTGTCAGTGTGATCATGTGATGTATCTGACCCCAGGAATGTGTCAATAAAGTTTCCCCTTCCTGGGACAATGAATTCACGGTGTTCTTATTTCAATTTCCAGGAGTGTAGTTCGTATAAGGTCATACATCTTCAGTTATACCAAAGTTATTTATTTATTTATTAATATCATAGTTTCTTGGTATTGTAAAATTACTTGAAAATAGTATTTATGACCCGTAGAGTCCTCTTAATGTCTGAGTAGTTCAAAATGGTTCAAATGGCTCTGAGCAGTATGGGACTTAACATCTATGGTCATCAGTCCCCTAGAACTTAGAACTACTTAAACCTAACTAACCTAAGGATATCACACAACACCCAGTGATCACGAGGCAGAGAAAATCCCTGACCCCGCCGGGAATCGAACCTGGGAACCCGGCCGCGGGAAGCGAGAACGCTACCGCACGACCACGAGCTGCGGACGTCTGAGTAGTAAAAAGCAACATTTGTTGGCAGATATTTATTAATAGCAATTATTTGATTCGCACCAGGATAGTGTACTTCCCCTCGGAACATCTTTGCTCGTCACGAGCGATTTCTGCATCGGCACCTCCCCCGACTGTCTCTGATAGCGTCAGATAGCCTCTGCTAGCCAGTATGGGAAACTAACGCTCGCTCCTTACTCCATACATACGGCAGCGCTGATACGAGTACATTCACTTCACGTATGGGGAATAGCAAATCTGAAACTAAAGTAAAGTACGCCCTTATCTGCTAATAAGGGGTACCTTACAAATTCTGCTTTATGTAATTTTAAAAAGAATAGTTACTTTCTATTTTATAAATCATCATTACCATGGAAGTGCCGGGCGATCAAAAATTTTTACAACTAACAGAGATACAAAAGTGGTCGGTGCCTAGTCCAAAGGGACGTGCTTGCCAATAAACCAAAAGCTCGTGGGATGGAATCCCGGTCAAATCATGGACTATTTCTGTCTACTTTTAGTGTAGCTTTCACCTCTTAGTGACATAAGGATTCCCCACGAGTGTCACATCCGCGTTGGATCCCTCAAAAGGATTACTGGCGTTGGTTTGGACACGCTAATCACTGAAGTGGCATCCAGTTGAAAGACCTGCACTGGGCCATTGAACCTTATGGAAATATTACTTGTATTATTTTTATCGTGAGCAGCAAGAATGACTAGAAATAGAGTTCCTGAAATAATAGTGAAATGTCAACGCTAAACTTACACATTATTCTGTAGTAACTCGCCCAGGATACGTTTGTGCAGCAGAATGTTCAACTCTGGAGAAGAAGGACATGATGGAAGTCCTAGAAATCACAGAAAGATAAATGCTACGGAAATTTTGGGAACAGTTGAAGAGCAAACACTATACAGAAGACGTCATGATAGCGAACTTTATACCTTTATAGTGAAAAATTTCATTTTTGTTTTGGTCTTTTGATAACATTGTCCAGAAATAAATTAAAACAGTTCCAAGTCCCAGATCCTACGAAGATTTTTGGGACGTTTCCCTTATCAGTCGACTGCTAGAACTGAAAATTCCTTTCTAAATATTCTCAATTCCCTGTGCCCTGCCAAATTTACACCGAACCGGGATATGTAGTTGAAAAGATCAAACTACTATAACAGAGTAGCTAGTTCTGAACAGTAGAAATGAAAGACGCAAAAATCATTAAATACATAAATAAAATGAATGTGATGAAAATCTGCACTGAGGCGAAAATTTAAAATTAAATTACATTTCATTGTTCATCGTGGATAATTAACCAGTTTTACAATGTGATGTCAATATTTTGCTTGAGCTAGTAGAAAAGTCATACTTTTTGAAGTTCATTTACACACTGTAAGTTTTGGACACTGTGCAAAAGAATTAGAGGAACATAACTTTCAAGGTCTGTCACACTCCACTGAGCAGTAGTTGAGGACAGTACTGGGGCAAGAGGTGTACGACGTCAAAGTACCGTTATCCAAGATGTCGGCGATGACGTCATCGCCGCCATCTTGGATATTGATACTTGGCATCATGTCCCCCTTGAGGATTGGGTGACGCCATCGCCGCCATCTTGGATAAAAATACTTTGGCATTGTACCCCCCTTGCCAGAATACTGCGGACTATGTATGTTATTAAATTATAGCTTTATCTTTCTCGAATTAAGTGCATAACAAATATCATTACATCCTAAGTCGTTCTCATTACAAGAACTGCAATGTCCGATGTGTAAAAAAAAGTGGAAACCATCATTCAGCCCTTCACTCTGGGTGCTTTTCATTGAACTTTGAGTGCTTCTGTAATATGTATGCACTCCATGAGTGTTATCACCGCCTAACACATGCCTGGCTTGCTCCATAAACGTCTACAGATGTCACCTTTTGGTATGCGTTCAAACTCTTCACAGGGAGCCACTGGGAGTTCTTGGAGAGTCTGTGGTTGAACAGGACGAACACAGATGCTGTCAAGTATTTCCCATACATGTTCCAAGCGGCTTACGTCGAGACTCATAGCTTGCTATTCCATTACTTCAGTGTCGTGGCTCTGCTGGACATCGCTGGTTACGTCCATCACACGGGCCGTGCCATTATCATTCATAACGGTATGTAGCAATCGACATATGGTCCAAGAGGATCTTCTTGATGTACTGCCTAGCGGTAAGGCAAACATGGATGGTGACAAGATCCGTACAGCTGTCAACACACGCCTTCCCACACCATCACAGAATCTTCGCACGATTCATCGATTTCCTGGACAACATTTGCCAACACCGCTCACCACACACGAACACGGCCATCACCTTGCTCGAGGGAAATCTTGAATGGTCTGTAAAAACCACGATATGCCGGAAATAATTGCCAGTTGTCATGAGGACGGCAGAACTGAAGACGACCCGCTGAGTACTGGAAGAGGACGTCTGGGTTGTAAGGTTCTTTCTCGTAATCTGTTGCTTATAGACTGATCCGTCACAGCGGCTCCAACGGCCGTTCTGAAAGTGTCGTGAAGTGCTGTAGACGTCGCAACGCAGAAATGGCCAGATATCGATCTCCGCATGAGCTTATAATGAGACGGCGTCCATGTCAAACTTGTCTTCAGTACTGACCTGTCTCTCTGTAGCGTGTCCACAGCTTGTGGATGACAGATGGCGGGACCAGGTAGCAACACGACGGAAAGCCCATCCTTCTTGGATCAAAGATACTATCCTAGAAATTTGCACTGCATTAAAATGCGTATTACACGTGCTTGGTGGAAAACACAGTGCATGAATGACAACTGTCGTCTGTGTACCTCATTAGAGATCAATGGGACAAGGTACTCATTTCCTTCTGAGGGAACATCGGCTGCTCAAATGCATAATGCAGTCGGTAGATGGCGAATGACTTTAGCCTTGCATAAAATGAAAGTTATGATGTGAGAATATACAATAAGACCACAGGTACCACTGCTATCAAAATAGATTTAACATCCCGGACGTTGATACACTTCTTCCTCTAATTCTTTTGACCAGTGTATACTGAAAAAAAATTCCAGACTTGATTAGCAAAAGAATAGTTTCCTACAACAACATCCCAAAGATGAATCCCAACACACAGACGAAAAGACTGTTCACTTACTTCAGGTAAATTAAAAATGAATAACACATGGTGCAAAGAAGTTGGATGGGACATGGACGAGCTCCAGATTACTCCAAAAGATATCGAGGAAAGATTGCTCAGAAAGAAATTACAGAATTCCAAAGGTTTCCATGAAAAATCTAGAAAGTAGACTGGAGGCACTTCGACAGAAGAAATAAGAGAGAAACAGCAAGAAATGATGAGAGAAATGTGGAAGGAAACAGCTGAAATAACCATAGCGATTAACTGCTCATACGTAGAAGAAGAACAACAACAGCCGAAGATAGAGAAATGACTAATAATACTATGAGGTGCAGAGGTCAAATAGTAACTAACCACATTCATTAGAGGCTCCGAGTAAGATTGCATCACAGGCAAATGCTTAACACTTTGGAAAGAAGAAGATGAAGAAGAAGAAGGGTAATGAGCTGCAGCGTACATTAGAGGTCCATTCGTGTTATTTCTTCACGACAGTTACTCCTGGTCCATATAACCATATCAAAGTAATTGTAGCTTTATAACAGAAAAGCCATTTTATTACATTTAAATCTTGGTTTCTTAGTGTCAGTGTCATTTTTACCTATAGTAGTTTTCTTGGAATAAGTAGCCTTTTGCATGCATTTTAGGTCGCAGGTTAGAATCCTGCCTCGAGCATGGATATGTGTGACGTCCTTAGTTAGGTTTAAGTACTTCTAAGTTCTAGAGGACTGATGACCTCAGATGTTAAGTCCCAAATTGCTCAGAGCCATTTGAAAATGCATTTTTGCTGGATAAGCAGATCAACTTCTAATATGATGAAAATATCCACGGGTGTACTGCCAGAAAATCACGCTATGGAGTATGAACGCACTAGGATTCTGGTACAGACGTCGAGAAACTGGGACAGCGTTGTTAGAGAGACCATTGAAATTCGCACCAATGACGACCTCATAAACCGTGACTGTGGCTATAATCTTAGCAACGTTTGGGAACCAACGATTGGGTTAATCAAGAGTAAATCGAGCAAACGTATAGTTGTGACGACCACGGCGGACAGAGCCATCACACCGACGTCATCTCAGACGCCGTCGCAATCTGTTCCACCGCACGACCGTGGCGCGGGGCGCGGACGGCGGAGGGAGTGCGCCGCAGGCGGAGGGTATTTAAATCGGCCGCCGCCGCGACCGAACCCAGTTCCCTCTGAGCAGCCATAGCGTACGGATCTCCGTTCCGGCACGTTCACAGGAGCTCAGTCCGTCATTTCACCTCATGATGGCGACATGTATGATCGCCGAAATATTGTGCCCGTTGGACACTGTAGACCGGCAGTACACCCGTGGATATTTTGATTATCAAATACGCCGGGAGAAACTCAAGAATCGCAACTTCTAATATGATTTTATGTTGATATGTTATACCTCATGTTTATGATAAATGGAAATGCCGTTTGGCTAGGGCCTCCCGTCGGGTAGACCGTTCGCCGGGTGCAAGTCTTTCGAGTTGAAGACAGTTCGGCGACTTGCGTGTCGATGGGGATGTAATGACAACACCCAGTCCCTGAGAGGATAAAATATCCGACCTAGCTGGGAATCGAACCCGGGCCGTTGGGTATGATATTCTATCGCGCTGACCACTCAGCTACCAGGGGCGGACATATTTATGACGGTGACGAGGGTTAGCGCAGTATACGGAAGTAGATCATACACACTTTACAGGCGTCTGCAGTGATTTAGGGAAATCACGGACAATTTTAATCTCAATAGCCGTAGGGGGTTCCCAACTGCCGTCCTCTCGAGTGCATCATCTCGTTCCGTACGTCGTTAGGTAATTCCGTTTCAGTCTGCGTAACATTGTAGAATATTGTGTATGTCGACAACGTAAATGTAATTAAAATACACATACAATAAAATAATAAAAATTATCGTAGTGGGAACGGAAAAAATATTAGGATCAAAGTCTGACATTACTTCCTAAAGCAAACCGCATTACCTGCTTGCAAAATATTCATATTATCGATGAAAAACTCTCTGATATCAAGCTGAGTAACAGCGATGAAATGTTGTAATGTTCTTTTGGTGACAGACATAGTATGTCGAGAAAGAATATTACCGACCAAATGAGTGCTGGTAAATTTTGCAGGTTATCTACAAAACTGCTAGGCGCTCTTTGGTTTGCATCATGGCCTAATTAAATGATTAACTTTACACGTTCCAAAATTTCCACAATCACTTGGCGGTGCTAATGGAGTAGACGCAGTCTGATCAAATGTTTTAATACGGGGAGTGTCCACCCTACGCGTTCATCACCTCGTGAACTCTGTTAGAGGCACCTTCAGTGAGGTACCTGAAAGTCTGTGGAGGAGTAGCAGCCACTTCTTTATCAAGAGTCGATAGTAGAGAACACAGTGGTGTTGGGGTGGCATCGACGTTGTAACTCAGTCCCACTGGGTGCAAGTGGGGCCTCTGGCATCTCTGCGTCATAGATACTGCTTTAAGACAAGGTGCAATGTCAATCAACGAGTCCGATGCGATCCTTTATTGTACGCAGTACACTATGCTGTAAAATGGACTCACATAGTTGCACACTAAGCGTTTGCTCAAGCGCAATTTGGGGACTTCACCATAAACATGAAAAACACCCCCATACCGTAACACCAGCCCTTCCGTATTTCACTGTTGGCGCTACGCTTGGTGACAGGCAATGAACCCAGGCATTCGCCAAACCCAAACCGTCCCATCGAACTGCCACAGGTGGCGGAGTGATTCATCGCTCCAAATCACTCTCTTCCAGTCATCTGCTGTCCAGGGACGCTCTTTACACCACCTCAGGCGTCGCTTAGCAATAGCTACACAAACGTGTGGCTTCAGAGTGGCTGGTCGACCATTATATTCCATTGATCATAACTCTCTAAGCACAGGCACCGTACTAGCTCGCCTGCTGGTAGCACTTTTGAGCACAAGAGTGGTTCCTTCCTCAGATTTTATGCGTGTCAATACAATCATACTTAGCAATGCTCGACGTTCCCTTTTCGTCGGTGCGTGGGGCCTGCGAGGTCTTGGTTTGGCTGCGGTTGCCACTTCGCGTTTCCACTTCACTGTCATACACCAACAATCGACGTAGGCAGCTTTGGGAGGGCTGAAGTGTTCCTTGATTTATTTGCCATTCAGGTGACATCTAGTAACTAGTTCCCCGTCTGAAGTGACTGAGCTTTCCATGCCTCCTTTTATACTGTCTACTATAATGGCCAGTCCCGAAATTACACTGGAATTCCCATATAGCAGCTAGTCTCCGTTTGAAGTCACTGAACTCTCCATGCCTCCTTTTATACTGTCGGTTCTGCCTCTGGTGACGTCTAGTGATCAGTTCCGCAATTACATTGGAATTTCGGGATGCTTTTGGTGAAATAGTTTACATGTACGTGTATATATGAGAAAATATTACAATTAGTGCGTTAGTTACAACTACTTTAATTAGGACACTACGCGTTTCGACGGTTACACCATCAGCATTTAGTGGAAGAATCCTGTTTTCTTCTCTCAGTAATAATGAATGGAAAATTTTTGTACCAGCCTGTGAGATCACGAAGATTCATTACGACCAGAAATATCACATGTGCTTTTTCACTGCATATTAGTACATGCGAAATTGCACTTAATTACTATATTCTCTGAACAACGACAACTCTCGACACAGCTGCCACCTTCATCTGTCCTCTCCATTTCCACGTAGCTTCCACTTCTTTCCATGTCATACATAAAAACAATCCCGCAACTACTTTTACTATAGCATTGTCAAGATGATATTCCAAAATAAAAATATGGTTACTGAATAGAAAGATCAAAAATATTAAAAATGTTAAAAGTGCTCTTTATAAAATAATTATATTCTTTCATATCCATAAGTATCTTATTAGATTCATTTTCTGAGATTTTGTTTTGTTATTACATATTTATCTTTGCGGATACCACCCCCAAATGAAGCCAGATCTCTGTCGTCCGAAGCCGTTAACCTCTTGGACGAATCACCATCAACAGTGGTACACGCCCTCACTTCATGGTACACTGCAAAGGGGTTTGAATGTTTAAAAGAGGATATTAGCGGAAAGTGTGGTGATCTGGAAATATATGCCACCGCCTCTCCTCCCCTTGCTGCCAAATACCAGCAGGGAATTATTTTTTCCACCACCAAGCCTCGAACCGGCTTGCCACCTCGTCTTTTTTGTGATCCGCTGTTTGCTATCAATCTTCGACCCTTTTCTTCAGCAAGAAGGGTAGGGAGGCGAGGGCGAGGAGGACAAAGTGTGCAGCGGTCGTAACCCGAGGACTGGCCACAGTGTCCCCTCGCCTGTCTCAAAGTATGATGAGTCTTTAGGGGAAATCAATAGCTTTTTTTTTATTTTTTGATGAAGTTATTAATTTTTTTGTTGTTTTTATTTTCCTTATACCACACATAGCACCACATCCTGCGCTAAGTAAACGAAACAGATAATCTAAGTACTTTCCTACACCGACGTACATGTGCTTCGTACACTATGCAGAAGGGTGTCACGTTACTTTCCTTGCGCTGCAACATCCAAGTATGTCTTCAAGCATGTCGCAGGTTATTCCACCGATAATCGGTCGTGTTCTCGTCAGATCGGTCAATGAGTATCTTCTCCTGCTTTTTGTTGATCCAGCTACGTGGAGGGTCGCGTAGGGCACTCCCTAAGTAATTATAAAAATACTGCCTGTACTTTGGGTTCCCGCACAATCTTACAATGACTTCTTGTAATTAGTTCCAACAGTCCAATACGTCTGCAGATCTTTCGCAAAATAAATATTTCACAGCTTGCCTACAGACCCACGTGATTGCGTTATTTTTGGTACGGGAGAAACTCAGTTCATCCGGAAAAAGTAGAAGCAGAGCGACGATGTGAGTTCCGGCATGACCCGTAGAAAGTACGACAAAGTTTGTGCTCCAAACGTCTTCTGCCACGCCAGATCTGAGACGGTGCTGGTCCGCGTGTGGTACCTCATCCCGATTACAGTGGGCGAGTCCATATGTTTCTCATGAAGGCCCGACCAGGTGATACGTTTACAGTTGACTGTGACGTACCATGTTGACCGTACGTATGTATCCAGTGTAACCGATTGTGTCGTCCGCCACACCCCCTTGAGACTAAGTAGGGCTGTTCACAAAATATCGATGTATCGACATATCTTACAAATCATATCGTTACACTTTGGCTATACATTTAGCCTGACATATCGATATGTTACATCGAAATTTTATCTAGAGCCCTTCTTCGTTGCAAGATGCTATGGCGGACGATACACGCGGTAACACTAGAATCAAGCCCTCACGAAAATTCACTATATTTTGTACTGACCTGCGTACTTGCCTTGGAGGCACTGTAACATATTCCCTACCGCTTTTTACTGTAACAGTGTTGCTGGAAGCAGCTGCATGCTTGTAACCCTGACATGATAGCAAATCCGGCAGTATGTCACATAGCTCCAAATAAATCCTGACGTTAATTAACCAAAGTAATACGATCAACGAGTGAGCAAATGGAATACCACAGGCTAACACAAGAACGCCTAAATGCATGTCATACCTTCCCACCGTGAAACAGACGCAGTTCTGAGGAAAGAAACGAGAACAGAAGCCGAGAGCAGAATTGTCTAGGCTAGGAGGCCCTACGATAAGGGACGGACACCCACGTCGCCATCCGACCGCCAAAATCACCCCCAGCCCATGTTTAAAGATAGAGCCCTCCAGGAGAACAGTATAGATCTTGCGATAACACTAAAAGGGCCACACCAGCTGCAAGTTTTAGCGCGAGACTTTTTCGCATCTCTGTTACGTTGCAATCGTTAAAAACATTGCCCCACCACGAAAAGTATAACGTTACTCATTGGATAGGCAGAATTTTGTAGGCAGAGCCTAAGGTTAACATTGAGATCCTGATTGGTCTTTTGAAAAGACAGCCAGATAGCTTTATTTAAACCAACTTCGGTAAAATGTAGTAAGGAGAAGTTAGGAGAGAGTTGCTTCCGAGACGGCGAGCTGCGTGCAGCTGTGCCGCCCACTGCCCCCCTCAAGCTGCCTAACCAACGACAAGGTAATGAACGCACGTGATGCCGCATAACAGCGCATAAAGCTTCACTCAGAACTGCAGAAGTCTCATCTGTTACACCCATTTTTTCGCCTAATACTAGAGTCGATCGTCAATTGAAGCAGTATTAAACACTTTCAGTACAAGTTTGAAGTAAAACAGCACAAACCATTTAGAGTACCACCCTGTAAGCTATAGGAATAAAGTCCTCCAGGAGATATCTAAAATGTTACATGATGATATTATTGAACCAGCTACCTCCATATATAACAGTCTGCTCCATATTGTACAAAAACGAGATGGGAGCATCAGGTTAGCGCTTGATTCCAGACAGATCAACACAATTATAATCACTGAGACAGATCGCCCAGAAAAATTAGAGGAATTGATACAAAACTTCCACGGTGTTAAGATATTTTCATCAACTGATTTACGGAGTAGTTTCTGGCAAAAAGAATTGGCCCCAGATTGTAGAAAATTTTCAGCATTTAACGTATTCGGTAGATGTTACCAATTTAAACGATTGCCATTTGGTTTAAACATTTCATCAGCAGTGTTTATTGGCGGATTTAATACCAAACTCAGTCCTGAAATTTTACAAAAAATTACTTGTTATGTTGATGATGTGATTATAGCAGAACCCTCTTGGGAACATCACAACGACACATTAAATCAGTTTTTAGAGGTCATGAAAGAGCATGGGGTCACAGTAAATATAACAAAATCCAAATTTGGAAGGCGAGAGGTCAAATTTCTAGGACACATAATTTCAGAGAAAGGTGTAATGCCCGACCCAGAAAAACTAACAGCACTCAAAGAATTCTGTACTCCATATAATAAGAAAACTCTCAGAGGATTTCTAGGTCTCTCCGGATTCTATAGAAAATTTATTTGGATCGACTCTCTCGCAACACCATGCCTATGTGCACTGACTAGAAAAAACACGTCATTGGTATGGGATGAACAAGCCAATGAAGTATTTTTAAAAGTGCAAAACCCCCTAACAACAGCACCAATTTTAGCACATCCTGATCTAACACAAAATTTTTGTATGGCCACTGATAGCGCGAAAACAAGTTTAGGAGTTGTTTTATTCCAAGAATACGAACAGGCAGGGCTAGGATCATATAAGACAATTGTATTTGCCAGTCGTGTACTCACAAAAAGCGGGAAGAACTATTCAGTCACGAAACTGGAAGCATTGGCCATTGTATGGGGCTTCCAACGATTTTGATACTTCCTATTCGGAAGAAAACCAAAAGTGTACACTGACCACAAAGCATTAGAATTTCTGTTATCCGCCAAACTAACTCATGGGAGTTTAGCAAGATGGATGTTAATACTACAAGAATTTGACTTAACTATTACACACATACCAGGATCAGCGAATGTATTAGCAGATGCTTTATCACGATGTCCACAGGGTGCATCCAATAACATAGGTTTGGAAGCAGCAGAAGACCAGTTTACAATGTGCTATATGAAAGAATTACCTTTCGAAAACTACATTACGACAGCATTGAAAAACATAGGTAAAGAACAGGACAAGGATCCCGAAATACTAGGAATCAAACACAAGTGGAGAAGTAAGGATTTTCCAGACATTCGACAGCACTATCTCGTAAAAAACAATGTCTTATTTTTTAGACGAAATGTTGCAACGAATGAATGGTTAATTTATATCCCAGATGAACTAATTAATAAGTACATATGGTCCACACATTTAAGTAATGGCCACTTTGGACCAAAGAAATGCTTTTTAAAAATAAAACAAACAAGCCATTTTCCTAATATGGAAAGACGAATTATAAGAGAATTAGTAAAATGCAAAAAATTTATGAGGGCTAAACGCGTCAATTTAATAACCAAACCACCTATCTTTCCAATAATCCCTAAACAATTAAAACAAATAGCTGCAACAGATTTGATGGGGCCCCTCCCATGCACAAAAAATGGGTATATTTTCATATTTGTCGTTTTGGAACTTACTACTAAATATGTTACCTTGACACCATTAAAACGGGCAACAGGTCTTACTATAGGTAAAGCATTTAGACAAGATTTTCTCAGACAAGTAGGTCGAGTGGAACGAATAATTTCGGATAATGGCCCACAATACAAATCAGTGCAATGGCAGAACACGTTAAAACAACACAAAATAAAACCAATCTACATATCTAAGTACGAACCTCGCGTCAAACCAGCAGAATGATCTATGAAGGACATATGCACTTTATGCCGATTATATGCACGCAAAAGACACAACGCTTTGGATATATACCTTAAAGATTTCCAAGAAGTAATAAACGAAATGCCACACAGCACTACACTACTACCTCCAGTTACTGTACTTAAAATATTGAACCCCCAAACATAACCAGAGAAAATGTTAGATTTCCTATTGTACCACGTAGACAGCACAAACAAGTCATAGCAACAGCACTCTGCAACATCAGAAAGACAAGCATTAAAAGACAAGGAAGAGGAGATAGAACAGCAATTAAAAGAATATTCTCAGTAGGCCAGAAAGTATTTGTAAAAACACCCTACCTCTCCAGCAAACATAAAAACGCCAGACAGTTAATAAACTACAAAATAACAGTCATTGACTATGGACTTGAGTAAAAAATAGACTGTCGATAAAAATAAGTCATTAGTTCTGAAATGGACAGCATATAAAGAACAATTGTAAGGTATAATAGACACTAAAACTATATGCCACTTATTTTCTCCTCATAAAAATAAAAGAATAACTATATCTTACTTATTTTCTCCTTGTAAAAACAGAGAATAAAAAAGTATCTTGTTGGATGTTTTCCGTTTTTTTTTGTTTTTTTTTACAATTGTACCATTTGTTAGGATAATATACCAATACTTGTGTATGTATATTTCTATGTCAAAGCAATTCTTGGAAATAATTCTTATTTGTTAGTGTAACAGTGTTGAAATTAGTGTCTAGAAACAAAAACATTTTACTTGTACATGGTATTTAGAAAATGTGTTAGGAATAGATTTTACTAACTACTACATTTATAAAAAAATATTTCTAAGAAAATCGATGTGAAAAACTCATCACTTTCGATAAAAAACTTATTAAAAAACAAACTTCACACTTAAATAAAGAAAGAAAATAATAAAAAATTAATAATGATCATAGCATAAGAATATTCTTCTCTTGTCAATATAAACATATTTTTGATAATTATGTGAAAGAATATAAAAATATAAATTAGTTATACAAACGAGCATTGAACCAGAATAACGTGCCTGAACAGTAGGCAACAAAATTTAGATAAAGGAATAAATTTTGACTGACTTAGACAACGATTCAATTATTGCCTAACTTCAGTACAAAAAATTAAGTTCGAAGGGTGGTGATATGTAAGGTGTCAAGCAAATCCAACACCTTCCATGAAAACCCTGACATGATAGCAAATCCGGCAGTATGTCACATAGCTCCAAATAAATCCTGACATTAGTTAACCAAAGTAATACGATCAACGAGTGAGCAAATGGAATACCACAGGCTAACACAAGAATGCCTAAATGCATGTCATACCTTCCCACCGTGAAACAGACACAGTTCTGAGGGGAGAAATGAGAACAGAAGCCGAGAGCAGAATCGTCTAGGCTAGGAGGCCCTACAATAAGGGACGGACACCCACGTCGACAGACGACCGCCAAAATCACCCCCAGCCCATGTTAAAAGATAGACCCCTCCAGAGGAACAGTATAGATCTTACGATGAAACTAAAAGGGTTACACCAGCTGCAAGTTTTAGCGTGAGACTTTTTCACGTCTCTGTTATGTTGCAAACGTTAAAAACATTGCCCCTCCACGAAAAGTATAACGTTTCTCATTGGATAGACAGAATTTTGTACTCAGTGATTAAGGCTAACGTTGAGACCCTGATTGGTCAGTTGAAAACACAGCCAGATAGCTTTTTTAAAACCAACTTCGGTAAATTGTAGTAAGGAGAAGTTAGGAGAGAGTTGCTTCCGAGACGGCGAGGTACATGGAGCTGTGCCGCCCGCGCCCCCTGAAGCTGCCTAACCAACGACAAGGTAATGAACGCACGTGATGCCACATAACAGCGCATAAAGCTTCACTCAGAACTGCAGAAGTCTCATCTGTTACACCCCTTTTTGCGTAATACTAGTGTCGATCGTAAATTAAAGCTCATGGTGTTCACATTAGCCACTTGAAGTAAAAATCTGAAACCCGATGATTTTTCTGTTATATAGTTATTGAGAAGCCGCATCATCCACTGTAATTTATGACAAGTTAAATAAGTAATTAAAGATAATTGAGGGTCACTGTAGATCATTTTGACAGTTTTCTCTTTTATGAAACTTCACATAAATCTAGATTATAGATGTGATATTATAGAACTTGGAAACCCATTCAGGAAATATTCGTTCCCATTATTGTTGAACGCAATTGGTTTTTATCATCCTGTATTAAAACACCTCCTTTTATCAATAGTGCAAGTTATAAACAATGTTTTGTGATTAGAATAAAATTTCCAATGGTAAACTTAACGGTTTTTTTGACGTTACCTTACCAGCTAACTAAAAATAGGAAAGCCTTGAACCCCTTCCACTAAACTTAGTTAGTATTGAGATTCTTTTACAGGGAGTGCAGTGGAGCTGACGGTGAAATCATTAAGTATTTGGTTATATCATCGCTAGTGTCACTGAACTCTTCTGAATTCTACATGTCATGTGTGGTCTGGCGTCTCCTTACCAGCAACAGGTCCCAGGTTCAAACTAGTTAATTCCCTAAAAAATACGCTCAGAGCGTCGTTGCGCGGAAGTGGTAGGGAGACACGATATAGAACAAACTGACCCAACAATGAATGTTAGATGCTGTTCATCAGGTGATGAACTCTGTGAACTGGACTCATTTCCAATTGCTGTGTCACTATCGTATGTCACAGCTGTATCATCTTCTACTGCATCAATTTCATCACCTTCACTTGCTTCATTTATTATAGCTGACACCTTTTAATATGTGAGAAACCTCTGATACTGGCCAGACATTTCATTATAACTAAGAGTAAAGTACAAAGGAGATTCATTTCAAAACATCAATGGAATCATAATACAGCGGTACCGTGGAATATCCATACATATCAGCGATACCTCCATTTGTCAGTATAAAAATGGCAATATCGAGTGCCGATATTTTAATTTTATATTACGTTTTTTCACAATTTTCAAGAGATATTTGTAGTTGTTCTTTTTAAATTGTGGTACAACATAATCTTATTTTCATTGTGTGTAGAAGTCTTACTACTTTTTCCGCTTTCATGACGTCCAATCTTTCATTTGACTGTTTGAAGCAAGCATATGTGATAAAATAGAAGAAGTCCGATTGCACTGAGGGGTGGTGGTGTGAATAGAATAACAAGATTTCATATATGAAGAAATAGCACACCTGTGGCTTTAAAAAAAGTTTTTAACGCAGCTAGTGTGTTATTTCTTAACATCGGCAGTCTTTAAAAGCAGGTGCTGAAATGATAAACAAAACTCCAAATTAGACATGATTGTTTTAATGGGATTTCCGCGATCGTTCATTTAATAAAAATAGGGCATTTCAGTCTTTGATAGCTATTTTTTTATTTTCAATGACCGGTTTCGGGCTAGCGGCCCATCTTCAGATCTGTTAGACAAAGTTAAAAAATATAATTAACAAGAGAGATACAGTTAGTGATATTTTAATTATATTTTATGTTTCTTTAAAAAGAAGATTTAAATTAGTGTAAGTTATTTCGGTTCATGGTGCACTCAAAAAAAGATTATTCATATGTTATTACTTTAAAATTTCTTTTATAGAAAAGTATATTCGCCATTAATATGTACGGTGAAATAATAACATATGCACAATTCTTATAGGCAGAGGGCACTTTTTACTTTTACCAATCAGGTTTCTTTAAAATTGCGATATAAGGTTTTAACAGATTAAAATTAACTTTAGTTATGACAGCGAACCGATTGTTCTACACTGACAAGTTACTCTGTAACTGCAATATATGGTATGTTGGCATTTAATACGTTTCCAAAATTTCGGGCTCTGGATATGTTTAAAAATATCAATAGTCCTACAACTAACATCGGAATTTTTGGTCACCAAGACGTTTGGTGGACGTCTTTGTTATATGACGCGACACATCATCTCCCTTGCCGTCGCCTGTTTGGTCGTTGCGAGCACGATACGGACGTAACTGTGGTCAATGTAAAAGTGACCGAAGTAGTAGCCGCTGGTCGGGCGCCGCCGCGCATGCGCGCAGCAGCGACCTCGGCCACGGAGGCGGGTGGTTTCAGGGTTGTGGTCCTCTGTGCGGTGGATGCAGTCCGAAGCCAGGAAGCAGCAGGGACGGCTGCCGGTTCGTGGATCGGCGGCTTCGCCTCGCTGGTGACTCTGCTCTGCGAGGCTGCGGTGCCTGGCGAGGAGGCTGCACCAGCCGTAGTAGTGCTGTTCTGTGCTGGGGATGCTGGGCTGGAATGCCGCCACGTGGTCGGAAGTGCGAACGTTGCGTCGTACAGCTCCATGTACCAGTGTAGTCCACCACTGGTGATAGAACACTGAATTTTGAGAGGCTCACTTCCAGAATTACGCTGCTAACTGGCTCACATGCTCCTTCGCTAGATACGGAAGGCTGCATGAAGTAGATGTAGCAACAGTCTATACCCTGTGTAGATTACGTTGTGACAAAAAAACGAAGAGAAGTTTTCGAGATAATCTGTTAACGTCAGAGTTTGCTCAAATACCTGCCTTCTGAACCGTGGATCAGGCCTAAGGAATGTGTCATCTGCTCTCGTCCTTTTCTACGTGTATAAACACTGTTCCTTGATTGATACCCATCATTTTTAAAGATTTGTTACTATGCATATCCTGGAATCATACATTTCGTGTCACAGGGGTAAATTCAGTAGTAAAAGTTTATTTTACAACGTCTGTTCATTCAATTTTGCGGCAGCCACTAGTGCAGTCCCAGTATAGCACTCGAGGTTGCCGCATCGCCGTCGCAAAGTGGGGCCGAGGCAGTGCCAGATAAGTTTTACAGTTTGACGATAATTTATGGATTTGTAGTTTCACCTTGACGATGTCCACGATGGACAAACAGTAGATATTTTTATTCTGAAGAAGGTTGGGTTAACCCGACTGAAACCTTGGTACATTCTTGGTAAACGGTGCAACTGAGGCTCTTCATTATTAAAATTAATATTTATACGGTTGCTGACAGGTCCGCGAAATGTTAAAAATATTCTGTTCATTCAGACATGCATGCATGCATGGATGCATGTGTGAAGGAACAGACACTGTAAAATAAATTTGTAACGCTACCACGATAACATCGTTCTCTGTTCCTCGTAATCTTATTCTCCCTATTGCACGAATCCAAGGTACGTTGAGACCATGAGAAGATGTAGACGGTAAGGCATACGAAGGTTTGGTTCGGCCTGGGGAGTGTGAACAGTTGGATGAAATGGTTAAAGTGACCGCTCCTGATAAGTGCGAAATTCGGCACAAATTTTCATTTGTCACTAATAAATATTTAATAGAGCCGATGTCAAAGATTCGCCCTCGGCGAAAAAATTTCGTAATAGAACTCAGTCGCACCTTGTTGGTAGCTATAAGATATTCAACTACAATATTTGGGAGCACCTCCACAGTTTTTCCTCATAGAGAGAGACAGTGTTATTGGAGTAAAAGCTGGATCGGTAAATCAGTCAATTGTTTGAAGTATTTAATATTCCATGATCGAATTGTAGGAACAGAATCAGAGTTATCTCTCTCCCGTCGCTTTTCTCCCTCTTTTTTTTCCACATAAGCTGAATAATGGCTGATCTTGGCAAGTGCACTCTTGTGCATAACTCTTATAAGTTATAACACTCTGTCTTATATCCCGTCTACCAATCACTCTTCCTATTTTACTGGATATAGCGGCACAAAATGAAGAACTGCAGTTGCTGGTTCATCCTGCGGGTGGGCAGCATTTTCACGTTTCCATTCTCTCGGAGAACGCCGCCTTTATATCGCGTGCACCATAGCCGTCCTGTCAGAATACGTACTTCAGATGGTTAATTTCGGACTACAAGTCGTCCTCGCCAGAAACAGGTTTTGCTCTATATCCCAACGTGTTCTAGACGGCTCTCTTCTGAACAGGATCATGGGAAGTCTCTCTTTAAGATATAAAACGGTATGAGTCGGCTTGTGATACACAGAGTAGCAAACACGCCCGTCCTCCTGTCGTTGTACTAAAACGTCTAAAAATGGCAACCTTCCTACCTTCTCCATCTCGACAGTGAACTGGATGTGCGGATGTATGCTCTTCATGTGTTCCATGAATTGTTCGAGGACATCTGCGCCGTGTGGCCACACCGTAAATGTTCACATAACAGTAAAATAAGGATGGACGGAGGAAAGCCGAATTTAATGCACGTTCCTCAAAATTCTCCATAAAAAAGTTAGCCAGTGATGGAGACAACGGAGAGCCCATCGCCAAACTGCCCGTCATTTCATTAAATTTACTGCCATACAAGAACTAGGCCGTCGTTATCAAATGCCTGAACAATTTTATAGTTTCAGGAGCAAAAAGATCCCCCAGCATTTTCAAACTGTCCTCCACAGGAACTTTCGTGAACGGCGATACCACATCCAGGCTGACTGAAAGTACTACAGGCTCTTTGTTTTCATATTTTCAGAAGCGGTAGTATGGACTAAAATGAGAAAAAGATGTCTAGTAAACATGTGCTCTAAAATGCCTACCTTGAAAGTTACGAGCACTTGTTCCTTACACATTTTAGAGCAAATGTTTAATGGACATTTTTTTCTTGTTTTGGTCCATATTACCTCGTCCCAAAATATGGAAAGCAACGAGCTTGCAACAGAAGAGATATGTTTCACAGTATCGAAGATCAAGAATCGCTCATAGCTCTTAAGGTATGCGTTTTAGAGCCCCTGTTTACTTGGCTTTTACGTTTCAAATGATCATTCCTGACATATCCCTGAATATTAACCATCACATGTGAAACACCCTGCATAATTACGAGAATATATAATTGTTACAGTGCTATATTACTGTCATAACAAGAAATCGCACTTATGTTACAGTGAAAAGTATTACATTTCACCACGCAGGCTGTAAATTATGCAATGTAAGTCGCGTGCGTTGGCTGCCGTTATCACCGCAAAATAGACGGCTGCATTTCGAATGGTGCCGTGAATGAACCACTGATTGAATGGCGTCGCACTGTGTCCAGCGATTAATCGTGCTTCTGTACTAACCTGGATAAGGAACGTCGTCGAGTATGGCGGCTATTTGGGAAGACATCTAAATTAATTACAGTCATGACAACAAACAATTCAGATTGAGGGGGAGGAACGATATTTAATATCATCATTATAGCTCTACCTAAAAGAAAATATTAAATTACCAAACTTATTCTGTCAGTATCTACAGACATTGCTCTTCGGTGTATGTGAATTCATACTTTTTTAATTTTTATCATAACTGGGATTTATGATAGATACAGATAATATTTTGAGTGTATAAAATTTTTC
This sequence comes from Schistocerca gregaria, assembly GCF_023897955.1. Classification (NCBI taxonomy): domain Eukaryota; kingdom Metazoa; phylum Arthropoda; class Insecta; order Orthoptera; family Acrididae; genus Schistocerca; species Schistocerca gregaria. Next base: position 51,087,184 of record NC_064926.1, read on the forward strand.
GTTTGAAAGGGCATCGGACAGGTTTACAGTTACATACACTTGGCGTATAATTTGTATGTGAAACAAATGCCGGCCGCTATGGTCGAGCGGTTCTAGGCGCTTCAGTCCGACACCACGTGGCTGCTACGGTCGCAGGTTCGAATCCTGTCTCGGGCATGGATGTGTGTGATGTCCTTAGGTTAGTTAGGTTTAAGTAGTTCTGAGTCTAGTGGACTGATGACCTCAGATGTTAAGTTCCATAGTGCTTCGAGCCATTTGAACCATTTTTGTTAAACAAGTGACTAAATTCGTTAAATAAAGGGATGTACAGTCAGAGATATCAACATTTTGGATCGCACATATCAGTACTCAGTGAGATGAAGGCAGAATTGTTTATTGCATCTATTCATTAAGATGGACATAGTGCTTAATATAGAGTCATTTGAACATGAAGTTAACAAAGTTAACTGGAATAATGTAATGATGTAGGACAAACGCGTTGCTGTCAGTGCATACATAAAAAATAATCGTGTTTCATGAAATCCCTCTTCCTCTTCTTCTAGGTCACATATTTCTCTACTCAAAGACCTAGAAGTTTCGAAGTGATGGATGATAACTAGGGATCGTTGTTTAGATGTATATTCGATGGAGTCTGCTGTAAAATTAGAAGTCCCGAAGGACAGGAATGTGCGTCATCATTACGGCAAGAATCATGGAGATATCGCACCATTATTGAAAATCACGTACAGCCATTCAACATGCCTTTTTCGATTAGGTGAAGAAAGTAAAGCAGCGAAACATCAGTAATTCTTGTTGTAAATCCTGGTGGGTAAACGCTAATTATTGTATGAACAGTAACTTCAGCATTACGCTCTATTTGATGTTTAATAGAAATTTTACATATTTACCCGCGCTCCATTTTGGAGGAGGAGGAGATTAGTGTTTAACGTCCCGTCGGCAACGAGGTCATTAGAGACGGAGCGCAAGCTCGGGTGAGGGAAGGATGGTGAAGGAAATCGGCCGTGACCTTTCAAAGGAATCATCCCAGCATTTGCCTGAAGCGATTTAGGGAAATCACGGAAAACCTAAATCAGGATGGCCGGAGATGAGATTGAACCGTCGTCCTCCCGAATGCGAGTCCAGTGTGCTAACCACTGCGTCACTTCGCTCGGTCTCCATTTTGGATTCAGAGAATTTCGTAGCCGTGTTATGACGACGGGTGGCAGGAATATTCTTAACACATACACAATAAAACTGACCGTACGAAAGAGTTAGCTACGAACTCTTATTTGCGTTATTTAGAACGCGAAATTCTTGAGCAGCGGTCATAGAAAGATCTATACCATCGTAATCCATCGAGTACTCTGGCCACATTATGGAACATTTGTCAGACAACGGCATCCTGACTATAAGCACTTTTTGCTGTATCGCTTTTTGAGGAAGTTTACAGTATGTTTTTTTCTGTTCTAGAATATGTTGTTTTCTTGTTCTCTTTCGTCTCCAGTTCCCTTTCTTCTTATCGTATTTTTATTCTAGAGTATTCTCCACCATTTATGTGGCGAATATATCTGATTTTTGGCTGCTCCGCTTCCTTTGGTCGACTAAACATTTGTTTTGGCAGAGAGCAGAAGTCGGAATGGGAGTACAAGTTTCCACGCTTACGACAATAGGTTCCAGCACTCCCAAAGAAATTTCCAGCTGGATTTCCTTCGCTAGACCATTGTTTCCAGCCGTGTTGTACTCAGTGACCTAAACTACAGTTTCAGCTCCCGCTGCTGCACTTGTGGGAACAAAATCTTCCGCCGAATGAACAAAGTGGTCGTTGGCGACTTTGCGTGACTTCAGTGTGCTGTTGCTGACTTCTCTACTCTTGCTGCCAAGCAGCAGGTCGCAGGAAGTATACTAAAACTACAACTAAAAATTAAATGGTTGACAAATGTAATTTTAGGTCCCACCACATGACAGATACATACACTCCTGGAAATGGAAAAAAGAACACATTGACACCGGTGTGTCAGACGCACCATACTTGCTTCGGACACTGCGAGAGGGCTGTACAAGCAATGATCACACGCACGGCACAGCGGACACACCAGGAACCGCGGTGTTCACCGTCGAATGGCGCTAGCTGCGCAGCATTTGTACACCGCCGCCGTCAGTGTCAGCCAGTTTGCCGTGGCATAAGGAGCTCCATCGCAGTCTTTAACACTGGTAGCATGCCGCGACAGCGTGGACGTGAACCGTATGTGCAGTTGACGGACTTTGAGCGAGGGCGTATAGTGGGCATGCGAGAGGCCGAGTGGACGTACCGCCGAATTGCTCAACACGTGGGGCGAGAGGTCTCCACAGTACGTCGATGTTGTCGCCAGTGGTCGGCGGAAGGTGCATGTGCCCGTCGACCTGGGACCGGACCGCAGAGACGCACGGATGCACGCCAAGACCGTAGGATCCTACGCAGTGCCGTAGGGGACCGCACCGCTACTTCCCAGCAAATTAGGGACACTGTCGCTCCTGAGGTATCGGCGAGGACCATTCGCAACCGTCTCCATGAAGCTGGGCTACGGTCCCGCACACCGTTAGGCCGTCTTCCGCTCACGCCCCAACATCGTGCAGCCCGCCGCCAGTGGTGTCGCGACAGGCGTGAATGGAGGGACGAATGGAGACGTGTCGTCTTCAGCGATGACAGTCGCTTCTGCCTTGGTGCCAATGATGGTCATATGCGTGTTTGGCGCCGTGCAGGTGAGCGCAACAATCAAGACTGCATACGACCGAGGCACACAGGGCCAACACCCGCCATCATGGTGTGGGGAGCGATCTCCTACACTGGCCGTACACCTCTGGTGATCGTCGAGGGGACACTGAATAGTGCACGGTACATCCAAACCGTCATCGAACCCATCGTTCTACCATTCCTAGACCGGCAAGGGAACTTGCTGTTCCAACAGTACAATGCACGTCCGCATGTATCCCGTGCCACCCAACGTGCTCTAGAAGGTGTAAGTCAACTACCCTGGCCAGCAAGATCTCCGGATCTGTTCCCCATTGAGCATGTTTGGGACTGGATGAAGCGTCGTCTCACGCGGTCTGCACGTCCAGCACGAACGCTGGTCCAACTGAGGCGCCAGGTGGAAATGGCATGGCAAGCCGTTCCACAGGACTACATCCAGCATCTCTACGATCGTCTCCATGGGAGAATAGCAGCCTGCATTGCTGCGAAAGGTGGATATACACTGTACTAGTGCCGACATTGTGCATGCTCTGTTGCCTGTGTCTATGTGCCTGTGGTTCTGTCAGTGTGATCATGTGATGTATCTGACCCCAGGAATGTGTCAATAAAGTTTCCCCTTCCTGGGACAATGAATTCACGGTGTTCTTATTTCAATTTCCAGGAGTGTAGTTGCTACCGCATGGACAAGGATACAATACCTCGTAGACTCAAATTGCCAGTGCAGTAAATTAAACTGGTGTAAGTGATTCAGACAGCTTAAATTACTCGAGTTCTTTCCATCCCAACAAGAACGCTTTCTGAACTGAATACGAAGAAAGAACAAACGAGCGGCAGAAAAGTCTGGTCTTTATTGCATTACGCACTGGAACAGGCTGCTCGCCAATTCCGTACGAATTATTGCAAGACACGTCCAGATTCAACCACAGAGTAAGTTTATTTATTATTTTTTTATTATCTAATTATTACATGTTTATCTATTTGTTGTTGTACGGTAAGCTATGCCAGTTTTCCGCCAAGTGCGACCAACGCAAAAAGTTGTTAGTGCGTGCTCTTAGACGATGCGTACTCTTCACTAAACTATGCTTATCAAGTTGGAAAACGCCTTGTTCACATTAGTATCTCAGTCACAGGACGCAACACAAACTGCATCTCAGAACATAACTTCACAACATTCGCCACCAAGACTGCCAGTCTGTATGGGAACTGCTCAGCGCAGCACAGGAAATTTAAAGTTACTGAAACTTGAAATTCGTTCCAGACAGGCAGCGTTAATTAGTTACTACCCGGAATGCTCTCGCGGTTTTCGCTGCCTGTGGTAGCCAGAACACGGCGGGGCCTCAAAGGAACTGGCAAGGCAACTGGATCCTTTCCAAGAGCCGGTACTCGCCGCCTCGGCGAAGTTTCAAAGCGGCCGACTGCGGTAACAGTTGGCTGCCCTGGCCGGGAACTCCGCAGTGGCGCGTCCTAGGTCGCAGCTCATCCGCGCCGAGGGCAAACAGCCCGCGTTGTCTGCAGCAGAACTTGTCGACCGCACACGCATCTGGCGGGTGCAGCAGCGGCGACAGCAGACTCGTCAAAGGAGCGTCACTCCGGGCGTATCCGCTGCAGCCGTTCTCAACAGGCCTCGCAGACTGCTTGGAGGTTCTGCTTTAAACAGACGAGTACTGGGTCGAATTATCGTTTAGAACTTCACATCGTTTCATTCAGTATAGCCAATTGTGATGATAATGAGCAATCAAAGAACCTAAGTGATAATCAGAACGATTTTATACTCACTAGTGGTTATTAATCTCTTTACAGGTCTACGGTAGTCCGGGAAAATCGGTTTTCTGCGTGTCCCATGCGTAGAACTGTGGATCATGGTCTGCAGCTCGTGATCGTGCGGTAGCGTTCTCGCTTCCCGCGCCCGTGTTCCCGGGTTCTCTGCCTACTGATGACTGGGTGTTGTTGAACCTAACAAACCTAAGGACATCACACACATCCATGCCCGAGGCAGGATTCTAACCTGCGACCGTAACGGTCGCTCGGTTCCAGACTGTAGCGCCTAGAACTGCACGATCACTCCGGCCGGCCATGCATGGTTTGGTTAGGCGACGAAGCCCACTTTCATTTCGATGGGTTCGTCAATAAGCAATATTGGCGCATTGGGGGGAACCGTCAGAGGGGCATTGTGTTGTATGCAATGTCCAGTCACAGATTCTGGCGCGAAATTCCGTGATGCCACGGTAACTACCGAATCGTACGCGAAGGTTTTGCAAGATGATTTCGTTACCATTATCCAAAGTAACATTGTTGTCGGCAATATGTGGATCATGCAAGACTGAGCTTGACTCCATTGAAGCAGGAGATTTTTTCATGTCCTAGAGGAGCAGTTTGGGGATCCCATTTTGCTCTGGGGTACCCAGAGGCCACTGGTATGGGCTTCGATTGGCCGCCATATCTCCTAGTCTGAACTCATACGACTCCTATATAAAAAACAAGGTGTACAGCACTAACCGCAAACCGATTGTTGAGCTGAAAACAGCCATTCAGGAGGTCATCGACAGCAAAGATATTCCGACACTTCAGCGGGTCTTTCAGAATTTTGCTATTCCTCTGCGCCACATCATCACCAATGATGGCAAGCATATCGAACATGTCGTAAGATAAATCCGAATATCTGTAGTGACATTTACATGTCAAATAAACTGTGTGCACGCCGCAGTTTCTAGTTAATTTACATTTTTTCGTTTAATTCAATGATTGCCAGCCTGTGTGTTCCTGTTTTAATAGTGTATTTGTCATTACTTATACTGAGCATTAACGTGAATTATGTTCTGATACAGCTTGTTTAGATTATAGATATAATGGGTGATTATTGTAAAATAGTAAATTACAAACACTGCACATCACTTCTGTATCGAATTCAGAGACTGAACTGTAAGTATCTTATCTCTTATTTAGCCACCACGATTATACGTACCGAATGCAACAGTGGCTATAACTTTTTTAATAATATGAATTGTTCATTTTGCTCAAGTATTTATAGACATTCAGATGTTTCAGAAAATACTTTAGTTAACTGTATGTGAATTAGCGAAGGCAAATAGAAGCGCGTCGTCACACTAAGTTCCCGGGAGACGAGGGTTGCAACTTGTCTGGCATTCACAGAATTCTATAGAATTTGCTTGGAGATGGCGCCACAGGGAGTGTCAACGTGCAACGGTAGATAAAGATTTCCATGCAAAGGAAAACCATTATTACAGACTAACGTCGTAATCACTTCAATTGCATCCATTGACACACGTCGTCGACGAACAGACATGTTCATAAATACAGACGGAAGTATCAGATCAGCGAAGCCGCACTACAGCTGTTTCGGAAGATGCTCGAAGACTTGCAATGTCGGTGGGTGGGTTTAGAGTGGATTCCTCGGCGAATGACTCCTGACCTGAGGGACAGAAGGGTCACGCTGTGTTCTGATAACGCCCGAAACGCCGGTGCCTATTGGAATGCCTTCCTGTCAACGTGTTGACAGCAGACAAAATGTGTGCGCGTCTTTAATAGACTGACATCTTGCGCAAGACCTAAGACTCATTTGATCAGAAATCAGTACAGAAAGTCGTGATCAGTGTTTAGTTGTTACGATGCCAAGGACGTCAATATCCTTGATTTTCTATAGACATGTACGTATCGTCAACAGCAACGTCACTGTGTGATTCTCTAGAAGCTGAAACATACATTTAAAGAGGACCTTTTGTTAGTACCTCTAAGCAAGAGGATGGAATAGAGTTCGAGGATACGTTAACTACTCAGGGATTGCAGGACATGTCACCTTGCTTACTCCGTGGAGCAAGTATTGACACAGTATCCGAGATGACTTTGCAAACTACTTCTTTAGCCCTGAAGGCGAAGTGCCTTGACAGCTGCAAAAAATCTAATTGCTAGAAACGTTATGTGAACGTTAATGTGGTTAGGCCTCATTATTCGTCTGGCATTGTATTTGTGATGTGAATTGTGCTATTATTACTATGTTAACTGTAACAAGTCATATTGTGGCATCCACTGAACTGTTTGGAACTTGGTGTTAAAATTATCAAGTGTCAGCAACTTGTACCTCAATAATACACTCCTGGAAATGGAAAAAAGAACACATTGACACCGGTGTGTCAGACCCACCATACTTGCTCCGGACACTGCGAGAGGGCTGTACAAGCAATGATCACACGCACGGCACAGCGGACACACCAGGAACCGCGGTGTTCACCGTCGAATGGCGCTAGCTGCGCAGCATTTGTGCACCGCCGCCTTCAGTGTCAGCCAGTTTGCCGTGGCTTACGGAGCTCCATCGCAGTCTTTAACACTGGTAGCATGCCGCGACAGCGTGGACGTGAACCGTATGTGCAGTTGACGGACTTTGAGCGAGGGCGTATAGTGGGCATGCGGGGGGCCGGGTGGACGTACCGCCGAATTGCTCAACACGTGGGGCGTGACGTCTCCACAGTACATCGATGTTGTCGCCAGTGGTCGGCGGAAGGTGCACGTGCCTGTCGACCTGGGACCGGACCGCAGCGACGCACGGATGCACGCCAAGACCGTAGGATCCTACACAGTGCCGTAGGGGACCGCTCCGCCACTTCCCAGCAAATTGGGGACACTGTTGCTCCTGGGGTATCGGCGAGGATCATTCGAAACCGTCTCCATGAAGCTGGGCTACGGTCCCGCACACCGTTAGGCCGTCTTCCGCTCACGCCCCAACATCGTGCAGCCCGCCTCCAGTGGTGTCGCGACAGGCGTGAATGGAGGGACGAATGGAGACGTGTCGTCTTCAGCGATGACAGTCGCTTCTGCCTTGGTGCCAATGATGGTCGTATGCGTGTTTGGCGCCGTGCAGGTGAGCGCCACAATCAGGACTGCATACGACCGAGGCACACAGGGCCAACACCCGGCATCATAGTGTGGGGAGCGACCTCCTACACTGGCCGTACACCTCTGGTGATCGTCGAGGGGACACTGAATAGTGCACATTACATCCAAACCGTCATCGACCCCATCGTTCTACCATTCCTAGACCGGCAAGGGAACTTGCTGTTCCAACAGGACAATGCACGTCCGCATGTATCCCGTGCCACCCAACGTGCTCTAGAAGGTGTAAGTCACCTACCCTGGCCATCAAGATCTCCGGATCTGTCCCCCATTGAGCATGTTTGGGACTGGATGAAGTGTCGTCTCACGCGGTCTGCACGTCCAGCACGAACGCTGGTCCAACTGAGGCGCCAGGTGGAAATGGCATGGCAAGCCATTCCACAGGACTACATCCAGCATCTCTACGATCGTCTCCATGGGAGAATAGCAGCCTTCATTGCTGCGTAAGGTGGATATACACTGTACTAGTGCCGACATTGTGCATGCTCTGTTGCCTGTGTCTATGTGACTGTGGTTCTGTCAGTGTGATCATGTGATGTATCTGACCCCAGTAATGTGTCAATAAAGTTTCCCCTTCCTGGGACAATGAATTCACGGTGTTCTTATTTCAATTTCCAGGAACGTATGATATATAAAATTCATTATTATAGCAGTCACATATGCGTAAATAATTGTAATTAAGAGTAATATTTTAACTGTCACCCCCCCCCCCCCCTGAACCATGGACCTTGCCGTTGGTGGGGAGGCTTGCGTGCCTCAGCGATACAGATAGCCGTACCGTAGGTACAACCACAACGGAGGGGTATCTGTTGAGAGGCCAGACAAACTTGTGCTTCCTGAAGAGGGGCAGCAGCCTTTTCAGTAGTTGCAGGGGCAACAGTCTGGATGGCCTTGCTGTGCTGGTACTGCGAACGGCTGAAAGCAAGGGGAAACTACAGCTGTAATTTTTGCCGAGGTCATGCAGCTTTACTGTATGATTAAATGATGATGGCGTCCTCTTGGGTAAAATATTCCGTAGGTAAAATAGTCCCCCAATCGGATCTCCGGGCGGGGACTACTCAAGAGGACGTCGTTATCAGGAGAAAGAAAACTGGCGTTCTACGGATCGGAGGGTGGAATGTCAGATCCCTTAATCGGGCAGGTAGGTTAGAAAATTTAAAAAGTAGGTTTTAAAATCCATGGAGAAGAAATAAAAACTTTGAGGTTCGCCGATGACATCGTAATTCTGTCAGAGACAGCAAAGTACTTGGAAGAGCAGTTGAACGGAATGGATAGTGTCTTGAAAGGAGGATATAAGATGAACATCAAGAAAAGCAAAAAGAGGATAATGGAATGTAGTCGAATTAAGTCGGGTGATGCTGAGGGAATTAGATTAGGAAATGAGACACTTAAAGTAGTAAAGGAATTTTGCTATTTGGGGAGCAAAATAACTGATGATGGTCGAAGTAGAAAGGATATAAAATGTAGACTGGCAATGGCAAGAAAAGCGTTTCTGAAGAAGTGAAATTTGTTAACATCGAGTATAGATCTGAGTGTCAGGAAGTCTTTTCTGAAAGTATTTGTATGGAGTGTAGCCATGCATGGAAGTGAAACATGGACGATAAATAGTTATAACAAGAAGAGAATAGAAGCTTTCGAAATGTGGTACTGCAGAAGAATGTTGAAGATTAGATGGGTAGATCACATAACTAATGAGGAAGTATTGAATAGGATTGGGGAGAAGTTCGTGGCACAACTTGACCAGAAGAAGGGATCGGTTGGTAGAACATGTTCTGATACATCGAGGGATCACCAATTTAGTATTGCAGGGCAGCGTGGAGGGTAAAAATCGTAGAGGGAGACCAAGAGATGAATACCCCAAGCAAATTCAGAAGGATGTAGGTTGCAGTAGGTACTGGGACATGAAGAAGCTTGCACAGGATAGAGTAGCATGGAGAGCTGCATCAAACCAGTCTCAGGACTGAAGACCACAACAACAAAATGTATTAATATTATCGAAAATGTAATTTGTTTATTTTGTCATCACATTTATGTACCATTAATTAAAGAACACTTGAGGTTGAAATTTTAAATAAACACTGAAAATAAATTACTTATATTTCTCATAAAATGAATGAACAGATGCGTTGTACTATGCCTTGTGACTACCTACAAAGTCAGGAATGTCGCATGTAAAAATTGTGGTATATCGAAAGTTGGTTTTCAAGAACACCACTAAAATCACATTATAAATTCGAATCTGGAAAATCAATGAAGTTCAGAACTTGAGTATTGGTACATCTTTACGTAACAGACACGATTTTGAAGTTGGGCTGCTATCGCAAAGTAGAAGAAAAATTAAATCTAGATTCCAAGATACGTCGTAGGGTCAGTGTTGCCTCATACATAGACGTATGCAAACATATCAAGACTATTTGCTTCAATAATTTCATTCAGACTGGTTATTATTTATGATAAAAAAGTTGACGCTGAGCTTAGAAAAACAAACTTATGGTAAAATGGACTTTAACACTTTATCAGAAAATGAATGTTACTATAGGACACACACCCATTAAAATTAACCAGCACTACAACCTATAGCCTATATATTTATTGTTTGCTCAAAATGGTTCAAATGGCTCTGAGCACTATGCGACTTAGCTTCTGAGGTCCTTAGTCCCCTAGAACTAAGAACTAGTTAAACCTAACTAACATAAGGGCATCACACACATTCATGCCCGAGGCAGGATTCGAATCTGCAATCGTAGCGGTCCCGCGGTTCCAGACTGCAGCGCCTAGAACAGCAGGGCCACTTCGGCAAGCTTCTTGTATGCCATGGTGTCTTGGTACACCTAGTGTTCTATTAATGTGCTTCAAGACTTTGCACACAACGATAAAAAAAGTCTTTTAAGCGATGTGACTCAAGACAGTATTCATCATAGGGGAGCAGAGAAAGAAACGTCTCAAAAATTTTCCAACATTTTCACTATGAAAATATATTTTTATTTTCAGGAGGAACACACAACGAAAGAGTCCGTAGTTATATCAAGTTACTATACTGCTTTTCAGCTTTCAAGGCGTTGCACAGTATATCTGAGTTTTGGGTTATGTTGACAGTGTGCAAACTTGGCTATATTAGAGCTCATATACTTACTGTTTAGTGGTTTCGTGATTAGTTTTACAGAAAAATTAGAGTCGTAGACTTCTGTTTCCTCAACGTTAATTTACACGACTTTACATGTCTGCAGCTACGATTATGTCGATATTTAGACTTATATGCACATGCCGCTTATTTACGCGATGGTGAGAACGTAATCCACGCACACAAGCTCACTGCCAGGCTTCAACTTACGAGCGTGTCTTCGAATTAGCACTACTCGAAAAGTAGTTCCAGATATTGATCCTTTAGTGGAAAGCAAAATAAGTAATTTTCGTCGACATTCTGTGTTTTTATGCTTAACTTGTGAATAAAATAGGAACTAAATATAAATTTGTCAATTTCACTTTCGTCCTAAAATGGCAGTCATCATATGGCTGCCACAGTCGTAAAAGATACCATCATTCTTACTTATTTGCCCCTCGTTCCTTGAGAAGCAGAGAGCTGAGTTGATGCCCGAACAATAATTAATAAATCGCGTTCACTAGAGACGTTTTCAGAAACGATTTTGCGTATTGAAAGAGTCACAAAAACTATACGTAGGACTGAAACGACCAATAAGAGTTTATCGCAAACTTAGCTCACTGTTGCATTCTATCCTATACAAACCTCGTATTTCAGACAAGTAAAGGTACTGTCACGTCTGTTGTGCACTGAAACCAGTGACGAGAGCACTAAACTTTATTTAGGATTACTTTGTTTCAGCGATTCTGCATCCGTTCACGTATAGGAGCCGGTAACTTCAGCACGAATGTTTGTCATCAAAAATTGTAACTTACTTGAATATTCGTATACACAGTGATATTATTATCACATGAGATAAAAAGCAGCTCGTTTTTCTTACTGTTACCACACAGGCTAATGTGTCTTAATTTCACAGCTTTAAGCTCACGAAAATTTCCATGTCCCTCTAATTACGAAATGAATTTCACTTATAAATCTGTTCGTAACGCCGCGATTATTTTGTACTTAAGAAGATAAATGTGGGTCATACGAATTTGTGTTCCTTTCCCATTACATAAGCATCCACCACCTGCTGTTCTAGAGTTTACCATGGCACACTCGTGTGGGTATGACGCATCTGCTCCCTAATGAAACATAAATTACGTTGAAAATTGCTTCTCCATACGCAGTTTACATTCGCATCAAGTTTAGATCGGAATTTTGGCGTCTACAGAACAAACACTGCAAAAGGATAGTATACAGTTAAAACAGAAAGTTCTGTTTTCACTATCAGATTAAATTTCCCTGGCGCAATTGTACAGGGCATTTGATTTTCCAGGGTCAAATGAACGGGCTGAACAGACAACGGTATAACGAGCAAATAATGCTTATACACATAGTTCCGGAACATATTGATTGTGACGTGTGCCCAAATGCAATCATGCTAATGCTACAGCGTTATTAATGTCTCAGTCTACGTTTATCTCGAAACGACACATGTGAGACGTAAATCACAAAGGGGAAGTGCTTACGTCAGATTTTGTTGTCTTTCCGGATAACGTAAGTACTTGTAAATGCTGTTCCGACAACACGTTTATCGGTCGTGGATCACCTATACTAACTTCCCTAATCTATCGACTTAGGATTTTTTTTTTTTTTTTTTTTTTTTTTTTTTTTTTTTTTTTTTTTTTTTTTGCTTGGCGATATATCCGGGAATGTATGAACGGTCTCCATGTGGACCACTTGTTTTAATGTGTTTGTCGCCAAGTGCATATCTGCTGTTTGGATACACGGGGACTCTGTTATAAGGAGTTCATGTCCTCAATCGTTATATGAGGTATCAAAACCATTGGTTTCCGGTCCTATGTTTATTGTGATTATTTGGTTATTTCACTGTCGTCTACTCGCCCCTTTCGTTCGTACCCTGAACAGATAGTACTGTGAATGGAACCACCATATTAGGAATGTAAGCGAAATTGGTCGCTTTCAGACATGAAGCAGAGAACGGCATGCTAATATGTCATTGGGAAAAAGGGTTGCTGATTCCTTTAAACTGAAATATAACTTGTATATTCCAGTTACCATATTGATCAAAAGATGACATGGAATTAAGTCGACATGTTGCTTATTAAATGGTTAATGACTGCCCTGTAATACTCGTCAGTGGATCTATATGTGATTAGTTTGTTTCACTAAGAATGGTAGTCCAGTCTGATCGCCAGGGGTAGCTAGTATTTAGTAGCTCCATCGACTGCTTTCTCTTATCTTCCTACAATTGATTATAGAAAATATGAGTGGTTATTTCCAGTATGTCTTCTGTAGAACTAGACGAGAGGATTCGGTGTCACAAAATCTGTCCGGTCCATGGTAGTCTTTTTTACGTAGTTGTAGGATAAGAACACTTTATTCTGTTTATCTTTATGGGAAATCTCGCGAACTTGTCTCAACGCAATATGTGAAATTGTAGGATGAGTTTTTTCAGCTTGGAGTTTAGCCTCCGTATTTCCCTATTATAGTAGCCTACGATCGGCTATATTCTTTGACAAAACGATCTATGTGCTCCGGAGTCAAGGAACTTTTATATCATTAGGCGTACTTTGAGAGATAAGTTTGGCCCTCGTAGGAGTGCTCCAACGACCAGTTAGCAGACTATAAAATATGATACCTTTTCTCATGGTCCACCCCGAATCGATATTACCAAGACAAATAGCGCACTGGCTATGCAGTGGATCTGCGTTTAGGGGGATGATACTTAAAATGTCTTTGCTTTCATCGAGATTTATAGTTTCCTGGCTTCCAAAAATTTCTGAAGGCAAAATGCCCGATGGTTTGTGGTGAAACAGGCGCTGTATCATTGTGAGAGATACAGAGGTGAGTGAGTGTGCTGGGACTTACACCAGTTCACTACTATCATCGTAACGTGCCTGTGCCTAACGTAGAAAGGATTGTACGAGAGTGAAAATAAAAATTAAAATAACTTTTCCAAAGTTTATCAGTGCATGCTTCACTATATCAATGTTGACAATGTGAAGTCTCCGAATTATCTAATAAATGTGTTTCACTAAAGATACAATTATAAGAAAAAAATAATGAAGATCGAAAACTAAAACTGTTCAGAATGTGCAAATGTATGTCACAACCACAAGTTAAAAGTTTTCAACTTCAGAAGCGAAAAATTACGGTTAAAAATGAGCATTTTTACGAAAAACTGAAGGCAGTAAATATTAGATTTAGATTGTTTTTTGGCCTTGGTATGTATGTCGTCGCAGCTTGATATAAAAACCTCAAACATTTACCACAAATGAGTTACCTCTATCAATTTTCAAGTTATCTATTAAAAACCAGATTTGGGAATAAAACGACCTTATTCATGATAGATTACATGTTGTCTGTAAATGTTATAGAAAGTTCTGATTACAGCACTCAGTTACACTGATGAAATATCACAGCTGTACCAAGTTTCAAGACTTTATTATATACAACAATCATTACAAGGAATCTTAAAGAGTCAGGTCAGAGGTCATGTTCTACTATTATTTCAGTTCTAAAAATTATATCCGACAAAGCTGAAATGGAGCCGAACTAACACTTTTTCAATAAATAAAGCAAATTTAACTTTAATTATATAAAAATTAAGAAGGCAGTAAATTTGATAAATGACAGATATTAATTAACACGTGCCTGAGAAAAGAGCCATTTAAATGCTGCTACCTGTGCCTAGAGCAGTTGATAGTAGATGTTCCGTTTGGCAGTTGGCTGCGCCCAAATATAAATACGAACAGAGAAGCAGTGAGAAGAGAAACTCCGCACCGAAGTATCAATCTGCCCGTGTGAGACAAACGCTTGCGCGGATATTGTCACAGCCTGGTAACTATAAAACGCGTTTTCGGTAAAAGTAGGAAGTAACGTCGCGAAGACTGTATACCGTGCTGGATTTCTTAGATTTCTCGAAATTAACTGTTTGTGTGCGGTCCGTAATGTTGACTAATCGCCTGGCAACTGGCGAGATTATTGTCCATTTTTAAGGCTAGCAATTAACTTTGATAATTAGAAGTGACACCTATGAGCTGAGGACAACACGGTTTCCGGTCAGTACCGTTTGGCCTTCATGGCCTGGAGGAGCTTTTTTAGGTATAAGTTGGGAAGAGAAACTTAGGCTGTATTATCTGCTTCTGAGGGATAAATAAACTTCATGAAAGGCAGCCTACAAACTTAAGGAGAAGAAGCGGGGACACCTATCACACTGACTCCTTCCTTTCTAGTTTCTTTGTAACAGAGTACTGTGAAGAAAGCCATACATAGTGAATTCCCACCCTCTACCTCAAGGTTTCGTCACCTATTGCCCTACTGTGATCTGTAGATCATGGTAGTTAGAATGAATTTTGTAATTTAAGCTATTCGGTTTCGAGATCATTTTATGTTTAGTTCTTTACTAATACCCTATAGTGCTTTACTGCTAGATTCAGTCTTGTGGTTCAGTTCTTTACTACTATCCCGTGTTATTTATGATGTGATTCAAGTTTAGAAAACACTTATTGCATCCAATTTGGTGCCTCTAACTTGCCACCTGGGATTTCTAACGGTTTTAACGAAGTTTCTAACATTCCCTGACTTGTCTGAATTTCAGAAATATTGAAGTCTGTTTCATTACCTGATAACTCTATTATTTCTCGTTATCCCATATGACCTCAGCTTGAATTACCTCATTATCAGAAATTGGTTCTAAGCTCCGAATCTACTTTGGACAAATCATCTCCAGATTTTGAATTTACTACTGTGACAGAACCATCTTTGTTAATTTCAATTTCTAATTCTAAGGATTCATCGTCAGAAACAGGTCCATCTTCACTTTCACATGATCCTTGTCATTAGATTCCCTTTCCAATAGCCTCAAATTAACAAGCGTTTTAAATATTTTTGACTTAACTAAATTGGCATGACCTCAACGAACGATGCCAGCGCTGTGTGTCTGCAAACGTTACGACGTAAAATGCAGGCAGCAGGGAATCGCGTTCAGGGGAAGGAAAGGCGAAGGGGGGGGGGGGGGGGGTGACTGGGCACCGGTGAGCGCGCTCTGTAGCTTGTTGGTGACTTGTAGCTCCATGCTGCTCGGTGGTGATGCACCGTCTGCTTCTATCCTCACTGATGCGATGTAGTTTCGTTTCCTTACATCCATCCATTACGTTCAGGGTTACAGAGACTGAAATTCACAACTCAGATTCCGCACTAGCGAGCATATATTAACACTGTACTCGCACTGGTTCCGCATATTTCACTTCGGTACACTGTTAGAGCCCACAAAGTTCCCTGTTTTGTACCAATCATTTTCAAAGTTCAATTTGGCGATAGATGCATCATATGCGCGGCAGCGGGTAAATTAATAAAATATCCTCACTATTTACAAGAGCCTGGAAACTACTTTCCGGTCAGCCAGAAAGCGATGGAGAATATACTTACCGTAATTTCCTGTCTACATTACTCTTCGTACTCACCGAAAGAAAATGTTCCTGCTTGCTACTTACTCAGTGGAACAGACACTAAAACTATAATCTACACTCCTGGAAATTGAAATAAGAACACTGGGAATTCATTGTTCCAGGAAGGGGAAACTTTATTGACGCATTCCTGGGGTCAGATACATCACATGATCACACTGACAGAACCACAGGCACATTGACACAGGCAACAGACCATGCACAATGTCGGCACTAGTACAGTGTATATCCACCTTTCGCAGCAATGCAGGATGCTATTCTCCCATGCAGACGATTGTAGAGATGCTGGATGTAGTCCTGTGGAACGGCTTGCCATGCCATTTCCACCTGGCGCCTCAGTTGGACCAGCGTTCGTGCTGGACGTGCAGACCGCGTGAGACGACGCTTCATCCAGTCCCAAACATGCTCAATGGGGGACAGATCCGGAGGTCTTGCTGGCCAGGGTAGTTGACTTACACGTTCTAGAGCACGTTGGGTGGCAAGGGATACATGCAGACGTGCATTGTCCTGTTGGAACAGCAAGTTCCCTTGCCGGTCTAGGAATGGTAGAACTATGGGTTCGATGACGGTTTGGATGTACCGTGCACTATTCAGTGTCCCCTCGACGATCACCAGAGGTGTACGGCCAGTGTAGGAGATCGCTCCCCACACCATGATGCCGGGTGTTGGCCCTGTGTGCCTCGGTCGTATGCAGTCCTGATTGTGGCGCTCACCTGCACGGCGCCAAACACGCATACGACCATCATTGGCACCAAGGCAGAAGCGACTCTCATCGCTGAAGACGACACGTCTCCATTCGTGCCTCCATTCACGCCTGTCGCGACACCACTGGAGGCGGGCTGCACGATGTTGGGGCGTGAGCGGAAGACGGCCTAACGGTGTGCGGGACCGTAGCCCAGCTTCATGGAGACAGTTGCGAATGGTCCTCGCCGATACCCCAGGAGCAACAGTGTCCCTAATTTGCTGGGAAGTGGCGGTGCGGTCCCCTACGGCACTGCGTAGGATCCTACGGTCTTGGCGTGCATCCGTGCGTCGCTGCGGTCCGGTCCCAGGTCGACGGGCACGTGCACCTTCCGCCGACCACTGGCGACAACATCGATGTACTGTGGAGACCTCACGCCCCACGTGTTGAGCAATTCGGCGGTACGTCCACCCGGCCTCCCGCATGCCCACTATATGCCCTCACTCAAAGTCCGTCAACTGCACATACGGTTCACGTCCACGCTGTCGCGGCATGCTACCAGTGTTAAAGACTGCGATAGAGCTGCGTATGCCACGGCAAACTGGCTGACACTGACGGCGGCGGTGCACAAATGCTGCGCAGCTAGCGCCATTAGACGGCCAACACCGCGGTTCCTGGTGTGTCCGCTGTGCCATGCGTGTGATCATTGCTTGTACAGCCCTCTCGCAGTGTCCGGAGCAAGTATGGTGGGTCTGACACACCGGTGTCAATGTGTTCTTTTTTCCATTTCCAGGAGTGTACGTTTGGAGTTGTAACTGATTAATATATTCAATAAAAATCAACAAACACAAAATACACTCTTATTCCTGCTAATAAAAATAATGTCCCTATTGGAAAGAGAACTATTAAAAATTCAGATGTGACCTCTACGGGGAGTTACAAGTAAAATGGTTTATCTCCCAAGCTTCTAATTATCAAAGTTAACCGCTGGCCTTAAAAGTAGAAAATAATCACGCCACTTGGCAAGTTATTTGTCAACATTACGGATCGCATGCAATTAATTTCGAGAAATCTAACCGATCCAGCACGGTATACAGTCCTCGTGAAGTCACGTCCTACTTTTACCGAAAACGCGTTTGGTAGTTGCCAGGCTGTGACGTTATTCGAGACACAGCGTACGCAGGCGTTTGACTCATACGGGCAGATTGATACCTCTGTGCGGAGTTTCTCTTCTCACAGCTTCTATATGCGTATTTATATATGGACGCAGCGAACTGCCGAACGTAAACTTTGCTATCAACTGCCCTAGGCACAGATAGCAGCATCTAAATGGCCCCTTACTCAGGCACGTATTAATTAATATCTGTCATTTAACAACTACCTTCTTAATTTTTTTGTAGTTAAAGTTAAGTTAGCTTTAGTTACTGATAAAGTGTTTGCTCGACTACATTCGCACTTTGTCAGCTAGAATTTTTAGAACTGAATTGATAGTAGAACATGACCTGCCTCTTGCAGATTCCTTTTCATGTTTGTTATATACAATAGAGTCTTGAAACTTGGTCCAGCTGTGTTATTTCATCAGTGTAACTGAGTGCTGTAATTAGAACTTTCTATAACATACACAAACGATATGTAATCTACCATGAATAAGGTCGTTTGCGTTCCAAATTAGGATTCTAATAAATAACTTGAAACGTAATAGAGGTAGCTCATTGTTGGCACTTGTTTATGGTTTTTATATCAAGCTGAGACGATATACTAATCTTCAGCTTCCTATGTCTAATATACACCACCTTTCGTAAGAAGGTTGATTTTTAGCGTAGTATTTCTCTTCTCAAGTTGAGAACTTTTAACTTGTGAGTGTGACATATATTTGCATATTCTGGACAGTTTTAGCTATCTGTCTTCATTATTTAGGGCCACTTTTTTTCTTATAATTGTATCTGTAGCGAGACATATTTATTACATCATTCTGAGACTTCACATTGTCAGCATTGACATAGCGAAGCATGCTCTGATAAACTTTGGAAAAGTTATTTTAATTTTTATTTTCACTTTGGTACAATCCTTTGTACGTTAAGCACAGGCGCGTTATGATGATAATAGTGAAATGGTGTAAGTTCCGGCACACTCACTCGCCTCTGTATCTCTCACAATGGAACAGCGCCTGTTTCACCATGTCGTACGTCTTTATTTCTGTGAAAAAATTTATTTTGGAACAAAATTAAATATTAGAATATTAGAAACGAGTGATGCTACTATAGTTGATCTCTTGTAAATGAAACTGATTTTAGCTACATTAATTCTATGTCTACAAATCATGTAGATGAATGACATATAAACATGAAATAATTTTCCGTTTGTTAAAAAATTACTTTTTTGTTTTAGAATTTGCAGTCTTTACCCGAAAGAGAAACACACAAAAAGATTTCACTTTTCAGTACGCACTCACTTTATCATAACTATGTTGCTTGTGTACTTACGAGCCACTTTCACTAGATCATTTAAGGTAGAGGGTGGGAAATCACTATGTACAGCGTTCTTCGCAGTACTCTATTACAAAAAGACTCGAAAGGAGGGAGTCACTGAGATAGGTGTCACCGCTTCTTTCTCCATAGGCTTGTACATTGCCTTTCATGAAGTTTCTATGTTCCTGAGAAGCAATTAATACAGCCTAAGTTTCTCTTCTCAACTTACGTCTAAAAAAAACTCTTTCCGAACAGGCTATGAAGGCCCAATGGTACTGATGAACCGCCGTGTTATCCTCAGCTCATAGGCATCTCTGGGTGCGGTTATGGGCGGGGGGGGGGGGGGGGGTGTAGGGGGGTCATGTGGTCAGCACACCGCTCTCCCCGCCATATGTCAGTTTCAGAGACCAGAGCCGCTACTTGTCAATCAAGTAGCTCCTCAGTTTGCCTCACAAGCGCTGAGTGCACCCCGCTTGCCAACAGCGCTCGGCAGACCGATGATCACCCATCCGAGTGCCAGCCCAGCCCAACAGCGCTTAACTTCGGTGATCTGACGGGAACCGGTGTTACCACTGGCGTAAGGTCGTTGGCCCAAATACACAAATCAGATGTTATGAAAAGAACTTTTCTTTATGTTAATTTATTATTTGGAAAACTGTTATTAATGTTTTCAAAATGATTCTTGGCCTTCGCCACTTCATAAAATCGTGACATCAATGTAGCTCACGTTTACTAGTCACATCATTAATTGAACGTGAAGCACGAAATTTGCAATTTTTTTTGTAAACCATAGCTAATACGCTCTGAAGGCCAAGATGGGTTTTTAAAACAGTCACATTTTGGGTCAGTCTGCAATTTTACTTCTTTATCTTAGATGTTGCTTTACTTAAAAAATTGAGTAATCTCTGTAAACTCTATTTCATATGGCTCAATTATCTACTGATTATTATGCTTCGACCGCACTTATTTTCCTTTGCAGACATAATCAGAAAGCTGTTTTTGTTGTAATCTACCAGTACTCTACTATCTGCATTTCTTAACACTTTCGTTACCTGTATTCTTGTCTGTATGTGTGAATATTTATCTCTTAAATGACCATGTGCCTTAAGGAAAATTACGCGTTGCTCAACGCCTTTTTCTGAGGTGCGAAGGAATTACTCACCAGTTTTCCACCATTTTATCATATACGTTAGCCTACTGACTTAATTACTTCTATTTCTCCCTATTTTCATTTATCTATATATTTCAATGCTTCTTTCTCCCTTTTAATTTCGTCAGCCTACTGACCTCATTGTTTACATATATTTTTGTTGTGATCATCACTTCAATTTCACACATCTCCTTTTATTAATATGAAAATGCTCTGGATTGCCTCTATTGGCATCATATTATTACTCCCTCTTACCTACGGATGACCTTACTTCTAACATTATTAATTCATTTTAGGAATTTTCAGCTTCAATTACTTCTCTTAACGTAAAATATCTGTTTTTTGATGTTAGAAATCCTTTTTGTGGGTCTTATTTACTATTCGTTTACTTTAGCCGTTATATTCCTATCATTCGTGCTCAAAAGTTACCATTATCATT
This sequence comes from Schistocerca gregaria, assembly GCF_023897955.1. Taxonomy (NCBI): domain Eukaryota; kingdom Metazoa; phylum Arthropoda; class Insecta; order Orthoptera; family Acrididae; genus Schistocerca; species Schistocerca gregaria. The sequence goes on from NC_064926.1 coordinate 51,108,109, forward strand.
TTAACATTTAGAATTTACTACGGCAAACTACCTCTCATATTCTCATACAAGCCACCATTCAGGCGTAGCCCAAATTTGGGAATCATTCGTGCTTACTAGGCAGATATAACGAACAAATGGCATATGTACATCACGAAGCCATATAATCATCAAAATTCGACTGCACAGTACGCCAAATCGTGTATCCACCAAAGAGTGGCACACTCCCTTACACAATCTGTTTATTGTCACTTACAAACTAATAGCATACGTACAAGATGAAGGCGTATATTCCTTACTTGCTATAGATAGAATAGAAGAAGAGAATGAAACCTGAAAGGGATACAGAGTTACATCCAACTGGAACCACGCAGTACGCTAGGCTGTGTCTCTGACAAAGACTGACAGATTCACAACAGAACTTAATAATTGTCACGTTTGAAAGGCTTCAGATCTACAATGCGTCGCAGACTTAACTCCCTCTTACTTTTCGGTTATTCCAAAGGGTATTCGATTGCATGAGGCTTACCTATTATCCTGAATGGTCCTTGACAAACGTGAACAAACTTCTTTGTTTCCACTGGAATTTTCTTAGGTATTTCTTTAGTTTTGACTAACACTAGTTCATCAATGTGAAAACCAATGGGGGAAGACTTTGCGTCATGCCTTCTTTTTCCGTGCAAAGCTCCCTTGTTGGATATTTGGTCTGTTGACTGTCTCTTAACCTCTATTTCTTCGAGCATATAGTACTTTTCCACACTAGCATCTTGCACATTTTTCCCAAATTAAGTACGAGTATCTTACTGTAAGTATTGCTTACTCCTCATTACTCTAATAAGCAGTTCCCATGCTTAATTATTACTGCTCACTTAGTTTCCAATGAAAGGTTCTGTAGCTATAAGGTCTAGTTAATACTAGGTGGCTCTGATCAAAGTCAATCTTTCCTTGATATTTCGTTAAAAGATCTGCACCCATCAACACATCGACACTTAAACTGAACACAACTAAACAAGTATGATCTATTATTACGTTACCTATACCAATTGGTATCAAAGCTTCGTGCTCCACTGGTCTAGAAATTTTTCCAGTAGCACCTATTATCCTTAAACCGCTGACTTTTATGACCGTTAACTCATTTCCTATTAGGAACAGAGTCAAAAAACTATTCGGACAAAGCACTTGCTTCACTGTCACTAGCAAGAAGACAACGCACTGTCACTCCTGAGATGTTCGGTTTGATAATAGGGTAAGGTTTTTAGTTTGAACTGGTTCCTCATAAATGTCTTCTAATAAATTATTTTCAATCTGTTTTCAGCTAAATTAATTTTATTCAGTTGCAAGTATACATAGTTTCAGAATCAGGGAGTCATCAGCCTCGGCAGTCACATCTGCCTTTTGCCAACTTGTTGGCCAATTTGAAATCAAAGCACTTGATCACTTCCTCTGCTTTTGATTGCTGCACACCAGCTAAACTACTCTGTACTTCTGAACAACTGTATCCCTGCGCAAAACTGCTATCTATAATAGTGTCGTCTGCTTTTAGAGTTTGTGGCAAGTGAGTACAGCCAGTAGATTCCCTGATCTCGTTCTTACTGTTACCCTCTTCATCCAACAACTCGTCCTCTTCAAAATCTTTCACTACTGACTCCACTTCCTCTACCGAAACTTTGGCCTTCAAATTGATATTATTCTCGAAAATGTTAGCCAGTTTCAGACTGCTCCTCCCTCTTATCTGTAGCGTTTTCTTTTCTCTTCTTGGCCCATTTTTCTACTGTGTCCTAAATGTTGTCGGCTATATAATGAGAGTAGCTTAGCAGATCACTGGTACTGTCTGTTTATATTACATCGTCTCTGTTATTGGCTTGTGTTTGCTGACCGACTGTGGTTGTATTTCGTTACTGTCTGTATTGCTGTTCCCGCCTGGTGAACACCAGTTTCCTCTTAGACGAGACCTAAGTTTCCCACTGGCGGCCTGTGTTGTGCATTCTATTCAGAATCAGATTGGATAGGATTCGGCCCTCTGTCTTGTCTCAACAGTGTATTACTTATATTTCTGCCTGCGTCGCAGTAATTATTGTGAAAGTGCGGTGGTTGTCTACCTCCGCCTCTGCCACAGCCTTGACCACGATAATTAGGTCGTGTATTCTGAATCTCTATTCTTCTAACTCTCACTTTCCACTGTTACTATTTCGGTTGTTTACATGATTGTTAGGAGGCCTATTATGATTCTGCCCCTTGGTCCTCAACAACGGCAGCACTTTCCATTCCCTCCAGCTACTCAATGAGACTATCCACTTAATCGCTAGATGCGGAAATGATTCTTCCCTGTCAATAGAAAGGCAGCTTACCTTATAGTCCCATGATAATTAATTCCAGCTTCATCTTTTCTGTCAGAAACCCAACTTCTCGAAAACTCTTGGACTGATTCACGACCTGGAGTAAATATGTTACCATTCCATCATGCTCTGAAGACATCGTTTTGTTTCAAGGTGTAAATAAATTTTTTTATAATTGAAAAATTATTTTATGTTACTATGTCATTAATGTAAATGATATGTAAATCGCAAATCTGGTGGGTGAACTATTAAGAATTAATTTAGGTAAAATCAGTTTCATTTACAAGAGATCAGCTATGGTAACATCACTCGTTTCTAATATTTAATTTTGTTCGAAAATAAATAATTTCACAATAATAAACAGGAATGACCTGGTGAAACAGGCGTTGTGTCAGTGTGACAGATGCAGAGGCGAGTGAGTGTGCCCAAACTTACACCACTACACTACTACCTTCATAACGCTCTCGTGCCTAACGTACAAGGTTTGTATCAGACTGAAAATAAAAATTAAAATAACGTTTCCAAACCTTGTCAATGCGTGCTTCACTATATTAATGTTGGCATGTGAAGTCTTAGAATGATTTAATAAATATGTTCGGCTAAAGATATTATTATAAGAAAAAATCTGTGGCAAAAACTGGCACCAAATAATGAAGATAGAAAGCTAAGACGGTTCAGAATATGCATATGTATGTCAAAATCACATTTTAAAAGTTCTCACCTTGAGAAGACAAATATTACTATTAAAACCAGCGTTTTTACGAAAAATTGAAGGTGATAAATATTAGACTCAGAAAGATTAAAATTAGAATGTCGTCTCAGCTTGATATAATACCGTAAACATGTACCACCATTGAGCTACCTCTATTTCGTTTCAAGTTATTTATTAAAAACCAAATCTGGAATGCAAACGACCTTATTCATGATAGAATACATTTCGTTTGTATATGTTATAGAAATTTCTAATTATAGCTCTCAGTTACACTGATGAAATAACACAGCTTTACCAAGGCTTTATTATACAGGATAGTCCATTGACAGTGACCGGGCCAAATATCTCACGAAATAAGTATCAAACAAGAAACTACAAAGAACTAAAATCGTCTAGCTTCAAGGGGGAAACCAGATGGCGCTATGGTTGGTCTGCTAGATGGCGCTGCCATAGGTCAAACGGATATCAACTGCGTTTTTTTGAAAATAGGAACCCCCATATTTGTTACATATTCGTGTAGTACGTAAAGAAATATGAATGTTTTAGATGGGCCACTTTTTTCGCTTTGCGATAGATGGCGCTGTTATAGTCACAAACGTATAAGTATGTGGTATCACGTAACAATCCGCCAGTGTGGACGGTATTTGCTTCGTGATACATTACGCGTGTTAAAATGGACCGTTTACCAATTGCGGAAAAGGTCGATATCGTGTTGATGTATGGTTATTGTGACCAAAATGCCCAACGGGCGTCTGCTATGTTTGCTGTTCGGTATCTTGGACGACATCATCCAAGTGTCCGGACCGTTCGCCGGATAGTTACGTTATTTAAGGAAACAGAAAGTGTTCAGACACATGTGAAACGTCAGTCACGACCTGCAACAAATGATGATGCCCAAGTAGGTGTTTTAGCTGCTGTCGCGGCTAATCCGCACATCAGTAACAGACAAATTGAATGCTACATCAACATCGATTGCAACCGTACCATATTTCTATGCACGAGGAATTGCATGGCGACGACTTTGAACGTCGTGTACAGTTCTGCGACTGGGCACAAGAGAAAATACGGGACGATGACAAATTTTTTGCACGCGTTCTATTTAGCGACAAAGCGTGATTCACCAACAGCTGTAACGTAAAAAGGCAAAAAATGCACTATTGGACGACGGAAAATCCACGATGGCTGCGACAAGTGGAACATCAGCGACCTTGGCGGGTAATGTATGGTGCGGCGTTATGGGAGGAATTATAATTGGCTCCCATTTTATCGATGGCAATCTAAATGGTGCAATGTATGCTAATTTCCTACGTAATTTTTCAACGTCATCTATTGAATTGTTATTCATAATGAAATTCAGATGGTTCAAATGGCTCTGAGTACTATGGGACTTAACATCTGAATTCATCAGTCCCCTAGAACATAGAACTACTTAAATCTAACTAACCTAAGGACATCACACACACCCATGCCCGAGGCAGGATTCGAACCTGCGACCGTAACAGTCGCGCGGTTACGGACTGAAGTACTGAGAAGCACTCGGCCACAGCGGCCGGCTTTTTGGATGTCGTAGCAGCTGAAAAATACTAATTAATCCTTCTCTGCAAGTGAAACATTGAGATGAGGTTCTTATATTACCTTGAAATAATAACAGTAGCTAGTTTTTATACATATAATTTATGTAATAATTTACGTACACACCTTTACATTATAAGGAGAGAAAAAAATACGAACATCTCAAAGCGCTAAGCGCTACCCACAATCGCTAACGAATAAAAGAAGCAGAAGAAAAAAATTTGATCTGTCCATCGTATTTATAACTATAAAAAGATGAAAATTTTCGATTTCTATTTTTCATTGCGATATTAATAATCAGGGATAAAGTCCTTTCTGCATCATAATACTTATGTTACAGGTTTTCATAAATATAAAAAAGGTTTTTCACTGAAGCCCTTAAAGTCTTGTCTATTTTATGTTATTCACTATTTTTATATTCATTGCACATACACTGTCAGTAAAAATCGCCTAAGGGACACAACAGGTTCCATAGGGAGCTATACAGCGAAACTTGGCACATTTGCTAATTCGTTAATGCGGAAACGATTTACGCTGGAAAAAAATTAGTTCCAATTTCAGTCACCAGGTAAAAATCTGTTGCTGTGAATGCAATAAAAAACATACTCAGCTTTTTCCACATCTAATTGATTAGGAACAGGACAAGGGCAGAATTAGCTAAACAAGTGGGAAGGCATAATGCTGATTTTTATTATTAACCGCCGCTTACACATCTCGTTCAATATGAGCGCGTGGAGACGTCGATAAGATGCTGCCTTCGTAAAATGATTCGGTCAATAGTTGCTCGCAGCAGTTCCTGTGGAATCTGAGCAAAGTGTTCCTGCATCCTGGCTTTTAGATCCAGTAGACACCGAACGTATTCCTGATAAAGGAATTGTTTTAGATATCCCTAGAGCGAAACGTCACAAGGATTCAGAACAGTTTGGCTAACAGATCGTTCGTCTGTAAAACCGCTGGAGACAAGAATTTCGTAGAAGGTTGCATTTAGCAGAATTTTCACTGGGCGAGCCACGTGAGGTCTTCCCCCATCTCGCATGAAAAGTTGTTTTCACACAACCTTGCTCTTCCATAGTGGGAGGTCTCGAGAACGTGGGGATCTCGCAGTACATCTGACAGTCTCTCTGTATGTCTTGTTTTCAAAGAAGAACAGACCGCGAACGCAGGTGCTTGTGAATCAACACCACACAGTCACATATGGCGGTGCAGTGGCTCTTCGTGCAAAGCACATGGTTCAAGAGTACCCCAAATTCTGCTGTTCTGTGTGTTCACTACACCATCTAATGTAAAATGTGTCTTGTCACTCCACAGAATATTGCCCAGGCACATGTCATTAGCTTCAATCTGTGCTAGAAACCGAAGAGCAAATTCAGAACTTTGATTCGGATCATGAGCTTTCAGTTACTGCATCGTTTTAATCATGTGTCATCTACGGGTGTGAGTGTAAAATAGACCAAAAAACTTTCATTGCTCAGTTACAGAAGCAGCGACATCGTCACTAACTTCCAAAGGAACAGGACGTCTTCATCTTGCAAGTGTCATATCAAGTGCACCCGTGTTTTCGAATTTCATTATTGTCGTCTTTAAACCATTGACTGGCATTCACTCCTTTCATTCTGTGATACTTTCTCAATGCAGCACTGTAGTTGCTGCCCTCCGCATAAAACAATTTCACCAACACCGCATTGTCTCTCTTGTCGATAGCCGTTCTGTTCACCCACGTTGTGGCTTGTCATATGACAATGTGGATGTCGTACAGTTATACAAATAGCCTACAGCACCAGATTTGCACCTGGTGGCCAAAACTGGAAGTAATTTTTATCCAACGTAAGTCGACTCCGCATTAACGCATAAGCATACCTACCAGGTTTCGCTGCCATACGATAATTAGCAGCTCACGCTGGACCTCCGTGAGTGGCTGCCATTTAATTATAACCGCCAAGCATATTTAACAGCATTTTGGAATATTGGATGTTTGTATAAACAGCTGCCCTCTCTATCCAGGAAGTAATTTCTGTTCTGGCTGTGTGTTGGGGCTCATAATAAACGTGGTTCTAGTGGTATATACTGTGTTTCATTGACGATCCTGCTTTCTAATTCGGAGTTGCGTTTAGTTACGAAGTGGGTACATTCATGTAGCCAGTGACATATTTGTGAACATATTCAATATGACCTGTACCATCGTTAACTGTCCATGGGACGATGTGGTGTTAAAAGCTTCTCGGAAGTGAAGGAACACAGAATCTACCTCCTCCCTTCCATCTACGGTTAGCGGTATATCATGTATGAATAAAGCAGTCTGTATTACATATAAGTCGTTATTCCTTGAAGTCCTCTTCAATCTTTGAGAGAAAATTGTTTTCCTCCAGGGATGTAGTGGCGTCTGAACTCGAAATATGCTCCGGCATCCTAGAGCACGCGGTCGTCAGTGATATTGTTCTGTAATTTTGTGCATCTAGCCTGTTACCTCTTTTGTAGAAAAAAGAAAAAGAAAAAAAAATGTGACCAGTGCTTTTGCTCAGCCATGCCGTATTATCTGCTTCACCACGCCGCCAATAACGGACCCCCGTCTACTGCCCCTCTTGTCCAGTTTCGTTAATTCGGCTACATATTTCACCATATTGCTCAATAAAACTGCACACTACTGCGTCATCCATGTTTGCGCCACAGTGACTGCACATTCAACTAACAAAATCTCAGCACCCCTGTCATCATTGTGTCATGTTCATACGGCTAGCTGACAATACGAAACCATTTTTGAGACTACGTGAAACTTCTGTATTTGGACTTCCATATGGTTGTGAATGCTCCATGAAATCTCTGTGAAGTCTACAAATCTGACCTTCTAAGTGTGATTCCTCTATAACTGCAGTAACGTTATGTGTAATTATTATTATTTTTTGTTGTATAGCCATAACAGTGGATACGTATACTTTGTAGTCAGTGATTCGTTCAGTCTTAATGCAAGAATCTTCCACACTCACTGAAGTAATTGTTGGGTTGGGCTGGGTTGTTTGGGGGAAGAGATCAAGCTGCGAGGTTATCGGTGTCATCGGATTAGGGAAGGACGGGGAAGGAAGTCGACCGTGCCCTTTCAAAGGAACCATCCCGGCATTTGCCTGGAGCGATTTAGGGAAATCACGAAAAACCTAAATCAGGAAGGCCGGACGCGGGATTGAACCGTCGTCCTCCCGAATGCTGATCAAACCAACAATTACTCAATTGTTGGTTTGATTAGCATACATACTAATGTTATTCAGTTAAAAGACTGTATGACTGAGATCTCTTAGAAATTCAACTATAGCCTAAGACGAACCACGAAGGAATTATCCGAAGATGATGGTAATCAATAGGTGTGACGTAGGCGTATAGACAAACAAATTATAATTTTCAAATAAATTGGACGATTTATTCACCAGAAACAGCTTCACGAAATGAGTAAGTCAATGGTGTGGGTCATGCAAGCAATTTCCGGCTTGACACTGATTGATAGAGTTGTTGGATGTGTTTGTGAGGGATATCGTGCCAAATTCTGTCCAATGGGCAGCCGTCTGTTGTGGTCGAGCGGTTCTAGGTGCTTAAGTCCGGAACTGCCTTGGGCATGGATGTGTGTGGTGTCCCTAGGTTAGTTAGGTTTAAGTAATTCTAAGTCTAGGGGACTGATGATCTCAGATATTAACTCCCATACTGCTCAGAGCTATTCAAACCATTTTTGTCCAATTGACGCATTAGACTCCCGAGCTGGTTCAAGGGTCTTGCTATCACCTTGCCAAAAAGGTAGTCCCAGGACGGGTTACTGTGAAAAGCCGTAGAAAATCGTACCGCTGTTCAGTAAAGGTGCTGTGGATGACAACCAGTGGTGTTCTGCTATGAAAAGAAATGACAACCCCAGACCATTACTCTCTGTTGGTCGGCTCGTATAGCAGCCGACGGTGGAATACCATTTCTGTCCATCTTCGCTGATCATCGGGGCTCAGTTCCAAGTGGGACTCAGCACAGAAGGCAATTCTGCTCCATTCAGTAAGATTCTAGGCCGAAGACTAGGCTAGAGACGCCCCAGACAACGGTTGGATACCAACCAGAATGTCACCTGCCATACGACCCGACAACTAGGAGAGATGGTCTGAGGTGGCATTTTGGTTTCATAGCCGGAGCCTACAGAAGAATACTGAAGATAAGGTGGATAGAGCACGTAACTAATGAGGAGGTATTGAATAGGATTGGGGAGAAGAGAAGTTTGTGGCACAACTTGACTAGAAGAAGGGATCGGTTGGTAGGACATGTTTTGAGGCATAAAGGGATCACAAATTTAGCATTGGAGGGCAGCGTGGAGGGTAAAAATCGTAGAGGGAGACCGAGAGATGAGTACACTAAGCAGATTCAGAAGGATGTAGGTTGCAGTAGGTACTGGGAGATGAAGCAGCTTGCACAGGATAGAGTAGCATGGAGAGCTGCATCAAACCAGTCTCAGGACTGAAGACAACAACAACAACAGCCGGAGCCTTTTGATTATCATTAACGGTACCCTTACAGAACAGCGGTACGTCGACAATATTCTACGCCCCGTAGTGTTCCCCTTCATGGCAAGCCATCCTGGGCATACATTTCAGCATAATAATGCCCGCCAGCACACGGCGAGAGCTTTTACTGCATGTCTTCTTGCTTACCAAACCATACCTTGGGCAGCAAGGTTTCCGTATCTCACCCCAATGGTGAACTTTTGGAGCATTACGTGCAGGGCCCTTCAACCAGTTCGGGATACCGACGATCTAAGAAGCCAGTTGGACAGAATTTAGCACGATATCTCTCAGGAGAACATTCAGCAGCTCTATTAATCAGTGACAAGCCGAGTGTGACAATACTTACGATGACTCGAGTTAGTGGAAATTGCCAAAAATGTGAGTTGCGACCGTAATGTGATACTCATTACAGCAGTAGGCTGCCGCAAAATGAAATGAAATAATGGTGTGGCGCTGTTGGCCGGGAGGCCCCGTCCGGGGAAGTTCGGTTGCCGGGTGCAAGCCTTATTTCAGGTGACGCCGAATTGCGCGGCTTGGGTGTCGGTGATGATGGAGATAACGCAACACCCAGTGCACGGGAGAAGAAAGTCTGCAAACCGGCCGGCCGGCCGGCCCGCTGTGTGGTAGGCAAACATGTTACTACTCAGCTAAGCAGGCGTACCACAAAATACTGAGCACAAAATAGGTTCGATTTAGAGGAATTTTGTGCAAAAAATAGAAAAATTGTCGTTATCAGGACTCGAAGCCAGATGGTTATTCTAGTTATGTGCTAAAGTTGCGAAAATGGACAAGAAAAGTTAAAATATTTAAAATGTCATGTGAAGTGTAGAATATAGCAGAAGAGTTTCGAAACTATCAACGCTCATACTCTGCGTTGGGAAGGTCTATTCTTCAAGTGCAGTACTTGAAAAGTGCAGCAATTACGAGTACACTCATGATTAATAAAGATTTTGGGGAAAAATCCCATCGCTGGAACCGCGACATCTCGTGCACAATTGCCGGTGTAACCGCACGGTCTATGGGCGCCTTGCCACGGTTACCGCGGCTCCCTCCGTCGGACGTTCGAGTACTCCCACGGGAATGAGTGTGTGTGTTGTCCTAGTGTGTAAACCTAGCGACCGATGACCTCAGCTGTTTGGTCCCATAGGTACTCACCACAAATTTCCAAATTTTTTTTCTCGTGGGTAAACCCACATGTGAGGGTGAGAGTTGCTGCGGGGCACGTGAATTTTGCCGACAAAGACAAAGTGGCTGCGCTATTAAATAACTGGAATGTTGAAAAGATGACATCTTGGCTCCGGCAGGGCATCCCGGAACATAAATACTCCCGAAAACAGGACATCTGGCTGTCGACCTGCACGTGACATTCTGGACCTCAAAAGGAGGAGGCTGTCGGTGCCCGCCAGTTTTACAGTGGCTGAGTAATGATCCTGTGACATTTGTCTCTGTACCCGACGTATTTTCAGTTGAAATTTGAGTGGTTATGCAATGTTAAGCTGAGAATTTTTTATGTGTGCGATCGGCGGGAGTTCTAACATAGATGTTGGCGGTGTTGTCGTATTACTTGTTCACCTATTTATTGCAGCCAGGTGTTCAGTGAAGCACCCTGTATTTGCTATGGATGAGGGCAATAGTGTTCTTTGTGTGTGTATGCTATGAGCGACGGTTAATATACATTTAACAGTGAAACCTACAGGGGTTGTATGGAAACACAGTGAGCAATACGTTCTTCAACATAAATACGGATGCCACCCAAGCCTACAGGTTGCGCTGTTGTACACTGCAGAAAAAAATGCTCTCAAAACCAAGAATTGTGCGATATAAACAAAGATGGTAAGCATGTTTATACGTCTGAAAGCTGATGTCTATTCAAAATTTCGCACCTGTTCCTTGAGAGTGGCTCCAGCACCGCTACAATGAGAATGAAAACCAGGTTTTGCTTTAAATACGTGGCTTAACAGGTCTAGTGTCTTTGACCATTAATCAAAACGTCTTCCGTCCCCGTTTCGAGCAGCAGCACTGCTTAAATCCTGAATAAAAATGATTAGTGATCCTGGCCAAAGACCTCCGGCGTAAGAAGTCGCCCTCATTCGACCAACGGCCTTTTTAAAAACGTCAGAGGGGGGGATCGGAAGTTCAGGGCACTCTCTTGCCCATGGGGTGGGAGATTGCCTCTACAGGCGAGAGAATCAGCAATGAACAACGGCTCAGGATGCAGAAGGCAATGGAAACCACCGCATTGAGGACACCTAACGTGTATTCACAGGACATGTAGTCTATGGCTGAAAAGGGTCATGATGTTCTCTAGATTGGCAAAAGATTACGGACTACACTCCCATTCGGTTCTCCGGGAGTGAATTGCATGTGGGGAGTTAACCATGATAAAAAGACTGAATACCGTAGAAAGGCAGCAGAAAATGGTACAACGGGAATAGGATTCGTTATGAATAGGAAGGTAGGGCAGAGAGTGAGTTACTATGAACCGTTCAGTGATAGAGTTCTTTTCCAGAGAATCGACAGCAGACAAACACCGGCTACTATAGTTTAGGTATACATGCCGAAGTCACAAGCAGAAGAAGAAGACACAGAAAAAGTATGTGAGGATATGAATTGGTAATTCGGTATGTAAAGAGAGATGAAGATCTAATAGTCACGGGGGATTGGTATGCAGTTGTAGGGGAGGAGTAGCTGTAAGTGCTACGGAAGAATCTGGGCTTGATACTAGGAATGAAAGACGACAAACGTTAATTCAGTTCTGAAATCAAATTCAACTAGTAATACCGAATACTCCATTCAAGAATCACAGGAGGAGGAGGTATACTTGGTAAAGGCCGAGAGATATAGAAATATTTCAGTTAGGTTACATCACAGTCAGGCAGAGATTTCGAAATCATGTAGTGGACAGTAAGGGGTACCTAGGAGCAGATGAAGGCTCAGATCGCAATTTAGAAGTATGAAGACTGAAGTTTAAAAGTATAGACAGGAAGAATCAGTGAGCAAAGAAGTGCGATACTTAAGTACTGAGAAATGAAGAAATTACCCTGAAGATCTCTGAGGCTGTAGATATTGCGATAAAGAATAGTTCAGCAGGCAGTTCAGTTGAAGAGGAGTGGACAACACTAAAAAGAGCAGTCATAGTAGTTGGGAAGAAAAACGTAGATATAAAAAAGGTAATAGCGAAGAAACTATGGGTAACAGAAGAAATACTAAAGATGATCGATGAAAGAAGGAAGTACCAAACTGTTCCGCGAAATTCGGGAATACAGAAATACAAGCCACTTAGGAATGAAGTAAATAGGAACTGCAGGAAAGCTAAGGCAAAATATATGCTTGAAAAATGTGAAGAAATCGAAAAAGAAATGATTATCGGAAGGACTGACTCAACACGAAGAAAAGTCAAAACCATCATCGGTGAAATTAAAGGCAGGGATGGTAACATTAAGAGTGCAATGGGCAGAGCTGATCGGCGGAAAGAGTACATTTTAGGTCTCTGTGAGGCGGAAGACTCGTCTGACGTCGTGATACAAGAAGAAACAGGAGTCGATATAGATTGGCTAGGGGATGTAGTATTAGGACCAGAATTAAAAACAGGTTTGTTAGGCTTAAGATCGAATAAGGCAGAACAGATAAATAACATTCCATCAGAAAACCTAAAATAACTGGGGGAAGTGGCAACAATATGGCTGTTCTCGTTGGTCTGTAGGATGTATGGGTCTGGCAATATACCACCTGATTTTCGGAAAAACATCATCCATACAGAAAGAGCTGACAAGTGCGATAATGATCGCGCAAACAGCTAAACGCCTCATGCCTACAATTTGCTTACAAGAATTATATACAGAAAATTGGAAAAGAAAATTGAGGAATGTTAGATGATATCAATTTGGCTTTAGGAGAGATAAAAGAAAAGTCAAGACATTTTTTGACCTAGAAAAAATGGTGTAAAATGCATGAAACTCTGAGGAAAATAATGGTAAGCTATACGGAGAGACGGGAAATATACAATATGTACAAGTGCCAAGAGGGAACAATAAGACTGGAAGACCAAGAACGAATTGCACGGATTAAAAAGTGTGTAAGAGAGGGATGTAGTCTTTCCACCCTACTGCTCAATCCATAGATCGAAGAAGCAATGACGAAAATAAAAGATAGGTTCAATAGTGGACCGGCCGGGGTGGGCGAGCGGTTCTAGGAGCTACAGTCTGAAACGCGCGACCGCTACGGTCGCAGGTTCGAATTCTGCCTCGGACATGGATGTGTGTGATATCCTTAGGTTAGTTGGGTTTAAGTAGTTCTAAGTTCTAGTCGACAGATGACCACCTCAGCAGTTAAGTCCCATAGTGCTCAGAGCCATTTTCCAAGAGTGGGATTGGAATTCAAGGTGAAGTGATATCGGTGATAAGATTCGCTGATGACAACATTGCTATCCTCAGTTACAGCGAAGAAGAATTACAGGACCTACCAAGCGAATGAACAGACTAATGAGTACAGAATATGGACTGAGAGTACATCGGAGGAAGACGAAATTAACGAGAAGCACCATAAATGAGAACACTGAGAAACAATCAGGACTGATGATCATGAAGTAGAGGAAGTTAAGGAATTCTGCTGCCTGGGCAGCAAAATAACCATTGATGGACGAAGCAAGGAGGTCATCATAATCAGACTAGCACTGGTAGAAAGGGCATTCCTGGCCAAGAGAATTCTGGTAGTATCAAAGACAGGTCTTAATTTGAGGAAGAAACTTCTGAGAGTGTACGTTTGGAGCATAGCGTTGTATGGTAGTCAAACATGGTGGGAAAAGCGAAAAGAAAGAGAATCGAAGTGTTTTAAACGTGATGCTGCAGAAGAACGTTGAAAATTAGTTTGACTAATATGGAGTTTCTTCAGGTAATCGTCAAGGAGATTAATATATGGAGAACACTAACAAAAAGAAGGAAGAGTATGATAGAATATTTGTTAAGACATCAGGGAATTACTCCCATGATTCTAGAGGGAGCTGTAGAGAGAGAAAACTGTAGAGAAAGACAGAGACTGGGATACATTCCGCAAATACATTACTGGCCATTAAAATTGCTACACCAAGAATAAAAGCAGGTGATAAACGGGTATTCATTGGACAAATATATTATACTACAAGTGACATGCGATTACATTTTCACGCAATTTGGGTGCATAGACCCTGAGAAATCAGTACCCAGAACAACCACCTCTGGCCGTAATAACGGCCTCGATACGCCTGGGTATGAGTCAGAGCTTGGATGGCGTGTACAGGTACAGCTGCCCATGCAGCTTCAACACGATACCACAGTTCTTCAAGAGTAGAGACTGGCGTATTGTGACGAGCCAGTTGCTCGGCCACCATTGCCCAGCGGTTTTCAATTAATGAGAGATCTGGGGAATGTGCTGGCCAGGGCAGCAGTCGAACATTTTCTGTATCCAGAAAGGCCCGTACAAGACCTGCAATATGCAGCCGTGCGTTATCCTGCTGAAATGTAGGGTTTCGCAGGGATCGAATGAAGGGTAGAGCCACTGGTAACACATATGAAATGTAACGTCCACTGTTCAAAGTGCCGTCAATGTGAACAAGAAGTGACCGAGACGTGTAAACAATGGCACCCCATACCATCACGCCGAGTGATAAGCCAATATGGCGATACCAAATACACGCTTCCAATGTGCATTCACTGGGATGACGCCAAACACGGATGCGACCATCATGCTGCTGCAGACAGAACCTTGATTCATCCGAAAAAATGACGTTTGCCATTCGTGCACCCAGGTTCGTCGTTGAGTACACCACTGCAGGCGCTCCTGTCTGTGATGCAGCGTCAAGGGTAACCGCAGCCATGGTCTCCGAGCTGATAGTCCATGCTGCTGCAAACGTCGTCGAACGGTTGGTGAAGATGGTTGTTGTCTTTCAAACGTCCCCATTTGTTGACTCGGGATCGAGACGTGGTTGCACGATCCGCTACAGCCATGCGGATAGGATGCCTGTCATCTCGACTGCTAGTGACACGAGGCCGTTGTGATCCAGCACGGCGTTTCGTATTACCCTCCTGAACACACCGATTCCATATTCTGCTAACAGTCATTGGATCTCGACCAACGCGAGTAGCAATGTCGCGATACTATAAACCGCAATTGCGGTAGGCTACAATCCGACATTTATCAAAGCCGGAAACGTGATGGTACGCATTTCTCCTCCTTACACGAGGCATCACAACAACGTTTCACCAGGCAACTGCTGTTTGTGTATGAGAAATCGGTTGGAAACTTTCCTCATGTCAGCACGTTGTAGGTGTTGCCACCCGCGCCAACCCTGTGTGAATGGTCTGTAAATCTAACCATTTGCATATCACAGCATCTTCTTCCTGTCGGTTAAATTTCGCGTCTGTAGCACGTCATGTTCGTGGTGTAGCAATTTTAATGGCCAGTAGTGTAATTGAGGACGTAGGACGCAAGTGCTATTCTGAGATGTAGAATTTGTCACAGGAGAGGAATTCGTGGCAGGCCCCATCAAACCATTCAGAAGAAGACTGCTGAAGAATGTAGACTTTCACTCCCGGAAATATCATGTCCATTACAATTATCCGGGCTGTTATGCCGTAGCTACTGTAGCGAGCCAGTGGGTGTGTTGGACCTCCCATCGACCTACGATCCCCTTGAAGATGTCTCCCGCAGTCGGAGACAAATCTTTGGGAACTGAGACCAAATTCATCAACCGACCACGGCATAACAGCTGGGATAATTATAATGGACACTGCTGAAGAATAAATAAACAAATAAACGGTCATAACTTAGCTACCTTTGACATCGCACGTGATGATCTGATGTTGGTCAAGAATGCTTTAAGACGACAACGATGCCGTTATCAGCACTACACTGAATTTGAACGAGGTCGTGTAATAGAGCTACGAGAAGCTGGATATCCCTTCTGCGATGCTGAAGAAATACTAGATAGAAATATATCCTCTGTACATGATAGTTGGTACCAGTGGTCATGAGAATGTATGGGCGTAACAAGACAGAGCTCCAGTCGGCCAAGTGCCACTACCGAGAGGGCAGACCATCGTTTTCGGCGTACAGGTCTGAGGCATCGTACGCATCTGCAGCAGCTATTGGCACCACAGTGAAACAATGAACTGTTGAAAATCGGTTAAGTCAAAGACAGCACCGAGCCATAGGCCCTATAGCGTGCATTCGACTGACCCAAAACCAGCGCCATTTGCAACTTCAGTAGTTTCAAGCGAGAGTACATTGTGGGACAGTATTTTCTCATAAAAGATGGATCTGCCTCTAAGCCAGTGTTTGTCTTGTGTTGATTTGAAGAAGACCATTTGAGAGCCTGCAACTAACCTGTCTGCCTGCGAGGTACACTGGACCTACACCTGAATTTACCACCTTGAGTGCGACTTCGTATCACAGCAGGAGCACCGTCTTGGTTATCCAACGCACCCTAACTGTAATTTCGTACGTCAATATGGTGACTCGACCTGTCATGCTGCCATTCGTAAACAGCATTCCAGGCGGTGTTTTTTAACAGGATAACGCTCGCCCAAATACCGCTGGCGTAACACAACTTCCTCTACGCTGTGGCGGTATGTTACCTCGGCCTGCTCTATCACCAGATCTGTCTCCAGTCGCGCGTGTATGGGACATCATCGGACATCTCCAGCGTCATCCAAAAGCAGCATTAACCGTCCCTGTACTGACCGATCAATTGCAAAGAGGAACTACATCCGTTTAGCAGTCGTTCGTCACCTGTATAACACAATTTATGCACATCTGCATGTTTTCATTCAACATTTTGGCAGTTATGCCGGTTGTTAATATAGCAACACTTCACATCTGCAGTGGCTCATCTAGCACTTACATTAGCCTGAGGTCTTGCATATTTTATCTAGACAAAAGTATTCCCAAAATTTCATTATTCTACATTGATTATTTTTCGGTGTTTTTTTTTCCGACAGAGTATCTGACCACTGAGGGCACCTGTGCAATATCCTCCACTCTAACAAGCGCCTGTCGTGGTCAGTGTTCTGTATAGTTGTGAATTATGTCGGATCGAAAGGAATTCGAAGATGAGCAAATTGTTGAAGATCGTGATGTGAGTGCTTCTGTAACCAACGTGTCTGAAGGTCAAACGGTTCAAATGGCTCTGAGCACTGTGGGAATTAACTTCTGAGATCATCAGTTCCCTAGAACTTAGAACTACTTAAACCTAACTAACCTAACGAAATCACACACATGCATACCCGAGGCAGGATTCGAACCTGCGACGGTAGCGGTCAGGCGGTTCCAGACTGTAGCGCCTAGAACCGCTCGGTCACATCCTCGGAGTGCCTGAAGTGTTTGGTGTTTCAAGAGGCACCATATCGCATACAGGGAAAGCGCAGAAATATCTTCCGGTAAATCACAATGCCAAAGAAATTGTGTGTTCAATGATAGACGGCCATTGAAGACGATTGTGACGAAAAATAAAGGGCGACAGCTGCAAATGTCACTGCAGAAGTGAATGACTCGCTCGCGAACCATTTCAGTAGCAAAACAACACCAACAGAAGTGCATGAGCAGGGAGCAGGAGGGGAGCTGCAGTTCCAGAATCATAATTAGAGATGCAAATGCCCACAACAGGGAAACGTAGTGTCGGAGACGTAAAACCTGGACTGTGAAGCAATGGAAGAAAGACATTTGTTCGGAAGATTCTTGCTGGACATTATTTCCAAATTATGGCAGAATTTTCTCCCAAAGGGTGACGCGTCCCTTAGGTTCGGTGATGATTCGGACAGTCATATAGTCGTATATCATGACCCCATGTATACCTTGAAAGGCAGCACCAGCAGGATTATCTGATGATTTTGACTGAACAGTACAATGTCCTGTTCCCCAAATCTATTTTGTTACTGTTTTTTTTTTCGCGTTTCCTGTAATACCCGTTCCCAGTTTCCCGGTTTATCTAGTATTGGATTTACTTCCTCCTGTGTCACAATGTTATGACTGCAAGTTTTGGTATAGAGATTCTGATTGTACCTAACGATATTTGGAGCATATGTTATCTAGACAAAAGTATTCCCGAAATTTCATTATTCTACATTGATTATTTTTTGGTGTTGCGATTTTTTCCCGATAGAGTATCTGACCACTGAGGGCACCTGTGTAATATCCTCCACACGTAACATGCTTAAAGCTGTACACACCGGGGCCTCTAATACCCTGTAGCACGTCCTCTTGCATTGATGCGCACGCTATTTGCGTGTATATCACTTCCTTTTTCTCTCTTTCTTTTTTATTCTTTTTTTTTACTGTCATCTTGTTGGAAGAAATGTTTAATCATAAAGCTCCCAAGAACTGAAATGTATAAACGAATCATATTTCGAAATAACGCTCATATATAGGACATTTAAGTTGCGAAAGCAGTCTACATTATTCTTTAAGCTTTATGTGTTTCTATCGGAAACACTTTGTTGCTACTTTGTAACCAACAAACAAAATCTAAAATTGTACACACATAAAAAAAGCTTTGCATCACCTCGGTTCCGAGAGTTCCGGAACCTGTACAGAAAATTGGAATAGAGACAAACATAAACATCATTTCCGCCCGTTTTGTTGGTCACGAAAACTACACATTGCATGTTGCACCACCATATAACTACACCTCCAGAGGTGGTGGTCCAGATTGCTGTACACACCGGGGCTTCTAATACCCAGTAGCACGTCCTCGTGCATTGATGCATGCCTGTATTCATCATGACATACTATCGAAAAGTTTATCAAGGCACTGTTGGTCCAGATTGTCCCACTGCTCAACGGCAATTCGGCGTAAATCTCTCAGAGTGGTTGCTGGATCCATAAATAGCCCTTTTCAATCCATCCCAGGCATGTTCGATAGGGTTCACGTTTGGAGAACATGCTGGTCACTCACAAGATGTGCACGATGTCCATGAAGACGAATGCCTCGCCAATATGCTGCCCATATGGTTACACTATCGGTCGCAGGATGAAATTCATGTATCGCACAGCCGTTAAGGCCCCTTCCATGAGCAGCGGCGTAAGTCAGCCCCACATAATGCCACTCCAAAACAGCAGAGAACCTCCACCTTGCTGCACTCGCTGGGCAGTGTGTCTAAGGTGTTCAGCGTGACCGCTTTTTCTCCAAACACGCCTCCGACGATTGTCTGATTGGAGGCATATGCGACACTCATTAGTGAAGAGAACATGATACCAGTCCTGAGCGGTCCATTCGGCATGTTGTTGTTGCCCATCTGTACCGGGCTGCCTGATACAGTGGTTGCAAAGAAGGACCTCGCCATGGACGTCGGGAATGAAGTTGCGCATCATGTAGCCTATTGCTCACAGTTTGAATCGTAACAAGACGTCATGTGGCTCTGTGAAAAGCATTATTCAGCATGGTGGCGTTGCTGTCAGGGTTCTTCCGAGCCAGAATCCGTAGGTAGCGGGCATCCACTGCAGTAGTAGCCCTCGGCGGCAAGAGAGAGGCATTTCTTCGACAGTTTCTGTCTCTCTGTATCTCCTCCATGTCCGACCAAGATCGCTTTGGTTCACTCCGAGACGGCTGAACACTTCCCTTGTTGAGAGCCCTTCCTGGCACAAAATATCAAACGGTTCAAATGGCTCTGAGCACTATGGGACAACACCTGAAGTCATCAGTCCCCTAGTAGTTAGAACTACATAAACCTAACTAACCTAAGGACATCACACACATCCATGCCTGATACAGGATTTGAACCTACCACCGTAGCGGTCGCGCCGTTCCAGATTACAGCGCCTAGAACCGCCGACACAACTGCCGGCCACAAAGTAACAATGCGGACGTGATGGAACTGTGCTATTGACCGTCTAGGCATGGTTGAGCTACAGACAACACAAGCCGTGTACCTCCTTCCTGGTAGGATGACTGGAACTGATAGGCTGTCGGACCCCCTCCGTCTAATAGGCACTACTCATGCATGGTTCTTTACATCTGTGGGTGGGTTTAGTGATATCTCTGAACAGTGCAGTGAAAGGGACTGTGTCTGTGGAAATGATAGTATGGCATTGTTGACCGGGAGCCCCCGTTCGGGGAGTTCGGCCGCCGTATTGCAAGTCCTTTTTAGTTGATGCCACTTCGGCGTGATACAATATCCACAGTCAACATGGGTTCTGGGAACCGGGGTGATGAAAAATGTTTTTGATATGTGTATAAATCATTCTGCCTTGGGGCACCTCGATGTACGTGAACTGCTAAACTACGGACTATAGTCATATTATTTTACAACTTCCATCTACTGTTACCACAGAGAAGAAAATGGAAATTACTGAACTGCAACATGGCTTATGCGCTAGTCTGAAAATGGAGTGGTAGATTACTGTGAGTAATGACGTCACAGCAACAATTAAACGTGTATTCTCAATAAGTGAGACGCAATTGGTAAATCTAGCCTTTTGTGCTAAGTCAGATTAGTATCATCCGTCTACTGACATCCGAGTGTTTCCCGGTCACACTGCAAGCAAATATATCAAACGTCATTACATATTATTGTAAGTCGAGTAAAGCAGTATTCCGTAATGGCGTGGCGAAAGCAGTCCGTCAAACCTCACCTGATACAATAGTCCTGTTTCAACTCATAATTCGTCGTCAACGATAATTCGTCGTCAACGAGAAGTTCAGCTTCTTAGCTAAAATTTCGGTGCACCTGCTTAGAAGCTGAACCATGGTTTACTGATTCTTCAATTGAAGATTTTCTTGTACTGCAATCTGCCGAACTTCATCCTCCCACTAGTGATGATCACACCTGGCTACGTCGCTTATTAGCCACTTAGCCAGATGACTTAGTAGTGAACTGACATCTCAGCGCTGTGGTAACGAGACGGACAACTCCAAGCCCTCGTCAACGCCTTCTGACGTCTACTCTGATGTGCTCAATCTCTCTCGCAGCAGGACCTTGCTTCAGATTCTGTATTTATTGAAAAAAACTTCTCGGCGTAGTGTATAAGTAAGGTTTATAATTTGATTCCATTCCATCTCAAATTTGTGCTGTAACGCAAGTTTCTGTTTTGAATTTCGTATTTTTGTCTTCGTTCTTTTTGTATTGAGTAATACCTGTCAGTAGTAACGCAGCGTATGTTAGACAAGCCCGGATGATGATCACACAACGGATGATATAAAATCAAAGTTGAGGGTAAGATTGGATGAAGGATGCAAACACTCGGAAACTGTCTAAATATATGTTGCCATCCAAAACTCTGCATCACTATGCATACATAACTTATGTCACATCAACAAAAATAATTTTTCATCATTTATGAACACAAACGACGTGCAAGAAGGGGTAACATTCCAAAGTCACTGTTGTCTAACTGCAACTGGCACACAAATGCGTTTAAAATTTATCGTCACTTTCCTGTAGGTATCCACATGGTGTTTCTCAAATTTGGTGGCATACAGACGCGTCAGCGAAGAGATCTTCATTGAAATCTACTGGAATTCCAAATATCATGGCTCTATTCGAGGACACAATTTTTAGGACACGTCCAGATGACGTCATGTCTTGCTGCCCATTTATAAAGAAAGGAATTTTTCCGAAGATGGAAAACTTTACAACGAAATAGTCGTGTCTTGCCTGCTGCTGGCTCCTCCAGTTTCTGTTGAAGTGTAGCAACCTTAAATGTAATTTTCATTTGTCACCAGACTACGACTGTGCCATGAATTAATAAACTTCAGTTTGTGATCTCAGAATAAACGTATATCATACATTAACGCAAAATGAAAATGAGCAGCACATCACTATGACAGACTTCTTGCCACAAAAGTGGAGGAGAATCTTACTGCTGCAGTGTTGCACGTAAGATATACAAACCAGTGAAGCTGCACTTCTTTTGGATTGAATACGGCATCTGAGATACTAAACGCTGACGAAGTGTATAGTATTTTTTTTTTTTACTTCTTTCATTCCCAGCTAGTGAGAGAAGGGCGGTCAGTTGTAGAACTTCGTCCTTTCCCGCCAAACATACAAGAAAGTCCCGATTAGGAATGTCTGGTAGGAGATTCGTAGTTGTGGAGCTCGTCTCATGACCAAGAGAAACCTCCCGAGGACTAATTTAAATTGGGAAATAGTCTCCTACACGAATTAAAATTCTGACTTCATATTTAGGTTTGCAATTTTTTGAATTTACTGCGTGAAAACTGAGTTTGTAGCTGTCTCCCTTTCGAAGGGCAAAATGGAATAGCCTGGCCTAGCGCGCAACAGTCTCTTGGGAAACTACTTTGAGCGTAGCAGTTCGTCCTTTTTACTTTAAATTATTTCATCAAATGAGCCATACAACCGGCTACTTACTCTAAGACGCTCACCAGGGAAATCGACGACTGTATTTCGTTATAGGTGTACACAAATATTGTTGTTGTTGTTGTTGCGGTCTTCAGTCCTGAGACTGGTTTGATGCAGCTCTCCATGCTACTCTATACTGTGCAAGCTTCTTCATCTCCCAGTACCTACTGCAACCTACATGCTTCTGAATCTGCTTGGTGTATTCATCTCTTGGTCTCCCTCTACGATTTGTACCCTCCACGCTGCCCTCCAATACCAAATTGGTGATCCCTTGATGCCTCAGAACGGTCCTACCAACCGATCCCTTCTTCTGGTCAAGTTGTGCCACAAACTTCTCTTCTCCCCAATCCTATTCAGTACTTACCCATTAGTTATGTGATCTACCCATCTAACCTTCAGCATTCTTCTGTAGCACCACATTTCAAAAGCTTCTATTCTCTTCTTGTCCAAACTATTTATCGTCCATGTTTCACTTCCATATATGGCAACACTCTATACAAATACTTTCAGAAATGACTTCCTGACACTTAAATCTGTACTCGATGTTAACAAATTTCTCTTCTTCAGAGACGCATTCCTTGCCATTGCCAGTCTACATTTTATATCCTCTCTACTTCGACCATCATCAGTTATTTTGCTCCCCAAATAGCAATACTCCTCTAATACTTTTAAGTGCCTCAATTCCTAATGTAATTCACTCACCATCGCCCGACTTAATTTGACTACATTCCATTATCTTCGTTTTGCTTTTGTTGATGTTCATCTTATATCCTCCTCTCAAGACACTGTCCATTCCATTCAACTGCTCTTCCAAGTCCT
The DNA here is from genome assembly GCF_023897955.1 of Schistocerca gregaria. Taxonomy (NCBI): domain Eukaryota; kingdom Metazoa; phylum Arthropoda; class Insecta; order Orthoptera; family Acrididae; genus Schistocerca; species Schistocerca gregaria. The sequence goes on from NC_064926.1 coordinate 51,131,372, forward strand.
TCGCTGTCTCTGACCGAATTACAATGTCATCGGCGAACCTCCAAGTTTTTATTTCTTCTCCGTGGATTTTAATACCTACTCCGAATTTTTCTTTTGTTTCCGTTACTGCTTGCTCAATATACACATTGAATAACATTAGGGATAGGCTACAACCCTGTCTCACTCCCTTCCCAACCACTGCTTCCATTTCATGCTCCTCGACTCTTATAACTGCCATCTGGTTTCTGTACACATTGTAAATAGCCTTCGCTCCCTGTATTTTACGCCTGCCACCTTTAGAATTTGAAAGAGAGTATTCCAGTCAACATTGTCAAAAGCTTTCTCTAAGTATACAAATTATAGAAACATAGGTTTGCCTTTCCTTAATCTTTCCTCTAAGATACGTCGTAAGGTCAGTATTGCCTCACGTGTTCCAATATTTCTACGGAATCCAAACTGATATTCCCCGAGGTCCGCTTCTACCAGTTTTTCCATTCGTCTGTAAAGAATTCGTGTTAGTATTTTGCAGCCGTGATTTATTAAACTGATAGTTCGGTAATTTTCATATCTGTGGATACCTACTGCCTTTGGGATTGAAATTATTATATTCTTCTTGAAGTCTGAGGGTATTTTGCCTGTTTCATACATCTTGCTCACCAGATGGTAGAGTTTTGTCAGGACTGGCTCTCCCAAGGCCGTCAGTAGTTCCAATGGAATGTTGTCTACTCCGGGGGCCTTGTTTCGACTCAGGTCTTTCAGTGCTCTGTCAAACTCTTCACGCAATATCATATCTCCCATTTCATCTTCATCTATATCCTCTTCCATTTCCATAATATTGTCCTCAAGTACATCGCCCTTGTATAGATCCTCTATATACTCCTTCCACCTTTCTGCTTTCCCTTCTTTGCTTAGAACTGGGTTTCCATCTGAGCTCTTGATGTTCATACAAGTGGTTCTCTTATCTCCAAAGATCTCTTTAATTTTCCTGTAGCCAGTATCTATCTTACCCCTAGTGAGATAAGCCTCTACATCCTTACATTTGTCATCTAGCCATCCCTGCTTAGCCATTTTACACTTCCTGTCGATCTCATTTTTGAGACGCTTGTATTCCTTTTTGCCTGCTTCATTTACTGCATTTTTATTTTTTCTCCTTTAATCAATTAAATTCAATATTTCTTCTGTTACCCAAGGATTTCTATTAGTCCTCGTCTTTTTACCTACTTGATCCTCTGCTGCCTTCACTACTTCATCCCTCAAAGCTACCCATTCTTCTTCTACTGTATTTCTTTCCTCAATTCCTGTCAATCGTTCCCTTATGCTCTCCCTGAAACTCTGTAGAACCTCTGGTTCTTTCAGTTTATCCAGGTCCCATCTCCTTAAATTCCCAGCTTTTTGCAGTTTCTTCAGTTTTAACCTACAGGTCATAACCAATAGATTGTGGTCAGAGTCTACATTTGCCCCTGGAAATGTCTTACAATTTAAAACCTGGTTCCTAAATCTCTGTCTTACCATTATATAATCTGATACCTTTTAGTATCTCCAGGGTTCTTCCATGTAAACAACCTTCTTTCATGATTCTTAAACCAAGTGTTAGCTATTGTACACAAATAAGATTTCCATATTTTGGTGTGAAACGTATTACTGCAGAATAAAAATTAATAGTCACTTCAATCCTCCGTTTTCGATCAAGGATTTCTGGAAGTGTCTGTTGAAATCTGATTTAAATTGACCTCCACACCTTCTACGAGTTTTATTTCATACTTTTTTTTGTACCACCAACAGCTGAGATGTAGTATAACTTGGTTCTCGCTGCTGCTGGTTTCGACAGTTTTACATCGTCTTCTGGATGATTTTACGGTTCAAAATGGTGTAAGCCACGCGTTCGTGATTATAAAGCGCTTCTTTACTTCTTTTGAGGAGCAAGCGTTTCGCTTTTTATGATTACGGAGTGTGCTGTTACAAACGTTTCCTTCGTCTTTCAAAGCCTCTTCTGCCACTCGATCTATATGATGAAACTACTTGTTAAAGTTTTAATTCTTGCGTTCTGTTCATATTCGAAAGTCGTTCTTCCTGGTTTCCTTCCATACTATTTACTATTTCAAAATTATTTACTTTTCTTCTGACATGGTAATTATTTAATATATGGCGCAACAAAATTAAAGGCTCACTTCAGCGCAGTTTGTCGCCGGGCAGACCTCTATCGCAGAGATGTTAAATGAAGTGTTGAATTGGTGCTATAAGAGGGGCTGTGACGACCTTCCCAGTATATGAAGCGTTTGCGATTGCATCGGACAGATTTGATACCAATGTGGCATCACTAATCTTCCTCGTACGTGTCATGAACTCCTGTGCTCTGGCCTTTTTTAAAAATGTGTCAACACTTTGCTATTTGGAGCATCGTCAACCCCGTGCTTGACTTCACAGGTTACCACGCTTCTCACCATTAGAGAGGAAGGTTGCACACACCTTTGAGCCCAATTTCAAACCTATACGTCGCAAATGGAGACAATCTCGGGGTTTCGAAAAGTGATCTTTAACTGTGTACCACAGTTTATGTATAAATGAAATAGTTTGAGTTGCAGCTGAATTTCTACAAAGAAATGGTTTTCTTTTTTGTGTCTACTGTTTGTAAAAGATAATGGTATAAACATGCGTCGGAGTATCAGATCTAAGTAATCTAACACAGTGTGTTAAGAAAGACGAGGAATCTACAGCACATAAGAATGCTTATGCATATTTTATCAGTCCTTGGAAGCACAAAAATTGGACAACTTAGTTCATCTTTCGGACAACATGCAGAAAGACGCAGTGACTGAGTAAGGTAAATTCACTACGTACTTTTCAAAATAAATGAATATATTAAGTTATGCAGTGGACTTAAACATACCTAATTCTGTCACGATGAAGCATACAAATAACCTGGGATATTGAGGGCTAATAAATTTCACTTTATCTCTAGATGCAGTTATGAAAGAGTTACACTCCTTTAGGGTACATCCAAGGCTACACTAAATGATGTACTGGAGTGTACATAACATACATTTCATGAAGAAATTAAAGCAGAAAAAGCGGAGGCAGGTTTTGTGTCTGTGACAGCAGATGAAACTTCCGATGTATCCTTTAATTTTCAGTTGGTTGCGGTACAGACATCTACTCGAGAGACTGTCGAAAGACTTTGGACATTTTTTAATCCACATGGTAAAGACGCTTTCTCCTTAGTAGTCCGCCCCAGGTAACTGAGTGGTTCTGTAATAAAAAAAACTGAGTGAGTGGATCAATAACGAACTTCAACGGGTGTCAGGAGACGTCCGCCACGAACAATTGCAACCAACTATAACGAACAAAATGAGATTTTAAAAAAAGTGCTCAGCGCGACAGAATGTTAATCCTAAGGGCACGGGTTCGATTCCCGGCTTGGTCGGAGATTTTTTCCGCTCAGAGGCCGAGTGTTGTGTTGTCCTAATCATCATCATTTCATCCGCATCGACGCCCAAGTCGCCGAAGTGGCGTCAAATCGAAAGACTTTTACCCCTCGAACGCTCTACCCGACGGGAAGCCCTAGCAACACGACATTTATGCATTAAAAATTAACTCACGGGTGTTGTCTAGGTACAGAAAGAAAAAGAAACATATGAAAGTTATGATGCTATTTGCCTCGAACGTGGCCGGCATGAAGGGCTCCAGACAATTGTAAGAGGAGAGTATCATTTCGAATATTATGGTCATTCCTATGCACACCACCTGAACTTAATTCCTGCGCAAGTTGCATATCAAAATACAGAAGTACCAATATATTTCTTTCATGCACCTCAGAGAGTGGCTGTTCTGAAAGCATCTGCACGGATCAACCACCAGATGGACCTTAAAATGGAGTGTAGTCCTTACATTTCATGTACATAAAGAGGACTTTCCAGACTGTCTTTAACACACTGAAGGTGCCATCAGCAGACGACAACTGTGAATCAAGAAAATCGCTTAAGTTTCAAACTGCAACACCCAAAACTTTCCTTTCCGTTAGAGGTATGTTACAAAATAATGCCCACGTGGATATCTTGTGTAGCCAATAACCAAAGCGCTTCCCTGATACCAGCTTAATAAAGCAAGCAATAATAACATCCAGAAATGAACCTTTTAAAAACAGAGACAACGTTCATAATATTACAACAGAGGAAGAACCAAACGTATCAAAAAGAAGTTAGGCGGACATGTATACAATAAGGAATGTAACAGCAAATGGAGTATGTGACATAGTAATTCAGCAGAGCAAACGGTAGTCTGAATTCTCTAGGCACTTATTGGCCTCTAAATTTGTTTCATTGGCTTATTGACATGTGGTGCTCGATATCGGTCTGCAGCTCTCTAAGGTCACATTTTATCGCGTTATGGTGCCGCGACCTGTTTGATTCGTTCACTTGGTAAATAGGAATAGTTTACTTTTGCTTCACTGTGGCCATTGCTCTACCTCATTTGTGTGGTGTGGACACGTATATGCTCCATATACTTGCCCTGCGATGGCGTCGCACATAATACTGCAAGAATTACATGTTTCTTATATTCTTGCTGCCAGCTTGAGCTGACCAACAGGGAAATCTTTGAAAGCAGGGCTATGACAGATGCAGGGAGAAATGAGAAGGGTGTGAGTGCTGGAACCTTTTAACAAAGTTTATCCCCAAAGGCATCCACAGGTTAGTGCTGGTAAATGTGTGGGCGTCAGCGAGATATGATTGGTTTAAAGTGGAGATATGATCCCTCCATGAATGACTGATTTCACAGCAGCAGTGTCTTCTGTTCCAGCCACCACACTGGAGTGAATTAAGCAAACGTTGTGCAAATACCTTGTTTTTTGCTGGGCGGGCTCAGTGTTGTTCACGGCTATACAGCTCACATCGGAGTTCGAGGGGTGGGCTACTATGCAGGCAACATTCTTTTCGGTGGGATAGTTGCACATACCTGTCAGCTGTTTATCTGTATTTTTTGTAGCGCCGTGCTATTTCTAATACACACAGTATCATTTTTTGAAAGCATCAGAATTTTGCTGTATGTCGTTACTTTCACCAACAAGATTACAAACTCATTTTAGGACACGTTAGTACTGTAGGGGCCAACAGCCTTGCCGCAGTGGTAACACCAGGTCCCGTCAGATCGCTGAAGTTAGGCCTGTAGCTTTGGATGCATGACCATTCGTGGCTGTTGAGTGGCGTTGGCAAGGCTGATGGACAAGTAGCGGCTTCGGCCATGAAAACTCACAATGGCTGGGAGAACCATGTGCTGCCCACGTGCCCCTTCAGATCTATGTTCATGACACCTGCCGGTTGAAGATGAAATGGCGGTCCATCAGTACCGTTGGACATTCTGAGGCCTGCACGAACGGATTTTGATTTAGCACTGTAGAGACAGCTTTGAAAGGGATTATACCCTCAGATGACATAATTCATGGGATACCTCCTAATATTGTGTCTTACCTCCTTTTGCTTGGCATAGTGTAGCAAGTTTATGTGGCATGGTCTCAGCAAGTCGTTGGAAATCGCTCTACAAAAATACCGACCCGCGCTGCTTCTACAGCCATCAGTAATTGCGAAAGAGTTGCCACTGAAGGACTTTGTCACGGCCGGACCCCTCGATTCTGTCCCATGCATGTTCGATGGGACTTATGTCTAGCGATCTGGATGGCCAGATCATTCACTCGAATTGTACAGACTGTTCTTCAAACCAATCGTGAACAATTGTGACCCACTGACAAGGCGCATTGCCATCCATAAAAATGCCATCGTTGTTTGGAAACATGAAGACCATAAATAGTTGCAAATGGTCTCCAAGTAGCCAAACGTAGCCAGGAACCAGTCCATTCCATGTACACACAGCCCACACCATTATGGAACCACCAACAACTCGCACAGTCCCTTATTGATAGCTTGGGTCCTTGTCTTCGTGTTGTCTGAATCACACTCGAACCCCACCATCAGCTCTTACTAGCTGAAATCTGAACTCATCTGACAAGGTCAAAGTTTTTCAGTCGTCAAGGATCCAACCAGTAGGATAACGAGTCCCTGAGGGGCGCTGCAAGCAAGCGAAGGCACACTCTTTCGTCGTCTGCTCTCATAGCCCATTTATGCCAAGTTCCACTGGACTGTATTAAGAGATAAGTTCGTCGTACATTCCACGCTGCTGCTCTTGGTTGTTAAGTGAAGGCCATCGGGCACTGCATTGTCTGTGCTGAGAGGTAACTCCTGAAATTTTGTATTCTCGATATACTCTTGACACTGTGGATCTTGAAATACTGACTTCGCTAACGATTTCCGAAATGGAATATCCTATGCGTCTGTCTCCAGCTACCATTCCGTGTTCAGGATCTGTTCTTTTCTGCCACGCGACCATAATCACATCGGAAACATTTTCACATGACCCACGTAAGTACAAAGGCAGCTCCACCCATGCACTGCCGTTTTATACTTTGCGTACATGATACTACGTTACACGCACATATTTCGTTATTTTCATCATGGCAGCGACAACAGCAACCGTTACGAAATTGTCTCGAGTGAAAAACAGCCCACAGTTGCACTAGATTGTGTTTATTTTAAACTTTGACCTCCTGCAGTGTAACAGTGGTAGAGGCGGGGGACATACGGTGCCATATATAATTTTACGTATGTTCGAAACAGGCTTATGTCTGTTGAAGTTATTTTATTGATCTTGATGCAACCGCTGGGCTAAGACGTCTGTCATTTATTAGTGTGTATGACTTCTGAAGAAGGCTGTATTATTACAGCAGAAACCATGGTCAAGGTTTAAAACAAACATAATTTAGTGCAACTGTGGGCTGTATTTCATTCGAGACAATACGCACATATCGCTATCCCGTGACTTCTTATCTCAGTGTATATCAAGAAGCAGCATCTGTGCTATGTACTCCAAACAGGCTAACCTCACCGAGGTCTTGGACGTACAGTATTCACTTCGATGTGTGGCTAGACCAGTATTTTTCAAAACATTTAATAACTCACACGAATAAAATTTTTAAATTTGGTCAGGTGCCTCTCTAGTTGCGTATTTTTCATAGCACTGTGCTACACACTTAGTATCTCTGGTTGGAAGCATCAGAAATTTCCTATTATGTCAGACAATCTAGCAATGTGGTGGCGGCTAGAGTTTGTTTACCACTGTGTTGTAAAACTTGTGCATAGCCTATCTTTGGTTGGAACTCAGTAAAAGTATTGTGCTTAAAGAATTTGCTGTGACGTCATTAATATGACACAACGTCATTATTTCAGCCAACATGTTAATTTCTGAAACATACACTATGACGTTATGGACACACCCGTGATGATGTCGTGGCTTTGCAAAGATACACTACTGGCCATTAAAATTGCTACATCAAGAAGAATTGCAGATGATAAACGGGTATTCTGTGGACAAATATGTTATACTAGAAGTCACATGTGATTACATTTTCACGCAGTTTGGGTGCATAGATCCTGAGAGATCAGTACCCAGAACAACCACCTCCGGCCCTAATAACGGCCTTGATACAACTGGGCATTGTGTCAAACAGAGCTTGGAGGGCGTGTACAGGCACAGCGGCTCATCGGTTCATGCAGCTTCAACACGATACCATAGTCCATCAAGAATAGTTATTGGCATCTTGTGACGACCCAGTTGCTCGGCCACCATTGACCAGACATTTTCAATTGGTGAGAGATCTGGAGAATGTGCTGGTCAGGGAAGCTTTCGAACATTCTCTGTATCCAGGAAGGTCCGCACAGGACCTGCAACATGCGGTCGTGCATTATCCTGCTGAAATGTAGGGTTTCGCAGGGATCCAATGAAGGGTAGAGCCACGGGTCGTAACACATCTGAAATGTATCCACTGTTCAAAGTGCCGTCAATGCGAACAAGAGGTGACCGAGACGTGTAACCAATGGCACACCATACCATCACGCTGGGTGACACGCCAGTATGGCAATGACGAATGTGCGTTCACCGCGATGTCGCCAAACACGGATGTGACCATCATGATGCTGTAAACAGAACCTGGTTTTGCCATTCGTGCACCCAGGTTCGTCGTTGAGTACACAATCGCAGACGCTCCTGTCTGCGATGTAGCGTCAACGGTGACCGCATCCTTGGTCTCCGAGCTGATAGACCGTGTTGCTGGTAACGTCGTCCAACTGTTCGTGCAGATGGTTGTTGTCTTGCAAACGTCCCCATCTGTTGACTCAGGGATCGAGTCGTGGCTGCACAATCCGTTACAGCCATCCGGATAAGATGCCTGTCATCTCGACTGCTAGTGATAAGAGGCCGTTGGGATCCAGCACGGCGTTGCGTATTATCCTCCTGAACCCATCGATTCTATATTCTGCTAACAGTCATTGGATGTCGACCAACGTGGGTAGCAATGTCGCGATACGATAAACCGCAACGGCGGCAGGCTACAATCCGACCTTTTCCAAAGTCGTAAACGTGATGGTACGCATTTCTCCTCCTTACATGAGGCATCACAACAACGTTTCACCAGGCAACGCCGGTCAACTGCTGTTTGTGTATGTGAAATCGGTATGAAACTTTCCCCATGTCAGCACGTTGTAGGTGTCGCCACCGGCGCCAACCTTGTGTGAATGCTTTGAAAAGCTGATCATTTGCGTATCACAGCATCTTTTTCCTGTCGGTTAAATTTCGCGTCTGTAGCAGGTTATCTTCGTGGTGTAGCAATTTTAATGGCCAGTAGTGCATTTAATTCAGATCCATGCAGCATTTCTGTTGGCTGAGAACATTTTGGCGTTGGCACGACACTACACGATTCGACGTGATGCATGGTTGACATGACAGTGGAATGAAGTATGTGAATAATGTGGAAAATATGTAAATTATATAAAATATGAAAAAGGGACAAAAATGGATGAAATCATTTAAAACTACAGAAGATTGTCGGTACTTATATAATTGGCTAGGTTGGTCTCTGCTGGTGCCTCCAATGAATAAATTAACAAATGGACCCTGATTGCCGTTTCTTAATTAATCTGGTATTAATAAATGGACACAGATTGATTGTCTCCCTACGGTGCACAGATCCATAGTGATGGGCACCCACTCAAATGCTGCAGTTACAGAAGCTGAATATGAGGTGGCGGTAATTAGTGTTCATTGGTCCAGGGGCAGTTAAGGAGAGAGGAGGTAGGATGTCGTGTAGGGGCCTTGGGTGACCTCGATCAATTCTTGGTGGTTCTCTGGGGGGTGTTGCCTCGAATCTAAGACGCCCAAGTTCTAAACATTCATGGTGGTGTCTGATTGTACTATATCGTGTCTCCCAACCACTTTCGCGCAACGGAGCTCTGAGCCTGTTTTTTAGGGAACTTACTAGTTTGAACCTGGGACCTGTTGATGGTAAGGAGACTCCAGACCACACATGACATGTAGAATTCAGAAGAGTTCAGTGAGACTAGCGATGATATAACCAAATACTAAATGATGTCATTGTTGTCTAACTCAGTCAAAAATTTTCTAATTTATCTAAATTTTGTTGCACACTGTTCAGCCACATTATTCTGTTCTATACTAGTTTGTATTACTAATTTATATTTTTATATTCTTCCACATTATAATTAAAATGACATCAGAAGAATATTTTTTGTCTATTATTAATTTTTAATTATTTTCTTTCTTTATTTAAGTGTGTAGTTTGTTTTTTAAGAAGTCTGTTATCGAAAGTGAGGAGTCTTTCACATCGATTTTCTTATAAATATTGTTTTTATAAATGTAGTAATTAAGTAAAATCTATTCCTATCACATTTTCTAAATATCATGTGCAAGAAAAATGTTTTTGTTCCTAGACACTCATTTCAACATTGTTACACTAACAAGTAAGAATTATTTCCAAGAATTGCTTTGACAAAGAAATATACATACACAAGTATTGCGATATTATCCTAACAAATTTTACAAATGCAAAAAAAATTGCTTTGACGAAGAAATATACATACACACGTATTGAGGTATTATCCTAATAAATGGTAAAAATGTTAAAGAAAAGGGGAAACATCCAAGAAGATAATTTTTTATTCTTTGTTTTTATAAGGAGAAAATAAGTAAAATATAGTTATTCTTTTATTTTTATGAGGAGAAAAATAAGTGGCGTATTGTTTCTTTATATACTGTCCATTTCAGAACTAATGACTTATTTTTATCGACAGTCTATTTTTTACTTAAGTCCATAGTCAATGACTGTTATTTTGTAGTTTATTAGCTGTCTGGTGTGCTTAACTTATTTAGTTTCTCACACGTTTCTTTTGCACAATTCCTTCATCACATAATTTGATTTCACACACTCACACAATCCTATGAATGTTCAAGCATGAGGTTGGCGAATGTTTTTGCATGAACATGATGGACTTGAGCGAGATGGATGTGGGCAAGTATTTGATGTACAGCTTCGTTCGTCGTTCCTTGATGGCTTTGGAAGTGTGTGTTGCTGTTGTGGAGGTCCCATAATGGAATGGAGCTGTGAGTGCAGAATCTCGTGGTTTACTGGCTTTGTATGCGTGAAAGTCATCGTTATGTGTCGCTGAATGCGGTCGTTTTTCGTTGTAATACTTCGCAGACAACTAGTTTACAATAGGACAGGGATTTGGGAAGGTATACCCATCTTCTTTCTTGGTCTCAATCTTGCGAATCTTCAACTTCTGTTCTTCCCGCTTTTTCTCTGCTTCTTGGTTCTTCTCTGGGCAGGATATGGAAATATTTATTGATATCTAGTCGCTTTGAAGTTCTCGTCCTAGTAACAGTTTGATAAATTGTTTGGACGCGTAATTTTTACTTTGTGGAAGTTCTTCTTCAGTTTCGTGCATCAGCGTGCTGTTTAATAGCAGTAGTGTGACTTTTACGCAATTTTTTTTTTTATTGTGTGTGTGTGTGTGTGTGTGTGTGTGTGTGTGTGTGTGTGTGTGTCCTGGCGTCCCGTGGCGCCTCTGCAGGGCTGTCACTGTGCGGCTTCCTGTTCCATCCCAGCAAGGTTCTACCTAGCGGGCACATTTATTGCCCACTTTCGCTACAAGGGCCGTCTGTTAGTTTCGCCTTTCCCTTCTCTCGACGCTCCTGCTATGTAGGAACCGAGTCTTGCTGATTACGTCCTTTTCCTTCTTGATACTTCTCGCGTTGCAACTTGTGGGTCGTTGCATCTCTTCCTTGTTGGAGTTTTTTTACAATGGTTGTTACAAAAAGTTTTACTTATAATCATCTAACATATATCTACTATCTACTTGTTTTGCACCTACTTAAAAAGCTTTACAAATTTCGGCGCCCTTTCCATGTTACAATTCTAAGATATTCGGAGTCTTAACGTCTACTCAAGAATCCTCAAATTCGTTTTTTATTTTTGGGTAGTGTCGTGGTGTATAGCATTTTAGTATTTCATGCTGTTAGACTATCTACGCTTTATCCCTTCACCTTAAGCTATGGTACTATTGGTGTTATTATTGAAACTACTGTCTTTTTCCCACCTTCCTCTCTCTTCATTCTTCTTTCACCTGACGATCTTATCTGCAACATAATCTTTCAATATTGTGCTGGTTATTTACGAGTAATAAAATTAATCTTCAAGCTTTTACTGAAAGTGTTTAATACTGCCAGCCTTAGGTAAAAATACCTCTGCTTTATCTCGTAAAATACCCTCTAATTCTCTTTTACTGTGTTCCGAAATACCGCGAACTTCTTGCAATTTTTCGTCGATTTCTTTATGGACTTCTAACATGAGTTGAGGCGATTCCCCCTTTTGTGCATACCATTCTAATTCTTCATCCTCTTTATCTCGCATCATTCTTAATTGTTTGTTGATAACTGGTATCTCTTCTAATTTTAGCTTTTGCTCAAAGAGAAGTGTGACATTCCCGAATGTTACGCTACCTTTCCCCATATCTATTATCGCTCGTCTCTCATTTAAAAAATCTGCACCTATAATTAAATCTACAGTTAGTTTAGGTATAATCACGAAGTTGGCTTCGATCTTTTGACCTTGGCACGAAAGAGTTAACCTTGTTTGTCTCGTAACTTCCGCAGCATTGTTTCTAATAGGACCTTTTACTTTAATCTTACGTGTTTTCAGAACTGGCAATTCCTCATTGGCATTTGCATGAATAAATTTTCTGAGATCGCAGTCAGTTCACTTCCGCTATCAATTACAATATTGATTGGGATATTCTTTACCATGGCCTTCACAATTGGTTGAATTTGAAAGGGTTGGTTCTGTTCTTCTTCTTCTTGCATCAATGAATCCTCCACTGAATCATATGTGAGTCTTTTTAGGAATTTCCCTTGTGAATTCGAACTTTCTGTAGGATAAGCTTCGACTGCTACTTCCCTCTCTTTTATTTCCTCTTCTCTATTTCTTCCTTCATTTACGCTGTCTTCTACATCCTCTACTTTTTCCTCATCCTCGTCTATTTTCCTCATCCTCGTCTATCTTCTCCTTCTCCGTCGCTACTTCCACATAATCGCATCTAAATGCACTAATTATCGCTTCATAACTTCCTTCATTACATAAGTTGGGTTGTGTGCCCATTCGTAACTTATTTTCAACTATTGTCGACTGCGCATTATCCTCATTGAATTCGCTTTCCCTGGTTTCCCTCTCAAATAGCTCTCCAATACTCATTACTTCGTCCTTTCCTCCTACATTCGTTGTGCATGCCTCTGGTAATTCATCTTCCTCGTCAGTATTCTCCCAATTAATTTCGTCCCAACATGATATTGTTATTTTACTGTCTTCGTTCTCATCTGGTCCCTGCGGATTTGTTTCTTCCTTCTTCTCTTCTCGTGATAAGATTTTTACTTCTCTGTTCAAGGTGCTGCAATTGTCCTGGGTCGGTGCGTCATTCTCTTTGGCATGAGCGCTTAGTTGTCAATTCGAACGTTTTTCGGGTGTTGGTGGTCTTACCTCAACCTCTTCTTTCTGTATTCGCTTTTCTTGTTCAGCTTGTTGATAGTGGTTTCTTGTTTGATAATTTCTCGGTCTATTGGTTCTCCAGTACACGTTCCGGTTGTCGTTATTCCCTCTGTAATAGTTGTTGCCGTTCCTGGGTGAATTATAGTTATTGCCATATTCTCTTCTAAATCCATAACCGGTTCTTTGCTGAAATCTATCGTCGTTTCTTGGTGCGAAGTTTTCGCGTGGTTTGTAATTATTGTTTCTTCGTACTGTGTCTTGTGGATTCCACTGCTTTTTGCTTTCGTTTTCACGTGCGCTTCGTCTTTTTCTTGCAACATCTTCCGAGAATATGAACTCTAGTTCCCTTAGAATACCTTTAAATGCTTCGACGTCATTGCCTCCGCGACCTACTAATGATTGCTGGTATTTCAATGGTAGCTTCATCGCGCATAATTTAATCAACTCTCCGTCACTGTATGGTACATCTAAGAATTGATTTTTGTTTGCCATTACTTCGAAAAATTTCACGGGACCCTTCTCTCCTGAATTTTCGAAATATGGATTCTGTAATAATTCGTACTTCACTCTGTTCTGTGCTTCGCTGGACCAATATCGTGCGAGAAACTTCTCTCTGAAATCTTCGTACGATCGGCATGTCGCTGCAACATTCTGCATGATTTCTGCGACTGTTCCTGACATGTGTGCACATATAAAGTCTAATTTGTGTGCTAGCGTCCAGTGTTCTGGTAATCCTACTCGGAATTGATCAATGACAGTTCGTGGATGTAATGAGTTTCCTTCTCGAAAGTGTTGAAATTTTCTGACTGTGAGGAAATGATCGTTGTCGTAGTTCGTCATAGTTCCATATGAAGTTTGTGATTCTTCGCCACTTTTGTTTCTGATCATTTCTCCCGTCGTTCTTTCCGGTTGTGGTAGACCCATTGGATATTGTCCACTGTAACTTTCGCGTACCCACGGTGCAGTCTGATTTCACGTATGTTACTTTCCGCCTGTGATTGGAATCGCAAATGCGTAATATCTTTGTTAATTTCTTGTTTCTCCGGTGCTGTTACAGATATGGATGTGTTTGCAGACTCTGTGCTTCTTCGATCCTGTTCACTACGCTCTTCAATGGTTTGCAACAACTCTGTTCGCAATTTCTGAAATTGTCGCTTCGTTTGCGCTTCTATTTTGACTATGCGGTTATCATATCTTTTCAGCGCTGATTTTGTGATACGTTTGTGTAACACACTTTTTTCAACAATTTCACGCGCTGTACCTGCTGCTTGTTTAGTAATTTCGTTTATCTGTTTCTTTACTTTCTTGACTTCTGCCTGGGTGTTGTTACGTAATGTTTTGATCTCGTCCTCAGTGTCATTACGCAATGTTTGTACGTCCGCTTGTACCTTGTCAATGTCTGTTCTCAATTGATTATGACCTGTTATTAGGTTTCCTATCACTTCTCGAGATTCTTTTGCCTCGTCTTCAATATGACTTAGGTGTAACTGAATTTTTTTGTTTTGTTCTTTAATCTCACGCATTTGTCTCGTGGTTTTCGCATTTTGAATTTTAATTTGGTTCGCAATTTCTTTATTTTGCCTTGTCATGGTTTCCGTAATTTGTTGTAATAATTGTGCCAGATTGGTGGGTCCTATTGCGTTTTCTTCCGACGTCCTACGCTTTGTGTTTTCGCCCAAGTGTTTGTTCGCAACCGATTGCATTGACCTCTGCTGTGACACGTTTCTGCTCGCATTCCTTGTACTCTGTGGTGAGGGAGCTCTGATTACATGTACCATGGGTTCTACGTATTCAAGACGCAAGTTAGAATCCTCATCGCCTGTCTCTCTACTTTCCTGCTCCTCTGTCGTATGCTGACCTCGGTTTTCTGTACCTTGGCGTACATTATCCTCGTTATGGTTCGTTATCTGTCCTATTTCTCGCGATACTGCATCGTCTGTTGTACTGTCCTCTATTCTCTGTCCATTTTCATGCTGGGTCTCTACCTCAATTCGGTCAAGGTCTCGATGTGCCATTGCTAATCTTTCCGAATCCCTTATTTCCTGTTTTAAAAGCAATTCACACGCCCTACTTCGCGACAACATGCACTCATACGATCTCACACGTTTCATAAACTTTTTGTTCACACGACTTGACACTACCAAGACTGACAATCCATTCACTTACTTGTTGGGACAGAACCAACTTGTCAACGACGAATCCACCACCTGTGCGCTTGCATTGGAGAGAAAACTTAATTCTAACAATTTTCAAAATTCATAACTTAATTATGCTATTGTCTCTGCTAGATTCTCACTTGAATACTTTCTTACTATTTACCGCTGCAGCTACTGTTTTCGACTATGTAAAACATTAAGAAAAAAAAATTTTTTTTCGACGAAAATTTTTAGCAGTTTTTTTTTCTGACCTAGTTAGGCATGTGGTCGACCTTCAATCATGGTATTTTACCATCCTGGCAGGGTCGCCATTTTCTAAACATTCATGGTGGTGTCTGATTGTACTATATCGTGTCTCCCAACCACTTTCGCGCAACGACGCTCTGAGCGTGTTTTTTAGGGAACTTACTAGTTTGAACCTGGGACCTGTTGCTGGTAAGGAGACTCCAGACCACACATGACATTTAGAATTCAGAAGAGTTCAGTGAGACTAGCGATGATATAACCAAATACTAAATGATCTCAGCGTCAGCTCCACTGCACTCCCTGTAAAAGAATCTTAATTCTAACTAAATATAGTGGAAAGGGTTCAAGGCTTTCCTATTTTTAGTTAGCAGCCATCCAGCCCGCCGTCTCGGAACTAACTCTGGTCTAACTTCCTTATTACAATTTACCGCAGTTAATTAAAAAAAAACTATCTGGCTATGTTTTCATCTGACCAATCAGGGTCTCAATGTTAACCTTAAGCTCCGCCTACAAAAATTCTGTCAATCCAATGAGAAACGTTATACTTTTCGTGGTGGGGCAATGTTTTTAAAGTTTGCAACGCAACAGAGACGCTAAAAAGTCTCACGCTAAAACCTGCAGCTAGTGTGGTCCTTTTAGCGTTATCGTAAGATCTATACTGCTCTTCTGGAGGGCTCTATCTTTTAACATGGGCTGGAGGATTGTCCTAATGTAACAGACACGCGAAAAAGTCTCACGCTAAAACTTGCGGGTGGTAGTGGCCCTTTTTGTGTTATCGTAAGATCTATACTGCTCTTCTGGAGGGCTCTAGCTTTTAACATGGGCTGGGGGTTGTCCTTGACATACCTGAGACGCGAAAAAGCCTCACGCTAAAACGTGCGGGTTGTATAGTTGTACAGGTAGGCTCGCGGCGTGGGTGCCCAGCCCCTCTCTTTTCTAGCTTAACACGGTTCTGCTCTCGGCTTCTGTCCTCGTTTCTCCCCTCGGAACTGCGTCTGCCTCACGGTGGGAAGGTACGACATGCATTTAGGCATTCTTGTGTTAGTCTGTGGTATTCCATTTGCTCACTCGTTACTCGTATTACTTTGGTTAATTTAATGTCACGATTTATTCGGAGCTATGTGACATACCACTGGATTTGCTTATCATGTCAGGGTTTTCATGGAAGGTGTTGGATTTGCCTGACACCTTACAAAGTGTGTAACCTGACATCTGGTGAGTAATCTGATAACCCAATTATCTCCCAGTGACACTGAGATAAGATCATTACCTCTGCCTGTATTGGTACTGATAACCATCTCACTTGTGGGTTATCTTCCTCGTCGAATTGAGGCAACTATCAAGGCTAGAGGACATATTACAGGTCGATGTCTCCTCGAGGCGAATGAATGGTGTTTTCGGTGTGCTTGCTTTCTGTATTCATATGTTGTAGTTTTCGACATTTGCTGGTGACCTGTGTGCTACGTTAATGGAAGATTTAGAAAGTAGAAGAATTTGGAATTTTCAATTGCAATGAGAACAGCAGCCAGCACAGAAATAGTTTCGAGATTTCACAAATAAGAAACACGCACCCATTTTCCTGCGCCAGTCAATATCTATTACAGTGTAAGAGTTTGGTTTCCGAAGATCATTTTATCTCGTTTATTGGTTCAGGGCTGCTGTCATTTCTGCCATGTTCATCACTGGCTACACGCTTAAAGAAACATAGTTGCCTTCTGGTGGGGAGTAAGTGAAATGCGCTAGGAGGCGTGAAACTTACGTCAAACAAGGACAATGATAAATTGTCGTTAAACAAAGAATGGGCCATCTTGATTTCTGCGTCGATTTTCATGAAAGTCCACATACAGTGATTCGAAAGGGCACACGGTTCTGAACATCTTTTATGACTTCTTTCAACGCTGGAACGCTATAAATAAAATTAATTGATATCTCGATTCTAGCTGAGTTGCAATTGTCAACTACATCAGACGCGCTGTGTTGCTGTGTGTGTAGTGTCGTATTCGACGCTGCACGAGCACTGTATTTCAGAGGCACAAGGCTGGTGTGTTAATCAGGTAGAGGGGTAATGAGGGAGGGGTGCTGAGGGGGGGGGGGGGGAAGGCAGTGAGGGGTAGGGCGCGCTGACCTGCGTGTGACGTCGGAAGCGCAGCGGCAGCTCATCAGCCAATAGCGCGCCGCTGTTAATTAATCAACAGTTGCAGGGCAGACGCGGCCAGCGCTCGCAGCGGCGGCAGAACGCAGCACAAGAGACGCGCGGCGCTGCTGCCCTCTGACTACCCGTCATTTGTCTAAGTAATTGGAGGTGGAGGGCGTCATCAACTAAAGGGAAAGGCACAAGCCTTAGGAAAATAAAGTTAATTAATAACGTATCTTCTACAATTAATTACTAGTTAATTAAATGTATTTGCTACTATTTGGAAAGCGTTCCAAACAAAGAAAATCATTATCAAGCATACAGTGTGTCTCTACAGTGAAAGCAGTATGTTTTTATTTAATCTTCTCTTGACTTACTACTGTTTTATTCAATTTTCTCTCAGGGACATTTTTGTGTATAACATATCGCTTGCTTGGACGACGAATTTCTGCAGAACCTGTGAGCTCATTTCATTTCCCACTTAGTTATTGTTATCAACAGCCTCATTCCTTTCCATATGCCATGTCACCATGTAGATGAGTGCATGGCGACGTCGATTCAAGTTAGAGGCAGTCACTTTCTTTCTTTCTCTAGATACTGTGGGAGAGTTCTTTGCCTTTTGTTATACTACCCTGCCAAGAACAGTTCTGAACAGCAGACGCGAGTCTTCTCGCCGTTCTCAAAAGCGAGTCCTTTGATTGGCCGTGTTGAATTCCGTGCAGAACTTTCTGAAACCTTTTTACACTGAAGAGCCAAAGAAACTGGTACGCCTGCCTAATATCGTGTAGGGCGCCCCCGAAAGCACGCAGAAGTGCCGCAACCCGACGTCGCATGGACTCGACTAACTTCTGAAGTAGCGCTGGACGGAAATGACACCATGAATCCTGCAGGATTATACACAAATCCGTAAGAGGACGAGTGGGTGGAGATCTCCTCTGAACAGCGCGTTACAAGAGAACACAGATATGCTCAATAATGTACAAGTTTGGGGAGTTTGGTGGCCAGCGGAAGTGTTTAAACGCAGAAGAGTGTTCTTGGAGGCACTCTGTGGCAATTCTGGGCGTGTTCAGTGTCGCATTGTCCTGCTGGAATTACCCAAGTCCGTCGGAACACACAATTGACATGAATGTTTTGACTAAAGTTCAGTCTTGATCACACCATTTATGTCTCAATGACATAGGTGACCGGTTTCGGTTACTTTTAAAAAAACCATCATCAGACCCATGGTTATGTAAAAATAACCGAAACCGGTTACCTATGTCATTGAGACATAAATGGTGTGATCAAGACTGAACTTTAGTCAAAATATAATAATCTATTGATCACTGTATTCCAAAAATGTTTGCCAAAATTGACATGAATGGATACAGTTGACCAGACAGGATGCGTAAGTACGTGTCGCCTGTCACAGTCGTATTTAGGTGTATCAGGGGTCGCATATCAGTCCAACTGCACACGCCGCACACCAGCTTGAACAGTCCCCTGCTGATATGCAGGGTGCATGGATTCATCAGGTTGTCTCCACACCCGCACACGTCCATCCGCTCGATAGAAATTGAAACGAGACTCGTCCGACCAGGTAACATGTTCCAGTGATCAACAGCCTAATGTCGGTGTTTACGGGCTCAGGCGAGGCGTAAAGCTTTGCGTCGTGCAGTCGTCAAGGATACACGAGTGGGCCTTCGGCTCCGAAAGCCAATATCGATGATGTTTTATTGAATACTTCACACGCTGAGACTTGTTGATGGCCTGGCATTGAAATCTGCGGAAGGGTTTCGCTTCTGTCACATTGAACGATTCTCTTCAGTCGTCGTTGGCCCCTTTCTTGCAGGTCCTTTTTCCGGCCACAGCGATGTCGAAGATTGGATGTTTTACCGGATTCCTGATGTTCACGGTACACTCGTGAAGTGATCGTACGGGAAAATCCACACTTCATCGCTACCTCCGAGATCCTGTATCTCATCGCTCGTGCGGCGACTATAACACAACTTTCAAGCTCACATAAATGTTGATAACCTGCCATTGTAGCAGCAGTAGCCTTTCTAACAACTGTGGCAGACACTTGTTTTACATAGGCGTTGCCGACCGCAGCGCCTTGTTCTGCCTGTTTACACGTCTCTGTATCTGACTACGCATGACTATGCCAGTTTATTTGGCGCTTCAGTGTATTATGACACGATTCGGCAACCATTATGTCCCGGTTTCTAATGAGAAATTTGTGGAAGGTGGCCAAGCGAAAGGTTAGTTGACACAAATGCACTTTAGATAAATATATTTTACTCTCCTTGTTGCTGAAGAGTTCCTACACTATGGTCCACTTGTGGCAGCCGTTGCTACCTTTAAGTGAGGCCCGGAACGGATGTACTGTTATGTACACTGGTTCGGCATCAGCTAGCAAAATAGCATAATCTCTAACAATAAGATTGGTGCCCAGATGCCCGCCGTTTGTTGCAGCGTCCTGGCTGTCGGCATTGGTCGATGCCGTGGAAGTTCCTCGTTAGTCAGGTAATCCTATTGGTGGTGTGGTTCGAAGCACCGCTCGCCGCAACCG
Source organism: Schistocerca gregaria (assembly GCF_023897955.1). NCBI lineage: Eukaryota > Metazoa > Arthropoda > Insecta > Orthoptera > Acrididae > Schistocerca > Schistocerca gregaria. The sequence continues at coordinate 51,151,372 of NC_064926.1, forward strand.
CAGGACTCTTCATCGAGGTGGCGGCAGTATGCATAAACTATGATACTATATTTTCTCCTTTCGGAAAGAGCCCATGGCGACGGATTGGACAGGTGCCACACCTTGTAAGGGTACAGTACCCTTACGTAGTATCGATTATGCACTATGCAGAGATCATACATGGTTTAAGCAAAGACTGCAGTGCAGTCAACAATGCGCGAGTGGGTAATCACTAGTCGTGTGTTGCGAGTCCGTGGCTGGAAGTCGGCTGCGAGAGGCTAGAGACAGAGGTAGCACGGTAGCGAGGCCGGAGATGAGTGACAGAATGGCACACAGTGTTTGACGTTCATAAATGTTTATAAATTGAGTGATTTAATTAATAAATTCCAGTATTTAAGAAAGGAGATGTTATCATTTAGTAGTTTTCACAATAACGGAAGTGGGCAACAATGAGTCTCATGACAAGGAGGAAAGATATATATTATGCTAAAATAATTAAAATATAACTTCACCTACAGTGTATGCGAATAATGAAGTTCGGTGCGAAACTGGGGGAAGGTTACATATGGCGACGCGTGTGTCGGACTTAGATTCCACAGCAATCTCCGGAGACGACGGAGAAGACAACACAGCAAACGGTGAGTCCGCAGCATTTTAGCAGAGCAGAGTTTCGAAATTAAGTGAACTCAACGCTGTGTAGGACTGAACAGGAATGGAAATAATCAATTGTGTTACTGACTTAAGTTGTGAGTGAACTTTTCAATTTAGAGCAAGCATAAGTTATAACGAACAGTGATTGTTGGGAACAGTGTTAATATGCCTAATTCAGAACAAAACGATAGTGTTACTAAAGACGAGGGAGGACAATTAAATAACGTGGTTGACGGAGAACAAATTAATGTGATGGGAAACACTACAGTTAATTCGACAGAGGACAGTGGTATCCTTAGTTTTGATTTGCCTAACAGAAGTTCAACACCGATGGTTATCCAGCAAACAGAAACTGTTATTGTCAGTAAAGATTGTATATCTCAGTTGTTAGAAGCAATCAAAAATGCTCATCAGGAAAATAGACAGGCGCGCGTGGAAATAAAAGCCTTTCATGAAGAAAATAGACAAGCGCGTGTAGAAATAAAAGCTTTTCATGAAGAGCTTTTCATGGAGAAACAAGAGCGTTTCATGAGAAAAATAAAAACCTGCGTGAGGAAATAACATTTTTTTGAGAAAATAAGAAAGTTCTATCAGAAAATCAAACATTATTATCAGACACTACCTAATGCTATTATCAATTTGCGATCGGAACTCATCAGCTCATTTGAACAAAAGCATGATGAGCTCCGAAAAGAATGTCAAGGCAGACATGAGGCCATTGGCAGCGAAATTACAGATCTTAAAATTCAAGTTAACGGACGGTGTAGGCAAACAGAAGATTTTATTTGCAAAGTTAATGACAAAGTTAAGGCTCAAGATGACGAAATCGTCAAAATTAAAAGTTCTTGTAAAGCCAACAAAGAGTCCATAATTAAGATGATTAACGCGATGTGATGAACTAAGTGATGAGGTACATGCGATATGTCAAAAGGTAGCGAACAACGACACAATGTCAAATGGAATTAATAAAGAAATTTTGCCCAATGAAATTAATGCAGTATTACGTGAACCAGATAACAATATTGTTGGTTTGCCGCAAGTAATTATTGACAATGGACTGAGCGGTCGAAAATTTAATGAATATGAACCGAAACAAGGCATCCATGCACTTGCGTTCATTAGACAATTCAAACATGCGTTACCGACGCATTATACGGAACGTGCTAAAATTGATACTTGCGTCAGTCACATGAAGGGTGAGGCACATATTTGGGGTATAAGCGTATCATAGAATTACACCAAGTATGAAAGTATAAAAAAATTTTGGTCGAAAGAAAGACAGTGGGACGTAAAATCAGAAATTCTCACACCGCAAAATTATGCAAGACATCACGGTACAATGCGTGAGTTTAAGCAAAGGTTCTGGAACGACAATGCATACTTGGACGATCCGGTTAAAGAAGAAGAGCTAATGCTTATATGAATCCAGAAATTACCATTTTTGTTGCGTGAGAAGTTAGCATTCACACAACAGTTAACAATGGGGCAAGTGTGTTTGGTAATTGACCGAATGGAATTGCTCAACGCGGAACGCGATCAACGTGAGCGACACAGTAATAACAATTACCCGAATCGTCATAACGGCCCAGCGCGGGAAGGAATCCCAAGTTACCAACGACCGAAAGTATTTGATCGATGACACGATGATGGACACAGGAGAAACGGATACAATGTACAAGACGGGTTCAGATCAAACATCCGCCGAACCGGCCACACAGTGACAGAGACAGAGGACAGTATCGATCGCCAGAACGTGCAAGAAGCCGCGATCGCAATCAGCGAGATTCTGATCAGTTAAACTAAGCAAAGTTTCGGAGACGACCCGCTCTGGAACTCTGTCACAGGGACAAAGGTCGGATATTATGATAAATGCCATAAAATGTGAACATGAAAATGATGTCAACGAAGATTTGTGTCGAGAAAATGAAGAAACTAATAAAGAAATTCTGATGCCATTTGTGGAAGTCGAAGTATGTGGTATTGTTATGGATGCATTAATTGATTCAGCTAGCGAGGCAAGTGCTATTTCTGAAAATCTATTTTCGCAATTAGACAATCTTGTCGCTATTCCCACATTTCCTGTTAACGGCGTACGTATTGTCAGTGCAGTTGGAAACCGAAGCAAACCAATTAAAGGACAAGCATTACTAAGATTTCGTATTGAAGGGGACGAATATGAGCAGAGTGTGTTAACCATTGGTTCTCTCAATGTTGGGCTAGTTCTCGGAGTTGATTGGTTGTCAGAGATGAGATGCTGTATTAATTTTCAGGAGAACCCTTATTCAAAGGGTTTATTATGGATAATAAGGGCGCTGCGGGCGCGAAAATAAGGATGATACGTTACAGAGGAGAATATGAAGCTCTCATTTTAAACAATTCAGAGAACTGCGCTAAGCTGCAAGAGAGGAACGAGGAGGGTACTCTAAATTGTATTCAAACCAAGATTCGAGCGTTAGTGGACTTGACTAAAGTAGAACGAGAAGAACTGAGGGAACTACTGAGATGCTATGTCGATATATTTTCAAAGATACCAGGATTAATTAAAGGATATCTTTGTAAAATTAAAGTAAAGGACCATGAACCATTTCGCAGTAAGTCATACGCAATAGCATTGGCAAAAATGGAAGCTGTTAACAAGGAAATACAAAGGATGTTGAACAAACAAATAATTGAGCGCTCAGATAGGGAATATTCAAACCCAATACATGCTGTAGCAAAGAAGGATGGCACAGGTAGCATTGTTCTTGACGCCCTTGCAATGAATCGCATAATTTTACCATAGCGTTATCAGCCAGAAAACCTGGAGTTTTTGTTACAAGGAGTCAAATATCTAAGTAGCCTTGATTTGACTAGTAGTTACTGGCACTTAATGCTAGAAGAGAGTAGTAGAAAGTATACACCATTTCTTTGTAATGGTGGAAGTTACCAATTTCAGAGAATGCCTTTTGGTCTCTCAATTTCTTCAGCGGCTTTTATGAGAGCACTGGATAATGCTTTAGGCGAAGATTTATTGAAACATGTAACGCTTTATGTTGACGATATCTTGATTAGCACAGCTTCATGGGAAGAACATTTGGAAATTATTCATCGGATACTTGAAGCATTTAGGAAAGCTGGAGTGGTTGTTAACCTGGAAAAATCGGAATTCGCCAAGTCGCAAATTAAATTCCTTGGGCATATTATTTCGTCTCGAGGGATTGAACCGAATCCAATAAAAATGGACACAGTAAGAAATTTTCCTTCACCTAAGTGCCGTAAGCAACTTAAGTCGTTTTTTGGTTTCTGTAATTTTTATCGTCGTTTTCGTTCTGGATGCTCCTGTCTTAATGGACTTGCTGAATAAGGATGCTATATGGAAATGGACTCATGAACATCAGGAAGCGTTTGATTCAATAAAAAACCAACTGTGTGAAGCATCTGTCCTTCACCACCCTGATTTAAGTGAAAAGTTTTACCTTGGCACCGATTCAAGTGATTATGCGCTTGGCGCAGAATTATATCAATTCATTTACGTTGATGGAGTTATTGAACATCATACTATCGCATTTGCGAGCCGCTCACTCACAAGCTGGGAGCGAAAAAATATATATTGTCACGGAAAGAGAAGCACTTGCCATAGTTCGGAGCTTCGAAAAGTTTCGTTTTTATCTATTTGGATGCCATACTGTCGTAGTGACAGATCACAAAGCATTATCATTCTTGATGAATTGCAAAGTGATGCACAATAGGTTAACCCGGTGGTCGTTATGCTTCAGCAATACAGTTTTGAGGTAAAGTACATACCAGGAAAGCAGAACGTCGAACCGGATGCGCTGTCAAGGCTATCAGAAGGACAAGATTGAGTTAATGTTGCGCATCCACGCCAGAAAGATATAAGGATTCATTTTATGCGAGGTGTCGAAGGCGAGCGTCATATACGCAAGATTCTGCGGAACATCAAACAGGAACAGGACGCAGACGAAATATTGAGGATGGTTAAAGAAAAATATGATGAACCGAATGCCGAGAGTAGTGGCAAGATACGTCAATATTATTTAAAACAAGATGGTATCCTTTACTGGCGAAGCCACTTGAATTCTGATCGTTGGAGGCTATGTATATCCAAACATATAGTGGATGTATTAATAAGATACGTTCACGGAGCTACGCTCATTTTGGGCCACGTAAATGTATAGTAAAATTGCAAGAGAACGTCATCTTCGATAACATGGCACGAAAAGTACGATAAAGTATAAAATCTTGCGATCTCTGTCAAAAAGTAAAGTGTCTATGATTCAGCACAAAGGTTTCATCAATAGCATTATACCTCAAAATCCTTGTGAAATTTCAGCTCTCGATCTCTATGGACCGCTACCCAGATCAAAAGGGAATTTTACTCAAATTTTGTGTTGTTATGGATGTCTTTTAGAAATTTGTACGCCTTTACCCTCTCAGGAAAACCAACAGTAAGATCATAATCAAGAAACTCAGGGAAGAATACTTCGTAAATACTGTCAAGCCACAGTACATTTTATCGGACAATGGTCCACAGTTTCGGTCACAGGTAAGATTTTATTAACGATGAAGGTATGCGGCACATTGCAATTTCATCTTTCAGACCCGCGTCCAACACGACTGACCGTCAAATGTGTGAATTCGGACGTTTATTTCGTAGACATTCTGGGAAGAAATATAGAAATTGGATAGAACGATTGACAGATTTTGAAACAGTAATTAATAGTTTGTCGCATGATTCAACGGGATTGCCGCCATGTACAGTTCTCTTTGAAAGAAACCTGACAGTATCTTTTATGAACACATTTCCTTTCCGCAAGAAAAGGAAATTACGCAATAGGAGCGCTTTAAAATAGCGGTGGAGACGATGAAGAAATGAGCAGAGGAACGGAAGCTGGCACATGAGAAGATAGTTAAGCCCATTACGTACAAAGTCAGTGATTTAGTACTTATTCCAACTCATACGAAATCATCAAGTGCAAATGAAGAGATAAAAAAGTTTCATCACTACTACAGAGAACCATTCAAAATTAGAAAACTTGTTCAGCCTAATTCGGTTGAAATTGAAATGGTGCAGGGCCGGCCGCGGTTGTCTTGCGGTTCTAGGCGCGCAGTCCGGAACCGCGCGACTGCAACGGTCGCAGGTTCGAATCCTGCCTCGGGCATGGATGTGTGTGATGTCCGTAGGTTGGTTAGGTTTAAGTAGTTCTAAGTTCTAGGGGACTGATGACCACGGATGTTAAGTCCCATAGTGCTCAGAGCCATTTTTGAAATGGTGCAGTCTGGTCAGTATCATAGCCTACAACATGCGGAAAACATTAAACCATATCATCTGTAAGAAGTGTTGCAAGGCAAGAGATGTTCTGTAAAAGAAAAGAATTGAACATTGTGTTGTTTGTGTACATATCATTTGACCTGTGTGAAAATAAATGGACAATAATCGGTAGCTATTGTGAGTTAGTTATAGTGGACATTAGTAGGTAGCTACTGTGAGCTAGATGCTATCAGTTTTAAGCATTTTATGCCGTCACGTAAACATTGTGCAGTGCTTGAGTCAGAGACACGTATATAAGCAGTAATAGGAACGCGTGGCCGGAGTGTTGTGGTTACTACATACTGATTGACGAGCGCGCGCAGTGTATTTTGTTTCCCCACTGCCGCAATTCCGTTTTGTGTTTGTATGTTGGCGGGCCGATGCGGAGCCGCCGACGTGAAGCGATACGCGTGCAGCACGGTCGTCACATGTTACAACTGCAGTAGAGGACGTACCAACCCCTACGAGGACCTAGCACGCAGGGCGACTATCGCCTGTTCCAGCGCTGTCCTAACCTGTCATGTTGGCGAGCTGTGTGGAACGCGGAACCATGGAATGCTGACGTCAGCGGCCAGCTGATCACCAACAACAACAAGCTTCACGGCGCGGGAGTCGCTGTTATGACGCTGTTACTACAATTCCACCAATTCGCAGAGACAATGAGTCTACAGTCCCCGGTGGCTTCGATGTCACAGCCCTATAATTCATCGAATGCTACGAATACGTGTGTTTTGGATCGCATCATATAGGGAAGTGGAGAAGCAGAGTAAACAGTGTTATTGTTATTGTGGTGGTATATCCCCGGCGGCATCGATGCCACAGCCCAGTTCGCAGTGAACCAGCGTGTTTGGGTGTGATTTACGACTCAACATAAAGGCAGGGACCTAAAGCAGAGCATTTAGTTATGAAGTGCTACATAAAAAAAGTGTTTTCCAAGATGATTATTTGTTTATGGATTACTTTCTAAGGTATGTGCCTTTTGTCAAATTTCTTGTATTACTAACCCTTTAAACTGTGTGCCATAAATATAACAGTATCGCATTTTCAAAATATGCTGCCACTTGGAGTGTTAATTTATGTGGGGTAGTAATAGAATATTTTCCTGTGAATATTGTGTAGTAGTTAGAGTTGTCTGTTTATATTTTGTTTATTTTTTATCATATTCATTCAGTTAGGTCTATGTTTCTATTCGTTCAATACACTGACTAGCTGATCATTACTATTTAATTCATTACAAAAACAAAATATTCATGAACAAGCTAATAGACACTTGTTATTTGTGTATCACAGTTAGCCATACTATTTATTTGGTACGTTACAGCATTGTATTTCATGTTGCTATGTTAATTCAATGACATTATACAGTGTGCACAACCATTTGCGATTAACCTGATTTATCTTGTTGCTAATTAGTGAGTGATTTAATGATTAATTTGATCAATGTACTGTGATTAAGTGATACTTGAATTTCTTAAACACCATTTTCCCTACACAAACGAGAATTATTCTTAATGACTTGAGGTTCTCCACTAATAAACAAATAGTTTTCACTAAATAATGTAATTTTACTTTTTTTGTCTTTCTATATATTTTTCTTCTTTAATATTCAAATCTAACATTAATATAATATTTTTTTCATAATAAAGTATTATTTTGGTGAGGATATGTAAGGGTACAGTACCCTTACATAGTATCGATTATGCACTTTGCAGAGATCATACATGGTTTAAGCAAAGACTGCAGTGCAGTCAACAATGTGCGAGTGGGTAAGCACTAGTCGTGTGTTGGAGTCCGTGGCTGGAAGTCGGGTGTGAGAGGCTAGAGACAGAGGTTGCTCAGGAGTGAGGCTGGAGATGAGTGGCAGAGTGGCACACAGTGTTTGATGTTCATAAATTGAGTGATTTAATTAATAAATTCCAGCATTTAAGAAAGGAGATGTTATCATATAGTAGTTTTCACGATAATGGAAGTGGGCAACAATGAGTCTCGTGACAAGGAGGAAAGATATATATTATTCTAAAATAATTAAAATATGACTTCACCTACAGCGTATGCGAATAATAAAGTTCGGTGCGAAACTGGGGGGAGGTTACAACCTCCAGAAGGATCTGACTGAGCACTGCATCTGGAAAAGGTAACCGCCCGAGCAGCTGATGAGCACAAATGTCCTGATGGAACTTGGAGTTAGACAGATAAAATTCAGGTCGAGGTTTATAAATTAGTTTGCATCCAAACCTCCTTGTATCAGCAACATCCTGGCTACCGAGTGATTCATTTTAGATTTTTTTTTGGAGGGGGGGATGAAGTTTAATCACTTCATGTGGAACATAAAACCGTGATGTAAGCCTGTTGCACTGGCTTTCAGTAAGTTGCGTGGTTGCACTATGAAATTAATGCAACTGGTGATTAATTTTGTACTACTTCTCTCTCGTGAACCACAGTTATAGCCAAAGTGTTATTTCCATTTCTTCTAAATTCACTCTTGAGTGGGTCTTGTGATTCTTCTTACCACGATGTCGTACACCACACTGTGACAGGCCATTCCAATTTTGACCGTAAACTTCTTAGCTGGAGACAGCTCAGTCCTGCGAGTCTATCGAGCACCAGTAGCCATTATATCAAACGAAAAATCGGTGTCTCCAAGGAATTTATTGTAGTTTGGGGTGAAGGGTCTTCCCCTCTTACTAATTTCTGTCTCTCTGAACCCCTGTGTGAATACATGTCCAAAAATCCATTATAAAGTAGATAATTATCCTTAACACATGAAGAGGCTTTTTGTGCTGAATTCCAATGCTAAGTTAATGAAATCCACGTAAAGGAATAATGTAATACAAGTATGTTTTTGCTTGTGTCTAATTCGTATTAGCTCTGTAATAAATAACCAGATCCCTGAATGTAGGTTAACTGTCATTGAAGATTATTCCATCTTTCTTTTTCTGCAGAGAATATTGGTTTATCAGCAATCAACCGAAAAAAATAAAATGCGTGCCGATTGAAAGTAAATAGTTTCGTCAATGTATGGTCGTGCCAGATCAAGGCATGTCAATTGCTATTGTTTGTTGTTTATCCTTTTGTAAGATCAGCTGGAATATGTAGATATTTTACTTAACAAGTCTGGATCCTGTACTACCCTTACACATAAAGCGAACAATTTATCCACCAACAAGGCGAGTAACAGCAAGCAAAATTTTGCTCGGTGTGCTAACTTAAAATAGATTTCCTCCATAATGCACACTATTGACGAACTGATTAGACAGTAAAGCTAAATTAGTTTCACTTTATTATCAGTGCTTACTTATGACTAAATTAAGATGCCTCTCTTTCTTGTAGCAAGTCTGTTAGGGCTTGCAGCATGCAATAAAGATCCGTACCGTAGGTCAAATTAAGATAGTCACCTTTCAACAGCTTTCAAACAATTTCTGCGGTTCATACTGCTAATCTCGTGCACCACAGTGTTTGCTTGCAATTCTTGAAGTCAAGTGTAATCAGTAGTAACCTATATACGCAGTAGATGCTAAATACATTTTCAGAATCCCATCTTCCTACGAAAGATATAGCAGTAGAGGGTGTGATCTGTACGACGATGACTGCGATGAGTGTTTTTCCAATGCAGTGTCGTATTTGGTATGTTATAGTAGAATTTCTAAAATCGTTGGGAGAGGTGTCAAGAAAACGACTATTCACCTCTGGCGACATCTCTTCTGACTTTTGGAAAAATGTCATACACACAATTCCGAAAACTGCAAGACCCGACAAGTGAGGGAATTATTGTGAAATCAGATTGACAGCTCATGCATCCAAGTTGGTGACAGTAATAATTTACAGAAGAATGGAAATGAAATCAGAGGATGTGCAAGACAACGATCAGTTTGGCTTTAGAAAAGGTAACGACACGAGAGAGGCAATTCTGACTTAGTTTGATAATGGAAACAAGACTAAAAAAAAATCAATACACGTTCATCGGATTTGTCGACCTGGAAAAAGCGTTAAACAGTGCAAAATGGTGCAAGATGTTCGAAATTCTGAGAAATAAGGTTAAGCTATAGGGAGAGATGAGTAATATACAATATGTACAAGAGCCAAGAGGGAATATTTAGAGTGGACGACCAAGTACGAAGTGCTCGGATGAAAAAGGATGTGAGACAAGCATTTAATTTAGCCTCTATTTTCAATCTGTACGTTGAAGAAGCAGTGATGGAAATAAAAGAAAGCTTCAGGAGTAGAACTTGAATTCAATGTGAAAGGGTATCAATGATACGATTTGTTGACAACATTGCTGTTCCGAGTGAAAGTGAAGAAGACTTACGTGATATGCTGAATGGAATGAACAATATAATGAGTACAGAATATGGAATGAGAGTAAATCGAAGAAAGACAAAAGTAATGAGAAGGAGCAGAAATCAGAACAGCTAGAAACTTAGAATCAGGACTGATGGACACAAAGAAATTCTACTACCTGGGCGGCAAAAAAAATAATGACAGACAGACCAAGGAGGACATCAAAAACAAACTAGCCCTGGCGAAAAGGGCATTTCTGGCCAAGAGAAGCCTTAATTTGAAGAAGAAATTTCTGAGAATTTACGTCTGGAGAACAGCATTGTATTCTAGTCAAACCAGAGCTGTAGAAGAAAGGTATATGTAGGAAACATGGACAACGAGAAGGGACAGGACGATAGGACAACATCAGGGTATGACTTCCATGGTACTAGAGGGAGCTGTAGAGGCAAAAACTGTAGAGGAAGACAGAGATTGCAACACATACAGCAAGTAATTGAGGATGTAGGTGCAAGTGCTACTCTGAGATGAAGAAGTAGGCACAAGAGAGGAATTAACGGCAGGCCCCATCAAACCGATTTGAAGACTGATGACCTTAAAATAGAACTGAAGGTGATGGAACCACAGATACGATTCTGTCTTTGGGACTGAGAATGGAAGTTAGACTTAAGGAAACAAGATTTGCAGATCTGGAATGGGGTTCGACAATGTAAAGCGGTGCAAGGAGTTCGAAATTCTGTGAAAAATACGAGTAACTTATAAGGACAATGGGTTAATATACACTCATGCTCAGAAAAACTGAACACCTTGAACGACTAGCGCTGGGACGTCCATTTTCATAGGACATGTACATTAGTATGTTTGGCAGAAATTGTTAGTATTTCAGGCATCTTGGTTAAGGATGTGTCCTGTTGCCTAGTGGACACAGGGTCTGCAATGGGCCTTGATAAGTAGTTCCATGAATTCACTTGATTCCAAAATTCATCTGTCATGGTAGCATTTGGTCAGAGGGCTGCACCTGTCATTTCACCATAACCCACATATTTTCGATTGGCGACAAGTCTGGTGATCTGGTGGACCAGGGCAAAAGGCTGACATCCTGTGACACCAAGAAGGCACGTGTTTGTGCAGCACCATGTGCTCATCCATTCTCTTGCTGAAAAATGGCGTCTGGGGTTTGAGGCACTAAGGATATGGCTACGAGTCGCAGGATGTCATTCACGTTGGTCACACCTCAAAATTCCATAAGCACCAACTCTGACTTGTGGTTATATCCGTTAGCATCCCACACCTTAATGTCTTAGCACTGTATGTCTTCTGCGAATGCAGTCACTGTGATGCTGCTCTACATGTCTGAATCAAACCAAAATGCGATCATAATTTTCAAACAAAAATATCCTGGATTCATCTGAAAACACTGTCTCATGCCACTCCTGTACCCAATGATGTTGTATCATACATCATTGCCGTTTTCCATGTTTCTGCAGATTCGTCAAAGGCAGGCAGAGAAGTGGACGACCCACACCTTGCCTACGCCATAATAAATGGCGACGAACAACCACCCGTGATAGTGTATGATGCGTTCCACTGTTCCTCTGTTGCTTCAGAGACCATGAGGACACTGATGTGTACTGCAATGCCATCTGGATGAGGTATCAATCTTCTCAGGATGTGATCTGGGTGGAGACACCTGACCTACCACATCATTTTCTGCAGCCTTCTGTGAACCATTCTGCACACTCCCTTTCCACTGCTGGAACACTTCGTCCCACATGAGCAGCAATTTCCTGGATGGATGCATCACATGTCGCCAATAATGCACCTTCTTTAAAACTGAGTACTTTGATGGTACGGTTCTTACATATGTCTGCAAGACACCATGCACGTCTGCTCCCACACAGATCCATTACCTTAGGTCTATAGCGGTAATGAGAGTCGAAGGCACATTTTACCAGTAGGTGGTGTTGCGCTGCGATATCGTTGTTGATCTCCATGCTGCGGACCGACATGGTTCAAATATTAATCACTTCTGCAGAACATATTAATGTACATGTCCTGTGAATATGTATGTCCTATCTCTAATAGTTCAAAGCCTATTGTTTTTTCAGAACATGAGTGTACAATATGTACAAGAACCAAGATGGAAAATAAGAACTTAAGAACAGAAACAAAGAACAATAAACAGTGTAGCAGAAGGACGTAATCTGTCGCCCCTAAGGTTCAACCTATCCATCGAAGAATTAGTGAGGGACCGTACTTGGCAGGACATGATAATAACATGCAAAAGAAAGACACTTCCTAATGTTCTGCAAAAGTTTTTTGCGAGCTTCCCTTGTCACCTGAAGGTGGCCTGAGAAGACGAAAGCCAGTAAGTGACCAAATAAGCCTACTTTTGCAGAATATCATGAGGTGCTTTCTTCTTGAAATCGAAATATTCTGGAGTGGGATTAAAGTTAAGTGTGGAAGAATATCAGTGGTGATATTTGCTGATAATATTATTATCCCCCCCCCCCCCCATGAACCATTGACCTTGCCGTTGGTAGGGAGGCTTGCGTGCCTCAGCGATACAGATGGCCGTACCGTAGGTGCAACTTCAACGGAGGGGTATCTGTTGAGAGGCCAGACAAACGTATGGTTCTGGAAGAGGGGCAGCAGCCTTTTCAGTAGTTGCAGGGGCAACAGTCTGGATGATTGACTTTGTAACAATAACCAAAACGGCCTTGCTGTGCTGGTACTGCAAACGGCTGAAAGCAAGGGGAAACTACAGCCGTAATTTTTCCCGAGGGCGTGAAACCTTACTATATGGTTAAATGATGATGATGTCCTCATGGGTAAAATATTCCGGAGGTAAAATAGTCCCCCATTCGGATCACTGGGCGGGGTCTACTCAAGAGGACATTGTATCAGGAGAAAGAAAACTGGTGTTCTACGGATTGGATTGTGGAATGTCAGATCCCCTTAATCGAGCAGGTAGGTTAGAAAATTTAAAAAGAGAAATGGATAGGTTAAAGTTAGATATAGTGGGAATTAGTGAAGTTTGGTGGATGGAGGAACAAGACTTTTGGTCAGGTGAATGCAGGGTTATAAATACAAAATTGAATAGAGGTAATGCAGGTGTAGGTATAATACTGAATAAAAAAAACAGGAGTGCAGGTAAGCTACTACAAACAACATAGTGAACGCATTATTGTGGCCAAGATAGACATGAAGCCCACGCCTACTACAGTAATACAAGTTTATATGCCAACTAGCTCTGCAGATGATGAAGAAATTGATGAAATATATGATGAGATAAAAGAAATTATTTAGGTAGTGAAGGGAGAAGAAAATTTAATAGTCATGGGTGACTGGAATTCGAGTGTAGGAAAAGGGAGAGGGGGAAACATAGTAGGTAAATATGGATTGGGCTAAGAAATGAAAGAGGAAACCGTCTGGTAGAATTTTGCACAGAGCATAACTTAATCATAGCTAACACTTGGTTCACGAATCATAAAACAAGGTTGTATACATGCAAGAATCCCACAGATACTAAAAGGTATCAGATAGATTATATAATGGTAAGACAGAGACCAGGTTTTAAATTTCGAGGGGCAGATGTGGACTCTGACCAGAAGCTATTGGTTATAAACTGCGGATTAATATTGAAGAAACTGCAAAAAGTTGGGAATTTATAGAGATGAGACCTGGATAAGCTGACTAAACCATAGCTTGTACAGAGTTTCAGAGAGAGCATAAGGGAACAATTGACAGTAGTGGGGGAAAGAAGTACAGTAGAAGAAGAATGTTTAGCTCTGAGGGATGAAGTAGTGAAGGCAACAGAGGATCAAGTAAGTAAAAAGACGAGGGCTAGTAGAAATCCTTGGGTAACAGAAGAGATATTGAATTTAATTGATCAAAGGAGAAAATATAAAAATGCAGTAAATGAAGCAGGTACAAAGGAATACAAATGTCTCAAAAATGAGATCGACAGGAAATGCAAAATGGCTCAGCAGGGATGGCTAGAGCACAAATGTAAGGATTTAGAGGCTTATCTCACTAGGGGTAAGATAGATACTGCCTACAGGAAAATTAAAGAAACCTTTGGAGAAAAGAGAACCACTTGTATGAATATCAAGAGCTCAGATGGAAACCCAGTTCTAACCAAAGAAGGGAAAGCAGAAAGGTGGAAGGAGTATATAGGGGGTCTATGCAAGGGCATTGTACTTGAGGACAATATTATGGAAACGGAAGAGGATGTAGATGGAGATGAAATGGGAGATGTGATACTGCATGAAAAGTTTGACAGAGCATTGAAAGACCTGAGCCGCAACAAGGCCCTGTGAGTAGACAACATTCCATTAGAACTTCTGATAGCCTTGGGAGAGCCAGTCCTGACAAAACTCTACCATCTGGTGAGCAAGATGCATGAAACAGGTGAAATACCTTCAGACTTCAAGAAGAATATAATAATTTCAATCCCAAAGACAGTAGGTATCCACAGATATGAAAATTATCGAACTATTACTTTAATAAATCACGGCTGCAAAATACTAACACGAATTCTTTACAGACGAATGGAAAAACTGGTAGAAGCGAACCTCAGGGGAATATCAGTTTGGATTCCGTAGAAATAATGGAACACGTGAGGCAATACTGACCTTACGACGTATCTTAGAAGAAAGATTAAGGAAAGGCAAACCTATGTTTCTATCATTTGTATACTTAGAGAAAGCTTTTGACAATGTTGACTGGAATACTCTCTTTCAAATTCTAAAGGTGGCAGGCGTAAAATACAGGGAGCGAAAGGCTATTTACAATGTGTACAGAAACCAGATGGCAGTTATAAGAGTCGAGGAGCATGAAAGGGAAGCAGTAGTTGGGAAGGGAGTGAGACAGGGTTGTAGCCTATCCCCAATGTTATTCAATCTGTATATTGAGCAAGCTGTAAAGGAAACAAAAGAAAAATTCGGAGTAGGTATTAAAATCCATGGAGCAGATATAAAAACTTGGAGGTTCGCCGATGACATTGTAATTCTGTCAGAGACAGCAAAGGACTTGGAAGAGCAGTTGAACGGAATGGACATTGTCTTGAAAGGAGGATATAAGATGAACATCAACAAAAGCAAAACGAGGATCATGGAATGTAGTCGAATTAAGTTGGGTGATTCTGAGGGAATTAGATTAGGAAATGAGACACTTAAAGTAGTAAAGGAGTTTTGCTATTTGGGGAGCAAAATAAATGATGATGGCCGAAATAGAGAGGATATAAAATGTAGACTGGCAATGGCAAGGAAAGCTTTTTTGAAGAAGAGGAATTTATTAACATCGAGTATAGATTTAAGTGTCAGGAAGTCGTTACTGAAAGTATTTGTATAGAGTGTAGCCATGTACGGAAGTGAAACATGGACGATAAATAGTTTGGACAAGAACAGAATAGAAGCTTTCGAAATGTGGCGGTACAGAAGAATGCTGAAGATTAGATGGGTATATCACATAACTAATGATGAGGTATTGACTAGAATTGGGGAGAAGAGGAGTTTGTGGCACAACTTGACAAGAAGACGGGATCGGTTGGTAGGATATGTTCTGAGGCATCAAGGGATCACCAATTGAGCATTGGAGGGCAGCATGGAGGGTAAAAATTGTAGAGGGAGACCAAGAAATGAATACACCAAGCAGATTCAGAAGGATGTATGTTGCAGTAGGTACTGGGAGATGAAGAAACTTGCACAGGATAGGGAAGCACGGAGAGCTGCATCAAACCAGTCTCAGGACTGAAGACCAATACACACAATATTATCCTCATTGAAAGTGAAGAAGAATTGCACCAAACTGCTGAGGTCATCAGTTCCTAAGCTTACACACTACTTAATGTAACTGAAACTAACTTAGGCTAAAGACAACACACACCCCTGAGGGAACTCAAACCTCCGACAGTGGGAAATGCGCGAACCGTGTCAAGGCGCCTGAGAACGCACAGCTACCCAGCACGGTAAAGTGAAAAAGAATTACAGGACTTGTTGAGTGGAATGAAGATTGTAATACAGACTGAGGTTAAACCGAATAAAGGCTAAAGTAATGAGGACTATCAGAAATGAGATGAGCGATGAACATAACATCAACTCTGGGGAACAGGAAGTAGAAGTTAAGGTAATCTGCTAACTTGTAAGCAATATAACCCAAGGTGGACGAAGCGAAAGAACTTAACACATAGTTTTACACATACGAACAAGCCATTCCTAGTCAAGAGAAGCCTGCAAATATGAAACATGGGCCCTAATCCGAGAAAGAATAGTCTGATAACCTACATTTGAGGTACAGCATTATAGTGTAGTGAACCGTGGTAAGAAAACTAGGAAAGAAGGGAACAGAAGCCTTCATATGAAGTGCCACAGAAGGATGTTGAGTCTGAGATGGATTGATAAAACAAGGAATGAGTAGGTTCTCCATAGAATCGACGAAGAGAGGGACATGTGGCAAGCAGTGACAAGGTGCCAGTTCGATGCAAATGTGTTAGTTAAGACATCAGGGAATAACTTTCATGGTACTAGAGGTAGGTGTAAAGGATGGAAACCTATAAGGAAGACAGAAAAACACCAAACAAATAACTGAGGACCTAGGATGCAAGTGCTCGTTTCAGAGTGGTTGACACAAGAGAGACATTCGCGGCGGGTCTCATCCAGCCATTTACCAGTAGATGGCTCAGAAAAGCACGAAGTATCCTGTCGAACAGCGCCAAGGGGTTCTTGCTGTGTGTACGGAGCTCTGTTAGCAACCTCCGACCTTGCTCCGACAAAGCGGAGACGTTAGAAGTTTAGCCCAGGACGTCGACACTGAGTCAGATGATGAACTATATTTCATTACCTCTCTTTTCATTGCTGGACGGATACTAGAGATGACGATTTCCCTCACAACTGATATACATATACCAACTGCGACATAATCGCGTGTAGAAACTGTGATCCAATATTGTAAAATACTTTTTTATTCCAGTCTATGATCACAAATGAATTCTTTAGACGATGACCGCTTTCATTGTGTCATGACCATCCATTATGGCCGTATCACTTTAGGACATAGTGTGAAAAAGATCTGAGGATGGTCATTGCAGACTGAAACCGGCCATCGTCTAAACAATTACTTATGATTATAGACTGGAATAAAAAAGCATTTTGATGTACATATAGACCACAATTAGTAGAGAGCAACAGATCCAGAAATATATGTGTTTGTGAAATAAGAAGAAACGTGGAGTAACACTAATAATTTGATAAGAGCGAACAATCGAACTTGTAGCTTAATGTGAAGATATCTGGTCGAGGAAACAGAAAAACCGCATTCGAGTTGTTGTGCTGAAACAAAACATCAATAGTCACTCCATATGCATAGCAACACATTTACTGCGACAAGTATTGACAGTTATGAGCATTTAGAACACGTGATAAATAACAATATGTTGATTAAACATTTGCCTAAAGACACAGTGGGTGGCAACAGCAATTACTATAATTTAAAGAAAAGCTGAGACAAGTAATTTGGCATTATACTCTGGATATTTTTATCTGTGAAGATTTACAAGTAAACAGAACTGAAGAAAGAAAATTACAATCTGTTATAAAATCATTCTCAGTGGGTGAGAAGTCGTTCCCTGGTTTTAAATGACCATAATTTTTTGTTAGTAAATAGTTGCACAGGAAATAAGTTGCAATTGGTTCTCAGGACCATTAGAATATTTGTACAGTACAGTACAGTTCCAAATATTATCTTGCGTCGTCGACCAAACGATGTAAACGTGTAGGAGTGTCTTTCTGCAGGAGAGCAACAGGCACATTTCCGAGAGCAAGTGTGATCCCCTTCTCTAATTCTACCAGAGCGCGTGGGTTTATTCGGCACACCTCTTCATTCACCCAACTCCACAAGGATACCATTCATGATGCTCTAGCCGTCCCAGCCAGCGTCCAGGGAAGTGTTAGACCAGCCTGTCACGAACGAAGAAAACAAAATGAGGTGGTCCTCCATCTTATTGAGAAAGGTTTTCCGCAACATTGTATCAGTGCACACACACATTCTTTCAGCATCAGGTTACACCGGTCACTGTTCATGGAGTCTCGCAGTGCGAATGGATCAATGAGGCGATCCACGGGCATACCGCACCAGACTCTCTATTTTGGTCAACTTTGTGATATTCCATTTCTCATTCGTGGATTTCTTTCTGCGCAATAATGACAGTTGTGTCGATTTACGATTCCCCCCATGTGAAGCATTGTCTCATCGCTTCAAATAATATTTTTGAACAAATCTAGCCAATCCTTATGCCATGACAGAATAATTTCCTCATATTCCATCAGCCTGTCACAATCCTCTAACTGCAGCTTCTTCTTTAACACAGCGCGCACCTTGTGCCTGCTGATTCCACTCTCACGAGCTGCCTGGATTCTTGATTTACCATGACTGCACGTGAAGATGTGCCTCACTACTGCTTCATTTTCTCGAGATCGGGCCACTGAAGGTGGTCCTTCTCGTAGTTCATCCACAACGGACCCAGTTGTCATCGTTTTGGTGTGACAACTCTGAATTATTTTAGCATCGAACGTGGAACGAAGGACCAGGAACTCTCAAAACGATCGCTGAAGACGACGTACAAGATGGCACACTTGAAAGCGCGAAGTGAGAAAGACGGGTTCTTGTAACGTCAACTTTCCTGCCATCTTTTCTTTCATCATATAGAGATACCACGGACGGTTAAGGTATTATCAGGGATCCTGTAACAAAACACAACACTGTTCATTGATATATATCAACAATCACAAAATTTATGGATATTTAAAACTAGGGAGCGACGTCTCACTAACCCTGTATATCGTGTAAAAAGTTCACATGAGGCTGCTAAAATTAGTGAAACGAAAAAATTGCTGTCATTAATAGTAACGTCCTGTTATCTAATACAAATGATGAAATATGGTGAAGCAAAACGGAAACTAAGATCAGAGCCAATTAGGATTCAATATTTCGCCTGGAACATCGTGGATAAGATGGATTAGAGGTGAAAGTTTGAACTTCATTTGTGGACTACTGACTCGTATATTCTCCTCCTGGAAGAAATACACCAATGTATCAAAACAGTAATTGCCTGTGGGTCCACGATTTAAGCTCAAAGCAGCAGCGATTCGGTGTGGAGCAGGATGCGACATCTCTTTGTTATGTCCCTGGAGGACTGTAGCACCAGATTTCTAAGCGTAGGTCAACCAAATCTCGTAAACTATAGGGCGGAAGTTTCGTGGGCGCTGAGCTTGCTATCGATGGCGTCCCACAAGTTTTCCAACGGAGTCACATCACTCGTATGTTGTAGCCAATACATCAACAAGAGTTTACTGTCACACTGCTGAAACCACTGTAGCATAATACCTGCTTCATGAAACGTTCATTTACCCTGCTGGAAAGTGCCATCGCCGTCGGGGAAGACTTCGGACATTAAGGAATGCAGTTGGTGCCCAGTAATGTTGACGTAGTCCACAACTGTAATGGTACCTTCGATTACCACAGGCCCTGTGTAAACTCGGGAGAATGTCCCCGATACCACAGGACTGCTAGCACCGGTCAACGGCCGTGCTATGAGGTGTGTTCCGAGCAGCCGTTAGCGTGATCGACGCTGTATCCACACACGACCATCGATATGGTGCGACAAGAAACGTGACTCATCCGAGAGGGCGACTCGTTTCTAATGATCCGCGGTTCAACCTTGCCGATCGCGAATGCTTTCGCAATTGACGATGTCGCAGGGTCATCACTGGAACGCTTAGGTTTCGTCAGCTGCAGATATTCATATTCGAATATGGTTTAAATGGTTCTGAGCACTATGGGACTTAACGTCTAGTCCCCTAGAACTTAGAACTACATAAACATAACTAAGGACATCACACGGATCCATGCACGAGGCAGGATTCGAACCTGCGACAGTAGCGGTCGCGCGGTTCCAGACTGTAGCGCCCAGAACCGTTCGGCCACCACGGACGGCCATATTCGAAACAAGCGTTGAATGGTATGCTCCGAAACACATGTGCGTGAACCAGAATTGTTCTCCGTCGCCTTGTCTCCCACAGGTCAGAGTCTATCGTACTTTACAAAGCAGGCAAGCCTATAAGCGCCACGTTCAGTGGTGAGACGTGCAGTCGCAGTCGCAAAACCTTTTCGCTCGCTCGAGGTTTTACCTTCCTTCAGTCACTTTCCATAGAGGCACACGATAATAACTCGGAAACTCATGACGAGCTTCGCCATGTGCGAGTAGTTTGTTTCAAGGCTACAAGCTATAAGTATCTACCCCTTGTCACAGCCGCTCATGGCAGCGAATTTCCCCACTTTCCGCCTGTAATGTCGCTAGAATGATAGCCTATCTGTCTGTACTTTGCTTATATACTTCCCTTGCCGTACCAAGTGTCCATAATGCCACCAAACGGCATTCTGTCCTGCGGTGGGCTGTTGGCATAATACTTCGGATCATTAGCTTATATTCAGACAAGGAAGAGGAAGCGCTCTTTAGAACTGCATAATTTTAATGAGGAAAGCTTTTAGTTTCTCTGGTATCTAACAGATATACAGAACGGAATAACCTCCTGCAGTGATTCGAGTATCCTCCGCTTCTAGATTTTGACTGTGTGTGTTGTCTCCTTATCTAGAGTAATATTGTATTTCATTCTTGTGCGTGCAGAACAGCAGTTTTGAAACATGATGTTGAATATTATGTAAAGTGCTAGCAGATTCGTGGTGGAGAGAATAAACTTCCTATCATGTCCAGTTGTGTATTGTGCCGTGCATCAAAAACTCCCAAAAGTTAGGTATTTCTCGACTTCGTGCAGATTTGGTGGGATCACTGAGTGTGTAGAATCGCAGTGCCAGAGAGGCTGGTGTTGCGAACGTGTTCCGCCGGACGGCGTTGACGGGCAGCGACTGGAGTCTTGAGTTAGCTACGCCACGCGCAAGGCGGGGCCTTGTGCTGGGAGCAGCCCGTGTGTGTGCCGGAACACCACCTGGACGGACCTGGGGTGGCAGCGCGGAATAGTAGTTGTTGAAGCTGTAATTTGGAAAGGAGCTCAGTTTTGTGCGCAAGAGTGCTTCGGTTGCACATTAACTGGTGTTGCCGAAGAGAGCGGCGGTTTAAGCATCGGTTGGAGGTCTGGCCAACCGTGACTATACTGTCAATGCGCCGTGGTTGCTTTAACACACGAGTAGAGGGTAACTCCATGTGAGGATGAGGTTGAGTGCTTGCCCATCCGTGTGTTTTAGTTGTTCATATTTAATTTTGATTGGGATTGCCCTTGTGGGGCGCTATTAGTTCCACTGTTTCGTCTCTGGCCATTTATTTGTTGACTGTTCATGTTATAAGGTTGTCATTGAGTTTGCCCTGGTTGGGCACATTGTTTGTATGCAAATGCGGAACCAGTGGTAATCGATTTATGTTTCAGGTCCTATCAGAAGTTGTGTAATATATCGCCAGGATGTGTGAGCAAGACTGAAGTGTGAAATGAAATAAGACTGCAAGTTTGCGGCTATGTAAACGCACTGAGGTAGCAGCGGATGAATACTCATGCTGCAGATTTGATCTTGATTTAAATAAATACGTTTTGTAATTGAACAGTTCACGTCTTTTAATTTGACACCCATCTGAAGGCGTTTTGTACCTAATTTATTTTGAAATCGTTCGATAAACATGTACAAGATTTGTTGCACTTTCTAAGTGTTCTGCCAATAAAACACAGTTTTTATTTTGACTTCCCCGCAACATTTTTCGTGTGTCCTTTACAGTTTAAGTTGTTTGTAATTGTAATTCCTCGGTAGTTAGTTGAATGTACTTAACCGAAGTTTAACGGATTCCTTTTAGCACTCATGTGGGTGGTCTCATACTTTTCCTTATTTAGGAACAACTGACAATTTTTGCACCACCAGACAAATTTTCTAAATCGTTTTGCAATTTGTTTTGACCTATGACGAGTTTACTAGACGATAAACATCATCAAATGGTTCAAATGGCTCTGAGCACTGAGGGACTTAACAGCTAAGGTCATCAGTCCCCTAGAACTTAGAACTACTTAAACCTAATAACCTAAGGACATCACAGACATCCATGCCCGAGGCAGGATTCGAACCTGCGACCATAGCGGTCGCTCGGTTCCAGACTGTAGTGCCTAGAACTGCTCGGCCACCCCGGTCGGCAACAACAGCGCCATCTGCAAACAACCTAAGACGACTGCTCAGATTGTCCCCTAAATCGTTTATATAAATAAGGAACGGCAAAGGGCCTGTAACACCACATTGAGGAATGCCAGAAATCGCTTCTGTTTTACTAAATGACTTTCCGTCGGTTACTACTAACTGTGACCTCTCTGACAGGAAATCACGAATCCGGTCACTTAACTGAGACGATATTCCATAAGCACGCAATTTCACTACAAGCCGCTTATGTGCTACAGTGTCAAAAGCCTTCCGGAAATCCAGAAATATGGAATCAATCTGAAATCCCTTGTCAACAGCACTCAACACATTGTGTAAGTAGAGAGCTAGTTGTGTTTCACAATAACGATGTTTTCTAAATCCGTGTTGACTCCTCGCATTAAATCATAATGGAAATTCATGGTAAGTTCCTATGGGACCAAATTGCTGAGGTCATCGGTCCATAGGCTTACACACTACTTAATCTAACTTAAACTAACTTATGCTAAGGACAACACACACACTCCAGTTCTCGAGGAAGGAGTCAAGCCTCCGACGGGGTAGCAGCAGGACCCGTGGC
Organism: Schistocerca gregaria; assembly: GCF_023897955.1. NCBI lineage: Eukaryota > Metazoa > Arthropoda > Insecta > Orthoptera > Acrididae > Schistocerca > Schistocerca gregaria. Next base: position 51,174,348 of record NC_064926.1, read on the forward strand.
AAGGTGCCCTAGACTGCGTGGCAACCCCGTGCGGCTTAATTCATAATGTCCAAATACAATATGTGTCCCACAATACTGCTGCATATCGACATTAGTGATGTCGATCTGTAATTTAGTGGATTACGCCTACTAACTATCCTGAATATTTGTATATCCTGTGCAACTTCCCAGTCATTGGGTATGGATTTTTCACCGAGCAAGCGGTCGTATACAATTGTTATGGAGCTACTACATCAGCATACTCTGAAAGGAACCTAATTGGTATACAGTATGAATTGGAAGGTGTGGTATGTGTACTGTAAGACCTTCGATACACACACCATCTGATTATTTGACTTGTCACTCTAACGAAGTAGGCGAGTGTCAGCAATATCTCTCGTGGTCTTATCGTGGCGTGTTTATCTTCTGCCGTTAGGTCAGATGATAGAAATGCCACTTGCACGCTTAGAGTAGCTGATTGACGGTGACCAACTTCAAACAGAACTTGATTAATTTTTACACACATTTATTAAAATAATAACAATCATAGACATTACGTAACTTGATTCCGGATGCTGTTTACAATTGACAATCTGAAGTTCCTTTGATCTTGGTACGTTAATCTTATTCTCACATATCTCTGGTACTTGACAAAAGTGTCTAGTCATTTATCTTCATGGCTATGTACAGAAATATGGTAATATTATTAGGCGCAGACTAAAACTTGACTATAGACTGGTACAGACTAATGCAGACTGGTACAGACTAGTGCAGACAAATGCAGACTGACTAACGGGAGGCCTGTACACTCGTTATAATACCTCGTGCGTTCCGGTATCACTGCGCGACGGTGATCCACGAGGAGAAAAGGTTCTACGTTGGCAGCAATCTCATTGGCTGCGTTACATATTAATACGCGGATTGGCGGAAGCAGAATTTGGTCCGTCTCTAAGACAGCCCCATCTCGTAGTGTGGAGACGGACGAGCGCGCTGTTGTGCTTAGCGGGGCGCGCTCAGTTGGGAAAATTGTGTACACACTGACTTCGAGGAACTACGTACACATCAGAAGGCCTGTTCTCATTAAGTGTGTTATGCTGCTTCACTGCTCCGAGGATATCAACTTTTAAGTCACTCATGTTGACAGCTGTTCTTGATTTATATTCTGGAATATTTACTTCGTCTTCTTTGGTGAAGGAATTTCGGAAGGCAGTGTTTGCAAAAAAAATGTTCAAATGTGTGTGAAATCTTATAGGACTCCTAAGGTCATCAGTCCCTAAGCTTACACACAACTTAACCTAAATTATCCTGAGGACAAACACACACACACATGCCCGAGGGGCGACTCGAACCTCCGCCAGGACCAGCCGTACAGTCCATCACGGCAGCGCCGTAGTGCGCTCTGTAAACCCGTGCGGCAAGGAGAAATGATTCTTGGAAGATTGTGAAAAAATTTAAAAATGTAGCTCGTGAAAGGACTTGCTCAACGTGTAAAAGAGACGACAGCACCGTCGGTGTTATTAAAACCAAGGCTGTGTTTGCTAACTCTGCTTTGGGAGCACTGTCGTCCATAGTATTTCAGTTGCTATCGCGCAGAAAAGGCATTGATTGTGTCTTGCGGCTAGCGTACTTTACATACGAGCAGACAGCTGCCTGGTGCAACGTGTATTTGAGAGACTTCTTTTAACGACACAAGTTCCACGACGCTACAAGCATTTGTTTATTTTTGATAGTCAGTCGGTAGATAAATTATGAATAGCCCCTGCAGAATAATAATAAACCCATAACTTCAAGTTTGGAACACTTGCTAAGCCTCACCCAATTACAGTGGTACATTTAGTCTCTTCTCAGTTTACCCCTGGATTTCAGATAAACGTGTGCCAGGAATGGACCACGACAGAATCCTCGAGGCTATTCCCAGCCGATCCGTTCATCAAATTCCTTCAGTTGTGAACTGCTCTCCGAACGCATTCCTGGGAGCGTGTTCTTGCGGTTAACTCCACAAGTATGGTGCTAATATGTCTCGCGGGCGGGCATTCTCGGCTGGCGTCGGGCGCGCGATATATAAGCCCGTGTGGTGTAATGGGCAGCGCATTGTGCCTGCGCCGCCGGTATGCGGCTCGCACAATCGGCGCCGGAATTGGGGCGTGGCGTGCCGATCGCAGCCGGCGACGGCGAACAAGTGGCTGCGGCGCCGGCAGCATAGCGCGCATAGCGGGCGGCGGGCGCCCGAACCTGAATCAGGGAGGCTGGCCGCCTGCTGGTTAAGCGCGGCAAGTGTGGGATGACGTGCCGGAGCTGCGTGTGCTCCTTACAGAGTTCGCAAATAGACACACCAAGTGACCTCGAAGTACGGAGCTTTCTCTGTAACGTCACGCCACGCATCCGAGGGCAATAACGGGACTGCACAGTCATAACGTGTAGCAATGACCTTAATTACCTCAGTTCTGCAAGGGAGACAGTCGACAAGTTACTTCACGTAAGAGCATAGTCCTGAACTCAGATAGAGTCGGAAGTTCCGTGCGGCTTTTCGCGGATGATGCTGTAGTGTACAGAGAAGTTGCAGCATTACAAAATTGCAGCCAAATGCAGGAAGATCTGCAGCGGATAGGCACTTGGTGCAGGGAGTGGCAACTGACTCTTAACATAGACAAATGTAATGTATTGCGAATACATAGAAAGAAGGATCCTTTATTGTATGATTACATGATAGTGGAACAAAATTGGTAACAGTTACTTTTGTAAAATACCTGAGAGTAGGGGTACGGGACGATTTGAAGTGGAATGATCATATAAAATTAATTGTTGGTAAGGCAGGTGCCAGGTTGAGATTCATTGGGAGAGTCCATCAACAAAGGAGGTCGCTTACAAAACACTCGTTCGGCCTATACTTGAATAATGCTCATCAGTGTGGGATCCGTACCAGATCGGTTTGACGGAGGAGATAGAGAAGATCCAAAGAAGGGCGGCGCGTTTCGTCACAGGGTTATTTGGTAACCGTAATAGCGTGACGGAGATGTTTAGCAAACCCAAATGGCAGACTCTGCAAGAGAGGAGCTCTAAATCGCGGAGCAGCTTGTTGTCGAGGTTTCGAGAGGGTGCGTTTCTGAATGAGGCATCGAATATATTGCTTCCCCCTACATATACGTCCCAAGGAGTTCACGAATGTAAAATTAGAGAGATTCGAGCGCGCACGGAGGCTTTCGGCAGTCATTCTTCCCTCGAACCACACTCTTGTGGAACAGGAAAGGGAGGTAATGGCAGTGACACGTAAAGTGCCCTCCGCCACACACCGTTGGGTGGCTTGCGGAGTATAAATGTAGATGTAGATGTAGATCTGATGTTTAATTACCGTGGAGGAATAAAATTAATAGGCCGTTTAGTGCTAGATTTCGCCCACTGTTCCAAACAGATCCGGAAATCTTCTGTGTGATCACCACCGGATTGTCAAGCGGACCATTTCAGGTGCCTGAGCGTTCGCAAAGCCACGAAAGTTGAGTGAAATCAGCAGTGGTCATATTCACGGAACACTCGCGCTGGAGATTTGGAAGAAGTGACAGCAGGTAGATAGGAATCTGAATCACTGGCTCCGAGTGATGGTACAAATGTACTGTCAAAAAACATTGGAGCGGCAAATAAACTGGTACAGGCATGCGAATTCAAACACACAGATACCTAAACAGGCAGAATATGGCCCTGCGATCGGCAGCGGCTATGTAAGACAACAGTTGTCGGGCGCAAGTTCCAAATGGTTCAAATGGCTCTGAGCACTATGGGACTTAACTGCTGAGGTCATCAGTCCCCTGGAACGTAGATCTACTTAAACCTAACTAACCTAAGGACATCACACACATCCATGCCCGAGGCAGGATTCGAACGTGTGACCGTAGCGGTCGCACGGTTCCAGACTGTAGCGCCTAGAACCGCGCGGCCACTCTGGCCGTCCCGGGGTAGTTGTTAGATCGGTTACTGCTGTTACAATGGCAGCTTGTCAAGATTTTAGTGAATGTGCTTCTATAGTCGGTGCACGAGCGATGTGACACAGCATCTCCGAGGTTGCGATGAAATGTGGATCTTCCTATACAACCAGAAAGCCAGTAAAACTTCAAATCCCAAACATCACTGCGGCTGTAAAAATATCCTGTAAGAACGGGACGAACGACGAAAGAAGAGAATCGTTCAAAGTGACAGAAGTGCAACCCTTCCGCAAATTGCTGCAGAATTCAATGCTGGGCCATCAACAAGTGTCAGCGTGAGAAGCATTCAACGAAACAACATCGATATGGGCTTTTCGGAGCCGAAGGCCCACTCGTGTACCCTTCATGACTGCACAGCACACAGCTTTACGCCTCGCCTGGGCACGTCAACACCGACAATGGACTGTGGATGACTGGAAGTACGTTGCGTGGTCGACGAGCCTCGTTTCAAATTCCATCAGGCGGATGGACAAGAGAGGCTGTGGAGACAACATGATGAATCCAGGGACCCTGCATGTCAGCAGAGGACTGTTGAAACTGGTGGATGCTCTGTAATGGTGTGGGGCGCGCGCATTTGGAGTGATATGGGGCTCCTGATACGTCTAGATACGACTGTGACGGGTGACACATATGTAAGCATTCTGTCTGATCACTTGCATCCATTAATGTTCATAGTGTATTCCGACGGACGTGGACAATTTCAGCAGGACAATACGACGCACAATACCACGCCCCACACGCCCATAATTGCTACAGATTAGCTCCAGGAACATTCTTCTGTGCTGAAACAGTTCCGCTAGCCACCAAACTCCACAGACATGAACGTTATTGAGCATATCTGGTATACCTTTCAGTACGATGTTCAGAAAAGATCTGCACCTCCTCGTACTATTACAGACTATGTGCAGCCCTGCAGGATTCTTGGTGTCAGTTCCCTCCAGCGCTATTTCAGAAATTAGTCGTGTCTATGCCCCGTTGTATTGCACCACTTCTGCGTGATCACGGATACCCTACATGGCATTAGGCATGTGTACGAGTTTCTTTGACTCTTCAGTATATAAGGGGCGACTAAAATATTTCCATTCGAAGGCCACAGGTTCCAGGATCGGTATGCCAGTCGGGAAAAATCGCTGTGAGCATTGACACAATCATGTTTCCGCCGCACCACTTTGAAGATAACTGCTTGGTGAAACCCTGTCAACTGCTGCGTGAACAAGTTTGTAACTGCTCCCTGTACATCCTCGCTCGACAGAAATCGTCAACCTTTCAAGACTTTCTTAATGGACCGAAAGCGTGATAACAGCATGGGGGGAATCAGGACTACAGAATGGATGGTCGAGTGTCTCCCACTGGATTTGGAGTAATTTCTGCATTACGACATTTATGATATGGGGATGTGTCTTACCATGAAGCAGCAGGACCCCTTGGCGCACCATTCCATAACGGCGACGGTTTTCCACTCAAATGCTGCCCGTACACATTACTCATTCTCTGCTGGGTGTCTGCCAGTGTTTGTCCTGCGGCGGCTAAGAAAATAACAGCACACTGGTCCAGCTTCGACTCATTTGCTGATAAATTCACCGTAGTTCACGTTTCTGTATTTACCGCACGCACAATGGAAAGACACAGATACCGCACTAATCCTTTTCTTACATGTCGGCTTCTATATACCCCCATCGGACTCACACTACGTCTACTCTGCAGCAACGCCATCAGACAGAATGTTTTTGATCGCCCCTTATACATATGTCCTCAACGACGACCACGTTAAATGCTTCAATGAGCCTTCGTCCCATTCCAGGCGCATTGTTTTAGAGACGGATCTGTAATGGGTGGGACAGAACAATATGAGTTCCTCGCACATATTCACTTACCCAAGCACGCTAGGACGCTGCAGGTATAAGTACTATTACATCGCACAGGCTGCTACAATTAAGCTCATGATAGCATAAGCATGGAGCGCACAGAATGGTTGCAGACCCAGTGCCATTGTAACTAATGTGGATAAAACTCTATAAATCGGAAACCAATTGAAATTCGGTACACATAACCGTTCCACACATATTTTCAGATATTATCAGAAGGACTTCATCATTACTCAATGGATGTAAAACAAGGGTCATGTCGCATGGACAGTCCAGCAGGGTTAATTTGATACCATAGAAAAATCAAAAATATCGTGTTACATATACAGTAGAAAATAGGGTCGCGACATGACAAACATAGATCGCTGAATGAGCAGTCTTTGCTCTTAATCAGTTCAAAACGATTTTGATTTGACTATGGCAACGCATGATACACTAACAGACAGAGGACAGAGTATAGTTAATGGATTCAACACGACTATAATTTTGATAATACAATTTACGTGAGCCTCGCAAGCAGCTACGCGAATGAATTAGTAACTATACTACTCATGAAAAGTAAGTGCAAATATCTACGGATGCAAGTCGCTGCATTTCGGACTGAACAAAGCCCTTCGCAATAAAGTATACTCTGTGCACAAAATTAACTCAAGAATATTGCAAATCTAATTGAAGAACTATTTCTATAATATTTAACAGCTGGAAAAAGGTACACTGTGTGATCAAAATTATCCGGACACCTGACTGAAAATTACGTACAAGTTCGTGGTCCCCTCCATCGGTAATTCTGGAATGTAATATTGCGTTGGCCCACCCTTAAACCTTGATGACAGCTTCAACGCGCGCAGGCACACGTTCAGTCAGGTGTTGGAAGGATTCTTGGGGAATGGCACCCCATTCTTCACGGAGTGTTGCACTGAGGAGAGGTATCGAGGTCGGTCGGTGTGGCCTGGCACGAAATCGGTCTTCCAAAACATCCCAGAGTTGTTCTATAGGATTCAGCATCAATATTATGTGCAGGCCATTCCATTACAGGAATGTTATTGTCGTGCAGCCACACCACCACAGGCTGAGCATTATCAACAGGTGCTCGATCGTGTTGAAAGATGCAGTCACCATTACCGAATTGCTCTTCAACAGTGTAAAGCAAAAAGGTGCTTAAATCATCAATGTAGGCCTGTGCTGTGATAGTGCCATGCAAAACAACAAGGGATGCAAGCCACCTCCATGAAAAAAACGACCACAACCAGAACACCACCGCCTCCGAATTTTACTGTAGGCACTATACACACTGGCAGATGACGTTCACCAGCATTCGCCATACCCACACCTTGCTGTTGAATCGCCACATTGTGTACCGTGATTCGTTACTCCACACAACGTTTTTCCACTGTTCAATCGCCCAATGTTTACGCTCCTTACAGCAAGCGAGGCATCGTTTGTCATTTACTGGCGTGATGTGTGGCTTATGAGCAGCCGCTCGACAATGAAATCCAAGTTTCCTCGCATCCCGCCTGACTGTGTTTACAGTGGATCCTGATGAAGTTGGTAATTCCTGTGTGATGGTCTGGACAGATGTCTGCTTATTACACATTACGATCCTCTTCAACTGTCGACAGTCTCTGTCAGTCAACAGACGAGGTCGTCCTGTCCGCTTTTGTGCTGTACGTGTCCCCTCACGTTTCCATTTCACTGTCACATCGGAAACTGTGAAGTGTGAAAATCTCACGTACAGACGTATGACACAAGTGACACCCAATCATCTGACGACGTTCGAAGTCCATGGGTTCGGCGGAGTGCCCCATTCTGCTCTCTCACGATGTGTAATGACTACTGAGGTCGCTGATATGGAATACCTGGCACTAGCTGGCATCACAGTGCACCTAATATGAAAAATGTATTTCTGGGAGGTTTCCGGACACTTTTGATCACATTGTGCATTAATCAAAACTACATGTTGAAATAATTCAAAACCTGACTCCAAGAGCTAAAAGTAGGATCTACAAAGCCATATCTTAAACCCACGTGCCCAGATCACGAAAGATTTTCCACTGGCGCATTTCCACCTCGCTTGCTACAGGACCGTTGAGGGGAACTTTGACCCGCTACTACAATGCCAACTCCCGCCTACAGGAGTTTTATTGGAGAAGGTACATCTCTGACCTGACCTGAGTTTCCAGCTGTACTCTCACTCGACTACAAGATAACTGCTAAGCTGGAAAGAATCCAGATATCCACGTGTTTGGTTATCTGTGGAAATTTCGAAACAAACTTATCCACATAATCAGTCTTCCAGAAATGTGCACGGGAAGCGTTGTAGAGCCAGAGGGTGCAAACAGATAATAGACAAATACGTTTTCTAACATATCCTTCCACTAGAAGCTCGGTAAGAAATGGCTGACGGTTTGACAAACAATACAGACAATTTTTGGTTTCCTTAAAGTGTTATTATACATTCAGGTGACAAAAGTCGCAGAGCATTGGTGGAGCCGTCATTTGTTCTTAGATGATCCATGCGAAAAGTTTCCAACGCGATTATTGCCGCACGGCAGGAATTAACAGACCTTCAACGCGGGATTGTAGTTGGAACTAGACGTATGGGACATTCCATTTCGGAAATCGTTAGGGAATTCAGTGCATCGTAATCCACAGTGTGAGGAATCTGCCGAGAATATCACGTTTCAGGCGTTACCTCTCACTACGGAAAACGTAGTGGCCAGCAGCCTTCACTTAACGACAGAGAGCAGCTGCGTTTGCATAGAGTTGTCAGTGCTAACAGACAAACAACACTGTGTGAAACAACCGCAAAAATCAACGTGAGACGCATACGTTAGGCCCGTGTGTCTAAATATGTCGTTAATGAGCTATGGCAGCAGACGGTTGACGAGAGTGCCTTTATTAATGGCATCGCCTGCAGCGCCTTTGCTGCGCTCGTGACCATATTGCTTACAGCCTAGACGACTGGAAAACCGAGCCTCGATTTCAGTTGGAAGGGCTGATGGTAGGGTTCGAGCGTGGTGCAGACGCCACGAATCCGTGTACTCAAGTTATCAACAAGGCACTGTGAAATCTGGTAGTGGCTCCATAATGGCGTTGAATGTGTTTGATGGAATGAAACGGGTTGTCTAGACATTAGGCTTCTTGGAGACCATTTACTGCCATTCATGGGTGCCATGTTCCCAATCAAATACGGAACTTTTATGGATGACAATGCTCCATGTCAGCAAGTTGCAATTGTTCGCGACTGATGTGAGGAACTCTCTGGGGAATTTTATTGAATGGTTTGGCCACCCAGTTCGGCCGATATGAATCCCATCGAAAATTTATGAGGCATAATTGCAAGGTCAGTTCGTACACAAAATCCTGCACTGGCAATACTTCCTCAGTTATGGACGGCTATAGAGGTAGAATGGCCCAATATTTCTACAGGTGACGTCCAACGATCTGCTGAGTCCATGTCACTCCGAGATGCTGCCCTGCGCCTGGCAAAATAGGATCCGACACGATATTTACAGGTATCTCATGACTTTTGTCACCTCACTGTACTTTTGTTTCAGAGTGTAACTGAACCAGTATGTCAAACAGGTAGTGGGAGTGAGTAACCCACAAATATTATGTACTTTCTTGGAACAAACCTTGTTAAAGTGATATTTTACTTTCGGTGCAAAGGTCGACCTTTCGCCAATGGATCATACACAGCATTTCCACGATTTTGGGGCCATGTATGTAGAGAGTTCAAACAATGAGGAGAAGGTAATGGCTCTGGTGTACATACAAGTTGGCCATTTAATATTTTATGGTGGTAAAATATTGAACTCTGACTGGGAGGTGTGTGTGTGTGTGTGTGTGTGTGTGTGTGTGTATCTGCACGTAAGCAACATGGGAGCGAGACATCATGGCTGTGATAGTGATTACGGTACAGCATCAAGCTGATAAACCATGGACCAGAAGTTTTTTTTACGTATATTACTCACGAAATTATAACTGAGAGCTTGAAGTATTCCTTGCCTTCATACATTAAGATTGAGCCGTGGCTGGCTCGAATCATACTTGTATTGGGTTAAACCTTGGTTGCAGCCCTGTGGTTTTATTTCTCCTGTGATTATCACGATAATGTTGCTGTCCTCTCTGTGAGTGGCAGCAGCAGCGTATATCGATACTACTAGTGCTGCTGTACTATCTTTGGTGTTGCGGATATTGTTTCCCGCTGGGCAGTGTGTGACCAGTCAGTCGGTTGGTGTGGAGAAGCATGGAGGTGTCCGTCGTGCATGTTCTAGCCGGGGCCGCTGGCGGTGTGCATGCGGGGTTGGCATGTGAGCTGCTGTTTGCGAGTGCTACGAAGTTCGGCGCCCACCTCTCTTGGACACGACAGTTGAGTCATCACTTAACTGTTTACATTTCTTCTTTTGATCCTGGTTGTCGCCTTTGGGACATACCTCCGAGCAACAACGAGTGAGCATTCAAGTCGGCTAAGATTCCAACCATCTTCCTGTGGAGTTTAACTTAATTTATTCCCTGTTACTGAAGTTGACCAGCGGTATCTTCCGACTTCTGGCCGTTGACGTTTCGGTTATCTGCCCTGGTCGTTGGCGTAATATTCGGCAGTGTATTTTCCTCGTCGTGTTGTTGCTGTCCAGCGTCGCGTGTAGTTCGACAGCTGAGTTGATTGTTGGTCGTTAATGGCGCCAATATTCTGTGTCGTTGTGCTGAAATCTTATGGTCGTTTTGCTGGTTGCGCGGAGCGGAACTGATTTTGTTGATAGATCGGTCGGCTGTCGTCGGTTGGATTGCCTTCAGATTAAGAAGTCGTTGGCCAGACTGTGTGTCTCACCTAAACGGGCATTAGCGTTATAATCCCAGGCCGATCCTTGGAAACTCCTGAGCACCGTTCCTTGTGTATTACATAGTAATTTCCTTGTCTGGGTTTTAGATATTTGGTTGATGTGCGGTCTTCAGCCGAGTATCAGTATCTCTTAATCTTCTTGTCTAGTCCTTAAACCGAGCGAGGTGGCGCAGTGGTCAGCACACTGCACTCGCATTCGGGAGGACGACGGTTCAATCCCGCGTCCGGCCATCCTGATTTACGTTTTCCGTGGTTTCCCTAAATCGCTCCAGGCAAATGCCGCGATGGTTCCTTTGAAAGGGCACGGCCGACTTCCTTCCCAGTCCTTCCCTAAGCCAATGAGACCGATGACCTAGCTGTTTGGTCTCTCCCCCAAACAACCCAACCCTAGTCCTTAAGGTATGAGATTGTTATTGTTTTATGTGGAGAGTTCAGCCGAATTTTACATGAGATGTTTTAAGATAAGGCCTTCTGCCTTTTAAATTGAAACTTTTTTTCTAGTCGCTACGCCGTTAAACATATTTTGTTGATATGTGGCCTTCAGCCGAGTATTAATATATTTTAATGTCCTTGTCTTGCCCTTAAGGCGTGAGATTGTTATTCTTTATAGGGGCCTTCAGCCGAATTTTATATGAAATATTTTAAGACATGGCCTTCTGCCGTTTGAAATTGAAACTCTTCCTTCTAGGGCTTAAGCTGTTAAATTATTTGCTGATGTGCGGTCTTCAGCCGAGTATTAATATCTCTTAAATTAATGTTCTTGTTTTGCCCTTAAGGCATAAGATTGTTATGCTTTTGTAAGGGGCCTGCATCCGAATTTTGTATGAAATGTTTTAAGATAAGGCATTCTGCCTTTTGATTGAAACTCTTCTTATTGCTTAATATGCGGCCTCCAGCCAAGTTCCTTTGAAATTAAATTTCCTCCAGCCTCTTTAGATTGAAGATTTAGAAAATATTTTGGGTGAAGCCTCCAGAAGAACCTTGTATTTCAGTTTCTTGCTTAGGCCTTGTGGCTTGGATTTTGAGTGTGGCCTACAGCCGCTCTAAAGTTAATCAGAGGAGGTCGATTAAAGTTTTGAGTGTTTTGCGCGCTTGTTGTAATACTGTCTGTTGATAAATAAAGTTTGTATGTTGAGTGCAACTGACAGCAACTTATTATGGCCCGACGCCACAACCTAATCCGCTATGTCCTGATTAGAGATGGGTAGTTCGCGATCGAACGTGTGCAAAGGAACGGTTCACCAAGATGGAACGAAAGGACTGAGGAACGAATTTCAAGGAACGATCGATTCGTAGTTCACTTCGCCGCGCTAGTCTACTTGTAGTTCCCGGGAACGAGGAACGATCGGTTCATAGTTCACTAGTGCACTTCGGTCGCGGCGGTCACTTCAGCAGTTCTCGTTCCATCATCGGTAGCGTGCTCGTCTCAGTCTCGGTCTCGGCCTCCCTCGGCCGCACTCGTCGTTCTTCGCATGACCACCTGTCGCAGTTCCACTACCGACTGCTCCTAGTTAGTTCAGTATCCAGTTGTTCGTTTCGTTCACTGCACTAGCACGTTTTACATGTGTCCCAAAGTGTTCTTCCACTTGGGTCTGGCTATTCAGCGTCCACGATAGGTAATCAAAAAGTATTTTACAGTTACGTAAATTACATAAAAATCACGTTGTATGTAATAGGTACGTCTTTTCAGGTAACAAAAGGGCATAGCAGCTCACTTCATAATATCGATGAACAGCAGAAGACATACTTCTAACAACGCAAATTTTTTTTATATAAATATATTTTTTGGTTTCTTCGACTCGATTTAGCAACTAACTTTCAATAATTTTATTAATATTTATTGTAAGAAAATTCATGCAAAAAGATTTTAGTGTATCTTTTATATACAAAACATTACATTTAGGAAGGCTCTAACTATTTTTAAGTTTGGTTGTTTCTAATTTGCATTACCTGCTAGTTCGGTTTCTTTGAAAACAAAAAAAGTGGGGTGTGGGTCATTTTGGCTCAGTAGGAAAAGCTGTGCATCTCCATTTGAAAAGACATAGATTTCCATAAAATCGTATTTGCTTATTATCTCAAAACATTTGTTCAGAAGGAGCTTTCAAACCAAAAACTTTATTACTGCGAACTTTATTATTATTATTATTGCAGCATTAACTTTAATAATGCAACATAGAAACCTAATTTTTACTAAGCGTGTGACGCAAGTATGACGAGAAAATCACATTTTATTTTATGCTTCCATAAAGTCTACTTCGCCTGCGAACTCAGAGACAACGTGAAGTATATATAGGGTGTAAACGATTATTGTTTACAACGTAGCACAGCAACGTAGCGGAAGTCGAAACGAAGAATTTTATAGAAGACACTTGTGGTCTATTCAGGTGGGAAACAGCCACCAACAGGTTTACAAAACTACATGTGCTATAGCCCAAGCGTGTCGCGCGAGATTTTCATGTTCTCTTCTCCAGCTCTCTACACATCGTCATCGATTGTTTCGTCATTGTTGCTTGCATTATCTTGTTATTTCTTCACTGCCTAATTATTACATGTTTGTCTGTCTGTTATATCTGCTCGTAACGGGCAACACATCGTCCGTAATTGGCGGGGCCGCCTTTCCGTGCGCCACTCTATATTAATTCCCTGCGATCAGCCACACAAGGCTATAGTTGGCTAAATGAGAGGTTCTGCAGTATCACAGAAATTACTTCTAAAAGTGTGTAACAATTCTGTAATGAATAAAAACTCTATACTCCAGGGGGCAGGCAAGTGGCCCCTCTTGGTGCCCTCCATCCCTCAGGCACCTACACTACTAGTTTTCAGTTTTTCACGAGAACCATATACCAAGCACAAATGAACGGTGAACGAGCAAAAATGAACGGTTCCCAAAAAAGAACTATCAGCAGTGAACTAGTTCCCAAGTATGAACGAGTTTGCCCATCTCTAGTCCTGATAGCAGAGGCATATCAAAGACCCTGTGAAGAAATCTCTTCTCCTAAAAGTAAGATGTACCATACGGCAGTCAGAGAAACAAGAAGACATTTCGCACCTTGCCTGTGGGCCCGCAGAGCCTCCGCGACCGAGAGCGCGGTCTTAGCGATAACGGACGACCCTGCGCAGCTGGACAGCGAGATAAAGACGCCTGCTGCCCGGGCCCGTTAGCGCAGATCCCCGCGCTGCCGCAAGAAGCCGTGGATTACAGCCGCTCACAGAGGAATGACAGGATTAGCCGGAACAGAGTTGCCCCTTCTGCTCGCTGCCACCCGCATCACACGAGTAGCGGGTGGGGGAGGCCAAGGCGTTGGTGGTGGGGGAACGGGAGCGGGGCAGCGAACACTTCGCCCGCAACTCAAGGAGCGGCTGCTTACTCTGGCGAGATGAAAAGCGAGGAAAGTTCGGCCCAGAGGCACGAGTGGCGAGGTCTTCACACCTCCAGTTAGCTGGTCGCTCTGGGAAAGATGTATGAGAGGCCCTTACATACCAGGTGATCAAAAAGTCAGTATAACTTGAAAACCTAATAAACCATGGAATAATGTAGATAGAGAGGTAAAAATTGACGCACATTCTTGGAATGACATGAGGTTTTATTAAAACCACCCCATATTGTTAGACGCGTGAAACCTCTCATGCGCGCATCGTTTGGTGATGATCGTGTGTTCAGCTGCCACTTTCGTCATGCTTGGCCTCCCAGTTCCCCAGACGTCTGTGCGATAATTGGGTTTGCGGTTATCTGACGTCGCAAGTGTATCGTGATCGACCGACATCTCTAGGGATGCTGAAAGACAACATTATTACTCGACTAGAGCTATTGACGAGGAATGATGGTGGACATATTGAGCATTTCCTGTAAAGAACATCATCTTTGTCTTACTTTGTTATGCTAATTATTGCTATTCTGATCAGATAAAGTGTCATCTGTCTGTCATTTGTTGAACTTTTGTATTTTTTTGGTTCTAATAAAACCCCCATGTCATTCCAAGCATGTGTGTCAATTTGTACCTCTCTATCTACATTATTTCGTGATTTATTCAGTTTTCAAATGTATACTGACTTTTTGATCACCCGGTATATGAAGACAAACCAGATGAAGCATGCTTTCACTTCTCTAATTTACAAGCGAGATGCTAAACTGCACAGATGCAGTGCATTACAACCAGTTTGTGTAAGTGAGCTAAGTGACCACGATGTTTACCCGTGTGTGTGTGTGTGTGTGTGTATGCGAGAAAGAGAGAGAGAGAAAGAGAGAGAGAATGTGTGTGGTGTATGTGGTTTTGGGAATGTGAGGCTCATGTTGAGAAGCATGGTGTGATGAGATATGAAAACAAGGAGGAGAGGGAGAATAAAAAGTGGAAATGTTGGCAGCATTTAAAGGAAAGATTCCTTGATGAACACAGATTGTATATATCGCACATATACATGATGATTCAGGAGCTGGAGTAAGGGTGCGTGTAGTAACATTGACACGCCATTTATTGAAGCAACTTTTGCAAGAGGGAGAGAAAATTTGTAACTGCCCACGGGCAATTATAGCACCATATGAGTTGGTTGTTCAGTAATCATTCTTTTGTCCTATTGGAGCATACGCCGAAAATGGTGGTTTTATGGTTGTTGTTGTGGTCTTTAGTCCTGAGACTGGTTTGATGCAGCTCTCCATGCTACTCTGTCCTGTGCAAGCTTCTTCATCTCCCATTACCTATTGCAACCTACATCCTTCTGAATCTGCTTAGTGTATTCATCTCTTGGTCTCCATCTTCGACTTTTACCCTCCACGCTGCCCTCCAATCCTAAATTTGTGATCCCTTGATGCCTCAAAACATGTCCTACCAACAGATCCCTTCTTCTAGTCAAGTTGTGCCACAAACTTCTCTTCTGCCCAATCCTATTCAATACCTCCTCATCAGTTACGTGATCTATCCACCTTATCTTCAGCATTCTTCTGTAACATCACATCTCGAAAGCTTCTACTCTCTTCTTGTCCAAACTATTTATCGTCCATGTTTCACTTCCATACATGCCTACACTCCATACAAATACTTTCAGAAACGACTTCCTGATACATAAATCTATACTCTATGTTAACAAATGTCTCTTCTTCAGAAACGCTTTCCTTGCCATTGCCAGTCTACATTTTATATCCTCTCTACTTCGACCATCATCAGTTATTTTACTTCCTAAATAGCAAAACTCCTTTACTACTTTAAGTGTCTCATTTCCTAATCTAATTACCTCAGCATCACCTGATTTAGTTTGACTACATTCCATTATCCTCGTTTTGCTTTTGTTGATGTTCATCTTATATCCTCCTTTCAAGACACTGTCCATTCCGTTCAACTGCTCTTCCAGGTCCTTTGCTGTCTCTGACGGAATTACAATGTCATCGGCGAACCTCAAAGTTTTTACTTCTTCTCCATGAATTTTAATACCTGCTCCGAATTTTTCTTTTGTTTCCTTTACTGCTTGCTCAATAGACAGATTGAATAACATCCGGGAGATACTACAACCCTGTCTCACTCCCTTCCCAACCACTGCTACCCTTTCATGCCCCTCGACTCTTATCACTGCCATCTGGTTTCTGTACAAATTGTAAATAGCCTTTCGCTCCCTGTACTTTACCCCTGCAACCTTCAGAATTTGAAAGAGAGTATTCCAGTCAACATTGTCGAAAGCTTTCTCCAAGTCTACAAATGATAGAAACGTAAGTTTCCCTTTTCTTAATCTTTCTTCTAAGATAAGTCGTTAGGTCAGTATGGCCTCACGAGTTCCAACATTTCTACGGAATCCAAACTGATCCTCCCCGAGGTCCACATCTACCAGTTTTTCCATTCGTCTGTAAAGAATTCGCGTTAGTATTTTGCAGCTGTGACTTATTAAACTGATAGTTCGGTATTTTTCACATCTGTCAGCACCTGCTTTCTTTGGGATTGGAATTATTATATTCTTCTTGAAGTCTGAGGGTACTTCACCTATCTCATGCATCTTTGCGCAGTATCGTATCTCCCATTTCATCTTCATCTACATCCTGTTCCCTTTCAATAATAATGTCCTCAAGTACATCGCCCTTGTATAAACCCTCTATATACTCCTTCCACCTTTCTGCTTTCCCTTCTTTGCTTAGAACTGGGTTGCCATCTGAGCTCTTGATATTCATACAAGTGGTTCTCTTCTCTCCAAAGGTCTCTTTAATTTTCCTGTAGGCAGTATCTATCTTACCCCTAGTGAGATAAGCTTCTATATCCTTACATTTGTCCTCCAGCCATCCCTGCTTAGCCATTTTGCGCTTCCTGTCGATCTCATTTTTGAGACGTTTGTATTCCTTTTTGCCTGCTTCATTTACTGCATTTATATTTTTCTCCTTTCATCAATTATTTTCAATATTTCTTCTGTTACCCAAGGATTTCTAGCAGCCCTCGTCTTTTTACCTACTTTATCCTCTGCTTCCTTCACTACTTCACCCCTCAGAGCTACCCATTCTTGTTCTACTGTATTTCTTTCCCCCATTCTCGTCAGATGTTGCCTTATGCTCTCCCTGAAACTCTGTACAACCTCTGGTTTAGTCAGTTTATCCAGATCCCATCTCCTTAAATTGCCACCTTTTTGCATTTTCTTCAGTTTTAATCTACAGTTCATAACCAATAGATTGTGATCAGAGTCCACATCTTCCCCTGGAAATGTCCTACAATTTAAAACCTGATTCCTAAATCCCTCTGGTTTAGTCAGTTTATCCAGATCCCATCTCGTTAAATTGCCACCTTTTTGCATTTTATTCAGTTTTAATCTACAGTTCATAACCAATAGATTGTGATCAGAGTCCACATCTTCCCCTGGAAATGTCCTACAATTTAAAACCTGATTCCTAAATCTCTGTCTTACCATTATATAATCTATCTGATACCATTTAGTATCTCCAGGATTCTTCCATGTATACAACCTTCTTTTATGATTCTTGAACCAAGTGTTAGCTATGATTAAATTATGCTCTGTGCAAAATTCTGCCAGACGGCTTCCTCTTTCATTTCTTAGCCCCAATCCATATTCACCCACTATGTTTCCTTCTCTCCCTTTTCCTACTGACGAATTCCAGTCACCCATGACTATTAAATTTTCGTCTCCCTTCACTACCTGAATAATTTCTTTTATCTCATCATACATTTCATCAATTTCTTCATCATCTGCAGAGCTAATTGGCATATAAACTTGTACTACTGTAGTAGGCATGGGCTTTTTAGGGTACTGGAGAGAATATGATGGTTTTTCTCTCACAAAGAAATCGTTATTGGACTTGAGGTACTATGAAGTTTACTACAACAACTATCTTTTTATTGATTGGCGACTTTGTAGAGTGAGTTATTATGATCGTTTCATAAGCTTTGGTTACTGATAATAACTTAACACCAATGTGTATGAGTTTAATTTGTACACCACAGCACTGATGGTGATTACTATGTGATTGAAAATCGATTTTGCTGTCAATAAACCATCAATATTAAGGCCAACGCTAACCTTCTCTCTAATTTCACCTACCTTTTCTCAATGTATGGTTGGATTAAACTATATTTTGTTGTGTACTTATGATCTGTTTCCAAGATTTTCCTCTTTCAAGGAAATTTTCTTGTAAAAGGAGAAACTGGTAATCTTAGTAACTACATTCACCAAATATTACGAAGTAAATTGTTTTAATAAGAGAAATTAAGGGTATTGATTTCTAAATCTGTGTGTTCCTAACTGATGAAAAATAAATCTTCATTAATTTTTAGTCACTTACGTTGCTTTAGGAGATCAAAGCAAATCAAGTGTTGCGGCGTTGCTGTGTTACATTTCTCGTAACTACTTACTGCTTCTTTCGTCGTACTGTCAGTACGGCGTCCGGTCACCAACCCGCTTCTCTGCAACGTAGATACTGTTCTGACGATGTTAAACGCAGCGTCGAAGAAAAGCATCGTCAATACTTACGTTAGCACAGTCCGAATTAACTCTGTAGCTAAATGTCCTGTAAATATCTTATAACAATTTTCGGGTGTAGGGCGACTGTTTCATCGCTTAGAAAAATGTCAAATAGTTCTATACTTTCTTTAGATGCAAAATCAAATAGGTGCTATCAACCCTCATTTAAAACTAACAGCTAATATCACTGTCCTCATTTCACAGCTCATACCATCTAGTACACATGCTAGACAGCCAGAAATGTACCACAGTTCAACGCGAATAGTTACCCAATTTTCACAATTTATACTCAGCCACAACATGAGTTATACATTCTGTCCTTTTCAGTGGATTTCTTGAAAAGAAGTTGCTCGCTAACTATCCTGCAAACGATTACGAAATATGCCAAACGGAATTCTTCACAAAGGCCGAGAGTTGACATGCGTCCGTATATGCAGCTGCTTTCACGGCGATATAAGCCGAGCTCGAAATAACAGTACCTTCTTCATTTTACATATAACTTTTTCGGTCACATTCAACATGACCTGCGCGTCCGACAGCTAGACTATGACTGCCTCAATGCCGTTGCTCACAGCGCATGTACTACTTGACAGAGCGTGGGAAATACTTCACTCTGATTCGTTGATCAAATGAACAGCCAATCAGATCAATCTTTCAAGATCAAATTGTTTTACTCCAATCAACAAAATGGCTCTGAGAACTATGGGACTTAACATCTGAGATCATTAGTCCTCTAGAACTTAGAACTACCTCGACCTAATTAACCTAAGGACATTACACACATCCATGCCCGAGGCAGGATTCGAACCTATGACCGTAGCAGTCGCGCGGTTCCGGACTGAAGCGCCTACAACCGCTCAGCCACCACGCCCGGCTCCAGTCAACATTCACAGATGCATTTACGTCATTTTATGCTGCAAATATTAATAGAATGTTCCACCAAACCAAACCAAATGAAAACCAATCTTGACATAACTTTAGAAAAACATTACTTTACAAATAACTATTCTGGCTGCCTTCTTACAAAAACAAGCACACTTGGACATACGTCATCAGCAAGTAAGGGGAATTATAGCTTTCGTTGCAACAGCTTGTTGCACACTTTCCCATGACCAAGTTACAGGAGATAATAGTGAATCTTCACTATGTCCCGCATACACACTCTCATTTACTTTCATTTATTTACACAACAAAACATACACAAGTAGCACTTTCCACGGCCATGCTAGCGACAGGTGCGAGTGAATCACTCCGAGATACAAGCGGCTGCCACCGCCACCGACTCCAAAGCAACGAGTTCGTACTGCAAGGTAGCTTACTGCAATGCTATTGCGCTTTGACTCGCGACGTTACAGTGTCTTTAAAACTGCTGTTGAGAAACCCTAACAGATTTTTATTACGTAAACGCAGTTTAAAACATGATCCAAGGTACTGATTCCCATCAGTAATATGAAAGTTAATAATCAAAATGTTTCCATTCGAAGGCCACACTAAACACTTGCGTATATATGGCTTATATATCCGCATTCAGATCACGCTGGGTTGCGTACTCGCTGCAGCAGTTTACTCAAAAGAAAACTTTTTATTCGATCCGTATGACTAATCTAACGAAACGACATTTAAGAAAGAACAGCCATGTGTGAAATGAAATATTCATAGTAGTCAGTAGATACACACTTTTCCTTACGTTTGAATGATTAATGGTGAGTAATATTAATTCCTCTAATTAATATCTATAATACAGGGTGTTAGAAAAAGGTACGGCCAAACTTTCAGGCAACAATCCTCACACACAAAGAAAGAAAATATTTTATGTGGACATGTTTCCGAAAACGCTTACTTTCCATGTTAGAGCTCATTTTATTACTTCTCTTCAAATCACATTAATCATGGAATGGAAACACAGAGCGACAGAACGTACCAGCGTGACTTCAAACACTTTTTTACAGGAAATGTTCAAAATGTCCTCCGTTAGCGAGGATGCATGCATCCACCCTCCGTCGCATGGAATCCCTGATGCGCTGATGCATGAATGGCGTATTGTATCACAGCCGTCCACAATACGAGCACGAAGAGTCTCTACATTTGGTACCGGGGTTGCGTAGACGAGAGCTTTCAAATGCCCCCGTAAATGAAAGTCAAGAGGGTTGAGGTCAGGAGAGCATGGAGGCCATGGAATTGGTCCTTGTCGTACTTGTAAAGACACATGTTCTAGCAGCACAGGTAGAGTATCCCGCATGAAGTCATGATAACGTGCTCCATTGAGCGTAGGTGGACGAAACTAAAATGAGCTCTAACATGGAAATTAAGCGATTCCGGACACATGTCCACATAACATATTTTCTTTATTTGTGTGTGAGGAATGTTTCTTGAAAGTTTGGCCGTACCTTTTTGAAACACCCTGTATATAAATAAATGTCAAACCAAGTGTCCCAGCAATCAAGGAAACCAAAAATGTAGATAAACATATACACCCTTGGCATAAATATTCCTCCCACGTGATCATAAGCGACCAGTTCGTTAAAGTTAAGAAGTAACATTTGTGCTAGTAATAAGTTTTAACGAAAATCACCACACTGCTAATACAGTACATAAGCGTTACAAAAATTCCAGATACAACAACACTTATTTCCTGTGATATAGAAAGCATGTAGTCCAACATACCAGTATCAGAGTCGACAGGCATTTTAAAAATATTGGACACCTAAAAGGCAACTTTTTAATGAACATATCAATGAAGCAATTCAAATTATTACTACGTATAATACAGGAAAGCTACGTCCAGTGCAACTGTTTTATTAACAGTAGGTTAGATGGCCTGTGTTTTCCCCAGTTGTAGGAAATTTGGCAAATATTTGTAGCAAATATGTCCAACTGCAAATTTTTACACAAAATAGAACAGAATGACATGTTTTACAGTGTTAAATACATGAATGATATCCACCACTTGGCTGATGAACCACACACAAACATTGATTAACTTCGTCCTGACGTTAACAGGACACATAAAGAACAAAATTCGCAATGGAAAATGAACACGTATCGAAATTAATTGTATACATGCAACAACTAACAAGGAAAGATAAAATAAGTTTAGAATATACTACAGTCTGACAATAAATGACACTCTAAAATCAGAAACACTGAAAGTTAGAAAAAGAAGCAGTACTCCCGTAAACCTTATGAGTCAACGCAGTACCACTCAACGAACATGAAATTACCAAAACAACGTAATGCATATAGTCAGAAAATAATGGTTACAGTAATAATTCATTCACAAAACTGAACCACCAAAGTAAAGGGCAGAAAAGGATGAGCATAAAAAATAACTACGTAATCCCACACTAAAAAACACAGTAACACAGAGCAAACAGGCCTTCAACAAAGATCGAAAATGGTTCATACAACAGATGTAAAGACAAACTCATACGTACAACCATTAACAAAATGGTTCAAATGGCTCTGAGCACTATGGGACTTAACATCTATGGTCATCAGTCCTCTAGAACTTAGAACTACTTAAACCTAACTAACCTAAGGACAACACACAACACCCAGCCATCACGAGGCAGAGAAAATCCCTGACCCCGCCGGGAATCGAAACCGGGCGCGGGAAGCGAGAACGCTACCGCACGATGCGGGCAACCATTAACAACTTCGAAAGACAACGGATAAGCATAGCCTACAAAGCAGACGGTTCTAACTAAAATTTCTTTTCAGAATAAAAAAAAAAAGACTAACACATGTACCAGGCGCAAGTGTATACAGTTGCAAGTAACCCCTGAGATGGGAGGTACATGGGGGAACTATAAAGTTTGACGTACGAGAGCCTGAAAATGTTCAACGAACCATTTCTTATAAAGGTGTCAGCACTTTATCCGATTCAAGAGTCTGTAAATGAGCCTCTCCATCATTCTGCTTAACATTTAACTTAATGTACCCAACGCTGGCACCTCAATTCTGGGTGCAAACTGTAAACTACATTAGAAAAGACGGAGCAGCTGAGTGTGTCTATAGTGGCCACAATGTATATTATCTTCATTTCACTTCAGATTTTACTAAGATCTTTGGTAACTGTCCGAGTCCCACACACATATTCAGTACAGCTATGTGCTAAATGTCAGTGTATATATTCTTTCCTCCTCTCACCTGATGAATGAAAAGCATGAATGAGAGTGTACAAGATAAATTTCAGTATCTAGATCTGAGGGAGTAAAAGTAATCCACTACTGTGGTAAAATAGCCAACACTATAGAGCACGTACCAGGTACTCTCTGAGCACTTCCGGAGGAACAGAGCGCGTGGATTCTAAAACGGTTCCCTCGGCAGTGTTATGGGATACGCGAAACGGGCGACACCGACTACGTGTGAGTGTACTTATTCAGAGTTAACCCACCATCTTATTTTTGTAGATTTCAGCTCCAGTCAAAATTAACGTCTTGCTCTCATCGTTTGTTGCTCGTTGAGCGGTGTACGGAATTTTTCTGGTTTCTTTCGGAACATTATGAGTAGCTGCACTTAGCCACACGTGAAAGGTATTATTTTGCTCCTCCCTTGCTCAAACATGTGGACGCGTGATCGATCTTCTCAATTCAGTCTGATTTAGTGCGTTGTTGATCTCATGAGTATAGATGAACAGATTTCTGAAACTTCGCTAATTTCGATTTCATTTCGTAATCTAGTTCACCCGTCTTTGTGGTCTCAGTGCATGTTAAGTACAGATCTGAGAGCCTTAAGTTCTCAGATCTTGTCTCACAGTAATATATTCTGTCCAATTTGCTTAGCTATTCCGAATTTTACCATTCATTTTTTGCAGGATTTTTGTTTGTAGCAACCACGTGTTCGCGGGTTCTTACGTGTTACAGTTACTGACGCTCGGGGTAAAATTCCAAATTACTTTAAGAATTTCTTCTATGGTGCAACAATTAACAGTTTAGTCTTATCGATGAATTCTTATTCGATTGCTTTTTGCTTTCAAGCCAAGGGAACGACCGTTCGCCAACCACGTGCATACTGGTGACGTTTTTTTTTATTCTTGTATTCTCTACCATATGTGTATATCTGCGTGAATGTAGCCGTTGAAAGATTCATCTGAAGCTCCCATAATTAGTAATAAATAATAAATTCTACTGGGGTCTCCAATCCGTAGCTTTAAATATAATTCAGTAACGCAGCTGAGAGTGTTGTGAAGAACAGCAGGAAGCACCTGTTTATTAGTTATTTAGTTTGCTCACTTATGTCTTCAATTAACATGATATTTCTAGCAGAGCACGTGCTTATGTATTCCCTCGTACAATTCCATATTTACGTCCTACTGCTATCCGTTGTGCAACAGATAAATATGGCCGAGTAATTTATTTAGCATTTATTCAACTATCATAAATGTGCAGATGCGGCACCTCAGTTCATTTATACATAAAAGGTTTTTCTTTCAGGTGTATCCGGATACCGTATTCCCATCTTCCATGTTAATAGACACGTCATTTTTATGGCCACGTTTATTACGAGCACAGATCCCCAACCAGATCCTTCACGTGCTGATATCCTTCATGATGATTTCTTCGAATGCACCACATACTGTAAGAAATATTTCCTAATGTACTGCTAGAAACTACTATTCATTGTACCAGGTATTTTTTATGTGGACGAATGTATTATACACACTAACTTGAGATACGTTCTTAGATAACGAAACTTTATAAACGAAGATATAATGCACCTGCACAGATTGTCGTGCATCAAACTTGTTTCTTAAGGTTGAAATTGAAGATTACACAATAAACAACAGTAAGATAAAGAATAATTGAATTACATAATAGTGCGGATTAAAAGGTTACAACGCTAAACTTTTTTTAGGTTCTGACACGTGCGGAGAAACTGTTAAACTCAGCACTCTTCATTTATGTTGTGTAAAAATATGCTTTTAAAATTATAAACTAGAATTAATGGAATGAGCAATATTAGACAACATGAATGAAGAGTGGTTAGTTTATCAATTCCTCAGCTCCAGACCTCACAAACTTCAGCAGTATAGCAAAAAACCTCAAATATTGTGTGGTTTAATTATTTATTATGCATAATATTATCCTTTGTGCAAAGTACAGTTTCAACGTTAAGAAACAAGTTTGATGGATAACACTTTATGCAAGTAGATTGCACCTTTCCTTATACTGGTTTGTTACCTAAGAACTAGTCCCTCTCTGATGCTAGCAATTGTTTCCTGAAATTGCCATTTATGCCGAAAACTAGTTTGAAATAAAAAATAATGAGTAGAAGAAAAACAATGTACTTTTAGTCAAAATTAAGTATGCAGCTGTTCTGCCAAGAAGTATGGAAAGAATCCATGAATATGTACATACCGGTTGCCACTGCCTTTCGCCATATCTTCATATTAACAGAGCATATCAGAAACATAAACACAAGCCAGCCTGTAGGTAAGAAGACTGTCAGGCATTTTGTGAATACCTATCCACCTCACCTACCTCCCAAACCTTTCACCCATTTCCTGCCAGTACTTCTATCCGTATTCAGCATTCTGCAACTTTTGTTTACACACACACACACACACACACACTATCAGTTAGAGAGATAAAGAACATAAAGGAGCAAGTGAGGAGAAGTTGGTAACACTTATAAACAGTTACAGGACAAGATGCAGAAAATAAACTGTCAGTACTTACACAGAAAAGTTTCACAGCTCTACCTCTGTGAACGCGAAGTTACTGTCATATCGACAGTGAAGTCTTCGACCTCATTTTGTTAACGAATCAAGTCTGAATGCAAGAAAATCAGAATATCTCGAAAAGGACATATACCGAATTTTCGTAAGTGAAATGTACACTCCTGGAAATTGAAATAAGAACACCGTGAAATCATTGTCCCAGGAAGGGGAAACTTTATTGACACATTCCTGTGGTCAGATACATCACATGATCACAGTGACAGAACCACAAGCACATTGACACAGGCAACAGAGCATGCACAATGTCGGCACTAGTACAGTGTATATCCACCTTTCGCAGCAATGCAGGCTGTTATTCTCCCATGGAGACGATCGTAGAGATGCTGGATGTAGTCCTGCGGAACGGCTTGCCATGCCATTTCCACCTGGCGCCTCAGTTGGACGTGCAGACCGCGTGAGACGACGCTTCATCCAGTCCCAAATATGCTCAATGGGGGACAGATCCGGAGATCTTGCTGGCCAGGGTAGTTGACTTACACCTTCTAGAGCACGTTGGGTGGCACGGGATACATGCGGACGTGCATTGTCCTGTTGGAACAGCAAGTTCCCTTGCCGGTCTAGGAATGGTAGAACGATGGGTTCGATGACGGTTTGGATGTACCCTGCACTATTCAGTGTCCCCTCGACGATCAACAGAGGTGTACGGCCAGTGTAGGAGATCGCTCCCCACACCATGATGCCGGGTGTTGGCCCTGTGTGCCTCGGTCGTATGCAGTCCTGATTGTGGCGCTCACCTGCACGGCGCCAAACACGCATACGACCATCATTGGCACCAAGGCAGAAGCGATCTCATCGCTGAAGACGACACGTCTCCATTCTCCCCTCCATTCACGCCTGTCGTGACACCACTGGAGGCTTCACGATGTTGGGACGTGAGCAGAAGACGGCCTAACGTTGTGCGGGACCGTAGCCCAGCTTCATGGAGACGGTTGCGAATGGTCCTCGCCGATACCCCAGGAGCAACAGTGTCCCTAATTTGCTGGGAAGTGGCGGTGCGGTCCCCTACGGCACTGCGTAGTATCCTACGGTCTTGGCGTGCATCCGTGCGTCGCTGCGGTCCGGTCCCAGGTCGAAGGGTACGTGCACCTTCCGCCGACCACTGGCGACAACATCGATGTACTGTGGAGACCTCACGCCCCACGTGTTGAGCAATTCGGCGGTACGTCCACCCGGCCTCCCGCATGCCCACTATACGCCCTCGCTCAAAGTCCGTCAACTGCACATACGGTTCACGTCCACGCTGTCGCGGCATGCTACCAGTGTTAAAGACTGCGATGGAGCTCCGTATGCCACGGCAAACTGGCTGACACTGACGGCGACTGTGCACAAATGTTGCGCAGCTAGCGCCATTCGACGGCCAACACCGCGGTTCCTGGTGAGTCCGCTGTGCCGTGCGTGTGATCATTGCTTGTACAGCCCTCTCGCAGTGTCCGGAGCAAGTATGGTGGGTCTGACACACCGGTGTCAATGTGTTCTTTTTTCCATTTCCAGGAGTGTATTTTAAGAGAAGGGACGTGTAACAATAACATTTAATTTATCTGGAAATTATAATGTAGGTTATTTTGAATTTTTTAGTCTGTCAGTATCATATGTGATAACAGAACTGTATTTTCCAGAAAAAGCCACCTGAAAGAGCCTGTAATAGAATGGCCGAAACCTGTCTAGAACATAAATACAGTAGACTCGCGATAATCCGACAGTTACGGGACCGAGTAGGTGTCGGATTATCAGAAATGTCGGATTACCGAAGGTAGACTTTTCAAAATGGAATTTGGACTTCTAAGGCAAGAAAATTTAAATAGTTTTGTATAAACATTTAGTATGTACTCTATGCCCTATAGAATACCCGTTGTTACAGTACATACTGAGTACATATATACGTATTTTACGGCCATTGAGGCTATAAAAAATACGTACGTACATATCATACAAATTTATTATGTATTTATCACAAATGTACACAAATACATACATACAATGTACATACATACAGACAAATGTATACCAATAGGATATTTATCTCTTAAAAAATATGTGATAGTCTGTTGTTCTCTCTTTCGTGAACAATCCGTTATGGCTTTTTCTTGAATGTCTTTTGACATTAAAATATTCTCGTAGTCGAGTTCCCTCACTTCACGCCAACGTACCAGAGTGTTGGCAGCCACCATAACCTCATCGCAAGTGACAGTGGATTTGACTTCCGTGACCGCCTCAGTCGGGTCGTCGTCTACAACATTAACATCTACATCTACGTGATTACTCTTCTATTCACAATAAAGTGCCTGGAAGAGGGTTCAATGAACCATGGGCCATGGATTATCTCTGATAGTTCAGAACCAAGGTTACTGTGTAACACCAATCTTCTCAATTCATCTGCATCTTTTGCTGAATGTTTATTTCATCACAAAGTGTAGGCACAGCCTTGGTAACTTCATTATAGTCTTCAGATTTGTTTTCTTTGTCGTCTTTCATTGTAAGGGTTTGCCAGCCACATATTTTCCCAAGATATCATCAGATTTAAAGGCTTCAGTTCAGGCCATGTAAATGTTGCATTGACAATAGGCTCCTCGATGTTAAATTTTTTCAAGGTTGATGTGATATCTGCGTCAGGTTGCCTGACGATATCAATCAGTAGGCTATTTTTGTATTGTTCTTACAATTTTTTGATAACATTTTGATCCATCGGAAAATCAATGCAGTCGTATTAGCAAATACAAAGCCCCAATGCCGTCTTCACTCCCAGTTCTTCCTTGCCCGGGTGTCTGGAGCATTTTTAATAAGAAAAGGTTCTTCAATGGCAGCTTTTTCCTCTTTAAGTGAACTTTGACTTCTTGTGTAAAATGATTGGAAAGCCAGACTAAAAACACATCTTTATTACCCCATGCTCGGCTCTGGCTTTTGTACATCCCTGACAGAGATTCGATTTTTACTTTTTTAAATGTCCATGGTGACTTGATATGCCAACAGCTAAGAGTTCTTAGACATGGCTTATAGCGCCGTTAACGCACATCATCAACGTGATATGCTCTTTTTGAGGTTTGCTTCTTGAAACTGTCTTTTCTTCATCCATTACAAAAGTTTCTGTTGGGATTTTCCACCAGTTTAAGACTGTTTCATCGCCACTGTACAGTTGTTCGGGTGTAAGACCTAGTTCGTCGATTTTGGTGTTTAAATTTTGAATGACCTGAGAATCTTCAGTCTCGTTAGTTGATATATTTTCTCCACACATCTGCAAACCAAACATCACTGGCACGAAAATAATTTTTATTGGTCATTTCACGATAAATAAGCCGGGATTTCGGTTTCAAAATATCTCCCGAAATAGGAACATGTCTGCTTCTTTGTTGTTTAAACTAAACGTTCAGACCTTCTTTAAACTGAGGATGTTTACAGTTAGGGTTTTTTTCTTAGAGTCATCGTCTACAGTTTCTACAAACTGTTTTTTTATAGGGTGTAGAAACATATCCACTACCAGTCACAATAAAAGATTATTTATTTTTCACACAACCGGTTTCAGGCTTGCGCACATCCTCAGGCGTTTATACATTCATGTACATGTTCATACTGTTGGAGATCACTGTATAAATATAAATAAATTTACACAATGAGATTTTCACTCTGCAGCGGAGTGTGCGCTGATATGAAACTTCCTGGCAGATTAAAACTGTGTGCCCGACCGAGACTCGAACTCGGTACCTTTGCCTTTCGCGGGCAAGTGCTCTACCAACAGAGCTACCGAAGCACGACTCACGTCCGGTATACACAGCTTTACTTCTGCCAGTATCCGTCTCCTACCTTCCAAACTTTACAGAAGCTCTTCTGCGAAACTTGCAGAACTAGCACTCCTGTGGCTAAGCCATGTCTCCGCAGTATCCTTTCTTTCAGGAGTGCTAGTTCTGCAAGTTTCGCAGAAGAGCTTCTGTAAAGTTTGGAAGGTAGGAGACGGATACTGGCAGAAGTAAAGCTGTGAGTACCGAACGTGAGTCGTGCTTCGGTAGCTCAGTTGGTAGAGCACTTGCCCGCGAAAGGCAAAGGTCCCGAGTTCGACTCTCGGTCGGGCACACAGTTTTAATCTGCCAGGAAGTTTCATATCAGCGAACACTCCGCTGCAGAATGAAAATCTCATTCTGGAAACATCCCCAGGCTGTGGCTAAGCCATGTCTCCGCAGTATCCTTTCTTTCAGGAGTGCTAGTTCTGCAAGTTTTGCAGAAGAGCTTCTGTAAAGTTTGGAAGGTAGGAGACGGATACTGGCAGAAGTAAAGCTGTGAGTACCGGACGTGAGTCGTGCTTCGATAGCTCAGTTGGTAGAGCACTTGCCCGCGAAAGGCAAAGGTCCCGAGTTCGAGTCTCGGTCGGTCACACAGTTTTAATCTGCCAGGAAGTTTCATATTAGCGCACACTCCGCTGCAGAGTGAAAATCTCATTCTGGAAACATCCCCCAGGCTGTGGCTAAGCCATGTCTCCGCAGTATCCTTTCTTTCAGGAGTGCTAGTTCTGCAAGTTTCGCAGAAGAGCTTCTGTAAAGTTTGGAAGGTAGGAGACGGATACTGGCAGAAGTAAAGCTGTGAGTACCGGACGTGAGTCGTGCTTCGGTAGCTCAGTTGGTAGAGCACTTGCCCGCGAAAGGCAAAGATCCCGAGTTCGAGTCTCGGTCGGGCACACAGTTTTAATCTGCCAGGAAGTTTCATATCAGCGCACACTCCGCTGCAGAGTGAAAATCTCATTCTGGAAACATCCCCCAGGCTGTGGCTAAGCCATGTCTCCGCAGTATCCTTTCTTTCAGGAGTGCTAGTTCTGCAAGTTTCGCAGAAGAGCTTCTGTAAAGTTTGGAAGGTAGGAGACGGATCCTGGCAGAAGTAAAGCTGTGAGTACCTTACGTTAGTCGTGCTTCGGTAGCTCAGTTGGTAGAGCACTTGCCCGCGAAAGGCAAAGGTCCCGAGTTCGAGTCTCGGTCGGGCACACAGTTTTAATCTGCCAGGAAGTTTCATATCAGCGAACACTCCACTGCAGAATGAAAATCTCATTCTGGAAACATCCCCAGGCTGTGGCTAAGCCATGTCTCCGCAGTATCCTTTCTTTCAGGAGTGCTAGTTCTGCAAGTTTCGCAGAAGAGCTTCTGTAAAGTTTGGAAGGTAGGAGACGGATACTGGCAGAAGTAAAGCTGTGAGTACCGGACGTGAGTCGTGCTTCGGTAGCTCAGTTGGTAGAGCACTTGCCCGCGAAAGGCGAAGATCCCGAGTTCGAGTCTCGGTCGGGCACACAGTTTTAATCTGCCAGGAAGTTTCATATTAGCGCACACTCCGCTGCAGAGTGAAAATCTCATTCTGGAAACATCCCCCAAGCTGTGGCTAAGCCATGTCTCCGCAGTATCCTTTCTTTCAGGAGTGCTAGTTCTGCAAGTTTCGCAGAAGAGCTTCTGTAAAGTTTGGAAGGTAGGAGACGGATACTGGCAGAAGTAAAGCTGTGAGTACCTTACATTAGTCGTGCTTCGGTAGCTCAGTTGGTAGAGCACTTGCACGCGAAAGGCAAAGGTCCCGAGTTCGAGTCTCGGTCGGGCACACAGTTTTAATCTGCCAGGAAGTTTCATATCAGCGAACACTCCACTGCAGAATGAAAATCTCATTCTGGAAACATCCCCAGGCTGTGGCTAAGCCATGTCTCCGCAGTATCCTTTCTTTCAGGAGTGCTAGTTCTGCATGTTTCGCAGAAGAGCTTCTGTAAAGTTTGGAAGGTAGGAGACGGATACTGGCAGAAGTAAAGCTGTGAGTACCGGACGTTAATCGTGCTTCGGTAGCTCAGTTGGTAGAGCACTTGCCAGCGAAAGGCAAAGGTCCCGAGTTCGAGTCTCGGTCGGGCACACAGTTTTAATCTGCCAGGAAGTTTCATATCAGCGAACACTCCGCTGCAGAATGAAAATCTCATTCTGGAAACATCCCCCAGGCTGTGGCTAAGCCATGTCTCTGCAGTATCCTTTCTTTCAGGAGTGCTAGTTCTGCAAGTTTCGCAGAAGAGCTTCTGTAAAGTTTGGAAGGTAGGAGACGGATACTGGCAGAAGTAAAGCTGTGAGTACCGAACGTGAGTCGTGCTTCGGTAGCTCAGTTGGTAGAGCACTTGCCCGCGAAAGGCAAAGGTCCCGAGTTCGAGTCTCGGTCGGGCACACAGTTTTAATCTGCCAGGAAGTTTCATATCAGCGAACACTCCGCTGCAGAATGAAAATCTCATTCTGGAAACATCCCCAGGCTGTGGCTAAGCCATGTCTCCGCAGTATCCTTTCTTTCAGGAGTGCTAGTTCTGCAAGTTTCGCAGAAGAGCTTCTGTAAAGTTTGGAAGGTAGGAGACGGATACTGGCAGAAGTAAAGCTGTGAGTACCGGACGTGAGTCGTGCTTCGGTAGCTCAGTTGGTAGAGCACTTGCCCGCGAAAGGCAAAGGTCCCGAGTTCGAGTCTCGGTCGGTCACACAGTTTTAATCTGCCAGGAAGTTTCATATTAGCGCACACTCCGCTGCAGAGTGAAAATCTCATTCTGGAAACATCCCCCAGGCTGTGGCTAAGCCATGTCTCCGCAGTATCCTTTCTTTCAGGAGTGCTAGTTCTGCATGTTTCGCAGAAGAGCTTCTGTAAAGTTTGGAAGGTAGGAGACGGATACTGGCAGAAGTAAAGCTGTGAGTACCGGACGTGAGTCGTGCTTCGGTAGCTCAGTTGGTAGAGCACTTGCCAGCGAAAGGCAAAGGTCCCGAGTTCGAGTCTCGGTCGGGCACACAGTTTTAATCTGCCAGGAAGTTTCATATCAGCGAACACTCCGCTGCAGAATGAAAATCTCATTCTGGAAACATCCCCCAGGCTGTGGCTAAGCCATGTCTCCGCAGTATCCTTTCTTTCAGGAGTGCTAGTTCTGCAAGTTTCGCAGAAGAGCTTCTGTTAAGTTTGGAAGGTAGGAGACGGATACTGGCAGAAGTAAAGCTGTGAGTACCGGACGTGAGTCGTGCTTCGGTAGCTCAGTTGGTAGAGCACTTGCCCGCGAGAGGCAAAGTTCCCGAGTTCGAGTCTCGGTCGGGCACACAGTTTTAATCTGCCAGGAAGTTTCATAAACAGATTTATTTGCTGGTAGCTACACAGATGCAAGTGGGGCAGTTGTAAGTTGTAAGACATCATTTGACGAAAATACGTATCTTTACCTACATAAAGATGAAGTACCATTATTACAGTTGCGCTATGGTGACAGTTTTGTCAATTAGTTACACACTTATTATCATTTTCACGTCCATATTTCAGTTTTACCAAGTATAGCTTCGTATTTCAGTATAACGTTGTGCACTAGTGAAACACACTATGTTTACATACAAACATGTTGGCTGTGGTCAAAGAACTTAGATGTATCAGACGTAAAGATGTTGCTCACACAGAAGCTTGTAGGTTATGGTCAAAGAACTTAGCCATAGCCAGTGCAAGGTTATTGCATATATAGCAACTTAAAAAGCTATTATAGACTGCGAAATTTTTTATACACATTACGAAATTTTTTGATTCACATTTTTGTTAGAGAACTTAGATCTAGGAAGTAGAATGATGTTATATATATGAAATTACTCAAAGGTATCCGATAACCTGCATCCGTTCTAGTCCATTGTTCATTCCGACGGCCTTGGGCAGTTCCAGAAGGACAATATGACACCCCACAGGTCCAGATCGGTATAGAGAGGCTGCAGAAACACAGTTCTGAGTTTAAACTCTTCCGCTGGCCACCAAATCCCTCCAGACATAAACATTATTGAGCATATTTGGGATGCCTTGCAACGTGCTATTCAAAAGACATCTCCACACCCTCGTACTCTTACGGATTTATGGATTGCCCTGCAGGATTCGTGGTGCGAGTTCTCTCCAGCGCTGCTTCAGACTATAGTCGAGTCCATGCCACGTCTGTTGTTGCACTTCTGTGTGCTTGCGGGGCCTCTACACGATATCAGGCAGGTGTACCAGTTTCTTTGATCTTCTGTGTATGATGCACACGAAACTCATAAACCAGTCTAACAATACGTACAAACTACAGCTGTCGGACCATGTGCTTTCCGGAAGCGTTTTCATTTATGTAGCTGCAGCTAAATTGCATTGTTCTTCTGTCTTTCTTGAAATGCCAATTTCCTGCGTGTTCCGGCACCCACTTTGCTGTTCACGGCCTGTGTTTCACCCCGGGATCCTCCCTCTTCTTCTCCAAAATAAAAGCTCCAGGACTGGAGAGCCATCACATTACTGCGAAGGGGCCTTCTCGTGAAAACCAATGGCACGTCCGCCTGCTCGCGAATTGCATTTGCTCTCCAGTTCCACTGCTCACTGCGAGAGACGCAGCAGGAGGAGGCAGACGACGTCTCCCGAATTCGATGGTCTGGGCCTTTGACGTTCGTCGATATAGGCTGTACGCTTCTCGGGAACCTTGAGAGACACGCCAGCACATAGAAGGGGAAGGTCTTGATTTTCAGTCGCAAGGAACTCTAAGTGTCCCGTTTTTTCAGGTCTGTGCTACTAGTATTCAGACATAACGTCCTCACGTGTTTTGAAGTCACAGAAGTTATCTCAGTGATCACTTGTAGATAACTCATTTTTTTAAGTTGCAGGAAGTAGTCGCGAAGGAAATGGGAAATTAGTGTGTCGGCTTATCAGCCTTTTGTTGTGGCTTGTTCCAAATGGAGAGCCATTATTATCTCTCATGTGCTAACCACTTCTTGGCAGAGTAGTATCAACATTCAGTGTCTTCAATTACTTGTGTATAAATCCCCATTTAAGTGGGCACGTAGAGTAGTATCAACATTCAGTGCCTTCAGTTACTTGTGTATAAATCCCCATTGAAGGGGGCACGACTTCTAAAAATTTTTCTCTCTGTAACCACTTCAAGTCACGTGCAAATTATTCGTGACCTTGTCGATTGTGCTAGTAATCTCTTCATTTCTTTCCTTATCAGTACGGTTAATTTTCCATGTCCTTCTGTAAAAAGGCATCTCAGATGCTTAGATTTTCCTCTTTTTCCGGATTTGCAACACTGCACGATTCACTTCTACATACGCTGTGCTCCAGTCGTACATTACGTTTCTCTTTTAACCTAAGGTCTATGTTGCTTGGTAGTCGACTTACTCCTACAATAAATGCCGTCTTTGCCTGTGATAGTCTGCTACGTATATGAACTGCTTCTTCATCCACTGTGCTCGAATTTGCTTCCTACTTGTCAAAATTGCTTCATTTCTTCCACTATGTTATATGTTAAGCCTGACACTTATCTCATTCCCTTCAGCTTTCTTTGATTTACTACTAATCGTTATTCTGTTCTCAGAATTATTCCTGACTTTTATCAAGGATGGCAGCGTCAGCAGCGAATCTTACATTGATGTTCTTTCATTCTGAATTACAGGTTCTAAAACTTTCTTTTTGATGCCTTCATTGCTTCTTCGATATAGGCGTTGAACAGTAGACGGCAACTCCTTTCTTATAGCACATTTTATTCGGACACACTACTTCTTCTGGGTTCTTGCCTTTTTTTCGCTGTGGGGTACATATTTATTTACCTGACGATTTTAAATGTCTTCCTCCACTGTACGCTTTACCTAGATCATCAGATGCTATGGTAGCGTCTTTATTTTTGTTAACTGCTTCTTTTATTATGAAGCGTAACGTCATTATTTTATTTTGTACACTCACCTTCCATAAAGGCGAATATCACTTAAGGAGCCTTATTTTGATTTTTTGTGGTTATTTGTATGTTTCATGAGGCATAACTACGACAGCCAGCTAGGATGTGAAAAGGGTTGTTTTAACGCCTCGTACAGGAAGCTTTTGTTTCGGGCGGCTAGCAGGTAGGGGTCACAAGGCAGACTCATCGAAAGACGTGCCAAATGGTCGCAATGCGTGAGAATGGCTGGGCGGGTCGGAGCTTGTAGTACTGGAGCAGAGAAAGACAATGAGGATTCAGGTACCACGCTGGGCGCCAATTAGCAAACCTTTAATTAGTTATATTTAATGTTTAAATGTTAATATACTGCTCCAACTATGAAGATGACGCTATATGCACCGAAAACTTGTTAATCGTAATTTCAGTACCATTTTCTGAGTGAAGAACACGGCGGATGTAAACCATTGAATAATGGCTTAAGCTACTTTTTTTTTACATACAGTGATTTATATTTAATTAGGTTAAATCTCTCTTTCGCCCTAGGCCCTTTAAAATAAACAAACACACACACACACACACACACAAACACACACGCGCGCGCGCACGAACCTCATTTGTATGTATTCAGAAATTCCTATACGGAGTAGAAGAATTTGTCAAGTCGATGTGATTCCCCTTTGTGTTTGAGGTAAATTTTGTTATATGTTAAATTATTCACTAACCCACATATACTGAACACTTTTTCAAATTCAGAAGAAACCACAACATGTTACGACAACTTTCCGACATATCTGACTTATATCTACAGCTACATCTTCAATGATTTACAGTAAGTATTTGTGTCGTTATTGTTATAAAACCAAAGTTATAATGTTAGTTTCCGTAAGTAACAAACCATCAATGAGTCAATGAGTAATTTGACGAACATGTATTTTAAACATCCAGAAATAGGTAAGACATACAACAGACTGAAATATAATGCTTAAGATATGCACCTTGTGAGGTGTCGGTTGAGCTGGTTTGCATACCATTAAGATGCTATAAGTCCGAAAGTTGTTGATCTAGAGGGGTGACACGCTCCGTATAAGATCATGCAGATTTGGGAGAAATAATGTTGCGCAAGCGATGACGTCTTATTGAAAGAAGACCACTATAGTTGGTTCAGCGTAAGGTGATAGGTGTAGCGGGCTGGGCGCGGTAACTTCTCTCGCCTACCTCAACTAATAATAACGCGATTTTGTTAACGTCTTTATGGCAACGACTCAGTGTTGTCACTGTTCTCTGGACGGCTCTGTTTCTCGCGAAGCCGTTAGCGCACCATTGCTGAAAGCGGACAACAACGCAGTCAGCTCTCATAGAACTTCTTACGCCATCTCGACGGTACGGATTGCGCAATCAGACATTACAAGTACAGGGAACTGACCTCACATAGGTATATTAATGGGATGACTAATCTACCTTCAAAGGAAACTGGTGGTCACTATAACAGATTGCTTCATTACCATAAGGAAACAAATAAATTAATTACCCTTTGAATTAAGCATGTGAACTTTAAGATGCCGAGAAAATGTAATTATGAAATATAGCACTGGAACATCTCTGTGAATGCATAAAGCATAACATGGAACTATCTCACCGATACAGCCAATGTCTGGGAACTGGTTAATGATTTAAAGAAAGAATGCCGGGAAAGAAAGTGTGAACATCAATAGATTCACCAAATGGCGAGGTGGTAGCGACTATCTGGCTACGAAAGTTATGACCGTGATGTAAGTTTACCAGTCACACAAACCCGTTGGCTCAGTAGATGCACCACTGATTCATGCATACCACTCTTTTAAACAGTGTGAGTGTGCAAGAAGGTAGCATTAACGGCTGGAAAATCTGAGTCCAACTCGATCTCTGTGCTACACACGTCCTCCTCTGCCGTTTACTGCAACGACCTGAAGGCACCCCGCAGCCACTGCTCTAACTTTATTCTCTGACACTTGGCTGGTTGTGCCAGCGTAGGAATCTCGCTGGCCAATTGCAGCAAACCCTGGATTTCTGATCAATCACAATTTTACAAATGAGTTTAACAAATTCCTACTCTCGTGGACTTTGTAGTGGTTAACCAATAGCCGTTTGATATGGGATGGAAAATAGAAAATTTCTCTCACTACATAACAGGTTTTTAAGCCCATTCAGACAAAAAATACTTGCTCAAAGAAACGCTTTCAATAGAAATAATTATTGTGAGCCTATCACAGGGATTTTTACTTAAATTGAAACAAACATTCTCTTATCGTGTGGCCCCAGGCAACGGCTGATTCCATGCTCTTTCATTCCGAGTGGTACACGAGTGTTTCAGATTTTATATATCCAAAAAGGATTTCTCTTAGCATGTCGCACAATGCAGTGTACTGGAATATAGGCCACCAGCAATATATCTGTTGTGCCGAGAGAGGACACAGCAAAGCCTCTGACCTATACTTGCACGGGATGCTGCTCTTCACTAAAACGTTTACGGTCCTACGGTGCCATTGACTTCCATGTTGCAGGCCAGTTAGAGACTCTCAATAGACTTCAGTAAATTACATGTTCTCCTCACCATAATAAAAGAAAGAAGAGGGAATGCAATCAGCAGTGCAATCAAATGGTTCAAATGGCTCTGAGCACTATGGGACTTAACATCTGAGGTCATCAGTCCCCTAGACTTAGAACTACTTAAACCTAGCCAACCTAAGGACATCACACACGTCTATGCCCGAGGCAGGATTCGAACCAGCGAACGTAGTAGTCGCGAAGTTCCAGACTGAAGCCCCTAGAACCGTTCGACCAGAGCGACCGGCAGCAGTGCAATCATTGGCGGTGATGATTACTGTCTGCAGCTATCGTGCAGCGGTAATATATTGACTGCACTGAGTATTAATTAAGTCGGGTGATGCTGAGGGAAATAGATTAAGAAATGAGACACTTAAAGTAGTAGAGGGGTTTTGCTATTTGGGGAGCAAAATAACTGATGATGGTTGAAGTAGAGAGGATATAAAATGAAGACTGGCAATGGCAAGGAAAGCGTTTCTGAAAAAGAAAAATTTGTTAACATCGAGTATAGATTTAAATGTCAGGTAGTCGTTTCTGAAAGTATTTGTATGCAGTGTAGCCATGTATGGAAGTGAAACATGGACGATAAATGGTTTGGACAAGAAGAGAATAGAAGCTTTCGAAATGTGCTACAGAAGAATGCTGAAGGTCAGATGGGTAGATCACGTAACTAATGAGGAGGTATTGAATAGAATTGGGGAGAAGAGGAGATTGTGGCACAACTTGGCCAGAAGAAGGGATCGGTTGGTAGGAAATGTTCTGAGGCATCAAGGGATCACCAATTTAGTGTTGGAGGGCAGCGTGGAGGGTAAAAATCGCAGAGGGAGACGAAGAGATGAATACACCAAGCAGATTCAGAAGGATGTAGGTTGCAGTAGGTACTGGGAGATGAAGAACCTTGCACAGGATAGAGTAGCGTGGAGAGCTGCATCAAACCAATCTCAGGACTGAAGACCACAACAACAACTGAGTATTGCGATGAGCATTGTTGTAACCACAGGAAAAAGCCAAGTCTAAATAAAGTCTTTATCAGGTAGCATGAGAGAAACAGTACGTGAAGAGTAGGTGATTTAAAATGTAAAGATGGACGCAGGACGTGGCAGAGGGGTCAGAAATAAACAGGTCAGAAATAAACAAGACGGAGCCGAGGCGGAAGCCCAAACTGCTTGGCAGCTGTGCGTGATAAGAAAGCAAACAGTCGCAAATTATAGAGAGACAAAATGATCTCTGTGTAAGGGAACCGTGATAATCGTCAATTAAAAGTATCAACAGAGGGCACCTCTGGTTAGAGAGAGAAGTCTGGCAGTGGAGAGAAAAAGAAAGAGGTTCCTTGGTGGGGACAGCACTACATCAGGAGGAGCCAATGGAGAGCTCAGGACACAGTGCATGACCGTAGACAGAGAGGCACCTCTATCCCTCCACCCAGCTTCTGAAAGAAAAGAATGAAATTAATATATAAACAGAATTAAATAAGGGCAAGTTGCCTTCGACGTTGCGTCATGCCAAGCGCTGGCGGGGTCGAAGGGGGAAAGCTAACAAAACTCGGGATGAGGCCGCTCCGGCGCTCTCGAGGTTGGGCTCCCGATAGCAACAGTAGTCAGCGTAGATAGGAGCAGCCGTCTTGGGCTGTGCAACGGGCTGTAGGCAGGCAGCCGGAGATAGTCGCTGATGGGCGTTAGGCTGTAGCCGCGGGACTCTCGGTGGTGTGGTCAGTTGTTTTACTGACGGGCTTCTATCAGGCAGTCTGAACGGTGGTCGTCAGTCACCGTCTCTGTTACAGACTTGGCCTTTCTGTGGGTACATTCACCATCGCAGTTAGGGTGATCTGTACTCTCATTGAATGAACCAGAACTTGTGTAACTTTCAGAAGATTTTATTTCTACCCACCTCCCAGCCTTGTACCTTCACATCAGGGATTATAACATCTTAGCCAGATCAAAAAGTCTCCCTCTCACTAAGGTAAACCGGCTAAACCCCATTCACGAACCGCGCCGCTCAGTACCCGGCAAATCCCACGCTTGGGACGCGACAGCATGCTGTGACATACAGTAAGTTGCATGAGTGTTTGGGGATAGATTGACACGTAACAACATCACAGCCTAGACTACATCAACAGATGGTTACAAGCCCACTCTTAATAAATGCATCATAAGTTGTAAGTGTGATAGTTCTCACACTTACCTATACTAGCTATCATCGAGATTACGTAGATGGTATTCTTGAGACAATACGGTGGTATGTCTGTAATTAGTTTTCTGAAGTAACTGGAATAATTTTTGGTTGTCATTTCCACCAATTGCTTTAGAAATTAATATATGTCCTCCTTGCATTGTCTGCACGCAAATCTCCCAAAGATCTTTAAAACTGTGGCTTTAATACCGGATCTCTCATATCTGCAAAATTTCTCATTCACTCCAACATCCCGCATTTCATTCTAATATCATCCATCTTACGGAACAGAGATACTCGTTGTTAAGATCACAGTTATAAATACTTTACCATACAACCACTAACATTAGAAACTTAGTCCTTATCAACGTGTTACGAAAGTCAAACCCCCATCATATTGCCGTCTAAGTTAATCCTAAATAAACATGAGCTTCCAAAGCACACAAAGTATATATGGAAGTGAAATCCTGGTCTTACTTTAAAAATAGCGTCACCATATCCTTTTTTCCGCTATCCATATTACGGCCCAAGCACCGAAGTGTTTTTTCCGTAATGTGGTAAACACCGCTCACAATAGCTGCCTCTACGTACACCAGTAGTTTGTGACCTTGTGCATAACTGTGACGGACAGCACTGAACCTTCAGCAGTTCCATAATATTCCAAAGATTTTACAAAGGATATGAAGAGACACAATACCGTTATCTGTGCTACATCTTTCACTTCATCTTAAAAACGACCAAAATCACCATTGAAGACGTTATTACCATTCTCACCAGTCAGTGTATTAAGTACATAGCCAAACTTAACTCAGGAAATTGCTATTTAAAGTTCGTCCAGCAGTCCTAGTTTCTTTCCTTTCTTATCTACGTGTATCACCTTGTAACACTATCACAACAGACAGTAGAATGCATGTTCGAACTATCGTTCACCACAATATGTAGGCGGGGACACAATATGTGATTTCCAGATGAATGTCTAGTGCGTCCGCCCATTCTTCTTGTAACTGAACCGTAGCCAACTCGCTTACCTCGCGTGTCGTACACGTTGTCCAGATTGGTTTTTTTCTCCGTCGGTCCCGCTCTCTAACGTGGTGCAATAAACAGTCATATGTGGGTAGACGTAAATGCTAAGAATAATAGAATAGTAAAATTTAGGATGCCAACTAATTATATTTTATTTCACTAATCGCAAAATTAGTAAAACGGTTTCTAAAGCCAGTCTGTCGTAAATATTCATTACAAGACTCCCGGTCAAGTATCATTAGTTCTCAAGCACTGCAAAAGTCACAACAATACTTCACATGATAGTACAAATGCGTTTTCTCAGCCTAATTCAACAATTATGTCTGTCTTTACGCGGAGTTGCACTTCACAGACTAATTAGCGTGTTGCCACCACGAAGACCAACCGTGGACGTCATCCAAGGCAATTTTTCAACAATTTTTTCCGTTGTTACATGAGATCAGATTTTATACACAAATCTATACATTACCTCCTACGAAACCGATTGTGGACTGGTAGTGAAATATCTTAGCAGTTTGGAGCCTACCCTCTTACGGTGCACTTGCGATTGGTCCATTCTTTCCATTAATAAGCACTAACTAAAATTTGTAATTAGGATTTCTATGTGAATTGAGTGGTACTGAAATTACGATTATCAAGTTTTCGGTGCATATAGCGTCATCTTCATAGTTGGAGCAGCATATTAACATTTAAACATTAAATATAACTAATTAAAGGTTTGCTAATTGGCGCCCAGCGTGGTACCTGAATCCTCATTGTCTCTCTCTGCTCCAGTACTACAAGCTCCGACCCGCCCAGCCATTCTCACGCATTGCGACCATTTGGCACGTCTTTCGATGAGTCTGCCTTATGACCCCTCACATCAACCACATCACAGGCCAACCACGCGCTAGCCTGACCTGCTGATGGATTAAGTTTTACTAATCCCCCAACAGAGTGTGTTACTTTTTCTCTTACAGGTCACACCAGCATGGAAAAATCGACAAGTGTGTTAATATATTTTTCTTTTCTCTTCCACAGGAACCGCAGGAATGACAAATCTGTCTAGACTGCACCATTCTCGAGCCAAGGATCGGCTCGTCTTTACAGCGTCAGCGTCAGCAGACAGACCATTCCATGAGAACCACCTGATGATGGCGGGAAGGTTATCCGCCGAAATATGGTGGGACTTCAACGATCGCATCCGGCTGGGCACCTGAGAGCCGTGGAACAACACATACGCCGAGAAAGCTGTCAGTTGCGAAGAACAAGTAACACTGACAATAACAACAGGTAAATAATAACCAAGTGATAATCAGCAACTATCACACACATCCTCAAGGAAACTACTCTAGTACTGGGCTGAAATGTACAAACACAAATACAAAATCTATTACCCGCTGATCACAAAAAAATCTCTGCCGAGATCAGAGACAAATTGTTTTATAACACTATCTCTGTTTCTCAGACTTTCATCCAG
Organism: Schistocerca gregaria; assembly: GCF_023897955.1. Classification (NCBI taxonomy): domain Eukaryota; kingdom Metazoa; phylum Arthropoda; class Insecta; order Orthoptera; family Acrididae; genus Schistocerca; species Schistocerca gregaria. Next base: position 51,216,581 of record NC_064926.1, read on the forward strand.
TGTGGTTCCTTGTCCATTCACTTCAAGACTGGGTAACAACTAGTGACAAAGGTCCACTCAAACCAATACGTTCCCGGAATATTGTAGCAGTCCGGCCCCAGACTCCTACAGTCGTCAGGAGAGAGCCACGCTAGATGGGATGGTAAGCTAGAGAACGCCAAGCAAACGTAACTGACAACACATTTCTCAGTCAGTAATGCGGGATTACCTTCCAAAGCCCTGCGCCATGGCCAGACTGGAGGAGCAGCGCCTCATCGGCAATGAAATACTGGGTGAGCTCGCCTTGCAGAGCTGTCAGCACTGCAAAGCGTCGGGTGACGGCTGCCACATCACAAGGCGGCCGTCGAACGGGGGCCTCCGCTGGCCTCTAGCTCTACCAATCGATCTCCAAAATGCGCTCACTGACGTCGACGATTTGCAAAAAAAAAAAAAAAAAAAAATGGTTCAAATGGCTCTGAGCACTATGGGACTTAACTCCTGAGGTCAGCAGTCCCCTAGAATTTAGAACTACTTAAACCTAACCAACCTAAGGACATCACACACAGCCATGCCCGAGGCAGGCTTCGAACATGCGACCGTAGCGGTCGCGCAAAGATTTGCACTCAGGACTCAGATTCCAGATCCACCTGAATTACACGCTGGCTTGGCTCTCAGTTCCCATTTAGAAGACAGGAGCTGGCAGCAGCGGTGTCTGCCACAGGAACAGGATGACCAGCAGTAGTACCTCACCTCCGCCACTGGAAGACCAATGACGGACAGCGTCCAGGACACGCAGGTCAATCCTCTAGTTCGCCCGCACGGAGATGGCGGCTTCCGCGTCCGATCACTTTTGCCTTGGAAATCGGCAGTCTGGGTGGCAGCACCAGTCTCCTTCCATAGACGACCGATGGGGTTAGACCTAAATAGCCTCACCTCACCACAGATAGCTCCAAATGACATCAAGTCTGAGACTAACTGCCGTGCAGTTGGCAGCCGACACTCTGCAATAAAACATTTGTTAAGAAATGTGGGGTACTTATGCTGAAACTTCTCGTGTAATGTGTGGCCGTGGGGACGGCTGTGATATGGTGTGTCCTGGATTTCCCTCGCTGTCGGTTCTCCTAGTGACTTCAGAGATCCGCAGCTTCACCTTTCAGAGGCTCTTCTCTGCTGTTTCAACACCTCAGTACTTATTATTGCGTAGTACCTATCCTTCCTTACGAAACTCTGATTTGGCAGTAATATGGTGATATCTCACAGCTTCCATAATGTTGTTTTGCTACACTTGTATATCTGGACGCTTGGTTGTTAGCTCATGCTGTGATAGCTTCCGTGTTCGCCGCAACTCGCTCAGCATTTCCCCCTAGCTGGCAGTCTACTGGTCATTAACAGAGACAAATCAGCTTCTTAGACATCACAGCGTAGATTCTGGACGAAATATTTAGTGTCCACTGGGAATACTGTCCTGTGGCGTAATATCTTACTCTTCCTTCAGAAAATTCCACTCGAATTTTGCAGTTTATGGCACCCATAATATCCCCATCCTACATATTTTCCTCCAGTAATTTCACATTATACATCTTTAGTCATTCTTCCATTACCATACAGATAATTTACTCGATTTTCAATGGTTGATATTTCGAAGCGGAAGTGTACGTCTTTACAGAAACCATTTCTCACGCACTAACACAATTCTACATATTTACAGTTTCATCTATTACTTTACACGTAATTCCCTTATTGTGTCTGCGCTTTATTTACAAGTCAATGAATGGGTACCTAATGCACAGGTAAATCTGAACGGTGCTCTGACATTCGTTTAGAATAGGAATAAGTTACACAAATCGCAATCAGAATAACTACAGCGTTGGTATATGGTGCGCTTGTAGTCGTCAAACTATGATTTTGTCTATCGCAGTATTGCTGTGTATCGACCATGTCTGCATTGCTACTAGCTCGTCTAATGAACGTAAAATGTCTGGCTTCAGGGTATTATTTAGAAAGATTAAGTTTTGGGTAGACAGCACCTCTAGTGGCTTCTTAGGCCATTACAACATTGGCTGATTCAACTTAAGTGTGGTAACACCAGAGATCGTAGCTGGTAGACGAAATATCGCGCCTGCTAAGTCCCAAGTCGTACCGTTTATTGCTATTTCACTATCCCGTAATTACACTCAGTTCCTACCTGTTGATATCCTTTGCCCGTAACAGTATAATATGACTACTTATGGTGAAAAAAACTGTGTAGATCCTGTGGGTGCCAATTCTTTGAAAGCATGGATATGGTGTTAACACTTCCTTTTGACATTCATTTGCTTTAGTTTTTCCCAGGAATAAATGGAACCCGAATTCCTCTACATCAGTCTATACCATCATATTTGGACGGATGGTAATACTTTCTCTGTGGCATCACTGTAAATCTTCAAATGGTTCAAATGGCTCTGAGCCCTATGGGACTTAACATCTGTGGTCATCAGTCCCCTAGAACTTAGAACTACTTAAACCTAACTACCCTAAGGACATCACAAGCATCCATGCCCGAGGCAGGATTCGAACCTGCGACTGTAGCGGTCACGCGGTTCCAGACTGAATCGCCTAGAACCGCACGGCTACACCACCCGGTTCTGTAGATCTTCCAATGACATTAGAGCATAGTGGCCTGTTTGCTCTGAAACTCTTAATACTTCATTGGCCCATTCCTGTACCGGACCCATTTTGGTAGGCGACCTGAGAGAAAGGAAACTTATCTCTGTCTGCTCCTCCCTTCAGAAAACGAGACCACCTAGAAAAAAATAAAACTGGTGACTTCCTTGTAATGTACAGAAGAAAAAAGTACAATGTTCACAAACAACAATCTCAGCTCTAATCTATTGACTAGAGTGTAATGTCATAAATTGTCAATTATAGTCAACATGTTCCTGCTAAGTTTTTGAAATGGGTCTAAAATGTCCATCCCAGGCATTTCAAGTGGTTTAGATGCTTGAGATATACGTTGTAATGGAATCAGTCGGTGTCTACGATCAGCTCATTGCACACAAGGCATGCAGTTACTGACATTATGCTCAGCATCTCATTTTCTAGTCTTTCAACGAAATTTATTGCTATTTCGTCTATCAATTGCTCTTCGCCCACTATGGCCTGACAACATATGATCATGTTCTTGTGCCAAGACTTCGTCTTGGAAAGCTGCAGGCACCACTGCACTTTGTTATTCTGCTCAGCATGCCACTGTGCATCACGATCTGAGATTGTGATTTCAATTGTTGACAGTCAGCATCAGCAACTTGAGCCCCGCATCACTCAGTAACCCTTCTGCCGTGCACTTGTAGAACTGCAATTTTTTTACTTTCCCTGGCTTGTGTATTTTTTCATAATGAAATTCACTGAAACGGAATGCCCACATTACTCATACGCTATAAAGGTCATTCACTCCTTTCCGGGATCCATGTCATTGCCTGCTTCAAAGTATCGAACGCTTTCTTACTTTTGGTAGACCATTCAAATTTTTATTCTTTCCTTAACAAACGGTTTAAAAGTCCGACAATTTCAGAAAAATTCTCTACGAATCGATGATGATAATTACAGAGATTAATAAAACTCTGCAACTGTTTAACTGTCTTCGGTGGCGAAAAATTCTGAACTGCGGAGACCAAGCATGAATCTGTCCCCCCACATTCCTTGATTGTTATATGCCCAAGATAATTCACTTCCATTGCTGCAAAATGACAGTTATCGATACTTAGCGTTAGGCATGCTGTTCTCAGTATTATCAATACCCCTCCAACCGTTGTAGACGCACTTCCATTTCCTCTGAAAACAGTATTAAGTCATGCAGATACGTCAAACATCATGTTTTTTTCAATCCCATGTGTATGTCTCAAAAATGGCAGGTGAATTCTTGACTCCGAATGCCATTCGACGGTATTGAAAACGACACCCCGGAACGAAAGAAGCTGTCTTGCCTTATCCTCTGGCCCTACTTCTACTTGATGATATGCGCTCTTTAACTCCACTCTGGAAAAATAGTTACACTGACCCAACTTGTCGAGAAGCTCTGTTATGTTTGGTATCGGATATGCATCAGTGATCGTTCGTGAACTGAGCTATCAGTGGTCACAGTACAATCCATATTTTTAGTGTCAGCCGGTTACTTTTTCGGGTCCAAAATTACGGGTTCTCTTCAAGGACTGTCACTATACTAAATAATAAGGTCAGCTAGCCGCTGGTCGAGGAATTCTTCCATTATCGGTTGCATACACTTCGGAACTCGATTTGGGTTCGTGTACACTAGAGCATCATTCCTTGCTGGTATTCTGTGTTGCGTGAGTGGCATCGTTGGTAAAGGACCACTCGCACTGAAAAGTCCATAGACTGCAGTAACAATGTTTCCATTGCCTCTCTATCATTTCCCTGTAAATGTTTGACTTTCTCACGCAATGCAGATGGATTGACGGTTTGCCTGTGACAGAGGGCCTCTCTTGACCTACCCATGTCATCTTCCTCCAAACCATCCAAATTATCAATCAGTAAAAACCCTTTGGCAGACTCACTTCCTCTCTGCCTAAATTATTAAGAGTGACTGCAAGCATAAAAGTTCCTTCCACGCCACTGACGCGCACTATACTTCAGCGTACAAAGGAGTATGACTTACTCAATTCTCCATTAGTTTCCGGTGAGTTTACGACGTACAATAAGTCCTCAAGTAAATCCGTACCTAAGATCACCCAGACGAGATTCCGTGTACCTTTGGTATCGTAACATGCGAATTGAACTTTATTGCCTGTGTCCGCAGTTTACTGTGTACCACCCTCATGATCGATTAACGTTGCGACAATGTAACACTTTCAGATGCTGCACCTAGCGGAAACAATGTTCCACGAAGTTCAGTTGTGCTCTACAAAAGATCAATTTTTGCGTAATATTTAGCAAGACATCAGAGTTCCAGCATCGCTCAATAACCATCGTCCACAAGCGGCAGTACTTCTGCGTGCTCTCCAAAACACTGCTTTCCCGCGTTAAAACCAAGCACCGTTGTCCCGAATGACTTCATGTCGTTATCACCTACCCGGCGTAACCTGTACCTTGGCGACCGCAGTCTCTTTCTGCTCAAGCTAGTCAGACCACGTTTCTGCTAGGAATGCCGTCCGACGGAAGAGGCAGGCACCCAGATTCTCGTTAAAGACCGATCATTAGTTCTTTCTTACGTCAGAAACGTGTTTTATGGCCCATCTCCCCACATTCATTTCACTCTGTGTGACGACAATGTTTCTTAACGTGCCCGCATCTCGTGGTCGTGCGGTAGCGTTCTCGCTTCCTACGCCCGGGTTCCCGGGTTCGATTCCCGGCGGGATCAGGGATTTTCTCTGCCTCGTGATGGCTGGGTGTTGGAACTGATGACCATATAAGTTAAGTCCCATAGTGCTCAGAGCCAGTTTCTTAATGTTTCCCGTGCCCCTACATCTAAAGCACCTCACTTCAGAGGAAAAAAACACCGCGATTACTCCGTCTCCTATTGCGTGGCAGCCCTAATGGTAGCATATGAGTCAGTTGGGTTTTCGATTCTGACCCTCGTTGACATACCGGCAGAAATACCTCTTAGAAACACAACTTTTGTATCCCGCCTGGGAGGCGGCGTGTGGGTAAGGAACAGGAACAGGAAAAGGTACTAATCTCTCGCTACTCCAGACAGAGTTAAAGCACCTTTACTACCGGATAATATATGTAAACGTATTACATAACTTGCAAGATGGTGGAAAGTTGAAGCGAAGTGTCCTGGCTGTCTGCACTTGATGCAATGGGCAGAATGTGTAGCGATGCTCGTAGAGCTCTACAGCGCCGGCTAGAGGGCGCTGTCGTCGGTGTCTGTCGTAGTGCCAAACTAAGCAGTGTCATCTTAGCTATCGATTCCACAACACCCAGAACCATATTCTCTGCATGATGTTGCGCTATCGGCCTCCACATTTTGCGTTGGTTTATACGTTTCCGAGTGCGAAGAAGGATTCCAATCGTTCGTGTTATTTCTGCGATAGTTCATTGAGATTTTTTCTAAAGAGCCTGACGCTGTACTCATTCCGATAGCGCTGTATTAGGCCATTAGCTAGTCCATTATACGTTTGGGCCTTTCTGACGGTCTCGTGTTATATGACGTAGATTTTTGCGTCATTAACTAACTTCAACCTAGCCTTATACAAGGATTTTTCTTCCGACCGCTTTCCTAATTTGTCGGCAGACATTAAATCACTAATAAAAACAAATACATCCTCTGCTGTTTTCCCTGAAAAGGGCTCTGTGGGGTTAGCTGCATCGGTATTGATGGAATGGGCTGGTACACTCAATACGGTTTTTATTTTCTGCTGAATGAAGGAGTCCTTACTCCTCAAGGATTTTCCATCACTCTATTCTCTTACACAGTGCTTCATTTTCTTGGCCTGTTGCGTTGTAGTTTGTAACAACATGGCTATCTGCCGCGTTGTAGTTTGTAACAACATGGCTATCTGCCACTTTAAAACTTCCACCGTTTCATTCAGAGTCTCTGCTTGTCTTCTGGTCTTTGTGTAATCTCCGTCTGCCGTTATACCAGAAAAGATGGAAATTGCACACGCAACAGGAAAAAAAGGAAGTAAACTATACTTAATCACAGCCCAACGAGATTGTGTGCACTGGTGTGTTTCGTGACGAACCCTTTTACATGTACCACAGGTAGCTGACACAGCTTGAACACTTGGAAAGCCATGCCTGGATAAATTACATTAGCAACAAGATACTCGCTGCAAGTAAACATTTCTAGTGTTACCACGGAATTGAGATAAGTCTGTAGATTCCTGCGGTCCAACAGACGGCACTTTTAACGTACTGTGCATGACCCTACGACACGACATGGCCATAAGAAAATGCAGAATAAGAAAGAAAACAAATAACAGTCACTCACCGCACCACATTGTTGCGAATTTCAACTCATAGACGTTAACCCCCTATGCGAGAGCTGCATAGACGGTTGGCTGCTCTTGTGCTAGATGTGAGGGTGTGGCACCAGGCGAAGACGTCTCGACCTCTACCGACCACTTGCTGACACCAGATATAGGAGTCCAGTCCCTACAGTGGTCAAGAGACAGCTCCATAAGATGCGGTGGTGAGGACGTATCTACGCTCGAGAGCGCCACGAAAACATCACTTACAATAACATATTTCATAGGCAGTACTACAGGATTATCTTCCAACGAGGAGCGCCAAGGCTAGGCCAGCAGTGCTGCATATCGGTCAGCAGCGGAATGCCCTTGTGTGCTCGACTCGCAGTACTGTCAGCACAGTGAAGAAGAGGGTGGTCGCTGTTTGTGACAGGACGGTTGTCGATCTGGGACTCTAGTGGATTCTATATCCAGGAATCGACCTCCAAAGTAAACTCGTTGATGTTGAAGATTTGCAATCAATAGTTAGATATCAGGTCCACCTGAATTAGCCTACCTGTGGCTCGCAGGGGTCGGTTCTCAGCCCCGGGAGTCGGCAGTATCACTGTCTGCCACAGGAATGGGATGTGGAGCAGCGGTGCCCTCCCTCTCGAATATCAATGATGGACAGCGTCCAGGTCATGCAGGTGACGCCCTCAGCATGCCCGCAGGGTGATGGCGGCTTCCGCATCCCATCAGTGTTGTCTTGAAATCTGACAGTGTAGCTAACAGCAACAGTGTCCCTCAAGCTAGACTCGTGGTTTCATATACGATCGAAGATAGCTAGGCGTTCTGAGTGTCGACCTCCATAGCCTCCCCTCACAATCGACAGCAGCAGCTGACACAAGACCTAATACTACTTGCTGGGCAGTCGGCAATCGATATTTAGAAATGAAACATTTGTCAAGAAGAATAGGGTATTTACATTGGAACTTCCCCTGCGCTCTGCAGAGTTCGGAGTGGCTATGACATTATGTGTCCTGCTTTTCTCTTGCCATCAGCTCTCCTAGTGACTTCAGTATTCCTCAACTTCACCTTTCAGAGACTCTTTTATGCTAGTTCAGCACCTGAATACTTATTGTTGCGTTGTATCTAGCCCTCCTTAAGAAACTTTGATGTTGTCACTTTTCTTCACTTGGAGATTTGGGAGCTTGGTCATTCCGCTGTGCTACAATAGCTTCTGTGTTTGAAGAAAATTGCTGAGCATTTCCCTCTAGTTAGTAGTCTACTCGTCATTCACACAGGCGATTTGGCTTCCAGGATTGCCACGGTAGAACTTGGACGAAATTTTGGTGTCTGCCACTTATATTATCCTGGGGCATAACAATATTTATGCAGTTACTGAAAGCTGAGAAGTAGGGCAAACTGCATTCTATGCCATTTTGTTAGTTCAGGTTGCATACATTCAGTTGCAACCTTGGTTGATTTATGACCTCACACCCCTCCCCTTAACCTATTGCTCTGTTAATTGATTTAGACATCCTGGAGCTTAATTTTTGTCCCACTGCAGTTAATCTACCCTTCTGAGAAAGCCCCACACAGATTCCTCTCCCATTCCATCTCCCACACCCATCTGGGAATTGACCATTTACCCCCTCCCACTCCTGGGAAATGCCTCAACTTCCCCTCCCAACCCCCTACTCTCCGCTCCCCTCTCCCTCCTGGAAATTGTCAGGACTCATCTGTGCTGTAGAGGACAGGAAATTCAATGTCAATTACATAGCAAAGACTGTACAGTTTATTTATAAATTTCAATTTGCATGAGTTGGATCAGTCTGAATTATCATTGTGTGCTGTTTTGGAAGATGTGGGTCTCCTAAAATATGTTAAAAAGAAGTAATTAAATAGATCGCTTTTTTCTGACTACACAAGGAATACTGTCGCGAAATCGACATCAGCATAACTCACCACATGTTATACATATTCAGTCGCTCCTGTATTGCAGATATCGGGAGAGAGGCCGTACTACACTCGCTCAGGCCACGTGACTGCCACCAGTTATCGCACGGCCAGCGGCCTCCGATATTAGCACACCCCAAGTGGCTACTTCCTGTCACAGGCCACTGCTTTTGAGGACTACGATCTCCCTGTTCAGAGCAGTCTTAGTGTCTCAAAACACAGTCCTCATTTTTTATGGCTGTCTGGCAGTCCTTTTCTTTGTGGCGATGTTCTTGGGTACCTCAACAGGCTACTTCCTGTTTGTGAGTGTGAACTAACGCCTCCAAACAAGCATACTGAGATTTTCATCTCTCCTCAGAGTATTGGCCAATGCAAGGGATAAACCGAGAGCTGACGCAATTTTCACATCAAAAACAGAGTGAAATAGTCCATTTGCTCTACCATATCAAATTATTTGTTTAACAGTTAACAAGAGTCAAATACATCACTTAGAACACCCACCTCCAACTTACAATGATCCTTCTTCAAAATAACAACTATTTTCAACGTTTGAGTATCACACGCAAAGATTATGCAAATCAAGCAATTAAATTCCCACTACAAATAAATCAGAGTGCTAAATACGAGGTGTGATTCGAAAGTTTTAAGAATAGGCTTGTAATTGTACAATAGTGGCACTTACATGGTACTGTGACATATCTTCTTCAAAATACTCCTCTTCTGGCTGAACACACCGACTCCAACAGTGTTTTGGAAACATTCCTGGAAAGTTTTTTCCTGAAGTGTGTTAAGAATGCTCTCCATATTTGACTGGATGTCTTAAATTGAGTCAAATAGCTTCCCTTTCAGCGAAAATTTCAGTTTAGGAAACAAGTAGGAGTCCACAGGGGCCAAATCAGGGGAATATGGTGGTTGTGGAAGCTCAGGAATTTTTAATCTGGTTAAAAATTCAACAACTGAGAAGACATGATGAACTGGAGCATTGTCATGACGTAGCACACAATGCAGGCCTTTTCTTCTGCACCCTTTTGCGCAAACGCTCAAGGATACATTTGTAGTATTCCTGATTAATTGTCTGTCCTCCAGGCGTATATTCACGGTGCACAATACAGGTAGAGTCGAAAAAAATCGACAGCATTGTCTTTACCTTCGACCGACTTTGCCGTGCTTTTTTCGGTCGTGGTATACCTGGAGTCTTCCACAGCGAAGACTGCACTTTGGTTTCAGGATCACATCCATATACCCACATTTCGTCACCTGTAATTAACATATTTAACAAATCTGGGTCATTTGTAGTCCGATTAATTAGTTCTTGGTACCATTAAAGTCGATATTGTCTCTGGTCACTTGACAACACTTTTGGAATGAATTTTTTAGACACTCGACACATGTTCAGATCTTCAGATAAAAGTGACTGAATTGCATAGAAACGTAAATTAAGTTCATCAGCCATCTCCCTAATCGTAAGTTCATGATCAGAGCGTACTAAGTCGCTAACTTCCACAATATATTGATTCGTTTTTGAGGTGGAAGGACGGCCAGACAATGATTCATATTCAAATGAATCGTGGCCATTTTTAAATCTGTTGAACCAGACACAAACACTTGACTGGCTTATACAATTATCTACAAAAGCTGTTTTTAATAGTTCGTAAGTCTCATAAGCTGATGTCCTAGTTTTAAAGCAAAATTTCACACAATCTCGTTGCCCCTTTTTTACATCCATTTTCACGCAAACAGAATCCGGCAACAAGTCCTATGAGACCTGCGGTGTCACCGCCAAACACCACACTTGCTAGGTGGTAGTCTTTAAATCAGCCGCGGTCCGGTAGTATACACTCCTGGAAATTGAAATAAGAACACCGTGAATTCATTGTCCCAGGAAGGGGAAACTTTATTGACACATTCCTGGGGTCAGATACATCACATGATCACACTGACAGAACCACAGGCACATAGACACAGGCAACAGAGCATGCACAATGTCGGCACTAGTACAGTGTATATACACCTTTCGCAGCAATGCAGGCTGCTATTCTCCCATGGAGACGATCGTAGAGATGCTGGGTGTAGTCCTGTGGAACGGCTTGCCATGCCATTTCCACCTGGCGCCTCAGTTGGACCAGCGTTCGTGCTGGACGTGCAGACCGCGTGAGACGACACTTCATCCAGTCCCAAACATGCTCAATGGGGGACAGATCCGGTGATCTTGCTGGCCAGGGTAGTTGACTTACACCTTCTAGAGCACGTTGGGTGGCACGGGATACATGCGGACGTGCATTGTCCTGTTGGAACAGCAAGTTCCCTTGCCGGTCTAGGAATGGTAGAACGATGGGATCGATGACGGTTTGGATGTACCGTGCACTATTCAGTGTCCCCTCGACGATCACCAGAGGTGTACGGCCAGTGTAGGAGATCGCTCCCCACACCATGATGCCGGGTGTTGGCCCTGTGTGCCTCGGTCGTATGCAGTCCTGATTGTGGCGCTCACCTGCACGGCGCCAAACACGCGTACGACCATCATTGGCACCAAGGCAGAAGCGACTCTCATCGCTGAAGACGACACTTCTCCATTCGTCCCTCCACTGGAGGCGGGCTGCACGATGTTGGGGCGTGAGCGGAAGACGGCCTAACGGTGTGCGGGACCGTAGCCCAGCTCCATGGAGACGGTTGCGAATGGTCCTCGCCGATACCCCAGGAGCAACAGTGTCCCTAATTTGCTGGGAAGTGGCGGTGCGGTCCCCTACTGCACTGCGTAGGATCCTACGGGCTTGGCGTGCATCCATGCGTCGCTGCGGTCCGGTCCCAGGTCGACGGGCACGTGCACCTTCCGCCGACCACTGGCGACAACATCGATGTACTGTGGAGACCTCACGCCCCACGTGTTGAGCAGTTTGGCGGGACGTCCACCCGGCCTCCCGCATGCCCACTATACGCCCTCGCTCAAAGTCCGTCAACTGCACATACGGTTCACGTCCACGCTGTCGCGGCATGCTACCAGTGTTAAAGACTGCGATGGAGCTCCGTATGCCACGGCAAACTGGCTGACACTGACGGCGGCGGTGCACAAATGCTGCGCAGCTAGCGCCATTCGACGGCCAACACCGCGGTTCCTGGTGTGTCCGCTGTGCCGTGCGTGTGATCATTGCCTGTGCAGCCCTCTCGCAGTGTCCGGAGGAAGTATGGTGGGTCTGACACACTGGTGTCAATGTGTTCTTTTTTCCATTTCCAGGAGTGTACGTCGGACCCGCGTGTCGCCACTATCAATGATTGCAGACAGAGCGCCGCCACACGGCAGGTCTAGAGAGACTTCCTAGCACTCGCCTCAGTTGTTCAGCCGACTTTGCTAGCGATGGTTCACTGACTTCTACGCTCTCATTTGCCGAGACGATAGTTAGCATATCCTTCAGCTACGTTATTTGCTGCGACCTAGCAAGGCGCCATGATCAGTTTCTATTGATGTTGTAAATCATGTACCATAAAGAGCGACGTTCTCCATTAATGGATTAAAGTTAAGTATTCCACCAGCTACGTCCGTATTTATCAATTCTAATTCCCTTGTCATGTTCCAGACCTCACGCCAGCCTGCGTGAGATAAAACGCGTGCATTTCAGCCTCCTTTAGGAACACGGTTGGCTCTCCTGCCAACCACAAGACACCCACTCAAACAGCCGCCACAACAAACTGAATAAAGGAAACGCAGTTTCCTGTCAGAGGGAGTTCAAGGACAAGGTGATGACTCACTCCCCACCCTTCGTGCTCCTGCTCACCAATTCAGTAAGCAGTAGCGGATCCATTCTTAAAACTTTCTAATCATACCTCGAATATGTGAACCGACTTTTGAGAACACAAGCAAGCACCCTCTTCCACTGCAACGTTTCCACTAAACACACGAGGTAAAGAAATCAAATCAGTCACACACACTCACGATCGCAAAGAGTGCCTTGTCCACCGTTTCCTGGGCAGCTGGGCAGCTGCACGCTAATCCCCTAGCATCCATATGCCGACCCTACCGAACACTCAGAGGTTGGACTGACTGTCACCAAGCAGTCAACGAATCAATTTCCATGGGCGAATGATCGTCTTGTACACACTCATCATTTTGAATCTTCTGATGCAGCACATATGCCCGCTTCTGCCGCTGCTCACCCAGCACATAGTTCGCTAGTCCCCCAGTGCCGCGAGCTAGAGTAGACTGGTCGGCACATGGTCTGTACATAATCACCCGTCGTGGGCTAAGGCCCGTTTCGCACAGGGACACTGGTGACGGTCACCAGTGACAGTCACTGGTAATTGTGGTGAACACTCCTGGATCACCAGTGTCCGACAACGCTGGTATTGCCAACTGATCAGTTAGTGACATGGACTCGAGTGAGGAGGAACTTTTATCAGTACTTCTAAGCAGGAGGAGGAGAATGAAGACAAAACGTACACCCACTACTACGTGATCGGTTGGATTGTTTTATACTCTTTATGTCGATCTGAGACAATATTTCCCAGCACCCAAACCACTGTCATTAACTTTTGAAAGACCTATGCCATTCATGTTAGTAGGTGATGAAGGTTTCGGGATGTCAAAATTTATTCTACGCCATTTTGGAGGGAAGTGTTTAGACGTTAAAAATCATGTGATAAACTCTAGACTGTCCAGAGCAAGAAGGTACACAGAGTGCAATTTTGGAATTCTTGAAAACAAGTGGTGAATTTCCATAGACTACTCGATCTTAAATTTGATTTAGCAGTGCCTACTGTAAAGACATGTTGCCTCCTCCCTAACTTTGTGCGTGACCGCAGTGGAATAGAGTTTGAAGATACGTTTATTCAGGGATTGAATGACATGTCACCTTGCTTAGTCTATGGAGGAAATATTGCGAACAGTATCAGAGACGACTTTGCAAACTACTTCGTTAGCTGTGAAGGCGAAGTGCCTTGGCAGCTATAAATGAAGGACTTATTTCAATAGTGGTACAAGCCCATTATCTCCACTTTTCTGTCTATAATACTTCTGAAATTAATGGTCCAAACAAAAAGCAACATATGTTCATCTCTAGCAAGAAGCGATATGCTTGGATATTTCTGATATCTCAACTGCACATTTTTCACCGCTCATTTAACTTTAAGACTTGGTATCTGAGAATAAACAAAAATGGACCTGTACCACTGTTGAAGTAAGCCCCTCAAATAATCTAATTGCTAGAAATGTTATGTGAACGTTAAAGTGGTTAGGTTTCATTGTTCATGTGGCATTGTATTTGTGATGTGAATTGTACAAATTATTACTATGTTATCTGTAACAAGTCCTATTGTTGCATTCACAGAACTGATTGGAACTTACAATTAAAATTATCGAGTGTCAGGAACTTGTACCACAATAATATTATGATAAATAAATAAAATTCATTATTGTAGTAGCCACATACGTGTAAATAAATCGTTTTAACTTATTTTTCGAACGATAAGACAACGATAAGACGCACCCTTAATTTTGTTATGGAAATTTTGAAATATTAGTATTTTTTTTTTTAGATTTTCTCTTCATTCGCCCAATTGGGATGAGTTCGTGGTTTTCCACACTCACTCATTTTGTCCTTTATTATCGCATTAAGACTGCATAACGGTACACTTGCTACTGGTAACTGCAAACGAAAAGAGGTGAGGGATGTAAATTTGAAGGTTACTGCCCTCCTAGCCTCGAACAGGGGTAGCAACAAAATTTCACTAGTCTTTTACTGTGCGAAAAATAAGGTATTACTTTTGGAAAAAGAACACACAACTTAACAATTTTTGTTCTTTTTTTTCATCCATGCTCTTCTCATTGAAATCAGGCACAAACTTCGTTATAATTTCTTGTCACTCATTCGTTTTCACCAATTTGTTGCTATAGTTAACGCTTTTAACATCCCAAATAGTAGTGATTCACTTATAAAATGTTCTGTGTTTATCAAATCGAAACTCATGGCTACAACGTGTACAGGAAAAAATGTACAATGAAAGTTTCGCGTCACGGTCTCAGAAATGACTGCCTGTCTGTTGGTAAATCTTCTGCGCTGTGTCTGTGATCTGTGCTCCAGTGCGAACACTCCAATTCAGACTAATGCATGTTCGGTGGTAACTGCTGTGAACACAGTGACCCTGTTCGTCACATGTGACGAGTGTGAGTCACTTCTGCGTCACAGTGCCTCGGTGAGGCAGTGTAGTGTCCCGGTGTGAATGCTCCAGTTCAAACGAATGTCTCTCTGTCGGTGACCCTCGCTCGCGACCGTCACCAGTGTCCCAGTGTGAAACGGGCCAAGCTAAACCATGAATTCTGGTCGCCGACTCCTCGTGGGCACCCCTGCCGCCGGTTTGGCACTGCGAGTAAAGTAGCAGCTGCTTCACAGTATACAGTAGTTCTAACCAATTCCACCTTGACACAGACCCCTCCCCCAGTTTAAAAATGCACTTTACTCAACCAAAGAAAGCGATGTTGTTGATCATAAACCTCAATTCGTCACAAGAAATGTATATTTTTCTCTTTTATACGAGTTATACGAGAAATCGGGGCATACATGCGTTTTCACCTCGGTAAACTGTTGTTACGTGGTGTGAAAGTCCTGTTACGGCGTGGCGTGACCTATACTTCCTTTACGTTGTCTCTCATAAGGATATATATATTAAAAAAACAAAACACAAAAAAAAACTCCGTTCTAAGCAGCTTCATATCTTTTACGTCCTGCATTACAGGACTAGATATTGAACTTATTTTTGGCTCATGACAGAATACTCTGTCAGAGAATACCCCCACTATCGAATTCTCTTGAAGTAAGTAAATGTTTAGCCACATACGAAGCCACTTAACCCTTTAACAACTCTGGACGTGTTGACGCGCGCGCCTTTGTACCTGTCCCTGTGTGCTCTGAAGGTGTTTACGCAAGCCACCAGTCCTTCTACCTGCTACTGTGAATGTGTTTACGCATAGAAACATTCAGAGTACCAGGTAGGACTGGTGGCGCACGCAAACACGTTCAGAGCACACAGGTTCAAATGGCTCTGAGCACTTTGGGACTTAACTTCTGAGGTCATCAGTCCCCTAGAACTAAGACTTACTTAAACATAACTGACCTAATGACAACACACACATCCATGACCGAGGCAGGATTCGAACCTGCGACAGTAGCGGTTGCGCGGTTCCAGACTGTAGCGCCTAGAACCGCTCGGCCACTCCGACCGGCAGAGCACACAGGGACAGGTACAAAGGCGCGCGCGTTAACACGTCCAGAACTGTTAAAGGGTTCAGGTGAAAGCACAGAGAAGTTGTAAATATTAGGTTTGTACTACATGTCACTACCGTAAACTCCCAGTTATCCGAAATCCGCTTTATCCGAACAAAATTTTCCGACTTTCGTGGCTCACTTTGGCGCTGTCTGACACATCGCCCAGCTGCACTTTTGGCTACCTACACTGGCACTTAACAGGTTTCAACTTGTCTGCGCCTGGAGCCTTGCATTCCCTGGTGTTTTTCGGCAGTCTACTGCTAATCAGTGCACTTTAGGTGTCAAACGTCCGAATGTCCTCAATTCGTGCGTGTATTGGTTGAAGATTTAACGTATTTCTTGTTCGCATTGCGTGGTTTCATGCCGTTGCCATCTACCGAACTACTTGGAAGTACAGTACATACAGTATTGATTGCTCTATGCATCGCGACGTAGCCCTGTCGAGACCGACATTGAGAGTGCGGCGACAAACACTTTCCGCCTGTTGTCGGTACGTCAGACGAAGCCGAGCGTTTAACAATGTAACAGCGAACTTACAACGTACTGTTGTGCTGCGTCGTGGATTTGGGTAGGACAGGGGAGAGGGGACAGATGTATCGAATGTTATCGTTCGATGGCTGCCACAGCCTGGTTTCAAAAGTCGAAGGCTTTGTTTAGTGTGTCTCGAGTTCTGTCGCGCGTCTGTGTGTTTTTAATTTAACTCTTCCTGCTCGCGCTACATGCTTTAAAATTTCCAGAGATAAAAGTGATCACAAACCAAAGAAGAATCAGTCGAGTGTCGGTAAATAAACGCTGAACGTGAATACGGGCGCGAGACGGAAGAATAATGTGATATCTTTGGAACAAGAGCTTCGTGCTTTGCTGAGAATTGATGCTGGTGAGCCACCCGCTATAGTTGCTACGGATTTGAATGTCTGTAGGAGTGCTATTACTGGCTGGAAGACAAATCTATCAGTAATTGAAAAATCTTGTTCCATCCAAGCGACAGGCAGCACAGTGAAATCTCAATAAACAATGAGAAAAGGTGCAAATCATCGCTTAGAAGAGGCCTCATTTTTGTAGCACGAACGAATAAGACCCAAAGGTGAGAGCCACTTCAAGGTTCTCTGCTTCGTCAAAAAGCGATGACTTTTTACGAGCTGATTGAATTACAGGAGTGAGAGTTCCTCGGAAGTTTTGGCTGGAACGATCGCTTCAAGAAGCGGCATGGCATTCGTAAAATTGCCATCAGCGGCGAATCATTTTCCTGTGATGAAGCAGCTATCGCTGATTTTAAGAAGAACCTGCACTTTTTTTTTTGGTCATCAGACTACTGACTGGTTTGATGCCGCCCGCCAAGAATTCCTTTCCTGTGCTAACCTCTTCATCTCAGAGTAGCACATGCAACCTACGTCCTCAATTATTTGCTTGACGTATTCCAATCTCTGTCTTCCTCTAAAGTTTTTGCCCTCTACAGCTCCCTCTAGTACCATGGAAGTCATTCCCTCATGTCTTAGCAGATGTTCTATCATCCTGTCCCTTCTCCTTATCAGTGTTTTCCACATATTCCTTTCCTCTCCGATTCTGCGTAGAACCTCCTCATTCCTTACCTTATCAGCCACCTAATTTTCAACATTCGTCTATAGCACCACATCTCAAATGCTTCGATTCTCTTCTGTTCCGGTTTTACGACAGTCCATGTTTCACTACCATAAAATGCTGTACTCCAGACGTACATCCTCAGAAATTTCTTCCTCAAATTAAGGCCGGTATGTGATATTAGTAGACTTCTCTTGGCCGAAATGCCTTTTTTGCCATAACGAGTCTGCTTTTGATGTCCTCCTTGCTCCGTCCGTCATTGGTTATTTTACTGCCTAGGTAACAGAATTTCTTAACCTCATTGACTTCGTGACCATCAATCCTGAAGTTAAGTTTCTCGCTGTTCTCATTTCTACTACTTCTCATTACCTTCGTCTTTCTCCGATTTACTCTCAAACCATACTGTGTACTCATTAGACTGTTCATTCCCTTCAGCAGATCATTTAATTCTTCTTCACTTTCACTCAGGATAGCAATGTCATTAGCGAATCGTATCACTGATATCCTTTCACCTTGTATTTTAATTCCACTCCTGAACCTTTCTTTTATTTCCATCATTGCTTCCTCGATGTACAGATTGAAGAGTAGGGGCTAAAGGCTACAGCCTTGTCTTACACCCATCTTAATACGAGCATTTCGTTCTTGATCGTCCACTCTTATTATTCCCTCTTGGTTCTTGTACGTATTGTACGCTCCTGGAACTTGAAATAAGAACACCGTTAATTCATTGTCCCAGGAAGGGGAAACTTTATTGACACATTCCTGGGGTCAGATACATCACATGATCACACTGACAGAACCACAGGCACATAGACACAGGCAACAGAGCATGCACAATGTCGGCACTAGTACAGTGTATATCCACTTTTCGCAGCAATGCAGGCTGCTATTCTCCCATGGAGACGATCGTAGAGATGCTGTATGTAGTCCTGTAGAACGGCTTGCCATGCCATTTCCACCTGGCGCCTCAGTTGGACCAGCGTTAGTGCTGGACGTGCAGACCGCGTGAGACGACGCTTCATCCAGTCCCAAACATGCTCAATGGGGGACAGATCCGGTGATCTTGCTGGCCAGGGTAGTTGACTTACACCTTCTAGAGCACGTTGGGTGGCACGGGGATACATGCGGACGTGCATTGTCCTGTTGGAACAGCAAGTTCCCTTGCCGGTCTAGGAATGGTAAAACGATGGGTTCGATGACGGTATGGATGTACCGTGCACTATTCAGTGTCCCCTCGACGATCACCAGAGGTGTACGGCCAATGTAGGAGATCGTTCCCCACACCATGATGCCGGGTGTTGGCCCTGTGTGCCTCGGTCGTATGCAGTCCTGATTGTGGCGCTCACCTGCACGGCGCCAAACACGCATACGACCATCATTGGCACCAAGGCAGAAGCGACTCTCATCGCTGAAGACGACACGTCTCCATTCGTCCCTCCATTCATGCCTGTCGCGACACCACTGGAGGCGGGCTGCACGATGTTGGGGCGTGAGCGGAAGACGTCCTAACGGTGTGCGGGACCGTAGCCCAGCTTCATGGAGACGGTTGCGAATGGTCCTCGCCGATACCCCAGGAGCAACAGTGTCCCTAATTTGCTGGGAAGTGGCGGTGCGGTCCCCTACGGCACTGCGTAGGATCCTACGGTCTTGGCGTGCATCCGTGCGTCGCTGCGGTCCGGTCCCAGGTCGACGGGCACGTGCACCTTCCGCCGACCACTGGCGACAACATCGATGTACTGTGGAGACCTCACGCCCCACGTGTTGAGCAATTCGGCGGTACGTCCACCCGGCCTCCCGCATGCCCACTATACGCCCTCGCTCAAAGTCCGTCAACTGCACATACGGTTCACGTCCACGCTGTCGCGGCATGCTACCAGTGTTAAAGACTGCGATGGAGCTCCGTATGCCACGGCAAACTGGCTGACACTGACGGCGGCGGTGTACAAATGCTACGCAGCTAGCGCCATTCGACGGCTAACACCGCGGTTCCTGGTGTGTCCGCTGTGCCGTGCGTGTGATCATTGCTTGTACAGCCCTCTTGCAGTGTCCGGAGCAAGTATGGTGGGTCTGACACACCGGTGTCAATGTGTTCTTTTTTCCATTTCCAGGAGTGTATATGACCCGCCTTTCCCTATAGCTTACCCCTACTTTTTTCAGAATCTTGAAGAGCTTGCAGCATTTTATATTGTCGAACGCTTTTCCCAGGTCGACAAATCCTATGAACGTGTCTTGATTTTTCTTTAGCCTTGCTTCCAGTATTAGCCGTAACGTCAGAATTGCCTCTCTCGTGCCTTTACTTTTCCTAAAGCCAAACTGATCGTCACCTAGCGCATTCTCAGTTTTCTTTTCATTATTCTGTATATTATTCTTGTAAGCAGCTTCGATGCATGAGCTATTAAGCTGATTGTGTGATAATTCTCGCATTTGTCAGCTCTTGCCGTCTTCGGAATGGTATGGATGATGCTTTTCCGATAGTCAGGTGGTATGTCGCCAGACTCATATATTCTACACACCAACGTGAATAGTCGTTCTGTTGCCACTTCCCCTAATGATTTTAGAAATTCTAATGGAATGTTATCTATCCCTTATGCCTTATTTGACTGTAAGTCCTCCAAAGCTCTTTTAAATTCCGATTCTAATACTGGATCCAACTGCATTCCAGTCGCCCATGACTATTAGATTTTCGTCCCCCTTTACATACTGCATTACCTTTTCAATATCCTCATACAATTTCTCTATCTGTTCATCTTCAGCTTGAGACGTCGGCATGTATGCCTGAACTATCGCTGTCGGTGTTGGTCTGCTGTCGATTCTGATTAGAACAACCCGGTCACTGAACTGTTCACAGTAACACACCCTCTGCCCTACCTTCCTATTCATAACGAATCCTACACCTGTTATACCATTTTATGCTGCTGTTGATATTACCCGATACTCATCTGACCAGAAATCCTTGTCTTCCTTCACTTCACTGACCCCTACTATATTTAGCTTGAGCCTTTGCATTTCGCTTTTCAGACTTTCTAGTTTTCCTACCACGTTCAAGCTTCTGACATTCCACGCCCCAAGTCGTAGAACATTATCCTTTCGCTGATTATTCAATGTTTTTCTCATGGTAACCTCCCGCTTGGCAGTCCCCTCCCGGAGATCGGAATGGGGGACTATTCCGAAATCTTTTGCCAATGGAGAGATCATCATGACACTTCTTCAACTACAGGCCACATGTCCTGTGGATACACGTTACGTGTCTTTAATGCCGTGGTTTCCATTGCCTTCCGCATCCTCATGTCGTTGATCATTGCTGATTCCTCCGCCTTTAGGGGCAATTTCCCACCCCTAGGACAAGAGAGTGCCCTGAACCTCTATTCGCTCCTCTGCCCTCTTTGACAATGCCGTGGGCAGAATGAGGCTGACTTCTTATGCCGGAAGTCTTCGGCCGCCAATGCTGATTATTTATCAAAATTTAGGCAGTGGTGGGGATCTAACCCGGGACCCAAGACGCTTTGATTCTGAATCAAAGACGCTACCCCTAGACCACAAAGGAGGCTGGCGATCAACTTTACAACTGTGATGAAGCAGGGATGAATTACAAAATGTTGCCAACAAGGACCCTTACCTCTAAACAAGAAAAAACGGCATCCGAATATAAAAAAAGCAAAGTAAGAGTTACTGTCCTCGCATGCAGAATGCCACTAGCAGTCATAAACTGTGCCTTATTTTAATTTGGAAATCCAAAAACCCAAGAGCATTTAGACGGCAACTAGCTGAAAAACCTTTGCCATTGTGGTGCACGAATCAGTCTAAAGTACGGATGAACTGTGCCATCTCAAAAGAGTGGTTCCATGCGGAGCTAGTTCCAGCTGTAGAAAAATACATGGAGGTAAATGGACTTCCTCGAAAAGCGTAACTTCTTGTGGACAACGCTCCTTCTCACCCAGATGATGTACAAGATGGGGATAACAAATTTGTGTTTTTCCCATCAAACGTCGCGTCTCTATGTCAGCCGATGGACGAAGATGTTCTTGAGGCGATGAAAACACTTAATCGGTGCGATTGGTGCTTTAGAAGATTTTGTGCAAGCTCTAAAAAAATCGATGTTTTAAGTGTCATTCATTGAATTGCTGACGCTTGCAATCTAATTCCTCCAATTTCTCTCATTAGGTCATGGAAAAAACTCTTACATCATCAGGCAACTCATCAGTGGTGGAAAAAAGTAGGAGGCAACACCAAAACTCAAGCTGACGTGCCAAAAACAGATGAAAACGCCATAATTTTCGTGAATTCTCTGGAGAAGCTACTGGGTTGTGAAGACGCGGACTTCGAAGACGTTGAAGAGTGGACGGAAAACGACTTTTTTTTATTTGACTGACGAAGAAATCATCTAAATTGTGACCAGTCAGAAAGCGTCAGAAGAATATGTTTGTGATAACGAAGCAAAGAAATATGTTCCTCACACAGTCGGTTACGAAGCGATCCAAACCGCCCTGGAATACATCAGCGAGCAGGAGCAGGCGACTTATCCCTAATTCGTTTGTTTCCCACGTTGGAGATATGTTGCCGCAGCAAAAGGTTCTCGAGCCAAAAAACAAAAAACCTTTACAGACTTTTTTACCAAAAAATAAATTCTAATGAAGCGTCCTAGAACTTCAATGTCCGTAGGTTAAAAGTTTTTTTTTTTCTTTAAAGTTCCTCTAGATAAACTTTTCGTTCCTTTGAATAAACTCTAGATTTGGTTTTGTACAGTAGTTTATTTTTTATTAAAAAAGTAGGTAATAAAGTTAAAACTCCTGTTTCTCCCTGGTGCCAAATAAGGCAGATTTTTTCTGTAAGAACGCAAAATAAACGAGTTTTGTTATTCAGGATTTAAAAACATACAGGCTTATTCACAACCATATCAATATCATTCTACGTGGCCTACGCACGTTTTACGATCATATTTCACGGTATTGACGCAATACTGAGTGTTTCACGCGTAAATAGAGGGGGGCTTCGGTTATCCGAAATTTTCGTTATCCGAACCGGCCGCCGTTCCGACAATTTCGGATAAAGGCGAGTTCAAATGGTGCAAATGGCTCTGAGCACTATGGGACTTAGCATCTATGGTCATCAGTCCCCTAGAACTTAGAACTACCTAAACCTAACTAACCTAAGGACATCACACACCACCCGGCCATCACGAGGCAGAGAAAATCCCTGACCCAGCCGAGAATCGAACCCGGGAACCCGGACGTGGGAAGCGAGAACGCTACCGCACTACCACGAGATGCGGGCATATAACGAGGAGTGTACTGTATATAAACTGGATAATACATGGGATTTTATTATGATGGTAATCTCTCCCTGTGTAGGTGGGGGACCTAAATTTCGTTAAGAGATATCACCGCAACTAAAAACGCCTGATTACTGCCCTAGTTTACATGCACCAGGTAGCACGTCAATGAGATCAAACTGAGAGGCTGATTAATTAAATTGATCATGAAATTCATTCTGCACCGAGAGTGATTTTTTTTCAGCTGTCGGAATATGCTTGCCAGGTAGCTGAAATGGGAATCCCTGGAGAGAAGGCGATGTTCTTTTCGAGAAACACTGTTGAGAATCGACATTTGAAGCTGACCGCAGAAGGATTCTACTGCCGCCA
The DNA here is from genome assembly GCF_023897955.1 of Schistocerca gregaria. Classification (NCBI taxonomy): domain Eukaryota; kingdom Metazoa; phylum Arthropoda; class Insecta; order Orthoptera; family Acrididae; genus Schistocerca; species Schistocerca gregaria. The sequence continues at coordinate 51,239,872 of NC_064926.1, forward strand.
ATGTACATTTCGCGTAACGACCGCGAAGATACAGAAATTAGCACTTATAAGGAGACATGTAGGCACTCTCTTTCATTCATTCTGCTAGTGCAATAAAAGAGGGAATGAGTAATAGTGGTACACGGTACCCTCCGCCACACACTGTACTGTAGCTTGTGAAGTAAGCATATAGATGTAAATGAAATTTTAGTTAACCTATTAAGATGTGAGTCCATCCGTTTATAGGCACAAACATTTCGTGTTTATCCAGAAAAAAAAGGTGAAACTTCTGCTGATGATTGTCTCTCGGTTAAAATCTGCATATCGGCTCCCAGTTTTCTCAATGCAATCACTTCGCTAGACGAATGTAAGAGACTGTAATATGTTTGCCTCCAACACTTAAAATAAATGGTATAGAACTCACCTCTCAATTCCCCTTTTGCCAGAGTATTGCTTACCTACCGTATTCTCACGGATCTTCCAGTCTTCGACATATAGCATTTGAGTTCACATCATTTCAATTAGCAAGAGATGTCCCCCGCCAAGTCACAGAAACCTGCTAATTCTCTCGACATCCCATCACATTCCGACTGCGCTGTGCCATTTGTTAGAAGGCTGACAGGTAGAGAGCCCTCACAACGTGAAAAATAGCACGCTAACATGCAGGAGGAAATTCACAACCTTGCAGAGTATACTTGGACTGTACAAAGAAATTCACAAGCATAACACTAACAATTTTTCGATACCGAATGATGGTCTATAAATATCACTCTGTTAATGTCCTGGACACCTTTATCAAGTTTCTATGATCATCGCGCTAGAAATGAAACAGTGTGTGGTGATGTCCGAGTCTTCGTTGAAAGCACAGTGTATCTCTCTGGTTATTTTTGGAACATCCAACGGAGTAAACCTGCGAACTATAAAAACTTCGTTAACGTCACCACGGAGAGAAACCAATAAGATTTTACCACTTAAAAAAAAAAGAAAAAACGGGCTAGAGCCATAATTATAGAAACCAGTTCTTGTAAGAAGTATTGATCCTGGCTGTTGAGACACTGCCGGCCGCGGTGGTCTAGCGGTTCTAGGCGCTCAGTCCGTAACCGCGCGACTGCTCCGATCGCAGGTTCGAATCCTGCCTCGGGCATGGATGTGTGTGATGTCCTTAGGTTAGTTAGGTTTAAGTAGTTCTAAGTTCTAGGGGACTGATGACCATAGATGTTAAGTCCCATAGTGCTCAGAGCCATTTTGTTGAGACACTTGTCCCACTGTGACACTAGGCGGTGAATGACTGTCTTTTAAATTTCCTGGGACTGCACATACAGCTGGATGTCGTCGTCCGAGGTGAATCGTTTTCCTCAGTGCCTCTTTAAGGGGACCAAAAATGTCGCAGTCACAGGGAGAGAGGTCCAGACTGTATGGAGGGTGGCCGAGAACTCCCACTTGAACTTCTGCAGGAGTGCCGTGACTGTGTTGGCCATAAGAGGCTCTGCACTGTCGAGGATCAGAAGGGCCCCACGGGTGACATTTCCTGGTCGTTTTTATTTGATCGCTTGGTGAAGGGTGGTGAAGTTTTGCGTGTGCCGCTATTCATTAACTGTTGTCCCGTGCTGCAGGAAGTGAATCAGAAGGGGGCCGTCTTTGTCAAAGAAGAACGTCAGCATAACCTTTCCTGCACTCGTATGGATGGCCTTGGCTTATTTTGCTGTTGATGACCCTGGATAGTTCTTCCACTTATACTGGTTCCATGACACCGCGACTCATCTTCAGCCATCACTCATGCCAGGAACGCATTCCCTTCCCGAGCTTAGCGCTTCAGATGAGCAAGACAGTGGGCTATTCGACATGTTTCCTGGTGTGGTTGAAGACTATGGGGCAACCATTGGGCACACACTTAGCGCATGTGCATTCGCTCCTGTCGACACTCAATCCGACCACTGCGTCTATGGTTTTCACTGTCACTCGGCAGTCCTGGGTAATGAGTGCATCCACCAGCTGGTTGCAGTGCGGTCATCCAGATTGGCTAACGACACCCATCCTTCCCTGAAGCGCTTGTGCCTTGCCATGCAAGGTTCGCCGTATACTTGTGACATTCGTCTATGAATGTCCATTCCTTCCACTCCTTCCGCTGTCAGAAAACAAACAACATCTCTTTGCTCTTCTGTGGACGCCTCCATGTCACAGTTTACAATGCGACTGGAAGCGTTGGATGATTGATGCAAGCTGCTGCTATAGTCACGTGACGTGCACGTGTGCCCTCTAGCGACGAACTCTCAACTTCCACGCTCTGGCCGGAGACACTCATGGTTACACACGCCACAATATTACTCTCATGTCACCGGTTTGCGCATTCCAGACTGTGGTTCGTTTCTTTTTGTTCGTGCTTTGTATCAGAAAACAAGTACTGTCTGAGTGACGACATCGAGTATATGTGGTTAATCTGTTAAATACACATCTACTGGTGCACTGGAGCAGGCTCCGGTGATTGAAGTCGCTTCCACATGACTGTGTAAAATTTAGTTGCTTGTACTGGAGGAAGACCAAGACTATATCGACTATCAGTTACAAGGAGAGGGCGACTGGCAGCGTTGGATGATTGATGCAACCTGCTGCTACAGTCACGTGCACGTGTGCCCTGTGACTTATATATATGTGTGTGTCAGGTACTAAACGGACATTTTAAACCGTTTCGATTCATTGGCTCTCACAGAAAGGTGGACATCGTGTGGTATAAACTACGCTGCTACCACAGCACACAGGATGGTTGACATAAAAGACAGAGGCGGAGTTTCTTATTAACAAAAATGTGGAAGACATCGCAACATATGGAAATGGAATAGTTTGCAGCAACACTGACCATTTCCAAACATCTATCCGAAGGTGATGGCCTCTACATTTAATCTCATCTTCCACAGTCACAGGGTAGTAGATGTCTCAGTGTTCCGTTTCGAAGAGATCTAGAGCAATGATTCCTCATATTATAGACATCACTTTTTCAGTGGTGACCATACACATAAGTGTTGCTCCCACCAAGACACTCCCCATCTCAGGTAAGTGATGTCAGTGGCCATACTGACCTTACGACTTATCTTAGAAGAAAGATTAAGAAAAGGGAAACCTACGTTTCTATCATTAGTAGACTTGGAGAGAGCTTTCGACAATGTTGACTGGAATACTCTCTTTCAAATTCTGAAGGTTACAGGGTAAAGTACAGGGAGCGAAAGGCTATTTACAATTTGTACATAAGCCAGATGGCAGTAATAAGAGTTGACGGGCATGAAAGGGAAGCAGTGGTTGGGAAGGGAGTGAGACAGGGTTGTAGCCTGTCCCCAATGTTATTCAATCTGTATATTAAGCAAGCAGTAAAGAAAACAAAAGAAAAATTCGGAGTAGAAATTAAAATCCATTGAGAAGAAATTAAAACTTTGAGGTTCACCGATGACACTCTAATTTTTGTCAGAGACAGCAAAGGGCCTATAAGAGCAGCTGAATGTAATGGACAATGTCCATAAAAGCGGATAGAAGATGAACATCAACAAAAGCAAAACGAGGATAATGGAATGTAGTCGAATTAAATCAGGTGATGCTGAGGGAATTAGATTAGGAAATGAGACACTTAAAGTAGTAAAGGAGTTTTGCTATTTGGGGAGCAGAATAACTGAGGATGGTCGAAGTAGAGAGGATATAAAATGTAGACTGGCAATGGCAAGGAAAGCGTTTCTGAAGAAGAGACATTTTTTAACATCGAGTATAGATTTAAGCGTCAGGAAGTCGTTTCTGAAAGTATTTGTATGCAGTGTAGCGATGTATGGAAGTGAAACACTGACGATAAATAGTTTGAAGAAAAAGAGAATAGAAGCTTTCGAAATGTGGTGCTACAGAAGAATGCTCAAGGTTAGATGGGAAGACCACATAACTAATGAGGTGGTATTGAATAGAACTGGGGATAAGAGAAGGTTGTGGCACAACTTGACAAGAAGAAGGGACCGGTTGGTAGGACATGTTCTGAAGCATCAAGGGATCACAAATTTAGCATTGGAGGGCAGCGTGGAGGGCAAAAATCGTAGAGAAAGACCAAGAGATGAATACACTAAGCAGATTCAAAAGGATGTAGGTTGCAGTAAGTACTGGGAGATGAAGAAGCTTGCACAGGATGGAGTAGCATGGAGAGGTGCATCAAACCAGTCTCAGGACTGAAGACAACAACAACTGTTAGAATGCTTGAGGTCAGTACCAAGAACATATTTGCAAGAGGGAAATGATCATAGATCATAAACACAGGCACTCCTAATACTAGACGGTTCTGTACTTAAACACACTATGATGTTAAAGCCATGTTATTTCCGAATTATTAATCTTGTGAAATGCAATGTTCTTAATATTCTATTACAGGACATATATGTCCAAAATCTGATGTACATCTACCCTGCAAGTTTCTATCCCACTCAGTATGGTGATAAACTTTAAGATGATAAAACTGCTTTCTTCTATACCAGAGCTTTCTCAGAAGGACAGATTATCCACAGGGGGCATAATCCAACCCCCAGGGGAAAATAAATGAGTCACAGAACAAGATTAAGGGGAGGGAGTTAGAGGTCAATCACGTTTCCCTCTGAATGTATGCAGACAGCTCCAACAAAGTGGCATAGAACGCAGTTTGCCCTATTACTAAGGTGAACAGAAGATATATGACCACTACTGATATCTGCTTGAAGTACAGTATGACCATAGCTTTACAAAAATAGTGCGATATCCTGCATCATTCTCAGAATCAACAAGAGACAAATGTGAAAAGAAAAGATACAGTAAGGCACCACACAAGGATCTGTAAATCAATTTAGCCAACCCTGACACAAACAAAAAACAAATATAGGATTACATGATTGCATGTAAAGAACACATTTCATGTCAAAGGTGATCTTAGTCATGTATGAAGCAAAGTATGTTTGAATTTGCTAAAATACTTTGTCTGTGAAAAACATGGAGTGATTGCTAAGCCTGATTGAACATGGCAACAAAGTAAAATCAATACGTGTTATTACATCCTTATAAGGGAACATGAGTAGATTAGGTAACTCAAAAAATTAGTTTTGTTTTTGCACTGATGTACTTCAAGCCGTATTCAAAATACGAAACGCAGTTCGTTAAAACTACCGTCTGATGTCATCATAGTGTGTTACAAATTCTCACAACACATTATATAACTCATTCAAAATTCTATAGCGCCGATAATCATAACTTAAGAAAATATATGAAACCATGAAGGTGAAACTGAAAGTCAAATTACATGCTATCGTGGTTCTGCGTGTTATTACTCTGACCATGTCGCTTACAGTGAAAATGAAACTAATTTATGTAGATACAGATATTAAAGTTAAGGAGTGTTTTCCAGAAAATACCAAAAGTCGTCTCCTGGACGTGGGTTCACCAGTTTTATGCAAAACGCCGTGCGTGTTTAAAATTTTTACGCTGACCTACGAAGTTAATGAGAGCTGTACATGCCTGTAAAACCCAAGCTGAAATTATTGCGCACAGTGGAAAGACTAATGCAAAGAATAGACGGTTCTTGTTGTGGATCCTGGAGTGGAGAATTGTGTAGCATTAAATTTGACGTTAATGATAGGTGTTGTCAGAAACAAGTTTTCAGTAACACGTTAATTTATTCAGTTAAAAACACACATAAAACGCATCTGACTACGAAAGAACTTGCACCGATATTGCAAAATGTGCCCAAGTAAACGGGTTGGTTTTCAGTATTATTTGAGGGTGAGTGAGGACGTCGTAATATTACTCTCGAGCTTCTATTCCAACGAATACAGTGCCTTTTGGTCTGACAGCTCGTTTGGGAACACATGGGGCTACTAATATAATGCTGGACTTGAGATAAGTAACCGCAGTGACGCGAGCAAACAAGCACAATGAGTTATTGTGCGATGATGGCGCTGGTAACAGTGCTCATCATAAACATTCAGCATGATTCTTGCAGCAAGTTGGCATCATCTGCAGTAGAAGGCGAGGGGCGTGCTTCCACTGTTACGAATTGGGGACTCTGATCGGCTGCTAAGATGGACACCAGGTCCGTGCCTAACTCTCTCTGGATGAAGTCTTTAATCTATTCGTGTCTCTGTCCCACAACCAACTCTCCATTCTAGCTGAATTCTACAGCATATTCTTTTCTTGTCGCCGAACAGGACATACACGAAAATCGCTGAAGAAGAACATTCAACTGGCCAGTGGTGTGATTCGTTCTTGCACAAAGATCGGTCCCATAAAGCGGCCAACATCAGAGATCCTCTGAAAACAAAAGCTCTGCTTAAGGGGAGGCTCACATTTTTCTAGAAACCGTTTGAAAATCTAAAGATTCTAATCTGCTAAAGGTACACACCACAGCGCAGGGCTACCGCTAATGTAGTTCCTTCTCTGAGCACTGCTTTCTCGCAGGGTCGGATGACGGGTCTTTTTTACCATGTTGAACTCTGCTGTGCCTGTCCCAGATCCAACATTCTGCCCTGTTCCCGTGCATCCTCAAGAGTAAAATCTGAAGTCTGTTAGAAGTCAGAACGTACGCACAGTCACTGCAGTCCAGTTCATTTTTATAAACAATGCTGTCGTATTTCGCCCTCGCATTAACCACTAAGTACACTGTTATTCCCATATAAACGAAAAGAGTTGTGCTAGGTGGCTTGCCACTTTTCGATACAACCCGGATGACTCACCAGCAACAAAGACTTTGGGTCGTGAAAGCCTTCATTGTATAAGCTCAAGAGTTCGGAACACAATGTTTAGCGGACATTGTTAAGCAAGGGGCTACACAGCAGAAAACTAAGTGTTTATGTGTTGACCCAGTGACGTCATCCGTTATAAGAGCGGCGCGCCTATGGATCATCAAGAAAGGACTGTGGAAAAATGGAACGTGTCAGCTCGTCGGGTGAAGCAAGTTTCTCCTTACAGCAGGCGATAGCCTTTCCCGGACATTGAATGACCTAAGAGAACAGCTGCTTGAAACACACACCGTGCTCCGGACTCTTGGAGATCATATTATGCTATGGCTGACATTCACTTGGGGTTTCACGGGACCTGTGCTAGTAATCGACTGCACCATGAGAGCTATGGATTACGTGAACATTAGTGGTAACCACTTGTACCCATTCACGATACTGTTTTCCCTGTCTCTAGTAGCATCTTCTATGTTTGTGTTCTGAGCCTGGAATCCTGCTACCGTCTTTGAGCAGCATCATAAGAGACTCACACTTGTGCCTCTGCAGTGAAATTCACGTGGGCGGGACACAATAGAACACATCTGAGATGCCTACAAAACACTAGCCCGTAGCCGGCCGTAGTGGCCGATCGGTTCTAGGCGCTACAGTCTGGAACAGCGCGACAGCTACGGTCGCAGGCTCAATCCTGCCTCGGGCATGGATGTGTGTGATGTCTTTAGGTTAGTTAGGTTTAAGTAGTTCTAAGTTCTAGGGGACAGATGACCTCAGAAGTTAAGTCCCATAGTGCTCAGAGCCATTTTTTTTTTAACTAGCCCGTGATTTGAGGGAATTCTGTGACTCATGTGTAGACGGGCCAACAACTTTTGGAATCCATGGTGTGCAGAACTGCTGCCGTATGGCGTTCCAAAAGTGGAACGACTCGCTATTAAGATGGAAAATAATCAGAGCGGATGTCGGGTGAGACAATTTGCAGAAAAGGGGTGAAGAGTCAATAATTTTTATTCGGTGGGAGTGTGTGTCGTGCAAAAGAGCGACACAGTAGCCTTACAGTCGTCCAGGTTGCAGGAGGATTACGTTTCCCAGGAGAGCGGGGACATGGATGAAACACTGTAAAACGCAACATCCAACATCGCAGAACAGAAAGATGCCACAGCCTCGTGCTGCAGTGGACTGCAGGAAGCTACTCTGTCTGATTTACTTCACTCACTACTACTAAGGAGACAGTTTTCTTCATATCGATATTTACGTATAGGTTTTATAGTTTTTGAAACAATACACATTTCTAACAGATACTGATCATATTCGTAGCGCTTGAGTTCATTCTTCACTCTGTAATATCGTCGTATTACTTTCTTTACGACAGTAAACTTCTTTTCTACATTGCTTATACATTTTACTAAGTATACTGATCATCTCATGATTATCGTGACTACGAAGGCTTTTCCGGCGTAATAATTGATAATATTCTTCTCGGGTATGCAGCCGGATCATAACGTCTTCACGACACAATCGGTTTTTGGAGGTACGTTGACGATACGTTTATGGTTTGGCCTCATGGGAGAGAAGCTCAGGACCGCCTCCTAAGATCATTTCAATTCCCTGCATCCTAGCATCAAATTTACCATGGAGGTGGAAAATGATGGAAAGCTTCCGTTTCTGGATGTTCTGGTGTACAGAAAGGATGATGGGACACTGGGACACAGCGTTTATCGAAAGCCTACGCACACGGACTGTTACTTACATGCTTCTAGCTGTCATCCATCGTTACAGCGTACGGGGGTCCTGCGGACGTTGCCGAGAAGAGCTTATGCCATTTGAGATGGAGAAAGCTTGACACAAGAATTGGACCATCTTAAGATTGTGTTAAAGCAGTATGGCTATACAGATAAACAGATCCGTCGTGCTTTCCAGTTTGGACCTTCGCCTGAACCACCAGAAGATACCTGCAAATCGGTAGCTTTTCTGCCTTTTGCTGGGAGCATTTCCTCGAAGATAGGAAGGATTCTGAAAAGATATCACATAAAAAGTATTTTTCGTCCGCCAGCCAATATTAGAGCGCTCTTTGGCTCTGTTAAGGATGACTTGGGTTTGAGGAAGCCCGGTGTTTACAAGATCCCTTGCCACTGTGGAAAGGCTTATATTGGTCAGACAATCCGCACCATTCAGCACCAATGTGTTGAGCATCAGCGGCACACAAGGCTGCTTCAACCTGAGAAGTCTGCAGTGGCGGAACACTGTCTCACCGAGGGACACAGAATACTACATGACGAGACACAAATGGTTGCCCCTGCATCTCGCTATTGGGACTGTATTTTAAAAGAATCCATAGAGATTCGGTTATCTGACAATCTTATTAATAGAGACAAGGGTTTTCTTTTAAGTAGGACTTGGGACCCAGTGTCACCTGACATTAAAAAACAACGGTCTGTGGTTCTATCGTCGGAATAAAATTTTTATTTATTTTTATTTTTAATTTTTGACAGCGATATCTCGATTTCGCCTGTTTCCATCACTGGCGGCAGGGTATGTCTACTGCGCTAAAGGGCAGTTACGGCACCTTCTCGCGCACGCGTTGTGGGTCTTCTGCGGCCTATATAGGGGCCGCCGCTTGCGCTGGGAAGTCAGTTCCGGCGAGATCGTGCACCAGCACTCTCACCTGAAGATGGCGGCCAGTTGGACCGCGGAAATATTGTCCCATGAAGACGTTATGATCCGGATGCATACCCGAGAAGAATATTATCATGATTATCGTGTTACGCTGTTTGTTCGGTAGACAAAAATTTGTGCCTTTAATGTGTTATCTGCGTTACCTTTCAAATTTTCGTGTCGTTAACGGGAACTGTTTGTTCCCCACTCTACGAGTCCTCTTGTTTCCTTATTTCTGCTGCAACTTGACTGATTTTTCTATATTTTCACAATTCAAGATTCATCTTTTCACTGGTTGTATATTTCACTTTTTTTATCCAGTAGATTGCGTCACTCATTTTACTTTACACCTCTACCAGTTTCCCGCATTTTGGCTTACACAGAATGACACGAAATGAACACAATCCTGTAGGGACGATAGAGCCAACAAACATCCGCTCATTTCTCTTGGTTGAGCTGAAGAAAGTCACTAAACTCTATTGAGGTAAAAAGGTAGTTTCAACATAGATCCCCGACTGAATGCCAACGGAGGTAATCGATAAAGGAAACTATAGCAAAGTAATTGACAAATATTTTTTATTAAGAACACATGATCGGATAGATAAGGAAGTCGAGAAATAGTAGGTGTTCAAGCAGGTGGTTTCAAAACCTTCTGTTTTAAACGAGTCACAGCACTCTTGATCTTCGCCTGAAGTTGGTAAGTATACCATATGAAGTTTCAGGTGCATCTGCGGGACATGGTTTTGATATTCTGCGAAGTTAAGTCTTTTCTCAGTTCGCGTCTTTGTTTGAATATGCGAAGAACAATATTTAGGTCCGCGTATTTGTATCGAGTCACCCGATAATATTGGTCGTCTTTCAGAGTACTTTCGCACTCTTTAAATAGTATTGTGGGCTTGGATATATATTGGTTTACTTTTCTGTTGTTCTTTGTGATTGCCTAGGTAAAAGCTGAAGAGATAACAGGGCAGCTTTCAGATTTTCTATTTAAGTGAAGGATCCTGCGAAGGTGGGTGAGGAATTTAAGGAGCAGAAAGAGAAGAGGAAACATATGAGCATAATGATTGTCGTAATGCCCACAATGAAAGAAAGGTTTTTGCTGAAGACAATGAAATCAAACCGAAACGTTGCTACCGTTATTCTGATACACTTTGGTGTGTGCTATAGCCTACATAATGGCATGAATAAAATACATATTTCACAAGACGACAGCAATTTCCGCAGGGCAGGAAACGTCTGAGATCTTCCGCACAGCGGACTGGTTACGTCTCCACCTCACGTGAAGGGCGGAAGGGCGCAGCTTCCTCAGACATCGGACGGCGTCCAAGGCCGCTGAGCCCCAAAGTTCTATTGGATTTCTCAGAGACCACGGGGATCCAATTGCGCAGTCAAACCTCTCGTGTTCCGCCGGAGATTGGAGAGACCATTGGTTTGGAACGTGACGATAGAGCTCTCTTTTCGTGTTCGTGAAAGCTGGCCTGTATAGGGGAGCTTCCCAGCAAACGTGTCTGTAGTGCTGGAATGAAGTAGCTTAAACTTATATAAGGCTACATTCAGTTGTGTTCCGACTTTATTATCATTCCATTTTGTATGGTGTACGTAATTAACGCTGTCAAACGTGTATTTAATGAACACATTATTGCGAATTTAATTATAATAATCCGATCGGATACAATAATAAGATTTTGATTTGATAATCCTTCGTTAACGGTTTCGTGAAGATTAACCTTTCTAGTTAGGAGCAATAGTACGAAGGCACATTATCAGATCTGGGTACGGTCTGCATATTCAGATCGGCTTGGCGTGGTAAAGTCTATCGTCAGCGAATACAGAAGTGCTGTAATATTTTGAATTGATACTTGGTATCCCTCCCTAAAAGAAATACCAAACATTGGCCCTCATCTAAGGAAGAAGTTCCTGAGGATGTGCGTTTGATGGACATCACTGTGTGGTAGGAAATCCTAACTGTGGACAACCAGAAGGGAAGAGAATCGACGTTTTTGAGACGTTGATACTGAAGGGTACTGAAAATTAGGTGGACTCACAGGATAAGGAATGAGGAGATTGTCCGCAGAATCGGCGATAAAAGGAAGACATGGAAAACACCGAGTCTAAGAAGAAACAGTATGATAGGATGCGTGTTAAGATGCCAGGAAATAACTTCTATGCTGCCAGAGAGAGCGGTAGAAGGTAAAATATCTAAGAGGAGGTAGCGATTGAAGTACATACAACAGACAACTGAGAACGCAGCGTGCAAAATAAAAGAAAAAAGCAATAAAATGAAAGAAACGCAGAATCATATTCGATCACCACATCTTGTGCACATTACGTTCACGTATAGTGTTGGAAGTAATTTATAATTTCAAATTCTGTACCTGCTCATATAGCGTAACGCGCTGTACACTAGATTTCGATACGAATAGGAGGATGGAGTCTGCACGATGGATTAACGACCGTGGGCTGGTAGGCTGGTCACCGGCGGCGTATAAACCAGAGGTTACGTTTAGGACGTTGCAAGAGAGTGAGCCACTGACCAAGACTGTGTTTACCTATCTTCCTGTCACGCTACTACTCAGGTACACCCGCCATCAAACACGCCAGAAATACAGTGATTATAATAGAAGATATTGTTAATCGTTACGCCTGGCCATTCACGCTACATTCCGGCGTTGTTGAGAGTCCAGTACGGGATCCGTGTTAACAGACATGGGACTCCACAGACCATTTCTGGATTTGAACGTGGGTTCTCTGCTGGGCGTGAAGAAGATGGTGGGAGTGTGTCCACGGATGGCTCCTGATGAGAGAGCGTCAACATTTATTGATACATTGGTTGTGGGCCCTCTGGGCGAGATTTGCTTCCGCTCGTGTTATTCTCGGCAGCATCGAAGGGCTCGACGGACGCTTAACAGGGCGCCCGCTCTTCCGTTTGTAACTGGGCAGGCGTAACGGGAATCTGTTGCCTCAAAACCAAATTTCGTAATTCCGAAAGTAAATAAATTTTAATGAAAGAAATGCGATTCGTTTCCATACAATGAAATTATTAATAAATTTAATACTTCACGCCCCTTCTGGGTGCCTTTTACAAAATCAACCTAACTTGGACATGGTTCACAAATTCCCCTATTAGACAACAACCTTTTCATGCTTACATTTGGAACGTCTCCTTAGAAAAATTTATCAATTACTGTGCTAGTAAACCCCTTACTTTATTTGATTTTCAAACAGCTGAGCAAAGCTGAACTTCCTCAGAAACTTCTCTCTGTACTTATTGAGGATCACTACACAGAAACTTCTCTCTGTACTTATTGAGGATCACTACACAATATTTTTAGCGCAACGCAATCTGACTTTCAATTATCCCTACAAAATAATGCCCGTGACTAACAATAACCTACACCTTTCATGAATCATTTACCTCACAAAAATCGCCGTTACTCGAACTACTGCAATACAGTGAGCGCCAATACTGCCAGCTAAATAAAGGATTCTAACTATCGAAGGCACTAACTACTGATAGGCATAGTTAGCAAATGAAAGATTTTTATAGAGAAAAAACAATGTATTTACCTTAATAGTGTTCAAAAGTCATAATATATATATATCAGTTCATGACATCCAGTCTTACAAATTCTCTCCCTCTGATGGACACACGTCCAGATCATCCGCTCTCAAAACTCTGCTATCTCTCTCCCCACATCCACCACTGCTGGCGGCTCACCTCCAACTGCGCAACGCTAAGCGCTGTTCACATCCAGCTGCCCAACACTACAATAGCGAATGTTCCAACAATGCCAACCAGCCACAGACTGCACACAGCCAGTGATTTTCATATAGAGCGCTATTGTGGCGTTACCAATATAAAAACTTAATCAGCCTACTTACACATTTACATAGTTTTAATGAAATATCACATTCTCACATTCACTCTCTGTCTCTCCAAAACACTCAGACAACCAAAACACAACGAAATAGTAGTTTTCCCCCTACAGTTAATTACGTCAGGAATCTGTGTCAATGAAACTAAAGAAAATTCCAGAGAATTAGATTATATGAGCCTATCTTCTTGGCTGTAGTTTCAATAGATGAAGACATTACAGCACCTAATTCGGTTTCTCAGTGCCAGGGCGGTTATTATGTGTTCTAGATAAAAATTTATATGTCTGAAAATATTGAAGTTATTGATTTGAAATTTTATGAGTATCGTTCTGTTATCCATAGAGTTTGCTATACAAAGTATGAAGAAGACAGATTGACCTTTAACAGTACTTCTTTATATTCATAGTGAGTAACGTACTGCAGGCGGCGGTAAGAAAGTTCAACGGCTCGCTCGGCTGGGTAGCCGGCGTCAGCTGTGGAGCATGAGAACCAAAATCAGCTCTCCTCCCTGCTCCACAGCAAGCTACGCTTTAAGTGCAATATGGCAACTCGTAACAAATTGCTTCGTTACACCACTAAAAAATTACGGTGGACAAGATTGTTGCTCTTGGTTAGCAGTGTGAAGTTATTATTGCTACGATATCTTTCTTGGTACGAGAACCAATGATCACTAATATCTGACTGAAAGCCGTACCGAATGAGTAGCACAAAATCTTGAACAGTGTCCAGCCCTAGGCTGGGTCTGTTTGGAACATAAGCCTCTCCATCTAGTGGTGTTCTCCCACCATCTTTCTGTGTACATTCTGATCCAGTAATTTCCTCTTTTTCCAAACCACAGCTTCACACTTTTCAGCCATCTGTCCCTCCGTCTTCCTCTTGGTTGTTTCCTTCACGTCTCCATTTCATGTACCTTCTTGGGAGACTCTTGTTTTCCAGTCTCTTTCAGTGCCCATATCATCGTAGCTTTTATGTTTCTATCATGCTCTACAACGGCTCTTCATTTACTATTTTCCATAACTTTTCATTCTTCACCCAATTTCTCCCTGTTATTCCTGTCCTACTTCAAAGAACCCCTATTTGGCTCAAATGGCTCTGAGCACTATGTGACTTAACATCTGAGGTCATCAGTCCCCTAGAACTTAGAACTACTTAAACCTAACTAACCTAAGGACATCATACACATCCATACCCGAGGCACGATTCGAACCAGCGACGGTAGCGGTAGCGCGATTCCAGACTGAAGCGCCTAGAACCGCTCGGCCGCACCGTCCGGGAAAACCCTCATATCACATACCGTTAATGTGCTTATACCTCATTTTTACGTTACTTATTTTTCAGGTGCATGGGTCAGTATTGTGATGCACCAAGTTCTGTATATTAATTCTTCGTTTCCTTTTTTTTTGGGGGGGGGGGGGGAGGGCGTCTTTCTTCCAAACCAAGCTCCTAAAACTTCGCAAGAATGCTTCTGCCTGTCTGCCATGTTCACTGATCTCTGTCTCATTTCTTCTGTTTTCCTCTGTTACACTTGCCAGCTACCTGACACTCTCCACTTCTTCAGTTGTTCACCTTCAATGGCTGTTCCGCTAGTTGGTCTACCTTTATTTCTAATAGTAGCAAGGAACTCACATTGCTTTACATTGAATTTCATTCCACACTGTCTCACAGTTTCTTCCCAAGCGTCCAGCTGTTCCTGAACCTCCGCCTCCCTGTTTCCCTATATCATCACATCAGTTTACCAGTTTTTTTTACTACCTACTCATTATCTCAACCAGGAACACAATGAAGATGAGAGTTGGATGTTCTGTTTCACACCACTTGTTTGCTGGAACCAATCTGTTCATTCATTTCCGCAAATGTGGAAATGGGAAGCTGATGGGAATAAAAATAAAACACTAAAAGCAATAAGTTCCGTGCATACTGCACGTGTGGCCATCAAAACTACGACACAATGAAGCCAGCAAGATACATTCTTAAAACCGTCATTTAGTCTAACACATATTTGCATTTTCGGATGATTATCATTCCAGCGTAACCATGTAACAAAGCCACGTACATTCTGTATACACAGTGAATCACCAAAACTTGCACCGCAAATACTGCAGAAATGGAAAGTCTTACTGATGTGAAGTTTTCACTGAATGGATTGGTACTCGGTGACTTGTCATATTTTTAGCCAATGAACGGATTGTAATAATGTTTACAAAGTGTACTTTTGTCCAAATATACACTTTTCAATGGAACTATACCTATTGCCATTAAGAAAAACTGAAATAGGGTGAATAAATATGTCAGTTTTGTGTGTTGCGAGTCGTTTACCAGATACCTTATTTTGAAAAGTTCCCAATGCGACACTTGTACGAGACCTGTGGTAGCACACGCTAATCCCAATGCGACACTTGTACGAGACCTGTGGTAGCACACGCTAAAGAACAGCACACGTGCACACACTAGTTCTGTGGATTCTCACCAGTAACGAGACAATTGACCATCGCAAGTTGAGTTCAAAATGACCTCCGGCAGCGGCAATACACGTTTCCAGTCTGGTATGGAACGAATACTGTAAACGTGCGAGCATTTCAGCGGAGATGTCCCAGCAGGCGACAATCCAACGATTTTGAAACAGAAATGCTCTAGTACGTCGTTCACTGTTGGCTGAACAGCCATCGTTTTGGTATCAAATGTTCCTCCTAGATCGCAGAGGAATGTCTTCTAGCATCCGTGGAAGATGGTCCGTTAGGATGTTGCGATATTTTTGTCCGTTTAGTGTTCCGTCTATGAAAAACAGAGCTGATAGTTTACTATCCAACACAACACGTTTACAATCCGTGGAAATTGATGTCCCACTGATGAAATCATCTGTGTTTGCCAACATCTGGGTTTGCATCTTTCGGCGGTGTCCCGGCCATAAGTGGTAAATGTAGCTTCATCACTAAACAAGATACATGATGCATCTGGAGTATCTTGTCTCAATGCCCGTGTACAGAAGTTAACACGGCTCTCACAATAATTTCCAAGCAGCTCTTAATGGAGAGAGATGTGACAGACACGGAAGTTAATGTCGAGGGAGTATGATTAGGATACTTGCCTGACTCATGCCACTTCCTCGTGCAATTGAGCGAGAGCTAACGTGCGGACCAGCTGTAACAGCACCAACAACAGTAATTTCCCCGCCTTTCTGCCGTCACTTGTTTCCTTCTCTTAAGATGTGTGGGTGTTAAATTACCACTTCCAGGTAACTGGTTGGACAGGTTGGTAAGTATCTGCCGAGATGGTTGACGTCTATTGGAACACTTCTCTGACTTACGCCATGCTTTCGACTTTCGCTCAGCCGAGGTGTTGAGTTCTTAAGTGATGTTACGTAGACTGTTATCCTTTTTGTCAATCTTTTTTTTCTGGTACTCTGTGGGAGGAACAAAGAATTTCATTTGGTTTTTCTTAATGTCAGTTTCGATGTTCGGAAACCTTAGCTCTTTTGACTGATTGTGGTCAGTAGCCGTCTTGGGTACGTAGTACTCCCAAAATTTTCCTAATAACCTTTCTCTCCTCTTTTTTGACTTCTTCAATTTCGTAGTTTCTGTTAAGTGTCAGTGTTTTGCTTTCGTAGAGGACTGCTGATTTTATAACTGTCTTGTAGTACCAAATTTTTGTCCTTTTTGGCATTAAATTTTTGTTGTAACAGTTTTGGACTAACCCTAATGCAGTTTTACTTTTGGAGGAGATTTAACTGTGAGATTTTTCAAGGTCTGTCGGTTCCATGAATTCTCCGAGGAATTCAAAGTACGAGGCTCTGTTGATTTTACCATATTTTGTTTTTAGGTTCACGATTTCTTTCTCTGAACATAAGAATTCAGCTTTATCGAACGCGATTCATAGCTCTACTTTTTTTTTTTGCACGTTCTGTAAGTGTCTAGAGGTGTGCCACGGTAGTCTCTTCGTCCTCTGTAAGAGTCGTGAGGTCGTATGCAATCGCGAGGTATCTTGCGTAGAGGTTTTTGGAAAGCACAGTAAGATTGGCTTCCAAAACCCACGTTTAATGCGTTCTTTCTCCCTCCTTCCATGATCTTGTCTATGACGCCGTCGATCAGAATAGGAAAGGAGTCTACCTCCTTGTCTCACACCTATTTGAATATCAAAGGTTACTGAGATTTCCCCAAAAATTTTGCTTTATATTTCCATGGCATTTATTGTTTGTTTTATGAGTTCTGTTGTTTTGAGGTCTAGTCGCCTCTCATCTAAAGTTTGGAACAGTGAGGGCCTTTGTCTCAAGTCGTACGTCTGCTTGAATTGCACAAACGTTCATAGTACCGGTTTTTCTCTGACAGTTCGAATTTTGAGCAAGGTTTTGAGGATAAAATTTTTTTCTGGGCATGAGCTCTTCTTTCTGGACCCACCCCTGATATATTGCTAATTTTGGTTCTAATTGCTTATGTGTTTTAATCAAGAGACAAGCTGATAATATTTTGTGGATTACCGATAAGAGAGAAATGGCTGTATAGTTGTTTACATCTGATTTGTTGTTGACGAACATAGCAATTTTCTGTCCATGCGGGACTTTTTTGTTTTGCCACATGTTTTTGTATTATTTCTCTCAGTGAGTTTGCACCTAAATTTTTCCCATAATGCTCTGTTATTTTTAAGCTCCTTGAAGTGTGCATAAATGTCTTCTGGTGTCGGTGGTGACGAACTTTCTGTTGTGATTCCTGATTGTATTTTCGGAAATCTCTCTTTGAACAGTTGAAAAGCTGTGAAAATATGTCTCTAGTTCTTGCCAATTTTCTTTATTTGTCAAGCCTAATTTACCATCTTGTTTCGAAAGCAGCGTTTCTGTAGCGAATACCCTTTGATTTGTTTCTCAAAGATCTCGTAGAAATCGCGTTTATTGCAACTTTTGAAGTTGTCTTCAATTGATTCCAGTTGCTCATTGACATATTTTTGTTTATTTAGTCTTAAGATCTTGGATGTCTGTATGCGAACTCTCAGTAATTTCTTCAGCGTTTCTTTAGATTTGTTATATACTGTTTAACTTGGTTGCTTTTAAATTGGGGTGCAGGGTGTGGGTGAAGCAATTGTTGTTGGGGACTGCAGAAATACACAGGGAACGTGTTTTGTAACAAGTGTCTATCTTAAGCGTGCCTAGTTGGCTTTCCTTTCTGCGTAGGAGTTATACGTAGCAATCACAATGCACTGAGATAGCTTCATCATCCTATAATAATAATAATAATAATAATAATAATAATAATAGTTATAAAGAGGTTGTTAGAAATAAGCGGTGCCAATTGTCTCATAATTTCGTGGTTTAATGAAACACCTACAAAACGTAAATATGAATTATCTTATGTCATCTTAGAATTAAAAATGCACAAAGAAAACTGTTTTCCATTCCAAAGTTAGGTAGGCGCTAATGTTGACGAGGCGGTGAGGGAAGGGGGTAGTAGCTAATATATGATTAGACTCGGGGGTAATGGCCTCAGAAAGGTTGGGAAGCCCTGGCCAAAAGGATGAAAGTACTCTGTGTGGATCTCCGTCAGGCTGTTTGGTAAACTCAGAATTTGAGGCATATTGTATTTAAATTCATTAATACATTCCTTATCAGCACCATCATAGTAAGGGTTAAGTTGGGTCTACTTTTTGTAACTATTTTCCAAGTAAATTCGGCGTTTAGGGCTTGGATGTATAACGAGCTCGTGGAGCTGATTTCAAATACAGTAGAATGGTATTAATCCTGTGGCGCCATCCGCACTCTTGGTGTCTGTTGTATAACTTTTTCCCTCCATTTGCGTCTATTCGTATCTGTTAACTTTTTTCCAGAATTTTTAAATTTTTCCTTTTTTACATGGGCCACACCCGCCGTGAGTCAGACACCCTAGTGACTGACGTTGTAACAAAGATTGCACATTTTTATGTATTTGTTCATATACGAGTGAACAGCGTGAATTATTTCACTCTCAAACGGAATGGTTGTGCTGGATTTAGCTGGCGCGAGCACACCATGCGGCATAGAGGTCACGAGAAGATCGACAGAGGCCAAAAACGGACTCGCCGGAAACGTGCTGCCTACGTCCTCTCGGCCGCCAGTATTTAGGATCGCCACTGCGGACCGGATAGCCAGTTAATTCAGTTAGCTGGAGTTAGTTCGAGTCTGTACGCCGTGTGAGTTCCAGCGTCTCCCCGAGACGGAGGCGCAGACACAGCCTCTAGCACAGAGACAGGCAGCACATTGCGAACAGGATAGTGTTCATAGCGAGCTTTGTACTTCAACAGCAATGAGGGAGGCTAAAATGGACTATATAGGAGAGTTGTACCACAGCTTGAGTTAATTAGCTCTTTGATCATGAATAAAGAACGCAGTTAATAACTGCGTGCGTTTTGGGTTATAGAAAGAGGATACCGGTCACCAGCCAACAACCTCTCCTTGCTTTCCATAGCACAGCTCTGCAGAAACAGAGAGACGATATAAAAGCTGGTATGGTGTTGTGGATCCAAGAGAATACCACTTCGTTTCAGCCATGAAAATTGAACTTGGTTCCACCACAGACTTTGAAACGTCCCCTTAGACAAATTATAAATGACTGTGCTTAAACTGACGCACAATAGTTTTTAGCGCAACGCAATCTGACTTTCAAAAATCCCTACAAAAGAATGGCCCTGACTAACAATAACCTATACCTTTCATTAATCACTAACCTCACAAAAACCATCGTTACTCAAACTACTGCAATACAGCGTGAGCTAATACTGCCAGCTGAATAAAATATTCTAACTACTGAAGGCACTAACTACTGATAGACATAGTTAGCAAATGAAAGATTTTGACAGAGACCAAACAATGTGAAACTTCCTGGCAATTTAAAGTTGTGTGCCCGACCGAGACTCGAACTCGGGACCTTTGCCTTTCGCGGACAAGTGCTCTACCATCTGAGCTACCGAAGCACGACTCAAGCCCACTACTCACAGCTGTACTTCTGCCAGTACCTCGTCTCCTACCTTCCAAACATTACAGAAGCTCTCCTGCGAACCTTGCAGAACTAGCACTCCTGAAAGAAAGGATATTGCGGAGACATGGCTTAGCCACAGCCTGGGAGATGTTTGAAGAATGAGATTTTCACTCTACAGAGTGTAAAATTACTGTCCCTGATGGACACACGACCAGATCATCCGCTCAAAACTCCTCTATCTCTCTCCCCACATCCACCACTTCCAGCGGCTCACCTCCAACTGCGCAACGCTACGCGCTGTTAATAGCCAACTGCCCAACACTAAAATAGTAAATTCCAACAAGGCAAACCAGCCACAGACTGCACACAGTACAGCCAGTGATTTTCTTACAGAGTGCTACGTGGCGTTACCAATACAAAAACCTAAACAGCCTCCTTACAACTTTTATTACTTTCATATTTGAATCTACAGAGTGGTCCATTGATCGTGACCGGGCCAAATATCTCACGAAATAAGCGTCAAACGAAAAAAAAAAGACTACAAGGAACGAAACTTGTCTGGCTTCAAGAGACAAACCAGATGGCGGTATGGTTTGCCCGCTAGATGGCCCTGCCATTGGTCAAACGGATATCAACTGCGTTTTTTTAAAAATAGGAACACATTTTTTTATTACACATTCGTGTAGTATGTAAAGTAATACGAATGATAGTTCGACCACTTTTTTCGCTTTGTGATAGATGGCGCTGTAACAAGTCACGAACATATCGCTCACAATTTTAGACGAACAGTTGGAAACAGGTAGGTTTTTTAAA
The DNA here is from genome assembly GCF_023897955.1 of Schistocerca gregaria. NCBI lineage: Eukaryota > Metazoa > Arthropoda > Insecta > Orthoptera > Acrididae > Schistocerca > Schistocerca gregaria. Next base: position 51,260,837 of record NC_064926.1, read on the forward strand.
TTAAAATACAGAAATAGGTACGTTTGAACATTTCATTTCGCTTGTTCCAATGTGATACATTTACCTTTGTGAACTTATCATTTCTGAGAACGCATGGTATTACGGCGTGATTACCTGTACATTCCACATTAATGCAATAAATGCTGAAAATGATGTCCGTCAACCTCAATGCATTTGGCAATAGGTGTAACGACATTCCTCTCAACAGCAAGTAGTTCGCTTCCGTAATGTTCGCACATTCAATGAGAATGGGCTCACGCATGTTGGCTGGCGTTGTCGGTGGATCACAATAGCAAATATACTTCGACTTTCAACACAGAAAGAAATCCGTGGACGTCAGATCAGGCGAACGTGCGGGCCATGGTATGCTGCCTTGACGACCAATCCACCTGTCATGGAATATGCTATTCAGTACCGCTTCAACCGCACGCGAGATGTGTGCCGGACATCCACCATGTTGGAAGTACATCGCCATTCTGTCATGCAGTGGAACATCTTGTAGTAACATCGGTAGAACATTACGTAGCAAATCAGCATACATTGCACCATTTAGATTGCTATCGACAAAATGGGGGCCTATTATCCCTCCTCCCATAATGCCTCACCATATATTAACCCGCCAAGGTCGCTGATGTTCCACTTGTCGCAGTCATCGTGGATTTTCCGTTGCCCAGTAGTGCATATTATACCGGTTTACGTTACCGCTGTTCGTGAATGACGCTTCGTCGCTAAATGGAACGCGTGCAAAAAATCTGTCATTGTCCCGTAATTTCAATTGTGCCCAGTGGCAGAACTATACACGACGTTCAAAGGCGTAGCCATCCAATTCCTGGTGCATGGAAATATGGTACGGGTGCAATCGATGTTGATGTAGCATTCTCAACACCGACGTATTTGAGATTCCCGATTCTCGCGCAATTAGTCTGCTACTGATGTGCGAATTAGCGCGACAGCAGCTAAAACACCTACTTCGGCATCAGCATTTGTTGCAGATCGTGGTTGACGTTTCACATGTGGCTGAACACTTCGTATTTCCTTAAATAACGTAACTATCCGGCGAACGGTCCGGACACTTTGATGATGTCGTCCAGGATACCGAGCAGCATAGATAGCACACGCCCGTCGGGCATTTTGATCACAATAACCATACATCAACACGATGCCGACCTTTTCCGCAATTGGTAAACGGTACAATTTAACGCGGGTAATGTATCGCGAAGCAAATACCGTCCGCACTGGCGGAATGTTACGTAATACCACGTACTTATACGTTTGTGACTATTGAATCGCCATCTACCACAAAGCGAAAAAAGTGATCCAACTAAAACTTTGATATTTCTTTACGTACTACACGAATATGTAATAAAAATGGGGGTTCCTATTAAACAAAAAAACGCAGTTGATATCCTATTGACGTATGGCAGCGCCATCTAGCTGGCCAACCATAGCGCCATCTGGTTTCCCCCTTCAAACTAGACGAGTTTCGTTCTTTGTAGTTTTTTCGTTTGACACTTATTTCGTGAGATATTTCGCCTGGTCACTATCAATGGACAACCCTGTATATCAGTTAATAGAAAATACTCAAAATAAATCAAAATAGGAAAACAGTTTTACGTAACCATGCATAACAGTGAAGTGAAACGAAACGTAAGAGTTCAGAAAAATTGTGTTAGAAATAAATCGAATTAGTAATAGATCGCTGCGAGATGAACATATAAATTGTGAAAAATTTGTGGTATATGATGAACATCAAACATGAAGTGATACAGAGTTTTTTACATCTGGTAGTTTTTTTTTGCAGTTTCACACACTAAGATGTCCTCTGCACACTATTTACACAAGACTGAATGATAAGTTTGGCGATCTGGAAGGCTGCAGCAAGTACAATAATGGTTGGCCTTTTTCTCGCTGGCACGGGGAGACAGAGTCCTCTTTGAATCAAGAACGGGTATTTGCGATGTTAGGAGAGGTTTCTTCAAAACTTTTCAGATTCTTACTCTTAGTTCTTTTGATAGTCATTGATCAATCTCTCGTTGAGATGGGGCTTAGTAATCTGCCTGGCCAGTGTTTTGATGAAGTCAAATAGGGAAACAGGAATTCACTTCTTGCAAGATGTTTGTATTGCATATGGACTAACTCCGAGTGTGTTCGGAATTACATAAAACACATCAAAAGGCCATCTACGTATTTGTCAGCTTGAGCTGCTGGAACACACCTCTGGCCAAGAGAGTTTACTCCAGTTTTCGTGCTATTTCTGGTTTTCCTGTTTTGGTATGTTTTCGGTTTGAATGATGCATACTGGAAAATAAAATGACAGATTATTCTTTTTTAAGGACATTCGAAATAAATGTCCAGTCATTTGTGAAGCCATGAAATGTTGATACCTTCTACACGCCACTTAGAATGCTAGAATTCAGATGGAATTTTCTTTTTTCTCAATGTATCAACATAGGTCAGTTTTCGTTCTTTCAACTAATTCAATAGAGCCAAAATATATGTCAGATGTGATGTTACGGTGTGTACCATAAATGGGTATTGCTAGTCTCAGGAGAGATTGAATAGATTTCTGTAACTTTCTTTCTTCTGCTGTCAAGTATATCACTCTCATTTCCAGTGTACAAATAGGAATACAGAAAGTAATTTGTATGACTATCAGCTAAAATCATTATATTCAACCCATATTTAGCTGGTTCACTAGAAATATAAACCCTATATGTTCATCTACCACGAAAAGCAAACAGCGCTTCATTCATGCATGCATGTGAACATATGTTATATCATGCCTGAGAATTGTGAACCGTTCTTTCAAATACCCAAGAAATTGTAGCAGCAAGCTCATTTTTCTTCCTTTCATCTTTGCTACTTACATCTTCAAATCTTAGGTAGCAAAACAATATCTCAGCACTCTCTTCATTGATTTTTGGAGCGGAAAATGTCTCTTCCAGTGCCGTCTGTTGCGAAGATACATTCAGAATTATCATGATCAGATTTGAAAAGAACACTATAACATAATAATTTAAATAGCGCCCTGAGCTCTTTGACATTCATGTCTAGTAGTTTAGCGCGCTGTTGGTCAGAAAATTTTGAGGGGTATGAAGATATTTTCACATTGGTAACTCTCAGTTTCCCCTAACACATCTATAGTTTAAAAAAAACCACTCCAACGCTTCCAAAGGACCGCTGCATCAGACTCCCAATATTCTTGTAGGTCCTTTCAGTTAAGGAAGTTTTATGAACATTTTGTGGGCTGGTGTTCTCACACTCCTTTGAGGTTCAGGAGCGAACAACTTGTATCCACTTCTGCCACAGAAACTAGACGTTTCCCCTCATTATTTATTCTCCCTACAGTATCTGATGTACAAGAGTCACAACTTCGTTCTGAAGCAGTTTCATGTTCACTATTATAAGAAGGGTCACTTCGAGATCATATTCATTGCTACCTTCTTCTTCTAGCATTTTTCTCACCATATCTGAAAAATTTGGCTGATCTACTGACGTACATGAATCAGACCGCGAAACCATAGTACCAGTACAAATAAATACATACATTAAACTGAGGCTAAAAATAAAATGATACTTAGTTGATAAGTAAATTTTGAAAGTATGGAAAACAGGAATACTTACGGTGTCCTGGGAACAGCAATGGCGCCACCCAAACTTCACAATTGTGCACTGAGAAAGTGGATGACTCGACAATGCTTGTCGTTTGTCTGCTGGGCGAAGACCAGCTGGCGATGAGGTACGTAGACCAACCAACTATAGAACGGCTAACAGAGAAAATGGCAGGGGTGTGCAATGGTACTCATTGCTACCGAAAACGACCCCAAAATGCCTTTGGATGCTTAAATATTTGATTTAATTTGTTTGCATTTGGAATTATTTGCTTTTATTTGTTTTTCTCTGTTGGTAGTTGTCTATGGAGACACGTCACTATAAGTGCACGGAGAAAGGACGATCTGCTTCCTAAGTCAGCTATGGATATGATTTGCTTGTGATTCTTGTGAATTTTTGTTAGTAACGCAAGAACGATACAACATAATGAGTACATCATCACGCCTTTGACTTCCAGTCACCTATATTGTGCTGGCTGCACAGTCAATGAGCTACTTACGTTTTTGTGTAATTTTACAATGTGTGTTGCATGTGAAATTTTGCTGTTAATCCAAGCTCGATCCATCGTGATGACTGCATGTTACTGGCATTGATTTCCAATAACTCACATAGTGTTGGCTGCACACTCATTGCAAATTGATCGTTGTTGAAACGTGTAATTTCTGATGACGTATACTTATCGCATGTAGTTTTATCTGCTTTATCTCTATTTGCACCCTTTTTGTGATATCTTGAAATTATACATATATTATTAGCTCCAAATCTATTCAGCCCAGCAATAGCTACAGTGTGTGGATCATTATCAGAAAAAGTAGCCAGGAAACAGTGAATAGATGGTATGAATATGGAAGTTAATCGTAAGTACCACCTTAATCCCGGAAGCAACCTAATCCTGCGCATAACAACGTGGAAGACTTCTTAGATTTAGATGTCGAGCGTCGTCAGTGGGTGAAAGATATTACACAAGCTGATTCATCTACCCCCACCAATGTCGTTTAATGCAACCTACAATGTTATATCCGGCCTTCAAAAAACGCGTTCGACATTTTCATATTTTACCGCTCACTCATGCCAACTGTCAGTCCTACAGAAAATGAGCAGGACCTTTTTGTGGGAAATTTAATTTAGTTAAATTTTGTACTGGGGCATGTTTTGCTAGATGCCGTAGTTTTCGTGTTAATCAAGAAAAAAGCACAGGAGTGTCGCCCACTTCCACATTCAGCCCCCATCGGTCAGGATTTCCACTATGTTTTTCATGACACTCTCTCCCACTACTGTACAAAAAATTTTGTGCCTGCAGGAATTATTTCCTACATTCCACTTTTTGTCGACCTTCGTTGCCTGGACGTATTACGCCCCTTGCATGCTCGACTACTTACAGACGGTAAACTTGATGTTTGTGAAGATTTTTCCTAATCACTTTGTGAAATTGCGCAGTAGAAAATAAACAATGACATGGCTGCATTCATCAGGCCATCTGACTACGAAACTGCTGTGCATTAAGGAGTTAAGTTTGGATGGAATTTTTAACGTAATTAGATGTGGTGTAATATTTAAAAACAGCCTCCTTTCTTTCGTTACCCTCACCGGCGCGTTTCAGATTTAACGTTAACGAAATACCGGACAGTGCTGGCAACGTAATAGCTTAGTCAACAGAGCCCAAAGAAGGTCGCATATCGAGAATGGTTGGTGCGGTCGGAAACTTTTGTACGTCGGTAGTTGGACACTGTTTGCTGGCTACTATTTCTATTAATGACCCACACACTGTTGCTATTGGTGGGCTGAATAGATTTCATGCGAATAATGGATACATAATTCTTGTAACACTAACCAAAACGGCCTTGCTCTGCTGATACTGCAAACGGCTGAATGCAAGGGGAAACTACAGCCGTAATTTTTCCCGAGGGCATACAGCTTTACTGTATGATGTAATGATGATGGCGTCCTCTTGGGTAAAATATTCCGGAAGTAAAATAGCCCCCCGTTCGGATCTCCGGGCGGGGACTACTCAGGAGGGCGTTGTTTTCAGGAGAAAGAAAACTCGTTCTACGGGTCGGAGCGTAGAATGTCAGATCCCTCAATCGGGCAGGTAGGTTAGAAAATTTAAGAAGGGAAATGGATAGGTCAAATTTAGACATAGTTGAAATTAGTGAAGTGCCCAAGTGCTTCGAACAACATATTATAAATCCTGACTGGTGGGGGATGAGTGTGGGGTGGAGGTGAGTTTGAAGGTTACTTTTGTACTTTTTTGTGTGTTTTTGGTAGGACGAATAGTTAGACCGTAGCAAGCGAGACAATATGAAAACCTCTTGTGGGCTTTTTGGAGGCATACATAAAATTGTGGACTGCATAAATCAACATCAGTAAAAACAGCTGACTCACACAACATATGCTTTGTCCTCCGCTAAAGTTTCAGAAAAGTGCCACGATAAATTACGTGTTTAATGAGAATCAACGTCATTCTTAAAGCTAGTAGTTTCAGTCCCATAAATCCACGTGATGATGCATTTGGGATACAACGGCTTTAAGTCAACCTTCCAAGCCAAATCTATGCATGTATACAGGTAAGTAGTGGTTGACTGACATACTGATAACTGGGTTCACACATATGTTCTTCATAAATTCGAACCGATATTGTCTAGACTGAAATAACATCATATACCCTCCGTACCCGTGGAGTTTCATTTCGTTTCCCGCTGCCCTCTTCGCTGCCTCACTTTCTCTTTCAGCTAGTTTACATACACAGGACATATTAACTTAACATTGTGATGACACCAGATATCATAGTATACCCCAGTCGACTCAAGACGAGCGTCGGAATACCACGGGGAAAGCGCTGAAACTTGAGTAACAAAGGAGAAGAGCTGCGCAGAAGTTGTGTCAGTATTCACGTCTGCGGGAGAGCCTGTAGCTCTTTTGCCAGCCGAGCACCGCTGCGGCGCCGCTTCCGTGACGTGCAAACAAACCGGCTGTTTATGGCTGGTGCAGCAGTAATGCGGCTTAAACTGCAGCTGAAGATTCCCAGAAGGGGCGAAACGCGTCGGGCTACACGCGCGCGCCCTGGCGGTGGCGTCACAAAGCGCTGCCGACGCTGCGCCCACCACTGGCCTCTCTGGCGCTGCGAGGATTTAATTAAGTTCCGGAGCGGGCGCCGCTCGCTACTAAGCCTCTTCTGTTGTAGTATCAAATACACATCATCTCGAGAAAATGCTGCGACAATTGTTCCCATTGTGTATTACTTACTTGGTGAAGAACTTAACAGTCTAGGTCTGTAAGCAGCTCTTATACCGCCGTTCTCTTTCTGTACACCTTTCAGTGGTGTACGGCGGGTGCTATGATGACAGAGTGAAACTGTTAACACCATTGACCCCTAGGTAGCCCACCACAGCTATAAATCCCAGTTCCAATCCATCATCTGCGATGCCACTGTAGGATGGATTTCTGTCCTTCAAAATTCTATCGAGTCCAATCTAATATACTAGTTACGTGGAAACCTAATATTCCTCGAACACTGCACCCACACATCACATCCTCCACACCTTCTCGCAACGAAACTTTAATCATTCCCATTATCAGACCATGAAGTCCGACCAGATACAGACTGGTCTTGCCAGATTTAGCAGAAAGCGCCTCTACTCATCTTGACCTGGCTGCCTGATCACCACTCCCCTCCATCCCCAATCTAAGGCGTGGCTTGGAGTCTCTTCCTTACCACCCTCTCAGATTCCTCAGCCAATCATCCACTCACATAAAACCTGTGCTACACAAAATCCAAAATCCCTGAACCACAAAATACTCCTGCCACTGACAGTCCATGTAAAATGATCTCTCATTTCTTTTCCTTGTCAATATTTTAAGCAATCAACAAATAAATTCTTCATCTTTTAACTATTGCAACTCACTATCTGTATCACATTGTGCGAATGCATTCAATTTCAACGCCTCTTAATACCTATTTATTACGTTTTAAAATTTTGAAAATAGTTCAGCTGAATAAGGGTGAATTGTAACGACTGAGAGCTCATGCCGTGCTCATGGGGGAACAGTGGATGAAATAACAATTCACGAAAAATAAGACACTGGGATGAACAATGGAGGTTCTTATAAACTCCTCGCAATGTATAGCCACGTATGTAATGGAAGTAATATTTATATTTATTTTTCATTATATCTGTATTACTACGTAATGTCTGTGGCGTCAGGCCTGCATGGAGATGATGATGTTTAAACTTGTGCGCACCACACACATGTGAGGATTCAATAGGATTATTTGGTGAGAGTTATGGCTGCATGCGATACTATTCGATTAACACCGTGGTTGTCCGAATGGGTACAGTAGAACAATGACCGACGATGTCACGACCACATACTCGTAGTTGCTGGGCCATGCCATTCTGATCAACTGGTGTGAATGTAGCTCCTTGTGCAGGCTGTCAATGGGCTGATGAAAAGTGTGAAATTTTCTCATAATAGGTTGCAACTTTCGAGTGAGTCGCTCCCAATCAGGGTACCTCTTCACCGTTTGATTCTTTTACGCTTTTCCAACAGCCCTGGGTGGATGGTAATGGAGACATTCAGAATTACTGAGAGCTCAATTCATTAACGAGGCCCGGAGTGACCGCGCGGTTTGAGGCGGCATGTCACGGATTGCGCGGCCGGAGGTTCGAGTCCCCCCTCGGGCATAAGTGTAATAAACGGTAGTGGCACGGGGTGACCCGAAAGCCACCATCATAATAACTAATAAGGCACTGCGGGTAACAGTGCTCTCACACCATTCGGACGACCACTGAACGTTATTGAACTTCAGTCACCAATCCGCGTCATCTACCTAATAAATATGTACTTTCAGTACGGTACAGATATTGAAGTGTACCTTGACCAACTCACGCAGGTGGCAACGCTGCTGAGGGGAAGAAGGGCAGTTGTGATGGCGGACGTGAATGCCAAATCCCCCCCCCCCCCCGTGGCACAGTGGCACTCGAGACGAGAGAGGAGGCAAGCTGGAAGAGACTATTATGTCTCTACAACTCCTCATTGCCAATAGACCAGGAAAGCCCCCCACCTACACGGGAGGGGGAGGCGAGGGAACCAACATTGACATTACGATGATGACAGCCAACATCGCTGCCAATGTACAAAACTGGATAGTCACAGACGGAGACACAACCAGCGATCATAACTTGACCATATTCACAATCTCAGATCGGGAGTGCCACTGGGACATAGGGTAGGAAGTACAACTAAATTACAACAAGACTAAGTGGGAGCACCTTGCAAGAGAGTTTGACGCCCCGACATGGCCAGAAGATGACGAAGATGTCAATAAACACGCCGAAGAGGTGAATACCAGGAGAATACCAGGGCGGTGAAGGCTGCTGTACCAACCAGAAGGAAAGCCGTGGCGGTCTCTCCATCACCATGGTCTGCAGGGCTAGGGCAGATGCGTCAGGAGGGCGAGGAGGTACTTCCACGGGAGGATAAACAAAGATGGCTACAGAGAAGCCAAAGAGCAGTTCCAGAAGAAACTGCGAGCAGTTAGGCTGGAAAGCTGGGAAAAATACGTGCACAGCCAATTGACTATGGGTCCCTGGGGCACTCCTTACAAAATAGTAATGGAGAAAATCAGGTCGCCAATGGTGCTTTCCACTGTTAGGGATGGAAACCGGATGACTGGGTCTTGGCAGGAAACTGCTGAGGTCCTTCTCCGCTCCCTCCTCCGTGATGACAAAGCTGAAGAAGACACCGAAAAGTAACGCCTAATTAGGCAGGCTATGCAGGAAGAATACCAGAATAACACCGTGGTCTACCCATTCTCAGAAGAGGAAGTGGCGGCGCATATAAAATCACTACAGAAAGGAAAGGTCCCAGAACCAGACGGCATCGTCGCGGAAGTGGTGCAATACCTCGCTCCTCAACTGGTAACACCTTTAGCAGGAATCTACAATGAGGCCCTGCTCCTGGGAACATTTCCTACAATCTGGAAACAGGCCAATGTCGTAATCATCAAAAAAGGTCAGGACAAAGATCCGAAAGAAGTGAAGTCCTATAGACCAATCTGTCTGTTGGACCTGTTAGGCAAATTGCTGGAGAGGTTACTAGCTGACAGACGGCACAGCGAGTGCTGTGTGGGATGAGCGACAGGCAATTCGGTTTTTGGCAGGGGCGATATGCGTGTGACGCAATTGCCCTGGTGGCCGAGATCTGTGGGTCGTCTCCGCACAAGTACATGGTTGGCATCACGGTGGATATCAGTGGCGCCTTCGACAACCTGTGGTGGCCTTCGCTCTTCTCCTGCCTGCGGGAGGAGTGTCCAGGGTCGCTATACGGATGTCTTAGGAGCTATTGTATGAAAAGAGAGGTCTGGCTATCGTCCCCTAGCGGGCGAATTGGGAAGAAAATTACGAAGGGGTGTCCGCAGGGTTCTGCTCTGGGACCGCTCGTCTGGGATATAAACATGGAGCCTCTCCTGGAGAAGTTGGAGAACAGCATGGATGTGCTAGAGGCGATAGCCTACGCAGACGACCTCCTTCTGCTGGTTGGCGGCCGTAGTCGCGAAGATCTCGAAGCCAAAATCAATAGGACATTAACAATCCTCACACAATGGTGCCACAACACTAGAATGATAGTTGCGCTCCATTGGGGCATACAAAACATCTCCGGGAGGGGCACTCCTAACACTCATGGGTGTGTGTCCCCTGAAAGGCCAAATAGCCAGAATCCGACAGTAAGAATTGAGGGCTCACCAGTAATTCGGCGTCGCGAGGACCGGTATCTGGGAGTGATAACTGATGAAAGATGGAGTTTCGCCAAAGACATCGAAACTGCAACTCAAAGGTCATTAGAAGCTCTGAACAGTCTCATCATGATAGGACACAGCAGATTTCATCTTCCACCGGAACTCATAAAGCTGTACCACAACACCATTCGTGCTTCCATCGTGGGGTACGGATCTGGAGTCTGGGCATACAGGCTCACGACGGTCGTGTCTGCTATGGCTGTGAGGAGCGTGCAACGCAACATGCTTCTACGCTCCATTGGGGCATACAAAACATCTCCGGGAGGGGCACTACTAACACTCATGGGTGTGTGTCCCCTGGACATCAAAATCCGGGAACACGCGGCCTGGTATTGGGTGAAAAGGGGAGATGTAGAAAAAACTGAAAGCATTTTGGGAGCGCGGGTGGGAGATAAGTTTGCAATTAAAAGAAGAGGAGAAGAGCTATGGCAAGAACTCTGGGACAGAGAGGAAACATGCAGAAGGACTTACCAACTGCTCCCAAACATCAAAGATCGCCCACTAATGTATAAGGTGGTGGGTTATGATGTATGATATTATTGGATTGAATAAAGAATTTTTTTAAGTAGTGGTACAGTACTTACAGGAGCAATTTAGTGGACTAACATTGACGTCTTGGCGAACAAATTCACCTGACGTAAATCGTACGGTACCCAACGTGGGTACCTGTTCTCTAGATAAGATTGTCTGCCGTTGATGTGTGTTGTGTTACAGGTAATGGTCGATGCGAGCTTACTGGGAGCAGAGCACCACGGGAGCAGAGAGATATTTAAGGCCCTGTCCTCTCCTTTACATCTTACGTTATGTTGTCACTGTTGCGTGATTCCAGCCTTCCGGTGGAGAATTATAGCGTCCGGAGTTCAATTACAGTGCAAAGTTGAGTACATTTCTGTGTCATTTCCTTTCTCGTGGATATCTCGTATTGATCTGAATCTTTGGTCTGCTCCCGTCTATCGCTAATTCACACGCAATATTGAAGCGACTTCGTTTTAAGGGTATTGTCATATGGTCATGTTCTAGTTGTAATCATTCTAAGAATATTGTTGATTAATCAACTAAGTAAGTGTGAAGATTGGCTTGGTCAAAATTAAAGCACATCCTTTATTGTTTTAGTCATTTGTATATAGTTTTATTTAGGAAAGTTGGCTAGCCAAACCTTAAAAGATCTGTGTTCTTACCCTAAATCTGTTCTTCAGCTGAATGGAAGTAATGAGAGTTCTGATGGGAATTGTACAGACATTTCTACAGTTTAAGTAAAGCTTCCCCTGAGTATATTTACCTAGTCGTATTCAAATTTCAAGTTTTATGGGTCTTGTTCCAGTTAAAGAAATTTGTTATTTGTCCAAATGATCTGGCCTTGTTTACTGCGGTTGTGATTTTATATTGCTTTTGTTTGTGATAAAATATGTAGCAACTACAACTAATTACTATCGTGATTTTGGTGTGTCACTACCATTACCACATTTCACCACTGATTAGTGATGCAATTGCCTTTAACAGGAAAACGTGGTGCCGAAGCCACAAAAGCTGGGCTATGGAGCAGTGGAAGGAAGTCATTTGGCCGGATAAGTCTTGTTTCACAGTATATCCAGCTTCTAGCTGGGTTTATGTTCCAGGCGAGAGACATGTGTAGTTTCGGTGATGATTTGAGCAGCTGCACTGTGGTATTCCATGAGTTCCATGGTTACTTTACAAGGCCGCATTACTGCCAAGGATTATGTAACCATTTTGGCCTACCAGTTCCATGCTACGGTACGATGTTTGTTCCCACACAGGTGTCACTGTGTTCCAAGACGCCGGGCCTTTGTTCGCATAGCTCCAAACAGCTCACGTCGTCTGGGACTCGGTTTATACCAACGAGGATGAATTGTCGCATCTCTCCTGGCTACAAAAATGACCAGATCTCACTATTATTGAGCCTTTGTTATCTGCTCTGGAGGAAAACCTATGTGATTGTTGTCCAGCTCCGTCACCGTTAACTGAAGTTGCCACAGTTTTGCAGAAAGAAGAGTACAAGATACCCATGAAAACCATACAGGATCGGTATTCGTCCATTCCGAGACGACTGGGAGCTCTTTTGAACGGCATTGATTTCCCTGCACCGTCTTTGGCATGGCGGCGTGTTGCCTCCGTATTTTTGTCTACTGCCTGTAGCTTAATCTGTTAAATTTGTGTCAGTCAGGTCAGCATCATCAAGGTCTTTAAAAATACACAATATGTGCAAGTACTGGTATTAACATTTTATTTCTTCGTGTTTGAGATGCATGCATAATGCCTTTTTTAAGACAATGCAGCCCTTTCACTAATAAAGGAAATTCTTTTCCTGTAAGAGTCCCCGATTATTGTGAATATTTTATGAATGAAATCGTCTTGGTTCCTAACCAAATTTCTTCATTTATTAAGGCATTTCGACTACTAACAGCACCAGATAACAAACAATTTTGAACTTGAGGAATGAAGTTCGGTGTTAGCATTTAAATGTGTGCCTAGTCAGGGCATCACGTAACGTTAGTTGACGTCCCGACTAGTAATCGGTTTCAATACTGACTGTGAAACTTCTCTCGCTAGTTCGAAGTTTTCTGTTAACCGACGTTGCTAGTAGCCGAAACGGTGTAATAAACAAAGAATTTTTTTAGTGATACAAACGATGTTGTTCTGAAAACAGTTCAAGTATTGTCATGCCTATTGCTGAAACGTGTGAACTGATACAACAATGCAGGTCGCACCGCTTATTACTCTGAAATTATTGATAGCAGTAATGTTTCGTCATCTGTTTGGTGCGACTGCACTTCATGTTTCAAATGTAGTAATTCCTGTGTGGCTATCACGACGGGACGATTTCTTCGTGACGAGCATTTGTGAGCAGTAGTGAAAGTATCCGACAGTGAGGAGAGTATTTCTGAAGGAGAGAATCACATACGTGATGACAGCATTAGTCCTACAAATGAATCGGAGAACGCTTCAGACACTGAAACTGGTATGGCAATGTGCAAGTGGTGCTATTGTGACTGTCAAAAGACAAATATATTATGAGGAACTGAACGAGAGAGGTGACGCTTTGAGTGGCACAATGGACTCGTATTATGAAAGTCCAGGGTTTGCATCCCGGTCGAGCCATCCAGATTTAGGTTCTCCGTGATTTCCGTAAATCACTCCAGGCACATGCCGGGACGGCTCCTTTCAAAAGGACACGGTCCATTTCCTTTCCCATCTTTCCGTAGTCCGATCTCGTGTTTCGTCGCTGAGGGTCTCCTTCTTTCATGATAAATTCAGAACCCTTTCCACTTTGTGGAATACCATCCTTTTATAAAACTGATTACTAGCCCAACAAGATGTGTTGTATCAAGAATAATCGAAAAAAAATCCTGTTTTCAAGCTGTTGTGAATAACTGTATTCAGAGTATTGTGGTGGACTGAAACAACTGAATAATTAAAAAGGTTATGGTAGTTGCTGGGAAGAATTGTGACATACTGGCCGAGTCCCCAGCTTTGCCTGAATATGTCTTTATTCCAGTCTTCTGTCACTTCATCTCCTCTTTCCGCTTTCTCTGTCAATATCCTCGTCACCTTCTATTGTCCATCTCCTCTTCACTCCTTCTAGCTCCAGCTCCTACTCCATCTCCTCCTCATCCCATCTAGTCCTTCCCCTTACGCTGTCCATCTCTCCCTTCTCCCTCTCTCTGTCTACCTCTTGCTCTTCCCTCTTTCCTCCTCCTGGACCGAGCGAGATGGCGCAGTGGTTAGCGAACTGGACTCGCATTGGGGAATACGACGGTCCAATCCCACGTCCGACCAGCCTGATTTAGGTTTCCCGTGATTTCCCTAAATCGCTCCGCTTTAAACGCGCCGGTTCCTTTGAAAGGGCACAGCCGACTTCCTTCCCCGTCCTTCCCTAATATGATGAGACCAATGATCTCGCTGTTTGGTCTCCTCCCCCAAACAACCCAACCCAACTACTCATCTCTTTGCTTTCTCTGTCGAAAACCTCCTCTCTCTTCTCTCAGTCCTTTTCCTCCTGTTACCTACTGTCCATTTACCCATCCCCTGTTTATGTTCATTTCCTTCTCGCTCCTATCTCCTCCTTCCCCCTCTGTGTCTGTCCATCTCATCCTCCACTAACTCTCTCCCCACGTTATCATCCCCATCCCAGTATATTATGGTTGCTGTTTCCTGCGCCCCCCGCCCCCTCCCCATCTCTCTCCAGTATTTTTTTCCACAACCTATTTTCGTGGAAATCAATGCTGGAGTTATAAGTTTTTCCCGATGGCTTTGCCTGTGTACGGGCATATATCATATATTTAATGTATTTCTCACTTATTCATACACATATTTCAGCTGTATCTCCAGAGAATTCTACTCTGGAATTTTAATTCTGCGCAGTTCAATGATTTTGACGTCATATCGGCTTAATTACGTGACGTACAATGGGATAATTTTTGTTATTCATCGGGTGATATATAAGGACATTATCTGCGAAATGTGTTGCGAGTAGAATCAGTAGTAAAGAACCGATAAATTGATACTTAAGCATGATGAGGCGGCTATTCACGAATCTCAGTGTCTGTGACGTCATATCTCGCGAACTACGTGTTGTACGGGGGCATATTTTTCGGCGTTCATTTAATGGTATATGTGAATATTGTCTATAAAATTTGTTATAAATAGAGTTAGTAGTAGAAAAGTAGTAAATCAAAAGGTCAGGCCCGACGTAGCAGTTTTTATGCATGAACAGCGAAAATATACTAAGCGAAAAATTTTTCTTTTTAATTTCTTGTCAGCCCCGATGCCGGCACGGTAGCTCAGTGTGTTCGGTCAGAGGGTTAACAGCCCTCTGTAATAAAAAAATTAAGTTAACCGATCAAAGACGAATTTAAACGGATGTCTTACGACGTCCGTCCCGAGCACATACAACGAACGAAAACGAACAAAATGAGATTAAAAAAAAAAGAAAAGAAAAGATATAGGTAGCTAAGTGGTCAGCGTGATGGATTGCCGTCCTACAGGCCCGGGTTCGATTCCCGGCTGGGTGGGAGATTTTCTCCGCTAAAGGACTGGCTGTTGTGTTGTCTTCATCAACATTTCGTCCCCATCTGGCCCGCAGGTCGCCAAATGTGGCGTCGAAAGTGATAATACGTGCACCAAGGAGGCCGGACCTGCCCCGCAACGGGCCTCCCGGCCAATGACGCCAAACGCTCATTTCAATTTTTTGGGAAGTGGTGGAGGTATCAAAGAAAAGAAGCCTCGAAAAGTCTGAAATTATGTGCAAAATTTGTTACAAGTCGGTGAGTGCTCTCATTCTCAGATAGGAGACTAATATCATCTGTTTATTGTCACATAGTTCAAATGGCGCTGAGCACGATGGGGCTTAACTTCTGTGGTCATCAGTCCCCTAGAACTTAGAACTACTTAAACGTAACTAACCCAAGGACAGCACACACATCCATGCCCGAGGCAGGATTCGAACCTGCGACCGTGGCAGTCTCACGGTTCCGGACTGTAGCGCCTAGAACCGCTCGGCCACTCCGGCCGGCATTGGCACATAGTGTCCTACGCTTCTTTTTCACCTTCGAGAGATATGTGTACCAAGTCCGCCTGAAATGGATCCAGTGGCTCGGAGGAGATGTGAAACCTACATACATATATGCATGATTATATGACTAATGTGCACTGATTACTCTTGAATCATATAATGGTTCGATATTTTTGGCTGGTATGGGTCTATGGGTCTGTGGGATCCAGAAACAGGAAGGAAATCTTTGCTGCTGTAATGTCACAGAAGCAATTCCGTTGTACCTCACATGTGTCACACAAGTCTGAGAAAAGAACACGAAGAACAGATGACAAGTTAGGACTTGTAATAGCTCTTTGGGAAAAGTGGAGTGGAAATACTTTCGAGGCTACAGTATATAATTCAGGCACAAATGTAACCGTAGACGAGCAAAAATAACCTAAACTTATAATCATAGTTTTTTTTAAAGGATTATGAGTATCGTGATCTGAAATGAAAATTGTGTCATTGTGTCATTATGAGATGGAAAAGTATATGAGTATACTCAACAAAGGAGCAGGTTTAAATTTGGTCGACTGGAAGAGGAATAACATCTTAATGAACGTTTCTTCAATTAATTTTCCACTTACTTCAACAATGAACATCCACAGCGGTGATATCTTGAAATCCTTTAATTGTTTTCTTCACAGTTTCTATTTCCTTATCACAAAATACTACTTGTTTCCCATACGAATTTTATGACTCCAGTGTGCTTGGAGTCAACGAACACTTTCAAATTTAAGATTTTTAAGTTGTACCCACAATTGTGAATCAGGAGCCGAATCCGTGATCACAGCTTTACGAGACAGCGAATAAAGTTTTGTCAGTAGCATCCTCGTTAAGTTGTGATAACGAGTTGATATTCTGTACAGCTATATTCCTCACGGCATGCAGTCACAGCCACATTGTTTTCCACATAAACTGTGGTTAGTTTTCTGGTCTGTATATATTAATGACCCACCACGTACCCTTTCAAACATCTATGGTGTGAAACATTTCATCAAAAACCAATGATTTCACCGAAGACGATTATTCAACAGTGTTCAGGAATAATACAGGAATTATATCTACTTTCAGCATGCACGAACTTTTGTTGGAACCTTTCCCGAAGAGTGACCTACGACGTACTATCAAAAAGAATGTCGTACATGCTGTTAACTACACGGACTGTGTCGTTGGACAAAACAATATATGTGCTGGCATACTTGCTTCCACCTCAATGAATATTTCGTCCATACCATAAAGAACGAAAATGGCTCTGAGACTATGGGACTTAACATCTTAAGTCATCAGTCCCCTAGAACTTAGAACTACTTAAACCTAACTAACCTAAGGACATCACACAACAACCAGCCATCAGGAGGCAGAGAAAATCCCTGACCCCGCCGGGAATCGAACCCGGGAACCCGGGCGTGGAAAGCGAGAACGCTACCGCACGACCACGAGATGCGGGCATAAAGAATAACACCATGAGTGCTGCAACTGTTGATAAATACAAATAAAACCGTTTTCTGCGTCAGTCACTTATTTTTTTGCTACGTCGCGTTCATCTTTACGTGGAGAGATGTCTAATTGTATAGCTAGTGTTGGTGAAGAGAACAGAAGCTTGTACTCAGAAGCAGACCAAGGCCAATGTAAGTTGTTCCGGTTGGTCTGCTGGTGTGAAAAGGCTTCTATGCTCTTCAATAACACCAGCTACGTACACTACTGGCCATTAAAATTTCTACAGCAAGAAGAAATGCAGTTGCTCAGCCACCATTGACCAGACGTTTTCAGTTGGTGACAGACCTGGAGAATGTGCTGGCTAGGGCAGCAGTCGAATGCTTTCTGTATCCAGAAAGGTCCTGCAACATGTAGAGTTTCGCAGGGATCGAATGAAGGGCAGATCCACGGGTCGTAACATATCTGAAATGTAACGTCCACTGCTCAAAGTGCCATCAATGCGAACAAGAGGTGACCGAGACGTGTAAACAATGGCACCCCATACCATCACGCCGGGTGATCGCCAGTATGGTGATGACGAATACACGCTTCCAATGTGCGCTCACCGCGTGTCGCCAAACACGGATGCGACCATCATGATGCTGTAAACAGAACCTGGATTCATCCGAAAAAATGACGTTTTGCCATTCGTGCACCCAGCTTCGTCGTTGAGTACACCATCGTAGGCGCACCTGTCTGTGATGCAACGTTAAGGGTAACCGCAGCCATGGTCTCCGATCTGATAGTCCAGGCTGCTGCAAGCGTCGTCGAACTGTTCGTGCAGATAGATGGTTGTTGTCTTGCAACGGTCCCCATCCGCTGACTCAGGGATAGAGACTTGGCTGTACGATCTATTACACCTATGCGGAAAAAATGCCTGTCATCTCGACTGCTAGTGATACGAGGCCGTTGGGATTCAGTACGGCGTTCCGTGTTACCCTCCTGAACCCACCGATTCCAGATTCTGCTAACAGTCATTGGATCTCGACCAACGCGAGCAGCAATGTCGCGCCACGATAAACCGCAATCGCGATAGGCTGCAGTCCGACCTTTTTAAATTTCGGAAAAGTGATGGTACGCATTTCTCCTCGTTACACGAGGCACCGAAACAACGTTTCACCAGGCAACGCCGGTAAACTGCTGTTTGTGTATGAGAAATCGGCTGGAAACTTTCCTCATGTTAGCAATTTGTAGGTGTCGCCACCGGCGCCAACCTCGTGTGAATGCTCTGAAAAGATAATCATTTGCATCTCACAGCATCTTCTTCCTGTCGGTTAAATTTCGCGTCTGTAGCACGTAATCGTCGTGGTGTAGCAATTTTAATGGCCAGTAGTGTAACTAATCAGTTCTCGACCTAAAGATGATGGTGTGAATTATCGAAATTCGAAGTAGCAAAATAAATGACTGGCGCAGAAAACTGTTTTATTTGTATCGTTGTCAACTATTGTAAGGTAATACACTTGATCTGGTTCGATCGTTTTAGTTCGTGTGCGCCAACAATTGATAGGGTCTTAATCGTGAACTTCCATTACTATCGGTTTTGGTATGGGCTAAAAGCGAAAATTTTCAAGTAATTAAAGAATATGTCAACTCGACTGTGACGAAGCACTCTTAGCGATGGAAATGTGCTGGGCGTACTCTGCGACGGAGTATTGACGGTGTCAGAGTCGAACAGAAAGGCGTCTGGGCTAGCTGTCAGCTGCACAGGGGTGGTGGTGTCGAAGACAAAAGAGTATCGCGCCCGGCATATGTGTCATACGCAGGTGGACAGCGCGGCTGCACCTGCCAGTATACGCACCCTCTGTTTTATGTATTGGGGGGAGGGGTGGAGGGTGTGAGAGGCAGCCGGTGGCCAGGCTTAATATTTGACGAGGCCGTCAGCGGCGCACAATGCGAGCCAACACACAATGGCGACCGACTGTCACCCCGCGTCAGGCGTGCGTTCACATTGCTGCGCCCCGGCGCCCATTCAACAGCCGCAGCGTGTGCACAAGCAGATAGCCGCACACCGACTGCCCAGCAAACCGTCCCACTGTGGGCGTTCTGAGTCATTAAGAGTGTTCAAGTTCCACGGAACAGTGCACTGTTAAGTGCTCTTGATGTAACCAATATGTTAACGGTGCTCAGAGGTTGAATGAAATATTACCCCCACTTCAGGATGGACACCTCATTTTCGGAGATCATCTACTTGTATCTCTTTAATCTGGAAATTCTTATCGTGGTCCATACATGCATCTCCCCATGCTCGTTGACTCTTCGTGCCCCTTTTAAATAGATGCACAACACCAGTATGCGCTATAGTAATGAAAACTTTCTATCACATGCAGAATATGCTAAATCTTGACCTTAACGGAATTCCTTTCCAGAGGGACGCCACAACAAAAATCTGAAATAACTCAAAGAATCGTTTTGATTGAGTTTCTGCAATTTCGGAAGTTTTGAAAGGCAAAGATTCAGACTTGTGCGTATCCGTCGACCATAAATGTAATAGACTGGCCCTGACGTCATTTTCGTGGCTCCAACATCTCTGGGCTAAAGTCACGTGATTGTTGACAAAACGAGGTTGTTTCGTGTTGCGCTTATGGCTGTACTCGGCGTTTTGCCGGGGGAAATGGCATTACATTTCACGTGTGTTTCTATGATAGTGCAGATGCGTTTATTGAAATCTGCTGACGTGACTTTTACATGTTTTTTACACTTGAAATAGAGTATCACGTAAATTAAAGTGTTGAAAGTGATGTCTGTAAAGTCAGACTTATGTTACATTTTGGAAAGTATTTGTGATAATTCGATTACAGAAGTAACTATAACTGTTTCTCGTTCCTACTCATAGGTTCCCTAAGGATGAAAACCGAAGGCAGCTTTATACAGGCCCTGAAACGGAAAAACTTTAAGCCATCTGCACATACACGCCTTTTGTATGTACAAGTGAAATTATAATATGGTAAGAGCACCTATAGTCGACACATGAAGAGAATTTTTTTTCTACCTTCTAATACTATTAAATAAATGTAGGCTCCAAAATTATTTTCTGAAACTTCAAAGTCTCACCTTTAATCTAAAATATCATTTTTTTAAACCGATATTTTAAACTTTTGTAAAAATTGTAGGAACTGAACCTTTGAAGTGCACCTAAAATTGATACTCTAAAATGGACCTGCTCCTGACTAGAGCTCAATACGCGGCGAATCCAAGGTTTAAAGTTTTGACACGAACCCACTTTTACTGCTTAAAACAATTTCAACGAAATTTTACTTTAAATGATTGTTTAAAGTAATTTCGTCCCACTGCCCACCAGAGGGGCGTTCGATGTATTTGTTAGATTTTATAAATGGTGCTGTGAACAAATCCAGGTCAAATGTAGTACTGACATAATTTTTCGCAAATAAAAAAGTAATGTTTGTTGGAAGCGTTTGGCAGTCAACTGAGAAATGTGGGTAAAATACGATACAAACATAGGATGCCAGAAAGCTGATTTGAAATCCCGCCACGTGTTGCCAACAGTCACGTAGTTTACGTTGGAGCCACACCGGCCCTATAGCTTCTGCACAGCAAGGCCAGTCTACTAGTATCTATGGTCGAAGTGCGTATCAGACATTGATGAAACTCCTTGGCTTCTCCAATACTGCACGAGTTGCCTAATATCTCTGCTGGCAATTCTCAACATATCGATCGGTACCTCACTTTAGTATTTAATGACTTTCCTAAACTTCTCAATGAAAACTGGTCCTCAAATCAACCATCACCTGACGATGGCAGACTAAATAATTTTCAGACACATATTTATCATATCCCATTGTTGTTGTTGTGGTCTTCAGGCCTGAGACTGGTTTGATGCAGCTCTCCATGCCACTCTATCCTGTGCATGCTTCTTCATCTCCCAGTACCTACTGCAACCTACATCCTTCTGAATCTGCTTATTGTATTCATCTCTTGGTCTCCCTCTACGATTTTTACCCTCCACGCTGCCCTCCAATGCTAAATTGGTGATCCCTTGATGCCTCAGAACATGTCCTACCAACCGATCCCTTCTTCTAGTCAAGTTGTGCCACAAACCTCTCTTCTCCCCAATCCTATTCAATACTTCCTCATTAGTTATGTGAGCTACCCATCTAATATTCAGCATTATTCTGTAGCACCACATTTCTAAAGCTTCTATTCTCTTCTTGTCCAAACTGTTTATCGTCCATGTTTCACTTCCATACATGGTTACTCTCCATACAAATACTTTCAGAAAAGACTTCCTGACACTTAAATCTGTACTCGATGTTAACAAATTTCTCTTCTTCAGAGACGCATTCCTTGCCATTGCCAGTCTACATTTTATATCCTCTCTACTTCGACCATCATCAGTTATTTTGCTCCCCAAATAGCAAAACTCCTTTACTACTTAAAGTGTCTCTTTTCCTAATCTGATTCCCTCAGCATCACCCGACTTAATTCGACAACATTCCATTATCCTCTTGACTGACAAGGGGACCCTCTATACCGTGAATTACGAATTTTGATGGGCTTCAAATATGTTGTAGAGGCACTTACCCTGAGTACGTGGGTATCCGGTTTTTTAGCGACGGGCCTTGGTTTTTGAGAAAATCGATTTTGAAGTTCATTACGCATTTTGTACATCCGTAACATTACATATATTTCGAGCAAGTGAGTACTGTTTTTTTTTTTTTTTCAAAATCGACCGAATTTTTCATCAACAAGCAGTGTAAGATGTGCGGAATTATAAAGATGTATTCAGTTATCAATTTTTTTCAAATATTCATTCCGTTTGCGGTTCGCAGTTGGAGTTCCAAATGTTAGTACAGCGGTCTCTCCCCGTATTACCTGAAATCGATCTCCGCCCATTATCGCCCCCCCCCCCCCTCCGGTGAATACCGTTAGCCGTAACGGGAACCCCAGCGTCTGGTTGCAGCCAATGAGGATGCGAGTTGTATTCCTTAACGTTCGCATCTAACTACAGAGTCAGTTGCTCGCAAAGCGTTTCTAGTGCCGTGTGTTACAAAAATTCTGTGAAATGGAAGAAGCAAGTGTTTCTGCAGTATTGCAGCCAGAAGATCTACAAATAAAGGAGCTGAACGAAGAATTAAAGGCGAAATCACAAATGCCATTAAATATGCCGAAAATCTATTCCTCGATTTGAATCACGTAACGAGTCACCGCCTAGCGTGATCTCTGCGAATTCCGTTGCAATTGGCGATGAGATATGCATCGAAATACAGGATCTCTTGGTCGAAATACAGATAATTGTGGTGATGAATTGATAGATTTCAGTTAAGAAGATGAATTGGGAGAGTATGATACGAACCACAAACGGAATGAATATTTGAAAAAATTAATAACTGAATATATCTTTATAATTTCGCACATCTTACCGTGTTTGTTGATATTCTTTGAAATAAAATTGAAAATTTCTATCGATTTTGAAAAAAGAATGAGTACAGGAGCAGGATTCGAACCCAGTACTTCCATCGCGGTAGCCGTGAACCTTTACCGCTGCGCTACGCTAACTTGATTGAAATGCATGTAACGTTATGGACATACAAAACGCGCAATGAACTTCAAAATCAATTTTCTCAAAACCCAAGGTCCGTCGCTAAAAAACCGGACATCCAGGTGCTCAGGGTAAGTGCCTCTACAACGTAGTTGAAACGCATGAAAATCCGTGATTTACAGCATGGAGGGTCCCCTTGTGAGACACACGGCCACTTTAATAGTTATCGATATATATTTTCACATTAGAAACGATACACTAACACAGATTTTCTTAGTATCAAGTTTAAACAAGATCTGATCTTAAACATGATTCTTTTCCAATCCAGTATAGCTCCCCATTATTAAAACAACATTTCAACAATTATTTTTAATCTTCAGTTTGCGTCAAAGGCGACAGCAAGCGCCGACACTGTCTTCTCTCGCCCGGAGGCCTCCGTACAGAGGGCAAGAGGGCAACAGTGGACAGTTCACGGTCTTAAGTAACTGTGTCGAAGATGCTGCCGCCAGCAATTCATGGCGCCTTTCATCGAAATGAAACAGAATACAAACAGAACACTGAGTATACAACATATTTAGGTACAACCATAATATTTAAAGCTAATGCTGTTCAACATAGGCCATTGTTTGTTGTTGTGCTGTTCAGTCCTGAGACTGGTTTGATGCAGCTCTCCATGCTACTCTATCCTGTGCAAGCTTCTTTATCTCCCAGTACCTACTGCAACCTACATCCCTCTGAATCTGCATAGTGTATTCATCTCTTGGTCTCCCTCTACGATTTTTACCCTCCACACTGCCCTCCACGTTTCACTTCATACATGGCTACATTCCACACAAATACTTGCAGAAAAGGCTTCCTGACACTTAAATCTATGCTCGATGTTAACAAATTTCTCTTCTTCAGAAACGCTTTCCTTGCCATTGCCAGTCTACATTTTATATCCTCTCTACTTCGACCATCATCAGTTATTTTGCTCCTCAAATAGCAAAACTCATTTACAACTTTAAGCGTTTCATTTCCGAATCTAAACCCTTAGCATCACCCGAATTAATTCTACTACATTCCATTATCCTCGTTTTGCTTTTGTTGATGTTCATCTTATATCCTCCTTTCAAGACACTGCCCATTCCGTACAACTGCTCTTCTAGGTCCTTTGCTGTGTCTGACAGAATTACAATGTCATCGGCGAACCTCAAAGTTTTAATTTCTTCTCCATGGATTTTAATTCTTATTCCGAATTTTTCTTTTGTTTCTTTTACTGCTTGCTCAATATACACATTGAATAACGATTGCCACACACTTCTAAGAAAGGGAAATTGTTATCCGTTTTCCTTCTGATATTTGGCTGTGCCTTGAGAACAGTGACAAAGCGATTCACTTCCGACGCACACACACACACACACACACACACACACACACACACACACATACACATAGACATACACGCACCCACATACACACACACACAAAGATAAAACAGTCCGAGATTCCTGCGATATCGGGTTTATTGTTCAGAGCGCTGTAACAATGGAAGACACTCGGCGCGAGAGGGCAGAATATACTCGTGCGTTGGCCGCCGGATAAATATATTGACCCGAGGGAGGCAATAGCTATAGATTTCTCCCGCACTGGGGATATCACAGTCCTTCTCTCCCGCCATATCTTTCTCCTGCGTTCCGCTGATCAAATTTCTCCCACAATAACAGTCCATTGTCGGTGCGGCCGGGTATTGGAGATGCCATCTGACGCAGCCCAGTTCTTTTTTTATTTATTTTTTACGTCCTCCCGAGGCTGCAGACCACGGAATTCTCGGAATTTATCAGCTCAGTCGGTGAGTCCTCAGTGAAAGAGGAGCAGAGAATGACGCAATCACGTCGACTAGGATAACAAGTGACGAGCGAACTCCCTATTATTTTCTTCAGCACGGGCTGAGTAGCTAATAAATGCTTTCGTGTGCGAGACGACGCTAGCGTATTAGAATTCAGTCAACACTAAATGCTTAAAAAGTGTTAATGTTCTTACGTAAATTGGAAGTGAAAGGTAGATAAGAAAAGGAAAGATCTCGTGATATCACCCACATCAGAACATTATGTGGAGTCGCCGACGCCGAGTGATTTATGTTTCAGACCGGGGCGCGGACCCGGGTCCTCCCGCTTACTAGGCAGTTGGGTTAAGCACTGCAGTCCCTGGTGACAGTGTTTACTGCTCTGCACGTACACTGCACGCCTCTCGGCCGATACACGTTGCCACCTAGCGCCAGCTATCTGCAGAACTATTAAGTGAGTTGCAGGTGGATGGTCAGGAAAGGGAAGAAAGGACTTATGTCAGCTGTATTGGGACTTCATAGCGAATCAACGGCGTTGAGTGAAAATGTGTGCTCAACTGGGTTCCGAACACAGGTTCTCTTGCTTACTAGGCAGTTGGGTTAACCGCACCGGCACACAGACTCTGCGTTTATCGCAATTGCACGGCCTACCTCGGCACGCCTGTTGGCAGACCCACATTCCTACCTAGCGTCACCTACCCACAGCCCCGACCATGTACTCCACGCTCGCTACTTTGAGATTCCCACAGGAGGTCGAATGTAATTAGGCATCCGCACTGAATGTGGTGGATTCGTTGCCCATCGAGACGAATCAGGGGGATGTCACCGCTGATTCCGCATGAAGTCCTGATGTAGCTGACATCAATAGTTCCGACCCTTTCCTTTCTCCCTTCTCCACCTTCAGTTCACATAATATACAGGGTGGTCGGAAATTCCCGTTACAGACTTCTAGGACTTGTAGACGGGAGTGAGTACATCGTATTTTGAATAGGAACCCAGGTCCGGAAACATCATCCAACGAGTTTACAGAGCGTCAACGTTATAGGCGCTAGTGTCTGGTTCAAATGGCTCTCCGCACTATGGTACTTAACTTCTGAGATCATCAGTCCCCTAGAACTTATACCTATTTAAACCTAACTAACCTAAGGACATCACACACACACGTGCCCGAGGTAGGATTCGAACCTGCGACCGTAGCGGTCGCGCGGTTCCAGACTGTGGCGCGTAGAACCGCTCGGCTACTAAGGCCGTGCCTGTAAATGTACGAATACATGTTGCGATTCCGTAATGATGTTAGAGACTTTCTAGGATGATGGAGAACGATGTATGTATTCATTTGAAATAAGAATCCCTGTATCAGAAACGAATGAGTCGAAAGTTACAATCGGAAACCATTCTGATACCTCTGACAGCTAAATACATGAACCGGTTCTTGTGCTGCGAAGAGTGTAGGTATGGTAAATTTCAATGGTGGTAATGTGGACAAAAACGAGAAAAAGTCCAATAAACGTGGGCTCTAAATTGCATACTTGAGGAGCTATTAAGTCCAGAATCGACATGCCATTCAGATAAAATCACAGTGGGTGCTGAGTCAACCATCCCACCAAAGCACAGACTGAAGATACCCCTTTGGTAAAACGCCGTGTCCTGCAGCGAGAAGAAGTCCTTAACTGTCTGCCGCATATCTTTCTCCGACAGTAATCGTCTACCTTTCAAGGCTTTCTTTGAAGAGACCGAAGGCGTGATAATCGCACGGCGAGAAATTGGTAATATTTTTCCGAGTCATCAGTCTTTTGACTGGTTTAATGTGGCCCGCCACACTAATCCCCAGTTCCAATTTTTAGTTCCAGTTTTAGTATATGTACCACCGCAGTGAGTACCACGAAACCCCCTCCTGGGCCAACCTCTTAATCCCAACGCAGCACTTGCAACCTACGTCCTCAGTTATTTGCTGGACATATTGCAATCTCTGTCTTCCTCTACAGTTTTTGCCCTGTACAGATCCCTCTGGTTCCGCGGAAGTCATTCCCTGATGTTTTAACAGATCCTATCATTCTGCCGCTTCTCCTTGTCCGTGTTTTCTACATATTCCTTTCCTCTCCGATTCTGCGCAGATCCTCCTGATTCCTTACCTTATCAGGTCACCTAATTTTCAACTTTCTTCCGTAGCACCATATCTCACATCCTTCGATACTCTTTTGTTCCAATATCCCCACAATCCAGGTTGCACTCGCGTTCTAGGGACAGTAAAGAAAATTTAAGCCTTACTGCATAAGCCAATTGGCGTCGGTATTCGTCCGTACTCCCTATATGATCTATTATAGAATGCCATTAGATCACTAATGTTACTAGAAAGTACTTTGGTATTATGCGCCAAGATGACTCTCAAATACTGTATGTTCTAGATTTCTGGAAATGAACAGTACGATTTAAATACTAACGCAGAGAAAAGTGCCATTTCCACTGTATTCTTTCGAACGGTAGGCTGACCGGAAAGTTGATTTCTGCTTTACTTCTCTCATTCATTAATTTTCTGTGGGAAACAATGTGGTGAGATATACTGCAAATTGTTCTTTAGATCTTGTGTTATCAATAAAATATTGCATGAGAAGTTTTTAAAATTAAATGTCCTCTACAGTATTCCGATGCCTGTCCAATAAAGTTGAAACTTGTTACTCTGATATGCCACTAATGTTACTCCTGAAGCCAGCGTTTGTCGCTGATTATATTGAGGAAACTGCACAGTTGCGCAAAGAAAAAACATACACTACTGGCCATCAATACTGCTACACCACGAAGATGGTGTGCTACAGACGCTAGCCCGCATCTCGTGGTCGTGCGGTAGCGTTATCGCTTCTCACGACTGGGTTCCCAGGTTCGATTCCCGGCGGGGTCAGAGATTTTCTCTGCCTCGTGACGGCTGGGTGTTGTGTGATGTCCTTAGGTTAGTTAGGTTTAAGTAGTTCTAAGTTCTAGGGGACTGATGACCATAGATGTTAAGTCCCATAGTGCACAGTGCCATTTGAACATTTTTTTTTTACAGATGCGAAATTTAACCGACAAGAAGAAGATGCTGTGATATGCAAATAATTAGCTTTTCAGAGCATTCACAGAAGGTTGGAGCCGGTGGCGACACCTACAACGTGCTGACATGAGGAAGGTTTCCAACCGATTTCTCATACACAAACAGCAGTTGACCTGCGTTGCCTGGTGAAACGTTGATTTGGTGCCTCGGGTAAGGAGGAGAAATGCGTACCATCACGTTTCCGACTTCGATAAAGGTCGGATTATAGCCTATCGCGATTGCGGTTTATCGTATCGAGACATTGCTGCTCGCGTTTGTCGGGATCCAATGACTGTTAGCAGAATATGGAATCGGTGGGTTCAGGAGGGTAATACGGAACGCCGTGCTGGATGCCAACCGTCTCGCATCACTAGTAGCCGAGATGACAGGCATCTTATCCGCATGCCTGTAACGGATCGTGCAGCCATGTCTCGATCCCTGAGCCAACAGATGGGGACGTTTGCAAAACAGCAACCATCTGCACGAATAGTTCGACAACGTTTGCAACAGCGTGGGCTATCAGCTCGGAGAGCATGGCTGCGGTTACCCTTAACGCTGCATCACAAACAGGAGCGCCTGCGATGGTATACTCAACGACGAACCTGGGTGCACGAATGGCAAAACGTCATTTTGTCGGATGAATCCAGGTTATGTTTACACCATCATGACGGTCTCATCCGTGTTTGGCGACATCGCGGTGAACGCACATTGGAAGGGTGTATTCGTCATCGCCATACTGGTGTATCACCCGGCGTGATGGTATGGGGTGCCATTGGTTACACGTCTCGGTCACCTCTTGTTCGCATTGAGTGCACTTTGAACAGTGGACGTTTCATTTCAGATGTGTTACGACCCGTGGCTCTACCCTTCATTCGATCCCTGCGAAACCCTACACTTCAGCAGGTTAATGCACGACCGCACGTTGCAGGTCCTGTACGGGCCTTTCTGGATACAGAAAATGTTCGACTGCTGCCCTGGCCAGCACATTCTCCAGATCTCTCACCAACTGAAAACGTCTGGTCAATGGTGGCCGAGCAACTGGCTCGTCACAATACGCCAGTTACTACTCTTGATGAACTGTGGTATCGTGTATAAGGTGCATGGGCATCTGTACCTGTACGCTCCATCCAAGCTGTGTTGGACTCAATTCCCAGGTGTGTCAAGGCCGTTATTACTGCCAGAGGTGGTTGTTACGGGTACTGATTTATCAGAATCTATGCACCCAAACTGCGTGAAAATGTAATCACATGGCAGTTCTAGTATAATATATTTGCCCAATGAATACCCGTTTATCATCTGTATTTCATCTTGGTGTAGCAATATTAACGGCCCGTAGTGTATTAAGAAGAACTAAAATTATCCTCACTTCAAAGAGAAATTCTCTGCCACCAACAAAAAGACGTAAATGTCAGTACTCTGCTGTTCCATTTGTGTTAAAGGACCATAGTCAACGGCAATAACATGAATACGAATTCTGGAGAAATGATTAGTAAGAGAAAATTCTAAGTTGATAACAAGACACCATGGCTCTGAGCACTATGGGACTCAACTGCTGTGGTCATTAGTCCCCTATAACTTAGAACTACTTAAACCTAACTAACCTAAGGACATCACACACATCCATGCCCGAGGCAGGATTCGAACCTGCGACCGTAGCCGTCGCACGGTTCCAGACTGTGCGCCTAGAACCGCGAGAGCACCGCGGCCGGCCACGCCTTTAAGGGCACCGAAAGTAATACACCCACACTGATATTATCATTCGTTACTAACAGCACTGGGGAATAGTCGAAAAAGAACACATGAACTGATACATTTAGAGCAGTAATATAGGTAGATAAACATCTGCACGAACACTGGAGGGTCAAATGGATTTTATTATCTCACGGATTCAAGAAACCAGAATTTTAGATTAGTAGTGATCAAAATACGTGGCGACCCCAGATTTGTGCTTAGCTTTGCAGATGGCAGGAATCCACAGGAGGGCATGAGTTCCTTGACCATAGATGGTTCCTATAACACCTTTGCCACGTTCAACATCAATGCAGAGATTCTATTCGTCTGTTTGTTATGTCTTTTTTTTTTTAAATAGAATGTTAGTGACATTATCAGAGCATAAAGAGGAGCCGACGTGTAAGTTTCTATTGCACACTAGCGGTTTCGTACCTAGTTTGTAGCTGGCCCGGTGTTGGCTAACAACTTGTTTCTTCACTGTAGCAAATATTTTTGAGGCATGTGACTGCTCTTTACGTTACACATTTACAAGTACATATTCTGCGATGACAGTACAAGTCAGGAAAAGTTAACAAAAAGTAATCTAACAACTTGTAATAAAACTCGTCTTGACCGCAAGTATTTGTTTTATTTCTTTAATCCTTATGCATTTCGCCTTTACACTATTTTCAAAGGACGAAAATACTACTGATATCAAGTATTGCGACCAAGATAATAGTATAGGGTGTTTATAAATGAATATCGGGGTTTTAACACTTTATAATATTTATTATATTAAACTTACAGCTATAAATGATATGTCAAATGAAAGAGCAACTCAAACAGTTTTACCAAGAACCTTATAAACGTTAAATGTGAGCACCATTTGTCACACGGCACTTGAACTTCAGTGTACCCAAGGGCTGGATAGGCCGCAAGGGGCCCATTGACAGGGCTTGCTTTGCATGGCCTCCACGTTCACCCGACCTAACGCCATGCGATTTTTTCCTTTGGGGCTTCATCAAGGATCGTGTGTACGCGCCTCAGCTACCAGCAGACCTCCCTGAATTAGGAAACCGGATCGACGCAGCTACTGCTACAATTACTGAAGACGCACTTATCTACGTTTGGGAAGAACTCGGCTATAGACTTGATGTGTGCCATATGACAAATGGCGCTCAAATTGAACATTTATAAGTTTCTTGGTAAAACTGTTGGAATTGCTCTATCATTTGACATATCATTTATAAGTGTAAGTTTAATATAATAAATATTATAAAGCGTTAAAACCACGATATCCATTTATAAACACCCTGCATTACTTACATGTATATCTAGGCCGAAACTCTTAAGGGTGAAAAAATAAAGTAAATACTTGTAGTCAATACGCGCCTTTTATTGTAAATGCAGAATATGACCTCCACGTCTCACCTCATGGAGCTTTTATGCTATATGTTCCCAGAATCTAATTATTCAATACGTTTTCATAAAAAAATAAGAAGAAGAACAGAAAACAAGATAAAATGGGTACCGTCATTAACTACTAATGAAAGCACTTTTGGTCCAGGGCCCGAAGTCCGCCACCGCTTAAATTTTTATTAATAATCACCAAAAGCAGCCTCAAACTTGCGCACAATAAGTCACTGTCATTCTGCCAACGGCCTTGTCAAAGAGGGCGGAGGACTACACAGAGGTTCAGGGCACTCTCTTGACCTTTAGGTGGGAAACGCCGCCAAAGGCGGCAAGAGTATGCAGAAGGCAAGTACAAAATGTTCAAATGTGTGTAAAATCTTCTGCTAAGGTTATCAGTCCCTAAGCTTACACACTAGTTAACTTAAATTATCATAAGGACAAACACACACACCCATGCCCGAGGGAGGACTCGAACCTCCGCCGGGACCAGCCGAAGTACAAAAACGTTCAAGGGAATTCAGGAATACAGAAATACAAGTCTCTGAAGAATGAAATACATAGGTAGTGCAGGGAAGTTAAGACGAAATGGCTGCAAGAAAAATGTGCAGGATTCGAAAAAGAAATGGTTGTCGGAAAGTCTGACTCAGCATATAGGAAAGTGAAAATAACCATCGGTGAATTAAAAGCAAGGATGATGGGATTAAGGGAAGAACGGGAATTCCAGTGTTAAATGCAGAGGGGTTAGCAGATAGGTGGAAAAAATACATTGAAGCCTCTATGAGGGGGGAGATTTGACAGGAAGAAACAGGAGTAGATTTAGAAGAGATAGGGAATCCAGCATTAGGATCAGAATTTAAGAGAGCTTTGGAGGACTTAAGATAAAATGAGTCACAAGGGGTAGATAAAAATCCACCAGAATTTCTAAAATCATTGGGGGAAGCGGCAACAAAACGACTATTCACGCTTATTACCAAACTGTATGTCTGGCGAGGTACCATCTGACTTTCGGAAAAATATCTTACACACAATTCCGAAGACAGCAAGAGCTGACAAGTACGAGATGAGGTAGTCGAATGTCTCCAACTTGCTGTCCATACTGTATGAGGTAGGCCGCCCAGACCGACCTGCGTCTTGGGTCGAATCACGACCAGCACAGCGCTCAGCGAACACTTCCACAACGTTGGTTTTGACAGTCATTCTACCCCGTACTGAATCTTCTTTCTCCTGTGGATGTGTACCTGTGTTTGTCCTTCGGCAGCCAGGAAAGGAAAGGAAGCACGTTGGTCATGTTGGTACACATTTGGTAATAGCGCCGCCGTAGTTCACGTTTCCATGTATGCCGCATTTGCGTCAGAAAGACACGAATGTCATTATAATTCCTTTCCTAAATGTCTGTGCTTTATAGGCCCATAGGAGTCGCGGCGCGTTGCACATATTCAACCACAATTCCCTCAAACGCCTGTGAGACGAACAATGGTTATGAAAGGGAAACTATAGAAAGGTCGTAATCCTCAGTATATAATAAACACAAAAACTCAAAATATCCACGGGTGTACTGCCGGTCTACAGTGTCCAACGGGCACAATATTTCGGCGATCATACATGCCGCCATCATCAGGTGAACGTGCCGGCAGGGAGATCCGTACTCTATGGCTGCTCAGAGAGAACTGGGTTCCGTCGCGGCAGCGGCCGATTTAAATACCCTCCGCCCGCGGAGCACTCCCTCCGCTGTCCGCGCCCCGCGCGGGTTCGGTCGCGCGGTGGAACAGATTGCGATGGCGTCTGAGATGACATCGGAGTGATGGCTCTGTCCGCCGTGGTTCTCACAACTATTCGTTTGCTCGATTTATTCTCGATTACAATCGCTGGTTCCCAAGATTTGCTAAGATTATGGCCACAGTCACGGTTTATGAGGTCGTCATTGGTGCGAATTTAGATGGCCTCTCTAACATCATTGTGCCAGTATCTCGACGCCTGTACCAGAATCCTCGTGGGTTCATACTCCGTAGCGTGATTTTCCGACAAACAATGTTCAGCGACCGCCGATCTGCGCGGTTACATCAGTCGAGTGTGCCTCTGGTGTTCAGGGCATCGATCCTCGACGGTTCGCATCGTCTGACCAATATACAACTTGCCACATTGACACGGAATCTGGTACACGCCGGCCTTCTTCAAACGGAGGTCATCTTTGGCGCTCCCCATCAGTGCACGAGTTTTATTCGGAGGACGATACACAGTTCTCACCCGGTGTTTCTTCAACCTGCGGGCGATTTTTCCCGAGAGTGCACCTGTACATGGAATAAACGCAGTTCCTACCTCCTCCCTCGTGATTTCATCCGTCTCCATAGGTTGCGATGTAGTGGTTGGGTGGAGAGCACGTTGAATATGCCACTCTCAGTACACATTTTTTTGAAATACAGTTCTCAGATGTTCCAATTCCTGGGGTAGACTCTCTGCGTCAGAGATAGTACGCGCCCTATGTGCTAGAGTTTTAAATACCCCATTCCTCTGTGAAGGGTGGTGGCAGCTGTCTGCGTGCAAATACAGATCAGTGTTCGTTGTCTTCCGATACACCCCATGACCTAGAGTGCCGTCAGCCCCCTCTCTTGACCAAGACGTCAAGTAAAGGTAATTTACCCTCCGTTTCAGAGTCCATAGTGAATTTGATGTTGGGGTGTATGGAGTTTAGATGCGTAAGGAACTCAAGGAGTTTATCCATAACATGTGGCCAGATGACGAACGTGTCGTCCACGTAACGGAAAAAGCAAGTAGGTTTCCATTCGGATGACGACAGGGCTTCCTCCTCGAAGTTCTCCATGTACAAATTCGCTACCACCGGTGAGAGTGGGCTACCCATGGCGACTCCCTCCGTTTTTTCGTAGTATTCTCCATTAAACAGAAAGTACGTGGATGTCAAGACATGCCTAAAACGTTCAGTGGTCTTCTCGTCAAACTTCTGGCTAATCAATTCTAATGACTCTTGCAGGGGTACCTTCGTAAACAAGGAAACGACGTCAAAACTCACCATGAAATCCGACTCATCCAACCTGAAGCTATCAAGGCGTTTAACAAAATCCACGGAATTACGGATGTGATGAGGGCATTTACCCACATAAGGACTAAATATTCCCGTCAGATATTTGGCCAACAAATATGTAGGTGCCCTGATGTTGCTGACAATGGGGCGTAATGGTACCCCCTCGTTGTGAACCTTCGGGAGTCCATATAGTCTAGGCGGTACCGGACCTAGGGGTAACAATTTCTTAGCGTCACCCTCCGGTAAATCTGCGTCCTTGAGAAGCGACCTCGTCTTGTTCTCCACCTTCTTTGTAGAGTCAACGCTGATCTTCCTGTAGGAATCGTCATTTAGCAGGCTCTGCATCTTACCAGTGTTTTCCTTATTGGAGACAACAACTGTAGCATTGCCTTTGTCAGCCGGTAAGACACCATTTCAGAGCGCTCCCTCAGATCACGAATGGCCACCCTCTCTTTACTGGTGATATTTGTCTTCATCGGCTTGGATTTCCTCAACGCACGGCAAATTTCACGACGTATTTCCTCAGCTGATTCAGGCGGAAGTCGAGCTGCAGCCTGTTCAACAGCATTAACAATTTCTGTGACCGGAGTGAACTTGGGGGTGGGAGCGAAGTTGAGACCTTTCTGCAAAACCGTGACCGCATCATTACTCAGCACCATGCTACTCAAGTTGATGACAGTCTTGCACGGAACCTGCAGAGATGGTTTGTCAAGGAGACGTGAGAACTTAGCTGTTTGACGTCCCGTTGTCTCCTTATGGGCGGAATCAGCTGCAACCCAGGTGACACCATCAATCCAATCCCAGGAAAAAGAAGTGAAATTACAAGCCACTTGCAAATGTAGTTTGAGTAATTCCTATGAGATAAACTCAAGGCTCCGGCGGGTGAATTGCACTCTCTCACGTATCAATGCGAGGCTGGCTCGTTTCTTGATTCTCCTAGCACAGACAGGGGGGAATCAGAACAATCACGCAATCAGAATTCGAAGCACTGTCTTACAGAATAGAAAAATGGAGGGATGCTCTTGATGTTAAGCCAGAACACTTTCCACTGCATTTAAAGATACGAGAAAATCAAAGGAAATCTCCCAGCAGTCTCAGTGAGAGTTTTTATCCCAACATTCCATATTCCAAGCTCAATAATTAAAAACTTCCAACGTATACCTTCAATGTGATTGTTTCACAAGTTCTCTTGGTTTCGATGCCTGTCAACTATCCGCTGTTTTATTATATTATTTTGCCTTAGTTATGTGATTTTCTAAATAACAGTCGGTAGAAATTTCAAGTAAAATGGGAGCTGTAACACAGTTTAGGAGGTTTTTGGATTCCTCTACAATACTCGGTGAACATAAACATGTGAAATTCCTGATTTTGTTCAGGTATGCTTTCTGAGTGTTTTGGTATCAGGAACATATGGTCTGCCGCGGCTCAGTTTAGGATATCAAGTAATGCCTTCCTCTCGCTCTCTTGATTCTTCAAAGGACATAAATTCCATATATAAAACAGCTTCAAACATCCGATTACTTTTCAAAAGAGTTAATGTTTCAAATACTCCTTGTTAACCTTTTAAGACTTTAGAATGTAAGACGAGAACACTAATTAAATAAGGTTTATTAGTTTCAGATTATTCACTCGTAGAGTAATGAAAATATTAAAATGAAAATTATTAATCCGAGAACGTCAGACTTTTTTAATTGGTGCATATTGACAAACCACCATAGTTTTCTTACGACTCTTTCATTCGGATAAAAGTAAGGAGAAGCTTAGAAAAGATGTTTGCAATCATATTTTGAAGTTCGTTGGAAGACGTTAATTGCACTCATTATAAAACATTACGTGAGTGTAGTGTGGGTAATTTGCGCTTCAATTTACGTAAAGCTAGTTTTGCACGAATTCATGATTTCATGCTTACCGATTTACCTCTCTTACGACGACATAATCTTGCATGCACATTGAGTGGGATACTATTTGTAAAATGTGTTGTTAATAGATTCACTAGTAAAGAAGTAATAAATTCGAAAGTCGCGCAAGATGCTGAAGCTTTCTTGTATCAAAAATGAAAATATAGTAACCGGTTAATGTTCTTCCGTCCATAATTATTTGCAAGTGCGGGCAAGAAAAAGTTTTGATACGTGTGTTATTATGCATGAAGTTTATGGGAAATCGCAAATACTGGATGAATATACGTATGTAATTTTGGCGACGTGACTTACACTGCCTCAAGAGATGTACATAGTTTCTAACTTCAAAACTTGGCTTAATGTGGAACCTCCCGGCAGATTAAAACTGTGCGTCGGGCAGAGACGCGAACTCGGAAGGCTCTGAGCATTACGGGACTTAACATCTGAGGTCATCAGTGTTGTGGTTGGCAGGAGAGCCAACCGGGTTACTAAAGGAGGCCGAAATGCACGCGTTTTAGCTCACGCAGGCTGGCGTGAGGTCTGGAACATGACAAGGGAATGAGAATTGAGAAAAACGGACGTAGCTGGTGGAATACTTAACTTTAATCCATTAATGACGAACGTAGCTCTTGACATTACATGATTTACAATATGAATAGAAACTGATAATGGCGCCTTGCTAGGTAGTAGCAAATAACGTAGCTGAAGGCTATGCTAACTATCGTCTCGGCAAATGAGAGCGTAGAAGTCAGTGAACCATGGCTAGCAAAGTCGGCTGTACAACTGGGGCGAGTGCTAGAAAGTCTCTCTAGACCTACCGTGTGGCGGCGCTCTGTCTGCAATCACTGATAGTGGCGACACGCGGGTCCGACGTATACTACCGGAGCGCGGCCGATTTAAAGGCTACCACCTAGCAAGTGTGCTGTCTGGCGGTGACACCACAATCAGTACCCTAGAGCTCAGAACTACTTAAACCTAACTAACCTAAGGACATCACACACAATCATGCCCGAGGCAGGATTCGAACCAGGGACCGTAGCGGTCGCGCGGTTCCAGACTTTAGCGCCTAGTCATAAGTGAGGAACCGCTCAGCCACTTCGGCCGGCTTGAACTCGGAAGTTTGGGGACGATATACTGGCGGAAGTAAACTAAAGCTGTCCGGACGCGTTGTCTGTCGTGCTTGGGTTGCTCAGACGGTAGAAAACCAGTGAAAAACAGTAGGTCCCGAGTTCGAGTCTCAAGAAGTTTCATATCAGCGCACACTCCGCTGCAGAGTGAAAATTTCATTCTTGACTTAATGTGTTAATTCTTTAACGTAAGACTGTACGTCTTAATGAATAGATTACCACAGATTTTTATATTCTGTCAATGGATATAATAATATTATATTGTAATTATATGAGATACTGATAAAAACATATTGTTGTTTCCCGTGGTAGCTGTTAGATAGGTTGTTCGTAATAAAAACTGGGTGATTGGTGTAGCCGTTTTGGAACATAGACTGAATTTCGTTTGCCTTACCTAGATTGTAATGGTCTACGTTACTATTCGCTATCAAGCTTGCATTCAAATACTTTGCGATTCTTTACGGGTTTGTTTGTCCGATACTATTACCTGAACGTTAACCATGATGGACAGCAGCATGCTGAGTTTCGTGATGAAGGTTTCGTATTCATGGTGTCCTGTAGCCATCGTGTTTTTGGAACGAATCCCGCAAAAACATCTGCAAAAAATTATATGGGGTTATAAAAATAAATAACACGACCTCTTACGATGGGCGTGTAGCCCGATACCAGTCCGGCAAAAATAAAAATATACCAGTAACGTGATTAATTTACTGATGAAGAGCTGGCCGGTAAGCGCCCCGCGTCGACGGAATGAAATGGAAAATATGCTGTGCTCTCGCAGTGACGTCAATATGTAACTGTACTTTTGCATCTGTCATAGGGTGTGGTATATCTCTGAGTTTCGTGTTTCTCTTTAATGGTGACTGAATATTGGGGTTTTGCACTGTTGTGTAGGTATTTTCAGAGGTAAAGGTAACTGGAGTAAGAAACAGAATAAATTACAATTATACCCCTTCTCTGTAATACGTTGGCGGAGACTACATGTTCCTTATGCGTAGTACTAGTATACAGAACTCAGAAAATGTCCGCAAATTTTGTTGTTGTTATCCAGATCTGGTCAGTATAAGTTCCTCGTTAAAGAATGGCAACGAGTGTAAGAATTACGG
Organism: Schistocerca gregaria; assembly: GCF_023897955.1. Taxonomy (NCBI): domain Eukaryota; kingdom Metazoa; phylum Arthropoda; class Insecta; order Orthoptera; family Acrididae; genus Schistocerca; species Schistocerca gregaria. The sequence continues at coordinate 51,298,952 of NC_064926.1, forward strand.
CTAGGCATTCACATCTGAATGCCAGTTAATGTCTCACAAGATTTTATTGCGTAATTCAGCGGCGTATGCTGCATGCATCTGACACTGCTGAAAGTATACGATAAAACAAGTTAAACCATTCCAACAAACATTAGCTACGAACAGGGGAATGCTTGGGAGCGAACTGCGACTGACACTGAAACTGTCATGTCGAAGGTGCGTAGCCGATTACGTATAACCTGTGCAGTGGAGGATTATTAAATGCGAACAGTTACGTTTAAATGGTGAAGGCTGATAGCGGATTGGGTTAATTTTACCGTGGAATGGAGGACAGAATATTCTTATTTCTGTCTCCGTACCTTTAATCATTAATTTTCCTCTCCATTTACCTGGCCTTTAATCTTAACTTTCCTTTAGGCCCCAATCACTACTTGCATCTAAATAAACTCACAATACATAACCATTTTACATAGTGAACATACACTCCTGGAAATGGAAAAAAGAACACATCGACACCGGTGTGTCAGACCCACCATACTTGCTCCGGACACTGCGAGAGGGCTGTACAAGCAATGATCACACGCACGGCACAGCGGACACACCAGGAACCGCGGTGTTGGCCGTCGAATGGCGCTAGCTGCGCAGCATTTGTGCACCGCCGCCGTCAGTGTCAGCCAGTTTGCCGTGGCATACGGAGCTCCATCGCAGTCTTTAACACTGGTAGCATGTCGCGACAGCGTGGACGTGAACCGTATGTGCAGTTGACGGACTTTGAGCGAGGGCGTATAGTGGGCATGCGGGAGGCCGGGTGGACGTACCGCCGAATTGCTCAACACGTGGGGCGTGAGGTCTCCACAGTACATCGATGTTGTCGCCAGTGGTCGGCGGAAGGTGCACGTGCCCGTCGACCTGAGACAGGACCGCAGCGACGCACGGATGCACGCCAAGACCGTAGGATCCTACGCAGCGCCGTAGGGGACCGCACCGCCACTTCCCAGCAAATTAGGGACACTGTTGCTCCTGGGGTATCGGCGAGGACCATTCACAACCGTCTCCATGAAGCTGGGCTACGGTCCCGCACACCGTTAGGCCGTCTTCGCTCACGCCCCAACATCGTGCAGCCCGCCTCCAGCGGTGTCGCGACAGGCGTGAATGGAGGGACGAATGGAGACGTGTCGTCTTCAGCGATGAGAGTCGCTTCGGCCTTGGTGCCAATGATGGTCGTATGCGTGTTTGGCGCCGTGCAGGTGAGCACCACAATCAGGACTGCATACGACCGAGGCACACAGGGCCAACAGCCGGCATCATGGTGTGGGGAGCGATCTCCTACACTGGCCGTACACCTCTGGTGATCGTCGAGGGGACACTGAAAAGTGCACGGTACATCCAAACCGTCATCGAACCCATCGTTTTACCATTCCTAGACCGGCAAGGGAACTTGCTGTTCCAACAGGACAATGCACGTCCGCATGTATCCCGTGCCACCCAACGTGCTCTAGAAGGTGTAATTCAACTACCCTGGCCAGCAAGATCTCCGGATCTGTCCCCCATTGAGCATGTTTGGGACTGGATGAAGCGTCGTCTCACGCGGTCTGCACGTCCGGCACGAACGCTGGTCCAGCTGAGGCGCCAGGTGGAAATGGCATAGCAAGCCGTTCCACAGGACTACATCCAGCATCTCTACGATCGTCTCCATGGGAGAATAGCAGCCTGCATTGCTGCGAAAGGTGGATATACACTGTACTAGTGCCGACATTGTGCATGCTCTGTTGCCTGTGTCTATGTGCCTGTGGTTCTGTCAGTGTGATCATGTGATGTATCTGACCCCAGGAATGTGTCAATAAAGTTTCCCTATCCTGTGACAATGAATTCACGGTGTTCTTATTTCAATTTCCAGGAGTGTATTTATTTCGGAAAAAGTATAGGAAGTCTAATTTTATTAATAAATCCTTGAACTTATTTTTCAACAATTGTTTCAAAAATGGGGAATTGGACTGTAAACTTGAAATCATGAAATATTTCAACATATGATCCACAAGATTTGTTCTACAATGACATTCAAATGTTAGTAACAAGACAATGGCATTCAGATATTAATAGCTTGATGTGGTTCTCCAAATTATACGAAAGTTTAATGTACAATGTAGAGCCAAAGAAACGGGCACAACTGCCTAATATCGTGTAGGACTGCCGCGAGCGCACAGAAGTGCCGCAACACGACGTTGCATGGACTCGACTAATATCTGACGTAGAAATGACGCTATCAATCCCGCAGAGCTGTCCATAAATCCATAAGAGTACGAGGGGGTGGAGATCTCTTCTGAACAGCACGTTGCAAGGCATCCCACATATGCTCCATGTCTGGGAAGTTTGGTGGCCAGCGGAAGCGTTTAAACTCAGAAGAGTGTGCCTGGAGCCACTCTTTAGCAATTCTGGACGTGTGGGTTGTATTGTCCTGTTGAAATTGCCCAAGTCCGTCGGAATGCACAATGGACATGAATGGCTGCAGGTGATCAGACAGGATGCTTACCTTCGTGTCACCTGTCAGAGTCGTATATAGACGCATCAGGGGTCCCATATCACGCCAAATGCACACGCCCCACACCATCACAGAGCCTCCACCAGCTAAAACAGTCCCCTGCTGACATGCAGGGTCCATGGATTCCCATACCCGTACACGTCGATCCGCTCGATACAGTTTGAAATGAGACTCGTCCGACCAAGCAACATGTTTCCAGTCATCATCAGCCCAACGTTAGTACTGAAGGGCCAAGGCGAGGCGTAAAACTTTATGTCGTACGTTCACCAAGGGTACACGAGTGGGCCTCCAGCTCTGAAAGCCCATATCGATAATGCTTCGTTGAATAGTTCTTACGCTGACACTTGCTGATGAGCCAGTGGTGAAATCTGCAGCAGTATGCGAAAGGGTTGCACTTCTGTCACGTTGAACGATTCTCTTCAGCCGTCTTTGGTCCTGTTCTTGCACCGTCTTTTTCCGGCCGCAGCGATACCGGAGATTTTATGCTTACCGTGTCGTGATATTCACAATACACTCGTGAAATGGTCGCAGGGGAAATCCTCACTTTATCGCTAACACGGAGATGCTGTGCACATCGCTCGTGCGCCGACTATGACATCACGTTCAAACTGACGTAAATGTTGATAGCTTGCCATTGTAGCAGCAGACAATAACTACTACGCCAGACACTCGTCTTATATATGCGTTGCCGACCGCAGCGCCGTATTATACCTGTTTACATATCTTGTATTTGAATACACATGCCTATACCAGTTTCTTTGGCGCTTCAGTGTATTATCTTAACGCATCAAATCTACTGTTTTGGGGTCGATAGCCTGGTTAAATGGAACAGGAATTCGGGAATTCTGCAACAACCTTAATGGCTATCGTATTACTACTGCTGGAACTACCCCAAAATCCAATGAATATTTAGCAGAAAGTATCCGGCTAAGTCTAAGATCAACACGTGGAAGCACAAGTTATAAGGCATATTCAGTTTCGTCGAAATCTGCAAAAACATGTCTATCATACAAATGATTGACAAACGCTGAACCGCGCGGGATTAGCCGAGTGGTCTGCGTCGCTGCAGTCATGGACTGTGCGACTGGTCCCGGCGGAGGTTCGAGTTCACCCGCCGGCATGGGTTTGTGTGTGTGTGTGTGTGTGTGTTTGGCCTTAGGATAATTTAGGTTAAGTAGTGTGTAAGCTTAGGGACTGATGACCTTAGCAGTTAAGTCCCATAAGATTTCACACACATTTGAATATTTCAACAAACGCTGAAAGCGTGGACGTTTATCGAAAATTTCATGAAAAGGAGATTTAAATGTAATCAAGTACCACAAATCTCGAAAATACTTTAAACTGGTCAATTGTCGAAACTCCAAACAATTTAGCTAAGGAAATGTATTGCATATTATAGTTTCCTTGAATAATGGAGTATATAATTACTCTGTTCATACGTCGTTGAAATCTTGAATTCGTCAGGGAAAAGGCATAGATTTACAACATAAAATTCGATAATATTTAAAATGTTTTACACAATACTAACTCTCTGAAGATGCACGCAGTTACAATGAGGTGGATTCAACCACCAACCACCTGGTAGTGTGGCTATAGAAAGAAATCTTTCAAGTTGCAAAGACGCCGAACGAATTGAAGTACAAACCAACCGCTCTTCCAATTCGAGTTCACAAAATTTATTGCATAGGTTTAGAATGAATGCACTACTATACCGGTCGGGGCAACCAAGTCTCCTTCGTTCTGCCTCACATTTGGAGCACAGCTCATTCATACACAAAGTATTTTTCCAAAACTCATAAACGAATTAAAACACAAATTTCAGGTTCTTACAGTTCTGTTAATAGAATGAATCCCCTACCACACTGATCTGGTAAACCAAGTTTCTTTTGTTCTACCTTACACGTGGAGCCCAGCTCCATCATACACAAAGTATGCTTACCAAAATGGTATTAAAACTTCAAACGAAATTTATTCCCAAGCTTGCTAGTAACAATACCCGTGATTTCATAAAAAGGCTGCGATGAAATGACTGAAAATTACCATCTTTAATGTTTCAAATTCCTCTGCCCATGGGCGATCCGTGTTCACGAAGCTCCGGCTGACCAGTGCTCTTTCTTCTGGCACCGAGCCTGTCCTCGGGAGGCCACCAAAGATGTCGTTGCCTGCCCACCTAAGTGATTTGCGTGTCGTTGTGATCTCAAATGATCTAGCTAGACCTGTCCCTTTCTACTTCCCCGGCAGGTATCGGCAGAATTGGGTCATCGGACGAAACTGCAGCAGCGGACAAACGGCTACTGGCTACTCTCCGAATCACAATGTCTCGTTTCACTCACGCACAACAGATTATATGATGGACAAGGTATGTGGGAACGGTTCAAGTCTTCACTTATTGACGACGTAATAAGGAAAGGAAGATACATTTTGGATCTGATTGAGTTCTCTCTACATCAAAACAAAACATTGTTGCAGTTGGTATGAATTTATTCGGAAAGTAAAATTTTGGATTAACTCCACGTCTAATTAGCTTCAATTGGCAGTCCTGAGATTTGGATGGGAAATATGATGGATGCTTGATGGGGCACTTCCGAAGCTGGTTGCTCATGGTATCTAACACGCGATATGGGCTACTTTAGCTTCCAAATTCGCCTGACCTCAATCAAGGACTGAAGCAGCTAACTGTACTATCTAGTTTAGATGTACGAAGTGATCCGAGGCTGTCTGAGAGAATTCATTACTTACTGCGGAGACGAATAGAGTACTACATCCAAATTCAAGGACGATATGTGTAGCTCCTCTCGTAACGGTTACGAAAGTACTCTGAGGTGACAAAAGTCGTGGAATAAAAATACGCACGTGCACACACGGCTGAAGCTTTGCCTACACAGGGTATAAAAGGTGGATCTATAAAAAATGGTTCAAATGGCTCTGAGCACAATGGGACTTAAATTCTGAGGTCATCAGTTCCCTAGAACTTAGAACTACTTAAATCTAACTAACCTAAGGACATCACACACATCCATGACCGAGGCAGGATTCGAACCTGCGATCGTAGCGGTCGGGCGGTTTTAAACTGTAGCGCCTAGAACCGCTCGGCCACTCTAGCCGGCGTGGATCTATCATTTGCACTCAGGTGATTCATGCGAAAAGGTTCCTGGCGTCATTATGTGTGCACGACAGGAATTAACAGACACTGGACATGGAATTGCAGTTGGAGCTGGACGCTTAGGACATTCCATTTCGGATACCGTTAGAGAATTCGATGTTCCGAGACCCACAGCGTCAAGAGTGTGCCGAGATTACCAAATTATAGGAATTACTTCACACCACTGACAAATCAGTGGCCGGCGACCTTCACTTAACGTCCGAGGTAGCGGAGTTTGCGGTGAGTTGTCAGTGCTTACAGACAAGCAACGAAGCGTGAAGAAACACCAGTAATCTATGTGGGACGTATGAGGAACGTATCCTTTAGGACATTGCGGCGAAATGTGGAGTTGATGGTCTATGGTAGGAGACGACCGACGCGGGTGCCCATGCTAACAGCACGACATTGCCTGGAGCGGTTCTCATGGACTCGTGACCATGTCGGTTGCACCTTAGACTACTGGAAAACCATGGCCAGGTCAGGTGACTTCCGATTTCCGTTGATGAGAGCAGATGGTGGGGTTCGATTCTGGTGCAGACCGCACGTAGCCATGGACCCAAGTTTCCAATAGTGCACTCTGCTAGCTGGTGGTGGTTCCACAATAGTGGGGCTGTGTTTGCATAGATTGAACTGGGCCATTTGTTATGTTCGAATACTTAGAGAGCATTTGCAGATATTCATGGGCTTCAAGTTCCCAAAGAACGATGGAATTTGTCCACGACAATGAACCATGTAGCTCGCGCTTCGTTTGAAGAACGTTCTACACAATTCGGGCGAATGATTTGGACACCCAGATTGCCCTACATGAATCCCATTGAAAATTAATGGGGCAACACTTACGCAATTATGGACGGCTATAGAGACAGCACGGTCCAATACTCCTGCAGGGGACATCCAAAGACTTGTTCAGTCCATGCCACGTGGAGTTGCTTTATTACGCCATGCGAAAGGAGGTCCGACACGATATTTGGAGGTATGTCGTGGCTTTTGTCACCCCTGTGTATAGTGAGTCGTAGCATGTAACAGAGGGAAGCAGTATTGTAGTTTTTGTTTTGGTACGACATGGGTGACATTTGAGCACAGTCAAAAGGGCACTTAAGAGGAAAGTTCACATCTAATATATATTTGTACCAAGTAGGATTGCCCTATAGCCTACTGCATGTGGTGATGGCTTGTAATGGGACATTCGTAGATGTCTCGCCAGCGAGACACTTTTCATCCGTGTCAGATTTCGCTATTAACTATGAAACAAAACGAATACAGAGTGATCTGACCGTAAGACGGTGACGCTGACTTTTACACTGCATTGAAGAAAGACACATTAACGTTTCACATGCCGTCGACGACTGTTTCAATCGAGACAGTGCTTAAGCTGATATTGCGGAAGCATAGGTACAGAAACAGATCCAGTCCTCTCAAAGGTAATATCCCTGCAATTTAGAGAAACCACGGTAAGCCTGATTTTGATGACGACTGAGATTAACCACTGTCCATCCGAATACGTACTGAGAGTCCTCTTCGACACAGTACTCCCTCTGGTAGGACGGACATAATTATTGATGGTAGCAGCGCCGGTTGGAGAAACGTAAGTGCAACATCATCAAGAACATCTAGCAACTTCCGCTGCCATACGATAATTATGCCCCTCGCTGGACCTCTGTGAGTATGAAAATTATTTGTCATCTTCCAGTTTTATCGAAGTTTTAACAAAGTGGAGCCTTTAAATACTTGGAATCGGTTCTAAGTGCTTCAATCCGGAACCACGCGACTGCTACGGTAGCAGTTCGAATCCTGCTTGGATGTATGTGATGTCCTTAGGTTGGTCAGGTTTAAGTTGTTCTAAGTTCTAGGGGACTGATGACGTCAGATGTTACGTCCCATAGAGCTCAGAACCATTTGAAATGTTTGATATTACGAACTATTTATTAATAAGGTGTAGAAATAGGTAGATAAAAAAGAGTTTAGCTTAACAGAATGTAACAATCGACAGTGGATAGGAGGGACTACCTCTGAGAGACGTTGAGCTTGTCGCTCCTGCTACTCGATACTGTCACCCAACGGCGAGGGCCTCAGTGATTATTTGGGCCTCTCGCCACAAGACAGCACTGTTGTATGGTATCTGTTGGATATGTCACTCTGCACGGCAGCGCGTGATGTCCTCTATTTATACTTACATTCTAATATTACTCCCTAATAAATACTTGTTTTCGTGACAGTCTGGTGATAATATATTTTCACTACTGACCATTAAAATTCCTATACCAAGAAGAAATGCAGATGATAAACGGGTATTAATTGGACAAATATATTATACCAGAACTGACATGTGATTACATTTTCACGCAATTTGGGTGCCTAGATCCTGAGAACCCACAACAACCACCCCAGGCCGTAATAACGGCCTTGATACGCCTGGGCATTGAGTCAAACAGAGCTTGGATGGCGTGTACAGGTACATCTGCCCATACAGCTTCAACACGATACCACAGTTCATCAAGAGTAGTGACTAGCGTATTGTGACGAGCCAGTTGCTCGGCCGCCATTTACCAGCCCTTTCAATTGGTATGAGATCCTTAGAATGTGCTGGCCAGGGCACCAGTCGAACATTTTCTGTATCCAGAAAGTCACGTACAGGACCTGCAACATGCGGTCGTGCACTATCCTGCTGAAATGTAGGGTTTCGCAGGGATCGAATGAAGAGTAGAGCCACGGGTCGTGACACATCTGAAATGTAACGTCCACTGTTCAAAGTGCCGACAATTGGAGCAAAAGGTGACCGAGACGTGTAACCAATGGCACCCCATACCATCACGCCGGGTGATACGCCAGTATGGCGATGGCGAATACACGCTTCTAATGTGCGTTCACCGCGATGTCGCCAAAAACGGATGCGACCATCATGATGCTGTAAACAGAACCTGGATTCATGCGAAAAAGTGTTTTGCCATTCGTGTACCCAGGTTCGTCGTTGAGTACACCATCGCAGGCGCTCCTGTCTGTGACGCAGCGTCATGGGTAACCGCAGCCATAGTCTCCGAGCTGATAGTCCATGCTGCGGCAACGTCGTCGAACTGTTCGTGCAGATGGTTGTTGTCTTGCAAACGTCGCCATCTGGGCGGATCGAGACGTGGCTGCACGATCCGTTACAGCCGTGAGGATAAGATGTCTGTCATCTCGACTGATAGGGATACGAGGCCGTTGGGATCCAGCACTGCGTACCGTATTACCCTACTGAACCGAGCGATTCCATAATCTGGTAACAGTCATTGGATATCGACCAACGCGAGCAGCAATCTCGCGATACGATAAACCACTATCGCGATAGGTTACAATCCGACATTTATCAAAGTCGGAAAGTGATGGTACGCATTTCTCCTCCTTTCACGAGGCATCACAACAACGTTTCACCAGGCAACGCCGTTAAACTGCTGTTAGTGTATGAAAAATCGGTTGGAAACTCTGCTCATGTCAGCACGTTGTAAGTGTCACCATAGGCACCAATCTTGTATGAATGCTCTGAAAAGCTAATCATTTGCGTACCACAGCATCTTCTTCCTGCTGGTTAAATTTCGCGTCTGTCCCGAGTTCGAGTCTCGGTCGGGCACACAGTTTTAATCTGCCAGGAAGTTTCATATCAGCGCACACTCCGATGCAGAGTGAAAATCTCATTCTGGAAGTAGTGTCGTTCTTTTTTTTACGTTTGTCCATTATCGCCTGGCCTGCTACCACTAAAATCGTCGTCAGTCTCTTTAATGTTGTCTGAGGAGTCAGGCGTTTCTGTGCTCGTTTCTGCCTCTGCTCTCGTCGCTGCAGGTACTGGTTGGTTATAATTAAACTTTCGCCACTACAGCCAGTGTAGACGGAAGACTATATACCTTAAAGGGACCGACTTTATAGGAGTGATGTTCAGACTGTGGACTGTTGGATTTCTGTTGTTAATAGTGTTAGGAGTGTTTGTGATAAGGTGACTCAGGGCTAAAACACAAGCTTTAGCGTACATTACTGTTACAAACAATTTACATGGATTTGGTCAAGATGAGCAGTTATTAACTCGTAAAGCTGTTTTATCAAAAGGACAGAGACAGTGCTGCTGTTCTTCCCGAGTATCGAGGCATTAAAGGAATGTGGAAAGGTCCCCTTGCCACCCTTGGTTGAATGACATGATTCAAACGTTCAAATTAATTGACGATCTGGGAGTGGCTTCAGCGAGAGGCCGACGGTGAGCTGAACCCTAAATTGTTGAAGAAGTTACTGTTGTCATGGCTGAAAATGCTGGACGTAATGCGCGATATTCAAGCACTGGAAGAGCTGAAACTTATTTATTTAAATGAGTGTGTCTGTACTGACATTGCTGAATGACTGAGAAAATGAAACTTCTACGTTATCTGACTCTGAAACAGCTGAGTAAAACTGAACGTACTGAACCCCCACTTTCTCTTTACTTTTTCTTATCATGTCAACTCTTACCAACAATATTCTACAGCAACGCAATTTGACTGCTCAAAAAATTACAACCTGACTTTAAATAAGTAATTCAAAAGAATGGCCCTGACTAAATAGAAACCTTAACAATAACCTATACATTTTATTAAGCACTTGCCTCACAAAAATCTTCATTACGCAAATTAGTGCAACACAGCGAGCGTCAATGTTGCCAGCTAAATAGAAGATTCTGTCTACTAAAGCCACTAACTACTAACAGACATGTGATTAGCAAAGGAAAGATTTTGTTGCAAACAGAATAATGTATTTTTTTTTTTACCTTAATAACGTGACATCCAGTTCAGACACGAATATAAATCATCATTGACATCTAATACAAAGGTATATTATCATGAATAATAGTCAATCTCCAAGTCGAACATGTACAGATCGTTAGCCTACGCTAACATTTGAGACTCTTACCCTCCATCAATGCTAACTTCTCACATCTAACATCCATCACTGCTCGCTGTTCACCTCCAACTGCCCAACGGTTCTTCCATCACTGCTGGCGACTAACTTCCAACTGCCCAACACTACTGGCGATTAAGTTCCAACGCGTCCAACCAGCCACAGGGTCTCTTACAAAGAAAGCGCAGTCAGTGATCCAATGCAAAGCGCTACACAGCGCTGCCAACACAGAAGCTGCCCACTTACAGTGCTACGCCAAAGAGCTAAACCTTCCACAGCCCGCAGCTGCTGCGGGCAGCAGTACAGCAATCTCTTGTGAGGTTACAGGCTGTCGTGGATGCATATGGTCGTCGCAGTGACAATGTTTTTAGCCTGGAATGCAAACATGGTGCGGAATTAACAAATGTTACAGTCTCATGTGGAAATTAAAATCTGTTTCTGTCAGTGATTTATTCATTATTTCTCTTACGCATGTCCTTGCGAATGTTTCCACAAAATTTCATAAGCCTAGGATCACTCGTTCGCCCCTCTCAAATGGCGAAAGTTTGATCATAACTACCCTGTACTCCTTATGCGGCGCTGTACATATTCTGTCTGGCCTCTTGACCCTTTCACACCTGAAATTTTTCTAGAACAAGGAAAATGTTTCTTTATGTGGTAATGCTCTACGTTATTTTTTAATGATTTTATATGGAAGATTTATATTAAAGTATGTATCCATATTTAAAAAAGTCGTGTCATGGAATAACAGTAACAGTATTCAATTATGCAGTGAAATATAGCGAACGAACCAAATCTATGTATACTGGACGTCATGAATTGCTGCGCACTGCTACACTGAGTTCCTAACATTTTCATAGTGATGCCCAATAGTTGGCAGCAGTTGCGCGTGACGAAATGATTGAACATTCAAAAATGAGTGACTCAAGTTTCGACTGGGAAAAAATACGAGTACTTCTGTTGCATCAAAGACAAAGTAAAAGTTAATGTACACAATTGTAGCCAGATGGTCTGTAAGGGTTGCATGAGTGCCTTATGTCATTGGGTGGGTGTGCTGGTCGTGCTTGCCGCTAACAACGGTCACGTTATGTAACTGTTTCTTCAACGTCCCTCCCTCTCCTCAGGCACACTGAGGCTCCAAACCGAGCCGAGGTTTACACGCCGCAAACGCGAGGGATACGGCCCGTGGCCGGTTACGAAACGAGCCATTTCTGGGGTGGAACTGACACCTTTCATCCTCAACGGGTCCCTGGGAAGAGTGCATACATCAAACGGGTCACCTTATACTCATGCCATTCACTTTCCCATGAATTAGCTCTCCAGGTTTTGAGCTCCATCATAGCATTTATTTCCTCCCTTGTCTCCAAATGTGTCGTTAAATATTTATAACTTCCGAGCACGTGTTAATAAAACCTGCATAGAGACGGTTTTCGGGATATGTGATCACGCGCAAAATGGACGAGATAGTGCGAAATACCAGTGCCAGAGAAATTGTACGTTAGATGAGAGTGTACCTCATGAGTGACTGAGTGACTTCATTATCCTGCCGTGAAGACTACATTCATTCGCATCGTGTGTGTTTCGAGTGTTCTTGTGAACAGGAACTAAATAAAAAGTAAATGTCGTGTGACGAGGGCCTCCCGTCGGGTAGGCCGTTCGTCGGCTGCAAGTCTTTCGATTTGACACCACTTTGGCGACTTGCGCGTCGGTGGGGATGCAATGACGATGAATAGAACAACAGAACACCCAATCCCTGGGCGGAGAAAATCTCCGACCCAGCCGGGAATCGAACCCAGATGCTTAGGATTGACGTTCTGCCGCGCGGACCACTCGGATACCGGGGGTGGACCGCTAAGGAGAAAGCATCTTTACTCTGTGCATTAAAAAATATCCAGAGTCTTTCAACAGGCTCTCCAGGAAATAACAATCGCAACCAACTGAAGAGACATTAGAAGTTTAATCTGCTGTCACAGATACAAAATCGGCCTTAGCTATTTCTGCTTTAATTTCTTCATGACATGCATGTTATATACTCTCCAGTAGATCATTTAGTGTATCCTTGGATGTACCCTGAAAGAGTGTAGCTCTTTCATAACTGCATCTAGAGATCAATTGAAATTTATTAGCCCTCAATATTCTAGGTTCTTTGTATGCTTCTGTTTCATCGTGTCAGAATTAGGCATGTTTAAGTCCACTGCATAACTTAATATAGTCATTACATAGAAGGTGCAGCTAAACTTTTGGATTTTTTCAAGGAAGTTATACGCGACTTATTTAACCACCCTCGCAGTATAATGTGCATGGCAAAGTGGCGCTGTCCAAAACCGGCGACGAGGCAGCTGTGGTGGATCACGGGCCGTAGATGGCTGGAGTGAGCGACGGTTGCGTAGATGTGCCAAGGAGGACAGACGTGCAACTTATTACGACCTGAAAAACTACAATCGTACGGTCGTAACTGTAGGTTCTTTGATCGCTCTGGGAGATGGCAGGTCGGAACTAGAATACATAAAACGTTAGTGCCCTCTAGTATAAGGAAGATAAAAAGATTTACTTAACTTTATACAATATATTGGCAAGGAATATGTCCATTGTTTACAACTGTTTTTTATCAGTGGAGCTTCACTTGATGCACACGATTATAAACTCTTCTGTTGAAGAATAAGACTTACAGCAGTACATTTCCGTCTGGGACTAGAATACCACTGATGTATTGATTAAATGATGTTTACTGCTTCATCGGAGGACTCGAACGGGGGCAGATCGATTCCACGTTCGGTTCGTATATCAATGTCCGTGCGATAGCATGTCTGTGGTATTGATGCGCTTTGCCGACTTTGGTGTGGCTCCACGATCTATGAACGATAGAACTATTGAGCAGCTGACTGTCCAGACGAAAAGCGTGTACGGCGTTGCTGCGTATGGGCTGCTGCAGCAGGCGCTTGGTTCATTGGATACAGGTGGCCACTACAGATGACTCACGTTTTATGCTCCATCAAACAGATGGCGGATGGAGCGTACGGCGTCAAACGTCTGAAAGCAAACACCCAGCAACGATTTTCGAAAGGGTCCAGGACTGATGAGGGAGCTCTTTGGTCTGGGGAATGTTTTCGTTGCATTCCGTGTGTGATATCGACATTCTGTAAGGCACAATGGATCAACATAAGTGTGCACCCCAAGATGCAGAATGACATGTACCTGCAGGAAAATCCAATATGTCACACAGCCCAGTTTGTACGTGTGCATAGCACCACTATGAGCTTACAGTACTCTCCTGGTCACCAGACTTCCCAGATTTAAACCCAATCGCGAATCTGTGGGACCACCTGGGTGAGGTTATATGCGCCAATGATCCTCAATCGAGAAACCTAGAGCAGCTGAGCGCGACACTGCAATCGGTACCGGCTGCTTATCCCTGTTATTAGGTCCCAGGACCTCACTGATTCTCTTCCTGAACGTCTCGCAGCATTCCGCACTGCGAAAGGTGGTTATTGCGGCTTTTGACAGGTGGTCATATTAACCCTCGGTCAGGCGCAATTCTGAGACTCCTGAGTTCGAGTGCAATGAGCCTGACAGGCACAGATTTTGAAATCACCTATTATCTCAGATTCACAACTTTTAGTACCCTAAACGTAATTAGCTACTTTCATGGGAATGTGTAGAGACAGAACATACGAAAATGGATGAAAAAAAATTATTAACCACAAAAGCAGAAAAATTCAAAAGACTGAAATTTTGAAACCACCACCAAACAGTTACAGCTTTAAGTACATAAATTTTACTAGACAGTGAATTTAAGAAAAAAACTCCAATTGTAAGCCACTTTTTTGATGCTTGTGTCTTTCACACTCGCTCAGAGTTACCAGAAGGAACACATTGGCACACAGAAAAGCAAAGTTGGCAGACCATATTTGCGTGGGATAGGCAGATTGCTTTATGGCAGTTTTTACATTCATAGTTTGACATCCTTCTGCAACCCGTTTCTGTAGTGCACGTGGTGCATCTACGTCTTTTTGGACTGGGGAAACGTGGGGATTCCTCTCTATCTTTAGTGGGAATAAATCTCTTGAGCCGACTTTGTAGGCTGGAGGGGATTCCAACCTTTTTCATACTTCTGTGTAGCTCTCCAAGAACAAGCTGATGTGCCAGTGATGTTAGGTACGCCCTTCAACGCATTTTCTCCGATTGATTTCCAAGATAAATTACCTGTGAGTTGATACCACCAACATTCAGCAGTGTGAAAAAAATTATCATTGGCCAGCGCTTTGTGTTTCGGCTGACACTGCAGGTAGCACACATCTGATCTACAGATCGACACCACGTTTTGTTGAATTGTAGGGAGTAACAATCTGTGGTTTATTTTTCTCTCCACATTCGGCATCAATAGCAGCGTCATTGTGCAACGAAGATACAAGAATCACATTTTTGTTCTGGCGTGGTATGTAGGAAACCAAAACCTTCCCATCATTAAAGCCAAACATGCTGCTGCATCGTTCCTTCCCTTTTACTTCAACAAATTCTGATGGCAATTGCCTTTTATTTTTTCTGACAGTTCCAACAAATGACAGCTTTTTTGTTTTCAAATAGTCGATGAATTCAAAATCAGAAAACCAGTTATCTGCCGTAATATTTCGACCAGATCCAAATAAAAGCTTTGCCATTCTCTTGACAACTTCACTTGGCTTCTTGCTGACACAGAAGGGACCCAATGGCTGTAATCCTACGTAGATCTCCATGTTGACTGTATAAATCACTTTGGCATCAACAAGAGCAAAATATTTTATTCCATACTTGTTGGTACTGCCGAAAAACACATCTTCCACGAAAACCTGGAAGCGTTTCGTCTATTGTGACGTTTTCACCAGTGGAGTAGCTCTTTTGACAGTTTTCCACAAACTTTTCGAAAACTTCACGAATCGGTGCTAGCTGGTCAAATTCTTTCCGTTGGGTTCTGGTCATTCGGTCATTAAAACGTAGGCGACGTATCAGACTCTTACATCGTTTGACATTCATGACGAGGCTGACTTTTTCAACGCCGTCGTCTTCAGTCCCCCAAAGTTCCTCCAGACGGTTCCCTTTGTATGCTGCTGCTAGGCACAACAAGCCAATAATGGCCCTTAGTTCGATTACATCTGTGGAACTGATGTCTCTCTCTCTCTGGAGAAACGATCCTTGATAGTGTCATATTATTCCAACATTCAACTGCAGTTTTAGCATTGTTAAGCATTTCCTATGACTCCAGGAAGGTGAGTGATGACGTTGTGAGACTCCTTGCGCTTTCTTTTCCCAGGTGGCTTTTTGGCCCACATGGTCTTCTTGTCTCTTCCTAAATAAAATCGATTTGTGTTGTTGTCCCTTCTTTCTTCATCTTCATCAGTCTCCTCACCATCTTGCTCTGTTTCAGAATGGCCTTCACGTTCTTCCACCTCGTCTTCAGAATCAATGTCACTCTCATCCCCAAGATCCTCAATGAGCATGGGGTCCTCCTCTGCACCGCACATCAGCAAATCCTGTATTTCCTCAAGATGACGTGGGTTAGACAGATCATAGTAATTCCGAACTATATTTGTGGAAAATCTGGAGCGTAAAAGAGAAAACACCAGGTTAATTACGTGTTCAGGCGCAATGTGCCTGAAAGGCCGAGCTCAAAATACTATATATATTTGCGTAAATAATTCACAAAATCACGTTACTCATCCATCAAATGAACAAAATAAGCACCCTGATGAAAAAGAACAAAAAATACGCACCTTCGTAAGTGAGACGTGATCAGGCGCAGTTAGCTTGAGAGGCCACGAACGTCACACCTCCTCTCCACGCGAACACTAGTGGAGTGAGTTGTAAACAGCACCTGAAGATAGTGTCGGGGAAATCGCACGCCGCCCACTTGGTGAGAGAGGGAGTGAAACACGTTATTTAGCTGTGCCTGTCAGGCTGATTGCGCCCGATGGAGGGTTAAGTGTGATTGGACAGTATATATAGTACTTTCAGTCCATCCACGATTATCAGAAGAGGACTGGTGAGGGAGTATTAGGGTCTGGGAATTGTTTTCGTTGCATTCTCTGGGTAATCTCGACTGTATTGAAGGGAAGGCACAATGGGTCCACACAAGTATGCGTCTATCTATGGGGAAAATGTCCACCCCAAGTTGCAATTTGTTTTTCCTTGGCAGAATGGCATCTACCTACAGGAAAAATGCAATGTGTCAAACAGCTGACATTGCACGTATGTGGCTCGAAGAGCACTGCGATGAATTTACAGTACTTCCCTGGCCGCAAAACTTCCCAGATTTAAATCCAATCGAGAATCTGTGGGACCACCTCGATCAGGCTATAAGCGCTGTGGATCCTCAACTGAGAAACCAAGCGCAGCTGAACGCTGCTCTGGAATCGTTAATGGCTGCATATCCCTGTCGGTACCTCGCCGAACTTCATTCACTCTTTTCCTGCGTGTCTCGCAGTGGTCTGGTCTGAAAAAGGCGATTATTGGGGCTTTTTACAGGTGGTCGTATTAGTGTGACTGGACAGTGCATACAGGGTGGCCAATTGATAGTGACCGGGCCAAATACCTCAAAGAACGAAACTTGTCGAGCTTGAAGGGGGAAACCAGAAGGCGTTATGGTTGGCCCGCTAGATGGCGCTGCCATAGGTCAAATGGATATCAACTGCGTTTTTTTAAAATAGGAACCCCCATTTTTAATTACATATTCGTGTAGTACTTAACGAAATATGAATATTTTATTTGGACCACTTTTTTCGCTTTGTCACAGATGGCGCTGTAATAGTCACAAATGTATAAGTACGAGGTACCACGTACATTCCGCCTGTTCCGACGGCATTTCCCGTGTTAAAATGGACCTTTTACCAATTGCGGAAAAGGTAGAATATCGTGTTGATATATGACTATTGTGATGAAAATACCCAAGTTGGCGTGTGCTATGTATGCTGCTCGATATCCTGGACGACATCATCAAAGTGTCCGGACCGTTCATCGGATAGTTACGTTATTTAAGGAAACAGGAAGTGTTCAGACACATGTGAAACATCAATCACAGCCTGCAACAAGCGTCGGTGTTGAGAATGCTACATCAACATCGATTGCACCCGTACCATATTTCTACGCACCAGGAATTGCACGGCGACGACTTTGAACGTCGTGTACAATTCTGCCACTGGGCACGAGAGAAATTACGGGACAATGACAGATTTTTTGCACGTGTTCTATTTAGCGACGAAGCGGTAACGTAAACCGGCATAATATGCACTTTTGGGCAACTGAAAATCCACGGTGGCTGCGACAACTGGAACATCAGTGACCTTGGCGGGTTACTGTAGGATGCGATAATATCGGAGGCATTATGACAGAATGGCGATGTACTTCCAACATGATAGGTGTTCGGCACATAGCTAGCGTGCGGTTGAAGAAGTATTGAATAGCATACTTCATGACAGGTGGATTGGTCGTCGAAGTACCATACCATGGGCCGCACGTTCAACGGATCTGACGTCCCCGGATTTCTTTCTGTGGGGAAAGTTGAAGGATATTTGCTATCGTGATCCACCGACAACGCCTGACAACATGCATCAGCGCATTGTCAATGCATGTGCACACATTGCAGAAAGAGAATTACTTGCTGTTGAGAGGACTGTCGTTACACGTATTGCCAAATGCATTGAGGTTGACGGACATCATTTTCAGCACTTATTGCATTAATGTGGTATTTACAGGTAATCACGTCGTAACAGTATGCGTTCTGAGAAATGTTAAGTTCACAAAGGTACATGTATCACATTGGAACAACCGAAATAAAATGTTCAAACGTACCTACGTTCAGTATTTTAATTTAAAAAGCTACCTGTTAACAACTGTTCGTCTAAACTTGTGAGCCAGATGTTTGTGACTATTACAGCGCGATCTATCAAAAAGCGAAAAAAGTGGTCCAACTAAAACATACATATTTCTTTACGTACTGCGCGAATATGTAATAAAAAATAGTGGTTCCTATTTTTTTTAAAGTTGATATCCGTTTGACCTATGGTAGCGCCATCTAGTGGGCCAACCGTAGCGGCATATGGTTTCCCCCTTCAAGCTAGACAAGTTTCGTTCTTTGTAGTTTTTTTCGTTTGGCGTTTATTTCGTGAGATATTTGGCGCTGTCACGATAAATGGACCACCCTGTAGACTGCGTTTGTCCGCAGCTCGCGGTATAGTGGCTAGCATTGCTGCCTCTGGATCACTGGGTCCCAGGTTCGATCCCCGGCAGGGTTAGAGATTTTATCCTTCCAGGGACTGAGTGTTTCTGTTGTCATCATCATCATGATCATCATCATCATTATCATCATGACTCGACACAGTGAGTAGATGAGACTGCGAAGAATTACATTGAGTAAAAGTTGGGAATTCGTATGGGCGCAGATGACCGCGCAGTTGAGCGCCCTACAAACCAAACATCATTATACAGCGTCACAGAGTAACATATGTCTGTGACAGCGTTCAGTCCATACAGCTGCCGATATTCCGGCCGACGTTTGCGGAGTAAGTGGCAGCGCTGCTGGAGCGTGTGAGGGGCCTTAAGAGCGTCCCGTGTACCGCCGCTGTGCCACTTTGCTCGCTTTCGCCCGAGAAGCAGCGGTACAGAGTGGAAGCAGCGAGCGGGTCCGGCAGCCCCCGCGCCACAGGGGGCCCAGAACCTCGTTTGGGCGCGGCGCGCCCGCCTCGGACAAGGCCGGCGCACCTGCCTGCCGGCTTCCAGCTGGAAACCAGCTTATTTCTCGCCCCCCGGGGAAATCTGCCCCCGGCGTCCGCGCCGTGAAACTTTGATGCCCCGTAATGCATCGTCGGCCGTCGCCCGCGCCGCCGTCACCACTGGTCCACAGCCCGGCGACCAGCGTCCTCTTCCCCCAGTCGTGCTGCCCGCGACGTCGCGTCGCTGCTCGCTGATTGGCAGCGCAGGAGGCGCCGCTCTGCCTGAATCCTGATGGGAGCCTATCCGACCGCCCCAAATGGTCCCAGTAGCCACATTAGAGCCTAGAGGCCTCTCCGTTCTGCTGCTCTATTCTTGGCCCTACAACTTCTTCCTTTACAGCTACACTACTGGCCATTAACATTACTACACCAAGAAGAAATGCAGATGATAAACGGATATTCATTGGACAAATATACACTCCTGGAAACTGAAATAAGAACACCGTGAATTCATTGTCCCAGGAAGGGGAAACTTTATTGACACATTCCTGGGGTCAGATACATCACATGATCACACTGGCAGAACCACAGGCACATAGACACAGGCAACAAAGCATCCACAATGTCGGCACTAGTACAGCGTATATCCACCTTTCGCAGCAATGCAAGCTGCTATTCTCCCATGGAGACGATCGTAGAGATGCTGGATGTAGTCCTGTGGAACGGCTTGCCATGCCATTTCCATCTGGCACCTCAGTTGGACCAGCGTTCGTGCTGGACGTGCAGACCGCGTGAGACGACGCACCATCCAGTCCCAAACATGCTCAATGGGGGACAGATCTGGAAATCTTGCTGGCCAGGGTAGTTGACTTACACCTTCTAGAGTACGTTGGGTGGCACGTGATACATGCGGACGTGCATTGTCCTGTTGGAACAGCAAGTTCCCTTGCCGGTCTAGGAATGGTAGAACGATGGGCTCGATGACGGTTTGGATGTACCGTGCACTATTCAGTGTCCCCTCGACGATCACCAGAGGTGTACGGCCAGTGTAGGAGATCGCTCCCCACACCATGATGCCGGATGTTGGCCCTGTGTGCCTCGCTCGTATGCAGTCCTGATTGTGGCGCTCACCTGCACAGCGCCAAACACGCATACGACCATCATTGGCACCAAGGCAGAAGCGACTCTCATCGCTGAAGAGGACACGTCTCCATTCGTCCCTCCATTCACGCCTGTCGCGACACCACTGGAGCTGGACTGCACGATGTTGGGGCGTGAGCGGAAGACGGCCTAACGGTGTGCGGGACCGTAGCCCAGCTTCATGGAGACGGTTGCGAATGGTCCTCGCCGATACCCCAGGAGCAACAGTGTCCCTAATTTGCTGGGAAGTGGCGGTGCCGTCCCCTACGGCACTGCGTAGTATCCTACGGTCTTGGCGTGCATCCGTGCGTCGCTGCGGTCCGGTCCCAGGTCGACGGGCACTTGCACCTTCCGCCGACCACTGGCGACAACATCGATGTACTGTGGAGACCTCATGCCCCACGTGTTGAGCAATTCGACGGTACGTCCACCCGGCCTCCCGCATGCCCACTATACGCCCTCGCTCAAAGTCCGTCAACTGCACATACGGTTCACGTCCACGCTGTCGCGGCATGCTACCAGTGTTAAAGACTGCGATGGAGCTCCGTATGCCACGGCAAACTGGCTCACACTGACGGCGGCGGTGCACAAATGCTGCGCAGCTAGTGCCATTCGACGGCCAACACCGCGGTTCCTGGTGTGTCCGCTGTGCCGTGCGTGTGATCATTGCTTGTACAGCCCTCTCGCAGTGTCCGGAGCAAGTATGGTGGGTCTGACACACCGGTGTCAATGTGTTCTTTTTTCCATTTCCAGTAGTGTATTATACTAAAACTGACGTGTGATTACATTTTCACGCAATTTGGGTGCATAGATCCTGAGAAATCAGTATTTACAACAAACACCTCTGGGTATAATAACGGCCTCGATACACCTGGGCATTAAGTCAAACAGAGCTTGGATGGCGTGTACAGGTACAGATGCCCATGCAGCTTCAACACGATACCACAGTTCATCAAGAGTAGTGACTGGCGTATTGTGACGACCCAGTTCCTAGGCCGCCATTTACCAGACGTTTTCAATTGGTGAGAGATCTGGAGAATGTGCTGGTCATGACAGCAGTCTAACACTTTCTGTACGCAGAAAGGCCCGTACACGATATGCAGCATGCGGTGATGCATTATCCTGCCGAAATGTAGGGTTTCGCAGGGATCGAATGAAGCGTAGAGCTACAGGTCGTAACACATCTGAAAAGTAACGTCCCACTGTTCAGAGTGCCGTCAATGCGAACAAAAGGTGAACCAGACGTGTAACCAGTGGCACCCCATACTATCACGCCGGGTCATTCGCCAGTATGGCGATGACGAATACACGCTTCCAATAAGCGTTCACCGCGATGTAGCCAAAAATGGATGCGACTATCATGATGCTGTAAACAGAACCTGGGTTCATGCGAAAAAATGTTTTACCATTCATGTACCCAGGTTCGTTGTTGAGTACACCATCGCAGGCGCTCCTGTCTGTGACGCAGCGTCATGGGTAACCGCAGCCATGGTCTCCGAGCTGATAGTCCATGCTGCGCCAAACGTCGTCGAACTGTTCGTGCAGATGGTTGTTGTCTTGAAAACGTTCCCATCTGTTGTCTCAGGGATCGAGACGTGTCTGCACGATCCGTTACAGCCATGCGCATAAGATGTCTGTCATCTCGACTGCTAGTGATACGAGGTCGTTGGGATCCAGCTCGGCGTTCCTTATAACCCTCCTGAACCCACCGATTCCATATTCTGCTAACAGTCATAGGATCTCGACCAACGCGAGCAGCAATGTCGCGATACTATAAACCGCAATCGCGATAGTCTAGAATCCGACCATTACAAAAGTCGGAAACGTGATGGTACGCATTTCTCCTCCTTACACGCGGCATCACAACAACGTTTCACCAGGCAAAGCCGGTCAACTGCTGTTTGTGTACGAGAAATCGGTTGGAAACTTTCCTCCTGTCAGCACGTTATAGGTATCGCCACCGGCGGCAACCTTGTGTGAATGCTCTGAAAAGCTAATCATTTGCATATCACAGCATCTTCTTCTTCCTGTCGGTTAAATTTCACCTCTGTAGCACGTCATCTTCGTGGTATAGCAAGTTTAATGGCTAGTAGTGTATCTTTGGCCACGCATTTGAGAACACATTCTTATCTCAGACACACTAGAAGAACTGGACTATGAAGCCCCAGTTCCATATTTACCAAACTTCTTGGAGACCTTTATCACGTAGCAGGTAGTAAGTCATCAATTCATATAATGCCACTGTGGTTAACACAGTGTCCCAGAATAGTTTTATTTGGTGCAGTGCAGGAGAGACTGCAGTCCTGCTTGTGTTTTTAATACGATAGTACCAGTAATTTTAATGAGCACCGGACTATTTAACTGTACTCACGTATGGGTCTTAACAGAGCTTCGGTTGCCTCCTGACTTCTCTGATTTTGATGCCGAATTGTATGCGATATTGAAGGCGCTGTAGCAGACATGACATGTCTGCTCAATTCCTTGTCAGTTGCGACTCCCTAAGTACCCTTCCGTATCTATAACTCTTGTATCTTGCCGATAAAGTAGTCCACGATACCCAGGACACTCCTCTTCATTTGCAAAGACTGGGGAAAAGGTATCTTTCTGCTATGTGTCTAGATACTTGTGTATTGCAGGGAACGAAAGGGAGGATGTAACTGGCAAGGAGGCGTGTGGTGATCCTCTTAAGTTAGTGTGGCATCACACTGCATCCCAACGCCTCGTTACCGAGGTTTTCTGTCAATGCGGGCGGGATGAAACCGTCCTTACACGTCTTCGCATGCGCCACAGCCCAATAAAGCGTGACTTTTTGCTGTAGTGAGAGGGCCCTCCAGTGTGGCGTGCGTGTGGCGTGCATAACACTGTGCGCTATATATCACTGAACTGTATTTTATCTTCGAACCAGACGGCAGTGGCAGGTTTTCCGACAGATCTGCCGTCCTCTGTTTTATGTGATGTTCATCTCTCCTGTGTCATTTTCTTTATGTTTACGTCCCATGTATAGTACCTCCCACCCATTCTCCCTTACACTAAGATATTGTGAGATAGCGTGATTGTGTGGGTCAAAGCGAGCGAAGTGGGTGTGACTGAGTGTTATTTTGTACGTTCACTCCTCACCGGTGTGACAACATTTTTAGCCCTTTTATCAATATTCGTTGTTTATAATTTTTTAAGTGTTCTCATAACTTCGCCGTTGAGCACCCGTAAACTCAAAAACACATACACACACGTAAGGTGTGAAAACCCCGACATGATAAGCAAATCCAGTAATATGTCACATAGCTCCGAATAAATCGTGACATTAAATTAACCAAAGTAATACGAGTAATGAGAGAGCAAATGGAATACCACAGACTAACACAAGAATGCCTAAATGCATGTCATACCTTCCCACCGTGAGGCAGACGCATTTCCGAGGGGAGAAACAAGGACATAAGCCGAGAGCAGAACCGTGTTAAGCTAGAAGGCCCTACGATAAGGGACGGACTGGACACCCACGTCGCCAGCCTTCCTCTATGACTACTACCCGCACGTTTTAGCGTGAGACTTTTTCGTGTCCCTGTTACGTCAAGGACCACCTCCCAGCTCATGTTAAAAGCTAGAGCCCTCCAGAAAAACAGTATAGATCTTACAATAACACAAAAAGGGCCACTACCACCTGCAAGTTTTAGCGTGAGACTTCTTTGCGTCTCCGGTACGTCAAGGACCACCCCCCCCCCCCCCAAACCATGTTAAAAGATACAGCCCTCCAGAAGAACAGTATAGATCTTACGATAACGCTAAAAGGACCACACCAGCTGCAGGTTTTAGCGTGAGACTTTTTAGCATCTCTGTTACGTTGCAAACTTTAAAAAACATTGCCCCACCACGAAAAGTATAACGTTTCTCATTGGATAGACATAATTTTTGTTGGCAGAGCTTAAGGTTAACATTGAGACCCTGATTGGTCAGATGAAAATACAACCAGATAGTTTTTTAAACCTACTTCGGTAAATTGTAGTAAGGAGAAGTTAGGAGAGAGTTAGTTCCGAGATGGCGAGGTGAGCGGGGCTCTGCTGCCCGCCGCTGCCCTGACGCTGCCTAAACACCGACAAGGTAATGAACGCACACGATGCCGCATTTTTGAGCGCATAAGGCTTCACTCAGAACTGCAGAAGTTCTATCTGCTACACCTCCTTTTTTGCGTAATACTAGTGTCGATCGTCAATTAAAGCTCATGGTGTTCACATTTGCCACTTGAAGTAAAGATCTGAAACGCGATGATTTTTCTGTTATATTGTTATTGAGAAGCCACATCAGCCACTGTAATTTACGACAAGTTAGATAGGTAATTAAAGATAATTGAGGGTCACTGTAGACCATTTTGATAGTTTTCTCTTTTGTGAAACTTCAATTAAACCTAGATTATAGATGTGATATGGCATAGGTCATCCTTCGATCGATTTCAGAACTTGGAAACCCATTCAGGGAATATTCGTTCACATTTTTGTTGAACGCAGTTGGTTTTTGCCATCCTGTATTAAAACATTTCCTTTTATCAATAGTGCAATTTATAAACGATGTTTTGTGAGTAGAATAAAATTTCCACTGGTAAACTTAACTGCCTTTTCGGCGTTATTTTACCAGCTAACTAAAAATAGGAAAGCCTTGAGCCCCTTCCACTAAATTTAGTTAGCATTAAGATTCTTTCACAGGGAGTGCAGTGGAGCTGACGCTGAGATCATTATTTGGTTATATCATCACTAGTCTCACTGAACTCTTCTGAATTCTACATGTCATGTGTGGTCTGGCGTCTCCTTACCAGCAACAGGTCCCAGGTTCAAACTAGTTAATTCCCTAAAAAACACGCTCAGAGCGCCGTTGCGCAAAAGTGGTAGGGAGACACGATATAGAACAAACAGACACCACCATGAATGTTTAGACACACACACACACACACACACACACCTATCAGTATGATGTTTGACCCTCACCGGCACGAATACAATTGAAACAAGTTGGCTCTTCTGCGCCGACCTGTTTCGTAAGTATGCAAGCGCGCCATTCACCTGTCGCTTGTTTGCCGTAACGTTTTTGTACCACTGCAGGCACATCCGAGTGACTGTTATGAATGAGCTTTGTGTAAAGTTGTAATTGGCTGCAGTGTGGAAACGCGATTAGCCGGGACATTGATTTGGTCGTCAGTGTAGAGCTTGTGGAGCACTACTAGGACCCACAGCGAGACAGTAGAAGTACAGGATAGAGGGAAAATGAAAATCGGTAATAAACTGAAAATTACAAAATAATACAAGATTTTTGCCTCATACGACTCGTCAAGTGCCCAGAATTGTAGAAAACGCAGGTCAGAGGAAGGATCGCGTCGCAAGGAATCCAAAACGTTTATAAAGTTCAGGGACGTGTGAATACGAAATCTGCGGCAGTGACCAAAATGTAATGAAAAGACTGCGCAAAGTGAATACGTAGCTGCTTTCCATGGAGTTCAAAAATGGCTCTGAGCACTATGGGACTCAACTGCTGTGGTCATCAGTCCCCTAGAACTTAGAACTACTTAAACCTAACTAACCTAAGGACATCACACACATCCACGCCCGAGGCAGGATTCGAACCTGCGACCGTAGCAGTCGCACGGTTCCGGACTGCGCGCCTAGAACCGCGAGACCACCGCGGCCGGCTTTCCATGGAGTATAAAGCGGCTAGCGACGGTAAAAATATTAAGTAAATATTATTCTATATCGTATAACCATTATGTCAAAGAGACTGGTAATTAAATCACATATTAGTAAGAAAAAAAATTTTACGACTTTCCCCAAACGTTTTCACAAAAATTTTAGACGCTTACCAAAACTTCTCATACACGAGATTTTCTGCTGTATTGCTGACTGCTATCACAATTATCCTGAGCCAACTAGTGTGGTACGTCTCACAAAATAATGTGAACACTTGTACATACTTGGGAATTGTTTATTAATTAGGTTCAGATGGTTCAAATGGCTCTGAGCACTATGGGACTTCTGAGGTCATCAGTCCCCTAGAACTTAGAACTACTTATACCGAACTAACCTAAGGAAATCACACACATCCATGCCTGAGGCAGGATTCGAACCTGCGGCCGTAGAAGTCACGCGGTTGCAGACTGTAGCGCCTAGAACCTCTTGGCCACCACGGCCGGCTATTAATAAGGTGTTGGACCCCCATTTGCCTTAATACAGCTGCAGTTCTTCTTGGAATACTGTCATATAATGATTATATAGTCACCAGTGGAATGTTATGCAACTCCTCGATCAGAACCTCTTCTGGATCCTGTATTGACGAGGGAGGCGGAAATCTGCTCCGGAATCTGCGCTCCAATACCGCCCACAAGGGTTCTATAATGTTCAAGTCCGGGGACTGTGCTGGCCAGAGAGGACGCTGCAGTTCAGTTCCATGCTTCTCGTGCCATGATTGTACTGTTCTGGCTGTGTGAACTGGTGCATTATCGTCCTGAAATAGGGCTTTATTGTTGGGGAACAACATTTGAATCATGGGGTGCATTTAATCTCCTAAAATGTTCACATAATCGTTAGCTGATGATACCAGCAGAATACCATGATATGGGTGTTCACATCAGCACACTTCCACCTCTATGCTTAACCGTTTGAATCAAGCAATCAGGATTGTACTCTTCTTTTGTCGTTCTCAGATGTAAACCCGGCCCGATGTTAGAAATAACGAAAACTTTGACTCGTTTTACCACGCGACGTGTTTCCACTAACCTGCTGTCCAGGGTTTATGCTTCTGACACCATGTTTTTCGCTTCTTCGTCAGTAACAGTTACGGTATAGCAGCTCATCCATGAACGCTTTAATGGAGTTGTCGGCTGACAGTGTCGATAGATACGGGGTCTCGAAGATGGCTATTGAGCTCTTCAGTCACTCCCCCCCCGTAATTTTGTGTTGTTTTGACACGATTCGTGTTAGCGTACGACGATATGTGTCATTTAGTTTTGTTTTGCGCTCACTATTACGTTTACACGATGATGTCTTTCCATGTTTTGTGTAGGCTGTCATGACTGTTGGAACAGTTGCTGTGGAAACATTCAATAAGTTGGCTGTCTTGATTACTGATGCTCCAGCTAATCGGGCCCCCAGAATCTGACCTCTTTGGAACTCTGTTAGGTCTTGCATTGCACATCGACCTGGGCCTCTGAATGCGTAAACAACCTGCATTCATGCCTAGTCCGTGCTGAACACGCACAGTCCAGCGTGACACGTGCCTTACCTTCGTTGCTGACCGTCAAACACACCATCTCATTACCATCACTGTTCACATTATTTTGCCTCTCCCCTGTAGTTCTCTAACGGTACGGACGAGAATGGAGTTCTGAGGTTTCAGTGTTCTGTCCTCTATACCAGGGTGAGATCGCTGCATGCTTTTGATTTTATCTGTCCACTTGACGCGTTTATCACTGTCGTCATTGTAGTTGGTAATGTTTTCGAGCTCTGATTTTACAGAGTAATTTCTCGCGTTGCGTATGTGCTCAAACGATAATGAAAAGTTGTATTCCTTTCCGACCAGTTTATAAATGTCTCCCAAACTAGGCGAAGATTTTCAACTGTGATTAGTACGTCCGTAGGCGCTAACCGTATTCAATGTCCAACTCCCTCTCCCTCCCTCTCTCTATCTCTATTCCCCCCCCCCTCTCTCTCTCTCTCTCTCTCTCTGTCTGAGACCGATGACCTCGCTGTTTGGTCTCTTCCCCCAAACAATCCAATCCAATCTCCCTCTCTCGCCCCCTCTGTGTCTCTCAAATTGGACAGTCGCTATCATTGTACAACTGTTTGTCTAGTTAAGCACGTAGTGGTAACTATTTACGTACAACTTATACAAAGCAGATACATGTTTCAAAGTATTACTCTGCTTCAGAGAAGTCACAGCAATGTGTGTAGCCCTCTGCCGGTGGCGTGCCTTAGCAGCACAAGTTCGAGTGGAGCGGTCTATTGCCTGACGAATCTCTACTACAGTTTTAAAGTAAAAGCCCGGAAGGGCTTCCTTCAAATTGGGGATGAAGTAGGAGTGACAGGTGCTTATGTCCGGGGAATGTGGTGGTTGCTACAACAGTTACTAGATCGAACAAATCAGTCACGACTGCCGTCCTATGCGCCCGAGGACTGTCCTGGAAAATGATGGGCGGGTCATGCAGAAATTGTCGCTGGTTCATTCTCTAAGCTGGTCGCACGACACTCTCTGCAGAACCCTCTCATCAGTTTGGAGGGCCTCCCGTCGGGTAGACCGTTCGCCTGGTGCAAGTCTTTCGAGTTGACACCACTTGTCGATGGGGATGAAATGATGATGATAAGGACAACATCCAGTCCCTGAGAGGAGAAAACCTCCGACCCAGCCGGGAATCGAACCCATGCCGGTAGGCATAACATTCCGTCTCGCTGACCACTCAGCTACCAGGGGCGGACTTGGAGGACAATGCTCGGGCACTTACGGCGGAAGTTGTCACTGATTTGTTGCATCGATGAGGTTACTCCTTCGGCTTAAGCCCTTGTGACCCCAGCTTGATTACTGTGCTAAAGAAAGAACTTCATAGCATTCGCTTCAGAGCTATTGCAGAGATTCCTCACGCAATGGACTGCTCCACTCGAACTATCAGCACAACTGGCGCTGCAAGGGCATCCAACGCCTTCGACATCGCTGGTAACGGGTTGTAACACACAGACTTTCCAGAGATGTTTAGAGTACGTGTCAAAGTCTCAATAGCGGTCCAGCAAATTCCCTGTGACAAGAAAGGGAGCATGTTAGAATTAAGACTGCTGTTTCAATTACAGATAGCTTATAAAATCACGAATTCAAATGGTACTAAGACAAGGATTCACATGGCATTATTAGAAATATGATGGTGGTTAGAGCCTACAGTATTAAGAATCTTTTATTTTACTGGCTGTATTGGTGCTTGCTGTATCGCTGTAGTTCGTGTAATGAAGGTTTTCTGTGAGGTAAGAGACTTGTTAAATCCATGTGTTATTGTTAGGATTTCTTCTAATTTAGGGCAATTCTTTTGTGTTAATTATCTGAGCAGTCAGATTGCGTTTAAGTTGTATTTGTCAGGAATAATTCTGTAGGTCAGATATGAAATGATAAAGACAAGCAAGGAGAGAGTACGTTTAATTTCACTCAGCAGGTTCAGAATTCAATTAAGAAGTTTCACCTTCCCTGTTATTTCAGTCTAAGTAAAAATTTAATAAAGAAGTTTCATCCTCTACTATC
Source organism: Schistocerca gregaria (assembly GCF_023897955.1). NCBI lineage: Eukaryota > Metazoa > Arthropoda > Insecta > Orthoptera > Acrididae > Schistocerca > Schistocerca gregaria. The sequence goes on from NC_064926.1 coordinate 51,328,578, forward strand.
GGTTGGTTGCTAAGAATATCCGATGGTTTAGTGTGTTTTGGCTGCTTAGTGGCATCCAAATAACTTTCATGTCACACTCAATTCCGACTTGGATGGAAACAATATTTCTGTCAGTTGCAATGAACATTCTGTCTTCTACGGCATCGAAACTGTCTTTTCGATATACGATCCTTCTCTCGCTTAATATTTCACAACTTTCTGCTTCCGTTTCCATCCAGTTTTCGATTCTGCATATTATATGAGAGCGATAACATTCCTGGTAGGCTGTGAATTCAGGTATATTTTTTTAATTTTTTTTACGAATGCTTCTGACTCTTAGTGTTAAAATCAATACATTAGATGAGTGAGCAAAGTCCGTCTCAGAAACGGTAGAATCTCTAGTTGAGACACTCCACTCGGCTCCAAACGAAAGGCCCCTGATCAACCGCTACAAACTTCCCTAGCGATCGCGATGGAGTGATTCGTACTAGTGTATTACTGAGGCAAAACCTGGTCTTTTTTCCCATAAAATTACGAAAACGCTGGGTACGCATGGTGGACCATCGTTAGTGAACGGGCCAAATATCTCAAGAGAAAAGCATCAAACGTAAAAATTTCAAAGAACGAAACTCGTCTACCTTGAATGGGGAAACCAGATGGCGCTATGGTTGTCCCGCTAGATAGCGCTGCAATAGGTCAAGAGGATATCAACTGCTTTTTTAAAAAAATAGGAACCCCCATTTTTGATAACATATTCGTATAGTACTTAAAGTAATATGATTGTTTTAGTTGGACCACTTTTTTCGTTTTGTGATAGATGGAGCTTTAATAGTCACAAACGTGTAAGTACGTGGTATCACGTAACATTACGCCAGTGCGGACGGTATTTGCTTCGTGACACATTACCCCTGTTAAAATCGACCGTTTGACGATTGCGGAAAACGTCGATGTCATGTTGATGTATGGCTATTGTGATCAAAATGCCCAACGGGCATCATCCAAGTGTCCGGATAGTTCGAAAGATAGTTACGCTATTTAAGGAAACAGGAAGCGTTCAGCCACATGTGAAACGTCAACCACGACCTGCAACAAATGATGATGCCGTAGGTGTTTCAGCTGCTGTTGCGGCTAATTTCCACATCAGTAGCAGATAAATTGCACGAGAATCGGGTATCTTAAAAACGTCGGTGTTGAGAATGCTACATCAACATCGATTGCACCAGTACCATATTCGTATGCACCAGGAATTGCATGGCGACGACTCTGAAAGCTGTGTGCAGTTCTGCCACTGGGTAGAAGAGGAATTACGGGAAGATGACAGATTTTTTGCACGCGTGCTATTTAGCGACGAAGCGTTATTCACCAACAGCGGTAACGTTAACCGGCACAATATGCACTATTGAGCAACGGAAAATCCACGATGGCTGCGACAAGTGGACCATCAGCGATCTTGGCGGGTTAATGTATGGTGCGGCATTATGAGAGGATTGGCACCCATTTTACCGATGGCAATCTAAATGGTGCAATGTGTGCTGGTTTCCTACGTAATGTTTTACCGATGTTATTAGAAGATGTTTCACTGCATAACAGAATGGCGATGTAATTCCAACATGATGGATGTCCGGCACGTTGCTCGCGTGCGGTTGAAGCGGCATTGAATAGCATATTTCATGACAGGTGGATTGGTCATCTAAGCACCATACCACGACCCGCACGATCACCTGATATGACGTCTCAGGATTTCTGTCTGTGGGGAAAGTTGAAGGATATTTGCTATCATGATCCACCGACAACGCTTGACAGCATACGTCAGCGCATTGTCAATGCATGTGCGACCATTACGGAAGGCGAACTATTCACTGTTGAGAAGACTGTCGTTACACGTACTGCCAAATGCATTGAGGTTGACGGACATCATTTTGAGCATTTGTTGCAGTAATGTGGTATTTGTAGTGTCACCGCCAGACACCACACTTGCTAGGTGGTAGCCTTTAAATCGGCCGCGGTCCGTTAGTATACGTCGGACCCGCGTGTCGCCACTATCAGTGATTGCAGACCGAGCGCCGCCACACGGCAGGTCTAGAGAGACTTCCTAGCACTCGCCCAAGTTCTACAGCCGACTTTGCTAGCGATGGTTCACTGACAAAATACGCTCTCATTTGCCGAGACGATAGTTAGCATAGCTTTCAGCTACGCTTTTTGCTACGACCTAGCAAGGCGCCATTATCAGTTACTGTTGATATTGTGAAATATGTACAGTCAAAACCGACGTTCATACTTAATGGATTAAAGTTAATTATTCCACCAGCTACGTCCGTTGTTTCTAAATTCTAATTTCCTTGTCCTGTTCCAGACCTACAGGCAGCCTGCGTGAGCTAAAACGCGTGCCTTTCGGCCTCCTCTAGTAACCCGGTGTTGGCTCTCCTGTCAACCACAACAGTATTTACAGGTAATCACGCTGTAACAGCATGCGTTCTCAGAAATGATAAGTTCACAAAGGTACACGTATCACATTGTAACAATCGAAATAAAAGGTTGAAACGTACCTACGTTCTGTATTTTAATTTAACAAATCTACCTGTTTCCAACTGTTCGTCTAAAATAGGTTTGTGACTATTACAGCGCCATCTATCACAAAGCGAAAAAAGTGGCCCAACTAAAACATTCATATTTATTTACGCACTACACGAATATGTAATAAAAATGGGGATTCCTATTTAAAAAACGCAGTTGATATCCGTTTGGCCTGTGACAGCGCCATCTAGCGGTCCAACCACAACGGCATCTGGTTTCCCCTTTCAAGCTAGAGGAGTTTCGTTCTTTGTAGTTTTTTCGTTTGATGCTTATTTCGTGAGATATCTGGCCCGGTCACGATCAATGGAGCACCCTGTATACAACGTACGAATATGCATGATGTTTCAAACCGTTTTAGAAACACCTTGCATATCGTACAGCGGTTCCGTCTTAGGAATGGAAACAGTGTCCTTATAGACGTCACTGAGGTGTAATGGAGATGTACGTACTTGGTCTCTTAATTACTGTAGAGACGACCAGTTTCCGATTGAATGAGATATCAAACCATCAAACCATAGGCTCTTTCAGACTTTGCCAAGAATGTTTCTATTGGGTGCTTTTTTTGGGTGAAAGATTCAATTTCCAGCCCGACTTTCTGGCAAACACGCTCCCTGGTGCAGCAGTTAAAAGCATTTCTCGATCTGCGATGAAGCAGGAGATTCACGGCCATTGGCAGCCTGTAAATCTGCGAAGACGGCCCCGCTCTGTGCCCCTGGCCGGCTGTATCTCTGCCCGTGCGCCAGACATGCCTCTCCTTGTCTTATTTATAGATAGGACGCCCACCGGCGGGCCGGGGCAAAGTTTTTCTGCCGGTGTCCCCCACACCACTGGCGGATTCTTTCATCCAGGCCCGCTCTGTTCTCGCGCTTTTGTTTCCGACGGATGTGCATACTTCGGAATGCGTCCTGCGAGCAGGGCTCGATAATGAGAGAGAGTAGCTCCAAACAAGAGCCGGAGCTTTCCATCCCGGACAGAAAAGCAAGGCGCCAGCAGCAGCGGCACGGTAATAATTATACGGCGGAACGAGCCAAGTATCGGACGCCGCTACGGGCCTTCACAGTCGGTCGGAGTTCGCAGAAATGAGTCCCCAGAACAGAACGCGGCGCCCTGATGAAAGTGGATGCGCCCCGCCTACCTTCCATGCCATCGTTAATGTTTTCGTAAAATGATGAGGGCTAAGTTAATGGTCGAGAGGACCAGCAACGCTCGTGAGGGCAAATGCAGGCTTTCTTTTCTTTTCTAAGTGTATTACTTGATAAGCGTCGTGCAACGCTTACTGCAACAACTTTTTTTTCTCTAAAGAATTTCATTTGGTTCGTAATTTAATATGTATTAATTTTCCTGAATTCTTTGGCTACAAAACCCTGTTTTTCAATAACATCTCCATTCGATTCTGTCGCTTTATACCACCTTGATGTGAGAGTCTTTATGCCAACGTCATGCAATTGCACAGGTCTGAGTTTCACAAAGAGAAATCCCCAGGTGTGGGATACACTTTTCGGAAGCACCTGTACGGGGATGTACCCAAGAGTCAGAGACATCACACACAGCAGCCATTCAACCTGCTAGACCCTCCATGCGAGTAATCTATAAAAAAAAATATTTCACATATTTGAGCCTATTTTTCAATTTTTAATTAGTTCTAATTTGAATTTAATTATTCTTATTTAATTACAATAATATTCAAACGTCTAAAAATACAGAGCTATCTGTTGAAAAATAAAATACGAAATAACGTTTCCAGAATGAGAGTTTCACTCAGCAGCGGAGTGTGCGCTGATATGAAACTTCCGGGCAGATTAAAACTGTGGGCCCTACCGAGACTCGAACTCGGGACCTTTGCCCGTCGCTGGCAAGTGCTCTACCATCTTTCTTTTTTTTATCTCATTTTGGTTCACTTTTTTGCTCGGAGCGGACGTCGTAAGACATCCGTTTAAGTTCGTTGTTGATCGATTAGCTCAGTTTTTTATTACAGAGGGCTCTTAACCCTCTGACCGAGCACGCTGAGCTACCGTGCCGGCGAAGAAAGTGCTCTGAGCACTATGGGACTTAACAGCTTAGGTCATCAGTCCCCTAGAACTTAGAACTACTTAAACCTAACTAACCTAAGGACATCACACAACACCCAGCCATCACGAGGCAGAGAAAATCCCTGACCCCGCCGGGAATCGAACCCGGGAACCCGGGCGTGGGAAGCGACAACACTACCGCACGACCACGAGATGCGGGCGCCCATCTGAGCTACCGAAGCACGACTCACGCCCGGTCCTCACAGCTTTACTTCTGGCAGTATCTCGTCTCCTACCTTCCAAACTTTACAGAAGCTCTTCTGCGAACCTTGCAGAACTAGCACTCCTGAAAGAATGGATATAGCGGAGACATGGCTTAGCCACAGCCTGGGGGATGTTTCCAGAATGAGATTTTCACTCTGCAGCGGAGTGTGCGCTGATATGAAACTTTCTGGCAGATTAAAACTGTGTGCCCGACCGAGACTCGAACTCGGGACCTTTGCTTTTCGCTGGCAAGTGCTCTACCATCTGAGCTACCGAAGCACGACTCACGCCCGGTCCTCACAGCTTTACTTCTGCCGGTATCTCATCTCCTACATTCCAAACTTTACAGAAGCTCTCCTGCGAACCTTGCCCGCGAAAGGCAAAGGTCCCGAGTTCGAGTCTCTGTCGGGCACACAGTTTTAATCTGCCAGGAAGTTTCATATCAGCGCACACTCCGCAGCAGAGTGAAAATCTCATTCTGGAAACATCCCCCAGGCTGTGGCTAAGCCATGTCTCCGCTATATCCATTCTTTCAGGAGTGCTTGTTCAGTAAGGTTCGCTGGAGAGCTGTAAAGTTTGAAAGGTAGGAGACGAGATACTGCCAGAAGTAAAGCTGTGAGGACTGGGAGTGAGTCGTGCTTCGGTAGCTCAGTTGGTAGAGCACTTGCCCTCAAAAGGCAAAGGTCCCGAGTTCCAGTTTTAATCTGCCAGGAAGTTTCGCGAAATAATGTGTTTATATTGGCTGTGTAATGGTATCAAAAATTTACTTTTCGTTACGAGATGCAGAGTATTTAGTTGCTAATGGTCATACAAATACGTCCAAAATAACGTATAGGGAGATTTAAATAAAATAAATTTTTACATCTCTGTCAAAATAACGATTGAATAACCTGGACGAAACCATAAAACCCTGAAAAGGGTATAGAAATATTTAAAATAACATAGGCAATGGTTAGAAACCAAGACACGGCAAAAGTAAAATAAAACGAGATGAAGTATATGAAGTTTAATAAAAACAATGACAGCAGTCGTTTCGACGAAGACTTCAAAAAATTTACATCATATTCAACATAATTTCAAACCACATGGTTCAGAACACCCGTCAAGTAACGTAACATTTGCGCTACAGTGCCGTTTTTCCACTGATGCTACTGCCAACTCTCTAGTGCAGAGGTTCCAAATTTTTTCTCTGTCGGAACGCTTTGTTAATTCTGGTTCTTTGTCAGAACACGTTGTTCACTTTGAATGTTGATAATTTTTTAAAAAATGACGTAAACTTCTTTTATGTAGTGATTAATTCTATTTCAAATAGTAACTAATAACTCCTAAATCATAATATAATTTAAAAAATAATTAGCATCCTAAAAACGTTGTAAAGAGTGGCCACGTTTTTAATAATTTTTCATGGGGCATTTATTCACTTCCCTGTGAACACAAGTGATTCGCAAAAAACAGTTTAGGATACCTTGCTCTAGTGAATCTCATAAAGTTCTGAAATTCAGTTTTGTTGTTCATTTGCAAACGAGGGTGCATCTGGGTAAATGGCTTCTGGGGTAAGATACCCGGAATCCTGTTCACCACCTTAGCTGAGTACTCAGCAATGTGCGACTGCGATGTAGTTGGCCCAGGTTCTATTCTCGGACGGGTCGGAGATTTTCTCCGTTCGGAGACTGGGTGTTGTGTTGTCCATCACCATCATTTGATCATCATCGACACGCAAGTGGCCCAGTGTGACAGGCGTCTCCAAAAAATCGATCCTTTCCTAGGGATCTCTCTTTCACAGCAAAGTTCTCGGTCTGCCAATAACGTTCCATTGTTTCTGTACCGCTTCCCGGGGAGACTAACCGTCAGTAAAATAAAGAGATGGAAGACGGAAAGTGCATGATCCTCGAATGCAGCACGGACACTAAAGAACAGGCTGCTGACTCTTGAGATTTCTCCTCGAGTGTCCAGGCTTGTCCAGCGTTATCATGGAGATGAAGAAGTGCGTTCAATCTGCAATAGATTCTTCAGTTCCCCAAGGGCTTAGAAATAAACTTCGGAATTCATGGTTTGACTATGAAAGAGGATATCGAACAGAGTCACACCCTTCAGAGTACTATAAGACTATAGACTACAACCATGACTTTCACTAGCTAAGGTAATCAAGTTAAGTGGCGCAGCACCATGGATTGCCGTTTTGTTGCAGGCTCCAGGTGGTGAATTCAAGTTTCAGCTTCTGTGACAATGACGGCAAGCAATCGTCAACATCAGCCCCATAACGAGCAAGTCATTCAGAAGAGATGTTCTTTCTTTCCGTTTGATGATCGTCAGTTAGGTTTCCAGGAAACGAGCAGGCACAAACTTTTGAGTACGCTGATTGGTAGAGGAGTGGGTCACCATTACTAACAGAGGCGTCAAGGGGAGCACTGAGTTATATGTTTGTTATTCGTCGATCACCTCTAATCTGCGGATGGCACATTCGACAGATGTACTCCTCCTTGTTCTGTTGACGACCGACACGTCGAAGAAGAGACTCAATGTGCTTTTATCCACGCCTAAAGATTTTCAAAGGTCTCTGTTGGATTCCTTTCATGTTAATTTACGGGATACATTTCAATTCTAAATTTACTGTGTTGTTTCTGCCTCTATCTGGGAGGAGACTGAGCAGTGGAACGTGTTACTTTTACACATAAACAGGAACGATCTGTCACACTACTACACTTTAAAACACAGTTTATATGCAATTCATGTAACACAGTCTCATATGGAACCTACACCGCTTTCTTTTATATAGTGTATATGGTAAGATACTGTCATCCCCCTTCCCTTCTGTGTGAAAGGATGAATGAGTAAATGTATTTCTAGTTGCATGTTTGATGGTAGTAGACAAGCCTGTCTGCTAGAGAACAGTAGGACCAACGTGATACATATTCTACATATTCTAAATTCTTGGTTTGGTCCGGTCCGTCTCTTGTCGTGTTGGTATAGCTTTTTTCTATGTTCAACCCACGTGGGGTGTACTTTGTGAGACCAGTACCACGTGCTTATATAATTTTTTGACCCATCAGGTTAATAGTATGACGATAGTAGCCAGTTCGAGGTTTTTCTTTTGTTAATTGCGTTTCGATATAATTTCTTTTAATTATCAAAATTATTGTGGAGTTACACTCTTTGTGTAAACCAAGTTGATCGCGTGAAGCATGTAGTGTAATCATCAAAGTAGCCCTCAGCTATTCTTTTCGAGAATATTTCACAATTAGCATGAATTTAGTATACCAGTGTGTGACAATTTCATGACGGACAGGATTGCACTACGACTGTAACTTCTTTGGGTGAAAATTGAATTTGTTGGTTGTGGTTAATTGCCTCTTGCATATGTTTCAACGTTCTTCGTGTGTTATTTTATGAATGCAGTGTTGTATGCTGTCTCCCAATCTTGGCTCCATATTTGATGTGTTCCGTAAGATTACAAGCTCACATTTTCACAATGCTAAATAAGGCACCAGTTTAGTTATGAATCAAGTTTAATATTCTGAAATTTTAACGGAACAATGGTCAATGTTAAAATAAATATCCAAATATAAACAGATTTATTACTTTTTATTTAAATCCTCTTTATATGAACGGTTTGTCGTGAGATGACTTTTAAAAGATTATAATTAATGTTAGGCTGGTTGACAATTTGGTAATCTAGATTGGATACCTGGTGAAACAGTTGCTCAGTAATGCAATGATAGCCTCCCCAGATAACTCACAGCTTTTAACCCGCTTTTATCATCTTGGATATCAGCGCCGCTTTCAGAACAACTTAATGCATCAACATTACATTCAGTTACTGCTCTTTGCCTGGAACCCACAAAGAACACATTGACACCGGTGTGTCAGACCCACCGTACTTGCTCCGGACACTGCGAGAGGGCTGTACAAGCAATGATCACACGCACGGCACAGCGGACACACCAGGAACCGCGGTGTTGGCCGTCGAATGGCGCAAGCTGCGCAGCATTTGTGCACCGCCGCCGTCAGTGTCAGCCAGTTTGCCGTGGCATACGGAGCTCCATCGCAGTCTTTAACACTGGTAGCATGCCGCGACAGCGTGGACGTGAACCGTATGTGCAGTTGACGGACTTTGAGCGAGGGCGTATAGTGGGCATGCGGGAGGCCAGGTGGAAGTACCGCCGAATTGCTCAACACGTGGGGCGTGAGGTCCCCACAGTACATCGATGTTGTCGCCAGTGGTCGGCGGAAGGTGCACGTGCCCGTCGACCTGGGACCGGACCGCAGCGACGCACGGATGCACGCCAAGACCGTAGGATCCTACGCAGTGCCGTAGGGGGCCGCACCGCCACTTCCCAGCAAATTAGGGACACTGTTGCTCCTGGGGTATCGGCGAGGACCATTCGCAACCGTCTCCATGAAGCTGGGCTACGGTCCCGCACACCGTTAGGCCGTCTTCCGCTCACGCCCAAACATCGTGCAGCCCGCCTCCAGTGGTGTCGCGACAGGCGTGAATGGAGGGACGAATGGAGACGTGTCGTCGTCAGCGATGAGAGTCGCTTGTGCCTTGGTGCCGATGATGGTCGTATGCGTGTTTGGCGCCGTGCATGTGAGCGCCACAATCAGGACTGCATACGACCGAGGCACACAGGGCCAACACCCGGCATCATGGTGTGGGGAGCGATCTCCTACACTGGCCGTACACCTCTGGTGATCGTCGAGGGGACACTGAATAGTGCACGGTACATCCAAACCGTCATCGAACCCATCGTTCTACCATTCCTAGACCGGCAAGGGAACTTGCTGTTCCAACAGGACAATGCACGTCCGCATGTATCCCATGCCACCCAACGTGCTCTAGAAGGTGTAAGTCAACTACCCTGGCCAGCAAGATCTCCGGATCTGTCCCCCATTGAGGATGTTTGTGACTGGATGAAGCGTCGTCTCACGCGGGTTGCACGTCCAGCACGAACGCTGGTCCAACTGAGGCGCCAGGTGGAAATGGCATGGCAAGCCGTTCCACAGGACTACATCCAGCATCTCTACGATCGTCTCCATGGGAGAATAGCAGCCTGCATTGCTGCGAAAGGTGGATATACACTGTACTAGTGCCGACATTGTGCATGCTCTGTTGCCTGTGTCTATGTGCCTGTGGTTCTGTCAGTGTGATCATGTGATGTATCTAACCCCAGGAATGTGTCAATAAAGTTTCCTCTTCCTGGGACAATGAATTCACGGTGTTCTTTTTTCAATTTCTAGGAGTGTAGTAGCATTACTCGTTCTCATTAATGTACTGCAGCCTACGAGCGAAGTCTGTGCTATTTCTATTCCAAAGAAGTGTTAAATATACAATCAGTTAACAGTGCCCAGTTTAAAGCGATCACAAGTATCATTCCTAGTGAACAGACAGGGTTTATAAAATTTTCAAAGTTCATGAGAAAACTGTAGTTACATTGTCTGTTTATGATGATACGCAATCCATATTAGGACCAGTTGTTGGTCAAGGTCGTAGTACATACGGTCGAAGTACAGACTCTGCTTCGTACTCCGATCAGGTACAAGTGCATATACCCTTCAACACTGCCTACCTCATGCACTGAAGTGAAGACAAGGGATATTCCGAGTTTAAACTTGATAAAGTTAGAGACTGCGTCAGTGGTTCACTGAAGAACTCCGTGCAATCGCTGAGACTGTAAACATGTTTTTATTAAGAAGTAAAAAGATGGAAACGTGCTCAACTGAGATTTGCCACATCTGTGGTGGACGGTTTAAGGAAGGTGTTGCAAAGCATAGAGATTACTGGCATTCCGCCAGATCACATAGGCGTACTGCTCATGCCAGCTGCACAACTATAAATCTTACTGTACAGTCTGGGTCATATTCCACTATCTTAGCAATTATGACACACATTTCATGATCACGAACCTGTGTGAACAAATGATGGCAGAGAGAATGAAGAAGAAGTAAATCTAAATCCTGGTCATGTTTCTCTGATTCTGTATAATACTGAGAAATACAAATCATTTAGAAAATTGATTTTAATATCGCATCATGAATGAAATGTAGTATTATCTCCACATGAATTGGTAACCTAAATCTTCTCTAGTGTTCTCTTGAAAAGTATACATCAGTGTATTAGACAGTGAGACAGTGAGAAGATGAAGGAATTGTTTCCCGTTACAGAAATTTTAAACAATGTTTACAAAATAAATTTGCTTATAAAGATGATCCACCGAATCTTATCATTTACGCAAACTTCCTGGATAAAGTCATACATAGATGTTAGTGCGAAAAGCCGCATGAGAACAATTAATGAGTTCAAGAAAAACTTTTTCAAACTGATGAACAACAGAGTGTTTAGAAAAACTGTGGAAAATATGTAACAGACACATGCCATATGACTAGCAATACCCAGAGTAGACAGATTTGGGATAGCAACATTAATCGCCAAAGACAAATTTTCAAGGGCGCGTTATTTCTAACGAAAATTTAGTCGCTAATGAACTGAGCAAGCTTAATGTGGTCTGCAATAAGCTCATTGCAGTTCAAATGACCATTTGGGATACTTCCAAGACTCTTTTTTTCGATTTCCATATATTTTAGAAAAAAAAAACGAAAATAACGCCACATTGTGTAAAACTGTCATAGAAACACAGATAACCTTTTATATCACATTACAACTTCAATATCTACAATGATTTCAGGAACGATCTGCATACAGATTTCACTGGTGATGGAAGAAATGGCTGTGTTACCGAAAGACGAACTGAATGCTGTACCTCTTGCTGGATTTGTTGATTTGCAACCAAAAATGTACACTTTCAAAACTGAGCCTAGGCGCATAATCCTTAGAGCAAAGGGCCTAAAACAATTTTCTGTGAATAGGCTAAGCGTTGACGACTACAGGCGATGCTTCTTGGATTCAAAAGTAAAAACCATTCTCGACTGTCAGTCAGTCGAAACAACATGTTGTTTCGATAATGGAACTTCATAAACATTTTCTGCACAGAATGACATACGTCATATACGTCCGGTAAAGCAAATAAAGGTACTTGAGACCACTACCGTAACAAAAATAATGGTTGATTACTACCAACTCTTTTACTGATATGAATTCGATTTGAACTGTAAATTGTACTTTGTAACTGTGTAACAAATGGCTCTGAGCACTATGGGACTTCACTTCTGAGGTCATCAGTCCCCTAGAACTTAGAACTACTTAAACCTACTTAACCTAAGGACATCATACACACCCATGCCCGAGGCAGGATTCGAACCTGCAACCGTAGCGGTCGCGCGGTTCCAGACTGTAGCGCCTAGAACCGCTCGGTCACCTCGGCCGGCTAACTGTGTAACAATTTACATCTCGTTAGACACGTTATGTTGATGTATATTTTCCAATGGAAATTTACTGATCGATTATATTATAGTGAAAAATTTTCTATGTAAAAACATTGTATGAACAACATTTTATAATGAATTTAATGTGTAATACCTTTTTATTTTTGTTCTTATTATCTGGTTGTATACATTTTGATCGAAATTTAGTGTGTCCTTGTAATCGTTCAGGTAGTGAAAACATTATATGAAAAAGAAAGTGTACAGTCTATACAAAAACATTACTTTGAAATGAGATTACAATAACTTTTTTCTAAGTTTTTTTTTTATTTTAATGATTTTTCTTTCCCATCGCACCTGTAATATAGTATAAAGACACAGATGAAATGTGCTGACGGTGACGTAGTAGAATATTTGAACATAAACATTAGTGAAATAAAAAGGAGCGAGAGAGATGAAACACACTCAAGACAGTACTACGTGAAAACACTGAGTTCCAAAATAAGTTAAGCTCAAAATAAGTGAAATTTACAGATGAGGCTACAGTATTTGACATAAACAAGCGCTCTCGAATGCGTGAGTGTTTGTTTGTGAGTGTGCACCACCAAAGTATTTCCTTTTTTTATTTTCTGCGCACTATAATCTCTCTTTGTTTAATTTCCTGCCTCCATCTCTTCATAATAGCGTCAGAAAAATGCGTGTTTTGTAACGTCACAACAATTAAGTTATTTACAAAGGAGCGTGGCTTATCACGTCATTTCTGCTGCAAGGAAACAACCCACAATAACACTTGATCTTTTAACGGTCAAGCAGGCTGCGTCTTGGACTGTGACGTCTACCCAAGGTAAGTGTGAAGTAACTCAAGATATTTGGGAGCCCTACTGTTTCCATATAGGCCTAATATTGATGTTATAATTTATACCAATGACATAAATTAGGGGAAAACTATTAAATGTGCAATTTGGATGTCTCATGTCAGTTCCAAAAGGGACAATTATTTTACCCCCGACGGCCAGAGTGGCCGAGCGGTTCTAGGCGATACAGTCTGGAGCCGCGCGACCGCTACAGTCGCAGGTTCGAATTATGCCTCGGGCGTGGCTGTGTGTGACGTTTAAGTAGTTCTAAGTTCTATGGGACTGACGACCTCAAAAGTTAAGTCCCATAGTGCTCAGAGCCTTTTGAACCATTTTTACCCCCAAAAATCCAGGAAATACCTTCCTGTACGAGTCAGTTGTCAACCCAATAGTGGATAGTCTTGCAGTCGTTAAAATACAAGGCTATACTGATAATACCTACCTACTCGGCGCTCCGTAACTCTACTCGTTCTTGCTCAACTTGAGTAAACTGTTGCTGGGAACAGTTGAGTTTTCATCGTGGTGGAACGGAATCGTGTGATGGGAGCTCGTCAGGGCGAGCGAAGGAACGTACCGTTACCAAGTTTCCAATAGCAGAACTTGTTGCACCAGCTGCAGTTTACAGGGAACTACCGACAGACGCTGGCTTCGCACGGGTAGCATCAACATCACGTTCCTACGGCCGGACGATTTGTCTGGCGTAGCGGTATTAAATTTTATGCACAAACGTTCCTCCTGAATCAGGCTCTCTATTAGTGAAAACCTTCTCAAAATCTCGACAGCAGTTCCTAGGACTCCTCGTGACGTATAGAAAGAAGATGAAGTCGGGAGCATTTAATTTAAAATGTATATAGAAGAAGAAGGTAAGTGTAGTTTCTGGTAATAACAGGAGATCGGAAAGTAAGGAATGATCGGTCGCTGGATCGAAACCACCGTGAAAATTAACAGTTGGCTGCACCCGCCAGCTACTTCTCTACATAATCCCCGCTTAGATATCTGTCGAAGCGTTGTACCAAATATCCATTACCCTCGTCGTAGAAGGCAGCCTCCGTGCTTTCCTACAGTTTTCCACGCCAAATTGTAGCTCGTTTTCTGGTCTCATAGCCAGCGGTTCGTATGACCAGGGATGAAAATCAGAGGGAGTCAAGTTCTGGCTGTATGGTGGCTGATTAGTCACTGATCGTAAACGCTGCAGGGGCGCCTTCATTACCCTTGCAGTGTCCGCCCAACAACTGAATGACAGTTCCGTTATGTGCGGTTGCATGAATTCTCTCGTTATTCACCTATACTTGGAGTGAGACACTATTTTCCAGCCATCTTTACGCGCCCAACGTGCGCTCAGACCTGAGAGGAGCAACGTGACGCTAACTACGGACATGATATAAGACACTGCCCGACACGTTGTTGCTGTTGTGGTCTTCAGTCCTGAGACTAGTTTCATGCAGCTCTCCATGCCACTCTATCCTGTGCAAGATCCTTCATCTCCCAGTACCTACTGCAGCCTACATCCTTCTGAATCTGTTTAGTGTATACATCTCTTGGTCTCCATCTACGATTTTTACCCTCTGCGCTGACCTGCAATATAAATTGGTGTTCCCTTCATGCCTCAGAACACGTCCTACCAACCGATCCCTTCTTTAGTCATGTTGTGCCACAAACTTCTCTTCTCCCCAATTCTATTCAATACTTCCTCATTAGTTATGTGACCTACCCCTCTAACCTTCAGCATTCTTCTGTAGCACCACATTTCGAAAGCTTCTATTCTCTTCTTGTCCAAACTAGTTATCGTCCATGTTTCACTTTCATACATGGCTACACTCCATACAAATACTTTTAGAAACGACTTCCTGACACTTAAATCTATACTCGATGTTAACAAATTTCTCTTCTTCAGAAACACATTCCTTGCCATTGCCAGTCTACATTTTATATCCTTTCTACTTCGACCATCATCAGTTATTTTGCTCCCCAACTAGCAAAACTCCTTTACTATTTTAAGTGTCTCATTTCCTAATCTAATTCCCTCAGAATCACCCGGCTTAAGTCGACTACATTCCATTATCCTGGTTTTGCTTTTGTTGATGTTCATCTTATACCCTCCTTTCACGACACTGTCCATTCCGTTCAACTGATCTTTCAAGTCGTTTGCTGTCTCTGACAGAATTACAATGTCATCTGCGAACCTCAAAGTTTTATTTCTTCTCCATGGATTTTAATACCTACTCCGAATTTTTCTTTTGTTTCCTTCACTGCTTGCTCAATATACAGATTGAATAACATCGGGGATAGGCTACAACCCTGTCTCACTCCCTTCCTAACCACTGCTTCTCTTTCATGCCCCTCGACTCTTATAACTGCCATCTGGTTTCTGTACAAATTGTAAATAGCCTTTCGCTCCCTGTATTTTACCCCTGCCACCTTCAGAATTTGAAAGAGAGTATTCCAATCAACATTGTCAAAAGCTTCCTCTAAGTCTACAAATGCTAGAAACGTAGACTTGTCTTTCCTTAACCTTCCTAAGATAAGTCGTAGGGTCAGTATTGCCTCACGTGTTCCAACAATTCTACGGAATCCAAACTGATCTTCCACGAGGTCAGCATCTACCAGTTTTTCCAATCGTCTGTAGAGAACTCGCGTTAGCATTTTGCATCCGTGACTTATTAAACTGATTGTTCGGAAATTTTCACATACGTCAGCACCTGCTTTCTTTGGGATTGGAATTATTATATTCTTCTTGAAGTCTGATGGTACTTCGCCTGTCTCATACATCTTGCTCACCAGATGGTAGAGTTTTGTAAGGACTGGATCTCCACAAGCTGTCAGTAGTTCTAAATGGAATGTTGTCTGCTCCAGGAGCCTTGTTTCGACTCAGGTCAAACTCTTCACATCCTCTTCCATTTCCATAATATTGTCCTCAAGTACATTGCCCTTTTATAGACCCTCTATATACTCCTTCCACCTTTCTGCTTTCCCTTCTTTGCTCAGATCTGGGTTTCCATCTGAGCACTTGATATTCATGCAAGTGATTCTCTTTTCCCCAAAGGTCTCTTTAATTTTTCTATAGGCAGTATCTATTTTACCCCTAGTGAAATAAGCCTCTACCTCCTTACATTTGTCCTCTAGCCATCCTTGCTTAGCCATTTTGCACTTCCTGTCGATATCATTTTTGAGACGTTTGTTTTCCTTTTTGTCTGCTTCATTTACTGCATTTTTATATTTTCTCCTTTCATCAATTAAATTCAATATTTCTTCTGTTACCCAAGGATTTCTACTAGCCCTCTTGTTTTTACCTACTTGATCCTCTGCTGCCTTCGCTATTTCATCCCTCAAAGCTACCCATTCTTCTACTACTGTATTTCTTTCCCTCATTCCTGTCAATTGTTCCCTTATGCTATCCCTGAACCTTTGTACAACCTCTGGTTTAGTCAGTTTATCCAGGTCCGATCTCCTTTAATTCCCACATTTTTGCAGTTTCTTCAGTTTCAGTCTACAGTTCATAACCAATAGATTGTGTTCAGAGGCCATCTGTGCAAAATTTCATCAGGTTTTTCACTGTGGTTTCCATTTCGGGGCCCTTGTTGTTTCGTTGGCTCAGTAGCGTGGTACAAGTATTTCAGTTGGACGCCCGTTCACATGACTTGTGTGTTCCTAACCAACTCAGTTTTCAACTGGAATCCGAAATGAGTATCGTCCGGTGAATCCTCATAGCACTTAGTGGTGACTAAGACCGCATTTAGCAGCTTCCGGCATTTTCTGTTGCTTTAATGTTATGAGACATGAAACTGTGTTTTGTGCGGCGATTATAAATATTTTGAGCCCTACACATTTATGTGATGTATAATTAATTGAATCTGTTTAAAGGCTATTCTCAACTAACCAGTTCGAAAGATTTACGGTGATTAAAACCATTTATATAGTGCGTGAACGGTTAAATCATAATTCGTCGGCCGTGAGCCCCCTTGTACCTTGAAACGGAAGAAGGTCATCTACCAAGCGACAATAAGATACTTGCAAATGAAGTGAGGTTCTCTCACGTCTTAATATTTTAACACCCATGAAACTACAAATTTATGATATTGCTGTAACTTCTGTTTCGCAATGTTTATAATTATTAATTGGTTTGTGGTAATATATTTCTTCTTAATCTGATTCTGCTTACTGATTTTTGATGCGTTGTAGAGAAATAATGTAAAGAGTACAGATACAGTACTGGCAAAATATTCTAGGTTAAACACTTTTAAATTTCAATAGAAAGATGCCGCACCGTGAAACTTTGTTTTACTTTTGAAGTAACCTTATTTCTCCGGAGTGAATTTTGTAATCTTAGAAAAAGACCACAGCACACAAAAAGTGAAGGATGTCATTCAAAAATGCAATAGATTATTATGTTAAACTTCCGATACAGATTGGCTATAGTCAAAAGCCTGAGAAGTACTCCAAGATACAATACTGTCCTCTGTGGATAACAGTGGTATATGAAAATGGCGGTGTTTATGTTTAAACAGTGTGACGCTGCCAAGCAAATGTACGGAACTGATACAGCTGTGTGTTAAACAAAAAGATGCTCGATGAATTTCAGAAGGGATGTATCGTCCGTGATTAACTCTGAGGGAAAGTACTTGCAAAGTCGGAGTTTTAAGAAAGGGTACAGATCACACTATCCCTGCACTGAAACACTGGAAGAGTTTTGTTCGGTGGTTTCCGTGGATGCTTACGCTGGAGATTTTAAGTTTTCCAGCATATTTTGATGCACGACGAATATGAAGCTTTTCTCAGCACCACTGTGACTTCGGATGAAGCTTGAATTCATCATTATGACACCGAAATATAACGTAAGTCAATGGAATAGAACCACAGAAAAGATATTCCGTACCATCAGATGGAAAAGTTATGACATCCATGACTTTCATGTAGTCAAGCACAACAGTATCCTCTCAGTTTATATGGACTTTCTAAGGTATAAAAAGACCTCCCAGAAGAAGTAGAGAGGCGAAAAAGAAATGTTTTGCTGCAACATACTTACCGTCCATCAGGGTAGCGTTTAGGTGACGGAAAATCACATCAGTGCAGCAGCTGCCATAGAGTACAAATTTGACGCCCTGAGATTTTCATCTCTTTTCTGAAACTAATGGAGACTTTCGCAGACAGCAGTATTGATCCGATGCAGAAATTCAAAAGTTGTGTGAGGACTTCGTTGAGGAAACAGAAGGTGTAGTAGATGTTCGGAGATGGCCTCAGGAAACTTGTTTATCGTTCGTTTGCCAAAGTCGATGGAATTATGTGTGAACTAAAAAGAAATTAAACCATGAAACTGAAAAGCAAATTCTAGACATACTGAAAGTTCGTCAGTTGCTAAAATTGGCCATTCAGTCACCTATACTGCACATGGAGTTGTCATATATCATTCTATCCTCGTAATTATAGCTTTCAAAGGTACCAAATTATCATTTTGAAGTAAAACTCTTTGCCATTTCTATTGTTTTTTTGCACATGTACATATTTACAACAAAACTGCTATGAATGCAACAAACAATTTTTTATGTGCGTTTGTACAGGAAATTGGGAATTCTATTTGGTTTATTTCTCCCTGTTTCGAACACTTTACTCAGAAAATTACATGCTTTATTAGAACGTTATTAATGTAAATCTTGTTGTGTTGGCAGAAGAGCCAACACCGTGTTACTAGTGGAGGCCGAAATGCACGCGTTTTAGCTCACGCAGCCTGTCGTTGAGGAGGGAAGAACTATACTGACGTGAGGTCTGGAACATGACAGGGAATGAGACCTCAGAAAGCGGACGTAATCAGTTTGATACTTAACTTTAATCCATTAATGATGAATGTCGCTCTTGACCGTACATGACTCACAATATTATCTGTTCAGAATTCATTCTAATTACTGAACATGGCTCCTTGCTAGGTCGTAGCAAATGACGTAGCTGAAGGGTATGCTAAACTGTCGTCTCTGCAAATGAGAGCGTATGCAGACAGTGAACCGTCGCTAGTAAAGTCTGCTGCACAACTGGGGCGAGTGCTAGGGAGTCTCTCTGGACTAGACCTGCTGCGTGGCGGCGCTCGGTCTGCAATCACCGATAGTGGCGACACGCGGGTCTGACGTATACTAACGGACCGCGGCCGATTTAAAGGCTACCACCTAGCGAGTGTGGTGTCTGGCGGTGACACCACACACCTCACTTTCGAAAGACTATCATACACCCCCAAAATTAGAATATCATGATAAATGATGAAGCTTGAACTAGAGAAGAAATGGCCTTCACGAACAGAACTCTTTTTGGTGAATCTTTGTTGACTCAACACTTTTTAAGCGTTGATTTATTTTTAATGCATTCGATGACTATTTACCTGAAGGGAATGCTTGACTCAAAGCTTCAGAAACCAATAATATTGGAGATCCTCGTAACTTATTAAAAATTTTTGTAAAGTTTCAATAACCTCTTCATCTTCCATTGTTTCTTAGAATCAGATCGAGATAGCGATAGCAAACCAACGCCACAATAAAAATTTACGGTTTACAGAAAAT
Organism: Schistocerca gregaria; assembly: GCF_023897955.1. Taxonomy (NCBI): domain Eukaryota; kingdom Metazoa; phylum Arthropoda; class Insecta; order Orthoptera; family Acrididae; genus Schistocerca; species Schistocerca gregaria. The sequence goes on from NC_064926.1 coordinate 51,348,114, forward strand.
TCGAAATCAATAGCTTAAACATTATTTGCATCATAGTGCAACCTTATGACAAGTAATGTAAGCAAGAAAACTTCATCAGGCCATATCAATACAATGAACGAACAGCAACAAGACAATAAAATACGAGACTAGACATTGTGAACAGTAGCGGTTCCAAGATTCCCCATCTTTGCTCTATAAGGTCTGACTTTATTTTCGTTACCCGTCATAGGTACAGTGCTGCGCGAAATTGAGTACATGGGTGCAAGAAATTTTTAAGAATTTGCAGAGGTAAAATCACACTGCGTAGACTTTCCGTATAGTTCTTTTAAGGCCAAACATTATTGTGTATGAAATGTAATCAATATATCTAAATTGTATTTAAAGTTGACACAGGAATGATATCTGTTTTCATTGTTGACATATTGGTTGATATATCCACGGACGGATCGCTCGCGGCGCTTCCGAATCCTTTCGTGCGCTTCGGGAATCGAGTGGTCGTAAAAATCGTCGTACCTCGTTCCAAGATATCGAAACGACGATTTCTAGAAATGACAGCACGCAGAAAGGACTATTTTATCCTTTGATTAACACTCGATATGTTTTTGAAAAGAGCGCAAAGAAGATTCCCTATAAATTGCACCATGAAGTTTTGTCCGAGTTCTCATAGCCAAACAAAGAGATAGAAAACAGATAAACGGGGTATCAAAGTGACCAACGTGAGGTCTAGTTTTGCATGAAAATATTTTATCTGCTTGAAATTAATCAGGATAGTTAACGAAAACGCAATTGAAGAGTTGAGGAAAAATTGAAATATTTCACGAAAAGATGCTGCCAAGCTGTGTACATGAAGTGTCAAAAATGTCGTCTGTTCAACGCCCATCGATTTTTCACGTAAAAAGATACATTGATGCGGTATTTAAATATCCTTCGAATCAAGTACCAAAGTTAGGAATTTTGAGAACGGAAAACTTTAGGAAGGCGAACAAGAACTCAGTAAGATCATGGTTTCTGAATACAAGTTGAAAATAAAAAAATTTAAGAAATCGGTCAAATATTTTATGAAATTATTTGTGTAAAAGAAGTACGTAGATCAGAAAAACGTTCTACGTGCCTTTGAATAATGCTCCAAATCATGAACAGAAAATGAGGTGCACCAAACGTTTCCCGAATATTTTTTATTTCCTACTTCGTCTAAAAGGACAACCCATTTTTAAAAAAATTGACTTTCTTTTTTAAAATTTTGCATGCTTTACTTTTACAGACTATTTAGATTAAATGAAACGGTTGGCCTTAACACTGGCTGGTGATTAATTACGTTCCCAACATAAAATATCTGTAGAATTTCATGGTTCATTGTAATTTATTAGGAATTTAATGTGTGTAATGTACTGTTCTTTGGCAAGACCTTAAAAATATACATAGCGCTGCAGTGAAAACAATATACATAAAACTTAGTATAGAGAATTGTAACTGAGTCAGTAAAATATAAAAAAAAGTGCGTTGGATCGGACGCAGGACACTCACAAAGCCATAATCACAATCCGCATCGTTGCCGCTACTCCACAGCTACCTTAGGTATGTGTCTGTCAATTTGTGTGTTTATTTGTATATTTAGGGTAGTCAGTCATGTAGTGAGCTATTCTTCCGCATTTATAGGCTGTTAAAAGTTCTTGATCATGTAAGAAACATTCGTCTTTAATTTATTGTTGAAATAGTCAAATGCTCCTCTGCTCATTCACGTATATTAGAAGAATTTGGTTGGTTGGTTAGTTTGGGAAAGGAGACCATACAGCGTGGTCATCGGTCTCATTGGATTAGGGAAGGATTGGGAAGGAAGTCGGCTGTGCCCTTTCAGAGGAACCATCCCGGCATTTGCCTGGAGTGATTTAGGGAAATCACGGAAAACCTAAATCAGGATGGCCGGACGCGGGATTGAACCGTCGTCCTCCCGAATGCGAGTCCAGTGTCTAACCACTGTCAGAAGAATTTGTCTGGCGGTCTTCTTAACTGATGACATTTACGAAATTCTCCATGGAGATTGCTCCCTTTGTAAATTTCATGCACAGCATTCCATTTCGCTTTATCTTCTTAAGTAAACCTAATTTTGTAGCCTTAGTCTCCAGCTACATTATTCTACAGTTTACGGGCGCCGGTTTACAGAAACAGCTGGTTGGTTCTAAGCAGCCATACTGTAGCACGACATGGTCGCTCGCACGCAGGATATCCAAGGTTGTCGCCCAATGCTGCTGTTTGTCGCTGGAGCGTGGCGTATACAGATGTCGCTCGCTGTCTGTCGCGTCTGCCGCTCACGTAGGACACGACCTAAATGTTTGTGATTTGTCTAATAACAGTATACATATTCTGCAGAACGGTTCACTAATTTCCAGTAACTTATCTTACATATTACATACATCAAAGGATTTGCTCACTCTTTCTCTAGTTCATCACAGGCATCATTGCTATGGATGTAACAAGTAACATTCAAAAACCGATCTGGTTCTCTCAGAGTCTCATCATCTACATCTACATTTATACTCCTCAAGCCACCCAAAGGTGTGTGGCGGAGGGTACTTTACGAGCCACTGCATTGCCTCCCTTTCGTGTTCCAGTCGCGTATGATTCACGGGAAGAACGGCTGCCGGAAAGCCTCTGTGCGCGCTAGAATCTCTAATTTTACATTCGTGATCTCTTCGGGAGTTATAAGTAGGGGGAAGCAATATATTCGATACCTTAGCCAGAACCGCACCCTCTCGAAACATGGCGAGCAAGCTACACCGCGTCTCTCTTGCAGAGTCTGCCACTTGATTTTGGTAAATGTCTCCGTAACGCTATCATGCTTAGCATATAACCCTGTGACGAAACGCACCGCTCTTCTTTCGATCTTCTCTATCCCCTCTGTCAACCCGAGCTGGTACGGATCCCACACTGATGAGCAATACTCAAGTATAGGTCGAACGAGTGTTATGTAAGCCACTTCCTTTGTTGATGGTCTACATTTTCTAAGGCCTCCCCCAATGAATCTCAGCCTGGCACCCGCCTTACCATCAATTAATTTTCTGTGATCATTCCACTTCAAATCGTTCCGTACGCATACTCCCAGATATTTTACAGAAGTAACTGCTACCATTGTTTGTTCCGCTATCATATAATCATACAACAAAGGATCCATCTTTCTACGTATTCGCAGTACATTACATTTGTCTATGTTAAGGGCCAGTTGCCACTCCCTGCACCAACTGCCTATCCGCTGCAGATCTTCCTGCATTTCGCTGCAACTTTCTAATGCTGCAGCTTCTCTGTATACCACAGCATCATCCGCGAAAAGCCGCATGGAAGTTCCGACACTATCTACTAAGTCATTTACATATATTGTGAAAAGCAATGGTCCCATAACACTCCCCTGTGGCACGTCAGAGGTTACTTTAACGTCTGTAGATGTCTCTCCATTGAGAACAACATGATGTGTTCTGTTTGCTAAAAACTCTTCAATCCAGCCACACAGCTGGTCCTATATTCCGTAGGCTCTTACTTTATCAGGCGACAGTGCGGAACTGTATCGAACGCCTTCCGGAAGTCAACGAAAATGGCATCTACCTGGGAGCTTGTATCAAATATTTTCTTAGTCACATGAACAAATAAAGCGAGTTTGGTCTCACGCGATCGCTGTTTCCGGAATCCATGTTGATTCCTACAGAGTAGATTCTGGGTTTCCAGAAATGACATGATACGCTACCAAAAAACATGTTCTAAAATTCTAAAACAGATCGATGTCAGAGATATAGGCCTATAGTTTTGCGCATCTGCTCGACAACCCTTCTTGAAAACTTACCTCTCACTCTGTTTATATATGTCTTTAGGTGTTGCCATAAACCTATGGGTTCTCGCAATGGATCGGGATTAATGCATCACTGCAAACTGTATTCCACTTATGTAAGAAAACCGTCATTCAGGTTTGCTCTCTATATGGTTCCTTCCCTGTCATCTAATACGAAAGTCTTTTCATGTAAGAGAATTTTCCTTACCATGCTCATGGTAATAAATCTTTTATTTAAACCAGCACAGCAGTTGTGAATAAAGTGATAGCATTTGGTTTTGTATATTTAACAAAATATTCACCCACAAATATATCTACAACAGGAATTTTTGGAAAATGTTTCTTATTGTTGACAGTTTATGAATGCCCAGCGTACGACTTGTTGGATACTCGATGTGGTACGCCAGAAGTAAAATTTTCTGTATTTCGACTTTTTGTTTTGTTTAGTCCTCTGACTAGTTTCATGCGGCCCAACGCGAATTCCCCTCCTGGGTCAATCTGTTCGTCTCAAGAATAACACTTGCAACCTACGAACTCAATTATTTGCTGGATGTATTCCAAACATAATCAGTAACGCAAAATTCCGTTGCTCCTATCTCGTTATCGTGACATTTCCCAGAGTACCGAACACGTGGCCAGTGTTGCTGAAATGAGATCGCCAAATATTGGAAATTATGCCCTGAGCGTTAGAAGGGCCTCGCTACTGCCTCTCGCTGCCGTGTCGTTATTTTCGCCTCATCGAACCAGCCCCGATGTCTGAGGACGCAGTGCCGCTGATGCGATTTTCGCCGCTCGGAAAAGCAATTACCAAAGGAAATTGTGTTCCCGCTTGCTTGCTTGCTAACTCGATCTATCTCGAATTACAGCTGCCTGTGATAGCGGTGATACGTTTGGCCTAATTATCTTCGTGCACGGCACGGAAAAGCAAATTAAGTACCCTGGCTCTGTATCCGAAACAACAACAAATTTTATGATGCGTTTCTTGTGTACATCTACATCTACATACATACTCCGAAAGCCACCGTACGGTGCGTGGTGGGGGGTACACTGAACCACTACTAGTCATTTTCTTTCCTGTTCCACTCGCAAATAGAGCGAAGCGAAAACGGCAGTCTATATGGCCCCGTAAGAAACCTAATTTCTCGTACCTTATTTTCGTTGACCTTGCGCGGAAGGTATGATAGCGGCATTAGAACCATTCTGGAATCCTCTTCAGAATCAGATTCTCTAAATTTTCTCAGTATCGATCTTCAAAAACAACGTCACCTTCTCTCCAGATTCTAATTTGAGTTCTTGAAACATCTCCGAAATACTTGCGCAATGTTCGAATCTACCGGTAAGAAACGTAAACTGCTTCGATGTGTTGCTTTAATCCAATCTGGCGCGGTTCCCAAACACTCGAGCACTGCTCAAGAATAGGTCGCACCAGTATCCTACATACGGTGTCCTTTGCAGATGAACCACATTTTCCTAAAATTCACCCAATGTATAGAAGTTGACCGTTCGCCTTCCCAACCACTGGTGTTGCCCTTATAATTTTGCTGTTTTCATTTTCCTTCACTACTGGCCATTAAAACTGCTGCACCAAGAAAAATGCAGATGTTAAACGGGTATTCATTGGACAAATATATTATACTAGAACTGACATGTGATTACATTTTCACGCAGTTTGGTTGCAGAGATCCAGAGAAATCAGTACCAAGAACAACCATCTCTGGCCGTAATAACGGCCTTGATGCGTCTGGGCATTGAGTCAAACACAGCTTGGATGGCGCGTGCAGGTACAGCTGCCCATACAGCTTCAACACGATACCACAGTTCATCAAGAGTAGTGACTGGCGTATTGTGACGAGCCAGTTGCTCGGTCACCATTAACCAGACGTTTTCAATTGGTGAGACATCTGGTGAATGTGCTGGCCAGGGCAGTAGTCGAACATTTTCTGTATCCAGAAATGCCCGTACAGGACCTGCAACATACGGTGGTGCATTATCCTGCAGAAATGTGGGGTTTCGCAGGGATCGAATGAAGGGTAGAGCCACGGGTCGTAACACATCTGAAATGTAACGTCCAAAGTACCGTCAATGCGAACAAGAGGTGACCGAGACGTGTAACCAATGGCACCCCATACTATCACGCCGGGTGATACGCCGGTACAACGATGACGAATTCACGCTTCCAATGTGCGTTCACAGCGATGTCGCCAAAAACGAATGCGACCATCATGATACTGTAAACAGAACCTGGATTCATCCGAAAAAATGACGTTTTGCCATTCGTGCATCCAGGTTCGTCGTTGAGTACTCCATCGCAGGCGCTCCTGTCTGTGATGCAGCGTCAAGGGTAACCGCAGCCATGGTCTCTGAGCTGATAGTCCATGCTGCTGCAAACGTCGTCGAACTGTTCGTGCAGATGGTTGTTGTCTTGCAAAGTCCCCATCTGTTGACTCAGGGTTCGAGACGTGGCTGCACGATCCATTACAGTCATGCGGATAAGATGCCTGTCATCTCGACTGCTACATACGAGTTCGTGAGGTAGCAATTTTAATGGTCAGTAGTGTATCATGACGTCATGTCAGATTGTCGTTAATAATCGTAGGAGAGAGCTAGAGGAGAGTATACCTAGGAACACATAATACTTCGTGGTTGGTGTTCCAGTCTTGTTTGATTTTAGAGTCATGTGATGGAATTTGCGCTATAGACCGCCATAAACATTTTCTGGCATTTTCTACTGTTCTTTTTACTGAGTGACATGATGTTGTGTTTTGTATATATTACAAGCTGTACGTGATTACGTGCTGAATAACATAGCACTGTCCTCTGAAGGATATTGTTAATTTCTCAATTACTGATTTTAATTGCGAGTAAATTTCTGTTAAAAGGCTAGTGATGTAATGTGTCGACCGTTAGGCCACTCTTCCTCTACTACCTTGAAACGGAAGAAGGTCTGCCACCGTGGAATAAGTGATATCTGTAAATGAATTGACCCTGTTAACAACTCTCAACGTCTTGAATATGGAAATTTGTGCTAGTTGCCAATACTTCTATTTCAAAATAGTTTTAACTTGTAAATGGTTTCTGATAGCATTTCTTCTTAATTTGATTATATTGATTGGTTATTGACGTGTAGCAGCGTAGTATTGTAAGACTTCTTTTCTGAGTCATCAGTCTTCTGACTGGTCTGATGGCCCGCCACGAATTCCTCCCCTTTGCCAACTTCTTCACTTCAGAGTATCACTTGCAAACTACGTCCTCAATTATTTTCTGGATATATTCAAATCTCTGTCTTCTTCTACACCTTTTACTCCCTACACCCCCCTGCCGTACCATGAAAATCATTCCCTGACGTCTTATCAGATGTCCTATCATCTTGTCCCTTCTTCTCGTCAGTGTTTTCCACATATTCCTTTCCTCTCCACATCTGCGGATGAACTCCTCATTCCTTACCTTGTCAGTGCACCTAATTTTCAACATCCATCTAGCACCATTTCTCAAATAACTCGGTTCTCTTCTGTCCCGGTTTTCCCACAGTCCATATTTCACTACCATACAATGCCGTGCTCCAAACGTATATTCGCAGAAATTTCTTCCCCAAATTGAAGCTAATGTTTAATATTAATAGCCTTCTGTTGGCCAGGAATTCTCGTCTCATTTTGAAGTCCTTATTGCTCCGTTAGTCATTTGTTATTTTGCTGCCTAGATAGCAGAATTCCTAACTTTATCTGCGTCGTGACCTAATGTTAAATTTTTCGCTGTTCTCATTTCTGCTTCTCACTATTACCTTCGTCTTTCTTTGCTACTTCCCATTACGTTCGTCTTCCTTCGATATACTTCTCATTACTTTAGTCTTCCTTCGCTACTTCTCATTCCTTCCGTCTTCCTTCGTTATAATCTATATCCATATTCTGTACTCACTAGACTGTTTCTTCCACTCAGCTGATCATGTGATGTAACATATAGACTACTGAATATAGCAGCAACGAGATTTTCTCGATTGCAACACTTTCAAATTTGAATAGAATATTTTTTCCTTGGTATATGTATCTTGGAATAGTTTCTGACATTTGGAAAAACCTTCCTTTTCAAGAATAATTGTTGCAATTTCTGAAAAAGCGTGCAGCACACATAAAATGAGTCACTTAACTCAACTTAACGGAGTAAGAAACTCTGAAATGTGTGTTCTTTACCAAATTATCAAAAATATTAGCTGATTATCAACCACAACACAGTTCAACCTTTGTGTTGAGTTCATTTGCGTTACTTCAAGTGACTTGCAGGCTAGTAAGTAATTGATCTTCGTTGGTTAGTGAATTTAACTCCGCCTGGTGTGAGTTGCCTTGCAACAGCGACTGCCGGTCCCAAGCCCAGATAAAGGAGGAGGGCTAGGCATTGGGCCAACAACCCAGTCCTGCAAAAAACTCTTTGTTACGAAACACAAACTTGCCTCGGACATAGGTGGATGCAGTGCAATACCAAAACTGCAAACTAAAAACGGTATACGACTTAGAAATTTTAATTTTGGATCTTAGAATGTTCAGAGCCTGTGTATGCCAGGCACCATCCATATAAACTGGACTTCATGGCGGTACAACACACAAGATACAAGAGGGATAGGTGAAGGAAGGCACAAAGAGGTTGGATACGTACTATTATATGGCGGATGTGTAGATGAACATGAATTCGGCTCTGGTTTTGTAATACACAACAAAGCAACAAATTCGGTTAAAGAATTCAAAGCTGTTCACAGGAGAATATCTTACATAGGACCTGGAATCCAAGTGTCAGACATCGCATTCATCAACGCTCATGCTCCGGCTGAGGATAAGGCAGACGCGGAAAAGCAAGAGCTCTATGACCAACTAGAACAAACAATTAAGAGCACACCAACTAGAAAAACCAGCATAGTGCTGGAAGATTTTAATGGAAAAGCAGGAAAAGATGAATTCTACATACCAACTATAGGAAGGCACAGTTTGCAGAATGCGACCATGAGAATACCTAAGGGAACATGGTGCTCACCGGATAGAAGAACCATCAATCAGATAGCTCACATCTTGGTGGATCAGCGTTATAGCCATGGAGTCATGGACTTCAGGTCGTGTAGAGAAGCCGACTGTGCGTCAGACCACTTCCTCAATGTGTGCAGGCTTAAACTCATGTTCACCTACATGCATAAGAAGAAGGGGACACTAGAACCTGCTTTGAATGTTGAGAAACTACGAGAAAGGACCGTTAAAGAACAATAATCTATAGAAATCAAAAACCGTTTTGAGGTCCTAGAGACCCTGGAAGCAAGAGATGACGTGGAGGAGAAGTGGAAAGAAATAAAGTCCACGGTATTACGTGTAGCGGAGAAAATATTGGGAAGAAAGAAGCTAATGAAGAAGAGGAAATGGTTCAACGAGACACGCCAGAAGGATACAGAAAAGAGAAGGAAAGTGAGGGAGAGGTGGCTAGCTGACAAGGAGAGTGAGCAGAAAAGGGAACATTTTAGCAACTTCAGAAGGGAGACAAAGCGATCCTAAGACCAGAGAAGAGAATGTATCAGTTTGCTAGAACAAGTTGAGGCAGAGAACCAAAATACAAAATTCAAGGCAATTCCTCCAATACATAAAAAATCGGAAACGTGGATTTCAGAGCCCAACTTTTTTCATCAGAGATAAGAACAGCAAATTGACTAATGACAAGGAACGAATTGTAGAAATATGGAAAGAATACTTGTCAGAACTGTTGAATCACCCAGACCCAGATGAGATGTTAACTGCAGACACTACGGAGCAAGGGAAAGATGGAGAAGAATGGGAATTAGTGAAGAAGACTTGAAGATCGCAATCAAAGGATTCAGGAACAACAAAGCCCCAGGAGAGGATAGAATAACATCTGAATTAATGAAGGAGGGAGGTGAGAGCTTGACCTTAGAGATATATAAACTGATCCAGTTGATATGGGAGAAGGAGACACTGCCAGGAGAATGTAAATCGGCTATAATATGCCCAATATACAAGAAGCGAAGCGAAATGGAATGTGGTAACTACAGACGAATCAGCTTGTTCAATGTTACGTATAAGGTACTGTCCATCATTATCCTCCGAAAATAGCAACAACTCATAGAGAACAACATGCAGTAGTACCAAGCTTTCTTTCGACCAAACCGATCGACAATAGAACACATTTTCACACTAAGACGGTTGTTTGAAAAGCACTGGGAATATGATACAGATATCTACAGCCTGTTGGTCGATTTTCAACTTCCATATGACAGCATCCACAGGAACAGCCTATACAATACAACGCGTGATTCAGAATCCCTGAGAAGTTAGTGAGAATGGTGCAAGCTTGTATGGAAGGTTCAAAGGCTGCAGTACGTTTCCGAGGACCCACATCAGAAACATTCGAGATTGAGACAGGTCTCAGACAAGGGGATGCTCTCATGTGTTCTGTCCAATGTCATCTTAGAGAAAGTGATGAAAGAGTGTAGGCAAAAGGAGTGAGCTGGAGTACAGATGGACGGTAACTTCAATTGTCTCGCATATGCAGATGACATAGTACTATCAAGTGCATCAAAACATGAGTTGAAAGGAATGTACCATAAAATGGACAATTATGCACAGAAGGTAGGGTTCAAAGTGAATCAAGACACAACGGAGTTAATGCAATTGCCGGCCGGTGTGGCCGAGCAGTTCTAGGCGCTTCAGTCTGGAACAGCGCGACCGCTAAGGTCGCAGGTTAGAATCCTGCTTCGGGCATGGATGTGTGTGATGTCCTTAAGTTAGTTACGTTTAAGTAGTTCTAAGTTCCAGGGGGCTGATGACCTCAGATGTTAAGTTCCATAGTGCTCAGAGCCATTTGAACCATTTGAAGTTCATGCAATTAGGAACAAGACAAGGACACGAAGAATTTCTTGAGATAGACGTCAGGAGGTTCAAGAGAGTACACCAGATCAAATACTTGGTACCTTGGTTTACCACGGACAGCAACATAAAAATGGACATCAGGGAATGAATGGCAGTGGGAATGAAATGAATGCATTCCCTCAGATTCGATCTCAGTGAACACGAAGATGAAAATCTACAATACAGTGATATGCCCAGCAGTAATGCACGATTCAGAAATATAGAGCATGACTAAGCGAGATAAGGAAAAACTATTAATATTTGAAAGAAGAGCAATGAGGAAGCTGTGGGGGCCAGTTTTAGATAACGGGGAATGGAGGAGGAGGAAAAACGCGCAAATCTTCCTTCTGATTCTAGAACCAACTATCCTACAGAAGATAAAGAGCATGAGTGGGCCAGATGGAAGACAGGCGAAGATGGCACTAGAGCGGAAACCAAACACCAAACGCCCAATTGGACGGCCAAGGCAGAGTTGAATGGACGACCTAACCAAGTACCTAGCAACCCTGGCGATTGAAGACACCTGTAGGAACTGGGTACAAAACAGGAAGGAATGGAGGCAGTTTGTGTAAGCAGCGCGTGGTCTGCAGAGCCTGTGATCGCTGGATATATCTAATTACAAGAAAAATCAGGAAGATGCCCATATTTCTTTTTATGTATGATATAAAAAATGGTATTATTTTGGTGGGTGGAATAGTGTAATTTTCATATTATAATATACTAAAACATTTCTTCCGTACTACTGAATGCATTTAAATTTTCTTAGATCATAGACTTAATTTCGCGTGAAGTGAATGTTACTGATAATATTGGTTTTTAAATGCTTCAGTGTGTACCACATTTAAATGCTCCTATGGATGGCTCTACTGTTCAAAGTTCATTAATCAATGTTTAAAAATCAATTGTCATTAGAAATAACGATCGTCACATTTATTTTATGTTCAGACGTTGTTATACCTCCTATTCGAAATATCACGTTGCAGTGCATTTGCATCGGAAAAGTTTGTAACAAACATTTATTTATATAAGCTACTTTGTACTGCTGTTTGTGCCCAAAAGCTCTAAAATGATGCTGGAAAATTACGTCTAATATTGCATAGAAATATGTTGCTAGCGAAAAACTCCAGCGGTTTTTCATGTTCCTGTTATTTTCCGTTCCCAGTTCTACCATGAACATGACAATATCCTCAAATGTCAGAAAGAAAGTGAGAACGATAGCTTGCTAGAAAAGGAAAGAACGAAGAGTAATATACGAAGAGTAAAACGAATGGCTGTACGGGGCCATTTTCACAGAAGGGGGCTCCTTAAAAGAAGACGTAAAACGTACATATAAAGTTCGTGAGCCAGCACTCGGGTGAATGAAAAACTGGTCGTTATAAATGTGGGCTGGAGATGGGGGCTGAAATATGGGACATTGAAAAATAGCGTATGGAACGTTGATCCTTTTCCGGCACAGCAAAGAAATTCCTGCTGACGATGGGAAGATGGCGGGTGCGAATACGCGGTCTTCTGCAGTCGTACTATAATATAACGACACGTCAACGGAATGAAACTAGTGTATCTATTAAAGTAGTTGGATTCATTAAACAAAACTTCGAATTAGCTACAAAAATAATTGGCTGTTAGCCCTCACACCACTAGAACTGTCCCTCAAAGGTATTTTGTAGAAATGATGACTCTCGGTGTCTTCATAGAACAATGGGCATACAAAATACGCAAAAAAATTCATTTTCTTTTTTGTTTTATACTTTGAACGTATTGCACTATGTGGTCCACGGCTACGCAAAGGCTCATTCCATCAAATCCATGCACAGACAAATAGCCACAGGGACTGGAGAAGTTAACAGTAGTTCCACGATATAGCTAATGGCCGTTGAACAAGGTGGGTTTACATCTGCGGCGACATTATCTTCTCCGAAAGCCTGCTTACAGCCATTGATTGAGGTTGGATTGGTTGTCAAGTTCATTTCTCGTCATCTTCTTTCATTTTCGGACGCTCATGGATACAAATAATGTCCGAACCAGGCACCGTATACCATAGCTTTGCTAACTTTGCACTTGATGTGAGTTTAGGACATAATGTGTCTTTCATTCATATTTATATTCAAAGAACACTTGAGTTTAATTTCAAACCTGTACCCGACTCGTACAATTTTGGTTGGTGGTGACTAATTTACCCTCGATATGTTGGCGAAAATGCATGTTTAAATCCTGAGGTACGCATAAAACATCATCCGGAATTGTGCTCTGAAGATTATTTCGAGCAGGTATTTTATGAGTCCTCAGCAGTAGTAAACGGTTGTGAAATCACATTTGAACTCTTAGCAGCAAATAATCCTGAACTAATAACGAGCATCAAAACGGACACAGGAATTAGTGAACACAGAGTTGTCGTAGCGGAATAGTTTTTGGAGGGTTTGGGTGATACAATATTCAAACAAAAATGTATCTATTCAAAAGAGCAGATGAAAATTGTTTTGACGCCTTCCTGAGAGACAATCTCCTCTCCTTTAGAATTAACAATGTACTGCAGATATGGCTTGGATTCAAGGAAAACGATGCAGTTGCTCCTCCTTGGAACACTGTTGCAGAAACAACGAAAAAAGCATGCCAAATTTAAATGAAAGCACAATCTTCAAGATAGGCAATCTTTAAGAGAAGCTCGAAATTTAGCGCAGTCATCAAGGCAAGATACTTACAATAATTTCCACAACGAAACCTTCTCTTGACACCTGGCAAAAAAATCCAGAGAGATTCTGGCCGCGTGTAAAGTATGCTAGCGGCAGGATACAGTCTATGCTATCTGCAATAACACTGGAAGTACTATAGATGACAATGTTGCCAAAGCAGAGTTACTAAAACGCAGCCTTTCAGATTCACCAAAGAAGACGAAGTGAATAGTCCACAATTCGAATCAAGAACATCTGTCAACATGGGTAACTTAGAAGTAAATATCCTCAGAGTAGTGAAGCAACTTAAATTATTTAATAAAAGCAAGTCTTCTAATTAAGACTGTTACAACTGGGATTCTTGCAGAGTATGGCGATGAAATTACTCATATAAAACCGCTCCCTCGGTGAAATATCCATACCCAACGACTGGAAAGTTGCACAGGTCACACCAGTATTCAAGAAAGGTAGTAGGAGTAAGTAATAGGCCCATATCATTAAACTCGATATGCAGCAGGACTTATGAATGTATATTGTGTTCGAACATTATGAATTACACACAGTCAACATGGATTTTGAAAACATTGTTCTTTTGAAGCACAACTAGCTGTTTACACACACAAAATGTTGAGTACTATTGACAATGTAGTACAAACTGATTCAGTATTTCTAGATTTCCAAAAGGCTTTTGACCTGTACCAGACAAACGGCTTGTAGCGAAATTGAGTGCTTATGGAATATGTGACTGGATTCATGATTTCCTGTCAGATAGGTCACTGTTCGTAATAATCGACACAAAGTCATCCAGTAAAACAGAAGTGATTTCTGGCGTTCCCAAAAGTAGTATTATAGGCCTCCTGCTCTTCCTTATCTATACGACCGGTTTAGGAGACAATCTGTGCAGTCATCTTAGGTTGTTTGCAGCTGATGTTGTCGTTCATCGTGTAATAAACTCATCAGTAGAGCAAAACAAATTCTAAAAGATATATGTATGCTACGGAAAATGGCAATTGACCCAAAATAATGAAAAGTCTGTGGTCATCCACATGAGTGCTGAAAGGAATCCGTTAACCTTCGGTTACATAATAAATCATTCAAATCTAAAGACCACAAGTTCAACTAAATACATAGGAATTACAACGCAATTACAGCTTAAATTTGGAAAACACATAGAAAATGTTGTGGGGAAGCAAACCAAATATTGCGTTTTGTTGGCAGAACACTTAGAAAGATAGAGATATATTAAAGAGACTGCGTACACTACGCTTGTCCGTCCTCCTTTGGAGTATTGCTGCGCGGTATGGGATCCTTATCAGATAGGATTAACGGAGTACATCAAGAAAAGATCAAATGAGAGCAGCACGTTTTGTTGTTGTTGTTGTTGTTGTTGTCTTCAGTCCTGAGACTGGTTTGATGCAGCTCTCCATGCTACTCTATCCTGTGCAAACTGCTTCATCTCCCAGTACCTACTGCAACCTACATCCTTCTGAATCTGCTTAGTGCACTCATCTCTCGGTCTCCCTCTACGATTTTTACCCTCCACGCTGCCCTCCAATGCTAAATTTGTGATCCCTTGATGCCTCAAAACATGTCCTACCAACCGATCCCTTCTTCTAGTCAAGTTGTGCCACAAACTTCTCTTCTCCCCAATCCTATTCAATACCTCCTCATTAGTTACGTGATCTATCCACCTTATCTTCAGTATTCTTCTGTAGCACCACATTTCGAAAGCTTCTATTCTCTTCTTGTCCAAACTAGTTATCGTCCATGTTTCACTTCCATACATGGCTACACTCCAAACAAATACTTTCAGAAACGACTTCCTGATACATAAATCTATATTCGATGTTAACAAATTTCTCTTCTTCAGAAACGCTTTCCTTGCCATTGCCAGTCTACATTTTATATCCTCTCTACTTCGACCATCATCAGTTATTTTACTTCCTAAATAGCAAAACACCTTTACTACTTTAAGTGTCTCATTTCCTAATCTAATTCCCTCAGCATCACCCGATTTAATTTGACTACATTCCATTATCCTCGTTTTGCTTTTGTTGATGTTCATCTTATATCCTCCTTTCAAGACACTGTCCATTCCGTTCAACTGCTCTTCCAAGTCCTTTGCTGTCTCTGACAGAATTACAATGTCATCGGCGAACCTCAAAGTTTTTACTTCTTCTCCATGAATTTTAATACCTACTCCAAATTTTTCTTTTGTTTCCTTTACTGCTTGCTCAATATACAGATTGAATAGCATCGGGGAGAGGCAACAACCCTGTCTCACTCCTTTCCCAACCACTGCTTCCCTTTCATGCCCTTCGACTCTTATGACTGCCATCTGGTTTCTGTACAAATTATAAATAGCCTTTCGCTCCCTGTATTTTACCCCTGCCACCTTTAGAATTTGAAAAAGGGTATTCCAGTCAACATTGTCAAAAGCTTTCTCTAAGTCTACAAATGCTAGAAACGTAGGTTTGCCTTTTCTTAATCTTTCTTCTAAGATAAGTCGTAAGGTCAGTATTGCCTCACGTGTTCCAACATTTCGACGGAATCCAAACTGATCCTCCCCGAGGTCTGCATCTACAAGTTTCTCCATTCGTCTGTAAAGAATTCGCGTTAGTATTTTGCAGCCGTGGCTTATTAAACTGATAGTTCGGTAATTTTCACATCTGTCAGCACCTGCTTTCTTTGGGATTGGAATTATTATATTCTTCTTGAAGTCTGAGGGTATTTCGCCTGTCTCATACATCTTGCTCACCAGCTGGTAGAGTTTTGTCAGGACTGGTTGTCCCAAGGCCGTCAGTAGTTCTAATGGAATGTTGTCTACTCCGGGGGCCTTGTTTCGACTCAGGTCTTTCAGTGCTCTGTCAAACTCTTCACGCAGTATCGTATCTCCCATTTCGTCTTCTTCTACATCCTCTTCCATTTCCATAATATTGTCCTCAAGTTCATCGCCCTTGTATAAACCTTCTATATACTCCTTCCACCTTTCTGCCTTCCCTTCTTTGCTTAGAACTGGGCTGCCATCTGAGCTCTTGATATTCATACACGTGGTTGTCTTCTCTCCAAAGGTCTCTTTAATTTTCCTGTAGGCAGTATCTATCTTACCCCTAGTGAGATAAGCTTCTACATCCTTACATTTGTCCTCTAGCCATCCCTGTTTAGCCATTTTGCACTTCCTGTCGATCTCATTTTTGAGACGTTTGTATTCCTTTTTGCCTGCTTCATTTACTGCATTTTTATATTTTCTCCTTTCATCAATTAAATTCAATATTTCTTCTGTTACCCAAGGATTTCTAGCAGCCCTCGTCTTTGTACCTACTTTATCCTCTGCTGCCTTCACTACTACATCCCTCAGAGCTACCCATTCTTCTTCTACTGTATTTCTTTCCCCTATGCCTGTCAATTGTTCCCTTATGCTCTCTCTGAACCTCTGTACAACCTCTGGTTCTTTCAGTTTATCCAGGTCCCATCTCCTTAATTTCCCACATTTTTGCAGTTTCTTCAGTTTTAATCTACAGGTCATAACCCATAGATTGTGGTCAGAGTCCACATCTGCCCCTGGAAATGTCTTACAATTTAAAACCTGGTTCCTAAATCTCTGTCTTACCATTATATAATCTATCTGATACCTTTTAGTATCTCCAGGGTTCTTCCACGTATACAACCTTCTTTCATGATTCTTAAACCAAGTGTTAGCTATGATTAAGTTGTGCTCTGTGCAAAATTCTACTAGGCGGCTTCCTCTTTCATTTCGTAGCCCCAATCCATATTCACCTACTATGTTTCCTTCTCTCCCTTTTCCTACACTCGAATTCCAGTCACCCATTACTATTAAATTTTCGTCTCCCTTCACTATCTGAATAATTTCTTTTATTTCATCGTACATTTCTTCAATTTCTTCATCATCTGCAGAGCTAGTTGGCATATAAACTTGTACTACTGTCGTAGGTGTGGGCTTCGTATCTATCTTGGCCACAATAATGCGTTCACTATGCTGTTTGTAGAAGCTTACCCGCATTCCTATTTTCCTATTCATTATTAAACCTACTCCTGCATTACCCCTATTTGATTTTGTGTTTATAACCCTGTAGTCACCTGACCAGAAGTCTTGTTCCTCCTGCCACCGAACTTCACTAATTCCCACTATATCTAACTTTAACCTATCCATTTCCCTTTTTAAATTTTCTAACCTACCTGCCCGATTAAGTGATCTGACATTCCACGCTCCGATCCGTAGAACGCCAGTTTTCTTTCTCCTGATAACGACATCCTCCTGAGTAGTCCCCGCCCGGAGATCCGAATGGGGGACTATTTTACCTCCGGAATATTTTACCCAAGAGGATGCCATCATCATTTAATCATACAGTAAAGCTGCATGTCCTCGGGAAAAATTACGGCTGTAGTTTCCCCTTGCTTTCAGCCGTTCGCAGTACCAGCACAGCAAGGCCGTTTTGGTTAATGTTGCAAGGCCAGATCAGTCAATCATCCAGACTGTTGCCCCTGCAACTACTGAAAAGGCTGCTGCCCCTCTTCAGGAACCACACGTTTGTCTGGCCTCTCAACAGATACCCCTCCGTTGTGGTTGCACCTACGGTACAGCCATCTGTATCGCTGAGGCACGCAAGCCTCCCCACCAACGGCAAGGTCCATGGTTCATGGGGGGAGGAGCACGTTGTGTATTATCGAAAAATAGGGGAGAGAGTGTCACAGACATAATACAGGATGTGGGATGGACAGCATTAAAACAACGGCGTTTTTCTTTCTGGTGTAATCTTGTCGGCATATTCCAATCACCAAATTCCTCCTCCGAATGCCAAAATATGTTGTGGACACCAAACAAAGGATATCAGAGCCCGCAAGGAAAGATATATGTCTTCGTTTTTTCTGCGCGGTATTCGAAAGTGGAATAATAGAGAACTACTGTGAAGGTGGTTCGATGAACCTTCTGCCAAGCACGTAAGTGTGATTTGCGGATTATCCATGTATATGTAGATTGGAATACGAACTCTCGGAATACTGAGAATAAGTTGTGTGCGACGCATAGCGTTACCCACTGTTTCCTAAGTGTGCCTGTGACGGCTTGCGTTGTGTAAACAAATCTGTGAGGTTCAAACGCTTCAAATGGCTCTGAGCACTATGGGACTTAAGTGCTGTGGTCATCAATCCCCTATAACTTAGAACTACTTAAACCTAACTAATCTAAGGACATCACACACACGCATGCCCGAGGCAGGGTTCAAACCTGCCACCGTAGCAGTCGAGCGGTTCCAGACTGTAGCGCCTAGAACCGCTCAGCCACTGCGGCCGGCTAATCTGTGAAGAAACTCGCAGCTGTTCTCTAAATTTTCTGTGGACGGGCTCGAATGGGAGTCCACCGTCAACCTGTCGGATGTTGTTCAAAGATAGTCGGATGTTGTTCAAAGATACTTTGTAACTACTACGGTATAAGGAGCCCCTACTCTCCTGCAGCTCGTTACAAAGTAGCAATGTATTATGATTTACTGCAGTCACCATTGTTTCTCTGATAATACTTTCATAATATTGAAGAAGCCTATGATATACAATAACCAAAACGTAAATTACATGAAACAGAGTCAACAGTGGTTGAACGCTCAGCTTCCGTTGGCAAGACCGGTTACACGAACTTTTGGTGATAGATCGCGTGAACTCGGCGAGGTTGCTGGTGGAGACAAGCACATCTGTCGTATCTCGGTGTAGGTTCCTGAAATACACTGACCTGAGTCTTTCAGATGATGATGTCCCCTTTTCCCAGTCATAGATTCTCTTGACACAGGATCTGGATGTAATGCTGTAACGGTTTAGGAAGAAGTGAAGTCTGACAGGAGCATGTGGTCATATAATAGGGTGCACGTTTTATGAAGGACGCAGTTTTAATTCTAGTACTTCCCTTTGTGGTGGTTTACAACCAATGTTTATACGACATGCTGTATGCAGACTCCAACAGACGGTCTTACACTCTCATCTTATCCCAAGATAACGATGGTTACATCTAACAAACTCTAAACAGTGTCACAATTTAATTGATAGGGCATATTCTACGTGATCAGCGGGATCTACGCCCAACACGCAACTTCTCGCGTTCCCCTTCCATTCCTGAGTGCCGCTTTGTTATCTTGACACAAGATGAGTGCTTTGTGTTTTGGGCCCATCAGAGCAGTTTTGTTGCCTATCTGCTAGGGGCGACCAGTGGCGATCTTCTTACTTGGCTGATGTAAAACCACGACAGCAGGTAAGCTACACAGGATACTTTGGGTCTTCCATTTTATGTGTCTTCACCCTCTCACCATCCAGCGGCAGTATATTGTCCAACAATGCGTAATCTTAGGCATCACTCCTCAATTACCCCTATTAACATAATCAATATAGGTATGATATTGAAATGCCTGTGCTGTACCGAACTTTGTCCGCCCCTGTGAGCTGAGTGGTAAGCGGGATGGGCCGGGTTCGATTCCCGGCTGGGTCGGAGATTTTCTACGTTCAGGGACTGGATGTTGTGTTGTCCTTATCATCGTCATTTTACCCCCATCGACACGCAAGTCGCCGAAGTGGTGTCAACTCGAAACACTTGCACCAGGAGAACGGTCTAACCGACGGGAGGCCCTAGCCACATGGCTTTCCATTTCCATTCCGAACTATGCTTCGCAATTCGGAATAATACAGTCACTGCAATTTTGTATTTATCCATCGACATCGGGAAAGCGAAAATATGGCTCTGAGCACTATGGGACTTAACATCTGAGGTCATCAGTACCCTAGAACTATTTAAACCTAACTAACCTTTACTTAACTAAATTAATTTTCTAATTAGCCACTATTTATCAACATTTGGACATTGTAGACACTATTTACGCGGCAGTACAACAAAATGTATGTCAGCGTAAGGTTGTAAGCCTGACATCGGATAAAAAAGTTGGTAGAGCACTTGCCCGTGAAAGCCAAAGGTAATCTCATTTGGTTCGTTGTATCTGCCTGGAGCGGACCTCGCAAGATACCCGTTTCAGTTCATCGTTGATCCATTAACTAGGTTTTTTTTATAACAGAGTGCAGCTAACCCTCTGACCAACCACGCTGAGTTACTGTGCCGGCAAGATCAGCCACACTGGCCGGCTCGGGAAAGCGACTTACATGTAAAATGGCATGCTTTCATGACAATGTACATAATGGAATGTACCAGTACAAGTAGTGGAAAAATGAGGTTTTCACTCTGCAGTAGAGTATGCGCTGATATGTAACTTCGTGTCAGATTAAAACTGTGTGCCGGAGCGAGACTCGAACGCGGGACATTGCCTTTCATGGGCAAGTTCTCGACCAACTGAGCTACCCAATCATCTCAATGAGTAGAACACTTGCCCGCGAAAGGCAAGGTCCCGAGTTCGAATCTCGGTCCGGCACACAGTTTTAATCTGCCAGGAAGTTTCAGTAGACACGTGGTTGATGACATATGGAGGTTTTCACCTGGCTGTGAGTTGTGCACTGGTAGTGAAATAGTAAGACGACGCAATAAGCGGGAACTCGGGGTTCGAGCCCAAGATCGGTACAAATTTTCATTGTCATCACTTCATTATACAGGTGACGGTTATCCATATTCGAAACTGCCAATAGATTTAATGTAGATATTATTGTGTCCATACAATACTTTGTGGGGTACGGGGGTGTGGACGAGGCTATATACATGAGAGTAAGAAGTATTTTTAAGATTTTGGAAGACGACGAATGGGCACTAGCAAGTAGCCATAAAAAGTTCAAGTTCCGATCCTTCAAAAAATCTTGCCTAATATCGACTTTTAAATCATTTTCATGAAAGATAAACACCTGATGACACTACATTTTTTTCCTTTCCGTGAAACGTAGGGAGAAGCGGGAGGTCTCAAGTCCCTCTGTGCCGCTGGCTATGGGTGTCATTGCACACAGTAACCCTGAGACGAACCACTGCACTGTGATGTGGTTTCCATCGCTGCGGGAAGAGATCAGCACTGCGTCGCTATAGCTCTCTTCCTTTGCCAGTTCACGAGGTCCACAGCGGCCAAGTCATCATCAGTAAATCTATCCATAACACTGCTGTGTGTCGTTCTGAACGTAAAACTGACACCGCCGGAAAAAACAAATCGAATACAGGACCGGACACTTCTGAATGTTAGTTTAATGGGGAACAGTAAAGTGGCCACTACTGTAGTGAACATAAGCTACCGTCAGCGAATAGAAATAAGAAACACATCGCACACTGTTAATATTTGCACTTTTGAGTAGTGTTTCAGCGCCATACAGGTACGAAGCAAACTATGGTAAGAAACCAAACGAAATTCAATAACGAATGGCCCTGAAGGCAAAATATTAAGGGGTTCCTGAACAATCTCTGAAAGTTTATCGGTTGAGTTCTGGTTCTCCCTTTATACTCCCATAAACCTACAAGGTATGGAACTATGACTAACGACAACGACTACAAAACTGGGTCAACGAGAACATTGAAAGAGGCTTCTTCAAAAGGTGAACTGTGCTTTCTCAATATTATTCTGATAAATATGTATCCATATCTACACCAACACACATCTTCAGCGAGTCACAATAGGCTGCGTGGGGGGAAGGTTCCTTGTACCACGACCAGTCATTCCCTATCCAGTTCCACTTGCAAATGGAGCGAGGGGAAGCGATCTTCTACACGCCACAGATCGAGACCTTTTTTGTCTGATGAATTCTTCTGTTTGAAACACCTCCGATTAAATTCCTCCATTGGATTTTGTGTAAATTATCGTAGCCGCCAAACAGTTAATTATTATGATTATATGACCGTGTGCTTAATGGATGAGAGGCTATCAGTTTTTCTGCTGTGGTTTCGGGGATATTACAACCGAGTGCGGCTGTTTTGCAACTGAATAGTGGAATGATTGAAAGTTTGTCTATTATTAAGGACCACAAGGGTTGCGATGTACAAACTGATATATATATTTCCTACTAACACACAAATTCTGAGGCAGTTGCTACCTTCGCCTTACATGTCTAATCACAGTTATATCTTTTTATTGGTTGTTGATTTTCAGTACTTCGTCGCATGCAATGCACATTCACAACAATCCTCACTGCAATCCATGGTTGTTGCTGGCCGACGCAGTTGATGCGAAACACGTAATTCGACACTTGTCACTTTCTATTTCATATCACTCGCAAATCGGTATTAGTGAGGGTCAACCTTACGACGATCAGGGGGACGTGCTCAATTATCATACTCTGGTGAATTTTATGTGACCACCATTCTTGCCCGTCTTTCCTATACACTTTCCACTCGACACTCTCCAGTACTACTACGCACTCAACAATAGGTCTCACTGCCTCCTGCAGCGCTTGACAATCGACTCCTGTCTACTATCGACCTGCGCGTCGGATACTAACATCAATGCTTGTGGGATCACGGATCCCTTACATCCCCGCCCTAAAAACCTTCTTTGTAGCCAAAGGCAAAAAAGAATAATAGGAAAAAAAAATCATCATATTGCATATAAATGGTTAACATAATGAAAGTCACATCGTGTCACAAATAATACCCTACTGACTCCGGTAGCAAACTGCCCCCTACAGAAACATAATACAAAATCAACAAAATCAATCTATCTTAATTAACATAGCATGGTAAATATTTTTTACAAACTTAACTTAAATTCAGTTACCAAAAATATTCTCTCTCAAAGGTTTGTATGGGCTGTTAACTACATATTTCTTACTGGTTAATCTTTTATAACTTGCTACAGAAAAGACAAGAAAACTAGTTGAATGCCAGCTACCCCTTTGGCATGCTGTCCTTTCAGCGGGGATCCTGCCATCCATACTACAATCACACTAACTTATAACACACTTGGCCAACACACATTAAAGTTAAGGAAGAAATCCACAACATATTCATTTGAGTCTTTAACACAAGCGAAACTGAAATTGAGAAAAAAATATAGCATTTATACCTTAACTCATGCAATTATTTTACAATTCCTCATACCTCTGCAAACTCAATAATATTAAATACTCCATTATACCACTAAATATGTCTTACATAACTACTTCCATAGCTATAACTAATGTGGTCACCCAATGAAAGTTTTAAATTACTGATTATTTCATTTTGCCAAACATTTATAGTGCCATGTGTGAATTGTTATCAGTAATGCTGAAATGAGAGGTACTATAATATTTCCTGTTATATTGACATTAATCCAAATCTGCTATATTGATATCAATTATTCATCACACAGTGCCAGAATTCTGCTTCTAAGGCTTGATGTAAGTACAACCATATTTGACTTTGATAGCTAATTGGATACATGAATTACTCATTACTCATGAGTTACACTTTCTGTTTTATTCAGCAAACTTCAGATCAACATGAATACCTATAAATAACTTGCAAACAGATGCTGCTCATGTGCTAAATGACATACTTCAAACATATCATACTCAATACACTTCATTACTCATAGCTCCCTCAGTTTAACAGTAACTTCAACTGCAAATAAATGTATATCTTTCTTCAACCTACATCAATCCTCCATATACTTCAATACTTCAAACATCTCATACTCAGTACACTTCATTACACATAACTCCCTCAACTTAACAACAACTTCAACTGCAAATAAATATATATCTTCAACCTACATCAATCCTCCATATTCACTGCTATAACTACATAAAAATACTACTCCAGGCTCCTTGGCCTCTCCGTTCGTCATATTTCACATCATTTATTCGAACAACTATCTCCTCATGTATTTGTTTCTTTATATGTTCATCTACTTACAAGCTGACATATTACTTCAATTTTCTTACAACAGTTTGACCTTTTAATGCCTCAGAAAACAACTCTGTAAGATTACACAAACTCTTGCCCACCACATTGCATAAACATAGTTTTCTGATCTGGTTCACATTTTATTACTTTTGGCACTATTAATTTTGTAATGTACTGACACTAAACTGATTTTTAACTTACTGATTCTTTGACATCTCACACTCCACGTCAACAGTAACTACTTATCCTTATTTTAAGTCAACTATAATTCTACTAGATGGTTCCTGACCGAATTACTTGGATGACCACTACCAATCCTAACTACTACACTAACTTCTCAACCTATGGGTATTATCTGGGTTGGCCTTATCCTCTTTTCTCTACCTCTTTTCTTTCTATTCAGTATCCATTATCAACTATTTACCATGCACAGACAAGAAAAAAATAAAATAACCTCCTAGTAAATCAAACACTCACTAATCAGCTAATAATTTCTGCAATTGTGAAATTTAATTTTAAGTTCCTTCCGCACTGTTAAGATTAGTGCAATATTAATTAGTCTCGCGCCAGCAAATCGTCCTCACTCACCCCTCGACGCTCGTCGAAGTCGCGATGTTTACAGGTTTGAAGTCGCTTTGCTAGTCGTGTTGGCGTTGGCTCCTCTGGCGCGGTATCTGTCAGGCGATGCGTTTGCTGTAGTTGGTGTGCAGTGCCGTCTGCAAAGCGAAGCTCGCTGCGAATCACGCTGGCGCAGTCTCGTAGTCCGGTGGTTGGCGCCGGGATGGAGCTGCTGTAACGTATTTCGTTGATTGGCGGGTAGGTGGCGCAGACGTCGTACACTTCGGGGGTTCGCCACTAGATGTCGACCTCCGCGTCGTCGTTGTTTCAACTTCAACCACTTGGATCCGCAGTAGTCCCCGGTCAGTGTGGTACATCTCCGCTATCCAAATCCTTGCTGTCGCGGTGTGTGGAACTTCTTCACTGCTTCCGTTGCTTTGGTTAACCGCTCAGGGAGTCTGGATGACGTCATCCAACAATTACGCCAGTCAACTCAACACTCGCAAATGCGGTAACAGTCCACATCAAATTGTGCGATTTACACCGTTCAAAGGACAATTTCGGGTACATAGTCACTTCAAAACATGTTCCTGATACTTTCGTAAGAGAATTTTGGCTGGTTCACTCGCGATTAGGCACAAACGCGCCTCTTCTTAGAATATAAATTCAACAGCAATTCACGCATGTTCTCGTGCCCACACTTCAGTATACTGTTTATTAACACTGCTTTTGTCACTTGAACTCATAAAAACAAATTGTTTACTGTTCCTCAGTCACTTTTGCACTGTATTGTCTAAATAATGTGTTTCGTTCCCGTGATTTCTAATTTCACCATGAATGTTATATTACACTGTTTCTAGTTTACACTGCTTCTAGTTGGAATACTGTAATTTTAGTCATGGTAACAACAATACCGGATTGCTCTGTCACTAAAACTGTTCGATAGTTGCAGATGTCATTCCACTGAAAAGAAAAATTGACGTCAATAAACCACTGTTCGGATCCGAAGATTGCAACTGTCCTTTTCACAGGAGCCAAGATGAAACACCCACGGCTAATTCCTTTACTGGATTTTGTGTAATTTATCGTAGCCGCCAAACAGTTAATTATTATGACTATATGACCGTGTGCTTAATGGATGAAAGGCTATCGATTTTCCTGCTGTGGTTTCGGGGATATTTCAACCGAGTTCGGCTATTCTAAGACTGAATAGTGCAATGATTGGAAGTTTGTCTATTATTAAGGACCACGAAGGTTGCGATGTACAAACTGATATATATATTTCCTACTAACACACAAATGCTGAGGCAATTGATACCTTCACCTTACACGTCTAATCACAGTTATATCTTTTTGTTGGTTGTTGATTTTCAGTACTTCGTCGCATGCAATGCACATTCACAACAATCCTCACTGCAATCCATGGTTGTTGCTGGCCGACGCGACACGCATAATTCGGCACTTGTCAATTTCTGTTTCCTGTCACTCGCGAATCGGTATTGGTGAGGGTCAACCCCACGACGATCAGGGGGACGTGCTCACTCGTCATACTCCGGTGAATTTTACTCGACCACCACTCTTGCCCGTCTTTCCCACACACTTTTGACTCGATACTCTCCAGTACTACTACGCACTCGACAATAGGTCTCACTGCCTCCTGCAGTGCTTGACAATCGACTCTTGTCTACTATCGAACTGGGAGTCGGATACTAGCATCTATGCTTGTGGGATCACGGATCCCTTACAAGTTGTGTGGCCATACTGTCAGTAGTTGCTCTACATTTCATGAGTTTGTTTTAGCTCTGTAGTTACACGATTTCTCTTGCAGTTCCTTCCACACAACAAAAATACACTCAGCAACAGACCTTTGTTGTCTTACCTTGTCTTCGCGGTTCTTACGAGAAATGGACGTTGTGGGACAGTAGAATCGTTCTGCAGTCACCTGAAAGTTCTAGTTCACAGTATTATTTCGGGAAGAGAACGTCGTCTTGCTCTAAGGATTTCCATTTGAGTTCACGGGCTATCTCCACAATATTCCCGTGTTGATCGATCCTATTGGTAACCAATGCACGCCTCTGAGCTGCTTCGATGTCTTCCTTTAATCCGACCTGGTGGTGATCTCAAACCCTCCTGTAGTACTCAACGATGGGTCACACTAGTGTTCCATACGCGGTCTCCTTTTATAGAAGAGTTCGCGTTCTTAGAGTTCTCCGAAAGAACCGAAGTCAACCGTCCAGCTTCCTTACAACCGAACTTATGTCCTCGCTCCATTTCAGGTCGCTTTGCAACATTGTGCGTAAAAATTTATCGACGTATCTTTGCCACGCAGTATTCGATCGCTACATGAATATTTCTCCTACTCATCTGTATTAACTTCCACATTTTTCCACATTCAGAGCAAGCTGCTGTTGATCACAAAAATTGAAAATTGTCTCTGTCCTCCTGTGTCCTCCTACAGTCACTGAACAACAACACCTTCCTATACCTTTCAGAGTCCTCAGCAAACACTCGAAGAACACTGCTCACACTGCCCCTAGACCGTTAACAGAACGTGGACGGTCCTGTCACATTTCCGCCATACACTATTGACAATGCTCTTATCTCTGACCAGCGCTCGGCGTCAAGGAAGACGAAATGGATCTTCCCCAGGCGTGGATTTATGCCGACGTTCCACCATAGATAATTAGAGACAAAAACGTCTAGATGCTTGACGGCTGTGAGTGAGTATAATGGCTGACAGCCGAACATTACTTCAAATGACGTGAGAGCTTTACACCCATTTAGGTGCATTACATTGAGTTGTGTTGAGACTCAGTTGCAAGACGGAGCACCATGTCTTGGTGATCTTCAAGTCTTCCTGCACCTCGCAGTAACTTTCCAACAGAGTACTTTTTCTTATAAAATCTGCATCGTCTGAGATCACCGATAGGTATACACACTGAAAAGCGGAAGCCCTATCGTCGCTGCCAACTATTACACTCAACCTCATGTGGTAGCATATCTGGCGTATATGGAAGGTTAGGGTTTGTAACGGTCCGCTTGAAGCGACTGTATTAATTGACTTTTAAAGGGTACAGTATCGCCCGACATTGAAAATAGGTACAACATTCCGCGTTATTCATGTCAGAACAACATTTTTTTGTAACAATAACCCAATTTCACTTAATACACCGAAACCGGATACCAGTGTAGGAAAGAAGGACAATTTATTTATTTAATTGATTACATGTGCACTCCCACAAAATAAATCCCTACATCCAATTTGGTGAGATCTGTGAAATGAATGAATGTATGTTCGTCTGCTAACTGCAGGTAGTGAATGTGTAATATATCATCATCTTTGAGACGGTCCTTTGGGCACCCTTGGTGGAACCAAAGAGATGAAATTTACGTTAGGTTTGAGCGCCTGAAATGTGGCTGACCAATACGGTAGCATGGTGCACCCCACCTCGGCGGAGGTGCGAGATGACCTGGATAACGGCCATGTTTCAGCACTCTGGCGCTGGATCTTGTGTTGGTAAGACCTGTCTTAGGTGTGCTCTGTAAAGACAAAAAAGTGGAGAGAATGGTATGCGTGTCAAATACTTAAGAGTAGCTTGGAATAATTATTTCTCTATTTCAGGAACTTTTGGAGGGAGAATTAAATGACAGGCGGGTAATATTAAGGGAATCGTAGTAATCTTCGGAAGTGACCAACGGTCACAATGAAACCACATGTACCAATAAGTTGAAATACTTGCGAGTTCTAGTACTAAATTGAAATACTTGCGAGTGCTTGTACTAAGTTGAAATGCTTCCGAGTGCTAAAGTTAAGCTGAATTACTGGCGTGTGTACTATAAGTTGGAAATATTTAAGAAATGGCGTGTGCAGGACTTGAAATTAGAGACGAGCACTTCCACGTGGTGAGTACTGTGTGAGTATCAACCTGTGTGTGAGACAAAGGATAAAGAGAAGTACTCATCCAAGGTATCAGTTGACGACTCGCGTGTGTGACGAATATGATCTTAATATTACTTTGCGTGTTGTGTTTCCATGTGAGGCTAGATTCAAACTCTAAAACTCTGAGAGAAGCAAGGTAAGTCAGCCGTCTATCCAGCAATGGCACTTGGCTTGCATTGGACAGGAAGACGTGCATATATCCTCCAGAGTTCGTGGTAGTAAAGATGAATATGATCTTCATATTACCTTTGCGTGTTATGTTTCCGTGTGAGGCTAGATTCAAACTCTAATACTCAGAGAGGAGCAAGGTGAGTCAGCCGTCTATCGAGCAACGCCACTTGGCTTGCATTGCACAGGAAGACGTGCATATATCCTCCAGAGTTCGTAATAGGAAAGAAAAGTTACGAAGTGGGACAGTGTCGTGTGAAACTGGGATGAATACTAATTGAAGAGGGACAGCTGAAAGTGAAGTGATTCTAACGTTGTGACTATTCTTTGTGTTGTATCCCATGTTGCCAGTGTGATGTATTTCATGTAATTTACGTACGTGTGGTTTGCATGGGAGAGTAGCAAGATAGGTTCAGAGGTAGTGGGCTATGCATGTTCCTTTTTGTACCGCTCGGTCTGGTGGAAATTTTCGTGATGATCGTTGTGAGAGTCGAAGTGTGAGATATAGCAAAAGATCCACCATCCTATCCAGAAAGTGCACTGTAGTGTTAGATAATTACGCGACCATAAGATGGAGAATCACCAATGAAAAGCCATGCCCACTGGGCAGAGTTTCTCATGTGTAATTGTTGTATAAAATGTAATGGTGTGTTAGGTTATCTTTGAGTCATAATAGAATTTATCGCAATAAAAAAGATAGCGAAAAGAAAAAGATTGGTGGACTTGTTCTTCGAATAGTGTGTAGGTATGATATCCAGAATTTATAATGTGTGCGCCATTCATATTCAGAGCGATGGCCAAGTGTTGATCAAAGCCGTTGGGTAAGAAAGAAAATGTGGTATTGCCAGAGCGCAGTGAACAGAGTTGTGTAAATTCCTAATAGTGTGATGTCCGTTATCCGTTTCCGTTGCGTAATATTCAAACAGAAGAATAATTTGTAGCTTTATTGTGGGTGCTAGAGCTCATAATCAGTCATTGATGTTAGAAGAGAAATAAGAATAAATCCACTCGCTTGGCAGACCACTCAGCTTGCAGGCCTGACTGCTTGATGCCACAGTATGAGCAAGGCATGTGGATGCCTCTCAACTTTACTGATCAGTCGATCTGTGTAATTGTCGGGGGATGTTATTTAAGGCAGAGGTAGCTGAGAAGCCAACTTCGGTGCATAGAGGAGGGAATTTCTATGTCTAACAGAAGTAAAAAGAAAAGAAAAGAGAAAGTTAGAAAGGACGATGAAGATAACTCGGCGTCGTTGTGTGCACCTCGTCCGTGGTACAGGCCACTAACAGCGGGCAGCTGACAGCGTGGCGAGATGAGGAAGCCGCCAAAGAGAACGTGATCCTGCTGGCCGTAAGTTGAGTTTACTTTGAAAGTAGCTGACGAACACGGCATTCCGTGAATATTCATTTTGCCAACATTCTACTGCAAATGAAAACAAGAAATTAACTTTAATATCTAAGAACTTCATTTCCGTGTATTTGTGAAAACACCCTTGAAACTATGAAAGGCTATTTTGTATGCTGGGCGCAACTGCTTTGCATGAGTACAACTCTAACTTGTAGACGCCTCTACGACAACGCTGCTCCTAGCACAATAGACAGCTATTGTGTCCCCCTATAGACGTCTGCACTTCGCAGCTGAAAGCTCTCAAAAGAGATGCCGAGTGTCATGGACTTTCTTGTCTTGAATGCAGGATCGTCTTAGTACTAAAGAATCAATGTACTATAACTACGCTACTGCCAATTAAAATTGCTGCACCAAGAAGAAATGCAGATGATAAATGGGTTTTCATTGGACAAATGTATTATACTAGAACTGGCATGTGATTACATTTTCACGCAATTTGGGTGCACAGATCCTAAGAAATCAGTACCCACAACAACTACCTCTGGCGGTAATAAAGGCCATGATACACCTGGGCATTGCGTCAAACAGAGCTTGGATGGCGTGTACAGGTACAGCTGCCCATGAGGCTTCAACAAGATACTACAGTTCATCAAGAGTAGTGCTAGACGTATTGGGACGAGCCACTTGCTCGGCCACCATTGACCACACGTTTTCAATTGGTAAGAGACCTGGAGAATGTGCTGGCCAGGGCAGCAGTCAAACATTTTCTGTATCCAGAAAGGCCCGTACAGGACCTGCAACATGCGGTCGTGCATTATCCTACTGAAATGTTGGGTTTCACGAGGATCGAATGAAGGGTAGAGCAACGGCTCGTAAAACATCTGAAATCTAACGAACACTGTTCAAGGTGCCGTCAATGCGAACAAGAGGTGACCGAGACGTGTAACGAATGGCACCCCATACCACCATGCCGGGTGCTACGCCGGTATGACGATGACGAATACACGCTTCCAATGTGCGTTCACAGCGATATCGCCAAACAAGGATGGGACCATCATGATGCTGTAAACAGAACCTAGATTCATCCGAAAAAATGAAGTTTTGCCATTCGTGCATCACAGGCGCACCTGTCTGTGATTTAGCGTCAAGGGTAACCGCAGCCACGGTCTGCGAGCTGATAGTCCATGCTGCTGCAAACGTCTTCGAACTGTTCGTGCAGATGGTTGTCTTGCAAACGTCCCCATCTGTTGACTCAGGAATCGAGACGTGGCTGCACGATCCGTTACAGGCATGCGGATAAGATGCCTGTCATCTCGACTGCTAGTGATACGAGGCCGTTGGGATAGAGCACGGCGTTCCGTATTACACTCCTGGAGCCACCGATTCCATATTCTTCTAACAGTCATGGGATCTCGACCAACGCGAGCAGCAATGTCGCGATACTATAAACCGCAATCGCGATGGGCTACAATCCGACCTTTATCGAAGTCGGAAACGTGATGGTACGCATTTCTCCTCCTTACACGAGGCACCAAAAAACGTTTCACCAGGCAACGCAGGTCAATTGCTGTTTGTGTATGAGAAATCTGTTGGAAACTTTCCTCATGTTGGCACGGTGTAGGTGTCGCCACCGGCCCCAACCTTGTGCGAATGCTCTGAAAAGCTAATCATATGCATATCAGAGCATCTTCTTCCTGTCAGTTAAATTTCGCGTCTGTAGCACGTCATATTCGTGGTGTGGCTATTTCAATGGCCAGTAGTGTACATGCAAGACGCGACAGTTTCTCACACAGCTCAGTGCTATGACGCCACGTCTCTTGAACTATGTTTCGTACAATATTTGTGTACGTATGAGGATAATCCCAAAAGTAAGGCCTCCTATTTTTTTATAAGTACAGAACTCTGTTTGTGTGGCAGTTGGTCACACTGTTATGAAGAGTGCTTCACGCGCTGTGTGTAAATATGCGCACGCCGCGATGAGGAGCTCGGCTTGGCAGCCGTTGAGAATGGAGCTCACGTCAAGTGCGAACTGCACGTAGTTCTTCGGTTTTTGAACGCAAAGGGCACTGCGACGATTGTAATCCGTCGCCAGTTGACGTGAGTGAATGGTGAGTCGTGCGTGGATGTCAAAAACGTTCGTAAGTGGTGTAGAGAGTTTGCAGCTGGTCGGGCCGAAATTCACGACGAACAGAGGAGCGGGAGACCGTCAATTTCTGAGGGGGCTGATCTCCGCACTTTGGTTCCTGGGTTTCCCGAACCACCTCTCACAGAATTTTAACGCAAACATTGAACTACGGGAAGGTGTGTGCAAGATGGGTGCCACGCATGCTGACTGAGGACCACATGTGGCAACGAGTTGATGCTTCCCACGCATTTCTTCACCGCCTTGCAGCCGAACAGGACAAATTTCTTGTTGTGGTTGGCAGGAGTGCCAACCTTGTTCCTATATTTTTTTTTCTTTTGTCATCAGTCTACTGACAGGTTTGATGCGGCCCGCCACGAATTCCTCCCCTGTGCTAACCTCCTCATCTCAGAGTAGCACTTGCAACCTACGTCCTCAATTATTTGATTGACGTATTCCAATCTCTGTCTTCCTCTGCAGTTTTTGCCCTCTACAGCTCCCTCTAGTACCATGGAAGTCATTCTCTCATGTCTTAGCAGATGTCCTATCATCCTGTCCCTTCTCCTTATCAGTGTTTTCCTCATATTCCTTTCCTCTCCGATTCTGCGTAGAACCTCCTCATTCCTTACCTTATCAGTCCACCTAATTTTCAACATTCGTCTATAGCACCACATCTAAAATGCTTCGATTCTCTTCTGTTCCGGTTTTCCCACAGTCCATGTTTCACTACCATACAATGTTGTACTCCAGACGTACATCCTCAGAAATTTCTTCCTCAAATTAAGGCCGGTATTTGATATTAGTAGACTTCTCTTGGCCAGAAATGCCTTTTTTGCCATAGCGAGACTGCTTTTGATGTCCTCCTTGCTCCGTCCGTCATTGGTTATTTTACTGCCTAGGTAGCAGAATTCCTTAACTTCATTGACTTCGTGACCATCAATCCTGATGTTAAGTTTCTCGCTGTTCTCATTTCTACTACTTCTCATTACCTTCGTCTTTCTCCGATTGACTCTCAAACCATACTGTGTACTCATTAGACTGTTCATTCCGTTCAACAGATCATTTAATTCTTCTTCACTTTCACACAGGACAGCAATGTCATCAGCGAATCGTATCATTGACATCCTTTCACCTTGTATTTTAATTCCACTCCTGAACCTTTCTTTTATTTCCATCATTGCTTCCTCGATGTACAAATTGAAGAGTAGGGGCGAAAGGCTACAGCCTTGTCTTACTCCCTTCTTAATACGAGCACTTCGTTCTTGATCGTCCACTCTTATTATTCCCTCTTGGTTGTTGTATATATTATATATGACCCGTCTCTCCCTATAGCTTATCCCTACTTTTTTCAGAATCTTGAACAGCTTGCACCATTTTATATTGTCGAACGCTTTTTCCAGGTCGACAAATCCTATGGACGTGTCTTGATTTTTCTTTAGCCTTGCTTCCATTATTAGCCGTAACGTCAGAATTGCCTCTCTCGTGCCTTTACTTTTCCTAAAGCCAAACTGATCGTTACCTAGCGCATTCTCAATTTTCTTTTCCATTCTTCTGTATATTATTCTTGTAAGTAGCTTCGATGCATGAGCTGTTAGGCTGATTGTGCGACGATTCTCGCACTTGTCAGCCTTGCCGTCTTCGGAATTGTGTGGATGATGCTTTTCCGAAAGTCAGATGGTATGTCGCCAGACTCATATATTCTACACACCAACGTGAATAGTCTTTTTGTTGCCACTTCCCCTAATGATTTTAGAAATTCTGCCTTATTTGACCGCAAGTCCTCCAAAGCTCTTTTAAATTCCGATTCTAATACTGGATCCCCTATCTCTTCTAAATCGACTCCTGTTTCATCTTCTATCACATCAGACAAATCTTCACTTTCATAGAGGCATTCAATGTATTCTTTCCACCTATCTGCTCTCTCCTCTGCATTTAACAGTGGAATTCCCGTTGCACTCTTAATGTTACCACCGTTGCTTTTAATGTCACCAAAGGTTGTTTTGACTTTCCTGTATGCTGAGTCTGTCCTTCCGACAATCATATCTTTTTCGATGTCTTCACATTTTTCCTGCAGCCATTTCGTCTTAGCTTCCCTGCACTTCTTATTTATTTCATTCCTCACTTGTATTTCTGTATTCCCGATTTTCCCGGAACATGTTTGTACTTCCTCCTTTCATCAATCAACTGAAGTATTTCTTCTGTTACCCATGGTTTCTCCGCAGCTGCCTTCTTTGTACCTATGTTTTCCTTCCCAACTTCTGTGATGGTCCTTTTTAGAGACGTCCATTCCTCTTCAATTGTGTTGCCTACTGCGCTATTCCTTATTGGTGTATCTATAGGGTTAGAGAACTTCAAACGTATCTCATCATTCCTTAGAACTTCCGTATCCCACTTCTTAACGTATTGATTCTTCCTGACTAATGTCTTGAACTTCAGCCTACTATATTGTGATCTGAGTCTATATCATCTCCTGGGTACGCCTTACAATCCAGTATCTGATTTCGGAATCTCTGTCTGACCATGATGTAATCTAATTGAAGTCTTCCCGTATCTCCCGGCCTTTTCCAAGTATACCTCTTCCTCTTGTGATTCGTGAACAGGATATTCGCTATTACTAGCTGAAACTTGTTACAGAACTCAATTAGTCTTTCTCCTCTTTCATTCCTTGTCCCAAGCCCATATTCTCCTGTAACCTTTTCTTCTACTCCTTCCCCTACAACTGCATTCCAGTCGCCCATGACTATTAGATTTTCGTCCCCATTTACATACTGCATTACCCTTTCAATATCCTCATAGACTTTCTCTATCTGTTCATCTTCAGCTTGCGACGTCGGCATGTATACCTGAAATATCGTTGTCGGTGTTGGTCTGCTGTCGGTTCTGATTAGAACAACCCGGTCACTGAACTGTTCACAGTAACAGATCCTCTGACCTACCTTCCTATTCATAACGAATCCTACACCTGTTATACCATTTTCTGCTGCTGTTGATATTACCCATACTCATCTGACTAGAAATCCTTGTCTTCCTTCCACTTCACTTCACTGACCCCTACTATATCTAGAGTGAGCCTTTGCATTTCCCTTTTCAGATTTTCTAGTTTCCCTACCACGTTCAAGCTTCCGACATTCGACGCCCCAACTCGTAGAACGTTATCCTTTCGTTGATTATTCAATCTTTTTCTCATGGTAACCTCCCCCTTGGCAGTCCCCTCCCGGAGATCCGAATGGGGGACTACTCCGGAATCTTTTGCCAATGGAGAGATCATCATGACACTTCTTCAACTACAGGCCACATGTCCTGTGGATACACGTTACGTGTCTTTAATGCAGTGGTTTCCATTGCCTTCTGCATCCTCATGTCGTTGATCATTGCTGATTCTTCCGCCTTTAGGGGCAATTTCCCACCCCTAGGACAAGAGAGTGCCCTGAACCTCTATCCGCTCCTCCGCCCTCTTTTACAAGGCCGTTGGCTGAATGAGGCTGACTTCTTATGCCGGAAGTCTTCAGCCACCAAAGGAGGCAACCTAAAGGAGGCCGAAATGCACGCGTTTTAGCTCACGCAGGCTGGCGTGAGGTCTGGAACATGACAAGGGAATTAGAATTGAGAAAAACGGACGTAGCTGGTGGAATACTTAACTTTAATCCATTAATGGAGAACGTCGCTCTTTATGGTACATGATTAACAATATCAACAGTACGGATAGTGACGCCTTTCTAGGTCGTAGGAAATAACGTAGCTGAAGGCTATGCTAACTATCGTCTCGGCAAATGAGAGCGTAGAAGTCAGTGAACCATCGCTAGCAAAGTCGGCTGTACAACTGGGGCGAGTGCTACGAAGTCTCTCTAGACCTGCCGTGTGGCGGCGCTCGGTCTGCAATCACTGATAGTGGCGACAGGCGGGTCCGATGTATACTACCGGACCGTGGCCGATTTAAAGGCTATACCACCTAGCAAGTGTGGTGTCTGGCGGTGACACCACATTCCTCCCCCGCAAATCGGCGTACGGTTGTGGTATAAGTCTTCCGTCCGCCGTGGGGAGGACCGCAATTTGACGTATGCGACAAGGTGGGGAGCCTGACAACAGGCGAGGCTGTGCCACCCGCAACTTGCCATTCGGACCGCGGGGAGCTAGGAAACGCCTGAAAACCTGCTCCAGGGTGCACGCCAACATGCGGTGTATGCGCCCGTAGAGAGACAGGAGGGGCCGAAGGGTCGACCTCCATCGGGCCGGGGCACCCGACGGGCGAAGACGACATATGGTCCGGAGCGGGCAAGCGTTCCTTGTCGGAGGACAAATGGTCACGGGAAGCGATCGGCGGCGCGTGACCCAGGGAGGCGCCCGGCGTTTGCAGCTACGCCTCCACTGCGGGTGTCGCCGGCGGGAGAACAGGATAGGGTCGGCAGCTGTGGCTGTAGCTATACGACGAAAATCAATCGGAAACGATTCGACCACGTCATCGATTTCCGCATCAATGATCATGCAAGCAATTTCGGAGGAATCGTATGCCCTATCCTAAGCAACAGGCAAGCGGGACAACGCATCGGCGTTTCCGTGCTTAGCAGTGGACCGATACAAGATATCGTAACGGTACTGCGAGAGGAAAATAAACCAGCGAATGAATTTCTGCGCTGTACGTAGAGGTACAGGCTCGGTCGAATGAAAAAGCGATGTCAAAGGTTTGTGGTCCGTGATTATGGTAAAGTGACGACCATACAAGAAATAATGAAACTTTGTAACTCCAAATACGAGAGCCAATGCTTCTTTCTCGATCTGTGAATAATTTCTTTGCGCAGACGAGAGCAATTTGAACGCAAAGGCAATAGGGCGATCGTGCGATCCATCTTTGTGAACAAGCACAGCACCGATCCGGAAATCCGATGCATCCACCATCAACAAAAGCGGCTTCTGGGGATCGAATTGCGTTAGGCAAGTACTGGAAAGCAACGCCGTTTTCAACTGGCGAAGGCGCGTTCGCATACCGTCGTCCAGACGAACGGAACACCTTTACGGCGTAAGCGATGAAGCGGAGCTGAAATGGAAGAGGCATGCGGCACATAGCGATGGTAATAATTTATTTTTCCCAGCACACTCTGTGGCTGCTTCAAATTCTGCGGCGACGGCAAGTATTGTATGGCACAAAGGTGCGTTGGACTGGGATGTATGCCTTGGGCATTGATTACATGTCCCAGGTATGGCAAGTCCCGAGCAAAAAACACACATTTGTCCTTCCGCAAGAGAAGACCATTTTGTCTCAAGACCTGAAATAATGTTCGCAGATTGGCCTAATGTTCTTCTTCCGTCTTTACAGAGATCACAATATCGTCCAGATAATTTGCTGCAGTAGGGACCGACGCACAAACAGTTTGTAGATATTGCTGAAACAATGCAGGGGCGGATGCACACCCGAATGGCAGTCGTTTGAATCGATTCAAACCAAGATGCGTGTTAACCATCAAAACGCGCTGGGATTCTTCTTCCACCGGTATTTGCAAGTACGCATCTGCTAGGTCCAACTTCGAAAAATATTTACCCGGGCACAGTTTGTCAAAAAGATCTTCCGGGCGGGGTAAAGGAAAAGTAGCAATCACTAGCTGTGGATTCTGTGTTGCCTTGAAGTCCACACAAAGTCTCAATTTTCCGGACGGTTTTGGCAAAATTACTAAGGGTGATGCCCAGAGAGAAGCCTGCACACGTTCAATTACACCTTGTGATTCCAAATCGTGTAATGTAATTGCGACGTCATCACGCAATGCGTGGGGAACATTGCGCGCTCTGAAAAATTTCGGTTGCGCGTTTACTTTCAGTTCCAAATGTACTTTATAGTTCTTAGCGCAACCGAGGCCCGGTGCAAAAATGTGTGCAAATTCTTCACATAGACGAGAAACACTGTCTGAAGGCACAGTCTGGTTCACTGATAGGACCTTATTTACTATAGACAAGTTAAGCAACTGAAATAAATAGAAACCAAACAAGTTCACTGCAGAAGAAGAACGAAGGACGTAAAATGACACAAGTGTTGTTTGTCGTTTGTAGGTAGCAAGAAGGCTGCACTGTCCTAGCACAGGGATATCTTGACCGGAATAGCTATTTAACTTAACATTTGTGGCACGCATCGGAGGTATGCCCAGCAGTTTGTAAGTGTCTTGATTGATCAGTGAAACTGCAGCTCCTGTACCGAGCTGGAATGGTATCACTTTGCCGTTAATGTCCAAGCCTACAAGAAGTTTATTGTCCTCCTGACGACAAGAGCGACTGTCTCGTGCAACGTGAACTGACAGTGGGTCATAATCACTTGCGACTTGACGGGAGTTCCGGCGATGTCGACGCACAATTTTTTGGGACGAACACAGTCACTGTTAGAGAGAGTGGCACTTGGCGGAGTGGAATGAACTACATGAATTTCCATGGGGGAAGTTTCGCGAGCCTGAGTATCATTGGTTCGTTCCCGATTCCGGCGCGAAGCAAAGGGCCTGGAAAGGTTTTGAGCTTCCGGTCTGAGCTTTTTCTGGCAAACACTCTGAACATGTCCTTTTTTATCACAATAAAAGCAAATAGCTTGGCGTTACGGGAAATTCTCACGCGAATGTTTAGTAGCACACCGCGGGCATGATTTGATCACCGCATTTGCTTGCCTGCGCGGCACACGTGGTTGAGAGCCTGACGACAGCGGCGCGGCCGGGCGCGAGGGCTGTTTACTGCTCCGTGCAGCTGGCCCGGCGGGCCGGTTAACCTGACACACTGCTGGCGATGTTTCAAATGATTCCTGAGCAAAGTCAAGTGTGTCCTGCCTATCCAATATGTCCATCATTTGTTGAAGGGAGGGATCTACTAGTTTCAAAATCTGTTCCCTTATACGAACATCAGAAACGTTCTGTGCAATTGCATCACGTACCATAGTATCTGAATAAGGGAGTCCACATTGACACTCAAAAGCACAATCCCTAGTAAGGCCTTGCAAGGTTGCAACCCACTCCCGATTAGTCTGACCTGCCGTACGTTTTGTACGAAAGAAGGTATACCGTTGGACAACTACATTGACTGATTCTTTGAAATATGCATCTAATGCAGACAAAATTTCTTCGTAGGACAGAGTTGCTACGTCTCGTCGGGGAAATAATTTGACTATCGCATGGTACGTTTGTACCCCGACGGAGGAAAGGAGAAAAGGCTGCCGCTCGTTACCTTGAATTCTGTAGGCGGCGAGATGGAATCCAAATTGGCGTGACCACTCCCTCCAGCTTTCCAGTGCAGCATCAAAAGGTCGCAAAGTGGGTGCAACTGCGTGTTGTGGCTGCGTTAGCGGTGAAGCGGCTTCCGCCACATCGTTTTGCATCGCACGTTGACCCTGGACGAGCTGTCCAAGGGCATCCAGTAAGGCCTGCGTCTGCCGATTCTGTAAGCGATAAAATTCGGACAGTAAATCTGGAGATTGTGGCGAAGCCGTTACACAAGGAAATCAGGGCAATATCGATAAGAACGCGGTTTTGCCTCGTCACCAAATGTTGTGGTTGGCAGGAGAGCCAACCGTGTTCCTACAGGAGGCCGAAATGCACGCGTTTTAGCTCACGCAGGCTGGCGTGAGGTCTGGAACATGACAAGGGAATTAGAATTGAGAAAAACGGACGTAGCTGGTGGAATACTTAACTTTAATCCATTAATGGAGAACGTCGCTCTTTATGGTACATGATTCACAATATCTATAGTACGGATACTGGCGCCTTGCTAGGTCGTAGCAGATAACGTAGCTGAAGGCTATGCTAACTATCGTCTCGGCAAATGAGAGCGTAGAAGTCAGTGAACCATCGCTAGCAAAGTCGGCTGTACAACTGGGGCGAGTGCTACGAAGTCTCTCTAGACCTGCCGTGTGGCGGCGCTCGGTCTGCAATCACTGATAGTGGCGACACGCGGGTCCGACGTATACTACCGGACCGCAGCCGATTTAAAGGCTACCACCTAGCAAGTGTGGTGTCTGGCAGTGACACCACATTTCTGGACTCAATAGTCACGTGTGACGAAACCTGGACATACCACTTTACACCAGAGACCAAGCAACAATCACGCCAGCGGCGGCATCCTTCTTCTTCAAAGCCGCGGAAATCCAAACAAACACAGTCTGCCGGTAAATTCATGACAACCGTTTTTTGGGATCGCAAAGGGGTATTGTTGGTCGACTTTATGCCGACTGGGACCACAATTAACGCTGACAGATACTGTGAGACTCGGAAAAAATTCAGACGAGCAATTCAGAACCGGAGAAGAGGAATGTTGAGCAGGGACGTACGCATTCTCCATGACAACGATCACCCACACCTGTTCCCTAGGTTAAAAGAACATTTAGCTGGAAACCGATTCAGCTCCGATGACGAGGTGGAAGAAGAGGTTCATCACTTTCTGAACAGCATGACGGCGAGTTGGTATGACATTGCAATACAAAAAGTGCCACAGCATCTACAAAAATGCATCGACAGAAATGGTGATAAGGTCTAAAAATAGCTAAATGTTCAAGCTGTCAACTGATGTAAACCATTGTACAAATAAACAGGTCTATGTACTTATTAAAAAAATAGGAGACCTTACTTTTGAGATTACCATCGTACATTCAGTGGTGTACACCGTTTGCGAAATACGTTGAGAGCGGAATTAGTAGCAAAGAGATAATAAATTCAAAAGCCCAGCGTCTATGTCTTTATGACATCATATCTACTGATCGAAGCCTCATACTGTGTCATCTGTCATGTGTTAAGTGTCTATTTTGTAAGTAAATTCAGTGGCATATTTGGATACTGTGTGCAAAATGTGATGCGAATAGAAGTACTAACAAGGAAGTTAAAAATTTAAATGTCATGCAAAATGCGGCAGTTTTTCACGCATCTCATTGATTATGACGTGATGTCTCCTGAACTATGATCGACAAGTGGTCTTTACCACCACAGCGATTGTTGCCCGGCAGTAAAGGATATCTGTACCAACTTTGTTCAAATGGCTCTGAGCACTATGAGACTCAACATCTGAGGTCATCAGTCCCATAGAACTTAGAACTACTTAAACCTAACTAACCTAAGGACAGCACACACATCCATGCCCGAGGCAGGATTCGAACCTGCGACCGTAGCGGCCGCGCGGTTCCAGACTGAAGCGCGTAGAACTGCTCCGCCACACCGGCCGGCACCAACTTTGTTTGAAAACGGTTAAGTAGGCTGGGATGAGATGTGTAACATACATATGTACACTCATACGTACATCCATTTTTATAATACGTATGGATACTGTAAAGTAAAAGACTCATCAGAAGTACTTCTCTTGTGAAGGTGTATCCCCTACACTTCAACTGATTTATTATGGACGTAATTTAACTTATGAGTCGATTCAAGTTAGGTAATAGTAGCGGTTCACTGCTTTATAAATAAGAGGAAATAAAGTGCTGAATTAATAGAAGAGAAATGTTTAAATGAATTGGCTCTGAGCACTATGAGACTTAACTTCTGAGGTCATCAGTCCCCTAGAA
This sequence comes from Schistocerca gregaria, assembly GCF_023897955.1. Taxonomy (NCBI): domain Eukaryota; kingdom Metazoa; phylum Arthropoda; class Insecta; order Orthoptera; family Acrididae; genus Schistocerca; species Schistocerca gregaria. The sequence continues at coordinate 51,389,907 of NC_064926.1, forward strand.
CTTAGAACTACTTAAACCTAACTAACCTAATGACATCACAAACATCCATGCGCGAGGCAGGATTCGAACCTGCGATCCTAGCGGTTGCGCGGCTCCAGACTCTAGTGCCTAGAACCGCTCGGCCACTCCGGACGGCCTTTAAATGAATTGATGGGACGAGTTCCCACGCGTCTCGGCAGGGAAATGTTTAGTAAGGAGCCGAAAGCCATTTTCTTTTCTTTTTTTTACAAGGTAAGAAGGTATCCATTCTGTGCAAGAATGTTATACGCTGCTTTGGATTATCTTTAACAGTAAAAGATGCAGGCGCTATCATCTTTTGACCATGAGTACACCATTAGATTTTAGTTAAGTTGGTGCTTGGTTTGTTGTTATTGGATGGCAATTGTGCAAAGATTCTATCCAGACCTCTTTAGTGTGTGGCATCTCTGTAGGCCGTTACGTCGTGACCGGAGCGTCTTGGTTACGGTGGGCGTGTGAAGACTGCCACTTAATTCATATGGGACAAATAAATAGAAATTTCGACATCAGATACATCGAACACAGAAGGGCCCTTAAGAATAACTGCAGTCATTCCGCAGTTTCAAATTATCTCGTGGACAAGATACACAGAGCAATATAAATAAACTCAGATTTTTTTGAAAAGCAGCAATAGCCTTCCACAGAAACTTACAACACAAAAAAATTACTATGGACAAAAGATCGTAGTCAAAGGGAATGAAGTGATGAATGAACACATAGTACCAAGAAATGTAGCCCTGTTCTCAGCTCTAAAGGAACAGTCAGAAGATTAAGACACACACACACACACACACACAAGCAAGCAAACAAATACATGGACTAATGTCACTGCAAAATTCAAAATTTCCGCCCAGATCAATGGGAACAAAATGGCGCAACATGTAAAATAATACAATGAAACAACATGTGTTGGGAAGCTCTGCTCAGACATCCTGTAGAAACATGAAAACACACACATACATGGTTAGTAAGCTCCCCCTCCCCAGTCAACATTTCGCAAAGCATGATCTCATAATTTCAACTCACTTTTCGGAAACAGTACGATAATGTAAGAAAGGCTAGTCAAAGAGTAAAATAACGAGTTTTTACTTAAAAAACTACGTAATATAATAACGCTAGGAAATACACAAATACATAGTATATTGTTCAGCGGATAATAAACAAAACCTTTCTCCGAAACATGTAAGGGCGGTAAAAGGAGAGAAAAACTGTTTTTGCTCAATGCAGAACCACATTTCCTTATTACATATTAGGAAGCAAACGCAGACAAGGGAAGAGCTTCGACCACAAAATGAAAAACTTTACGTTCTCTGTCCCGTCTTCTACCGCTGGAGACAAGTAGTAGGAATTGTGAAACAAGCCTTATAAAGGGGTCAGAGGGACTCGTTCTGGTGATGACACCGCCGCAAATGAGTAAATCCACTGATGATAGCGACTTTTGCAGAAAGGGTACGCGAATATAGGTATTCCCGGCGTGTACCACTGATGGAAGGCTCTCGGGTTTCCAGCAGAGCGGCAGTGCCGTCGTATCTCATCGTTCCACCAAGTTTCATTTCCATTATCTCCGCTACAAGAAGATGAGTGCGACATTCACCGAAACTTCGAGGTACCTTCACTCTGCCACCCGACTGGAAACCCGAGAGCTTTTCATCGAAACGCATCTCGAAAACGGCGAAGCTAGTCGGCTGTTGGCGAGCTACTTTGTTGAACCACAATGGAAAGTCGTTGAAGTGAAACCAAGAAGAAGCTGGAAGATGTTGCACGTCGATGCCTTATCAACGTGGAGACCTGAGGCTAGAATGCTCTGTAAAGCTACAGGTGATATATGACCAATGTGACGACACTGTGCAATATGTCGATGTGAGCGCAAGTCACCAAGGTCGTTAGTATCTGTACTATATTACTATGAGACGAATGTGGATAAATATGGAAAAATAAGTACATTTTAACTAAAATTAAGAAAATAATAATTACTCCAAAAAAACACTATGCATAAACACACACACGTAAACCACACATAAATCTTGTGTATTTTGTAAGATCTAAAATCAAACATTAAAAACTGAAAAGCAGTGGAAAGTACTGAAATAGTATATAATTGTGGCTTGTTGGTAACTGGAATCAAAAGGATGAGCCAGACGCTCTGACACACACTGAAAAACCCTCCCTAAAAGCCTAGGCTTGAAAGAAGTTTCACATAATCACGATAAATAACAGCAGCCAAACAGGTGCAGGATACAGATTTATGAAAATCCTTGGCCACGGTTTCGGTATACCTAAATATACCTTCATCAGAAGCAAAAATACACCTGAATAGGAAGACACCTTCATTAGAAAAAACTTAGCAACATAACTGAGATAGAAGAAAGAAAAAAAAGCGCTTATAGCTTAAAGTAACCATGAAAATCACCAAAGTCTTACAAGCACAAAATCTTTTAGTCCCTTACTAAAATCACATCTTGCAATGGAAATGCATAAGACAATCGTGCCAAAAGCGCCACCAGTAGTTAAAAATAAAATATCACCTCCATCTGTACGACATAATTACTAAGAGATGGTCGATGGGGACGCAGCACACTATTAGTACGGTACTTAGCCTGTGAATTAGCGTGAATATGGTGTGGAAGCACTAGGGCAGACGGTTTCACCGAGACAGGGTACTTGTGGTATGCGCGAAAAACATAATTCACACAATTCTAAGACGTTAAATAAGTTTGTCTCGTCATCAACTAAAATAGTGAGCAGTTCTGCACCTAAATTTGCTTCTAGCTACTTATCTCAACGCAAAGTGCACTTGGTTGAAATGTGGCGTACAGTGATTTTAGCACTCTACCAGCGGGAATCATCTCGCCAGATAGAGTAAGACGTTATGCATCAGCGAAGAGTGTTATAATAATGAAGTTCTACGTGGTAAAGAACAATTAATTAATTGACACAGATAAAACAGGTACTGTGTTTAAACTCTCGATTTTTTGCCTAGGTGCATAGATTTTCAATTTTTTTTGCATGCCTAATATAAAAATCTGTGAAAACATTTGACTATAGATAAATTCTTCATGGCTGCTGGAAGAAGAGATCAGGTTGGGTAAAGGATGAGTTGGTGGTCGGAGGTTTCCGTTCCTCCGGTTCTCAGAGAACGCCAGACAAAGTCGGAGAAAGCTGCAACAACTCGCGATGAAAACTCCATCTCTCGTGGCAGATAAAGTACTCACTGTCAGCGTAAGATATTCTGGAAGCATTCTCAGAATGAGAAGGTTGAACAACAACAGCAGTATGATATCTTCTTACTAACAAACTGGCCCCTTGTGGAAAAACTGGTCGCTTAGGGAACGTCTTTAACGCACAAGCTGACGGCCGAATACTTCGCTTCATTCGATCGTGATAGTAGCAGAACCAATCTGCACTGGATTGCTAAACACACTATTCGTTTTATGTAGGTCCGGGGATCCAACATCGACTAAAAGTTCGTGACGATATTTACCTTCTTTTTCACAAATTAAATTTTTTATTCTTGCTAACTGCGATTACAAGTTGTATCTCGTGTGCACTTCAAATTACGTCTAAATGCAAACTTATCTGACCCCCAAAAGCAATGCCTAATCTGCCTTCCTTACTACGTTTGAATACATCGTGGGAGCCGACAGTGATCAATGTTATTACTAATTAAAATTAAAATCACTCTTGATCACAAATTTATTTATTCCGGTAACCGGTTTCGACCATGTCTGTGGTCATCTTCAGACCAAATTGCTGTATGAGCAGGAGCCTTCTTCTGGTGGTAAATACCCTCCTGGAAATGGAGAAAAGAACACATTGACACCGGTGTGTCAGACCCACCATACTTGCTCCGGACACTGCGAGAGGGCTGTACAAGCAATGATCACACGAACGGCACAGCGGACACACCAGGAACCGCGGTGTTGGCCGTCGAATGGCGCAGCATTTGTGCACCGCCGCCGTCAGTGTCAGCCAGTTTGCCGTGGCATACGGAGCTCCATCGCAGTCTTTAACACTGGTAGCATGCCGCGACAGCGTGGACGTGAACCGTATGTGCAGTTGACGGACTTTGAGCGAGGGCATATAGTGGGCATGAGGGAGACCAGGTGGACGTACCGCCGAATTGCTCAACACGTGGGGCGTGAGGTCTCCACAGTACATCGATGTTGTCGCCAGTGGTCGGCGGAAGGTGCACGTGCCCGTCGACCTGGGACCGGACCGCAGCGACGCACGGATGCACGCCAAGACCGTAGGATCCTGCACAGTGCCGTAGGGGACCGCACCGCCACTTCCCAGCAAATTAGGGACACTGTTGCTCCTGGGGTATCGGCGAGGACCATTCGCAACCGTCTCCATGAAGCTGGGCTACGGTACCGCACACCGTTAGGCCGTCTTCCGCTCACGCCCCATCATCGTGCAGCCCGCCTCCAGTGGTGTCGCGACAGGCGTGAATGGAGGGACGAATGGAGACGTGTCGTCTTCAGCGATGAGAGTCGCTTCTGCCTTGGTGCCAATGATGGTCGTATGCGTGTTTGGCGCCGTGCGGGTGAGTGCCACAATCAGGACTGCATACGACCAAGGCACACAGGGCCAACACCCGGCATCATGGGGTGGGGAGCGATCTCCTACACTGGCCGTACACCTCTGGTGATCGTCGAGGGGACACTGAATAGTGTACGGTACATCCAAACCGTCATCGAACCCATCGTTCTACTATTCCTAGACCGGCAAGGGAACTTGCTGTTCCAACAGGACAATGTACGTCCGCATGTATCCCGTGCCACCCAACGTGCTCTAGAAGGTGTAAGTCAACTACCCTGGCCAGCAAGATCTCCGGATCTGTCCCCCATTGAGCATGTTTGGGACTGGATGAAGCGTCGTCTCACGCGATCTGCACGTCCAGCACGAACGCTGGTCCAACTGAGGCGCCAGGTGGAAATGGTATGGCAAGCCGTTCCACAGGACTACATCCAGCATCTCTAGGATCGTCTCCATGGGAGAATAGCAGCCTGCATTGCTGCGAAAGGTGGATATACACTGTACTAGTGCCGACATTGTGCATGCTCTGTTGCCTGTGTCTATGTGCCTGTGGTTCTGTCAGTGTGATCATGTGATGTATCTTACCCCAGGAATGTGTCAATAAAGTTTCCACTTCCTGGGACAATGAATTCACGGTGTTCTTATTTCAATTTCCAGGAGTGTAACTGCTCAAAGATGACCATAGGCGTCGTCGAAACATAAAAACGATTACCAGAATAAATAAATCTATGATCAGCACTGAATGTAATAGTAACTATTGGCATTCCTTGTCTCCAACTATTACGAAAAGCGTAGTTGCTCTATTTTTTATTATTTTTTAATTTTTTTTTTACAGCTGGTACTCGCAGCCGGAATATTACAATAATATTACATTACGTACGGACGTAATAATGAGTATTTCGTGCTTCATGTTGGAGCCCTAAAAGTGATATCTAATAGGGGTGCGTTACCGTATCGTATTGTATCCTAATAGTTGTTGCACCTCTTAATCAGCTTTGGTATCTTAGTAGTTCTTAAACCAGGATAGTTGCGAAGTCATTGGTATGCGTAGTCTTCTCGTGCCGGGCCCCTGGCCATGTCAGGCGGACCCGTGTCCACTATGGAGAAGCTCGCGGAGCAGCCTTCGCGACTCTCTGACTCTTGCACCGCCGCCCTTCGGGGAGAACCGCGTCAGAAACGCCGCTCGTGCCGGCCTCCCGTCGCGCTCAATGCTCCGCCCACCTCGCAACGGGCGAAGGATCGCTTGAATCGCGTCAACCGCCACAAATCGCCGGTGGACACCATCGGCACTGAAACCGATCATCTTGAAGACTGTCCACCATCGCGTGTCAGGGTCCGTTCATCCGCGTCGGCGTCGTCGTCCGACGATTCACCTGACCGCCAAGTAATTGATCTTTCTCGTAGTGAGGCGGCGAACACATCGGCTCTGTTTGGCCACCACCCGGCTGTACCTGCACCTCTTTCTACGCCGTCCGGCCCCCGTGGCGAGTCTTCTGGACACCCTGATCCAGTCGGAAAGTCCTCTGACCGTCGTTCCAGACGCCCCTCCTCCCACGCGGGCTGTGGTGGGAGCGGATCGTGTTCCGATACGCCCCTGCCGGGGTACGCCGTACCGGATGATCCTGTGGATGAGGAAATGGCTCACGCTCCTGACCCTCCTTCTCAAGAGATCCCGTCAAGCCCTCTGAAGAAAGAGAAGATACCCCCCATTGTGGTATATAATGTCACTCATTATACGAAACTGAACACTGAGCTCCAGCAGCTCATTGTCGGCCAATTGAGAGCTGCTTACCAAAAGATCATGTGAAATATGTGCTTGACAGTAGGGACGAGTATCTTACCATTCTCTATTTCGTAAAATCAAAGGCGATGTCTTTTTTACCCACCAGACGTCGGGTCATCGCCGCACGATAATCGTCATCAAGGACTTGCCACCAGAGGTTACGGCAGAGGAGGTCAAGGAGGAACTGCTTCGACTCGATTTCGAAGATCCTTTGGTCCACCAGTATAGCAAGAGGAATCCTGAGACCAGGGCATTGATCCCCTGCCCTAACCACGTCGTCTCCCTTTCCCGGAGGCAGGACATAGAGCGGATTTACCAAATCCGGTATCTTCTGTATACGTAAGTCCGGACTGAATCGTACGAGAGCCGCAACAGGCCAGCCATCTATCGCAAATGCCAACGTTTATGACATACTGGGAATTACTGCTTCCTGCCGTTGCGATGTGTTAAGTGTGCTGGCCCACATTTAGTGGAGAACTGCACACTCCCTGCTTTGGAGAAACCTACCTGTGCCAGATGTTTGGGAACGACGCACGATCCCCACCACCTGGCATCCTGGGGGGGGGGGGGGGGGTTCCCTGTTTACTAGAAGGCACTGAAGTCTTCTCGTCCGCCCAAAAAGAAACCAATAACAAATCGACTTCCTCCCCCCCCACTACGGGACATGACCAACTATCCTGTTTTGCAGTGTCAGCCTGGTGCACTGCCCTCAGCAGCCACTCTGGTACCAGCCACTCAGGCACCAGATGGTTCGGTGGCTCCTGTGCACCTTGCTGCCCAGACTCCCACGACATCTTTTGCTGCTGCAACCCGGTCTCTTCCTCATTTTCTGTCTTCCGTGACGGCTTCCACTGCTCACCAACTACAGGAACCAGCTGCAGCTCCAACCAGTCCATCTGTGGCTCTATCTCAGCCCTCTGCCCCTACCCCATTCTGCCTACTACTACACCTGCATCTGCGCGCCATAGAGGCAAGCAGACCACCCGGGAACCTCACCCAGTGGTGGAGACTGAAGCATCCTTTTGGGCGGACATGCGCAAAATCCTCCAGGTCATCTCCTTGTTCACGAAACCTCAGATCTGGGCTGTTATTCGTGACACTGCACAAAAAAATCCGTCGGTCGGAGGAAGGGCTCTCCAAGGTCATCACCCTAGTGGAAGGGCTTAGTCAAATATTGCTGTAATGGCGAATGGACATCCACACCACCACCAGCCCCCTCGGGATCTTGTCACTTGCATTTCAAATGCCAATGGCATAAAACGTATGAAGACGGAATTGAACACCTTCCTCCATGACTATCGTGTGGATGTTTTACTGGTCTCAGAAACACACCTCAAACCGGCAGACGCTTTCCGCCTTCACAACGTGGTGTGTTACCGCTCTGACCGCCTCGACTGCCGTGGTGGAGGCACAGCTGTATTCCTCAACAAAGCTCTCCAAGAGACTCTGCAGCCAATGGAACACATAGAGGCCACAGCGGTTACCATCTCCACTCGGCTTGGTGCCATTACCTTTGCAGCAGCGTATTTGAGCCCAAACAAGCCACTGCTGGAAGCAGACCTCGGCACATTGTCATCCTTCGACAGGCTCATCATTGGGGCAGATCTTAATGCTAAGCACCCAGCTTGGCATTCACGCGTGTCTAACCTCAAAGGCCGGATCCTCGTTGACCTGGAGGATACTTTAGCACTATCAGTCTATGGCCCCCACAAACCTACCCATATCCCAGTCCGTACTAACTGCCAGCCAGACGTTCTGGATGTGGCCATCATCAAAACATCACCACTCAGTTTTCGCTGGAAGTTCTCCACGGACTGGCCTCTGACCATGAGCCAGTACTCTTGCACCTCACTAATGATCCTTTCATTAGTTCCACTGCGACCCTCACCAACTGGAACAAGTTTGCCAGGGTACTTAATAACACCGCTCGACACGACCTCGAAATGACAACACCGTCCAATATAGTCCGTGCTGTCGATTACCTTAGCGCCAAAATACAGAAAGCAGTGAAACTCTCCACCTCTACTGCACCTCGAAATTTAACACCGCTGGACGACTTGCCCCTTCTGTTATGAGAGCTGAAGGTGCAAAAGAAACGCCAACGCCAGAGGTGGAAGCAGTTTCGTGACCCTCAGGACAAACGCCAAATGAGACGCCTCCAACGCGAATTCAGGCACCGGCTCGTCGAATGGAGGTCTGAACAGTGGGAGGACAGGATGTCCACTTTCCTACTCCATCAAAAATCTGACTGGGCTGTCATTCGCACCCTGCGGCGTTCTAAGCCTATTCGCACAGCAGCGGGCTTGTCATATGATACCCCGCAAATTGTGGAAACGCCGACAGATGCGTTCGAGGCCCAATACCGCCCTCTGGTCCAGGACCTTTCTCCAAACGAACTACAGGAAGACCATGAAGTCCTGGCAGCTGTTGCTGCTTTCTGCACCCACTCACCCCAGTCTGCTCCCATTCTTACGTCCATGGCAGAAATTCAGTGCATCCTTCGACGGAAACCTGGTCGGTCGGCCCCTGGATTGGACGAAATTTTAAATGAACATCTTTGTCACCATCCCCGCATACCACTCACCTTGTTCACCAAGATTTTAACTGTTGTCTCACATCTGGCCTTTTCCTGTCTCAGTGGAAACAAGCCAAGTTGATTACGATCCCCAAGAGGTTCAAGAACCCTACAGTCACCACCAACAACAGGACCATCAGCCTCCTAAACACTATGGCGAAGGTCCTTGCATTTGTGATCCTTCACCGACTCTCCCAAACTCTTGCGTCAGCTGGGACGATCCGTCCTGAACAGTTTGGATTCACTTCTCACCTCTCTGCTGAACTTCAGGTCCTACGGATCACTGAACACATCAGCAAAGGCTTCAACACTGCCAAGTCGACAGCTGCCGTTTTTCTGGATTTGCAAAACGCCTACGACTAGATTTGGCAAGACAGCCTCATACACAAGATGCTGACATAGACCCCTATACCGGATATTTATGTGAAGATTGTGGATGACTTCCTCCGTGGTAGGACTTTCCTAGTGGCTCAACGGGGAATGCGTTCTGGCATTAGCCAATTGTCAGCAGGCATTCCGCAAGGATCGGTGCTATTTCCGATCATTTTTAATATCTATGGCAATGATATGCCGGTCATCCACGAGTGCCACCTGCACAATACTCTGACAACACAGCACTATACACCACTGGCCGCATTACTGACACCGTCGTCGCTCGCCTCCAGCGACAGGTGGACGCCACTATCACCTGGTGCTGGACAAACAAAATAGCCCTCAATGCCGCCAAAACTGTGGCAGTTTACTTCACGAAACGGCGCCCAGTCCTCCTCCGCAATATCTCGATTGCAGGTGTGCAGATGCCCTGGTCCCCGACAACCATCTATCTAGGGGTCCAGACGGACCATAAGTTGCTCTTCCACTGTCATGCGAAGTATGTCACCAACAAGGGGCAAAAGCTAACCAGGGCTTTGTACCTGCTCTTTCGCAGTAGGCAACTTAACCTGCATACCAAGCTTCGCATTTACCGAACAGTTATCGTGCCTACCCTCACGTATGGATCTGCTGCATGGGCCACGGTTAGTGTTACCAGGATGAGGGCATTGCAGCGCCTGCAGAACAAGGTGCTCAGGTGGAGCCTGCACGCCCCGCCACTCACGACAATTGTCACTCTCCACGAGGAAGCGGATATCGTCCCCCTAAAGACGACCACACGCAACAACGCGCGGCGGCTCTATGAGAAAGTGGATGCCTTGTGGGACACTGTCCAAGGGTTACGCCACGTTGGGACCACACTTCCACACTGCTGGCATCGACATCCGGTTCCCCTAAGCATCCTAGAGGAATCGGATTCAGACCAAGGCTAACGATAGGTCTGGCACGCCCACCACGGACGCATCTTTTGGCGGGACTAGCCCTCATTCTACGTCCAATACTTTCCAATCATACCTGCCCACGTTAGGCTAAATTTTTCTACCTGACTCATGTAGTACTGTCACCATCAGAGGGTGGTACGGGACTACAAGTCCCACCGCTACACCTCCAAAGTGAATTGCAGTGACACAGTCAGTGCCCTGTGGATAAATTTACTGCCTCACCAACACAGTTAGACCACAACAGACCGGTGATGCTGTATTGTAACATATCACAAAAAAAGAGTATCTCGTGGTAAAATTAGGATTATAAATCCATGTGTGAGGGCCGCCGAAGATGAACAATTCAGGCCACCGCAAATCCCCCCCCCCCCCCCCCCTCCCACAAGCCACCTCAAGAGGCAAATGACAAACCAGAATGATACGCGCGTTCCCTGCTGCTGAGCAAGGACCAGATTTTCTTGAATTAATGTTAACAAAAGTGTAATCGCTGGAATTGCTGATAGGGTGAAAAACAGCACAGCTTTTGGATTTCCGCAATTGACTGAGCAGACAGTTACATGCTCTAAAGTCAATGAAACTGTTACAGAGGAGCTAAGTGATTGTAACTCTGAATTCAATAGAATCTGGATGCAGTTATTTGAGATGGAAGAAAGAAATGAGTCATTGCTTTGGTCAGACAACCATGGCTGTGGCACGGGAGGCTCAGTGGTGACACGTGGGGGCATACAGCTGGCTACAGCTGTAAAGAAGCGAAGGGGATCCACTGTGCTTTAGCAGAGAGACTGAGTAATGGGAGATCACCTGGCCACGTCAAGTGGAGAGCCTGAAGTAGAGCCATGGTGTGTTACATGTAGTCAATTTCTACAAAGTTTGCAGAAAATAAGTTCGAATCGGTTTCGAAATGGAAACCACTGTGAAAATCCGACAAGGCTTTTCACATTTTTTTAGGGCAGTGTGACTAGTATGCCGATGGATAGCATCAGGACGCTGTTTTCAGTTGTGAGCGCAACGTGAGCGAGTAAAGGTGCCTAGAACAACAATGTCTCCCGCCAAACAGAGGGGCCCACTGAGAGGTTTGTGACATCAGAAATCATCACAGCAGTCACCTGTTCGTGCCTTGTGACTTGTTGGGAATGGAGAAACAGTTTTTTTCCATCTTATAGAGAGAGGCTCTATGGTACATGAAGCGATGCGCAAATGGTGTACTAGTGCTTTCTAAGTTCTCTGTCGGTGGTTTGGCTTTCTGGCGCAAAATTCTACTTGCACATTTGCGGGTAGTGTGAGGTGTGGAAAGTAGGCCACTATCTGTGGAGGAGTATGGCTGAATTTTGGTAGTGAACCTAGGAGGAGAATTGGTTTTGTACTCGGAATCTGGGTGCAATGGTGGATCTGAACAAGAGAAGGAGACGGAGGTCCACCATCTGACCGACGCCGAGATGCACTGGGCATCGCATCTCTAGTAATGTACATCCGTGTGGTGAGCATTTTTCGACACCGACACTAGGAATCTGTAAAGTGTGCTCACTGTAGGTGAAACTGGTATAAGCAAGGACTCCGTCTTCAGGCCACAAGTGGCCCATCGGGACCATCCGACTGCCGTGTCACCCCGAGTGGAGGATGCGGATAGGAGGGGCGTGTGGTCAGCACACCGCCCGCCCTGTCGTTTTGATGGTTTTCTTTGACCGGAGCCGCTACTATTCAGTCGAGTAGCTCCTCAATTGGCATTACGAGGCTGAGTGCACCCCGAAAAATGGCAATAGCGCATGGCGGCTGGATGGTCACCCATCCAAGTGCCGGCCACGCCCGACAGCACTTAACTTCGGTGATCTCACGGGAACCGGTGCATCCACTGCGGCAAGGCCGTTGCCTGAAACTGGTATGCTTCAGAATAAAATAAAATAACGTCTTAGGTTACACGGCTGTTGGTGAATTTCATAGACACTGACAGGTGCTTAACCAGCCCGTGCCCCCTTTCCATGATGGACCAACAGGGATTACTTGTCGAAGTGTTGTGAGTGGTAGTGCTGCAAGTGGTTTTCTCGTGAGGGTAGCTTTGGGAGTATGTTTGCTAAGAAAGTTTAAGGGAAGTACTGTCGCAAGGACAAAGTTCTAAAGATCGTTACAAAACGAAGAGAAGAGAAAGTGCCCAATAAGGAGACGCAATGCCACCCACCAGAGTTTAATGGAGGGAAGCCATGGATTGTTCCATAAAATGTAGGGAGTGAAGCCGCATAAATTGGACTTCTTCCTCTAATATTTCGGCTGAGTACCGTCCAGCCATCTTCAGAATGAGCCGAGGTGACTTTCACCTCGGCTCACTCTGAAGATGGCTGGACGGTACTCAGCCGAAATATTAAAAGAAGAAGTCGAATTTATGCTGCTGCACGCACGAAATTTTATGGAAAAGTTTTTGCGCCGCGAAAATATGAAGATACACATCAAGTCATGTGTTGTTAAAGCAGATACTTTAAGGATAGTTTACTAAGAAAGGAAGAGTGTCACTTCTGGTTTCTGAGTGTAGAATGGAGAGTTAGAAATCGTTTGCAGATAAGCAAGGCGAGATGTGTAGCAGTGATATATATACTGTAGTATTGGAGAAAATCAGCAGGGAATGGGACCCATGAGGATAGTTGTGAGATTGAGCAGTACAAGGAGAGATTCAAAGGTGATGATAACCCTAATAAGCGTGCCAAGAATATTTTAGTCTTTCACCAACTGCGACATGGTCGCGTATACGAACAGCGATCCAATACTGTCATATGTTTTTATTCCAGCCTTTGATCACATAAATTCTTTAGACGATGATCGATTTCAGTCCGTATTGACCATCCTCAGCCATTATGGCCTTATCACTTTAGGACATGGTGCAAAAAAGATCTGAGGATGGTCATTACGGACTGAAACCGGTCATCGTCTAAAGAATTGATATTGTGATCAAAGGCTGGAATAAAAAACAGTTGATTTTATAACAGATAAAAGGAATTGGTGGAGGTTAAGGAAGTAGGGAAACAGGCATAAAATTTAATATAGTAAATGTGCGGTGTTTAAACTGCCAGTCGAGTATTATCTTACGAGTGTATGCTTACTTTATAGATGAAGGGCGGAAGTAGTCAGGGTGTATAAACGGTCCTGAGCAACAACCGAGGGGACGGGTCTTCCAAGGGAGGGTGGCAGAATAGTATCACTACGCAGTTTAAATATTAGTTTTGACTAAGAGGCAGAAAGGTATTGCAGTAGCAACTGGGAGCCGGTAAGTGGAGTGTGGCAATATGTGGCTCAAAACTGCACATACACGACTGGGTTACAAGACGAGCCACGGTTGGTGGGGCCTGCATTATAGTGCGACTAATGCCCTCAGAGCCTGGGAAATAAATATTAATTTTGAAGCAGATTTATTTGGGGTGAAGCAGCTCCACCACGATGCCAGGTTCATGAGATGACTGGACACCACCAACTGCAGCCACAGTTGGTGGCAGAGTAGTGCCAGCCGACTCTGGGCTAAGTCTCCTTGTCAGACTTGGTGCGACAACGCCGCTAACCTGCCATCTGCACCTGCCGTTGCCAGATTCCAGCCAGGGACAGTTGGCTATGCCCATTGCATGGCACAGTTGGTGTGAATGGAGCCTAAGTAGCCAGTTGCCGCCGTTTCACTGCAGAATGCCATCACAGCAGCAGTAGGAGAAGGTCTCTGATGTCAGGGCCATAGCCTACTGTCAGGTCATTGCTCGATCTGACATCTGACACGTGCAGTGTGGAAGCCAGCCGCCTGCGAGCGAATGCTGGAAGGGGCTTCTGAGGTGGGTTGTGACTGTCGCAAGTTGCTATTGCCATGGTGTGTATTTAAAGTCGAGTAAAACATTTCTCTCGACGAGTGTCTCACTGATAACAATGTAGGCTGGGCCAGTATCATTAGGTCTGCCATCTCGGGATCTGACATCATAGGGCCGTGCATGCTGGGCCAAATACCCCTTGATACGTCATCTTGGATTTTTTACCGTCACACCAGCAGGTAAATAGTCCGTCTTGGAATTTGTATATTTTACATGTAGTACAACTGACCTGCTTCTACAATAATATCACAGGAGTAGTAGAACATACCCTAGTAGACCTGAACTACTTTTAAATTTCCCACTGTTTAGAAAATAATTCAAAAGGCTTATGTTATCGTAGGAGTAGAAAGGGGAAATTCTAGCGACTGTTCGTAAAGTTATCAGTGACATCATGCGGGAGGTGGAGAGCGAAACCTGGTAGCAATGCAGAGTGGACCATAGCACTTTCACTCACATCTCTGTTGCAGTGATGCATTATAATCGACCTCCACATACCCATAATTTCACTGCCATGAGGTTTTTCACACGACCGCGGGGTACCGGTTGTACACTATCTAGAGCGAGCCAGAATAATCACTTTTAGTGGGGTGACTAGTATTTTCTCCCCTATGCTTGGTCATACAGAATTATACCAAGCCACATGAGGCAAGCAATGTGAATGCTAGTGTAATGCCACTTCCTCGGACGAGAAATAAAGATCAAAGATTAGCTACCAATACCCCAAAGATTCCCCCCAAGTCCCAAATTCCCAGCAAAGTGAATAAGCGAACGAAGTTCCATTTATCATTATTATTAGGACAATAACAAGTAATTAAATCAGGAATCTAATACTTGACAATTTAGCGATCTACGAGAGAAAGATTAAATTTCAGTAAAATTAAAATCAGAATCAAAATAAATCGCAAAATTAGCATAAATTAACATTCGCAAAGTAGAACCAAGGATCCCAAAGAATACTCCGTGTGAGTACTCTTTGGGAATCGTGAGTAATGACTAAGTATAATTCAATGCATTGTCACTACGTTACGATAGTTAGCCGAAGCAGGTCATATATTTGAATGCTCTTACATGTAGGCGCGCTTAGATTGTTTTTGAGATTGAATAAATGCGATCTGTTATGACGCAGTAATACGATCTTGACTTCAAATATCACGGCATTAGAATTCGAACAGAGGACTTTTACCTACTACAATAAAGTGAAATTTTAACTAGATAATTGAACTAAAGATTACGTAGACAGTGATTTAGGCAACGAACACTGATAGACAATTTTCATTCATAATAGCCAATGGTTTATGGAACTTCGGTGATAGGTCCGAAGCATGTAATTTAAATCCCCCCAACACCTGGGAAAGTTTTCTTCTCAAGGCTCGGTTAGGAAGTGACTGATATTGTGCAATAAAACAGCCTCTCGTTCCAAGTCGTGCATTTGTGATTTAAAATTCTATCAAATTATTGACATGAAATTCCCGAGTAACAATTACGCGCAGCGATAATATTTGACTGTAGCCCTCGGCGCATGTGTAGAATCTGTGTCTCAAATAACAAGCCCACTGTTACGATTTCTTAGATACTTCAAATTACGACCAGATCGTAGGGAATTTGTTGTGGATGTGACTGTATTGGTTTTTTCATTAATATTTCATCATTAATCAGATAAACATCGATTACGAACTTTTAATTACGATTCATGATGAAGTAAATATCTCACACACGTCGACATTTCCGTTCAGCACTGTTATTTTGTGTAACGCCGTCTTCGTAACTTGATAACGATCTCAACACTCTACACACTGTCGCCGAGTTTTAGCTGAGGTCAAGTACAAATCAAACCAAATCATCAAGAAGAAGAGCCGTTATACTAGTAAGTCTATACAAATTATAAGAGCCTTTGGCCCACCGAGAATGACGGGTATACGATTGGTCGACAAAATATTACAATATTGTTACGTGACGCACAAAACGCACTGAAGGAATTCACCTGAATCAAATGCAATCCGACTCATATTCCATGTCACGAAGTTTAGAGTGGGTCACAGAGTATGTAAAACTATATGCTAAATATCATGTGCCATTCGGTAGTGCTAATGACTTTTGCAGCGACATGTGTGTGATCTGTGACATGCAGTTTTATAATCATCTCTTATCCGTAACCTGAATTCTTGCTTATCACTGCAAAACACGTTTCAAATGATACGAGGTTTTTTTGCTTTCTATTCCACAATGTGCGCAAATATTTTTGTTGTACATACTTTTTATGAAGCTTGATATACATGTCAAAGTCAGGTATTTGCTTGTGTGATTTTGGATAGCTACATAAAAGCTGTACTCTATTTTAGAGTTACACCCGGTGAAACACATTCAATAAGAATGTTTTCCCTATCTCTCAAACCAGAGCACTTGACGTTACTCATACACTGAAGCCTTTCACGACCGGATGTTTCAGCTGCTGAGAATTTTTCCGGGTTGTATGGTCATGGTCCATGGAACTCTTCAATCCCTGACGTTTCGACCAAGGCTACGTTGGACATCTTCGAAGGTGCTCCTGGTTGTGCTGAGTCGGGATTGAGGAGTTCCATGAACCATGACCATACAACCCGGAAAAATTCTAAGCAGCACTAGACATTACGTTTTGCAGGTAAGCCGTGGTCATAAGGAATACTTGTATTAGCCTTTCTCGTAACTGAGAATTATTTCATTAGCGGACGATAGCTGCAGTTAAAACTGAAGTTTAATTTATGAAGCTGGGCATCTCCCACTTTTCATTTAAAGGACCACAGACATCTGGTGACACCGTGTGTGATACAGCATGTAAGTCCTCAAAAAATTTGCCCGAAATTGCTCTTACACACAAGGCAGCTCACAGAAGAGCGAAGGCTGAAAATGGCGAAATAGCTTCGCACACTCTCTGAAAAGGTATTAACAAACTAAAGTATTATCAGATCAAAAAAGAAGTATAAGTAAAATTATGTGAGAGGTGACACGAAACAAAGTCTCCTTCGAGCAGTAGTAGTAATGAGTCGCAGTATTTAGAAGGTCTTTCACTGTCCAAGAATAATCAGGCTCTCTGTCAGGAACAGTTTCATTATTCATCGTGGTACACGATACTCTAATGGAGCTGCCTAATGGCTTCCATAATCTCACCACTGAAGGCGAGGCAGCGCCTTCCGATAATTGAGCGGCGAAATTCAATTCCGTCTTCAGAGGCACGCTGTTTCTTTCCACAGCAAGTACAGCATTTTCGCCAGAAACGTGCCACTTATTTGCTGCGCAGATTAGACAACAAAAGCAAATAGAAGAACCACTAAACTTTCCTAAATTGCTTACACAGATGGTCATCCAAACCAATATCGTATGTACTGTGCTCCATTTACATAGTGATTTATGGATCTGTATTTTCGTTACCGCTCCTTCTCCACAAATTCTTCTTTCAATAACATGCAGGACGGTATTGTAATCTAAAATACAAGGAATAACAATGGCGATTGATAAAAATGAAAAAAGGAATGCGTGAATGAAATTCCACAACAGAACTCCAACTTAACTCAAAACGCAATGACCGAGTCTGCTTTTGCTCACTGGATCAAATTTCCTACACTGAATAACCGTTGACAAGATACTGTAGTGTATGGTTATCCACACTTTTCGAAGTTTTATACACACAAGACTTAACGACATATTCTTTCGACTACTTAGCACTACAAAGTACTGCACTTAGGGATTTTAAATGATACAAATTAGGAAACGTATTATCATTATTATGCTATGGCATTACACACTGTCATCAGATTAATGTTAAAAAATTAGATAACAAGATTTTTCAGCTGTGTATCACTTGGGATCTCCAATCAAGTGATGAAATGAGCAGTTCTCCACGATGTGTCCAATTACTGTTCCACCCCACCACAGTCACACACGGCACGTCCGTAACACTTGTTCAACACGTGGCCACATCTCCCTTGTTCCGTTTGCGTGCCTTTTAGGTTTTACCATTTGCTACAAGTAAGATCAAACCCTGTATCAAACTTCGACGTTGCGTTTTGAGTTAGTTGGTCGTTCTGGTGCGGAATTTCATTCAGGCACTCATCCTATTTCAATGTGATATCGAGAACATATGAGACCCGAACGTCCAACCAAGGTGGCTTGCTTGACTTCAGCCTGGTGGATTCTGGAAAGCACTTCTTACAAGTGGACGACACGGCAATCGCACTATTGTAAATTTTTTCTGTTTATCGTATATGATGTTCAGAACTCAAATATACCCTCCTAAAGCACCTCTCAAAAATACTCGAGAAAATCAACTTTGAAATTTTCCGACCATTTTAATATGGTAAGTGAAAGTCGGATTCCTCATCAAACAGCTTGGTTACGTCGTAGAGTGCTCGACTGAGTTGGAAATGGGTGACAGGAAGGCGCTGGGAGTGTGAGGATGCTGAGTTCGAATCCACTTGATCTCAACGTTTAAAGAAAGGGGCTTGCTCTGTGCTCATTTCCGCGAATCTTAAAATACAAAAAGATGGCAAAAATTTAATTTTTAATGTTTTAACAGTCAATCTTGATTAACAATGTTTTGCAATGGTTGGTAACTGGGAATGTTTGTTTGCCATGAAAACTAGATTTTTGGTGCAGAATAAGCAGATGTGAATTTTTCATAAAATAACAATTAGAGGTATTAAATAGAACATATTTGTGAAATTTAAATTTAAGTGATACTGGTATTCGAAATGAACGGAAACAAACGAAAAAATAGTGACTGAAAAGGGAGTCGGTCTAGCTATTACCAGTCTCGTGCACCTCGTGCATTCTACGCTCACAGAAATGCTCGCGTGTGGTATCCACCACTATTAATTCTCCGCGCTCCATTACGGGCGATCGAGAACCTCGTCATTGGTCGCACATCTGCATGCACGAGCCGCTCCTAGCATCGCAGGCCGCCTTTGCGCGTGCACGCGCTTCAGATAACAGTGATTGACCACCCAGAACACACAGCGATTGTCCACAAAGGATATACAGCGACCCCAGTCGCCTGCTCCATTACTTCCGCCACCGACGTCAACAAGCTAGGTTTCAACGTGCTATATTTACTCCACAACTCGGACGTACTACGCTGCTGTGGGCTGTTTCCTCTCTTGGACTGCTGTACGTCAAGCTCGATGTTGAACTAGCTGCGCTCTGGGCTTAGAATATGGTGCTACATTGGAATTTGTATTTCATCGTTCACTAGGCTTACGGACTTGTGATTTCCGACAGAATTCCACAATCCATTTGCTCTTCCTGGACACTGGTATAACCAGCATCAATTTATTTTATTTTCATAAAACGTTCACCTACTACTTCTTGCTTGGTGACAGAATTATTTGTATCAGTGTGGTATTAATAAATTGTAGAACTGTGATATACACACACATCAAAGAAGGTTTGGATCACCCCGGTTCCCATAACTTCTCAAGATACACGTTTATTGTTTGTATTGTAGCACAGACACAGTTCCTTTGACTGTTCACAGATGCCACTAAACCCGCCGAAAGATATAAACAACCATTCATAAGCAGCGCCTATAAGACGGAGGGGGTCCGACAGCTGATCAGTTCCAGTCATTCCACCAGGAAGGAGGTACACGGCTCGTGTTGTCTGTAGTTCAACCGAGTCCTCATTGTTGCTTTGTGCCAGGAAGGGCTTTGAACAGGGGAAATATCCAGGGGTCTCGGAGTGAACCAAAGCGTCGTTGCTCGGACATGGAGGAGATACAGAGAGACAGGAACTGCCGATGACATGCCTCGCTCAGGCCGCCTGAGGGCTACTACTGCAGTGGATGGCCACTACCTACAGATTATGGCTCGGAGGAACCCTGCCAGCAACGCCACCATGTTGAATAATGCTTTTTGTGCAGCTACAGGACGTCATGTTACGACTAGCTGTGCGCAATAGTGTGCATGATGCGCAACTTCACTCCCGACGTCCATGGCGAGGTCCATCTTTGCAACGACGACCCCATGCAGAGGGATACAGATGGGCCCAAAAACATGTCGAATGGACCGCTCAGGATTGGCACCAGGTTCTCTACACCGATGAGCGTCGCATATGTGTCCAACCAGACAACCGTCGGAGATGTATTTGGAGGCAGCCTGGTCAGGTTGAACGCCTTAGACACACTGTCCAGCGAGTGCAGCAAGGTGGAGGTTGCCGGCTGTTTTGGGGTGGCATTATGTGGGCCCGACGTACGCCGCTGGTGGTCATGGATGGCGCCGTAACGTCTTATGATAAGTGAATGCAATCCTTCGACCTATAGTGCAACCATATCGGCAACATATTGGCGAGGCATTCGTCTTCATGGACGACAATTCGCGCCCCCGTCGTGCACCTCTTGTGAATGACTTCCTTGAGGATAACGACATCGCTCGACTAGACTGGTCAGCATGTTCTCCAGACATGAACCCTATCGGACATGCCTGGGATAGACTGAAAAGTGGTTTATGGACGACGTGACCCACACACCACTCTGAGGGATGTACGCCGAATCGCCGTTGAGGAGTGGGACGATCTGGACCAACAGTGCCTTGATGAACTTGTGGATAGTATACCACGACGAATACAGGTATGCATCAACGCAAGAGGACGTGCTGCTGGGTATTAGAGGTACCGGTGTGTACAGCGATCTGGACCACCGCCTCTTGTTTCGCTGAATGGTGATACAACATGCAATGTGTGGTTTTCATGAGCAATAAAAAGGGCGGAAATAATGTTTATTCCATTTATCTATACAGGTTACGAAATTCCCGGAACCAGGATGATGCAAAACTTTTTTGATGTGTGTATTTACGATGTCATTCCTGGTTATACCTTAATGAAAATGGCAACGAGCCAGCTACCATCAGCATTGGGAGCTCTACTCATGCAAGTTATTCATCAGCTCTACAGCAGGAGGAGAACCAGGAGCTGCTACTTAGCACCATCCAAACACTTCTTCACTGCAAATTCTTGGCGCACGCTTTGCAGCTGTCGGCGTTCGGCTGGCTTCCGAGCTGTCATAGCGGACCGTGAGAAACCTGGGCAACAATAATGTTAAAATAATGTTAAACTGAGTTCATTCTGTCGAAGTAAATTTATTTTCACTCAGGTTGCTAACAAAACGCTCCTTTCAAACACAATTAATTGTTAATTTTAATAACAATACCAGCAATAATAATGATAAAGGACGAAACAAGATTCACTCTGTCGAAATTGAACTGTTTTCATTGAGGTTTATAACAAACTGCTCCTCTCTCGTCTCTATAATGCAGTCTAATTTCCACATTTGAGTTTCCACTTCTTCTGCGACATGGAGGACGCACTTGTTCCAATCCTCTGCAGTCACTGTTCTTACTGCTTCTTCTAGCAGTACTTTAACTTCAGCATTTTGTATGTTTTGTTTTTCGCTGCAACATAGCCTTTGATTCTGGCCCACACTAACTCGATGGCGCTTAATTCACAGTGGTACGGAGGAATTCTGAGAACAGTTTTCCCTGCATTTTCGCCATTTCATCTATTGCGTATTCGTTGTGCGCTGTTTCGTGATTTTTAACTATATCTAAAAGCTCTTTCTTCGACATACCGTCTTCGAAATCGATGTTTTTAGATTTTAGCCACTCTGATATTTCGTGCTTATTGGAATTCGCATTAGGAACTTTTTCTTTCCTTCTAGAATGGTACGGCGCGTTATTAAGAACAATAACTGCGTTTTCCTGAAGTCGAGGAAGAACATCTTGAAACCACTTCTCGAAGTTTTCGGCGCACATCTCCTCATGATAATCTCGACTTTTCTTGGATTCGAAAGTCCATAAACATCCTTCAACGAACCCTTCTTTGCGGCCATGTGTGCGATAATCAGACGTTTCCCTATTCCTGATGGGCCCTTGCTTCCGGTGGATAATCCGGACAGAAACGCTTGTTTTGAGGAATTTATAGTGTCATCTACCCAGACGTAACTTCGGGTATGTCCTGCGTTCAACGACGTCTCGTCCAAATAGTAAATGGGTCTGCCTTCATCTCTCAACCGTTTAATTGTTCGAAGATAACGCCGCCTCCATAAAATGATGTCATCCCTGTCTACTAGCATGTAATCGCGCCCACGCCGGACATATTTTGAAATTCATTTCTCTGAATAACTTATAAAAAGTAGTTCTCCGAAAATTGACCGGATCTGCGTCTTTGTTCGCGACTATAAGCACTTTGTTAATTGTTGGAAATTCGTTACGAAAAAAAAAATCGTGTACTTTCCTTCGTATCGCATTTATATCGAAGTCATCAACACTTTCAGAAAGTTTCTGTCGTAATTTTCCTTTCTTGGGAGACTTCAAAGAGTGTGTGGCCTTGTACTCACACGATACACTGAAGAACGTCCAACACCTGTAGCTGCAGCTGTTTTCTAAACAATGTCACTCATCGACTGCTCTGGATGTAACAGTTCCGTTTTATACACATTAAGCACCATGTGCTTCTCAGAACAACTTAATGATTTCTTCTTTGCTCGCTTCTTTGGTGGAATCATAACTGACACGTCGACCTCGCTCGCTGAATCCGTGGATGACATAATGAGGACAGCCGTATGTGATGCTAATGAAAAAAGCGAATATATAAAATAAGGAACCATGCGATGCTATTGGATGCGCACATAAACAATGAATGCTCAGCGTGACTACAAACACATATACTTAATCTAATAATCAACAACTAGTCTTTCAAGCATCTGTACAGATGAACTTAAGATATCCTGAAATCGCCGCTGTACAACACCCATTAATGACCTCACACCCGCAACTGAAACGGCCACGCTGGCTGAGTGCCGCGCCTGCGAACCGCACAATGCATCGCTCATACAGGACAAACGGTTGCACCCATCGCATTCGAACAAAATACAAAATTAAATTCAAATCTTTCTGAAACTTTTCGCGCTTACACCCCCACAAAAATATTTAAAGAGGAAAAGTTTGTCGCTTACTTCTGTATCAGACGTTAGATTTTAATTTATTACTTCACTATTACTGACTCTATTGGGCAGAAAATTTGCAGACGTCATCAACATATAGTACTGACGGCAATTATAAAATTATTTTGCTGTGCGCCACACAGTTTAGGAGATATGGCGTGATAAATATAGAGTAACTCGAAATAACAACTTTTCCTGAAAGCTTAAATATTTCTCTTTTTCAGTGACAATAAATTTTAACGTAATGTCAAAGAGGGTGTCGGAAGATAGTTCTCGGATCACTTTATCATGTTCAGGTGCCAAATTATAAAAAACACGACTTTCATTTTTTAATTTCTGACGCCCCTGCCTTGTACACCCCTCGACGGCAGCGCTGTGGTTGCCGTGTTTACAGTACGTCTCTTGTTCCGGTGAATGGAGTATAAGCCTTTGGAACTCACCTTTTCAAATATTCCCTCGTTGCTTACTAAATATTACAAGCCGCATACTCATATAATTTCATCCCAGGAAGCCATTTACCAATGTAAGAGGAAAACCAAACTTACAGAGAATAGACCGTGGATTTGCAAGGCTTAGTTTATAGATAGCACTAAGCTTCGAAGTGACCTGAGCAGCAGAGCAGAGGGTCGACATGGCAGCCGTTAATGCAAATCCACCCACGCTATTTTTCAACGGCTTTTGGAACAATGAGTATGCAGAGTGTATGAACGGATTAACTCTTTAGACGACATGATCAGGATCACAGTGGAGCACTTTCGCAATCTGAAATCTTTCTTCAATGTCTTGAAGAAGGCTGGCTTAAAATACATTAAGAAAAATTTACTTTTCTCAACCTGAGATTGAGAACCTCGGCCACATCATTTGCAGCTCTGGCATTCGTCCACAGGATAAACATGCCGAAGCCATAATCAAACTTCCCAGACCAGCAACGTTTAAGCAACTTTGTTCCTTTCTGTGGAATATATCGTATTACCGAAAGTTCTTACCCGCAGCAGCAACAGAAACCGCCCCTTGTCACAGTTATGCAAAAAATGGGTGCCTTGCCAGTGGAGATAAGCTTGTGAGTGCGCCTTCCACTCATGGAATAATTCCTGTAGTAGTTTGTGTTAGAGCTGCACCTTTCTTAGACTGAAGTCAGCTGATAGGTATACCTGCTTAAAGGAAGTTCCTCTAAGGGCTCGCCTTCAGAGGATGTCATGTTTTTAAGTAGAGAAGGAATTAGCATATTTCATCAAACTTTAATAGGTATTAAAGTTAGTAAATTGCTTATAGGTGTTGACTGAAATTATTGGTATATCAGAGCACCACTTAAATAATATGACAATGTAGAGGCTTGCTTTACCAGGATACTGATTAGGGTGGGGGAGTGGCCAAGTACCGTATACCGTTTGAGTCCATAGACATATCACGGCACTGCACTGAACAGGTATCTGAATGTTGTGAAGGCTTAGTTGAATTTAGTAAAAGTAAACTTCTAACGCTACGGTCGCAGGTTCGAATCCTGCCTCGGGCATGGATGTGTGTGTTGTCCTTAGGTTAGTTAGGTTTAACTAGTTCTAAGTTCTAGGGGACTAATGACCTCAGAAGTTGAGTCCTATAGTGCTCAGAGCCATTTGAACCATTTTAAACTTCTAATCGTTGTTGTTTGACTAACTTCAGAGCATTTCTGTTCAAGGTAGAGAGGGTTCCTGATTTACTTATTTGGAAGTTATCTATGGTGACTTCAGTATAAACTTTGTATATGATGGCGCAAGAAAAAGGATGTTGGTAGAGCTCATTAACTCATATGATCTGATGCTGACAGTGTTTTTTCCCACTAGGGTGCAGGGCAACAGTAGCACAGCCACAGACAATATTTTTAACATTTTTCATTACTAAATGGGTATTTTGTTAACAAAAGGGTGAATGGCCTTTCAGACCATGATGTACAAATTTTAACACTAAAAGGCTTTCCTACTGTAACAAATGTCACATTTAATTACAAACTATGTAGGAAAGTTACTCCAACAGCAATAGAGAGTTTTTAAACTTCGTCAAGGAACAAGAGTGGCAGGATGTTTATAGTGCCGATAACATACATGATAAATATAATGCTCTATTTAACACATTTATCATGCTCTTTGGGAGTAACTTTCCATTAGAACCTTCTAAACGGAGTACTAGCATTAAAAGGCAGCCCGGGTGGCTGACTAGTGGGATATCATTTAGACCAAAGTGGGAATTATATAAAAATGTTAGAAATAGTCACAGTCAAGCTACAGTAGCCCACTACAAACTGTATTTTAAGGCGCTTAAAATGTTATTGGGAAGGCTAATAGTATGTGATATGCAAATACAATAACTAATTCACAGGATAAAATTAAAACCATATGGTCAGTTGTGAAGGAATTGTGTGGTCAGCAGCCTCAGCAGCACAAGGTCGACGATATAAAGTCAGTGCGGAGTAAAAATATTTCTGTTACGGATAAATCAGATACATGTACAGTATTCAACAACCATTTTCTGAGCATTGCTGGTGAATTAAATAAAAATTTTGTTTCTACAGGAAATCATATAACTTTCTTGGCAACTGCCTTTCCGAGATTGATGTCTGAAATATTCTACTGTGATACAGAGAAGAGAGAGGTTGAGTCAGCCATTAAATCACTGAAGACTAAGGACTCTCACGGTTATGATGGGGTGCCTAGCAGAATATTAAAGTACTGTGCTGCCCATGTTAGCCGCGTATTTAAACATATTTGTAATTTGTTCTTTAAGAATGGTCAGTTCCCTGAGCGATTAAAGCACTCAGTAGTAAAGCCACTTTACAGAAAGGGAAAAAGAAATAATGCACTTAATTTTAGACCTATTTCTATGCCATCAGTGTTTGCTAAAGTTACTGAAAAGGCTGTGTACGTAAGGATCATTTTATATCACACGATTTGCTATCAAATGTACAGTTCGGCTTTAGAAGTCTTTTAACAACTGAAAATGCTATATTCTCCTTTCTTTGTGTTGTAATGGATGGGTTAAAGAAAGGTTTCGAACGCTAGGCATATTTTTTGATTTAACTAAAGCATTTAATTGTGTTGACCACGAAACATTGCTCCAGAAGTTGGGCCATTACGGAATACGAGGAGTAGCTCACAATTGGTTCACCTATTACTTTAACAACAAACAGCAAAAGGTCGTTATTCACAATGTTGAGAATGGCTGTGATGTAGTGTCTGAGTGGAGTACAGTCAAGTGGGGGGAGGGGGGAGGGGGTGCTGCAAGAATAAGTGTGGGGCCACTCCTGTTCCTTATTTATACACTCCTGGAAATGGAAAAAAGAACACATTGACACCGGTGTGTCAGACCCACCATTCTTGCTCCGGACACTGCGAGAGGGCTCTACAAGCAATGATCACACGCACGGCACAGCGGACACACCAGGAACCGCGGTGTTGGCCGTCGAATGGCGCTAGCTGCGCAGCATTTGTGCACCGCCGCCGTCAGTGTCAGCCAGTTTGCCGTGGCATACGGAGCTCCAACGCAGTCTTTAACACTGGTAGCATGCCGCGACAGCGTGGACGTGAACCGTATGTGCAGTTGACGGACTTTGAGCGAGGGCGTATAGTGGGCATGTGGGAGGCCGGGTGGACGTACCGCCGAAATGCTCAACACGTGGGGCGTGAGGTCTCCACAGTACATCGATGTTGTCGCCAGTGGTCGGCGGAAGGTGCACGTGCCCGTCGACCTAGGACCGGACCGCAGCGACGCACGGATGCACGCCAAGACTGTAGGATCCTACGCAGTGCCGTTGGGGACCGCACCGCCACTTCCCAGCAAATTAGGGACACTGTTGCTCCTGGGGTATCGGCGAGGACCATTCGCAACCGTCTCCATGAAGCTGGGCTACGGTACCGCACACCGTTAGGCCGTCTTCCGCTCACGTCCCAACATCGTGCAGCCCGCCTACAGTGGTGTCGCGACAGGCGTGAATGGAGGGACGAATGGAGACGTGTCGTCTTCAGCGATGAGAGTCGCTTCTGCCTTGGTGCCAATGATGGTCGTATGCGTGTTTGGCGCCGTGCAGGTGAGCGCCACAATCAGGACCATACGACCGAGGCACACAGGGCCAACACCCGGCATCATGGTGTGGGGAGCGATCTCCTACACTGGCCGTACACCTCTGGTGACCGTCGAGGGGACACTGAATAGTGCACGGTACATCCAAACCGTCATCGAACCCATCGTTCTACCATTCCTAGACCGGCAATGGAACTTGCTGTTCCAACAGGACAATGCACGTCCGCATGTATCCCGTGCCACCCAACGTGCTCTAGAAGGTGTAAGTCAACTACCCTGGCCAGCAAGATCTCCGGATCTGTCCCCCATTGAGCATGTTTGGGACCGGATGAAGTGTCGTCTCACGCGGTCTGTACGCCCAGCACGAACGCTGGTCCAACTGAGGCGCCAGGTGGAAATGGCATGGCAAGCCATTCCACAGGACTACATCCAGCATCTCTACGATCGTCTCCATGGGAGAATAGCAGCCTGCATTGCTGGAAAGGTGGATATACACTGTACTAGAGCCGACATTGTGCATGCTCTGTTGCCTGTGTCTATGTGCCTGTGGTTCTGTCAGTGTGATCATGTGATGTATCTGACCCCAGGTATGTGTCAATAAAGTTTCCCCTTCCTGGTACAATGAATTCACGGTGTTCTTATTTCAATTTCTAGGAGTGTATAAATGATATGCCCTCTACTATTGTGGGTAACTCTAAAATATTTCTCCTTTGCTGATGACACTAGCTTGGTAGTAAAAGATGTTGTTCGCAACAGTGTCTCGTTTTCAAACAGTGCAGGTCATGACCTAAGTTTGTGGCTTGTAGAAAATAAGCTAACGCTAAATCACAGTAAGACTCAGTTTTTACAGTTGATAACACACGATTCAACAAAACCTGAAGTTTTAATTTCACAGGCTGGGCATATGATTAGTGAAACTAAACAGTTTAAATTCCTAGGTGTTCAGATAGATAGTAAGCTGTCGTGGAAAGCCCACGTTCAAGATCTTGTTCAAAGACTTAATGCTGCCATGTTTACTATTCGAGTGTATGTGAAGTGAGTAATCTTTCAACACGAAAATTATTCTATTTTGCTTATTTTCATTCATTTATGTCGTATGGTATTATTTTTTGGGTTAACTCTTCCCATTCTAAAAGGATATTTTTGGCTCAAAAACTGGCGGTTCTTGCAATAAGTGGTGTAAGTTCACGAACATTTTGTCGATCCCTGATCACAAGTCTGGGTATTTTGACATTGGCCTCTCCTTTCTGTCATTTCTTGTTAACAATATTAGTTTATTCCCAAAAATAAGCAGCTTTCACTCAGTTAATACTCGGGAGAATTAAACCTCCATTTGGACCGGAATTCCTTAACTCTTGCTCAGAAAAGTGTGCAGTATACTGCTGCACTCATTTTCAATAAGCAACCACACGAATTCAAAAGTCTTGGCAGTAATCCACGCGCTTTCAAATCGAAAGTGAAGAGTTTCCTTCTATTCTGTCGAGGAGTTCCTTGAAAAATTAAGCTGACTCTTGTTGTATTGTTGATTGTGTTTACTTAAACTTATGGACTGGCTTTTTTCGGGTTCATAAACATTTATTTTTATGTGTTATTGCATGTTGTAATTTCATGTACTTACACGTTCCATGACTTTGGAGATATTCTCCTTGATTTAGTCATACGGAACTTGACGTGTAAAGTAACAAATAAATCCCAGTTGTTGACAGCCCGTGCTTCGCACGTTTTCACTCAACAAAGCAGACATTTACTGCAACAGACGCTTCTGACAGAGGCGTCGGAGCCGTCCTGGCCCACAGGAAGCGGGATAGTTCTGTGCATCCTGTGTCCTATGCATCACAAACATAGACTGACACCCAACGCAGGTGCTCCCAAATAGAAAAGGAAGAGCTGGCCATCATCTTCACATTAACGAAATTCCACGTATCACCTCGTCACAGATCATAAACCTCTGATCCCCTTATTCAGTCCAGCACCACAGATTCAAGCCAGGACTACTCACAGCCTCTAACGCTAGGCTTTCTTTCTGACGTGCTGCCAGTACGAGATTCACTTGCACAATACGCGATGCACTCAGCTGCCTTTCGTGGGGACCCGATCCGATCCCGATCCGATCTATGTTTTTACATCGACGAATAAGCACAAGCCTCCGTAGATTCTTTTCCCATTACCAGCTTCCGGGTAGCAGGAGCAGCCGGTAACGACGAGGTATTCCAACAAGTACACAGTCACATACTTCATGGGTTGCCCGAACGACAACCTCCCTGGGCTCCTGTAGCATTAAATCAGTTCTTTAACGCCCGACATCAGCTCATGTTGATCGACGGAGTAATTCTAGTCTTTTCCGACGAGGGACATCCACGAGTAGTCATTACTCATTCTTTATGCCAGCATGTCCTCTACCTATGGTACAAAGGACACTACCAGAATATCTAGAACTAAACTGCAGGCTCACAGGTTCACCGAATGGCTGGGAATCAATCAGTAATTTGAATGACTCACCTGGACATGTCCATTCTGCCAAAGCCAGCAGTCAGACTCACGACATTAATCTGCTTCTTGGCGACAACGTGCTCGCCTTTGGGAAAGGGTGCAAACTAACTTAGCTGGGCTAGTGCTTAACACCATGTTCTTGATAGTGGTTGATGCTTACTCCAGATTTCTTTACTATGTCCGAGACTACACCATGTCAACCACCAACACCATTTTGCAATTGAAGATCTGCCGCAAGTGCCCGTAACTAACAACGGTCCACGGTTCTCTAGTGAGGAATTTCGTGCTTGCTGCGCCCAGCACGGCATGCGCCACGTTCCAGTGCCCTCCTTCCATCCGCAGTCTAACGGAGAAGGCGAGAGGATGGTCCGCATTTTCAAAACTCAGATGAAATAAGTACCTCCAGGGTCTCTACACCGATGCATCACTGACTGTTATTGAGCGGTTACAAGTCCACGCCCTTCGGAGACAAAAGTACACCAGAACTTCTCCACAGATGGCAGCTCCGGACCCTTTTGAGTTGCTCAAGCCGACGTCGTGGTCTGCTCCACCGCTGGCCTCTACCAATCTCCGCCCAGAGACCATGGTATGGGCCAAAGGTTTAGGCCGTCAACCAGGCTGGATTCCAGGAACCATCGTACAACACTGGGACTGGAAAGTTTTCAGTGTGAGCTTCTGGACGGGGAGGCTTTGCTAGTTCCAATCCTACCACAAACCACCCAGCCAGTGTAACACCAGACTTACACTTGCCTTTTACGCACATCCATCTGAAAAACACCACAATCCAGCAACAGCGACTTTCCCCAGGCGTCACCCAGCCAAAGAGCCTCTCCTCCCCAGACCATGAGATGTTGCCCAGTCACCAATCACTAGTTATCCAATGAACGTTTGTTCGTTAGGTTTTTATTACATTTTTTGACTCCAGCCGTTTGCTATTGTGTTATTACTTTATGAATTCCATATTCGTAACTGTCCCTGTTGCGGATGTATGTGACTTCAATTGCTTTGTCGGTGTAATTCGTTGTGTGTATGGGTTCTCCTCGGATTCAGTACATCATTGGAGCATGTTATCATTGGATTAAAGTAAAAAAAAGAGCGCTGTAATTTACACATCTAATTTTGTTTTGTATGGGCAACAACAGTGAATTTTTTTAGGTAATTTTATAATGCAATTTATCCCCTCCTTAGTTACAAACTACAACAACAAAATCCGGGCTCTCTTACTATTCGGCATCGAAAACGGTAGCATGTTTTTAATAAACGACTTTGGAGTACAATACAGCTGTTGGTTTTAATTTTCATTATTGAAGTACTACACCTCCGGCTGCTGCCCCACTGATCTCGATGGAGTATCAGAGAGTTAAACTTCCCAATAGCTGCTGTGTCTTTTCTTGTCACCACAGAGTTGGTTCGAAATCGAAAGGGCCTTGCGGTTCTAGACGCTGCAGTCTGGAACTGCGAGACCGCTACGGTCGCAGGTTCGAATCCTGTCTCGGGCATGAATGTGTGTTATGTCCTTAGGTTAGTTAGGTTTAACTAGTTCTACGTTTTAGGGGACTAATGACCCCAGAAGTTGAGTCCCATAGTGCTCAGAGCCATTTGAACCATTTTGAAATCGAGAGAGATGTCTGAGAACACATAATTGGGAACGTTGCTGTAACGTTAAATATTCAGCGATCAAGATTCCTGGACAGTGAGTCCACCACTCGAATGCTCGTTGGGGCACAACACGAATAACACAGTAAAGAGTACACGTCCGTACAAAACCTACTTGTGGCTTGCCTCCGCCACACGCAGTACACAGAAATAGTGTTCAGAGGGCGCCCGACGACGTGCAGTCTCAGCGTGGCCCACACAGTGTACGGTCAGTAGCCTGCTAGATGGTGTACGTACCAGAGACTACCTTACGTTGTCTCTAAAAGACATTGAAATAGTCCATATACCCTTCAGTTACGTCTGCCACTACAGAGAGTTCTGAAGCCTTGAACCAGTTTTCAGCATCCTACAAATAGTGCGAGTTGCAGACTAATAGGCTGATCAATGGATATATACTGCCGCACGTCGACAATCGGCCAGCTCCATTTGCTTCCAGCTGCCTACAGTAATCGGATACTTTTCAGCTGCAGTCAACAGTTGCCGGCTATTTCCAGTCGTCCGATAGTTAACGCCTTGTGTTCAATCTTAGTTCAAGCGTCAGTGGAAGTCTTTATCTAGTGACAGACAGACCTTATAAACAGTATCTATAACTGTAGTGTAAACTAGACTTCAGTTACATTAGTTAGTAATCATCGGCTGCTTTATGTCAAGTAGTGTTCACAACATTTACATCAGGGTCGCAAAGAAAAATCTGAGAAGAGTTAAATTTACTTTAATGTAGTGAATAAGTGTTCTTGTTTCTCATATGATGATGTAATTAATCTGTTCTGTGTATATCGCTCTGTGACACGACATTGTCAAGCGCACTAGTGGGGAATCTACCTATGGACAAGAAACTCTACAGCTGGAGATTCGCTTCCTGGCACCTTTATGTTATTGGGAAATACAACAATTTCATCACAGTGGAACTATTTATTTTATTCCACACGCAAAATACGTAAAAATTCACAGTTCGAAAGCTTTGCCACCCAATTAAGGCAACTGACAGTTCTCATAAGAAATTCTCACTTATTTAACTTCTACCTCCTACATGGTTCAATTCGAGAACGTAATCTTTTCATAGTCGTCGTGTTTACCACAGTAGTAACCTCCAATGGCACAATAATGTGCGTACAAAATTTCCATTTCACACCCACCAAGTCTACACCTAGGGAAAACCGGAACGACTCACAATCCAATCTCAAACTAGTTACCAATAAGTCTCACAATCAAATCAAAATCACCACGTGGCGCATCTGCAGCACTCGTGCGCTACGTCCTCTCGACATGGCCTCTCGCATGCTATAATTTTAACGACAAAATCTCATCTATTTTGACAATATTTCATAAGTATATATCTGTATGTAACTAGCTCATCGCATTACTTTGCATACCGAGCAATATTGTCATATGATATTCTAATTACTACATGGATAGTTTTCACTTACGCAGAAAACAGAGTGTAATTCCGCAGTTTGTCATTAGACAGTAGAATTGGAAAATAAAAAAGTGAGTGTTCTAATTACAGATCGATGCGAACATTAAAAAATATGCATTTCATACTATGATCCATTAGCAAGATCTGGCCGAATACGTGTTCAGCTTTATAAAGGCAGTACTTCATTACAGGTAACTGTGTCTCCTGCGAAAAGTCTGAGTTTATTATTAGTGCTGTCTGACATGTCTTTCGTCTACTATATGAAAAGCTAGTTCCCCAACACTCTTCCCTGAAGAACAACTGAAGCTACACCTACTTCTGGCGGCGACCCTCCATTCAAGAGAACATGCTACATTCCCATCATCGAGAAATCCTCAGTCCAGATGCAAATTTCTCTTGATAACCAGTACAATCGTACTTTATATGACAAACACACGTGTGGTACAGAGGCAAATACTTTTCGGAAGTCAAGAAATACTACATCAACCTGACTTTCTTGATCCATGGCTTTCAGGATGTCATGTGAATAAGAGCACCGATTTATCTATTTTGTGGTAGTTTTACAACATGACGCACGTGTACAGCAAGGTAATGTTCACATTAAATAAGTCTCGTTACAGAGACTGCGCTGTCTCTCTTATCCTGATGTCGACACAGGCTGTCTGCGAAGAATTGAATAACGAATAAAGACTTTAATTTCTCCTATAGTTGTGACTGTGTGTCGACACGAAACAGACGCAAATCTTAGTACAACCAGTAACAGACGAAACCGAAATAATATTCATAAAAGTCATATCTTCTGCCATTTAAATATGCTTTTTCTGTAGCAGAACCTTTTCGTCAACAAGGAGAAGAATGATGGAAAATTTGGAGGTATAATGTTGAATTACGTTCATGAGAAAACGTGTGCGATATTGTGAAACACCCCCCCCCCCTCCCCCATGAACCATGGACCTTGCCGTTGGTGGGGAGGCTTGCGTGCCTCAGCGATACAGATATCAGTACCGTCGGTACAACCACAACGGAGGGTATCTGTTGAGCGGCCAGACAAACGTGTGGTTCCTGAAGAGAGGCAGCAGCCTTTTCAGTAGTTGCAGGGGCAACAGTCTGAATGATTGACTGACCTGGCCTTGTAACAATAACCAAAATGGCCTTGCTGTGTTGGTACTGCGAACGGCTGAAAGCAAGGGGAAACTACGGCCGTAATTTTTCCCGAGGGCATGAAGCTTTACTGTATAATTAAATGATGATGGCGTCCTCTTGGGTAAAATATTCCGGAGGTAAAATAGTCCCCCATTATGATCTCCAGGCGGGGACTACTCAAGAGGATGTCGTTATCAGGAGAAAGAAAACTGGCGTTCTACGGATCGGAGCGTGGAATGTCTGATTCCTTAATCGGGCAGGTAGGTTAGAAAATTTAAAAAGGGAAATGGATAGGTTAAAATTAGATATAGTGGGAATTAGTGAAATTCGGTGGCAGGAGGAACAAGACTTCAGGTCAGGTAACTACAGGGTTATAAACACAAAATCAAATAGGGGTAATGCAGGAGTAGGTTTAATAATGAATAGGAAAATAGGAATGCGGGTAAGCTACTACAAACAGAATAGTGAACGCATTATTGTAAGCCCACACCTACTATAGTAGTACAACTTTATATGCCTCCTAGCTCTGCAGATAACGAAGAAATTGAAGAAATGTATGATGAAATAAAAGAAATTGTTCAGATAGTGAATGGAGACGAAAATTTAATAGTCATGGGTGACTGGAATTCGAGTGTAGGAAAAGGGAGAGAAGGAAACGCAGTAGGTGAATATGGATTGGGGCTACGAAATGAAAGAGGAAGCCGCCTGGTAGAATTTTGCACAGAGCACAACTTAATCATAGCTTACACTTGGTTTAAGAACCATGAAAGAAGGTTTTATACATGGAAGAACCCTGGAGATACTAAAAGGTATCAGATAGATTATATAATGGTAAGACAGAGATTTAGGATCAGGTTTTAAATTGTAAGACATTTCCAGGGGCAGAAGTGGACTCTGACAACAATCTATTGGTTATGACCTGCAGATTAAAACTGAAGAAACTGCAAAGAGGTGGGAATTAAAGGAGATGGGTCCTGGATAAACTGAAAGAACCAGTGGTTGTACAGAGTTTCAGGGAGAGCATCAGGGAGTTGACAAGAATGGGGGAAAGAAATACAGTAGGAGAAGAATGGGTAGCTTTGAGGGATGAAGTAGTGAAGGCAGCTGAGGGTCAAGTAGATAAAAAGACGAGGGCTGGTAGAAATCCTTGGGTAACAGAAGAAATATTGAGTTTAATTGATGAAAGGAGAAAATATAAAAATGCAGTAAACTTAGCAGGCAAAAAAGAATACAAACGTCTCAAAAATAAGATCGACAGGAAGTGCAAAATGGCTAAGCAGGGATGGCTAGACGACAAATGAAAGGATGTAGAGGCTTATCTCACTAGGGGTAAGATAGATACTGCCTACAGGAAAATTAAAGAGACCTTTGGAGAAAAGAGAACCACTTGTATGAATATCAAGAGCTCAGATGGAAACCCAGTTATAACCAAAGAAGGGAAAGCAGAAAGGTGGAAAGAGTATATAGAAGGTCTACACAGGGGCAATGTTCTGGAGGACAATATTATGGAAATGGAAGAGGATGTAGATGAAAACGAAATGGGAGATACGATACTGCGTGAAGAGTTTGACAGAGCACTGAAAGACCTGAGTGGAAACAA
Source organism: Schistocerca gregaria (assembly GCF_023897955.1). Lineage (NCBI taxonomy): Eukaryota > Metazoa > Arthropoda > Insecta > Orthoptera > Acrididae > Schistocerca > Schistocerca gregaria. The sequence goes on from NC_064926.1 coordinate 51,425,283, forward strand.
GGCCCCGGGAGTAGACAACATTCCATTAGAACTACTGACGGCCTTGGGAGAGCCAGTCCTGACAAAACTCTACCATCTGGTGAACATGATGTATGAGACAGGCAAAATACCCTCAGACTTCAAGAAGAATATAATAATTCCAATCCCAAAGAAAGCAGGTGTTGACAGATGTGAAAATTACCGAACCATCAGTTTAATAAGCCACAGCTCAAAAATTCTAACACGATTTCTTTACAGACGAATGGAAAAACTGGTAGAAGATCAGTTTGGATTCCGTAGAAATACTGGAACACGTGAGGCAATACTGATCTTACGACTTAACTTAGAAGAAAGATTAAGGAAAGGCAAACCTACGTTTCTAGCACTTGTAGACTTAGAGAAAGCTTTTGCCAATGTTGACTAGAATACTCTCTTTCAAATTCTAAAGGTGGCAGGGTGAAATACAGGGAGCGAAAGGCTATTTACAATTTGTACAGAAACCAGATGGCAGTTATAAGAGTCGAGGAACATGAAAGAGAAGCAGTGGTTGGGAAGAGAGTAAGACAGGTTTGTAGCCTCTCCCCGATGTAATTCAATCTGTATATTGAGCAAGCAGTAAAGGAAACAAAAGAAAAATTCGTAGTAGGTATTAAAATCTATGGAGAAGAAATAAAAACTTTGAGGTTCGCCGATGACATTGTAATTCTGTCAGAGACAGCAAAGGACTTGGAAGAGCAGTTGAACGGAATGGACAGTGTCTTGAAAGGAGGATATAAGATGAACATCAACAAAAGCAAAACGAGGATAATGGAATGTAGTCGAAGTAAGTCGGGTGATGCTGAGGGAATTAGATTAGGAAATGAGACACTTAAAGTAGTAAATGAGTTTTGCTATTTGGGGAGCAAAATAACTGATGATGCTCGAAGTAGAGAGGATATAAAATGTAGACTGGCAATGGCAAGGAAAGTGTTTCTGAAGAAGAGACATTTGTTAACATCGTGTATAGAAATAAGTGTCAAGAAGTCATTTCTGACAGTATTGGTATGGAGTGTAGCCATGTATGGAAGTGAATCATGGACGATAAATAGTTTGGACAAGAAGAGAATAGAAGCTTTCGAAATGTAGTGCTACAGAAGAATGCTGAAGATTAGATGGGTAGATCACATAACTAATGAGGAAGTGTTCAATAGGATTGGGGAGAAGAGAAGTTTGTGGCACAACTTGACTAGAAGATGGGGTCGGTTGGTAGGACATGTTCTGAGGCATCAAGGGATCACAAATTTAGCATTGGAGGGCAGCGTGAAGAGTAAAAATCGTGGAGGGGGACCAAGGGATGAATACACTAAGCAGATTCAGAAGGATGTAGGTTGCAGTAGGTACTGGGAGATGAAGAAGCTTACACAGGATAGAGTAGCATGGAGAACTGCATCAAACCAGTCTCAGGACTGAAGACCACAACAACAACAACAACAACATTGTGAAACTCAGGAAGGCTTCATACATCTACATTTCAGCGACTCGATCATCTCTGGTGTCAATGTCCTCATTCATGCGCATTCATAATGAAAGTATTTAACGATGCGCCTTTTCTTGAATACCCAGGTACTTAAATAACTCATTTCAAATTATTCCATTAACTACACCCGTCAATACAGTTTAAATATTAGTGTTCACGTCAGCTATGAATCGCAGTCAGAGATAAACTCTTTTTGATAACCGAAATAATGCGTGTTCAAATATCAATCATATATTAATTCTAACTGGCTTTCAAGGCGTCAGCAATCTACTAAAAGTTATAATTAGATCGTGTAAGTTCTACAACAAAGCCTAAGTGCCATTAATAATTATATTTTGTTCACTCGGTGTACCTCACATGCACTGAATTCACAATCTTAATAATTTCCTCAACCGTCAGATCACTATTAAACTGGTTCAATAAGCATTAACGTATTTCAAAACGTCATTACAGTGACGTACGCATAGAATACTGAAGCACAAAATAATATTCTATGTCGTAGCACCATTAACTGATAGAAATGATGCTTCCGAGCCTATTCTGTGTGTAAAAATACTTATTGTCAGTTAACTGTCAATTTAAGCTTCTAATAACTGCCACTGAGGTATAAGAATAGTCGCTAAAAGTCTTCAAATTAAAGATTGCTATATCATCTAATTTTTGCAGCTGAACTATCTCAATATGTCGTCCCAGAACTTATTGCTGGCAGTGGTGGCCCAGCGGTTGTAGGCGCTACAGTGTGGAACAGCGCGACCGCTTCGGTGGCAGGTTCGAATGCTGCCTCGGGCATGGATGTGTGTTATGTCTTTAGGTTTAAGTATTTCGAAGGTCTAGGGGACTGCTGACCTCCGAAGTTAAGTCCCATAGTGCTCAGAGCATTTGAACCATTTCCCAGAACTTATTATGTACAGCCAAACACCAACACGTACAGATCTCATATAGCACAAATATTTAATGTTGACTGTCGGGCATGAAATACAGAAGTGAAAACAGTTTTATGTACATTAATTAGAAATAGTTAAATTCAGTCTCGTCAATGTCTTGTAGATCTTCTGCCGACCGCTAGCCGTCGGCAGGACCCAAAAGCGCACGGTACACCCTCTGCCGTGACGTCAGAACACCACCTGTACATATTGCCGAATTCGATCGTGGGTCATGAAACAAATATGAAACAAGCATCTTCCCCCCCTGCGGGTTCGGGGTAAGACTAGGCCCGCGGTATTCCTGCCTGTCGTAAGAGGCAACTAAAAGGAGTCTCAACTGTTTCGGCCTTTAATGTGATGGTCCCCATTGGGGTTTGACCTCCATTTTTCCAAATTCAACAGAAGTACGAGCCTTTTGTGGAAGGACACCTTACGTGGTGCACCATCAGTCCCCTGTGCCCTAAGACGTTGGCACTCTTTATCGTCTTGGCGTCGTAACTACACCTCCCATCCCTTATTTTGGACATACACCATTGATGGATTATGTAAGTTACATCGTTAGTGCGTCACTATCTGCACCCGCGATACATATGGACTTCCCATGGAAACCGAAATCCAGAACGGTAGCCAGCCCGTTGTGGTGGGGTCCTCATGTACCCTCTAGGTTGTAGCCCCCTGACAACACAGGGATCCTACTGCCGATGCCTGAGCTGACACCTCCCCACGTAAGAAAAGGAGTAGATGTCCGTCTCTCTGGGGCATCGGGACTCCTGGCAACGGCCATCCTGCCAGGTGACCTTTGCTGTGGCTGGGTGGCGCCCGTGGGGTGAGCCCCTGGTCGGAGAGGGTGGCATTGGAGCGGATAACCCGCAATGAAGCGGGTAAAGTCTCAATCTGGTGGTCGCACGACCACCAACGTCTCTAAGTGCGGTAAAGTAGACTTTAATGCTGTGGCATATAACCCCAAATCCCTTCCCTAGCCACACCATGAGAGGAACGTAGGGCTGCGGACAGTCAGGAGCCATATTCCCCACGATACCTTGTATGCAGCAGAACTGATGGGGATTCATGTTTGGGGACTAAGCCTCTGTTCTTTGTGACCCATCTTGAAGATAAGTTTGGGGAAGTGGCGTCTCTTTCCAAAATGCGGAGCGGGGCCATTTTGATTCAAGCCGCTTCAGCTGCATAGTCAAGGGCATTACTCACCTGTGGGAAGCTTGATGACATCCCCGTCAATGTCACTCCCCTTAAGTCACTAAATTTGGTCCAGGGGATTATCTTTCATAAAGATCTTCTGCTGCAGTCTGATGACGAGTTACGGGAGAACCTGGCACGACGAGGTGTACACTTCGTTCATTGTGTCTTTAGTGGACCCAAGGATAATAGGATCGCTACCGGTGCTTTCATCCTGGCCTTTGAGGGCGACTGCTTGCCCAAGAAGGTCAAGGTCATGATCTACCAGTGCGATGTCAGGCCCTATGTCCTGCCCCCTATGCGATGCTTCCAGTGCTGGAAATTCGGACACATGTCCTCCAGATGCACTGCCATCCCCACGTGTCGAGATTGTGGACGACCTTCGCATCCCAATGCTCCGTGTGCACCGCCTCCCACCTGCGTTAACTGTGGGGAGCATCATTCTCCCTGCTCGCCAGACTGTGCAGTCTACCAAGGAGAGCGGAAGATACAAGAAATTAAGACCCTGGACCGTTTAACTTACCAAGAGGCGAGGAAGAAATTAGAACGGCTCAACCCCACACCTCTGTTGAGGAGTTATGCTGCTGTAACACTGCCGCCACGTTCCTGCAAAGACTCCATTCACAATTAGCCAACCGAACAGTCACGTTACGCCTGCCCCACCACAGGTGGGGGCAACTCTCTCTTCCACTGCTCCCAAAACACCCAGTTTGGGAGCAGTGTGCCACGAGCAACCGGGGACGTCAGTTCCCTCCTCTCAGCCAGAGAGGCGACAGCCCTCTCCGGCTACTCAGCCGGAGAAGTAACAGCTCTCTCCGGCTACTCAGCCGGAGAAGTAACAGCTCTCTCCGGCTACTCAGCCGGAGAAGCGACAGCCCTCTTCGGCTGCTCAGCCGGGGATGCAACAGCCTCCTCCGGCCTCACTTGTTCGGAAGGGATCCCTTGGGGGAGTCCCTTCCAAGGACTTCCCCAGTGTCTTACAAGACACTAGTCAGTGGCTGAAGAAGCCACCAGCTGCTGGTCGAAGGGCTTCACGCTCATCGTCTATTCCTGATGATGCGTCAGGAAAGCCCTTCCAGCATGCAAACCCTCCTCTGAAAGACAAGAGAGAGAAGAGGAAGCTCTCCAAGAAGGATAAGGACCTAGTGGTTCCCACACCACCACTTCAGGTCAGCTCAGCCTCTGAGGATGAGGTCGAGCTCTTTGCGTCCCCTGATGACCTCGATCTTGCCGTCTCCTCGGAAACGATGGCCGTAGCGACGTCTGTCACTCAGTCGATGGCAGCATGTGACCCTGCGAAGTAATTTGCCTTTTCTGTGCCTGCATGCCCCTACAGGACACGCTTTGTATAATTCCCCAGTGGAATTGTGGCGGTTATTTTAGCCATCTACCTGAGTTGCGTCAGCTTCTAAGCACGACACCTGCTTTGTGCATTGACCTCCAGGAAACCTGGTTCCCGGCAATGCTGACCCCTGTCCTTCGTGGATACAGGGGTTATTACTGCAACCGTAGCACTTACAATTGTGTGTCAGGTGGAGCCTGCGTGTATGTCCTTACCTCTGTATATAGTGCTCCTGTGCCCCTTCAAACATCATTGGAAGCTGTGGCTGTCAGAGTAAGGATTGCCCAGCACATAACCGTCTGCAGTGTCTATCTCCCTCCAGGTGGTACAGTCTCCCTGACCGAATTGGCTGCACTTGTCACCCAACTTCCCACGCCTTTTCTTCTCCTGGGGGATTTTAACGCCCACAATCCCCTGTGGGGTGGAACGATGATTACTGGCCGAGGCAGAGATGTCCTGAATCTCGTCTCCCAACTCGACCTCTGCCTCTTAAACACTGGCGTCGCCACACATTTCAGTGTGGCGCATGGCACGTTCTTGGCCATAGATCTGTCGTTGTGCAGCCCAGGGCTTGTACCATCGGTCCACTGGAGAGTCCATTCGGACTTGTGTGGTAGTGACCATTTTCCCATCTTCCTTTCACTACCCCAGCGTCGCTCCCATGGCCGCTTGCCTAGATGGGCATTTAGCAATGCCAACTGGGAAACGTTCTCCTCTGCTGCCACTGTTGACTTTCTCCCCCACGGTACCATCGATGTGGCGGTTGAGACACTGACTGCAGCGATTGTTTCCGCTGCGGAACGTACCATTCCTCTTTCGTTAGGGTGTCCCCGGCGAAAATCAGTGCCTTGGTGGTCTCCGGAGGTCTCTGAAGCCATTAAAGAACGTCGGTGGGCTCTTCAGCGACATAAGCGACACCCGTCTTTGGAGAACCTCATTTTCATCAAACGTCTCCGTGCTCAGGCACGGCGGCTCATCAAGAGGCGGAAACAGGAGTGCCGGGAGAGGTACGTTTCCACCATTGGTTCCCGTACTTCACCCTCCCAGTTGTGAATGAAGATTCGGCTCATCTTTGGATTGCAGCACTCTACAGGTGTCCCATGGCTTACCATCAACAGGGCGCTATCCAGCGATGCCGATGCAATCGTCGAGCATTTCGCACAGCACTATGTTCGGGCCTCTGCATCAGGGAATTACCCGCTCGCGTTTTGCGCTCTAAAACGCCGGGAGGAATGCAAACGGCTTTCATTTGCTTCTCGCCACCCTGAGGCGTATAACACCCCGTTTAGTTTGTGGGAACTCCAAAGTGCCCTAGCACAATGTCCCGATACAGCCTCTGGGCCAGATGGCATCCACAGTCACATGCTCAAACACCTGTCCCCGGACTGTCAGCGTTGTGTTCTTGATATCCTCAACCGCCTATGGGGCTATGGTGTCTTTCCGTCGCAGTGGCGAGAGAGTACCATCATTCCGGTGCTAAACCCTGGTAAGGACCCGCTTAATGTGGATAGCTATCGGCCCATCAGCTTGACAAATTGTGCAAGCTACTGGAACGTATGGTAAGTCGACGTCTGTGTTGGCTGCTAGAGTCTCGGGGTATTCTGGCGCCGTGCCAGAGCGGCTCCCGTCAGGGCTGTCCCACCGCCGATGTTAACAAATTTCTCTTTTTCAGAAACGCTTTTCTTGCCATTGCCAGTCTACATTTTATATCCTCTCTACTTCGACCATCATCAGTTATTTTGCTCCACAAATAGCAAACCTCATTTACTACCTTAAGTGTCTCATTTCCTAATCTAATTCCCGCAGCATCACCCGACTTAATTCGACTACATTGCATTATTCTCGTTATGCTTTTGTTGATGTTTATCTTATATCCTCCTTTCAAGACACTGTCCATACCGTTCAGCTGCTCTGCCAGGTCCTTTGCTGTCTCTGACAGAATTACAATGCCATCGGCAAACCTCAAATTTTATATTTTTTCTCCATGGTGTTTAATTCTATCTCCGAGTTTTTCTTTTGTTTCCTTTCCTGCTTGCTCAATATACAGATTGAATAACATCGGGGCTAGGTTACAACCCTGTCTCACTCCCTTCCCAACCACTGGCTCCCTTTCGTGCCCTGGACTCTTATAACTGCTATCTGGTTTCTGTACAAATTGTAAATAGCCTTTCTCTCCCTGTATTTATTCCTGCTACCTTCAGAACTTGAAAGAGAGTATTCCAGTCAACATTGTCAAATGCTTTCTCTAAGTCTACAAATTCTAGAAATGTAGGTTCGCCTTTCCTTAATCTATTTTCTAAGATACGTCATAGGGTCAGTATTGCCTCACGTGTTCCACCATTTCAAGGAAATCCAAACTGATCTTCCCTGAGATCGGCTTCTACCAGTTTTTCCTTTCGTCTGTAAAGAATTCGTGTTAGTATTTTGCAGCCATGGATTATTAAACTGATAGTTCGATAATTTTCACATCTGTCAACACCTGATTTCTTTCGGATTTGAATTATAATATTCTTCTTGAAGTCTGAGGGTATCTCACCTGTCTCATACATCTTGCTCACTAGATAGTAGAGAGACTATACACTCATCATATGTCAGTATCCCAAGAAGAGTCGCAGCTGTATTACGGACAAATGGTGGTCCTTACTAAAAAACCATTCCCCAGTAAGTACAGGCGTTTTTATACAAAAAAATTATAACATATATTCCCAATTGCTTGGTGTCGTTCAGCAGGAAATATAGGTGTTTTTCACGATATGTTGTAAACATTACAAGGCCCCAGAGCTTGCGTTGTTCCTCCAAACGAGCACTACTGCCACCTCCCGAAATATTGTACATTCCTCCTGTGGGCCACGTATAAACCTTGTGAAAATTCCGAAGAGTCCTGGGAGACCGCCCTTAAATTATGGAATGTCCACTAGCATGCCGTCCCGATACCGCGTCAGCCAACCAGCGCGTTCCTCGAATACTTCATTAACTGTGCAAGAGGCGTGGCCTGGGATGGGAGCGGCCTGCGGTTCGCCAGTGTCGCTGCAGCCACGTCACTCTTCGGCACACAAGGAGGCGGCAGCGCTGCTGTTATGTGAATTATTCGGGCGGCGGTTTTAAAGGCACGCGGACGAGCGGGCAGTGGCAAAGGAGCAGCCAGCCGCTGCCTGCCGCCCACCTCCAGAGACGCCGGCCACGCGAATTCCGCGCATGTCTGCCTCTGCAATACCGGCCGCCACTTCCGCTTACCGCTCCTCTGGTGCGGGGAAAGTTAATTGTCTGCGAGGATACCCCGTTGCCTGAGGCTGTATCCCTACACTGCGAGCAGGGTGTTTCTAGAATCGTTAAATACACTACTGGCCATTAAAATTGCTACACCACGAAGATGACGTGCTACATATGCGAAATTTAGACGAAAGGAAGACGATGATGTGATATGCAAATGATTAGCTTTTCAGAGCATTCACGCAAGGTTGGAACCGGTGGCTGACATGAGAAAAGTTTCCAACAGCAGTTGACCGGCGTTGCCTGGTGAAACGTTGTTGTGATGCCTCGTGTAAGGAGGAGAAATGCGTACCATCACGTTTCCGACTTTGATAAAGGTCGGATTGTAGCTTATCGCGATTGCGGTTTATCGTATCGCGACATTGCTGCTTGCGTTGGTCGAGATCCAATGACTGTTAGCAGAATATGGAATCAGTGGGTTCAGGAGGGTAATACGGAACGCCGTGCTAGATTCCAACGGCCTCATATCACTAGCAGTCGAGATGACAGGCATCTTATCTGCATGGATGTAACGGAACGTGCAGCCACGTCTCGATCGTTGAGTCAACAAATGGGGACCTTTGCAAGACAACAACCATCTGCACGAACATATCGACGACGTTTGCAGCAGCATGGACTATCAGCTCGGAGACCATGGTTGCGGTTACCCTTGACGCTACATCACAGACAGGAGCGCCTACGATGGTGTACTCCGTGTTTGGCGACATCATGGTGAACACACATTGGAAGCGTGTATTCGTCATCGCCATAGTGGCGTGTCACCTGGCGTGATGGTATGAAGTGCCATTGGCTACACGTCTCGGTCACCTCCTGTTCGCACTGACGACACTTTGAACAGTGGACGTTACATTTCAGATGTGTTACGACCCGTGGCTCTACCCTTCATTCGATTCCTGCAAAACTGTACATTTCAGCAGTATAATGCACGACCGCATGTTGCAGGTGCTGTACGGGCCTTTCTGGATGCAGAAAATGTTCGACTGCTGCCCTGGCCAGCACATTCTCCAGATCTCTCACCAACTGAAAACGTCCTGTCAATGGTGGCCGAGCAGCTGGCTCGTCTCAATACGCTAATCACTACACTTGATGAACTGTGGAATCGTCCTGAAGCTGCATGGGCAGCTGTACCTGTACACGGCATCCAAGCTGTGTTTGACTCAATGTCCAGGCGTATCAAGGCCGTTACTACGCCCAGAGGTGGTTGTTCTAGGTACTGATTTCTCAGGATCTATGCACCCAAATTGCTTGAAAATGTAATCACATGTCAGTTCTAGTATAATATATTTGTCCAATGAATACCTGTTTATCGTCTTCATTCCTTCTTGGTGAAGCAATTTTAATGGCCATGGTATATGTGGGAGATGCAACGCCCACCCAACGACTCATGTTGGTAATAGGCGGTTGTAGTAGCAGTAGTAGTGCCAACGGCCTTGCTGCATTGGGAACACCGGTACCCGCCAGAACATCGAAGTTAAGCACTCTCATGCTGAACTCGTACTCGGGAGGACGACGGTTCAAACAGGGGTCCAGCCATCCAGATATAGGTTTTCGGTGATTTCCCTAAGTCGCTTCAGGCAAATGTCAGAACGGATGTTTTCAAACGACACGGCCGAATTCCTTCCACAGCCTTCCCAAATCCCAGCATGTACTCCATCTCTAATGACCTCATCGTCGACGGGATGTTAAAGACTAATCTCCTCGTCTCCTCCTCCATAACCGCATCCAATGAAAAATATGGGCTAAGGATGACATGGCGGTCGGTAGGTCCGCTGGGCCTTACGAGCACTGTTCTGATTGACTTAAGTAGTAGTTGTAGTAGTAGTAGTAGTAACAGTAGCAGTGTTATACACTCCTGGAAATGGAAAAAAGAACACATTGACACCGGTGTGTCAGACCCACCATACTTGCTCCGGACACTGCGAGAGGGCTGTACAAGCAATGATCACACGCACGGCACAGCGGACACACCAGGAACTGCGGTGTTGGCCGTCGAATGGCGCTAGCTGCGCAGCATTTGTGCACCGCCACCGTCAGTGTCAGCCAGTTTGCCGTGGCATACGGAGCTCCATCGCAGTCTTTAACACTGGTAGCATGCCGCGACAGCGTGGACGTGAACCGTATGTGCAGTTGACGGACTTTGAGCGAGGGCGTATAGTGGGCATGCGGGAGGCCGGGTGGACGTACCGCCGAATTGATCAACACGTGGGGCGTGAGGTCTCCACAGTACATCGATGTTGTCGCCAGTGGTCGGCGGAAGGTGCACGTGCCCGTCAACCTGGGACCGGACCGCAGTGACGCACGGATGCACGCCAAGACCATAGGATCCTACGCAGTGCCGTAGGGGACCGCACCGCCACTTCCCAGCAAATTAGGGACACTGTTGCTTCTGGGGTATCGGCGAGGACCATTCGCAAGCGTCTCCATGAAGCTGGGCTACGGTCCCGCACACCGTTAGGCCGTCTTCCGCTCACGCCCCAACATCGTGCAGCCCGCCTCCAGTGGTGTCGCGACAGGCGTGAATGGAGGGACGATGGAGACGTGTCGTCTTCAGCGATGACAGTCGCTTCTGCCTTGGTGCCAATGATGGTCGTATGCGTGTTTGGCGCCGTGCAGGTGAGCGCCACAATCAGGACTGCATACGACCGAGGCACACAGGGCCAACACCCGGCATCATGGTGTGGGGAGCGATCTTCTAAACTGGCCGTACACCTCTGGTGATCGTCGAGGGGACACTGAATAGTGCACGGTACATCCAAACCGTCATCGAACCCATCGTTCTACCATTCCTAGACCGGCAAGGGAACTTGCTGTCCCAACAGGACAATGCACGTCCGCATGTATCCCGTGCCACCGAACGTACGCTAGAAGGTGTAAGTCAACTACCCTGGCCAGCAAGATCTCCGGATCTGTCCCCCATTGAGCATCTTTGGGACTGGATGAAGCGTCGTCTCACGCGGTCTGCACGTCCAGCACGAACGCTGGACCAACTGAGGCGCCAGGTGGAAATGGCATGGCAAGCCGTTCCACAGGACTACATCCAGCATCTCTACGATCGTCTCCATGGGAGAATAGCAGCGTGCATTGCTGCGAAAGGTGGATATACACTGTACTAGTGCCGACATTGTGCATGCTTTGTTGCCTGTGTCTATGTGCCTGTGGTTCTGTCAGTGTGATCATGTGATGTATCTGACCCCAGGAATGTGTCAATAAAGTTTCTCCTTCCTGGAACAATGAATTCACGGTGTTCTTATTTCAATTTACAGGAGTGTAACATGGTTAACCAAAGCACTGAACACTGGGTGAGAACATAATACCTGGTAGCTTTGCCGGCGCATGACGCATTAAGGACAGTACGAGCGACGTTCAATAAGTAATGCAAAACGTTTTTCTGAAAACAGGTTTAATTTATTCGTGACTCCAACACACCACATTATTCGCCATTTTTTTGACTACAAAACCTATTTCTCAACGTAAACTCCATTCAATGCGACGGCCTTACGCCACCTTAGTGGGAAGTCGTGTATGGCAGCATTGTACCACCCTAATGGTCGACGTCCGAGGCAACGCCTTACATCAATAACATCCCCATTGCCCACTTACTGCTTCCCTCAGAGTACGTCCTTAAGTGAGCGAAACAGATGGCAGTCGGAAGGTGCACTATCCGGGCTGTATGATGACGACAACAACCCAATGAAGTTTAGTGAACACCTTTCGGGTGCACAGAAAACTATGAGGTGTTGAGTTGTCATTGAGAGGGAGAAATTCATTGGCATCTGTGCGGCAGCCAACACCCCGAAGCCTTTTCTTCAGTTTCCAGAGGGTAGTGCAATATACTTCAGAGTTGGTCGTTGAAGGGGGATATCAAACACAATAACACCTTCAGAGTTCCAGACGACTGTCGCCACGGCTTTGCTGGCGTTTGAACTTTCTCTTCGGAGGAGAGAGGGTGTGGCTCCATTCCACGGATCGCCGTTTTCTTTCCGGTTCGAAGTGATGAACTCATGTTTCGCAAACTGTGACGATGACTGGCGAAGAATCGTCACGATCAGCCTTATAACGCAGAGTCAATTCTGGACTTATGGTCGGTCCTTGATTGCCCTTTATGGTCTTCTGACAGGTGGTAAGGAACACAGCGGCCCTAAGCCCTTGAGTATTCCAGCTTGATGTGACGAACCAGGTCGATGGTCATGCCGAATACGCCATCATGCAAGCGAACACTTGGGTCAAACATGGACCACGCTACAGATATAGGTCAGTGGGGTCAGCATTATGTTACAGAGGACATTCGTCTGGTCTGCATGGGAGTTCGTGATAAGAATCGAAGCCATTATGGCAGCGGTGGAGTGGTGAAGATTATTGCGGACACCATGCGTCCTATTTTGCTTCATGACTTCCCATACGACCATCCCATAATTCAGTAGGTTAATTGTCTGTATCACAAGGTCAAACTGATGTCACAGTTGTCTGAGGAGCTTTGATTCCTTCACCATCAAATTCGCTCGCTGTGAACCCAGTGGAACACATCTTCGGCCGTTGACATCGCACCCAAAAGCAACCGGCCGACAATTTACGGGAATTCTATGACCTGTGCGTAGACATCTGGCGCCACATACCTGCAGAAACCCACCAACAACCTGTGGAAGCCACGCCACACGCAACCTGCGCTGTACTGCGTTCCAGGTTTGGGTCAGCACGCTGTTAATCGGTTGGTCATAATGCTTTGGGTCATTAGTATATCATACACCGATATGCTATAAATTTTCTTCCCTTCGCTCGTTAGAAATAGAAAATCTGCCATGCGACAACTGGTGGAATTGAGCTTTATCCAGACTGCAACAGAAGGATTTGAAATCCATTAATCTGTCTAAAGTCTTTTACAGTTGGTTCCTATGAGTCTGTTTCACGTGCCAATTTGTTTATTCATTTGGCGTGCGGCTAGCATCACAAGGAAACATTTGTAGATACCAGTACATATACAGACATTTAACACATAGAAAGAAAGTCATGATTACAACGTGAATAACTTTATAATATTTACAAAGTACAGAAGTTCACAGGAAAACATTCAACTGATAATCGTACATAACTGATGTCTTAATTGCTATCAGGAAATCCTCCCTATTGCTAAGAAAGGACGGATTTGGGCGCGAACATTTGATTTTTCTCGCCGTGGCTTTTGCTATCTGTTTTGTGAATACCAGACAACAGATAACTAATAATTATTATTAGCAATAGTAGTGATCAGTTTAAACAAACTTTGCGCCCTTGACAATGGCTTTTTGCGTAAGGTCCGTTCATTGTAAGTTTGACCGTGTGTGATTCTTTATCGGACTTCATACATTTAATAATTCACAAGCTTTGGTTCGTACTGCACTTTGATATAATTTGTAACACGGAATCTTTAGCATTGCCAAGACGCCGTTTAAACGGAACAATAGTTTTCAATATAAATGAAACAAAAGATGAAATAATATCACTCTATTCACAAAATATTATATTAAATTAACCATATAGACACTTAAATACACTCCTGGAAATTGAAATAAGAACACCGTGAATTCTTTGTCCCAGGAAGGGGAAACTTTATTGACACATTCCTGGGGTCAGATACATCACATGATCACACTGACAGAACCACAGGCACATAGACACAGGCAACAGAGTATGCACAATGTCGGCACTAGTACAGTGTATATTCACCTTTCGCAGCAATGCAGGCTGCTATTCTCCCATGGAGACGATCGTAGAGATGCTGGGTGTAGTCCTGTGGAACGGCTTGCCATGCCATTTCCACGTGGCGCCTCAGTTGGACCAGCGTTCGTGCTGGACGTGCAGACCGCGTGAGACGACGCTTCATCCAGTCCCAAACATGCTCAATGGGGGACAGATCTGCAGATCTTGCTGGCCAGGGTAGTTGACTTACACCTTCTAGAGTACGTTGGGTGGCACGGGATACATGCGGACGTGCATTGTCCTGTTGGAACAGCAAGTTCCCTTGCCGGTCTAGGAATGGTAGAACGATGGGTTCGATGACGGTTTGGATGTACCGTGCACTATTCAGTGTCCCCTCGACGATCACCAGAGGTGTACGGCCAGTGTAGGATATCGCTCCCCACACCATGATGCCGGGTGTTGGCCCTGTGTGCCTCGGTCGTATGCAGTCCTGATTGTGGCGCTCAACTGCACGGCGCCAAACACGCATACGACCATCATTGGCACCAAGGCAGAAGCGACTGTCATCGCTGAAGACGACACGTCTCCATTCGTCCCTCCATTCACGCCTGTCGTGACACCACTGGAGGCGGGCTGCACGATGTTGGGGCGTGAGCGGAAGACGGCCTAACGGTGTGCGGGACCGTAGCCCAGCTTCATGGAGACGCTTGCGAATGGTCCTCGCCGATACCCCAGGAGCAACAGTGTCCCTAATTTGCTGGGAAGTCGCGGTGCGGTCCCCTACGGCACTGCCTAGGATCCTACGGTCTTGGCGTGCATCCGTGCGTCGCTGCGGTCCGGTCCCAGGTCGACGGGCACGTGCACCTTCCGCCGACCACTGGCGACAACATCGATGTACTGTGGAGACCTCACGCCCCACGTGTTGAGCAATTCAGCGGTACGTCCACCCGGCCTCCCGCGTGCCCACTATACGCCCTCGCTCAAAGTCCGTCAACTGCACATACGGTTCACGTCCACGCTGTCGCGGCATGCTACCAGTGTTAAAGACTGCGATGGAGCTCCGTATGCCACGGCAAACTGGCTGACACTGACGGCGGCGGTGCACAAATGCTGCGCAGCTAGCGCCATTCGACGGCCAACACCGCGGTTCCTGGCGTGTCCGCTGTGCCGTGCGTGTGATCATTGCTTGTTCAGCCTTCTCGCAGTGTCCGGAGCAAGTATGGTGGGTGTGACACACCGGTGTCAATGTGTTCTTTTTTCCATTTTTAGGAGTGTATATTATACTAGAACTGACATGTGATTACATTTTCATGCAATTTGGGTGCATAGGTCCTGAGAAATCAGTACGCAGAACAAGCACCTGTGGCCATAATAACGACCTTGAGACGCCTGGGCATTGAGTAAAACAGGGCTTGGAAGGCGTGTACAGGTATATCTGCCCATGCAGCTTCAACACTATACCACACTTCATCAAGGTTAGTGACTGGCGTATTGTGACGAGCCAGCTCCTCGGCCACCATTGATAGGACGTTTTCAGTTGGTGAGAGATCTGGAGAACGTGCTGGCCAGGGCAGCAGTCGAACATTTTCTGCATCCAGAAAGGCCCGTACAGCACCTGCAACGTGCGGTCGTGCATTATCCTGCTGAAATGTAGGGTTTCGCAAGGATCGATTGAAGGGTAGAACCACGGGTCGTAACACAACTGAAATGTAACGTCCATTGTTCAAAGGGCCGTCAGTGCGAACAAGAGGTGGCCGAGACGTGTAACCCAATACCATCACGCCAGGTGATACGTCAGTATGGGGATGACGAATACAGGCCTCCAATGTGCGTTCACCTCGATGTCACCAAACACGGATGCGACCATCATGATGCTGTAAACAGAACCTGGATTCATCCGAAAAAATGACGTTTTGCCATTCGTGCATCCAGGTTCATCGTTGAGTACACCATCGCAGGCGCTCATGTCTGTGATGCAGCGTCAAAGGTAACCGCAACCATGGTCTGCGCGCTGAGTCCATGCGGCTGCAAATGTTGTCGAACTGTTCGTGCAGATGTCGTCTTGCAAACGTCCCCTTCTGTTGACTCAGGGATTGAGACGTGGCTGCACGATCCATTACAGCCATACGGATAAGATGCGTGTCATCTCGACTGCTAGTGATACGAGGGCGTTGGGATCCAGCACGGCGTTCAGCATTACCTTCCTGAACCTACCGATTCCATATTCTGCTAACAGTCATTGGATCTCGACCAACGCAAGCAGCAATGTCGCGATACGATAAACCGCAATCGCGATAAGCTACAATCCGACCTTTATCAAAGTCGGAAACGTGATGGTACGCATTTCTCCTCCTTACAGGAGGCATCAAAACAACGTTTCACCAGGCAACGCAGGTCAACTGCTGTTTGTGTATGAGAAATCGGTAGGAAACTTTCCTCATGTCAGCACGTTGTAGGTGTCGCCACCGGCTCCAACCTTCTGTGAATGCTCTGAAAGGCTAATTATTTGCATATCACAGAATCTTCTTCCTGTCGGTTAAATTTCGCGTCTGTAGCACACCATCTTCTTGGTGTAGCAGTATTAATGGCCAGCAGTGTATGTCTTTTCTTTGCGCACCTGTGCAGTTTCCTCAATATAATCAGCGACAAACGCTGGCTTCAGGAGTAACATTAGTGGCATATCAGAGTAACAGGTTTCAACTTTATTGGACAGGCATCGGAATATTGTAGAGGACATTTAATTTTAAAAACTTCTCATGCAATATTTTGTTGATAACACAAGATCTAAAGAACTATTTGCAGTATATCTCACCACATTGTTTCCCACAACAAATTAATGAATGAGAGAAGTCAAGCAGAAATCAACTTTCCGGTCAGCCTGCCGTTCGAAAGAATACAGTGGAAATGGCACTTTTCTCTGCGTTAGTATTTAAATCGTACTGTTCATTTCCAGAAATCTAGAACATACAGTGTAAGAGAGTCATCTTGGCGCATAATCCCAAAGTATTTTCTAGTAACATTAGTGATCTCATGGCATTCTATAATGTATCATATAGGGAGTACGGACAAATACCGACTCCAATTGGTTTATGGAGTAAATCTTAAATTTTCTTTACTGTCACTAGAACGCGAGTGCAACCTGGATTGTGCGGATACTGGAACTAAAGAGTATCGAAGCATTTGAGATATGGTGCTACGGACGAATGTTGAAAATTAGGTGCACTGATAAGGTAAGGAATCAGGAGGTTCTGCGCAGAATCGGAGAGGAAAGGAATATGTGGAGTACACCATCGCAGGCGCTCCTGTCTGTGATGCAGCGTCAAGGGTAACCGCTGCCATGGTCTCCGCGCTGAATCCATGCTGCTGCAAACGCTGTCGAACTGTTCGTGCAGATGGTTGTTGTCTTGCAAACGTCCCCATCTGTTGACTCAGGGATCGAGACGTGGCTGCACGATCCATTACAGCCATGCGGATAAGATGCCTGTCATCTCGACTGCTAGTGATACGAGGGCGTTGGGATCCAGCACGGCGTTCAGCATTACCTTCCTGAACCTACCGATTCCATATTCTGCTAACAGTCATTGGATCTCGACCAACGCGAGCAGCAGTGTCGCGATACGATAAACCGCAATCGCGTTAGGTTACAATCCGACCTCTATCAAAGTTGGAAACATGGTGGTACGCATTTCTCCTCCTTACATAAGGGAACGCAGGTCAACTGCTGTTTGTGTATGAGAAATCGGTTGGAAACTCTCCTCATGGCAGCACGTTGCAGGTGTCGCCGCTAGCGCCAACCTTGTGTGAATGATCTGAAAAGCTAATCATTTGCATATCACAGCATCTTCTTCCTGTCGGTTAAGTTTCGCGTGTGTAGCACGTCATCTTCGTGGTGTAGCAATTTTAATAGCCAGTAGTGTACATACAATAATAATGCAAAGGTGACCATTGTTTTAGTGGTCGACGTCAGTGTTCACAGATTTTATAACCCACATGTGGGCAGTTCACTCGTTGCACTGTATATTTTCACTGATAACACCGTTCTTCCTACGTCATGCGTCGCGTGATTGCAGACCAGTGGATTTCCATTCCACGACATAAGTTTCGTGAAGGCATGGACGCGAGACTAAACTGCTGCCATCGATCCTCGATTTGCCCAGGTAAGACTGGCCGTCGTATCCGAAGGCATTACATTCCCTGGAGTCCCACCCAAAATTCCTCCTCCCGTGGAGTTGGTTCAAATGGCTCTGAGCACCATGGGAATTAACATCCGAGGTCATCAGTCCTTTAGAACTTAGAACTACTTAAACGTAACTAACCTAAGGACATCACACACATCCATGCCCGAGGCGGGATTCAATCGTGCGACAGTAGCAACCGGACGGCCACCCTGGTCGGCCCGTGGAGTTGTCTTCAGTGCTTTTGTACATCTCGACCTTAGTTCCAGTGGTTTGCCGTTTCCTTATGTTGCACAGTTACATCGTGGTAAACAAATGTTATTGCACTTTCCATGCATAGTTCCATCGCGCTCACAGTTTATCTGGCGACGTACAAGTATTGTTTGTTCTCAAGTTTTATACATAAATAGTTCATCGCTATTATTCTCATAGCGATATATGAAGAATAGCTTTAACAATTTTTGCACACATACTTCATCACGGTTACAGGCATTGCGATGTATGTAGTATGTCTTTAAAGCAGTCTCTTTCACATAAATCTCGGGTTTTTACACACTTTGATACATATTACAATTTCTGATCACATTTACATACCAACATATTAAATTGTGGGTTTATATGGAATTATACAGACATTACAGATTTTTGAACCAAATTTTACATTCACGCAATGACGTCACATGAAATTGAAAAGATTAGGTACAATATCTGGATACATCAGCAGACGAGCCCAAGCGCACAAATACTAATGGACAAATTTCTAAAGCAACGCACTGGATTCAAATCTACACAATTCTCGCGTTAAGAGTGGGTGTAGAGTGTGTATATGGCGTTGGCTTCACATAAACATGAGTTACGCAGTATGAAATGCATCTAATCCATTCCTAGGTGATTGTGTTTGGTTGCTGTGGTTTTGTGTATACGTCAGTCAGTCATGAATAGCCCTTGACCGTCGCTACTGTTAGTCAATTATGTTGTATCAAAAATATTTTCTCTGCACTTGCATAAATGTTGCCATAACATTTGTGTTTAAATTTTGGCTGGTGTTGTTTATGTACGTTCGGCGAAGTTGAAATCTCTTCTTTCTTCTTCTGCTACGAGTTGTATGAGCTGAAATAAAATTTCTTATGCTACTTATTTCCTTGCAGAAGTACTGAGAGGTACGTGTGTTTTATAAATATACGGTTTACTTCTTCATTACTAACAGATGCACATTTACTGCTTAGAATGAAACACTCTTAAGTCTCTATGAGCGAATGCCCAGTGATTCTATATGTTTTTGTTTTCTGCAACAGGTATGCACTAGGATGCGGTATGTTGACACATATTGACCATCGTACAGCACACGCCACTTCGCGTTCCGCCGTTTTAGTGCAGAAGATTTATGGTCAGTACGCAACACTACTTGCATCCCTACCATGAATTCCTGCTTTCGCTTAACAGTACTAGAGTAGTATCTGTTTCTGGCATTAGCATGCTGCGTCAGCGTGTTTAGTACGTCTCTTATCTTTTCATCGTGCGACTGCTACTGAGGTGATAGTTTCGGCAGCGGATGGCTCCAATCATTTGATTCTTTGCGGTCGAACATAAGGTCGTTCGGCGTATAGATTGTTGTGAATTTCTTCAAATAGTGACAAATAACGCACCCAATTAGAATGTTGTGTAGGTATATATGTCCTCATGAATCTGTTCAGTTCTCTGAACATTCGTTAAGTAGGATTAGATTGTGGACAAAACTCCTAGAAAAAGATGCTCTTAAAACTGTTGTCCTTTAAGAATTTTTGTCGTTTGTACCCTGTGTAGTACGTGGCGTTGTCAGATAAAATTAATTTGGGTTTTCCCACGTGAGGAATGTAGTCACGTGAGAATCGTGTGATGACTGCGTTAGGAGTTGCAGATTCTATGGCATACAGCTTAAAATGTTTAGAAAATATGTCATTAAATGCTAAAATTTACTTCACACCACCACTACTTGCTGGATGTGGGCCACGTATGTCCGTACTTACAATCTCCAGAAGTTATATGGGCAGTATGGAATGTGGATCTGTCTTCGAAGATAGGTGCTGAGACATACGTTTCTGACAAGATATGCATGTTTTAAGGACATTGTGAATTAGCAAAATAACAATACGCGCTAAGTTTTTCAAGGCAATTCTGCGATCCATAATGTCCCCAAACTAGAGTATGTGTGCCAAATTCAGTTGTGTTCCGAGTCCTTGGGAATACACACACACCAGTTAGAGCCATCAGGGTGACGGCGATAGAATAACACGTCATTATATATAAGATGACGGCTATGCAGTGGATGGTCAGGTTGATCTATGACCAAAGTTGTTACCTTGTTACAGTGCGGATCAGATTTATGTAAAGCTGCCACATTTCTGCACAAATCAAGGAAATGTTTATGCTTCATTAGGAGCATTCTGTAGTCGTTGACATTATCAAGATCAGATTTACAATCATCCATATCTTGTGGAAGACGGGACAAAGCATCAGCAATGATGTTGTCTTTACGTTTAATGTGTACAATCTCAGATGAATAATTCTGCAGAGATAAAGTCCAGCGTGATAATCTAGGACGAACCCACTTACATGTTAACAAAAACGTCAGAGCTTGGTTGTCTGTATAAATTTTCGTGTGTTTACCGAACAAATAATAGTTGAGCTTTTTGAACTCCCAGACGAAAGAAAGAGTTTCAAGTTCAGTGGTTAGATAAGTACATTCACATTCACATAAAGTACGGCTTGCAAATCCAATGGTTTTTACCTGTTCCTCTTCTCCATTCTTGTTGTTGTTGTGGTATTCAGTCCTGAGACTGGTTTGATGCAGCTCTCCACGCTACTCTTTCCTGTGCAAGCTTCTTCACCTCCCAGTACCTACTGCAACCTACGTCCTTCTGAATCTGCTTACTGTATTCATCTCTTGGTCTAGCTCTACGATTTTTACCCTCCACGCTGCCCTCCAATACTAAATTGGTGGTCCCTTGATGCCTCAGAACATGTCCTACCAACCGATCACTTCTTCTGGTCAAGTTGTGCCACAAACTTCTCTTCTCCCCAATCCTATTCAATACTTCCTTATTAGTTATGTGATCTACTCATTTAATCTTCAACATTCTTCTGTAGCACCACATTTCGAAAGCTTCTATTCTCTTCTTGTCCAAACTATTTATCGTCCATGTTTCACTTCCATACGTGGCTACACTCCATACAACTACTTTCAGAAATGACTTCCTGACACTTAAATCTATACTCAATGTTAACAAATTTCTCTTTTTCAGAAACGCTTTCCTTGCCATTGCCAGTCTACATTTTATATCCTCTCTACTTCGACCATCATCAGTTATTTTGCTCCCCAAATAGCAAAACTCCTTTACTACTTTAAGTGTCACATTTCCTAATCTAATTCCTTCAGCATCACCCGACTTAATTCGACTACATTCCATTATCCTCGTTTTGCTTTTGTTGATGTTCATTTTATATATTCCTTTCAAGACACTATCCATTCCGTTCAACTGCTCTTCCAAGTCCTTTGCTGTCTGTGACAGAATTAAGATGTCATCGGCGAACCTCAAAGTTTTTATATCTTCTCCATGGATTTTAATACCTACTCCAAATTTTTCTTTTGTTTTCTTTACTGCTTGCTCAATATACAGATTGAATAACATAAGGGAGAGGCTACAACACTGTCTCACTCCCTTCCCAACCACTGCTTCCCTTTCATTCCCCTCGACTCTTATAACTGCCATCTGGTTTCTGTACAAATTGTAAATAGCCTTTCGCTCCCTGTATTTTACCCCTGCCACCTTCAGAATTTGAAGGAGAGTATTCCAGTCAACATTGTCAAAAGCTTTCTCTAAGTCTACAAATGCTAGAAATGTAGGCTTGCCTTTCCTTAATCTTTCTTCTAAGATAAGTCGTAGGGTCAGTATTGCCTCACGTGTTCCAACATTTCTACGGAAGCCAAACTGATCTTCCCCGAGGTCGGCTTCTACTAGTTTTTCCATTCGACTGTAAAGAATTCGTGTTAGTATTTTGCAGCTGTGACTTATTAAACTGATAGTTCAGTAATTTTCACATCTGTCAACACCTGCTTTCTTTGGGATTGGAATTATTATATTCTTCTTGAAGTCTGAGGGTATTTCGCCTGTCTCATACATCTTGCTCACTAGATGGTAGAGTTTTGTAAAGACTGGCTCTCCCGAGGCCGTCAGTAGTTCCAATCGAATGTTGTCTACTCCGGGGGCCTTGTTTCGACTCAGGTCTTTCAGTGCTCTGTCAAACTCTTCACGCAGTATCGTATCTCCCATTTCATCTTCATCTACATCCTCTTCCAATTCCATAATATTGTCCTCAAGTACATCGCCCTTGTATAGACCCTCTATATACTCCTTCCACCTTTCTGCTTTATATTCTTTGCTTAGAACTGGGTTTCCATCTGAGCTCTTGATGTTCATACATGTGGTTCTCTTATCTCCAAAGGTCTCTTTAATTTTCCTGTAGGCAGTATCTATCTTACCTCTAGTGAGATAAGCCTCTACATCCTTACATTTGTCCTCTAGCCATCCCTGCTTAGCCATTTTGCTCTTCCTCTCGATCTCATTTTTGAGACGTTTGTATTCCTTTTTGCCTGCTTCCTTTACTGCATTTTTATATTTTCTCCTTTCATCAATTAAATTCAATATTTCTTCTGTTACCCAAGGATTTCTACTAGCCCTCGTCTTTTTACCTACTTGATCCTCTGCTGCCTTCACTACTTCATCCGTCAAAGCTACCCATTCTTCTTCTACTGTATTTCTTTCCCCCATTCCTGTCAATTGCTCCTTTATTCTCTCCCTGAAAGTCTGTACAACCTCTGGTTCTTTCAGTTTATCCAGGTCCCATCTCCTTAAATTCCCACCTTTTTGCAGTTTCTTCAGTTTTAATCTACAGGTCATAACCAATAGATTGTGGTCAGAGTCCACATCTGCCCCTGGAAATGTCTTACAATTTAAAACCTGGTTCCTAAATCTCTGTCTTACCATTATATAATCTATCTGATACCTTTTAGTATCTCCAGGGTTCTTCCATGTATACAGCCTTCTTTTATGATTCTTGAACCAAGTGTTACCTATGATTAAGTTGTGCTCCGTGCAAAATTCTACCAGGCGGCTTCCTCTTTCATTTCTTTGTGCCAGTCCATATTCACCTACTACGTTTCCTTCTCTCCCATTCCCTGCTACCGAATTCCAGTCACCCATGACTATTAAATTTTGATCTCCCTTCACTATCTGAATAATTTCTTTTATTTGATCATACATTTCTTCAATTTCTTCGTCATCTGCAGAGCTAGTTGGCGTATAAACTTGTACTAGTGTAGTAGGTGTGGGCTTCGTATCTATCTTTGCCACAATAATGCGTTCACTGTGCTGTTTATAGTAGCTTTCACGCATTCCTATTTTCCTATTCATTATTAAAGCTACTCCTGCATTACCCCTATTTGATTTTGTGTTTATAACCCTGTAGTCACCTGACCAGAAGTTTTGTTCCTCCTGCCACCGAACTTCACTAATTCCCACTATATCTAACTTTAACCTATCCATTTCCCTTTTTAAATTTTCTAACTTACCTGCCCGATTAAGGGATCTGACATTCCACGCTCCGGTCCGTAGAACGCCAGGTTTCTTTCTCCTGATAACGACATCCTCTTGAGTAGTCCCCGCCTGGAGATCCGAATGGGGGACTATTTTACCTCCGGAATATTTTACCCAAGAGGACGCCATCATCATTTAATCATACAGTAAAGCTGCATGTCCTCGGGAAAGATTACGGCCGTAGTTTCCCCTCGCTTTCAGCCGTTCGCAGTACCAGCACAGCAAGGCCGTTTTGGTTAGTGTTACAAGGCCAGATCAGTCAATCATCCAGACTGTTGCCCCTGCAACTACTGAAAAGGCTGCTGCTCCTCTTCAGGAACCACGCATTTGTCTGGCCTCTCAACTGATACCCCTCCGTTGTGGTTGCATCTACGGTACTGCTATCTGAATCGCTGAGGCAGGCAAGCCTCCCCACCAACGGCAAGGTCCATGGTTCATGGGGGGAAGTCTCCATTCTTACCTATTTGAAATAGGCAACAACCCAAGCCACTGCATGGCCCGTCTGGATGGTCCAAAATGTTTGCATTCACCAATGCGTGCTTAATGTTATTAAAATCTAGGTGGCACTCCTCAAACTAGATCCATACCTGATTCTTCTTAAGTAAATCTAGGAGACGCTCATTGTGACAGGAGACGTCGAAAGAAAAAACAGAGTCCTAGTTGGCTTCAGTTGTTTTTTTAGTGCGTGGATTAGGAAAATTCCTAATAGCATCCAACTTACCTGGATTAGGGTGTGTACCTAGTGCATTACTTATGTGTCCAAGATACCTAATCTTATTACAAGCAAATTTTGACGTCTTTAGGTTAGCTGCTACACCAGCTTGTTCAGATTTATCTGGAATCTTTTATGGGTGTGAAGATGTTCATTCCAAGTCTTTGTAGCTATCAAAAGATCATCGACATAATGCGTATCAGTCTCAGCGAACTCGCCACTGCGTACAGTATCCAGCGCAGTGACAAATACCTCTGAACTGACGTTTAGTCCGAAAGGAAGAACACAAATGTTTTCACTCCCGAATATGAAAGCAGTGTATTTTCTGGTAATGTTTGCTAGAATGTAGATGTAAAGTGTATGTTGACAAATAACTATGATATTAGTGTAGCTTTTATGGAACTAGTTTCTAAATTTTAAAAAATTTTTCCCCTCAGCCATACATTTGATATCGTTACTTGTAATCATCGTTAACATCAATTTTCGTAACAATCTGCAAGGGAGGGAACAGTGCACGGAGCTGAGTGGTGAGAAACGTAATTCTATCAGTTACGCGGAAAAGCGTCATAGTTTCTACGGTTACAAAGCATTTTACGTTGGATGTTAGTTGCGACCCCAAGTGTTTCGCCTCACTTATTATGTCATGGTTCCCTCATCTAGTGTCGACCTCTGTAACACTACTCATTCAGCCAGAAGCAAAGTACTGACAATCACGTGAAGAGCCAGCAACTTGTCAGCGTACTTTGCCTAGAAGTAATTTTAGCTAGGTATTACAGTTTATAAATAGGAAGAAGATTGATTTTAACCTAGGGTTTGCTCCATCTCCATTGTTTTGTATCACTACAAGCAATCAGTACACCAATTTTAAATCAAGTTTTTCTAGCTCAAATCACCGATGAATTATTGCAGCAATGACAGATGCCGTAGGTGTGAGAATTGAGCTAGCTACCAGTTATGTCGTACAACAAAACTCATCCACAACTTACCAGTCACTTGCTACACCATCGACAACTACTGCGTCTACTAACGTCTGTTTTCTTGACTGTTCCTTCATCAAGTGACTTACCTTAGGACGCTATGAACGTTGCCTCGCTAATGTACAAGATAAAGATGTTCCAGGCACTGTCCTTTTCCTTAGCGACTGTTTGAGCTTCGATAATAGTGGATGCTGATTTGCACGGAATTCGTACAACTGGATACTACCACCTGAGGTAACATTACATCGTTGGTGCCCATATGTCGGTATTGCATTGGAGGGTAGGTGTTGCTTTAGGTCCCAAACACTGTCTCACTGTTCCCAGTCAATCTGTAGCGGTAGAAATCTGCCAACATTTCCGACGGCAGTGCTGACTCTTAGTTCTTCACTGCAGTTCATAAGTGATCTGGACAAATAATGATTTTTCTTGTAGAAGATCGCTGGTGCTTTAGCTGATTCATCTTCGCCACACTATGTCATCGTCTGCGCGCTCCACACTTTAATTATCGCAATTAAAGTAACTTAACAGATTGATGATGATGGTGGTGGTTGTGGTGTGGACACACAAAAGCAAGCTGTTTGGCTTCTGTACTAAAACACTGAAGAGCCTAAGTAACTAGACACCTGCCTAATACCGTGTATGGCCCCCGAGAGCCTGCAGAGGTGCCGCAACACAACGTGACATTGACTCAACTAATGTATGAAGTAGTACCGGAGGGAATTGACACCATGAATACTGCAGGGCTGTCCATAAATCCGTAGGAGTACGGGGGGGGGGGGGGGGGTGTGGAGATCTGAACAGCACGGTGCAAGGCATCCCGGACATGCTCAATAATCTTCAAGTCTGGGGAGTTTGGTGGCCAGCTGAAGTATTTAAACTGAGAACTGCTCTGTAGCAGTTCTGGACGTGTGGAGTGTGGCATTGTCCTGCTGGAATTTCCCAAGTCCGTCGGAATGCACAATGGACGTGAATGGATGTAGGTGATTAGGTGATCAGACTGGATGCTTATGTACATGACAGCCCTCAGAGTCGTATCTAGGCGTACCAGGGGTCCCATATCATTCCAATTGCACACGCCCTACAGCATTAACGAGCCACCACCGGCTTGAACAGCCCCCTGCTGACATGCAGGGTCCACGAATTCATGAAGTTGTCTCCATATCCGTTCACGTCCATTCTCTCGATCAGTTCCGAAAGCGCATTTCGATGATGTTTCGTTGAATGGTTCGCACTCTAACTCTTTCTGATGGCCCAGTATTAAAATGTGCAGCAATTTGCGGAAGGGTTGCACTCCTGTCAAGTTTGAACATTCTCTTCAGTCGTCGTTGGTCTCATACTTGCAGGATCTTTCTCCGGCCGCAGCGATGTCGGAGACTTGTTGTTTTACCGGATTCTTCATATTCACGGTGTACTCGCGAAATGGTCGTCTACCTTGGAGATGCTGTGTCCCATCTGTCGTGCGCCGACTATAATACCACTCTCAGACTCACTTAAATCTTGATAACCTGGCATCTTAGCAAGAGTAACCGGTGTAACAAATGCGCCAGACTCTTGTTATCTTATATAGACGTAGCCGACTGAAGCTTCGTATACTGTTTGCACATCTCTGTATTTGAATATGGAAACCCATACCAATTTCTTTGGCACTTCAGTGTATCATGAGAAAAGTGTGAATGAAAGCCGAAAAATTGTTAAGAAGTGTCCTACAAAGAAAAACATAAATAATGGCCTAAAACATGCGCTCTCAGACATAGAAATCACGTCGTTAGAAAGAAAAATTACAGTAAAAAGGGAGAAAGAGTGAAAATAATTTTTAAAGAGGTAGTAGATGGTTGCGCTGTCTTATCTTTGGAATCACCCTGCCACGCAGCAACTTAATAAAATCTCAATACTAAAGGCATACGCAGGAGTCTACACATTTCGCAACATTTTAAAAAATACACCACATTCGTCTCATCATCAGCTTAAATAGAAGATCGATCCCCTATGTCAAATTTACTTCTACCCAGAATACAAAATTCACTGTGTTAATATTTAGTGTGATTTGCAACCCATAGGTAATTCAGACTAGAGGAGTTCTCCTTGCCGCAATATGAAGTCCTGTGTTATTGAACAATGCGCAGTTCCGAGGTTCATGAGGCTCACTGTATACTGCCTGCGAGACTAGCATGAAGTGCACCATAGACGGATCATTGGCTTCACCAACCGCTTCGTGTTGTTCCTCGCAGCCAGCAGCTTCTGCCCCCTCCCCTCTCACTACTACTTGGATCTCCTACTCACGTGCGAAGTGATAGCAAGGGAACCGCACATTGTGCAACGTCATGTTCCCTGCAGGCCTCCTTGGTGGTAAGATCTTCTTTTTCATTTTCCCAAATACCTACATGCCCAAGGAAACAACAGGCGTTCCCTCTAAAAGTCTCATGACAGATTTAAAAGATTATTAATACAAGGGGCGTTTGAAAATTCCGTGCAAAAATAAAAACTACTTACGTGTTTGGGATAAACCTTTTTTATTTTTCGTCTTAGCCTCCTTTTAGACTCATGCACTTCTCCAACAGTGTTCTATTTTGTTGGTACCTTCCGAATAATAGGATTTGTCCAAGCCTGCAAAATAGCTAATAGTTGCTGCAATCACCTCCTCGTTTGAAGAAAATCTTTGTGTCGCCAGCCATTTCTTCAAATTGGGGAACAAATAGTAGTCTGAGGAAGCCACGTCTGAAGAATAGGGGGCCATGTGAAACGAGTTGGAATCCTATTTCCATTAATTTTGTGATCACAACTGCTGAGGTGTGTGTGCTGGTGAATTGTCGTGATGGAAAAGGGCTTTTTTGCGGTCCAATCGCCGACGTTTTTCTTGTAGGTCGGTTTCCAAACTTTCCAGTAACGATGAATAATATTGACCTATAAAAGTTTTACCCTTTTCCAGATAGTCGATGAGGATTATCCCTTGCGAATCCCAAAAGACAGTCGCCGTTCTGGCCGAAGGAATGGCCTTCGCCGTTTTTGGTGCAGAGTCTCCCTTGGTAACCCATTGTTTAGACTGTTGCTTGATCTCAGGAGTATAGTAATGTATCCATGTTTCATCCACAGTGACGAAACGACGCTTAAATTCCTGCGGATCCTTCCTGAACAGCTGCAAACCATCCTTGCAACACTTCACACGATTCCGTTTTGGTCAAGCGTGAGCAATCGTGGAACGCATCTTGCGGATAGCTTTCTTATGTCGAAATGTTTATGGAAAACATTATGTAAGCGTTCATTCGAGATTCCCACAGCACCAGCAATCTCACGCACCCCAACTCTTCAGTCCTCCATGACCATATCAAGGATTTTATCAATAGTTCCTGGAGTGGTAACCTCCACAGGGCGACCAGAACGTTCAGCATTACTTGTGCCCATATGGCCAATCCAAAAAATTTTAAGCACTTTGTTCTAATCGAAGGTTCAGAGTCACCGTAATGTTTATCAAACTACTCTTTAGTTTCCTGAGGCCTTTTGCCTTTCGTAAAGTAATGTTTAATCACCACACGAAATTATTTTTCGTCCATTTTTTGACAATCACTCGACTTCGTTGATTCACACTAATGCTAAACACAAAGAAATAGACCAATACGCCTGAAAGCTGTAATTATTTTATGGTAGCTAAACGTGGTAGTTGTGTTAATGCGTTAATGCAGTATCCGCTGAAAAAGTTTTATTTCCACTTTTGGCCCTAACCGCCGTCTGCTTCACGTCTGCTGTGCAGCGAGCTACCTTAATTTAAGTATTATCTGTATTTTTCTTACTTGTCACTTCTTCTTCTGCGTGTTTTTGCTTTTAGGAAGCTTTAATAGTAGAGTGCTATTAAGTGTTCCATAGATCTCTTGTTTATTTTGAATACAGTCAGAGAGTCCCTTTAGTCAGCCATAGTGCCAGTAGTGTCAGTGTCGCCCTAACCGCCGTCTACTTCACGTCTTCTGTGCAGCGAGCTACCTTAATTTAAGTATTATCTGTATTTTTCTTACTTGTCACTTCTTCTTCTGCGTGTTTTTGCTTTTAGGAAGCTTTAATAGTAGAGTGCTATTAAGTGTTCCATAGATCTCGTGTTTGTTTTGAATACAGTCAGAGAGTCCCTTTAGTCAGCCATAGTGCCAGTAGTGTCAGTGTCGCCCTAACCGCCGTCTGCTTCACGTCTTCTGTGCAGCGAGCTACCTTAATTTAAGTATTATCTGTATTTTTCTTACTTGTCACTTCTTCTTCTGCGTGTTTTTGCTTTTAGGAAGCTTTAATAGTAGAGTGCTATTAAGTGTTCCATAGATCTCGTGTTTGTTTTGAATACAGTCAGAGAGTCCCTTTAGTCAGCCATAGTGCCAGTAGTGTCAGTGTCGCCCTAACCGCCGTCTGCTTCACGTCTTCTGTGCAGCGAGCTACCTTAATTTAAGTATTATCTGTATTTTTCTTACTTGTCACTTCTTCTTCTGCGTGTTTTTGCTTTTAGGAAGCTTTAATAGTAGAGTGCTATTAAGTGTTCCATAGATCTCGTGTTTGTTTTGAATACAGTCAGAGAGTCCCTTTAGTCAGCCATAGTGCTGGTAGTACTAGTGTTTGTTTTCAATACCGTCCAGAGACAGGTAGTGCTATTTTCCTTGTTTCTACAAGAAGTGGTTAGCAATCACAGTTTAGTCAATAATCAACCGCCTTTAGTGAATTAGCAGTCTAGTTAAAAACTGATTAACTCTCTATAGTAAATTGATTTCTTAGGATGGCTAGGATGTGTGGCTGCTGTGTACGGACGCAGGAGGAGCTGGCCACTCTTCGCGAACAGCTGAGCGTGTTGATGTCCGCGGTCAGCCGTCTTCAGGCTGCTGCCTCGGAGTGTAGCGGCAGTGGGGAGTCTGGTGCGTCGCAAGGTACACCCCAGGTGTTACATTCTTCACCCACTGTCCCTGCTGTCGAGACATCTTCGCGGGTACCGGGCGCGTTTGGGCCACCCTCTCCCCAAGGGGAGTGGCGGGTTCAGCGGCGTTCGCGGCGCACGAGGCGGAGGGTCAATGTGGAGGCTGGCCGTGTGGCATCGCCCGCTCTGCCTGTCAGTGGACATGTGGCTGCTCCTTCAGCAAGGTCCGAGCAGGCACACGGGGGGAGGGGTTTATTAGTTATTGGGAGCTCCAACGTTAGGCGGGTGATGGAGCCCCTTAGGGAAATAGCGGAAAGGTCGGGGAAGAAGGCCAGTGTTCACTCTGTCTGCTTGCCGGGGGGTCTCATCCGAGATGTGGAGGAGGCCCTACCGGCGGCGATAGAGAGCACTGGGTGCACCCGACTGCAAATTGTTGCTCATGTCGGCACCAATGACTCTTGCCGTCTGGGTTCAGAGGTCATCCTCAGTTCGTACAGGCGGTTGGCGGAGTTGGTGAAGGTGGAAAGCCTCGCTCGCGGGGTGGAATCAGAGCTAACTATTTGTAGTATCGTTCCGAGAACCGATCGCGGTCCTCTGGTTTGGAGCCGAGTGGAAGGCTTAAACCAGAGGCTCAGACGATTCTGCGGAGAGCTGGGGTGCAAATTTCTCGACCTCCGCTATCGGGTGGAGAAATGTAGGGTCCCCCTGAATAGGTCAGGCGTGCACTACACGCCGGAAGCGGCTACGAGGGTAGCGGAGTACGTGTGGAGTGCACATGGGTTTTTTTTAGGTTAGAGAATTCCCTCCCTAGGCCCGACAAGACGCCTCCTGAGACGCGGCAAGGCAGGAGTAGGCAAAATGCAACAAGGAATAACAATATTAATGTGCTAATAGTAAACTAATAGTCTTGCGTGCCTCAGCGATACAGATGGCCGTACCGTAGGTGCAACCACAACGGAGGGGTATCTGTTGAGAGGCCAGACAAACGTGTGGTTCCTGAAGAGGGGCAGCAGCCTTTTCAGTAGTTGCAGGGGCAACAGTCTGGATGATTCACTGATCTGGCCTTGCAACATTAACCAAAACGGCCTTGCTGTGCTGGTACTGCGAACGGCTGAAAGCAAGGGGAAACTACAGCCGTAATTTTTCCCGAGGACATGCAGCTTTACTGTATGATTAAATGATGATGGCATCCTCTTGGGTAAAATATTCCGGAGGTAAAATAGTCCCCCATTCGGATCTCCGGGCGGGGACTACTCAGGAGGATGTCGTTATCAGGAGAAAGAAAACTGGCGTTCTACGGATCGGAGCGTGGAATGTCAGATCCCTTAATCGGGCAGGTAGGTTAGAAAATTTAAAAAGGGAAATGGATAGGTTAAAGTTAGATATAGTGGGAATTAGTGAAGTTCGGTGGCAGGAGGAACAAGACTTCTGGTCAGGTGACTACAGGGTTATAAACACAAAATCAAATAGGGGTAATGCAGGAGTAGGTTTAATAATGAATAGGAAAATAGGAATGCGGGTAAGCTACTACAAACAGCATAGTGAACGCATTATTGTGGCCAAGATAGATACGAAGCCCACACCTACTACAGTAGTACAAGTTTATATGCCAACTAGCTCTGCAGATGATGAAGAAATTGAAGAAATGTACGATGAAATAAAAGAAATTATTCAGATAGTGAAGGGAGATGAAAATTTAATAGTAATGGGTGACTGGAATTCGAGTGTAGGAAAAGGGAGAGAAGGAAACATAGTAGGTGAATATGGATTGGGGCTAAGAAATGAAAGAGGAAGCCGCCTAGTAGAATTTTGCACAGAGCACAACTTAATCATAGCTAACACTTGGTTTAAGAATCATGAAAGAAGGTTGTATACGTGGAAGAACCCTGGAGATACTAAAAGGTATCAGATAGATTATATAATGGTAAGACAGAGATTTAGGAACCAGGTTTTAAGCTGTAAGACATTTCCAGGGGCAGATGTGGACTCTGACCACAATCTATTGGTTATGACCTGTAGATTAAAACTGAAGAAACTGCAAAAATGTGGGAAATTAAGGAGATGGGACCTGGATAAACTGAAAGAACCAGAGGTTGTACAGAGTTTCAGAGAGAGCATAAGGGAACAATTGACAGGAATAGGGGAAAGAAATACAGTAGAAGAAGAATGGGTAGCTCTGAGGGATGTAGTAGTGAAGGCAGCAGAGGATAAAGTAGGTACAAAGACGAGGGCTGCTAGAAATCCTTGGGTAACAGAAGAAATATTGAATTTAATTGATGAAAGGAGAAAATATAAAAATGCAGTAAATGAAGCAGGCAAAAAGGAATACAAACGTCTCAAAAATGAGATCGACAGGAAGTGCAAAATGGCTAAACAGGGATGGCTAGAGGACAAATGTAAGGATGTAGAAGCTTATCTCACTAGGGGTAAGATAGATACTGCCTACAGGAAAATTAAAGAGACCTTTGGAGGGAAGAGAACCACGTGTATGAATATCAAGAGCTCAGATGGCAGCCCAGTACTAAGCAAAGAAGGGAAGGTAGAAAGGTGGAAGGAGTATATAGAAGGTTTATACAAGGGCGATGTACTTGAGGACAATATTATGGAAATAGAAGAGGATGTAGATGAAGACGAAATGGGAGATACGATACTGCGTGAAGAGTTTGACAGAGCACTGAAAGACCTGAGTCGAAACAAGGCCCCCGGAGTAGACAACATTCCATTAGAACTACTGACGGCCTTGGCAGAGCCAGTCATGACAAAACTCTACCAGCTGGTGAGCAAGATGTATGAGACAGGCGAAATACCCTCAGACTTCAAGAAGAATATAATAATTCCAATCCCAAAGAAAGCAGGTGCTGACAGATGTGGAAATTACCGAAGTATCAGTTTAATAAGCCACGGCTGCAAAATACTAACGCGAATTCTTTACAGACGAATGGAAAAACTGGTAGATGCAGACCTCGGGGAGGATCAGTTTGGATTCCGTCGAAATGTTGGAACACGTGAGGCAATACTGACCTTACGACTTATTTTAGAAGAAAGATTAAGAAAAGGCAAACCTATGTTTCTAGCATTTGTAGACTTAGAGAAAGCTTTTGACAATGTTGACTGGAATACTCTTTTTCAAATTCTAAAGGTGGCAGGGGTAAAATACAGGGAGCGAAAGGCTATTTATAATTTGTACAGAAACCAGATGGCAGTAATAAGAGTCGAGGGGCATGAAAGGGAAGCAGTGGTTGGGAAAGGAGTGAGACAGGGT
Source organism: Schistocerca gregaria (assembly GCF_023897955.1). Lineage (NCBI taxonomy): Eukaryota > Metazoa > Arthropoda > Insecta > Orthoptera > Acrididae > Schistocerca > Schistocerca gregaria. The sequence goes on from NC_064926.1 coordinate 51,458,815, forward strand.
TGTAGCCTCTCCCCGATGTTATTCAATCTGTATATTGAGCAAGCAGTAAAGGAAACAAAAGAAAAATTTGGAGTAGGTATTAAAATTCATGGAGACGAAGTAAAAACTTTGAGGTTCGCCGATGACATTGTAATTCTGTCAGAGACGGCAAAGGACTTGGAAGAGCAGTTGAACGGAATGGACAGTGTCTTGAGAGGAGGATATAAGATGAACATCAACAAAAGCAAAACGAGGATAATGGAATGTAGTCAAATTAAATCGGGTGATGCTGAGGGAATTAGATTAGGAAATGAGACACTTAAAGTAGTAAAGGAGTTTTGCTATTTAGGAAGTAAAATAACTGATGATGGTCGAAGTAGAGAGGATATAAAATGTAGACTGGCAATGGCAAGGAAAGCGTTTCTGAAGAAGAGAAATTTGTTAACATCGAATATAGATCTATGTATCAGGAAGTCGTTTCTGAAAGTATTTGTTTGGAGTGTAGCCATGTATGGAAGTGAAACATGGACGATAACTAGTTTGGACAAGAAGAGAATAGAAGCTTTCGAAATGTGGTGCTACAGAAGAATACTGAAGATAAGGTGGATAGATCACGTAACTAATGAGGAGGTATTGAATAGGATTGGGGAGAAGAGAAGTTTGTGGCACAACTTGACTAGAAGAAGGGATCGGTTGGTAGGACATGTTTTGAGGCATCAAGGGATCACAAATTTAGCATTGGAGGGCAGCGTGGAGGGTAAAAATCGTAGAGGGAGACCGAGAGATGAGTACACTAAGCAGATTCAGAAGGATGTAGGTTGCAGTAGGTACTGGGAGATGAAGCAGCTTGCACAGGATAGAGTAGCATGGAGAGCTGCATCAAACCAGTCTCAGGACTGAAGACAACAACAACAACAACAATAGTAAACTGCAGAAGCGTCTATAGAAAGGTCCCAGAACTGCTCTCATTAATAAACGGTCACAACGCCCATATAGTACTAGGAACAGAAAGTTGGCTGAAACCAGACGTAAACAGTAATGAAATCCTAAACTCTGATTGGAATGTATACCGCAGAGATAGGCTGGACAGTGAAGGGGGAGGCGTGTTTATAGCGATAAGAAGTGCAATAGTATCGAAGGAAATTGAGGGAGATTCGAATTGTGAAATGATTTGGGTGAAGGTCACGGTTAAAGCAGGCTCAGACATGGTAATTGGATGTCTCTATAGGCCCCCGGGCTCAGCAGCTGTTGTGGCTCAGCACCTGAAGAATAATTTGGAGAATATTTCGAGTAGATTTCCCCACCATGTTATAGTTCTGGGTGGAGATTTTAATTTGCCGGATATAGACTGGGAGACTCAAACGTTCATAACGGGTGGCAGGGACAAAAAATCCAGTGAAATATTTTTAAGTGCTTTATCTGAAAACTACCTTGAGCAGTTAAACAGAAAACCGACTCGTGGCGATAATATATTAGACCTTCTGGTGACAAACAGACCCGAACTATTTGAATCAGTTAATGCAGAACAGGGAATCAGCGATCATAAAGCGGTTACTGCGTCGATGATTTCAGCCGTAAATAGAAATATTAAAAAAGGTAGGAAGATTTTTCTGTTTAGCAAAAGTGACAAAAAGCAGATTACAGAGTACCTGACGGCTCAACACTAAAGTTTTGTCTCAAATGCAGATAGTGTTGAGGATCAGTGGACAAAGTTCAAAACCATGGTACAATATGCGTTGGATGAGTATGTGCCAAGCAAGATCGTAAGAGATGGAAAAGAGCCACCGTGGTACAACAACCGAGTTAGAAAACTGCTGCGGAAGCAAAGGGAACTTCACAGCAAACATAAACATAGCCAAAGCCTTGCAGACAAACAAAAATTACGCGAAGCGAAATGTAGTGTGAGGAGGGCTATGCGAGAGGCTTTCAATGAATTCGAAAGTAAAGTTCTATGTACTGACTTGGCAGAAAATCCTAAGAAATTTTGGTCCTATGTCAAAGCGGTAGGTGGATCAAAACAAAATGTCCAGACACTCTGTGACCAAAATGGTACTGAAACAGAGGATGACAGACTAAAGGCCGAATTACTAAATGTCTTCTTCCAAAGCTGTTTCACAGAGGAAGACTGCACTGTGCTTCCTTCTCTAGATTGTCGCACAGTTGACAAAATGGTAGATATCGAAGTAGACGACAGAGGGATAGAGAAACAATTAAAATCGCTCAAAAGAGGAAAGGCCGCTGGTCCTGATGGGATACCAGTTCGATTTTACACAGAGTACGCGAAGGAACTTGCCCCCCTTCTTGCAGCGGTGTACCGTAGGTCTCTAGAAGAGCGAAGCGTTCCAAAGGATTGGAAAAGGGCACAGGTCATCCCCGTTCTCAAGAAGGGACGTCGAACAGATGTGCAGAACGATAGACCTATATCTCTAACGTCGATCAGTTGTAGAATTTTGGAACACGTATTATGTTCGAGTATAATGTCTTTTCTGGAGACTAGAAATCTACTCTGTAGGAATCAGCATGGGTTTCGAAAAAGACGATCGTGTGAAACCCAGCTCGCGCTATTCGTCCACGAGACTCAGAGGGCCTTAGACACGGGTTCACAAGTGGATGCCGTGTTTCTTGACTTCCGCAAGGCGTTGACACAGTTCCCCACAGTCGTTTAATGAACAAAGTAAGAGCATACGGACTATCAGATCAATTGTGTGATTGGATTGAGGAGTTCCTAGATAACAGAACGCAGCACGTCATTCTCAATGGAGAGAAGTCTTCCGAAGTAAGAGTGATTTCAGGTGTGCCGCAGGGGAGTGTCATAGGACCGTTGCTGTTCACAATATACATAAATGACCTGGTGGATGACATCGGAAGTTCACTGAGGCTTTTTGCAGATGATGCTGTGGTGTATCGAGAGGTTGCAACAATGGAAAATTGTACTGAAATGCAGGAGGATCTGCAGCGAATTGACGCATGGTGCACGGAATGGCAATTGAATCTCAATGTAGCGAAGTGTAATGTGATGCGAATACATAGAAAGATAGGTCCCTTATCATTTAGCTACAAAATAGCAGGTCAGCAACTGGAAGCAGTTAATTCCATAAATTATCTGGGAGTACGCATTAGGAGTGATTTAAAATGGAATGATCATATAAAGTTGATCGTCGGTAAAGCAGATGCCAGACTGAGATTCATTGGAAGAATCCTAAGGAAATGCAATCCGACAACAAAGGAAGTAGGTTACAGTACACTTGTTCGCCCAATGCTTGAATACTGCTCAGCAGTATGGGATCCGCACCAGGTAGGGTTGATAGAAGAGATAGAGAAGATCCTACGGAGAGCAGCGCGCTTCGTTACAGGATCATTTAGTAATTGCGAAAGCGTTACGGAGATGATAGATAAACTCCAGTGGAAGACTCTGCAGGAGAGACGCTCAGTAGCTCGGTACGGGCTTTTGTTAAAGTTTCGAGAACATACCTTCACCGAAGAGTCAAGCAGTATATTGCTCCCTCCTACGTATATCTCGCGAAGAGACCATGAGGATAAAATCAGAGAGATTAGAGCCCACACAGAAGCATACCGACAATCCTTCTTTCCACGTACAATACGAGACTGGAGTAGAAGGGAGAACCGATAGAGGTACTCAGGGTACCCTCCGCCACACACCGTCAGGTGGCTTGGGGAGTACGGATGTAGATGTAGATGTACATAGCGGGCACTGTACACTGTTTGTAAGACGCTATGATATCCAAGCTGTCATCTGACACGCCATAACGTGTGGGAACGGTACGGCTATCGTTAAGTGAAACTGTCCTATGTCAACGGTAGCAATTACATTGCTACAATAACACAGAATTGCCTACTTAAAGGTCTAAGGAAAGTCGATGACATTAAATGGTTTAAAGAAGATGATAATGAAATTGAAAACGCGTGACACCTGAAACAGGGAATCAATGCTGGTGGAAGTTATTGGCGAAGTTGCTGTTGCTGTGACCATGATATACGTGCCCTGGAGAATGTTAGTGCTCGTGTGAAGTCAAGAGAACTTTCCGGCCAATAGTGAGCAGTACGGATAGTTCTACGGTCTGCTTCACACCATCACCCGAACGAGATCCACTCGGTGCACCAACTGAAACCTCATGATACGCAGCGAAATTCTCAATCTGCTATTCTATTTTTGGCATGTATCGAAGGTTGATGACATGTAGTCAGGCAATATTCTATGGGGTGACGAAGCACATCTTACGCTACAGGAAGCAGTGAACACGCAGAACAGACGAATTTAGGGTACTGTTAAACTGCGAGTTGTGCGTGAAGAGCCACTGCTGTCATCGTATGTGACATACGCCGTTCTTGTTTGAAGAGGATACACCCACGTGTACCGTGATGTCTACACGTTACCGAGACCTCTTTGTATAGCAAATAGTTCGTTCCTGTTCTAGAAGAGCGTAACTACGTGGAAGCAATTGTTTTCATGCAGGATATAACAACACATCATGTCGCTCGCCCAACGAAAGATCTTCTTAATGCGACGCTCCACGAACTTGTTACTACCAGAAGTTTTCCAGATGCAGGGATTGCAAGATCTCCTGACCGGTATACACATGACATTTGGCCCTGGACACACGTTCTGTCTCTACGTGATCTGATCGCCAATGTGCAGGAACACGTTGCTCAAATTCCACTTGCACTGCTGGGAGCAAGTGTTGATCATGTCGTTTTACGGATGCAGCATCTCGACCAAGTCTCCTCTGCTCCTACTGAATAAACAATTTGAGCAGTGGTCAATAACAAAATGAACATTATGCGTTTCTCTGTTGTTTGACCTTTGAGACGCCCTGCTAAACCCGCAGGACAGGACAGGTAGTTTAAGTTCTGGAAAGGGGCCAAAATCAGTGGCTGTTAGTTACATTCGAACATACAACCTTTTATTTCATCAAACATTACAAGAACCAAGAATTTAAAAAAAAACACATATTTAGTTTTGGAGCTTAATTAGCGGCTGAATGCACCGAACATTCTCATGCCTTACGGGAAAGGCCACTTTAATTTGAAAACGGCTGAAAGCCAATAACTTAAAGCTCAATCAATATCAGAAATTTAAAAGGCAAAGCCTTATCGTAAAACAGTTCGTTAATTAGGCTGAAGGCTCAAAGAATCTGACACTTTAAGAGCAAACAACTTAAATTCAAAATCGGTTGAAGGCCCAACACTTAAGACTCAGCAACATTAATTTAAAAAATGCCAATTGCTTACGTAAAACAGTTCTTAAATTAGGCTGAAGGCCCTAACCATCTGACAGCTTAAGAGCAGAACAACTGTAATTCAAAATCTTCTTAAGGCCCAAAGGATTGGACACTTCAAGAGCAAAACATATTCAAAATCGGCTGAAGGCCCAGCACTTAAGACTCAATAACATTAATTTTAAAAATGCCAAAGGCTTTACGTAAAACAGTTCTTAAATTAGAGAGCAAAACAACCTTAATCTAAAAATCGGCTAGAAGCCATACAAGTACAAACAACAAGAACAAACAAGAAAAGGCAGTACACCCAAGGGCATTCATAAATTCCGAGGGTCGGCCTGGAATTCAATCACTGACGCTGCCTTAGGTGAGGCACGCAGTCGGCCCAACCATTCTCGATCCGATAACAACCCAAACGACAGACAGTCAGCGGACACACCGACAAAATAACCTCCGCTTCACCCTCCAGCACACAACAGGGAGTTCAATGGAACAACGTAGAAGGTATTGGCGCCCATAACCAATTATATATTGAGCTGTCAAACCACACACCGTGCTGGACAGCTACAACACGATGAGGAAACTACACTGCCTGAATTCACGTCAACGGCCATGGCAGCGAACCGGAACGTTAACGGCCACAAAGCAGAAGATTCCGCTGGTGCACTTAAATAACCAAGTACAGTTAAAATCTATCGGATGGTGGCTAAAATTTCCCAACTTTAAAACATACGTTGTTGCTTGCGGAAATATCCCAACAGCCGACAACGAACTCCAAACGACACAATGTGAACAGTCGTGACTTTCTGGTAGATTAATTCAAAACTCAACTTTCATGTCCAGGATCTGTGAGCCACGAACCTGTAGCAATGGGAACAGCACCACACACTCCGACACCTCATAGAGGCCGCCAGCGGGCCCGGCCAAACTACTCGACGCGCAGATTTCCTCGCTGTTCCACGCCAACCGACCTGCTTCCGCACACAGCCCAGCCGGAAAATATAAGCACCTGGCCAAACATAGTCCAAGGTGCGAATATCGATCCACACCTCTACTGCCACTCGCGAAAAGAGAGGATAACAGCATAATCGCTATAGCCGCGGGAGACTAAACACAGAATAGCAACCAAGGTTTAATCCAATTCATAGCAGGAGCCAGCCACGGCTCAGACCTTTTCTGCCCACGTCTATTCCTAATACATTACTCATGAGGACATTTCTTATATTCACCGCGCTAGATTCGTACCTGTCGGTCAAAATACACTCCTGGAAATTGAAATAAGAACACCGTGAATTCATTGTCCCAGGAAGGGGAAACTTTATTGACACATTCCTGGGGTCAAATACATCACATGATCACACTGACAGAACCACAGGCACATAGACACAGGCAACAGAGCATGCACAATGTCGGCACTAGTACAGTGTATATCCACCTTCCGCAGCAATGCAGGCTTCTATTCTCCCATGGAGACGATCGTAGAGATGCTGGATGTAGTCTTGTGGAACGGCTTGCCATGCCATTTCCACGTGGCGCCTCAGTTGGACCAGCGTTCGTGCTGGACGTGCAGACCGCGTGAGACGACGCTTCATCCAGTCCCAAACATGCTCAATGGGGGACAGATCCGGAGATCTTGCTGGCCAGGGTAGTTGACTTACACCTTCTAGAGCACGTTGGGTGGCACGGGATACATGCGGACGTGCATTGTCCTGTTGGAACAGCAAGTTCCCTTGCCGGTCTAGGAATGGTAGAACGATGGGTTCGATAACGGTTTGGATGTACCGTGCACTATTCAGTGTCCCCTTGACGATCACCAGAGGTGTACGGCCAGTGTAGGAGATCTCTCCCCACACCATGATGCCGGGTGTCGGCCGTGTGTGCCTCGGTAGTATGCAGTCCTGATTGTGGCGCTCACCTGCACGGCGCCAAACACGCATACGACCATCATTGGCACCAAGGCAGAAGCGACCCTCATCGCTGAAGACGACACGTCTCCATTCGTCCCTCCATTCACGCCTGTCGCGACACCACTGGAGGCGGGCTGCACGATGTTGGGGCGTGAGCGGAAGACGGCCTAACGGTGTGCGGGACCGTAGCCCAGCTTTATGGAGACGGTTGCGAATGGTCCTCGCCGATACCCCAGGAGCAACAGTGTCCCTAATTTGCTGGGAAGTGGCGGTGCGGTCTCCTACGGCACTGCGTAGGATCCTACGGTCTTGGCGTGCATCCGTGCGTCACTGCGGTCCGGTCCCAGGTCGACGGGCACGTGCACCTTCCGCCGACCACTGGCGACAACATCGATGTACTGTGGAGACCTCACGCCCCACGTGTAGAGCAATTCGGCGGTACGTCCACCCGGCCTCCCGCATTTCCACTATACGCCCTCGCTCAAAGTCCGTCAACTGCACATACGGTTCACGTCCACGCTGTCGCGGCATGCTACCAGTGTTAAAGACTGCGATGGAGTTCCGTATGCCACGGCAAACTGGCTGACACTGACGGCGGCGGTGCACAAATGCTGCGCAGCTAGCGCCATTCGACGGCCAACACCGCGGTTCCTGGTGTGTCCGCTGTGCCGTGCGTGTGATCATTGCTTGTACAGCCCTCTCGCAGTGTCCGGAGCAAGTATGGTGGGTCTGACACACCGGTGTCAATGTGTTCTTTTTTTAATTTCCAAGAGTGTAGGAAATAATTTTTCCAGCGTAAATCGTTTCCGCTTTAACACATAAGAAATCTATCAAGTTTCGCTGCCATACGGTAACTGCAGCCTATAGTGGACCTCTGTGAGTAGAAGCACTTCAGTTATAATCACCTTCTGTTGTTCAGAAGAGGACGTCACGAAAACTAAAAGATACACATAAAAATATAAATGTTAATGGACAGAGCATCAGTCCAAGTTGGGATTTTTATTATGCGTCGGCAGGTATTTTCCATTTCCCAAAATACCTCCAGGCCGCAGGAAACAACGGGCCTTCCCTCTCAAAGGGAATGTCAGAAATTGTTGACAAATTATTCTCTCCATAGTGTCACATTGACTTAGTTTGAGTCTGCAGATATGCATCCAGAGGTAAGATTTCCTTTTTGGGATGCTATCCCATCTTCCCAAGGTATCTATATGCCGAATTTCAGTTAACTGCATACATGAACTGATGTGAGCCATATCACGAAGCGTGCGAGCATTTGGCACCTATAATCTTATTATTTTTCTTCTGCCTTAGTCCCTCATTCCCACAGACATCGCCGGCCGGTGTGGCCGATCGGTTCTAGGCGATTCAGTCTGGAACCGTGCGACCGCTACGGTCGCAGGTTCGAACCCTGCCTCAGGCATGGATGTGTGTCCTGTCCTTAGATTCGTTAGGTTTAAGTAGTTCTAAGTTCTAGGGGACTGATGACCTCAGATGTTAAGTCAGTGCTCAGAGCCATTTGAAACCACAGACATCGGACTTGAGATGTTTAATTTAAGGGTTGGCCACCCAGTTACCCTCCGGGACTCAATATTTGTATCCCGTTTGCCTGTGTGTAGTGTTATTCATGTGAAAGTCAGTGAGCGAAAATTTTCTATATGTTTGCGAATCGAGTAAATGAGGCAAACATTTGGGTATCAGCCCAGTATTCACCTAGAGACATGTCGGAAATCTCGTCAAAAACACATCCAGTCTGGCCGCACACCCACCCTGACCCCTTGTTGCAAAAACGACGCTTTAGTCCCCACGGGCACGTTGTTGAGTACCTTTAATGTGATTTAAAACCTTTGAAAAATGTCTGTCGATGTCTTGTACTTTACACGCTCATGTGGTCTGGAGCTCGTGGTGTACTTCCGGATAACCATGTATTTGTGTTTTATGATATGGAAAGGACCTTAAGGTTTATGAGCTGTTGACTCTAAGTTCGACGTAGCAGAATCTCAGAAAGGACATTGACCATGTTCTTTTTGTAATCCCTCGTCGCAACTCTTGTGGAGGCCGAGTTGCTATTGTTGTTACTGTAGGCCGAATTTTTGAGTTTGTGAAACGGCTTCTAGGGCAGTACATCGCTAAGACAATGTCTCCCTAGCGCTATTGCACGGCTGTGCTCCAGGGTCAGGTAACAGGACTGGAGAAAGAAGGTTCTACAACACTCACACAAATTAGAAAGAAAGTCACGCAATTGAATTAAAAAGTCTTTGTGACTTGTTGACTAATGAAGTCTGCAACACTGCTTGTAATATAACACAAGAAAAGGCCCTCAATGGCTAGGTGCAAATAATCGCAGGTAAACTTCACACTACAGAGCAAATGCAATTTAAAACACGGTATGTTCACTTTTAAGAGTTCACTAAACCACATTCCCCGTCTAAGTCATCCCAGGACGATGATCTGCTGCTCTTCTATCTTCCGAGTAGGCTTCTGACCGTCGTCGTCTGGTCACTGACGGATTGCAAATTGTTCAAATGGGTCTGAGCACTATGGGACTTGACATCTGAGGTCGTCAGTCTCGTAGAACTTAGAACTACTTAAACCTACCTAACCTAAGGACATCACATTCATCCATGCCCGAGGCAGGATTCGAACCTGCGACCGTAGCTGTCACGCAGTTCCAGACTGAAGCGCCTAGAACTGCTCGGTCACGCCTTCCGGCAATGGATTGCACTCGTCCGGCTATTGGCCGAGGCGAAGTCGATATGTGCTTTCTTAGTGCCGCCCGTGGCGCACAAGTGGCGAGTCTCTATGGCAGTGGCACCAGCTCGCATCCTTGATCCTGTGGTGCTTTCGCCCTAGCTGTGTCTTGTTCGGATGATATAGCAGTTCTTCTCAAAGCAACCATCGTCACATTGGCTTTAAGTTAACTAAGGAAAGAGTGGAAATCAAAATCTAGATGGCCGAGTGAGAAATGTGAGGCCACTGACTCGCTACTGCTCCACCTCTCTCGGATTTTTGTTTCGTATCGAATTTAAAACTCTTTGGAGCACAAAATTTTCTCGTAGAATGCCGACGTGTCAGTGGATGTGTGGCCCGAGCGGCGGGTATCGACGAGGACGTAGTTAGCAGGCGGCCCGGCGAGGCTGATTGAGGGTCGCGCGGCCGGCCTAAGTGCCCTCCATAAGCTGTTGCTCTCGAGGGGATCCCGGCAAAGTGTCCGGGCCGTGATCAAGGGGCAGGCCGGCAACCCGCAACGCGCCGGCTCCACCTGCTACCCGCCGCCGGGGCGCGCACTGGCTTATTAAAGGCGACCTGCGCCTAACACGCTAATTGCTGTCTCCCTCAGTGCCGCGGCTGTTCCGCGCCTCTTACAGGGTACAACGGACTCCGTGCACAGAGCCACGGGCGTCAGTAAGGAGGGACCAGATGCGGGACTTAAATCTCCATTATATAATTTTCTCAAATACTTAGAAGCCAGTGCCTGCGACTCCACTAAACTGCAGATTTAACATTTCCGATAGGGACGAGAAACACTGCAGCTTTAGCAATCACTACTTAGGGTGAACATTAACACGAGGGTCTTTCAGTAAGTAAGACCCCACACTTTTTTTAAAAAGCCATTAATATACATAGTCAAACGTCCGTGTTGGTGCTTTAAATCTGATGTTTGTTCTGTACGCCGGTAAAGTTTCGAAGCGTTCTGGCAGTTGGCAGAGCCGTAGTACAGGGCGAAAATGACGTCTACGTACGACTCACGTTACAATCATCGTGCTGTTATTGAATTCTTGTGTGTAGAAGAAGAAACAGTGGTGAACATCCATAAACATTTGTGTGCAGTGTATGGCGATGTTGCAGTTGGTAGGAGGAGTACAGTTGGGAGATGGGTAAAGAAGATTACAGCCTCATGAAAGGGAGAAACAGAGCTCCATAATCAGCCACGCTCGTGACGTCCTGTCACAGCCACTGCTTCAGAAGTGCTGAACCGTGCGGATGCCATTATTCGTACCGACCGGCGCATCACAACTCCATAATTGGTTGTACAGTTGTCAGTCAGTATTGGAAGTTCGTCTGCAACGATCACGACTCTCCGATATTCAAATAGGTGCTCACGATGGGTTCCACGAATGCTCACAGCGGCCCACAAGATTCAAAGAAAGGCCACTTCATCTGAATTGTTGGAGCGGGGGATGAAAGGTGGGTACATCACTGTGTGCCGGAAACGAAAAGGCATCATGCTTATTCACACCAACAGAAGAAATTCAAGCCAACCCGTTCTGCAGGAAAAGTCATGGTGACAGTCTTCTGAGATTCTGATGGCGTCATTCTCGTAGATGAAATGCCAAAAGGGTCAACCATCAATTCAGAGGCCTATGTGGAGACTCTGCATAAATTAAAGAACCGTTTCCGACGTGTTCGATCAGGAGAGAATCCAGCAGAAATCTTGATCCACCACGATAATTCACGCCCACACACAAGTCTGAGAACCCGGAAACACATCGCCAAATTAGTTTGGACATCATTGCTTCATTCAACCTATGGTCCAGACCTGGTACACTCGGACGTACATCTCTTCGGGCCGTTTAAAGATTCTCTATGAGGAACACTCCTTGAAGATGACGAGAGTGTCAGACATGCATTAAAAACCTTGTTACGTATACAGGACAAGAGCTCTTATCACCAGGGAATACATGCTCTTCCACAATGTTAGCGAACGGTCATAGTGAGTGGAGGAAATTGTAAATTTGTGGTAAGGAGTATGGGACCAAACTGCTGAGGTCATCGGTCCCTAATTATACTCACTAATTAATCTAACTTAACATAACTTACGTTAAGGACAATACACACACCCATGACCGAGGGAGGACTCGAACCTCCGACGGGGAGAGCAGCGCGAACCGCGACAAGACGTCTTAGAGCGCGCGGCAAACCCGCGCTGCCCCGTGGAGGAGGTTACGTAGAAAAACAGGACATGGACAAGGCATGTTGATGTATATTGTCACGAAATTCTGACTCTTAACAATAAATATGTTCTGAGAAAAAAATGTGGGGCATTATTTATTGAACGATCCTCGTAAGACCAGTCATCGGCAGGGACGTATTCCTGACTAGAAATGGAGGAGAAAAAAATCAACTTATGAACATACGTCCCGAAATACGTTATTGCCACTGTAGATGGTGCTGACGAATGAAAGTTTCACTGATCACATCCCATGTGTTCCTTGTGTATAGTAGGCTGCGTGATTTCAGAGGAGTACGCAGCAGAATCGTCCGGTACTCATCTCGAGATGGTGTTTATGTACGACTAAGCAGATGGAAAGTGTTTGTGTACGACCAAGCAGATGGAAACAGTCGAGAGGCAGAACCCAGTCCTCCAAATACGCTACGTGATCAAACGTATCCAGAAACCCTCACAAACGTACGTTCTTCATAATTGGTGCATTGTGCTGGCGCCCACTGCCATGTACTCCATGTCAGAACCTCACTAGTCATTAGAAATCGAGAGAGCAGAATGGGGTTCTCCGCAGAACTAACGAATTTCGAAGGTGGTCAGGTGATTGGGTGCTACTTGTGACATACTTCTGTAAGTGAGATTTCCACACTCCTAAACATCTCGAGGTCCACTGTTTTCGATGAGAAAGTGAAGCGGAAACGTGAAGGGACACAAAAGCGTACAGGCCGACCTCGTCTGCTGACTGACAGAGACCGTCGACAGTTGAAGAGGGTCGTAATGTGTAATAGGCAGATATCTATCCAGACCATCACACAGGAATTCCAAACTGCATCAGGATCCACTGCAAGTACTATGACAGTTAGGCGAGAGGTGAGAAAACTTTGATTTCATGGTCGAGCGACTGCTCATAAGCCACACATCACGCCGGTAAATGACTAACGACGCCTCGCTTGGTGTAAGGAGCGAAAACATCGAACGATTGAACAGTGGAAAAACGTTCTCTGTACACAAAGTGACGATCTGATGACAGCGTGTGGGTATTGCGAATGCCAGATGAACGTCATCTGCCAGCCTGTGTAGTGCCAACGGTAAAATGCGGAGGCGGCGGTGTTATGGTGTGGTCGTGTTTTTCATGGAGGGGATTTGTAACCCTTGTTGTTTTGCATGGCACTATCACAGCACAGGCCCAAACCGATGTCTTAAGCATCTTCTTGCTTCCCACTGTTGAAGAGCAATTTGGGGACCACAGTTGCATCTGAGCCGTACCGCAGCTAGCGTTGATGCTGTTTGTAGGTTTCCGCCTTATGTTGGAGGCCAGACGGTATCGTTTAGTTGGCATGCTTGTGGTTGTTTGTCTTCTTCTCGTCTTGACTGGCGCCACTCGGTTTCGTAAGAGTTGCCTGTCCGCCATTGGCAGTAGCGGTGGTTACAGGTATGTAGTAACTGTTGTGCTATCTATGGGGCGACGTCGTTCTTTTTCGGGATCGCGTGAGTGGGCCAGTTCGGCTGGGGACTCAGGAGGAACCAGGTCCTCGCAGTGTTACAGCACGCCGAGACCGCTGGCGGCACGCGTCGACTGCCGGATGGAAGGGCTGTGGTCAATAGGTTGCACGACCTCGTCGTAAACCGGATCCAGCAGGCTTTAAGATGAGTGCATTTCAATGCAAGCAGAGAAACCTCCACCATTGTGATATCTCGGGATTATCCAGTGACTTGGGTTCGTCTTGCTCCTCGTAGCGTCGCCGAGGCGAATAGCAGCGAGTGGAGTACTTGGGGGAAGGCGGATCTGATTAGCTTTCCTCGACTTCTTATTACTATTTACTGCGTTCAGCTTGTTTCAATTTGTTAAGTTCAACCGGCGGTAATTTTTCTTGCCTGATGGCCGCTAACGCCCCAGTAACCTGCCCTGGAGGTAAGTGTATGTAACGGCAGTGTACGTTGCCTCGCCTTGCCACTGCTGTTCGGTAACGCGTATAGTTTTGACAGCTTTCTTGATTGAAGGCCGGTTGATGGTTCAAATGTTTCAAATGGCTCTGAGCACTATGGGACTTAACATCCATGGTCATCAGTCCCCTAGAACTTAGAACTACTTAAACCTAACTAACCTAAGGACATCACACAACACCCAGTCATCACGAGGCAGAGAAAATCCCTGACCCCGCCGGGAATTGAACCCGGGAACCCGGGCGTGGGAAGCGAGAACGCTACCGCACGGCCGGTTGATGATTCTTCTACTCTGGTGGTAATGATTCATTTATCTTTCCGGGCACTCTAAACACAGTATTCTGGACGCAGTGCAGACCGCCAGTTCCGGCTTTGGCGTATTGTTCCATCGTTGCATTTAGTGTATCGGACGTCAGGTAGCATCAGGAAAATTATCATTAGTCATTCGTTAGACTGCCACTAGTCTGAGTTACCATCTTGTGAAGTGAATGAAACTCTTGTCAGTCTATCTCATCGCTCGTGGAAGTGTTTGTTGCCGGACCTTCTCAGACGTCGATTCCTGGAGCACGGTCTGGATCAGTTGCTTGTTTTTCTAAATAACTTTTGCTATTGTATTTTCTGTTTTACAGCAGGTTTCAATTTTTTTATATTATTGCCGTTCCTGGCGTGTAAGGCCTTCAACCCTGGATTGTGGTCATTTGGCTTAAAATTCTAATCTGGTATTTGTATTTTAGCAGTAAGCCTTAAAACCTTCTTTACTGCCATTCCTGGCGTCTCATGTCGTCTTCTGTGTTTAATTTGGTATTTGTATTTTATCAGCAAGCCTTAAAACCTTATTTACTGCCATTCCTGGCGGCTGATGCCGTCTTCTGTGTTTGTAGGGACATGCCTTCAATATTTCAGTACCTGTACTTTGTACGTTGAAGCGAGTTTTAAGTAATTCTTAATTTATTGCCATTCCTGGCGTGTAGGGCCTGCTGCCCAGACCACAGTGGCTTGCTTTTAAACATTATCTTTTGCCTCTGTATGTAATGGTGATTTCCTAAATTGATCCTCACTGAAAGCACTATTATTTTCACTGTTGATTATTCCTTCATTAATAATGTGTGCTTTTTTATTTATTGTTGAGTCTGTAACTACTGGTTTAAAATAAATTGTGTGCAATTGTAAAAGGCAACCAATAGTAACTCATTACGGCCCCGACCACAGTCGTAACCGAATCCTACCTTCCCTTGACTACCACCTGTGCACGGCCTGTGGTGGAGTGGTTACACGACAGTAACATACCTGTAATGGACAGTCTTGCACAGAGTCCTGACCTGAATCTATAAAACGCCTGTGGGATGTTTAGGAAAGCCGACTTCGTGCCAGACCTCACCGACCGACATCGATACTTCTCCTCAGTCCACTTCTCCGTGTAAAATGGGCTGCCATTCCCCAAGAAACCTTCCAGCACCTTATTGAACGTATGCCTGCGAGAGTGGAAGCTGTCATGAAGGTTAAGCGTGGGGCAACATCACATTGAATTCCACCATTACCGATGGAGGGCGTCACGAACTTGTAAGACATTTTCATCCAAGTGTCCGGATACTTTTGTTCACATAGTGTATGATGTATTCACAGCCCACTGTCTCTGTGCACGTTCGCATGTCTGAAATAATTCATGACCACATCAAACGCCCAAGAAGAGGATATTTTGTTTTGGTATAGACGTGCTGCCTCTCGTTCGTTTCCACCTTACCGAAGTGAATACCGTACCATTCTGCCCCTTTACAGTACGCTGCGTCAATCGCACAGCCTGCAACAAACAAGGAACATACAGAACGTGGTCAGAGGAACTTTCATTCGTCAGCGCCATCTACGTGGGAACGATGCATTTCCTGACACATGTTTATTGGACCTTTATTCCTCCATTTCCATTCAGGAATCCGTCCCTGCATTTATCGGCTCTGTGTACCAGGGTTTTCTTAGTTGTCTCTCTGATTACAGGAAATTATCGCAGCGGTTTTGTCGTTTTTCTGCAGTCAGTATGAATGCTTATGTCTACAGAAGAGTGACGAAATAAAGTGTTCCTCTTTTTCTATCGTTTTCTTGTTCAGCACTTACCGTGTTACAGGAAGTAAACGGTCCAGCGTCCTGGGTACGGATTTGCTTGTCATTTTGCAACACATCAAAAACATAGCAACAAGATACGAGCCAATCATCCGTTTCCGAGTCTGCTATGTACCCACTTGCTGCACAGTAGTTTGTGTTTTGTCTATAGACAACGAAAATCCACGATGTCTTACTGACTCTATCCTCAGTTTTACATGGTGATTACACCTCGAGGAACACAGCTGCGCTAATCTGAAGGTGAGTACATCTATATTTAATCTATGGACTCGGTAAAAAAATGAAATGACATTTTCTGCGCTAGAAAAGAGGGAAAACATAGAATTTCGAGATAAAAGAAGCCGCTCGCCAAGATTGGAACATTCTTAAACTCGAGTTCTGCAATCCGGTTTGCGTGTCTGTCCAACAGCGTGAAAAACTGGAGAGATAAGAACACCTTGGCTCAGTCCCGTGCTTCTAAAGTTGATGCTAGAAACCAGTTTGAAGATGGTTCTGGAAAGATTTCCCTATTCATCCATTCGCCACAATTTACCTAGTCCAATAAATGGAGATTTAGAAAATACATTTTGTTTAACTTCTGCTATACTAGTCGATACAAAAAATTGAAATTTTTGAAGTGATGCAATAGATCGACTAACGGCAAAAGGTGCGAAGATTTTACAAGCAAACAAAGTGCTATAAAATGTCATCATGTGGAATAAAAGTTTTTTAAAGTTTATTCTTTGTTTCTCCACATCCAGGAGGATGAATGTGGCATTCTTGTTGATAACTAACACAGTTTTCTCAATCATTCTGCCATTATTATTTCTGAAATATACTTTCTTGCTTCGGTGCAAGTATAAGTAAACAATTTTTTTGATTATTTTCTAGCTTTTTTTAATGACTGTTGGATGCCATGTAAATTTTACGAGGTTGTTATTTCGGATCGTTCAATAAAAAAAATGGGACGTCCCATATTCATATCAGTAACACAAAATAATGTATGTAGCATAAACTATTGAAATATGCTTACCATTTAGGTAGCAAAGTAATCCAGATTAAAGATACAAAATAGAGAACTGCCAGTTTTTTGAGAAGTAATAAATTTTCTGTGCTTCTTGTCAAATTTTCTCTTGGGGGACGACATATTGTCAGTCCTACCGTATGAGTCACATATGTTGGAAAAAATTCTGTACTCAGCCGTGTAGGAGCGCGAAGTTTTTAAACTTACCGGAGCCAGTGGGGCAATTTCAGCTACAACACCGAATGACCATCGTCACCTTTAGAAATAGCACACACTGAAGACCTAACGACCTGCTTCCCCTCGTGTCACGTGGAGCATTTAGTACTGCCTGTGAGCATTGGCCCGTGTCGTAACAATGTTGCAGCATGTGACGGTATAAATTGGCGTGTACTTGAAACGTGTGTGAGACGAAGGCGTTCAACAGCAGGTGTGTTGCTGGCACTGGCGCTCTCTAGTGCTGAATTTCAATCTGAGGAACTTTGTTGGTGCCCTTATTTGAATTGTTCACCCTAATAACATTGTGATTAATAAAAAACAAATTTTACAATGGATTTAGGTTTTCTTTACGCAGGTATAATACAGGATGTTGCACAATCACTATACAGGCTTCTTGTAGTAGTAGAGGGGACTTAGTAGATAAAATATTTATGAGGAACCCAAGCCCGGATATACAACATTTCGGTGTAAAATTGCCGACCGGAGTGGCTTAGCTGTTCTAGGCGCTACAGTCTGCAACCGCGCGACCGCTACGATCGCAGGTTCGAATCCTGCCTCGGGCATGGATGTGTGTGATGTCCTTAGGTTAGGTTTATGTAGTTCTACGTTCTAGAGGACTGTTGACCTCAGAAGTTAAGTCCCATAGTGCTCAGAGCCATTTGAACCATTTTTAGTGTAAAATTTCAGTATCGGATCACTTGCAAAGCTGCTTCTTCATGGTACAATTTCCGCTCCACACGCCGGGCGAGAAGGTTTCGTCTGTTCCAGCTTCTATCGTTGCTCCGCGAGAGCTTCCTTGTTTGTCCCCAGTGTCGTGTGAGTCGTTGTGAGCGTCACATCGTTCTTTGTCTGTAGGCGTCTAGTGTTTGTGGTTCCCTTTTAATGAGTTGTTGTCTTGCGCCGTGATGTCGTCCATGGCTCCAAGGAACATTCCAAGCACAGGTACCGTCAGTTTTACTTTTGACAAGTCCACTGATCAACTACAGCCGATATCGTTTGAAATTCATGATATGTTTGTAGATACGATCAAGGTCACTTCAAAACAGGTTCACACGGCTTACTTCTATTCTGAATCGTATGTGTTTTATGTTAAGTTTCTAGATCCGATTCAGACTGATGGCATGGTTATTCTGGCGATTGCGGAGGTGGAATATACGAATGTTAGGGTGTTTATTCTTCTGCCCGCAGTTGATGACAGTTTCCTCAAGAATGTCATACTTCATTTTGGGGGTATGCGGAACATACGGCGGGAACTCTGTTCCGCTCAACATGGTTTACGAGTTTATAAAGGAGTTCGATCCGTGGCCATGGTGGTCAAACGGAATATTCTCTCTCATTTGCCAGTGTGTGTTTACCGGGTGAACCGTAAAATTACTACTGGTACACCAAAGGGTTTAATCTCAATCAATACCCAAAATGTAAAGTGGAAATAGGTGCCAAGGAATAACTGGTGAAATTACGCATCATTTTCAATAACACGCTTTATTCAAGCTTGGTGCAAGACTTTGCGATATATGTATATAAAAAGAAAAAGACCAACCATCATTTAACAAATAAGTCAAAATTTACGATAGGAAAGGACTTTTAAATTATTAAATTACAATAAAAAATTCGACGCCTGTAAAAAGCAAGTACAGGCAAGCAATTTAACGTATACAACGCGACGCTGTATACTATTTGAAGCTCAGCTATATTTCAGGTCAATTTCACTCCATTTATTAAATGGCGCAGAATATAACTTGTCTGCAACATAAGAAGACAATCCTGTTTACAAAAGTTCTCAAAATAGGAAAACCAAAACGCACGAGTCGTGCACACGGGGGAACAATCACAGTTAATAACATTAACATTTCCAAAATATATAAAAACAAATTTTACAAATTTCTGCCAGTTAACTTGCGACAAACACACAAGCTCGCCAGGTAGGACTTGCGAACTTTTACCACATTCTCCTTTCAAGGCAACAAACTTTTGCATGGCAAGAAAACACACTAGTAACCAACTACCTGTAAAAACACATAAGGACGTTGGGTAAAAGCTTGAAAGGTCTTGAATTGGAAAAACACACAGCAGTTCTTGCTGACTACAAACAATATAAAAATCCACTACGGAATGCGTTAACAACCTTTCTCGATTATAGCCAAATATACATAAACACAAGTTCCAGCTTCCAGATGAGCAGGGCTTCGTTATACAATTGACTAGTTCTTACCAGGAGGCAAGAGGAGTTTTTCTTCTTTCTTGGAGTACCTTTTACACGTGAGTCTGGTAATACTAGTTATGGCAGGCGAGAGAATGGGTCAGGTCTTAGTGGCATGCATTTTAAACAGTACAGCCATTGATGCCTTAGACTTTCACAGACATTGCAGAGTCTAACAGTCGAATAACCCGTAGGTAAGCTGGGAGGGGAAAGAAGCAATCCGAACCACAGATTTACTCTGGCTCCCTCCCCCCCCCCCCCCCCCTGCCTTTCGTCATCCCACTTCTTAAACCCACGCGAACATCGAACGCGAACAGCGGTAAAGGCGCCACCGCCAGAAACGGAGGGCGACTGCTTCACTCTACGCGTTGATGCGCTCTTTTCAAAGCTAACTTTACTAGGGTTCACCGGGTTCACATAATTTACACAGGAGAGGAAGGTACCTGTTTTATATGTAATGAGAGTGGACACTTATGTACAAGTTGCCAACGTCGTGTCACGGTCTTAAAATCCCATTACGAACAACCTAAAAGGGTTGCTTTAGCGGATCTGATTCCACAAGTGACAGCCATAGTGTATAACCACATTTCTGAATTGCAAGGAGAACCTTTGCTTGATGGTCCTAGCTTGATGGTCTCGCGTCGGGACTTGGACACTGTAGCTTCCACGCTACCACCACCTCCACTTCAAAACAAGCGCAGACGGACGCAAAATGGTGAGGACTCAGACTTTTACTTTTCGCTGCTCCACTCTACTGGAAACATTCCGGTGAAGGAAGCCTCTCCCCTCCCCGAGTTTGGACCGGATGCTAACATGTCGGTTGTTGTTCAAGATTCGAAAGCGTCCAACACTCCCTCCGACCTGACTCCCGAGACCGAGACCGCCTCTCCAGAATCACATGAAGATAGACTTGTTCCGGAGCTCCGCGCTATATCTACGGCTTGCCAGATATCCCTGAGTC
Organism: Schistocerca gregaria; assembly: GCF_023897955.1. NCBI lineage: Eukaryota > Metazoa > Arthropoda > Insecta > Orthoptera > Acrididae > Schistocerca > Schistocerca gregaria. Next base: position 51,479,316 of record NC_064926.1, read on the forward strand.
TGCAACGCATCCCTACCCTTCTTCTGCGCCCCAAATGGGCCGCTGCTAATGGAAACCCGATCAGCCCAAGTGTGCTAGCGGCCCATGTGGTGACGGTAAAAGAAGGACCGTCAGTTTTTCTACTTTCTGTTGATTCCAAGAGGCGCACCAACCATCTGTACCTGCTGATTTCCGCAGGACCCACCCACGTTGCCCCATGCGGCAGTCGCCTTCCCGCAGAGCCGCAACAAACAAAGTTTTCAACCAGAGCGCGCGGCATCGCGGGAAAAGGAAAAGCAGAAAGAGGGTGGAAGAGATGGACCCACCTCTCTGTATTCAGATTCATCCGTTGACTTTGCCGTGGACTGTTAACGGTCGTTTGCCATGCCATGAATGTGTACAGAATGAGATCCGAGCTTAGGCTTGCAGCACTGCTACAGCTTATTTACGACTCAGGTGCCGACGTGATCTTTTTGGAAGAAGTATTATTTGACAGTTTTTCTATTCCTTTTTTCCTACTCATTTCGTAAAACTGCGTACGTCCAGTGGATCCGACCCCTAATTTTAATTTCAGAAAGGAACTAGACGATTTGGTGCGTTCTTAGATAATACGAGATGCGTAGATCTGTCACCAGGATCTGTCAGTATCCCACTCTCGTCAGGTATACGCATTTTACAGATACTTCCAGCAGCCCACTAAATCCCCTTTTCCTTTCTGTCTTTTATGTGGACAGCTGTTAGCGTCAGACATGATACACGCTTGTTTCACTGATCACTGTGCCGTAGGTGTTAACTTTAAATCGCGTATCGCAACCAGTAAAAGTGTATCACCTCCTCTGGATGCTGAACGCATCCCTCTTTAAGGGGTCCTTCTCTCGAGATTATCGTTCGAGAGGTTTTGGCCCGTAGCTTGCGTTCCCAGGGCCGTTATTCTTTTCTTATGGATTGGTGGTCACGGCATGTCAATCCTTTGCTCCGGCAAGCGTTACGTCGTACGGTGCCGCTGGGACAGCGAGGGATCTCCGTCGGACCCAGGAAATTTATCATTCCTTGTGTCAACTTTGTGACGGTGCCAGAGAAGGCGCCGCCATGTTAAGGCGAAACTTCTTCAGTTAAAGAAGGAACATCTGGAAGGACCCAGGGGGAGATCAAAACAGCGCTCCTTCCTACAGGTTGAACTGACCTCCTTATATCACCTCATCCGGTTGCGGACGCGCCGCAAACGAGCCTATCACGTCGCTTACTGGCACCGATGGCCACATAATGACCGAAATTTATGATATCCCTGCTACTGATACGATTGTCCCTGATGGTGTACCTCTCTCCTCGATTGGTTGGTCACTACCGCATTAAATGATGACTTTCTGAGTGACTTTACTTGCGATGATATACATCGCCTTTCTGTTGATTCGCCATCGCAAAACTCGCCGGGACTTGAAGGAATTCCTAAGGAATTTTATGGACTTTTTTACCTAAAATAGGAGATACCATTACGTCACTGTTAAATAAGTGGTCTGGGGAGGTCTCATTCATGACCCCTTCAAGTTTGGTAAAATCGTTATAATTTCGTAGACAACTGGACGTCCAGGTATTCATAAATTCCGCCCGATCACACTGTTAATTTCGATTACAAGGCTGTCTGCCGTCGGTTAACAGCCTTTTGTCGACATTGCTAGAGAAAATCCTTGCTGTCCTCCAAAACTGTGTGCCTGGTCGCACGATTCTGACTTCTCTAGTCGAATGCCGCAACGTTGTCTCGGAGGCTGCTGCAGCTTCTGTTTCTGGAGCCTTGCTTTTTATTGATTTTAGTAAGGCATTTGACTGGGTCAGTCACGGTTTCCTGATGCAGGTGCTCCAGACGACCACTCTCGACCACAGCGTCTGTCGGGTATTATACGATCTTCATACTGATATTCATGCACTCCCCAGATCACAATTCGACGGGGCTTACCGCAAGGGAGCCCCCTCTCACTGTCGCTTTTGTCTTGTCCTCTTGTCTTTAGAACCTCTGCTTCGCCGTCTTGCTGATCATTTAAGCGGATCGAAGACATTACGAGAAACGTTATCGGTACGAGCGTACTCGGATCACAGAGTGATACTCCTAGTCATGTCAATGATATATCTTTCCTCAAAGACACAATGGATTTCTTCTGTTCTCTCTCTAGGGCCTGCATTAATGAACGGAAATTACCTTGTTACCATTGCAGAGTGAGCCGTGCGTGGTTAGCACTCGTGCCATCTCTTATTTTACATCCTGTCTTTTTTTTTTCGTGTTGCCACCTCGTTATGTTACCTTCAATTTCTGTTGCAACTGAGTTACTGCTATGTCTGCCCGTCAGTGGCAGCAACAGCGTCTATCGATATAGGCCTCATGTGTTATATTCGCTGCATTGCTATTACTTCCCAGTTGTCGTCGGTTGTCTAGTGAGTTGGAACGTGCCAGGAGGGCAGTTCGGACCTGCCAGTCGTGGAGTTGTAATGCGGCACTGGTTCAGTCAGGTTCGAGCAGCAGTGACGCCTGGATGTCCATGGCTCACCCAACCGTTGCCACCCCGCATCATTTGAGAGGGGGACGGTATTTGTGGATCGTCGGTCGGTCGTCCTGCTGGATGACGATAATTGGCTCTTAGATCGTTTATGGGTTGGCTGTGTGTGTTTGTATCGACTCCTGTTTTGTCTTCGTGAATGCACAGCCATTGCTAAGCGTCGTTCAAGTCTTCGTGCAAGTGTTTGTCAAACCGTGAAGTATAGTTGGCGTCATTTCCACTGAAAACTTGTTTTAAATGTTGCCGGAGTACTGACAGTCAGTCGGTCGGTTTGGAGCGGATCAGCAAGAAAGCTGGCGGTGTCTGCGCAGTGTCGGAGCGTGTGGGGGTTGTTCGGAATACTATAAGGTTTACAGATTTGAGCATGAAATTGTGGGTTTTCTGTTGAAAATTTATTGTCGTTGTTTTTAAAAGACATGGGCCTTCAACTGCTTTACGCTTTAAGGTTCTTATTTATCAAGTGTTACATTCTTTCAAGATAAAGCTGTAGGCCTTCTGAATGTTGAAAATTTATTGTGGTTATGTTGTTCTTGAAATGATGGGACTTCAGCCGCTTTAAAATTTTGGATTCTTACTTATCAAGCCATACATCACTTTGGCTCTAATACTATTTGAAGTTAAAAGCTTTGGGCCTTCTGCCTTGGAAAATTGGTAGCAGCATTTTTTACCAAAGGCCTTCACCCGTTTGAAGTAAGGTTTCTTATTGGTCATAAAGGTTGGGCCTTCTGTCTATTGAAAGCTTATTGTAGTTATGTTGTTTTAAATTTACGGGCCTCCAAACGCTTTAAAAAACTTAATCTGTCTGACTAGTCAAGTCTTACATCGCTTGCCCTTAAATACTACTTAAGGTTAAAGCCTAGAGCCTTCAGTCTAAAAAAAATAAACTAAATAAAATTAAAAATAAATCAGTTGTATTTAATTCATGGGCCTTCAGCCGTTTTAGAATTAAACACATTTTATTTCGATAGTCAAACTTAGAAATAGCACTGTAATGCTTACACAACTAAGTAAAGTGTTATGTTTGGAGTGTAACTGATAGCCACTCATTCTGGCCCTCTTCCAAAATCCCTACTACTTTTCCTGTCCTGCTGGTTTAGCAGGGCGTCTCACTGGCAGCAGAAAGTGGTTTCGCTTGTGCTTGCCATTCTAGTTGTTGTCATCTTAACTCTAGCTTTTGTTTGTATTTGGTGGTACCATACTGCTCTCGGTGTGACTGGTTTCAGGTGTGTATCAAAATGGCAGTATGACAGTGTCCGGCTGCTCAGAAAAGACCACTTTGTCTAAGAGTTGGCAATAAGGTGCCAAACGATTGAGGAAGAGTTCCCGAATTGGTGGCCCTTTTGCGGGTTGCTGTGCTGCAGTTGGTTGACGTCACGTCAGTGGTGGTCGGTGATACAGGAGCGGCGATTCAATTTCTGAGGGTTTTAAGGGCCCTGAGGACACTACTTGTCTCTTAGAGTGAACTCATCCTAGTGACAGTTAAATAGGGTGCGGGTGTAGTTAGTCCATTTGCAGTAGGTGGTCAGCCTTTGATGGCTTTTAACATTCTTGTAGCTCCTTTAGGTAGTTCAGCTTCGGATTGTTCCTTAGATTGGTCATCTTGTAAGGCTTAGCTCAGGGCCTTCTTCAGGGTAGGGATGTAGAGTTGCCTGGGGTCATGTTTCCTGTGCATTGTTGAAGTCCGAGTGAGTATCTCGCTATTTTCGTTGCCGACTTAGCAATGGTTGTGGGTTGGTCGTCTTGGGGGCTTAGTTCGGTCTCTTCCCGGGGCAGTAGTAGCTGTTAGTTAATTTCATTCCTGTATGTGACCCCCCGGATTCATGTTTGAGGGGGGCAGGAGGTTGAACCGTGCCACCTCTTATTTTACATCCTGTTTCTTTCGTGTTGCCATCTTGTTGCCTCTGTTGTCACTGAGTTGCCGCTTTGTCTGCCCGTCAGCAGCAGCAGAGCGCCTATCGATATAGGCCCCACATGTTATCTTTGCCGCACTGCTATTTCTTCCCGGTTGCCGTCGGTCGTGGAGTGAGTTGCAACGTGCCAGGGCGGCAGTTCGGACTGGCCAGTTGTGGAGTTGGAAAGCGGCACTGGTTCAGTCGGGTTCGAGCAGCAGTGAGGTCTGGGTGTCCATGACTCGTCCGACCATTGCCACCTAGCATCACTTGAGCCGGGGACGGTCTCCGTGGATCGAAATCGTCGGTCTGTCGTCCTGCTGGACGACGTGAATTGGGTCGCCAATCGCTTATGGTGTGACTTTGTGTGTATATATCGACTCCCAATTGGTCTTCGTGATTGAGCGGTCATTGCTGAGTGTCGTTCTTCATGCAAGAGTTTGTTAAGCTGTGTGTGTAGCTGGTTTCATTTCCACTGACAACGTGTTTCAAATGTTGTTGGCGCACTGGCGGTCAGTCAGTCGGTAGAAGCGGATCAGCAAGCAAGTCTCCGAGCTGCGCAGTCGGCCAGGAACGCTGGCAGTCTCTACACAGTGTCGGAGAGTATGGGGGCTGCTCCGAGTACTACGAGGTTCGTGGCTCACCGACCCAGGACACGAAAGTTGAGTGGTGATTTTACTACCGAAGCTACGGCTGTTCACGTTGTCCCCTTGGTTGGTGGTTCGCTCTTGGCTGTATCCCTGGGAGCAACAGCGAGTGTTCGAGTTGGTGAATATTTAGCTGCCGTGTGGTGGAATTAACTATATTTGTCAGTTTGAAATTCAAGTGCACCAGCAGAATCTTCTATCTTGTGGCCGTTAGTGTTCCGGTTACCAACCATGGTAGAAGACGTAAATTCAGGCAGTGTCCTTTCTTCACCGGTTGTCGCTGTCCAACATGGTGTGTAGTTTTTCACAGCTTGATGTATTTTGGTTATGGGCGGCTATGTCTGTAACGTTTTGGCTTTTGAATTCTCGTATTCTGGTCAGTGATTAGCAAATAGTCTTGCCGGTGGGTCCCTGACTGTCTTTAGGTTGTGTTGCTGGCGGATCGAGTATAGTTGTGCCGACTTCTTGTCTCACTTAAGCAAACGTTAAGATTTCAAGGGCAGACCAAAAAAGTGTTGAAATGGCTCTGAGCACTATGGGACTTAACATCTGAGGTCATCAGTCCCCTAGAAATACTTGAACCTAACTAACCTAAGGACATCACACACATCCATGCCCGAGGCAGGATTCGAACCTGCGACCGTAGCAGTCGCGCGGTTCCGGACTGAAGAGCCCAGAACCGCTCGGCCACCGCGGCCGGCGTGAGGGCAGACCGAGCCCCATGGAAACTTTCGAGCGCCGTTTCCTATACTGCCTTCTTATTAGTGCTTAGTTGTGAATTTTTAATGGCTTATAGCCGAAAGTTGGAATTTGTATTTTTGTAATTTTGTTCTCAAAACCAAAACCTTCAGCTGCTTTGAAAGTAAGTTTTTCTAAATTTGGCAAGTCTTAGGTTGTCGGACTTACTGCCTGTTGAAAATTTATCGTCTTTGTATTGTTTTTAAAAGGCATGGGCCTTCTGCCGCTTTAAGCTTTAAGGTTCTTATTTATCAGTTGCTACATTCTTTCAAGTTAAAGCTGTGGGCCTTCTGCCCGTTGAAAATTTAATGTAGTTGTGTTGTTAAAATAATGGGCTTTCAGCCGCTTTAAAATTTTGGATTCTTACTTATCAGGTCATACATCACTTTGGTTTAAATACTATTTACGGTTAAAAGCTTTGGGCCTTCTGCCTTGGAAAACTGATTAAACTTTTTCTACCTGATTATTGAAGTCTTACATCGCTTGGTCTTTAATACTGTTTAAGGTTAAAGCCTAGACCCTTCTTCCTTAAAAAAAAAAGAAAAAATAGCAGTTGTATTTAATTAATGGGCCCTCAGCCGCTTTACAATTAAATTAAGGAAGTTGCGTTGTAATGTTTGGACAACTAAATAATGTGTTATGTTTGGAGTGTAAATGACAGCCGCTCATTCTGGCCCCCTTTCACCACAATTCCTACTACTTGCCCTGTCTTGCGGGTTTAACAGGGCGTCTCACAGGGTTTACAATACGTTGTCATTCCATGGTCAGCGGTTGTTGATCGCCACAAATCGTTGGGAATTATCGTGGACCGCTGTCCGATGAAAATGGCTGCATTCAGTTGGCGGCTGCACTCAGTTGGCGGGAGGTGACGAACCCAATTCAAGGGGAAATGCGTGATCACGAACGCTTTTCCCTTAGTTTTCTTCACAAAGTGCGGATGTTAGATGCATAAATTTACAGGAAAATGTACTATTTTGCACAAATATTCCCGCTCCCCGCGATTTGGCGCGCAAACAGCCTCAAATGTCCGGTCGTTTCCTTTGAAAAAGTTATATTTTTCGACTTCGGTACGAAATGGTTGCAAGCATCAAAGTGAATGCTTCGGTATGGTTTATACGGCGTACCGTTTTAACATTTACTCGAGTTACTCAATTTGTTACATCTCGCTTATTTGCGTGTCTTCGAGAGGCATGTCTGGCTTCACCTGTCGATGTTGGCTGTATCAACTCTAATTGCGGCACGTACGTGGATTTTATATTATAATAAGTTTTCTGGGAGCTGACGTTTTATCAGTGACACGCCTTACGACCAAATCCTTGGTTTCTCATTGGGGAGTACGATCATTGCTCTCCCCAGTTGAAACGGCGGTGCCATTGGTATCCTGGAAAACAGTGTGGTTTCACGTCAGTCTTCCGATGGAAGTCGCCTCATCGTGGTACTGGGTCATTCGCAGTCCGGTTCCGACTAATGGACAGCTCCATCGCATTGGTGTCAGTCCGGCTCGTCTTTGCGACAAATGTCGTCAACCAGACACATTACCACACAGGTTTGTCTCTTTGTGGGCGAGAACGCTGCCACTGGATTTGCACGACAACTGGCTTTACTTACTGGATCAGCAGAAGCTGCTTTCCCGGCTGACTTTCTTCTGTGCCCAGACTCGTCCGTTTTCCCTTGGACTAAGACTAATTCGATCGTATGGCTCCTCGAACACTACGCCCATTGTGTAGTCGGGTGTGACAACGATTGTTTTTCGTCAATATGTGGTGAATGCTCATTGGAACTAGCAGAGGCTTCCACATCATCGTGTGTTATTTGCATATGTGTTGCACCTTGTCTTTAATCGCGAAGGAATTCGGTAACTCTTTTTTCCTCTGCAGCCTTCTCTCATTGTGCCACAGACACGGGAACCCAGGTAGATGCCGTGTTTCTTGACTTCCGCAAGGCGTTTGATACAGTTCCCTACAGTCGTTTAACGAACAAAGTAAGAGCAAATGGACTATCAGAAAAACCTGTGATTGGATTGAGGAGTTCCTAGGTAACAGAACGCAGCATGTCATTCTCAATGGAGAGAAGTCTTCCGAAGTAAGAGTGATTTCAGGTGTGCCGCAGGGGAGTGGCGTAGGATCTTTGCTATTCACAATTTGTATAAATGAACTTCTGGATAACATTCGAAGTTCACTGCGGCTTTTACGGATGATGCTGTAGATATCGAGAGGTTGTAACAATGGAAAATTGTACTGAAATGCAGGAGGATTTGTAACGAATTGACGCATGGTGCAGGGAATGGCAACTGAATAGCTATGTAGGTACGTGTAGTGTGCTGCGAATACATAGAAAGAAAGATCCCTTATCATTTAGCTACAATATAGCAGGCCAGCATCTGGAAGCAGTTAATTCCATAAATTATCTGGGAGTAGGCATTAATAGTGCTTTAAAATGGAATGACCATATAAAACTAATCGTTTGGAAAGCAGATCCCAGACTGAGATTCATTGGAAGAATCCTAAGGAAATGCAGTCCGAAAACAAAGGAAGTAGGTTACCTTACACTTGTTCGCCCACTGCCTGAGTACTGCTCACCGACGTGGGATCCGTACCAGATAGGGTTGATAGAAGAGATAGAGAAGATCCAACGGAGAGCAGCGCGCTTCGTTACAGGATCATTTAGTCATCGCGAAAGCGTTACTCCAGTGGAAGACTCTGCAGGAGAGACGCTCAGTAGCTCGGTACGGGCTTTTGTTAAAGTTTCGAGAACATACCTTCACCGAAGAGTCAAGGAGTATATTGCTCCCTTTTACGTATATCTCGCGAAGAGACCATGCGGATAAAATCAGAGAGATTATAGCCCACACAGAGGTATACCGACAGTCGTTCTTTCCACGAACAATACGAGACTGGAACAGAAGGTTCAAATGGCTCTGAGCACTATGGGACTTAACATCTGAGGTCATCAGTCCCCTAGAACTTAGAACTACTTAAACTTAACTAACCTAAGGACATCACAAACATCCATTCCCGAGGCAGGATTCGAACCTGCGACCGGAGCGGTCACGCGGTTCCAGACTGAAGCGCCTAGAACCGCACGGTCTCACCGGCCGGCGGGACAGAAGGGAGAACCGATAGAGGTACTCAAGGTACCCTCCGCCACACAGCGCCAGGGTTCGTACTGATTTTGAATGCCTATTGTTTTCGTAAATATATTTTTCCAAATGCCCTATTGGTCCACTTGCAATGGACATTCAGTACGACAATATGCTAATGAGTTATGATCCATCACATTGCAAAGGTCGTGAGGCTTTGGGTAGTGCCGCTTCTTGAAAACACCGGTATATTATTCTGAAGTTTTTAAGGCATATTATGGGTGTCCACGTTAAGTGGAAAGACTTGTTTGTTACAAAGAAAAGGCATAGTTGATCAGTTCTTTGTTAAATCAAATCGTGGATAGTGCTTGTCAGTTTATGGACTAATCAGGCTGCGATGCTACCAAATATGCGAGAAAAAGTCTCTAGAAATCAGCCATAATCCTGGACTTGTAGAAAAGGCTGCGAACAAGTTTATGATTGATGCTGATATACAAGTGTCATGATGTGACGGTTGTAATCTAGTGAGGAGCTAAGAATATTATGCCTTAAGTACTAGGTCGGAGAGTGTTCTTCATAGGCATAGGACCGCTCGTGTTCTCTAATGCAACCCTATAGATAGGGTAAGCAGCAATCTGCAACTGTTTGCTGATGACGCTGTTGTGTACGGGGAAGTGTAGTCATTGAGTGGTTGTAGAAGGGAACAGAATGTCTCATGCAGAATACCTATTTAATGTGCTGAGTGGCAGCTTACCGTAAACGTATAAAGTTGGAAGTCAATACAGGTGGACAAAATCTTACGATTTTCGAATGCAGTGTTAGTAGCGTACTGCTGAAACAACCACGTCCCGGAAATATCTAGGCTTAAAGTTACAAATCGATACGAAATGGAACGAGTACTTAAGGAGATTCCACCCTAAAACTTCATTTTTTTTTTACAGTTAATGGCTGCTTCACATTTTTGCTGTGTTTAATCTTAGATCCCAAAACGGTTTAGCTGTATTCGAATTAAAAGTGCATTAAATAAATACCGTACTTGAAATGTGGACTGCGTGAAGGGCTGTAGCACACTGACAGCTGCCCAAATGGCCAAGACAGTAGCTGTTTATCAGAGACTGACAAGATGGACTGGATGCAAGACAATAAATTCAAATCATCGTTTGCACAGTGCCATTTGGTCCAGGTTACCAAAGGAAAATGGACAGATTTGGGACTTGTTGAAACTTTTTCTGGTTTCACTACGGGGAGTTTGAAGACTGAAGGAAGCAGGAGTCCCAGCACTATTTTACACCTCCTCCCCACCCCCAAACCACATAATATCTTCAATTCTAGGCGTCAACGACGGAACGAGCGGTCTACGAGATACTGATTGGAGAAGGAAAAAGTGAAGAAATATGCTACCCTGTCTTGAAATTACAACAGAAGCGGGAAGGAGAACGTTTGGTGCTGGTGAATTTTAATGGTTATGTGACTTGTGCTCCCCATGAACCATGGACCTTGCTGTTGGTGGGGAGGCTTGCATGCCTCAGCGATACAGATAGCCGTACCGTAGGTGCAACCACAACGGATGGCTATCTGTTGAGAGGCCAGACAAATGTATGGTTCCTGAAGAGGGGCAGCAGCCTTTTCAGTAGTTGCAAGGGCAACAGTCTGGATGATTGACTGATCTGGCCTTGTAACACTAACCAAAACAGTCTTACTGTGCTGGTACTGCCAACGGTTGAAAGCAAGGGGAAACTACGGCCGTAATTTTTCCCGAGGGCATGCATCTTTATTGTATGATTAAATGATGATGGCGTCCTCTTGGGTAAAATATTCCGGAGGTAAAATAGTCCCCCATTCGGATCACCGGGCGGAGACTACTCAAGAGGACGTCGTTATCAGGAGAAAGAAAACTGGCGTTCTACGGATCGGAGCGTGGAATGTCAGATCTCTTAATCGGGCAGGTAGGTTAGAAAATTTAAAAAGGGAAATGGATAGGTTAACGTTAGATATAATAGGAATTAGTGAAGTTCGGTGGCAGGAGGAACAAGATTTTTGGTCAGGTGAATACAGGGTTATAAATACAAAGTCAGATGCAGGAGTAGGATTAATAATGAATAAAACAATAGGAATGCGGCTAACCTACTACAAACAGCACGGCGAACGCGTTGTTGTGGCCACGATAGACACGAAGCCCATACCTACGACAGTAGTACAAGTCTAGATGCTAACTAGCTTGGCAGATGACGAAGAAATTGAAGAAATGTATGATGAGATAAAAGAAATTATTCAGGTAGTGAAGGAAGACGAAAATTTAATAGTCATGGGGGACTGGAATTCGATAATAGTAAAAGGAAGAGAAGGAAACGTAGTAGGTGAATATGGATTGGGGATAAGAAATGAAAGAGGAACCCACCTGGTGCACAGAGCACAACTTAATCATAGCTAACACTTGGTTCAAGAATCATGAAATAAGGTTGTATACATGGAAGAAGCATGGAGATACTGACAGGTTTCAGATAGATTATATAATGGCAAGACAGAGATTTAGGAACCAGGTTTTAAATTGTAAGACATTTCCAGGGGGCAGATGTGGACTCTGACCACAATCTGCTGGTTATGAACTGTAGATTAAAACTGAAGAAACTGCAAAATGTGGGAATTTAAGGATATGGGAGATGGATAAATTGACTAAACCAGAGGTTGTACGGAGCTTCAGGGAGAGCATAAGTTAAGAATTGACAAGAATGGGGGAAAGAAATACAGTAGAAGAAGAGTGGGTAGCTTTGAGGGATGAAGTAGTGAAGGCAGCAGAGGATCAAGTAGGTAAAAAGACTAGGGCTAGTAGAAATACTTGGGCGACAGAAGAAATATTAAATTTAATTGACGAAAGGAGAAAAGATAAAAATGCAGTAAATCAAGCAGACAAAAAGGAATACAAACATCTCAAAAATGAGATAGGAAGTGAAAAATGGCTAAGTAGAGATCGCTAGAGGACAAATGTAAGGATGTTAAGGCTTATCTCACTAGGGGTAAAACAGATACTGCCTAAAGGAATAATGGAGAAAAGAGAACCACTTGTATAAATATTAAGAACTCAGATGGAAACCCAGTTATAAGCAAACAAGAGAAAGCAGAAAGGTGGAAGGAGTATATATATACAAGGGCGATGTACTTGAGGGCAATTTATAGAAATGGAAGAGAATGTAGATGAAGATGAAATGGGAGATATGATACTGCGTGAAGAGTTTGATAGAGCACTGAAGGACCTAAGTCGAAACAAGGCCCAGGGAGAAGACAACATTCCATTAGACATACTGAAAGCCTTGGGAGAACCAGTCCTGACAAAACTCTACCATCTGGCGAGAAAAATGTATGAGACAGGCGAAATACCCTCAGACGTCAAGAAGAATATAATAATTCCAATCCCAAAGAAAGCAGGGGTTAACAGATGTGAAAATTACCGAACTATCAGTTTAATAAGTCATGGCTGCAAAATACTAACCCGAATTCTTTACAGACGAATGGAAAAACTGGTAGAAGCTGACCTCGGGGAAGATCAGTTTGGATTCCGTAGAAAAATGGGAACACGTGAGGCAATACTGACCCTACGACTTATTTTAGAAGCTAGATTAAGAAAGGCAAACCTACGTTTCTAGCATTTGTAGACTTAGAGAAAGCTTTTGACAATGTTGACTGGAATACTCTCTTTCAAATTCTGAAGGTGGCAGGGGTAAAATACAGGGAGCGAAAGGCTATTTCAATTTGTACAGAAACCAGATGGCAGTCATAAGAGTCGAGGGGCATGAAAGGGAAGCAGTGGTTGGGAAAGGAGTGAGACAGGGTTGTAGCCTCTCCCCGATGTTATTCAATTTGTATATTGAGCAAGCAATAAAGGAAACAAAAGAAAAATTCGGAGAAGGTATGAAAATCCATGGAGAAGAAATAAAAACTTTGAGGTTCGCCGATGACATTGTAATTCTGTCAGAGACAGCAAAGAACTTGGAAGAGCAATTGAACGGAATGGACAGTGTCTGGAAAGGCGGATATAAGATGAACATCAATAAAAGCAAAAAGAGGTTAGTGGAATGTAGTCGAATTAAGTCGGGTGATGCTGAAGGAATTAGATTAGGAAATGAGACACTTAAAGTAGTAAAGGATTTTGCTATTTGGGGAGCGAAATAACTGGTGATGGTCGAAGTAGAGAGGATATAAAATATAGACTGGCAATGGCAAGGAAAGAGTTACTGAAGAAGAGAAATATGTTAACATCGATTATAGATTTAAGTGTCTGGAAGTCGTTTCTGAAAGTATTTGTATGAAATGCAGCCATGTATGGAAGTGGAACGTGGACGATAAATAGTTTGGACAAGAAGAGAATAGAAGCTTTCGAAATGTGGTGCTACAGAACAATGCTCAATATTAGATGGGTAGGTCACATAAGTAATGAGGAGGTACTGAATAGGATTGTGGAGAAAAGGAGTTTGTGACACAACTTGACTAGAAGAAGGGATCGGTTGGTAGGACATGTTCTGAGGCATCAAGGGATCGCCAATTTAGTATTGGAGGGCAGCGTAGAGGGTTAGAACCGTAGAGGGAGACCTAGAGATGAACACTAAGCAGATTCAGAAGGATGTAGGCTGCAGTACGTACTGGGTGATGAAGAAGCTTGCACAGGATAGAGTAGCATGGAGAGCTGCATCAAACCAGACTCAGGACTGAAGACCACAACAACAACAACAACGTGTGTCTTGTACTAGCATTTATCTTTTAATGAAATTTTAAAATCCATTTTCAAGTAAGTTCGTTTTATTTAAATTAATGCTACAGACCATGTAGTTCTTTTGCTTTACCATCACATTTATCTATCGGTAATGTCAGAAAATTTAAGTTTGAAACTTGAAAAAAGTACTTGAAGTAAATTATTAATATTTCTCATAAAATGCACACACATATATACACTCCTGGAAATGGAAAAAAGAACACATTGACACCGGTGTGTCAGACCCACCATACTTGCTCCGGACACTGCGAGAGGGCTGTACAAGCAATGATCACACGCACGGCACAGCGGACACACCAGGAACCGCGGTGTTGGCCGTCGAATGGCGCTAGCTGCGCAGCATTTGTGTACCGCCGCCGTCAGTGTCAGCCAGTTTGCCGTGGCATACGGAGCTCCATCGCAGTCTTCAACACTGGTAGCATGCCACGACAGCGTGGACGTGAACCGTATGTGCAGTTGACGGACTTTGAGCGAGGGCGTATAGTGGAAATGCGGGAGGCCGGGTGGACGTACCGCCGAATTGCTCAACACGTGGGGCGTGAGGTCTCCACAGTACATCGATGTTGTCGCCAGTGGTCGGCGGAAGGTGCACGTGCCCGTCGACCTGGGACCGGACCGCAGCGACGCACGGATGCACGCCAAGACCGTAGGATCCTACGCAGTGCCGTAGGGGACCGCACCGCCACTTCCCAGCAAATTAGGGACACTGTTGCTCCTGGGGTATCGGCGAGGACCATTCGCAACCGTCTCCATGAAGCTGGGCTACGGTCCCGCACACCGTTAGGCCGTCTTCCGCTCACGCCCCAACATCGTGCAGCCCGCCTCCAGTGATGTCGCGACAGGCGTGAATGGAGGGACGAATGGAGACGTGTCGTCTTGAGCGATGAGAGTCGCTTCTGCCTTGGTGCCAATGATGGTCGTATGCGTGTTTGGCGCCGTGCAGGTGAGCGCCACAATCAGGACTGCATACGACCGAGGCACACAGGGCCAACACCCGGCATCATGGTGTGGGGAGCGATCTCCTACACTGGCCGTACACCTCTGGTGATCGTCGAGGGGACACTGAATAGTGCACGGTACATCCAAACCGTCATCGAACCCATCGTTCTACCATTCCTAGACCGGCAAGGGAACTTGCTGTTCCAACAGGACAATGCACGTCCGCATGTATCCCGTGCCACCCAACGTGCTCTAGAAGGTGTAAGTCAACTACCCTGGCCAGCAAGATCTCCGGCTCTGTCCCCCATTGAGCATGTTTGGGACTGGATGAAGCGTCGTCTCACGCGGTCTGCACGTCCAGCACGAACGCTGGTCCAACTGAGGCGCCAGGTGGAAATGGCATGGCATGCCGTTCCACAGGACTACATCCAGCATCTCTACGATCGTCTCCATGGGAGAATAGCAGCCTTCATTGCTGCGAAAGGTGGATATACACTGTACTAGTGCCGACATTGTGCACGCTCTGTTGCCTGTGTCTATGTGCCTGTGGTTCTTTCAGTGTGATCATGTGATGTATGTGACCCCAGGAATGTGTCAATAAAGTTTCCCCTTCCTGGGACAATGAATTCACGGTGTTCTTATTTCAATTTCCAGGAGTATATATATATATATATATATATATATATTTTCTGAACTTCAGTGTATGGATGTTGTTACGTTTTTACGTAGTGTAAATGATTTTAAAATGGCACTGAAATACGGAAGTGAAATAAAAGCTAAATTTTTCTGTGGATTCACCCCTTAAGATTCGTAGTAGAGAAGGCAAATTGACGACTTGTAATTATTGGGAGAATTCTAGGTGAGCTTAGTTCATTTACAAAGCAGGCACAAGTGCGACTCGTTCTTGAGCACTGCACGAATCTTTAGGCGCATCACGATCTCGCTTTAGACAAAGCTATCGAAGCAAGTCAGAGGCTTGATGCTACAGTCCATAGATTCTATCAACACGCCAGTATCATGGAACTGCTCCGTGAACTCAAATGGGACTTTTTGTAGGGAAACATTGTAGTAAAATTTACAGGATCGACATTTGCAGCCGACTGCAGAATGACTCTACTGCTAACAAAGTACACCTCGTGTAAGGACCACGAAGACAAGATCACCTCCATTTTGGAGGTTAATAGGAAGAGAAATGTCTAGTAGCGGTACAAGATGCCCTCAGGCATGTGCCGTACGCTGGCTTGTGGAGTAGATGTAGACAGACATGCAGATAAAGTTGCACAACGTGACTCCAGATAAAATAAGCGGAAACATGTGCGAAATATCTTGTAATTCCTAACAAGATGTAGTCTCGTATTTAACTATAGTACCGACGCAAATACAGACAACGACATACATGAAATTACAAGTGTGCCAGATAGCTCATGAAGTTGGTGGCAACCGAGATTATAAAATCGAAATAGCATTGCGAAGCACACGTAGTGAGCGACACATTCCACATATCGAACAACTATTACGGTAGCTTGCATCTGTAGAGTTGCTGCCTCCTAAACGCGAAAGCCTTGTGTTCGATTACAGTTTTGAATATTTCACTGGTATGTGTGTGTGTGTGTGTGTGTGTGTGTGTGTGTGTGTGTGTGTGTGTGTGCACGTGTATGCATGATCGCAACAGAATAAGGGTGAAGAGGATATATCAATAATGGGATATGTCAGTGCAATACAGCCCTCAAGACACTTCGAATTAATCAGCGTCATACAAATCTTCGAAGCTGACAAGACCTTTCACCAGTACATTAGTATTCGAACGTTTTGTTTGACTGTATACCACACTTGAATATTTTTATTTTGCTTATGGACAGGGTCCTGGAACATTCTGTGCTTAGTGTATACTATACTCCAGACCCCAGTTCTAGGCGTCTAATCCCCTTTGGAACAAGCAAGTCTATACGTGTCATTTATAATACACATCGCTACCATAGACAGATCATTACTATCGTCTGCTTTTTTTCTTAATTCGCTATTGATAGCAAACTTCTGTTTCACATGTGCGTCCCAGTCTCTTCAATTTTTCTCAGGTATCGAGAATTGTTGAACTTTTAAGGGCTCGAGATAATTAAGCGTTATTAACTAGCCGCAAACAAGACCATGGAGGCGATAGTTTGTGACAACCCATGTAGTAAGTATGATTGACATTTGTGGATACACCATCTCGTGTGACTCGATGGATGTGGGACGTTTGAAGAGTGAAGAGTGACAGCCATCGAAGAATATTCAGACACGCTGAACATGAATGACAGAATCTGGCTCTACTAATTGACAGCAACGCCGGTACGCTATGAAACAGATCACCAGATTAGCAGATTGACAGAAGAAAATATTCAGAGTAAAGGTTCTTTCTCGCTTAATTAAACAAATTCACGATCTTGTCCTCCCAAACGCCCAACGATTCAGCGTTCTTTTTCTAAGGACTTCCCCCATCGGAACATGCAGCTCTAAACTTCATTTCATTTACCGTGCATGTTTGTTCTCCCACGAAAACTTCCGTGGATAAGATAGACATGCAAAACGTCACGTCATGTTTTAGTGATACAGTATTAATTCGTTTGACATGTTAATAACGCCACTGAATTTTATCGAAATGACGTAAAAAAAATTTTCTGTATTAAGAGTACAGAAAAAACTGACGAGTGACTGTGGTACTACGTCACTAACTTACTATGTCGTCCACGTAGTTGTCTTGACGCTAGATCTCGAGTACAGGAGTGGACATAGTGAGCGGTGGGGCGTTAAATAATCCTCTTCGCCGTTTTTACGAGAGCCTGTAAACTAGTTTTGCGTTAAGCCAGAAAGCGATGGAGAACATACGGACTATAATTTCCAGACTGTAATTCCACATTCTTCTTGTGCTTACTGAAATAAAATGTTCCCATTACCTATTTACTCAACGTAATCACGAATTATGACTGTAAATAAAAGTTTTGAGTTATAACTGATTAATTCAGTTGGGTATAAGTTCACAAGCATAAACATAATAATTTTTCTGATAATACTAATAAGCTCCCAACCATAAGTAGCACTATCAGTGGTTTAGGAGCGACCTCTGCGGGAAGCTCCGAGTAAAATGGTCTGTCGATCTGACTACTAATCGTCACAAGTTATTTGCTCACCACATAAGTGGAAAATAACTACTTGTGACGCGCGTTTTGTCAACATTAAGGGTGACACAGAAACAGCTAGTTCCATGAAATCTGAGCGATCCAGGACGATGAACAGTCCTCGCGAGTTTAATTCCTAATTCCACAGACAACGCGTTTCGTAAGTCCCTGGCTCTGACGTTATCGGAAGCAGTGCGTATGCCGGCGTTTGACTGACGCGCGCTGACTGATAGCTCCGTACGAAGTGTCACTTCTCACGCCTCTCTGGCTGCATTTATATATATGTTTGCAGCGGACAACAAAATGGAACGTCTGCTATCAACCGCTGTAGACGCAGATGCCAGCATCTAAATGATTTCTTTCCCGGACACTTATTACTTAATTACTTTTTCATGTAACAATTTACAATATACACAATTTTTATACTACCTCTTTAAGAGTCCATGTATTGATTTTTTTACACTGTTACACTAAAGTTTTGGAACTTGGTGCACATGTATTATTTCCATCATGTAATCGAGTGCCACAATTATAACTTTCTATAAGAATTACAAATGGCGCTTAGTCTAATATGAAGGAGCACGTTCTTAGTAAATAACTTCAAAACTAATAGAGGCAGCTTCATGGAGTCACATAGTTAACGTTTTTATATCAGTCTGAGGCTACAAACGAATTTTCATCTTTCTGAGTCTCATATATAGCGCTTTCAATTTTTGATCAAAATATTGCACCGGTCAAGTTGAGACTTGTAACTTCTGATCGTGACATACATTTGCACATTATGAACAACTTTTATCATTCTAGATGAGTTATTTTTTCTTAAAACAACGTATTTAGCAAAACTCATTCACCTGATCATTCTATGTTTTAACAAAAAAAAAAAATATTCAGATGTGTGTGAAATCTTACGTGACTTAACTGCTATGGTCATCAGTTTCTGACGTTACACACTATTTAACCTAAATAAATTATCCTAAGGACAAGCACACACACCCATGCTCGAGGGAGGACTCGGACCTCCGCCAGGACCAGCCACACAGTCCATGACTGTAGCGCCTACACCACTCGGCTAATCCCGCGCGGCCAGTTTTAACATTAATATATTTCAATTTTTAACTTCACACTTAGATTACGGCGCAATACTTTGTACTCTACTCATAGGTACATTATGGTAATGGGTCCCGGGACGCTCTCATAATAATACAGCACTTGTTTCGCCACAAAGGGAAGATGACATCATGTCGTCTCTAGTCCGAAAAATATGTAAATGACCAATTAATGCAATCATGTTAATGTGAAGCAAGGCTCTGAATCTCCATATGAAGGCCCAGACGTCTAATTTCTGCTGTCAAGTTATCTGTTTGCTTTAGCTACACTCATTACATATTTCACAGTCCCAGTCATAGATACGGTGCCCAGAAAGGGCTGCACCTAATCATTCAATAAATATTTAATTTAGGGACAAATTTAATCAACATAAATTCGACTTGTTATATGACTAAAGCTCCTTTACTCAGACAATTCCCTGCACCTAATCATTCAATAAATATTTAATTTAGGGACAAATTTAATCAACATAAATTCGAATTGTTATCTGACAAAAGCTCCTTTACTCAGACAATTCCCTGCACCTAATCATTCAATAAATATTTAATTTAGGGACAAATTTAATCAACATAAATTCGACTTCTTATCTGACAAAAGCTCCTTTACTCAGACAATTCCCTGCACCTAATCATTCAATAAATATTTAATTTAGGGACAAATTTAATCTACATAAATTCGACTTGTTATCTGACAAAAGCTCCTTTACTCAGACAATTCCCTGCACCTAATCATTGAATAAATATTTAATTTAGGGACAAATTTAATCAACATAAATTCTACTTATTATCTGACAAAAGCTCATTTACTCAGACAATTCCCCTTCCATATTATGATATAATCTTCCTCAATTCTGCGTTCTATTTGTAAATCAGAGATCCATTACTGGAAGGCGACCTACACCTAATTTGTTGCTTCAGATAGTAACATCTGTTCATCATAACGAAAATTTTCGGAAAAGTAAAATTTGTTTGCGAAAGAACATAAAATTTATATTTCACTTCTACTTAAAACTGCAGGTAACCACTTTCAAGACCACTTTCAAAGGGTACTTCAAGCATTTAAACTGGAAGGGTAAATTTATTGGGATGATAGGAATTCGTTGTATTGGTTCAAATGGCTCTGAGTACTGTGGGACTGAGGTCATTAGTCCCCTAGAACTTAGAGGTACTTAAACCTAAGAACATCACCCCCAGACATGCCCGAGGCAGGATTCGAACCTGCGACCGTAGCAGCAACGCGGTTCCAGACTGAAGTGCCTACAACCGCACGGCCACACCGGCCGGCAATTCGTTGTATTAATAATGTCTTTCCCTTGGCTCTGGTAGTGATGATGGAGGCCTGTAAAATATGCCTTCTCAGTTCCGTGATGTGTAACCTGGTGTCATTGCACAGTCGTGGAGCATCCTGGTTACGAATCAATAAGGCACCTTCAGCTCCACTCCGACAGCTCTATTGAGAGCTGGCCATGGTGGCCGAGCGGTTCTAGGCGCTTCAGTCCGGAACCGTGCGACTGCTACGGTCGCAGGTTCGAATCCTGCCTAGGGCATGGGTGCGTGTGATGCCCTTAGGTTAGTTAGGTTTAAGTAGTTCTAAGTTCTCGGCGGCTGATGACTTCAGATGGTAAGTCCCATAGTGCTTAGAGCCATTTGAACCATTTCTGAGCGCTAATGAGTTTAGAAGCCCTACTTGGTATAAAGCTGCGTCATCTCTTGTCATCACGTATCGATTGACGCGTAGGTGGTTACATCTCCAGGTACTTGAACAATAATTTTTTTATTAATATTTCTCATCGTTTCAATCTTATGCGCCGAGATAACTCTTTCACATAACCACGCCTCGTTGCTCAAGTATTCATGCAAGCTCGGGAAAACCTCATTGATTAGTTTATCTTCCGACCTTAAAACGTCGCAGAAATTGCTTTAAAATTTTATTACACCTTCCGATCCATTTATGTGCGGCCCTGGCCGATCTAGATGAGGTGGTCGTTGTATAATTGGGCTCTCATGTTAGTTGACAGCTATAAACTTCCCACAGTGTCGAGGATTTCAGGCACGCGTTGATCTCGTCTGCCGCAGAACCTCGCTCGAAGAACGGCAGCATCTGTCGGAAGTCACCTGCGAGCAAGAAAGAGTCTCTTACAATCAACATTGGGTAACCACGGATGTCTTCCAAGCTTCGGTCGAGTGCCTCGATTGTACGCTTGTGTGAAATCGAGTATTCGCCTCACGCTATCAGTATCCATTGTTGCAACAGAGCGGTGCGACCATTGATCTTGCATATATTGCAAGTGGGTGTTTCCCCACTCACAAGGTTCGGAGGAAGCTTCAACTCAGTTTGGCAGTTCTTCCTCCGCTGAGGTCGCGGCTATCCCAGAGGACGCAAAAGAAAGAGTGACATTCCTGTCGTCGCGTAACTGGGACAGAAGCAAATCAAACAGGAACGTCTTGCCAATGCCCTGAGGTGCTTCCCAGAAATGAAGACCGCGTTCTCCGTTCTTCTCGAGATTCAAAGTCTTACTGAAAATGTTTCTTTGCTCTGGTAATAGCAGGGGCTCGGTTTGGGCAACATAGGCCTGAAAGGCTGTCGTTTTGTAACTGTCCCCAGAGTAAATCAGTGGGCAGCTGTTTTGCTCGTTGTGGGGTGGGCAACCTGAAATCAGACAGCCGTGGACCCACCATCCAGCAAACTTCGTCCTCAATAGTCTTCAGCGCTTCGTTAAAATATGTCATCGCTGGCCGGTGCTGCCCCTTGGTACTTATACGCGATTTCTTTTTATAATGCTGTTCTACATTTGTTCCAAAGTGTCATCGGTTTCGAAAACACCCTTGTGTTCATCAGGAAAGCGAACTTGACTGATGACCAGCACAATACGGTGACATCAATTGCATCATCTTCCAAAAATTGCAATGCCTCACATGCTTCCTGGAACGTGACTTTTTCCTCTCCGTCCACTGTTTACAGGGCCTGGAAACTGGCGAGACTACGGACACTCCGGCAACCAGACACAATAAAGTTCAAAGTGTGTTCCATTTACGTTGCAAATTCGGCCCAAGACATCTGACGCCTTCACACGTTGCCAGCCTTCGACAGGGGTGCCCTGAACACCACTTTTCCACTCTTTCCGTGACGCGTTCCGTGTATAACATTTTGGCACATCGGCGTACAGCGACGTTCTGGCGAAGTCGTCCATCTGGAACAGGCGGAAAATGCGGTGGGGGCGTTAGTGGGCGGTGTCGCTATACTATAGCGTAAATTGGCCTCCTTGAAGTGCACACTCTCGCAGTTAGGAAAGTGTGTCGCTAGGTGTGTCACTGTAGGATGCCTCTCGTTAAGCGACAAGCCCAGTGTTCGCCATACAGCTTCGCTGCTGCTCACATATCGACCAGCTCTAAGGATCTGCACTTCGTCTCTTGGACCAATATTAGTATAGACACACTGTTGCGCAATAAATATCACCTTCCACTGCATTTGTTTATGTATTTGCAAAAGTATTGTCTTAACCGAGCTACAAAACTTCACTTTAATGTAGATTAAATACACTCCTGGAAATTGAAATAAGAACACCGTGAATTCATTGTCCTAGGAAGGGGAAACTTTATTGACACATTCCTGGGGTCAGATACATCACATGATCACACTGACAGAACCACAGGCACATAGACACAGGCACCAGAGCATGCACAATGTTGGCACTAGTACAGTGTATATTCACCTTTCGCAGCAATGCAGGCTGCTATTTTCCCATGGAGACGATCGTAGAGATGCTGGATGTAGTCCTGTGGAACGGCTTGCCATGCCATTTCCACCTGGCGCCTCGGTTGGACCAGCGTTCGTGCTGGACGTGCAGACCGCGTGAGACGACGCTTCATCCAGTCCCAAACTTGCTCAATGGCGGACAGATCCGGAGATCTTGCTGGCCAGGGTAGTTGACTTACACCTTCTAGAGCACGCTGGGTGTCACGGGATACATGCGGACGTGCATTGTCCTGTTGGAACAGCAAGTTCCCTTGCCGGTCTAGGAATGGTAGAACGATGGGTTCGATGACGGTTTGGAGGTACCGTGCACTATTCAGTGTCCCCTCGACGATAACCAGAGGTGTACGGCTAGTGTAGGAGATCGCTCCCCACACCATGATGCCGGGTGTTGGCCCTGTGTGCCTCGGTCGTATGCAGTCCTGATTGTGGCGCTCACCTGCACGGCGCCAAACACGCATACGACCATCATTGGTACCAAGGTAGAAGCGACTCTCATCGCTGAAGACGACACGTCTCCATTCGTCCCTCCATTCACGCCTGTCGCGACACCACTGTAGGCGGGCTGCACGATGTTGGGGCGTGAGCGGAACACGGCCTAACGGTGTGCGGGACCGTAGCCCAGCTTCATGGAGACGGTTGCGAATGGTCCTCGCCGATACCCCAGGAGCAACAGTGTCCCTAATTTGCTGGGAAGTGGCGGTGCGGTCCCCTACGGCACTGCGTAGGATCCTACGGTCTTGGCGTGCATCCGTGCGTCGCTGCGGTCCGGTCCCAGGTCGACGGGCACGTGCACCTTACGCCGACCACTGGCGACAACATCGATGTACTGTGGAGACCTCACGCCTTACGTGTTGAGCAATTCGGCGCTACGTCCACCCGGCCTGCCGCATGCCTACTATACGCCCTCGCTCAAAGTCCGTCAAGTGCACATACGGTTCACGTCCACGCTGTCGCGGCATGCTACCAGTGTTAAAGACTGCGATGGAGCTCCGTATGCCACGGCAAACTGGCTGACACTGACGGCGGCGGTGCACAAATGCTGCGCAGCTAGCGCCATTCGACGGCCAACACCGCGGTTCCTGGTGTGTCCGCTGTGCAGTGCGTGTGATCATTGCTTGTACAGCCCTCTCGCAGTGTCCGGATCAAGTATGGTGGGTCTGACACACCGGTGTCAATGTGTTCTTTTTTCCATTTCCAGGAGTGTATTTTAGAAAGAGTTGGTGAGTAAGTAACGACCCAGTTGTCGTCCAGCATGACTCCCACTTTCATTGTGACCGTAAGTCCTTGGGCGCTCTACGACTGTACAACTGACGTCAGTCCTCGTTCGTATCGGTCTCTTAATTGTGGACGAGGATAGTTCTTGCTGCATTTTCTGCCCTCCATGGACGTCAGTGGAGCTGGCTCTTAGTCACCGCGACATAGCTGTCCTCGCTGGGGTCAGGCAGCAGAGCTGCCTACTCACTACCGTGCAGCAGCTACTGGCCAATGCTGAGCGTCCGACGGAGCAAGCACCACCTAGAGCAACATCTACTGCCGTACCGCCTTTTCGACAGTTTCGTGAACAAGAACAGGAATGGCTCGAGTGACTGTCTCAATGTGAAGCTCATGTCATCAATGTACCGGATACTGTGAAAAGCCATTATTTTTTACCCATGGTAGGAAGTTCAGTGTTCCAACTTACCAAGTAAAATTTTCCTAAAGCCTCTCCGAGTCAGCTTGCTTACTACCAGGTGCTACAGTCACTAACTAACTATTATGACCAACAGGTGAATGTCGTACAGTCAGGTATCAATTCTTTAATTGCAAAAAACGGTCACAACAAACTTATCGCAGGTGGGTAACAAATTTGCAGGGTATGACAAGGAAATGCAAATTCAAATGTGCTTGCGGTAGTTTGTGTTCAAATGTTATGTTGCTTGATGCGATCGTGTATAACATAACTGATTTCAAACTCAGAGAACAGATTTTGAAACAGTCCGATACATCATTTCAGCAGACAGTGCAAATACAAGATCAGTACGACTCAGGTGCCCTGTCAGTCATCAAATTTGAACAGCCTGCTATTTGTTAACTCCTTTCTTTCCGACCGACCCAGTTGGCACCAGCTTTCGCTGGCAACGCTCCACACTGCGTAAGCAGTCAGGCGGCTACATGGGCGAACAGAATTAAGTCTTACCCTGGGTGTAATACACGGCACAACCCCGATGACTGCCCCTTCCGATAAGCTCAGTTTAACGCTTGTGGTAAGAAAGGACTGATGGGACTTAACATTTGAGGTCATCAGCCCCTTAGACTTAGAACTACTTAAACCTAACTAACCTAAGGACATCACACACATCCATGCCCGAGGCAGGATTCGAACCTCCGACCGTAGCAGCAGCGCGGTTCCGGACTGAAGCGCCTAGAACCGCTCGGCCATAGCGGCAGGCGGATATGTACAATCCGTACGTTTACAATGGAACAAACATAAGAATTCGTCCCGAATTCGTCCCACTCGCAAAAATCTGGTCACATGGCGCATGTCATTAACGGAGTATATACAACGTAGCAGGCATTGGAAAAGCTAGCAGGCGTGCAGATTCTTTAGTGATACGCCAGTCAAACAAACTTCTTCTTCAATCACAACTTTGTGGAAAACGAGTGAAATTTCGTTTGGACACGGGTGCCTCTGCAACATTGCTAAATCGTCACACATATGAACTGTTATACTCCCAAGGACTGTCTAAATCTAGCAAGCTGACTCCTTATAATTTACAAGAAATTCCCGATCTTGAATCATGTACTTTGCCTGCCATGTATCGCTAGTTTACGCCTACAATGACATTTACAGTGCTACAATCACGCTATGTTGAGAACCTATTCGGTCCTGATTCTTTTGATTTGTTTGGCTTTAATATTCAGGACAATGTGTTGTCAGTGTGTGCACTACATCCAAAAAAACAATGTTGCTAGCTTCCTAAAAGAATTCCCGGAACACTCTTCTGAAAGTTTAGGCAAGGCTAACCATTTTGTTACACATATTCTGCTGAAAGACAACGCTCAGTCGAAATTTTGCGAGGCCAGAACTATTCCCATTGCATTACGGGACAAAGTCGCGGCAGAACTTACAAAAGTGCGAGATAGCGGACTTATTGCACGCAGATCGGCTAGTCAATGGGCAACTCCATTGGTTTTGCTCCCCAAACTCTCAGGTCGCATTTGCCTCTGCCTAGACTTTGTCTACAGTCAGCCCACAAACAGTAGTTGCTACTTATCCATTGCCACGCCCAGAGGATCTCCTGGATAGATTAACCGCTGGACGCTATTTTTCAAAAACTGATTTGTGCGACACGTATCTTCAAATGCCGCTCGATGAAGAATCTCAGAAATTATGTGTAGTAAATTCTCACTTGGGTTTGTTTAAATATTTACTTTTCCCTTTTGGCATTGCTTCTGCACCCGACACTTTCTAACGGTATTTGGAACAGCTAACTGTACAAGTACCAAACTGTTCAAAATATTCGTATAATAATTTAGAAGCAGGTCATACACCTGAAGAATATATTCCGAATTTGCGCGCTTCGTTTCGTCTGTTGTCTGAAGCAGGACTAAGGTGTAGACTGGACAAGTGTGATTTTCTTTAAACCTGAGTTGCAGTATGTTAGTCATGTCATAAACAGTCAAGGTGTACACCCCCCTCAGTCGCATTCATTTGCCATACGAGATTGGCCAATTCCTCTCAGTGACACAGAATTACAGTCAGTCTTAGAGAAAATGAACTACTACATTCGGTTCATACCGAATGCAGCGCAAATAGCGGCGCCCTTGCATCTCTTGCGTCGCAATAATGCCCCCTTTGTTTCGACAGATGAGTACCAAGTAGCTTTTCAAAAACTTAAAGATGCATTGCTCAGTGATCGATACTTAGTTCACTTTGATCCAGCAAAGCAGTTGTACTGCAAGTTGACGCTTCCTCTTACGGAATCGGTGCAGTGCTTTCGCACAGAGCTGGTGATAAAGACAGGCTAAAAAAGTTTTGTCCAAGGCTCAGTTTAACGATTCACATATTCAGAAGAGGTTTTGGCTATTGTGTATGGTGTTACCAAATCCCACCACTATTTTTATGGCAGAAAATTCTACTTAGTAACTGATCAAAAGCCTTTGTAATCCTTGTTTCATCCGACGAAACCGTTTCCTGTACGAACTGCCCAAAAATTGCAAAGATGGGCTTTGTTGTTGTCTCAGTACCAGTACGAGATTGTGTATCGTCCGACAGCTCAACATGGTAATGCGGACGCACTTTTACGTCTTCCGATTGGTCCTGACGCTTCTGCTGCATCTTGCTATCACATCGATTCTCAGGATTCTAACATACTTCAATCCTTTCCGCTGAAATATAAGAAAAGTGCACGAGCCACGTAAGATGATTCAGATCTGAACATTTTGCTAACTCACATTCGCACTTCTTGGCCCTACTCACTGAACAGCATAAAGAACTCTGTAGTGCACCGATACTTTGCACGTCGGCATAGCCTCACTGTACAGAAAGATCTTATTCTTGTTCAAAATGACAGTGGACAGTCACATGCGATGGTCCCTAACACTTTGCAAAAATAAGTGTTGCAGTTACTTCACCAAGGGAACTGGGGAATTGCTCGTACGAAACAGTTAGCGCGTCGACATTGTATGTGGCAGGGTGTGGACACTCAAATCGAACAGATGACGTCACAGTCTGACGCATGTGCGGGAAATCGCTCCGCCTCAGAATTTCTCTGCTTAGTCCAAGTCGCAATCACCATGGCAACGTGTGCACATAGACTTTGCGGGACCTTTTTGGATCAATAGCTGGTTGATTGTGGTTTACTCATGTAGCTAGATCCCTTGTGCTGTGCCAGTTAACTCGACAAGTAGCACGATGTATGTGTTGTCGCCTTTTTGCCTCGTTATTTACCTAAAGTAATACTGTCAGACAACGGGCCTCAGTTCACGTCAAATGAATTTGAAACATTCTGTGAAGGCAATGGCATGCTGCATGTAACTAGTGCACCCTTCCATCCACAGTCAAACGACTAAGCGGAACGTTTTATCAGAACCTTCAAGCAGCAGATGGCAGATGGTTAAACTTCGCTCCACACACACACCAGGGATCGAGTATTGCAACCGTTCCTCGCCTCCCATCGTTCGCACGCACGCGATGGACCACTGCTGACGGCATTGTATCACGGCCGCAGCCAACCCCACGCAGCATCCGGCGCCGAACGCAGGCCGCAAGTATCATTTCGCGCCACGTGATGCTGTCTTTTACAGTGTCCTTAGCAACAGCAGACGGTGGGCGCGATGAGAGATCGTCCGTCGACTTGACGCTTGCGTGTAATTTCAGGTCCGAAGCGTCCATGTAGCGAAAGTAGACGTCCAACTGAATTCAGTTATGAGAATAATCAGTGGTACAGTCCGGTCTACACCTACTTGCTGGCTACCAGTGCTTTAAAACATCTGTTCAACAGATCTCCGTCGAAAGGCTGCTCTTTACAACCTCTGTCAGCAAGTTTCTGAAAACAACTCGATCCCTCTTCATGACGATTTGCTATCACTGCCCAGGAAAAGCCTCAAATCTAGAACACCAGCATATGAAATGAGAGTCCAAATGCTATCCACAGGATTCGACCAGGACGCAGAGTGGAAACGTGAGTGGCAAGCTACAAGAACCCGAAACCACGAACTTGTAGACAGTCCAACAGTTCCAGTTCCAGGCTTCCACCAGACAAGGGAGGTGTGGTTGCAGTTAAACAGATATCGCACCGAAGAGGATAAGTGCAAATACAACATGCACAAGTGGGGCTTTTCAAGTGACAGTGTGTGTGACTGTGGTGACATCGAAACAATGAGCCACATTGTGAATGACTGTCCAATCAGACGCTTCCCTGGTGGCATTGAGAAGCTCCATCAAACATCCCACGAGGCACTCCGCTGGATCGAGTCCATCAACATCCGAGTGTAGGTTGAGCAGTTTTAAAACTTGTCCACTATATATAATTTTACATGTTCATTTTTATATATATTTCTTTGTTTTGCTAAATGTCTATTACTGCAATTTATGCATACGGTAATAATAATAGTAATAATAATAATAAATCTTTTAGTGTCTCTTCCCTCAGATTGACGGATTCAGAGGACAGAGCGGCCACTGCGGCCGTCAGAGGGTGTCATCACGACGCTGTGGGACGATCCCATGGAGACGGAGCCTTCGCCTCCTCCGCCTCTCGTCCTACCGATGCAGCTGGACCCGCCCACACCGCCTCAGCAGTCGCCGCCTTCTTCATCTGCTTCATGCCATCAGGAGGTAGACGCGTACCCTTCTGGTCGTTTCCAGGGGGTGCTTCCGCCAGAGTGAAGGCCGAGTGGCGGGGAGCGACGGGAAGCTTGACGTCCCCTGCACCCACAGCTTCCGATCTGGCGATGCGCCCACACTCCTGCCTCCCTCGCCATTGACGCACTCCTTACACGACGACGGCACGAAGATGGAGAATGCAAGAGCAGAGAAGGCTGTGAGACGACGGCAGCAAATAGGTGACTGACTAGGATCGCACCATGACAGGAACGGGTATATGAAGAGAGTATAAGCGTCGCTCGTGCCAGCCTCGGGCACACGGTAGAAGATGCTCACTAATAGACCTGGACTAGAAGAGAGGCACTACAGGACCTGTTACTTGTGATCCATATCCGTTACTTGCATGGGCAGTCTATATAGTGAAAGATATTCATTATTTCATGTCGCCAATAGTTTGAAACACGTTCTTGAAAATCTAAGTCAAGTATTGTCAATCAAATGTATTGCAATAAGAAACAAGAGACGAGTGGGCAGGACGCCACAATATGATTCACTGAAATGCAATGTGGATTCAACACTTAAGAATCCCTATGACATAACTATCTTCGATCATGCGTGGTCGAAGGTTACAGTCCAATACACTTTACTGAAAGCCAAAGAGAAAACAATGTGTGGGAATCCCGACACTATAACAGCTGAATACACATTCTACGTCCTGCGAAATATTTTCATGAGAATATGCTATATCATTACGGAGTTCAGCGATGATTTCGTTCTAAAGTAATATTTCTGCTTTCGTTAATTTATGTATGTACTTCATTTGTTGAAACAAACCAAAGTTGGTTGTGGATAAATTATAATTTTCAGATGTGAAACTGTGTTATGACTCTATTCCTTCTCAAGGCGCAGTGGCTAGCACACTGGACTCGCATTCGGGAGGACGACGGTTCGATCCCGCGTCCGGCCATCCTGGTTTAGGTTTTCCGTTATTTCCCAAAATCGGTTCAGGCAAATGCCGGGATGGCTCGTTTGAAATGGCACGGCCGACTACCTTCCTCATCCTTCGTAATCCGATGAGACCAATGACCTCGCTGTTTGGTCTCCTCCACCAAATCTGTCTGCTGCCTTCTCAAGGCAGCAGCTCCTTGGTGCGCTTTGTTGTAATTAAATGTCATTTTAAGCCACATTGGCAGTAGTAGCCATCACAGGCTGCTAATACAATATCTGAAGTGCTTATTATCATGTGTTCAATGTAGCCACACTACTAGAAACACCTCGTTGTGAAGGTGAATAATATTTGAAGATAGTTCGTTGCGTTTGTGAGAGATTATGAGAGTTTCTTATTTAAAAGTGAAATAGTTACTTTACTGCCTCTCATAATATACAGTTTTCTATTACGAGTCCGTTGACTTCCGAAGTTGTGATTGGGCAAATAATAGCCGGAAGCGATGTCGTAATTATATGAGTTTCTAATAAGAATCGTGAATAGCATTTTATAAACTCCAAGGCAGAAAAAAATGACTGCAGCAGGACGCGAACGGGTATTTTACAATCCAGTTTGGTAATATTACATCTCTAACCGTGCAGCTGTGCAGAACATTCTGGTACTGTTATTTCATCTGATGTATTAGCAGCTCGTTAAAGCTGTTACTGCCAATATGGCTTTAACTGACGTTTATTTACAGCAAGTCGTACCAGAATGTTGCGCCTGCGATAAATATTCAACGAGCTATTGCCTTGATATGCAACACAGTCAGAACACTATTTCCAGTGTGTAAATTAGCGTGTACGCAGCGCGCTGTTTCATTGGCCTCCCTGTTGTATCTTTTCATTGGTCGTTGCTTAGAGCTCAGTTATTATTCCGTCATTCCCACTATATGCTTCAAATAATTGATGTCTTGAACTACATATTTTTTTAAAAATAGCCTATGTGTTAATACAGGTTATAAGCTATCTCCATGTCGCATTTCATCCAAGTCCGTCCAGCCGTTTTAGCGTGATGCAGTGACAAACATTCACACAAAGTCTCGGATTTATACATGGGATGTCAATAGCATTGTTCCAGTTCGGAAAAGAGTATACTTGCACAAAAAGTACACGTTGTAAGTATTTTTAGAATCTGTTGATTGACTAACAGAACAAATCCCTTTATACTTCGGTTTTTGCAATGCGTAGCTGGAGTCAACCCAAACAACTGCTGCTCATCACTTTTTTTATGCGGCGCCCACTTTAAATAAAATTATTTTTAAGTCGGTATTTTATGTGTCTGTTCGATAGAACGCTTTTAATACACAGCAATCCAGCAGCGACTCGGTAGCGCTACATGGTGGGCGGTAGGAGTCAGCGCGCGCCAAACCAATGTCGTCAACGCTGGAGTGCTGGTTGGTCTTAGAGTTTTTCTGTCGCTGTTAAAACATATCGGTGAAACAAATTTCGTACTTTGTGAAACTACAACGCAGTCCTTACTATGAATTTTTTTCGCTTGCTTAAAACATGAAACTGTTTGTATACGATGTTAGTAATACAGCAGCAGCAAATGTAATAACATATATCTAAACCTGACAAACCCACAAGCAGAAAAAATAGTACACTAAAGACAACAATGCAGATAAGGGAAATGTATATTCACATCTTAATGTCTACGTAATTATAGTGGTGCACCACAAAAACTTATTCTACAAAAAATTACCCAGTACTTGAAAAGAAAAATATATATGCAATTACTGTAATTAGTCCCCTCTTGTTGTTCTTTCCTTTCCAAGTGCTCCTTTTTCGAAGAATGTGGATAATAAAATTATTATTTAATAGATCTGTTGCCAGAAAGTGTTCACATTAGCAAATGTATATAATTTTATTTTATATAACAAATGCTGCAAAGCTTAAAAACATCATTCAATAGCCATGTGCCATTTCATAAGTCAGTAGAAATTCTCTCAAGTCTCGCAGAAAGACACTTGTCATAGTCAGGTGTGCAGATGTAAGAATATTTCCCATCAACTCATAAGCATATCAGCGGGTAGCACAAAGTACGTGCTCCACAGTATAATCATATGTTTCCAAGTAATAGCGTGTCATATTTGTGATGCTTTCTACAAAGGAATGTCAATAGCAAGGTTAATGGCCTCTTTTTTCTCCACCTAATGGCTTTCTCTCCAGGCGGCTGGCACAGCTGGGCACTCACAATGCATTACATCAAGGTCACTTGGCTTTCTTACCGAAATATTTACTGTCACTACAGTGACAGTCACATATAAAAAATTTCACAGGTCAAGAATTTGCGTTACAAATGTGTAGAAACAAAATCCTATAAATATAATTGTCCAAAAAATTTTCGTCAGCATTGTAATACATTCACGCATTTACACACATTTCATAACTCAAAGTACGATTCTTGGTTTCCAACATCCTTTTTCACAAATCAGTGTCCCTAACCACTACCCATTATTCCTTACCTTATTACACATATACATATTCGTCGTCATTCTTCAATATTTCATCATTATAAATATGTAGCATAATCAAATTCCTCAAATACCATCAGCTTATTGATCATAGACATACCTCAACAGCATAATACACATCGTCGTAGTAAAAATAACATGATAACACCTCAGTCAAATCTCAAAAACGTTGTAGCTATCTGCAAAGACGTCAAAACCTAAAAGAAATTCTCTGCTCATTTCAGTAGTGTCATCAACCTCCAACATACTTTAAAAATCATACTCCCTCACCAAATAACTCATTCAAAGCTCTCACAGTATCACAATGGTTCCGAAAAAATATGAACAGTTCACACAGTGCAGACAAAATACAATTTCATAAGTGTGAAATTATCCAACTGTAATTGCGTAAACATGTGTCACTGCCACAGTAAAAAATTTTTTGTTTCGTTGTTAAATAATCAGATAGCTGCGTAATTCAGTGTTAGAGAAATATGGTACCGATGTGTAAAGTTGTAAAGTTGTATAAGCAAATACCATATTAGCTAGGGCTCCTTGTGCTTGCCAAACACATGGTACGCAAAGTAAGCATGTACCATACTGAGGATTAATGTAATTATAACCTCAGGTGTTACAGGTTACAGCAATGGAATGAAATGTATCATGGAAAACCTTTATATCATTGTAATTCAAAAATCTTTCAAAATAAATGTTTTAAGTACAAATTTAATCACTCAAATGTGTGTCCTGTAGCAGTAAATGAGCGTCTTGCTGTAAAATAATTCTGTGGAACTGTTGTAGTTATCGTCCTCTGTAAGCAAAATTCTGCTTAAGTCAATGTACTCACCTCCTCATAAACAAAAGTGGAATGCTTTGCTTATAGATATCTTACTTATTACGCTTATTGCCGCGATGAAGAAAGTACTGTGCTGTAACGTATTTTTGTGCTACGGAAAAGGCTGTCTCATTGTAGCTATACCACAAAAGTTACTACTAAAACATGTTTTACCTTCCAGAAGAATTCAGAAAAACTGTACAGATATAAAACAGATACAGTGCAAAAGCAACAATATAAATTGTGTCAATCATTAGTAGCGTCCTGATATAATCGTGTAGCTGTCAAATAAACTAACCACTGTGTCCTGGTATCTCTCAGAAAGTACTTTAAATCCAGAGTGTATTTTCAAGTAAACCAAAGTGTTGCATTAAAATGTTATTAGCAGTACCAGTACATGTTCTAAGTATGTGAGCCTTATAATCGTTACGTAATCGTGCAACTAACAAGCAAGAATGTACTCACACACTAACACTGTCGTCTGTTCACTACAACAATGCACTCGTAAATACTGTCTAAATATTTTATCTAGGTTCTATACTGCATAGTTAACTTCAAAACATTGTTGCATATTAATAGTTTCATAGTGTGACAAATTGTACTAGTAGCGTGAAGTGAAAAATTTTATGGCATAGACTAAGTTAAAAAGCACATTATATTTCAATAAACGGTTTGACATGTGAAATGTGGTGCAAGCCTTTACTCTTCCTAGTGCTCAGAGTTAACTTCAAAGCAATTATCATGTTGTATGCATCGGTAAGGAATGCTAAAATTTTTCTCAAAGTTGGCGTCGATGTTATTTATCTCTGAGTCAGCCGGCGCACGTGGCTGCCTGCCGGTGCGGGTCATTGTCTGTTTCTTCGTTGGCGCGCGTCGTTATTATAATTAGGAGACATAACTTCTAGAAATTCACCTTTTCGAGAGGGCCCTGCTCTGTTTGAATCTCGCCAGTTCTGATGCAATTCAACTCTGTCGTTACGATTATATCGTCTGTCGTCATGTCGGTAGTTCCTGTAGTTTCTTTCTTTTCGGTTAAGTGGTGGAGTATTTCTCCCTGACATATCACTGCACTGTGGTCCGTTGCGTCTGACGTTATTCTGTGTACCGTGATAATATTAGTTCTGGTTGCCATATTGTCTGTTTCTATTATTGTCTCTGTTATATTTATTACTACGGAAATGCGATCTTTCTCTGTAACTATTACTCTGCCAGTGGTTCTCATATGGGTGGTGTCTTTTTTGTTCACGATTTACGTTGTAAGAATAGCCTTGTCGTGTCCAGTTATTATTTCTGTCATCGCGGAATTGTGACGGATATGACCTGTAATTGTTGTATTCCTGTTTTCGCGTCCCCCGATTGTCAGTGTCAATTTCCAGTTCTTGTAAGAGTCCCTGAAAAGCTTCAGTGTCGTCTTTGCAAAGTCCTGCCAAAATAATATGTCGTAAATGTTCAGGCAATTTGATGAAGCAAATTCGGATGAGTTCTGAGGGGCTGTATGGGTTTGACAGATACTGATTCCTGTGCAACATGTCTTCAAAATATTTTACGCGACTGGAAAATTCAGATTGTTCGAATTGTTTCATCATTATGATGCTATGTTTTACTCGGTCTTGTGTAGCTTAAGACCAATATGCTGAGAGGAAGGTATGATAAAATTCAGCTTCACTGTGACAATCATGAATGACCGATCGCATTCTTTCAGCTGGTTCATTCTCTAAGTAGCCATACATAAATTCTAATCTGTGTTCTAATGACCAGTTGGGAGATAAACAATGAGAGAATTGATGAAACGACGCTTGTGGTTAAATGTCGTTTGCCGGAAGTCTTAAATGTTTTGAATTTACGTGTAGTAATAAACAGCTTATAGTCAAAATTATCATGTCGGTAAGTCGCATATCGGTAATAGTTACTTTGTTTCGGCGGTTCCATCTCAAAATTCGGTGTACCTTGCCAATTTCTTTCATAATTTTTGAAGTGGCTCGTGTTATTATTTTGTGGCTGTTCCGTATTTCTATGTCCCTCTTCCCGTAATGGAATGCGAGTGTCCTCTGAAATATGTAATTCTTGTATTACCTGCGTCAACTGATCTTGCACTTTCCGGATTTCTCTTCTGTACTGTGTATTGATTTGATTTTGATTTTGTTTGAATTTTCTAATTTGTTCATACTCTTTTGTCAGTGAAGGCTACAGGTCTTGTGTCATTCAGATCATCCTCTACCTTTGTAGATAAGTTAGTGAACTGATCCGAAAGTTCGGCTACTTTCTCGGACAGTGAACTTATTTCCTCAGTATGTTTTTTCTGAACCAAGTTTCAGAGTGTCCATTTGTGATGAAATCGTGTCTACTGTGTCCTTTAAGTTTTCCTGAGTTTTTGCGAGTTGTGTAACCGAATCGGTAGATGCAACTGAGTCAGTTTTAGCTTGCAAGGTGTCATGAATTTTATGAACAATAGTTTGCAGCTCTTTTATGGATGCTCCGTGATTCTGTAATGCAGTTTCATGACGTGAAAAAATAGGTTGAAAATGCTCACAAATTTGTGTTTTTACGTCATTACAGACTTTTTGACATTTCGATTCGATTTTAAGTAACTCAGCAGTTAAACCTTCATGTGTTTGTTCAAGCGTTTGTTCCAATGAGTCTACCTTTTGAAGCTGTTGCTGTGTTTGTCTCTGATTTTATTCCATCGTGTCTAACTTTTGAAGATTTTGTCCCATTTGTTTCTGATTTTGTTCAAGCGTTGTGTCTAACGTTTGTAACCTTTGTTCCATTTGTTGCATTAATTATAATAACAATGCACTGGTGTCTGAAACATGTTCCTCAGTGCTATTCGGCAGTGCATTTGAACCGGCAATATTCGCATTTTGAAAAGCAGAAAATGTGTCTTGACATATTTGAGAAAACGGTGAGGATGCAAAACCTGAATCTACAGTATTTGCAAGATCGTGTCCAGTCATTTCGTATTCCTGAGGCGAGCTGTTGCCGACTGATCGATCGATAATGCTTCCCTGTTCACTAATTGTTTCACTGTCTATACCATTATTTGCATCCCGCTCCATTTCCCTAAGCACAATTACCAAATTACAACTTTGAACATTAATTCATTCATTACACGGTGGCGCTACCACACAGCTTTCGTCTTCACTGTCATTTCTTAGTTTACTTTGGAGCCTAGTATTAGAAAATACATTAACAGAACACTGAAAATAATATCTAGTTAATCGCAAGGGCACCTGCGAAATACTTGGTGCAGATCTACATGCATGCTACAACTGGTTTACTGTACAACAATGAAAAACTGCAACTACAAAAAAGATCCTCTCTACAATTACGCGCTAGCAATAAACAATAGCTACACTAATTACACAAACTACAAGAAAGTATCAGAAGATTCCAGTGAGGTATCCTCGGCTAAGGGTCAACATATGAAACGTCCCCTTAGAAAAATTTATGAATTACTGTGCTGATAAACCTCGTACATTATTTGTGTTTCAAACAGCTCAGAAGAACTGAACGCAGTCAGACATTTCGCTCTTTACCTATTCTTATCAACACTGAACAGACAGCCAATATTATTGGCGCAACGCATTCTGATTTTAAGTAATCCCTACAAGAGAATGGCCCTGACTAAATTAACCTATACGTTTCACAAATCACTTACCTCACAAAAATCTTCGTTACTCGAACTTCTGCAATACAGCGAGCGCCACTACTGCCAGCTAAATAAAAGATTAGAACTACTGAAGGCACTAACTACTGATAGGCATAATTAGCAAAAGAAAGATTTTGATAGAGAACAAACAATGTATTTACCTTAATAGTGTTCAAAAGCCATAATATATATTATCAGTCCATGATATCCAATATTACAAATTTACTCTTTCTGATGGACACACGTCCAGATCGTCCGCTCTCAAATTCCGCCGTCTCTCTCACAACATCCACCACTGCTGGCGGCTCACCTCCAACTGCGCAACGCTATGCGCTGTTAACAGCCAACTGCCCAACACTACAATAGCTAATTCCAACAATGCCACCCAGCCACAGACTGCACACAGCACAGACAGTGATTTTCATACAGAGCGCTACGTGGCGGTGGCGTTACCAGTGCAAAAACCTCAACACCCTACTTACAAATGTAAGTACCTCGGGAGAGTAATGGTGGGAATATCTGGAAGCATGGCCGGGCAAGTTATTATGGATAGTGCTGAAGAAACGAGGACTTAAATGTGAAGCCCACTGTGGGCCCAAGTCGCAATAGTAAATGCCCGCGGCCACATTGGACTTCTGTCGATCCACTGACAACGATGGAAGTAAGATATACTAATTTTCGTAGCATAAAATTGTAGAAGGCTTGCCAGTAGCTGTGCTTTTCTCTGAAGCTGATCAATTAATAACAAGTGTTTTATAATCGAAGCGTTGTAGCTAAATTCCACCCGACAATAACACCAAGTAGGTTCCTTCCGATCCTTACCTTATTGAACTGAGTGTGCCACGCCATTGTTGTTGTTGTTGTTGTTTTCAGTTCTGAGACTGGTTTGATGCAGCTCTCCATGCTACTCTATCCTGTGCAAGCTTCATCTCCCAGTGCTTGCTGCAACCTACGTCCTTCTGAATCTGCTTAGTGTATTCATCCCTTGGTCTCCCTCTACGATTTTTACCCTCCACGCTGCCTTCCAATGCTAAATTTGTGATCCCTTGATGCCTCAGAACATGTCCTTCAAACCGGTCCCTTCTTCTTGTCAAATTGTGCCACAAACTCCTTTTCTCTCCAATTCTATTCAATACCTCCTCATTAGTTATGTGATCTACCAATCTGATCTTCAGCATTCTTCTGTAGCACCACATTTCAAAATCTCTTCTTGTGTAAACTATTTACCGTCCATCTTTCACTTCCTTACATGGCTACACTCCATACAAATACTTTCAGAAATGACTTCCTGACACTTAAATCTACACTCTATGTTAACAAATTTCTCTTCTTCAGAAACGCTTTCCTTGCCATTGCCAGTCTACATTTTATATCCTCTCTACTTCGACCATTATCAGTTATTTTGCTCCCCAGATAGCAAAACTCCTTTACTACATTAAGTGTCTCATTTCCTAATCTAATTCCTTTAGCATCACCCGACTTAATTCGACTAAATTCCATTATCCTCGTTTTGCTTTTGTTGATGTTCATCTTATATCCTCATTTCAAGACACTGTCCATTCCGTTCAACTGCTCTTCCAAATCTTTTACTGTCTCTGAAAGAATTTCAATGTCATCGGCGAACCTCAAAGTTTTTATTTCTTCTCCATGGACATTAATACCTACTCCGAATTTATCTTTTGTTTCCTTTACTGCTTTTATCATGAGAAAATATGTTAATTATCAAATTATGTGCATAGAAGGTGAAGAGTAATTTTCAGACCGTTTTGAACGATTGGTTAGTTAATTGTTGCACTTAATAAGCTTACGCCAACCGTAGTAACGTAATAATAGACTGAAGTAATAAATTTGATTATTAAGATTTATTTCAATGCATATTCAGCTGAAGTGAGTTCAAGGATATTTCAAGAAACTATAAAGCTTATTCCGACCGACAATCGCCCAATTAATTAATTATTATCATTCAAAACATAGTTAACCAATTATTGGCAATATATTTCATTATCAGTAGATTGAACTGTGCAAAGTACGTAATTTTAAATACAGAATAACAGTCCATTACTCAAAATCTCCATATATAATTATCTGTGTTGTCAGCATTGCACTTAGCTGACAAATTATGAACAAAATAATTATGAAAATACTTATTGAAAGTTAACCATTAGTGTTTAAGTGTAGTCATATTGTTATGACATTATCTTATATCACTACTGAGTCTTACGTAAAAGGTCCCGTTCCACCTGCTGCTCTACAAACAGGTAAGCTTTATTTTTGACTCAATTATTCACGTACTTAACAGTACTATCGCTCATCAGTTTAGCTGGTGAGCAATTTTTTAAATTGCTATTGAATGAAATTACTCATTCAATAACGATCAAGTTATAACGTCTCCTGTTTCCCGCGGAATAATCATTATTTACTTTGGATTCGGATGCCGTATCCCGACATGGGTCAAAATTCATAATTCACGGTCATTATTAACTTGTAATTTCGCAAATCTTGGGAAGCAGGCGGGTGTTATAACTTGCCTAATCTGCGACCGCTGTATCTAAAGGGAACTTAAATTTCCTTTTAAAAATCATTTTGTTTGAAACAGAAAACAAATGTATGCACGAAAGACGTGATGAGCAGTTTTTGTGTGGACAAGTCAGTTTCACAATGCAGAAACGAAATTGCAAATATGATAAACAAGTCGACGCTTCATGTCTGAACTGATCGTCGCAAGAACGACGTGCTGTACCACATTTGTTTCGGGTGACTGTAGCTACATATTACAAAATTAGAATTCCAAATAGCTTCTGAAATACCAAAGAAACCGTATCTAAGGACTCTTAAGCGCCACATCCTACATACACATACATGGAACTCTCTGTACAATAAACTTCCCAAGGAGATTAAAACAGATCAGTAAAACCAAATCATTTAGAAGGCAGTTAAGAAGTATCTGCTAGGCAATACGGTTAAGGATTAGCTAGATAACATGTAGTAAGCATTCGATTAACAAGCAACGTGTTACAGTGTGTGTGGTGCGTTCAGTGACTGGGAGTGACGTATGCATGGACAGTGTAACACTAGCCTTTTAAATTATTACGTAACTCGTTTGTGAAGTGGTATTGAACACAATGGTTAAACCCAATAAGTTTCGCACTGTTGGCCATGTATTCTATAGGATTTAGGTTTTTGAAAGTTGTTTCAAATTTGATATCTAACTTTTATCTACCTTTTCAGAAATGCAATGCATTTTTTCAACACGTCTGGATTTCTCACAAAAAAGGGAGTAATTTTGAGTATAATAACAAAATTTAAGGAATTTATCACATATTTCCAACGTTATAAAACTTTATTTTACTTGCAAATCATGTTCTAAACCAAATTTCCAGTACACTTCCATTTCTCTTTAAACTCATAACTCCTTATAATAACGCTTTCGCTTTCCGTCGAAGCTTCTTTTATTGCTTTTCCGGAATATCTCTTTTTATCATCCAGCAGTAGTCCGCTGTCCTGTTGACGTTTCATCTTCCTTGATATCTTCTCATTTCTTTGATGTCTTGGTGGAATCTTTCACGTTGCCCTTCACTCACATCACCAAGATTTGCAGGTAAGTAGTCAAGATGTGAGTGGAAAAAATGAACTTTAATGCTCGCGTTACAGGCCAGCTTCTTCAAATTGTCGAGTTGTCATTAGTTTTCTAATGTCTGGCTCGACAAACATTCCTTCCTTTAGCTTTGCCTCGGATAAATCAGGAAACTGTGCACAAAGATATCTGAAACACTTCCCTTCTTTTGGCAATGCCTTAACAAATTGTTTCATCAGCCCCAACTTAATGTGAAGTGGTAGAAGTAACACCTTTTTGGTATCCACAAGGCTTTTCCTCTCAACATTTTTAACCGCTACCGGTAAGGTTTCTCTCAAGAATCAATCTTTTTTATTTAGTGTTGCTTACTGTCTCTATTGTTCCATTCACATAAAAGGGAACGGAACTTTACATAGCCACTTTCTTGACCAAGCAGCGTTGAAATCACTTTTAAATCACCACATAGTGTCCATTTGTGGTCTAAATAGCAGAGTTTGCTTAAAACCAGTTCAAGGTTTTCGTAACATTCTTTTAAGTGAACCGAGTGTCCAACTTGTATAGCAGCATACTTATTACCGTTGTGTAGAAGTACTGCTTTAAGGCTTCTTTTTGAAAAATCAATAAAAAGTCTCCATTCACGAGGTGCATATTCTATTTTGAAACGTGCCATAAGTCCAGGAACATCACTGCAAAACACCAGGTCACTTCTTGCGAGAAGAAAGATACAAAATCCTTTTACCTCGATTGATACCAAGAAAAGGATGTACCCGGAGCCAACATATGGTTATCCATCACTCTAGATCCTAAAATCTCTGCCGATTCTTTAGAAAGGCCTAGATCTCTAACTAAATCGTTTAGTTCAGATTGTGAGAATGGAATTGGATCGATTGTACCAGGATCGTAGCAATCTCTGTCTTCAGAATGAGATTTTCACTCTGCAGCGAAGTGTGCGCTGATATGAAATTTCCTGGCAGATTAAAACTGTGTGCTGAACCGAGACTCGAACTCGGGACCTTTTGCCTTTCGCGGGCAAGTGTTCTGCCATCTGAGCTACCCAAGCACGATTTACGCCCCATCCTCACAGCTTTACTTCTGCCAGTATCTCGTCTCCTACCTTCCTTTCTTCCGGGAGTGCAAGGTTCGCAGGAGAGCTTCTGTGAAGTTTGGAAGGTAGGAGACGAGATACTGCAGGAAACCAAGCTGTGAGGACGGGGTGTGAGTCGTGTTTGGGCAGCTCAGGTTGTAGAACACTTGCCCGTGAAAGGCAAAAGGTCCCGAGTTCAAGTCTCGGTCCGGCGCACAGTTTTAATCTGCCAGGAAGATTCACTCTCTGTCTTCTTCACTATCATCTTCCGAGCCAATGGCATCTTGATCATATACGAGGGTCAGTCAAAAAGTAATGCCTCCTATTTTTTTTTCTACGTTTAATTGTCAGGAAATTTAAATGCAATTACATAGGTTGAAAACCACAACATTGAGGATCATTTTGTCATTTTTCAATGTAATCTCCGCCCATCTCTACAGTTTTGCTCCATCTTTGAACAAGGGCATGTATCCCAGCACGGTAAAAATCACAGCTCTGCTTCCTAAGCCATTGACGCACAGATGTTTTGACGGCCTCCTCATCTTCAAAATGAATCCCACGATGAGCTTCTTTTAGTGGCCCGAACAGATGGAAGTCTGATGGTGCCAGGTCAGGGCTGTATGGGGGATGAGGAAAAACTTCCCATCCAATTTTGACAATCTCGTCAGATGTGTGACGACTGGTGTGTGGTCTTGCATTGTCATGCAAAAGAAGAACATCTGCCATTGATTTTGTTGGGTGAACTCGCTGAAGACGTGCTTTAAGTTTTTTGAGGGTTGTGACGTATTGAACAGAATTTATTGTGCATCCCCGCTCCAAAAAATCAACCAGAATCACACCCTCTGTATCCCAGAAAACTGTTGCCATAACTTTCCCTGCCGATCGCACAGTTTTGAATTTTTTCTTCCTCGGCGAGCTTGTGTGACGCCACTCCATTGACTGCCTCTTTGATTCGGGTTCAAAAAAATGCACCCATGTTTCGTCCCCGGTCACAATTTTTTTCAGAAACTCATCTCCCTCCAAACGGAAGCGCTGCAAGTGTTGGGAGGCTATTGTTTTCCTTGCCTCTTTATTCTGATCGGTTAACATTCTTGGAACCCACCGTGCACAAACTTTTGAGTACCCCAATTGTTTAATAATCGTGATCACACTGCCTTTACTAAGAGAAATAATGCGACACACTTCATCTGCAGTCACCCGACGGTCACCACGAATGATGTCATCAACTTGCTGAATGTTGTGTGGAGTCACTGCACTCACCGGCCTGCCGCTCCGCTTTTCGTCAGTCAACGGTGTTTGCCCTTCAGCTTCCTTACAACGACGAACCCATCGTCTAACAGTGCTGACATCCACTGTCACAACACCATACACCTTCTTCAGTCTTTCATGA
Organism: Schistocerca gregaria; assembly: GCF_023897955.1. Lineage (NCBI taxonomy): Eukaryota > Metazoa > Arthropoda > Insecta > Orthoptera > Acrididae > Schistocerca > Schistocerca gregaria. The sequence continues at coordinate 51,522,195 of NC_064926.1, forward strand.
ATGCGTATGGGCGTTTCACCTTCTGCATTCAAGAATTCAATCACACAACGCTGTCTCAAACGAACATCGATGTCGGCCATCTTACAAACTTCTGCTGTGCTGCCACCTGTTGACACAGAAAGTTACTACTGCAGTGGATTGCAGAAGGTTTGAGGAATGGCGCCAAATTCAAATTTTTCACTTAACTTAATTTTTTTAAGAAGAAAAAAAATGGGAGGCATTACTTTTTGACCGACCCTCGTACATCATCCAAAGAATCTGGAGGAGAGAGCATTGGTACTTCAGGTCCATGAGGAACAGAGCGAATGGCTGGTTGAATGTTAGGGCAAGAAATATTCATTTTGTTTTTCAAATTGAAATCTCGTACGCTGCATGAACAAAAATAGCACTCATCACTATGATTTTCGGGAGCCCTCTGAACTATTGATATTCCAAAAGGTAAGGACTGCTTTTTGCGTTGAAACCACTGCCTCAGCTCTTCAGCACACACTGAGCAAACTTTGTGTGGGGCCCAAGGCTTATCTTATTCGTCTAACTTTATACCAAAATAGGCGAAGTATAATTTTTCAACAAAATCGGATATTTTGTTTGTTACTTTTTAACGGTATAGTTACTGCAAATGTAGTAGAAGCAATCTCGCGAGTTTAAACATCCTCTGGTAGCCATTGTCCATAAAACAATTTTACAACAGAAGAAAACAGTTGCTACTTTAAAGCAGTAGGAACAACAACATGTGAACAACGCAAAGTGAAGAGGTTCTGTGAACTGAAGGACAATAGCAGAAGCTCACTGCTTGGTGATGGCGGGGGAAGGGGCACCGCGACGGACATGAAAATACCGCTGGTTTCTCCTAATTACTCTTTATTTGTATCTAGTACAAAAACGGCTATGTAACAGTTTATGGAGATCCCAAAAACCAAAATTCAAACTCACTAAAGTGCTGAAATATCGGAAAAAGCTAAAACTAGACAAGCAGTTTGTGAAATAACTGCACATGATGGAATTTTTCCACTATTTTTCACGAAATCAGCGTTGAAAACGCTATAAAAAAACTCTTAATAAATGTGAAACAGTTTTTATGTCACAGACCTATGTTATCCAGCCATCCTGATTTACGTTTTTCGTGATTGTCTTAAACCACATGAGGCAATCGTCTGGATAGTTCCTACTACAATGCCACGGCCGTCTACATATCCCCTTCTTGTCTATCTATACCCCTAAGTATGAAATGTAGAAATGAATTTCTTTTTTTTTTTTTGTTCTTAAATTGTGATATCATAACACTTTAAAAATCATTGTAAAAGTGACACACGTGTTCAGCCATACAGTCTTCTTCTTCCTTGGTGTGGACGTCAGTTACTTTTGGATGTGTAGCTCCCTACCAGTTTTTCATCTTTTTTGCAGTTATCACACTACAACTTGTAACCGTATTGTGTTAGCAGTATATATGTTCCCAAAGTCCTACTCAGTGTATGGTGATCTGTATAACTGGCTATTTTGATTTAGATTGAGAGGTTATTTCTGAATGATAATATAAATCATAAATTTAAGTCTACGGTCATCCAGGTACTCATTGTTAAATTCACTTATCATGTCAAAGAAAAGAGTGTCAAATGAGTCGATTCTATACCGTAAGTTTTCATTTAATCAATGTATAGGTTGCAGAAATGTGACGAAACATTTCTTATCTCCAGACGCAATGCAAAGCTGATTGAGATGATGTGGAAATTGGATATGTCACACACTTGCTGAAGGAGTCTTATGACAGTCCAGATCATTCATATCGCGAAACCATTTGTTTGACACGGTGAGTGTGCATTGCCAGAGAAGTGTCGATCTCGGCCGCAGCTGCCGAGAGTGCGAACCGTGGCCACTTGGGCGGTGCCGCTTTTAGGGGTGGTCTCGACTCCTGCCTGGTGGTCAACAGTCTAACATCGCAAGAAGAGCCTACGCTGCATAACCATACTTTGCTGCATGTCTCAACCTGGTGAGAAACGTGACCCATTTAGCGTATGGTTCAGGGGCATGGACTGATCTGTTTTGTGTAAATTCTATGCAATGTTCATCTCTCTAGAGATCTGTATCGTGGCAAGCTGCACTGGTTTACTGGCACTGTTGCCCAATCATACAATGTGTTCGTATGCAGCCTACACACTTTCTATTTATTGTTAATTGGCATCATCAGACTTTAGTTATCTTGGATGACCTATTGGTTGGGAACTACTGTTGGTTAGTTTAAGAATAATTATCGGTTCCGCATAAGGTTGATTTTGATCACTGTATGTTTGACTGAGTCCTATTATTCAGACTGGTGTTGCATCACGCTTCTTTCTAGGCCAGTGTGAAGTTTATTTGGTGTAATTGCCAGCTTTATATTCATATTATATGACAGTTCTTCTTAGTGATATTGTCTTTAGGGAATATGGCTGTTAGGCTATTTCTCCTCATTCTTTTTAAAAGTTTTGAAAAGGTTTTGGCGAACTATCTAAATGATGCTACTTCATACAGTTTCTAAAATTTGTATGTTTTCTAGTTTTTACGCCTTCTGGTAATAAAGTTGCAATTGGGGCTTCACCTCTTGATTGGTTAATCATTTTATATGCACGTTTATGTTCTGAAAAATAAAAAATAAATTATATTTGGAATGCTGCTGTGCACACTACTTGAAACCGGCACCAACGCTCCCTCCACCGTCATAAATTGGTAGCAGAGCTGGGTGTGGTGGGAGGCGCACATAATCCAAGTTTGCAGGAATTAGGGTAGGGAATGTTGACTTTCAAAGGTTATAATTTCTGTAGATTTTAATAAGTTTTTCTGTGTCATTTACTTGGTTTTTGTATATTAACTGTTGAAAAGTGTTCCAGAATATTTGCAGGGCAGGTGCCCAGCATCACCTAATTCCATGAGGTGTTACTTATTTATTAGTGATCAATCAGAGAGTGAGATGTTTCTGGGAACACAGCTGAGCTGGAGCACGGGTTCTGCGAGACGTCAGACCACACTGTGAACCAGCTTACTTGGAACTGGCCAAAGTGAGTAACTCCGTCGCCAGAATTCAGTGTGCACTAGGAAACCTTGTTGCGCTAGCATACATATTGAAATGGCTGAGCCTACGTGCTTGCAGATCAGTACAACTAGGGCAGATGTGGTGCATTATGATCAAAAGGTTTGTATCAGTGTAGTGTCAGCACAAGGGATATATGCTAGGAACAGGTACGGAAGTTAGTTGTTGAGTTGGTTGCGAGTACACAGAGCATAATCAATTTACCAGTTACATTTATGTGGAGCGGGGAGCATAATATGTGAAGGAGGAGTGGTGGGACGTGCTAGATGTGATCCAGCGCAAGAGCAGATGGGTGCACGATGAGGTCACACATCTGCACACCTCATTCGCTGCCGCGCCCTGCCCAAACTTAGCTGTGGTGACCAAACTAGCCTTAAATTCTGTATGCATCTTTCTGCGTCCTTTATTGTATTGTTTATCCCTTTAACAGGACTGCTGTAGGAGGTGGAAGTACTGTCATTAACACTCAATAAGATAGTTGAACTGCAGAATCGTGGTGAAATATTTGATTTGAGTGGTGTTCAGTTTAAACGAGTTGTGCCTGATGGAACTGGGTGTTCTGAAAAATCTTTGAAGCTCGTGATTTGCGGAACAATTTTTCTATTCTGAATTTAGGCATCAAAATGTGGAAACTATTTATCTACATGGGGGCGCCATTACTTAATAGGGTAGAATTACTTTGCCGCGCGGAATTAGCCGAGCGGTCTAGGGTGCTGTACTCATGGACTGTGCGGCTGAGGTTCGAGTCCTCCCTTGGGCGAGGGTGTGTGTGTGTGTGTTTGTCCTTAGGATAATGTAGGTAAAGTAGTGTGTAAGCTTAGGGACTGATGATCTTAGCAGTTAAGTCCCATAAGATTTCACACACATTTGAACATTTTTTGAGAGTTACTTTAGTGTGCAGCGGCATGATGAGTTATTGAAGTACATTCATGCGGTGAAGGTCACTGTTAGAAGCGCATCCTTTGATTTTCAGGAGCGTGGTATAGTTTGTAATATTTTGCAGGGAAAGCACCCAAGTGATAGATCTAGGAGTCACTTTTGTGAACTATCCAGAAACATCCAGCAGTAGGAAAGAAATTTTGGTGGTCTAGGAACATGGCATCACAGTGGCACTCTCATAGGGAGTGGGGTAAAGGGTCAAAGCTATATGTGAATGGTAGGTCACCTGAGATATCACACGTTGTATTAGGGGTTACAGGTGCCAAGTTAATGGTCGCTTGGCGAGAAACTGCCCGCAGCTGACGCCACACTTTGTAAAAGGATTGTGATGATAAAAAAAATTCAAGAGTTCCATACGTATGTGTGAATTTTAATAGAGAACTTGTATAAGCAGTGTTGGATTCCATGAGTTCTCCTGGCGGGCCTAAAGAATTGGTCTCTGGCACATCCTGCAATACGCAGATTTCCTGAGCTTTCTGGGGAGAGACTGTCATTTAAAATAGCAAATTCTGGGGAAGTGCATTGGTTCGGGGTAGTTCCTTTTAAGGTGTACCTTCAAAATCTTACCTGTGTCGTTAAAGTCAAGGTGCCACGCAGTTCTTCGGTGTCCCTATTCTGGCGGTGAATTTTGTTCAGCATGTCGGCCTGACTCTCGACTGGAGGAGAGGCAAATTTAATTTTCATTTCCATAGGGCGTACAACTATGACTTTGTTTGAATCGATTGCGAGGAGGAGCCGACAATGAAACGTGACTGGTCATGACGGATGCAGTCAAGAAAGATGGTTATGGTTATAGTAATTTAGGGTTTTTGCCCCCCACCCAGCTGTGTGGTCAGCTTCGCCATGTCCTGTCCGATCACTTGGGTAAAGTAATAGGGGAAGAATATAAAATAGGACGCACAGACAATATCCCAGCCATATCAGGTCCCTCCATCTCAAGCAGCTTAAAATAGCAATGGAGAAGAAGTTAGTAATACGTCTAGGTCAACGACTTCTTTTCCCATATTTCTTGCGCCAAAGGGACAGGACAAGGTATGGCCCATTATGGATTATCAAGCCTTAAAAGAAACGTTTTTCTTCAGTTTCTACCATTACGTGATTTTCATACGAGTTTTGGCCGGTTTCAGGAGCAGAATATTTTCACTACTCTCAACCTGAATCAGGCCTATTATCAGGTAGCCGAGAAATAAAGACTCGTGACAGCTTTGACCATCTGCTGAAATCTTTGTAAGTACAGCAGAGTTTCGCCTGGGCTGTCTACGGCGGTCACATTGCTCTCCAGAATTTACCGCAAAGTTTTTTTTCAGATCTGAAATTTCAGTGATAATCTGTTAATTTTCAGTGAAGGTTGTGACGAACATCTTCAACATACTCGAGGACTTGCGTTTTTTCGGTGCTGGATTCACTCACTGTCAAGCCATCAAACGTGAGGTGCGCGCAACCCGAGATTTCCATTTTGAGGCTCTTAATCTCCTCTCAGTGTGTCATAATAGAGCAGAGCAGCACTGAAACCATTCAGTTATTTCTACTACGGAAGGATATTACGGGATGGCTCATTTCATTGGTTTAATCCATTGCATTAGAAAATATATTTCCAACTTTGCTTGCAGGTAATTAGTCCTGCTGTTGTTAGTCCTTGCTTTTAGACGGCTCAGATCAACAATTTCCCATAAATTCTGTAAGATGACCGTACTTCGGTAGGAAGATTATCTCTGATTAAATCATACAACAAAAAATGAGAGCAATCACGCACCCTTCCTCAACGTCGGTGATGGTGCCCCAACAGGAGCCGCTACCAATAAAATTTGCTGTCATATATGACTAGAGCAGTTACAACATAACAAACATCTGTGGAATCTTCCGTGATGCTTCACAATTTATGGAGTGAAGTACCTTGGTGAGATTAATGAAAGATATGTGGAGAGGTCTATTTCTCTCCCTGGAATGTACCTCAAGCTGATGAGTTGTGTATATCGAATATATGAGTCCTCTTGAACGCCTAAACCCACACTTGTTCTCGTCTAGTAATTCCTCCACTAAAGAGGTAGCACGATTTTCAAGAATTCGAGTAATCAACTTTCACAAACCATACAGCAACGGTTTTCCGCGGTACTATTTAAAGTTAGTGCGATCTGATTTCTTGAAAATGGAAACCACCGTACTATTTTTGAGATCAGGAGGCGTTTCTTCTGTGTTCCAGGTTTTAAGAATCATTTCCTGTAAGTGTTTGCGAGTCCCGCAGCACCGATTTTGTAAGGTTCCATTGGTTTACCATTAGTTTTGTAAGGTTCCATTGGTTTACCATTAGGATCAGAGTCCGTCTGCTGCTTTGCTTGATTGACAACGAACTTAGCGTCATCCGTTGTTGGTGGAGGATACAAGTTTTTCTCTGATGGGCACTCGTTCTACTACACGGTACACTTGTTCATCGATAACTGATTTCTGATTCTGAAGGTCTTCAAAATATCTTTCCACCCGTTAATCATGGAAAACTGACCTTTTAGAAAAGTACTTTTATCACTGGAACAAAGACAATTTCTGCCAAAGGTGTCTGAACCATAAATTGCTTTTAGGCTTTGAATCATCAGATTTTTTTTTTTTTTGAGATTTTGCACTCTTTAGCTCTTGTTATCCACCGTGCATTCTCCAGCGCACTGTTAATACTTTGCACTTTTCCTTTGGCAAGACGAAAGTCTTATTTATTAGCGATGGGGTTCACGTGTTACTGCCATACTTGCAAGAATTTTTCGCCATGACGGTTTGAAGCGATCTTTTTGACGGATGATGATATTAGTGATTGTCAATTCAGCAAAGTTTGAGAGCAACTCAGTACCATGGGAGGTTTTGCTGCTAACTCCTTCCATGTCAACCACACCACGCCACAATTTGTTTTCTTTACCCACGTTAGCATTAAGATCATCAAGTAAGTTCAAAAAATGGCTCTGAGCACGATGGGACTTAACATCTGAAGTCACTAGTCCCATAGAATCAATTATTCAAAAACAGTCTTGATCACATTTATTATTATTATACCGCCAACCGGTTTCAACCCGGCGTAGGGGTCATCTTCTGGGCGTTTACGCTGTGAAATTACAGATATCCGTCCGAAAGATTCCATAATTCAACAGCTAAAGTTACGTAAATTTAAAATATGTTACCCAATGGTCGACTGCTGATGATGTCACTCCTGTGTACATAACGGCAGGGAACTATGCGAGACTAACCCTTCGTATGGGCTTAAATAGCTTGCTGAGATCACGTGAATCGACGGCAACTCCCCCAGCGGCGATCAACGGCATTTAATATAATTTATTATACGTAATTACTAGTCGCCTTGGTTTAACATAAATTTAAGTGACAGTAAATAAGAGAAAACGGAACCATTCCATTTAAAAAGAGTTACAATTTTAGTGTTAATTATAAAATAATTACAAATGTTCCGCAGTCAACTAGAAAAATTCGTAAAAGTATATCACATTATATGCCATAATATAAAGTAAAACAACTTGTGACACACAAAAACTTGTGTCGTCTTGTATTATAATATCTCTATTCGTATATTTACGTAGAAAAAATTTGAGTCAATTTACTAAAACGGCTGATATGTAAGGACTACAACGCCCTCTACTCTTTGTAGTGAGGACGCCGTTCCCAAGGATTACAAAGCGTATATCATGGTCGTCATGGTAGCAGCTGGTGTGTTCGTATGGTGTTATCTTTGCCCTGGCCACGGCGTCCGTTGCCGTGGTAGCGGTATGTCATGGCTCTTCATCCACAGGGAAGTTGACACTTATTTGTGATTATGGAAATATCGACAATCAGGGGTAACCTAAAAAATCTAAAGATAGGATAAAAGTTTACAACAAGTTTGTAGTACCAATTAAAGGAATAAAAGTATTAACATAATAAAAGGAAAAGTAGCATCATTGTGCAACAATAATATTTTCGAATAGCTCGAAAAATTTTTTATCGTGACTCTCTATTTGTTCATTCAGCATCGCTGCCGGATTCCGTTTATTATGTATAAAATTTTCCAGGCTCTCTAGAATATCCAGCATACGTCCTTTTTTAGTTACATTCTGTATCTTCTGATTTTCCGTTATATTAATTTCTGCATGTTTTCCTATATTTAAATGCTGTCCGAAGAGTGCTTTATTATGTGCTGTCCCAGTAGTATGTTCTTTAAATCTAGTATTAAAACTTCTCCCTGTTTGCCCGATGTAAATTTTGCTACAATCTTTAAAAGTCAATTTATAAATTCCTGATTTAGCAAGCATCTTGTTTTTAACATATGCTAAGATGATTAGCTATGGTATTTGTAGAGAAATCAATTGTAACATCCGAATTCTTGAAGAGTTTGTTTACCTTTTCCGATATAGTCCCCATATACAGTATCTTCACAAAAGTTCCCTTTTCGGGTATTTTCGCCTGTCTCACTTGTATTTTCTGTTGTATCGTCTCTACTATATTTGCATTATATCCAATGGATATCGCAATTTGCTGTAATATTTAATATCCTTCTGTCTCTGTTCCGGTATTAGTGGTATTCTATTCGACCTATGTATCATTGTGAAGAAGAAAGCTTTTTTGTATCTATTTGGGTTGCATCACTTTGCAGGGAGAATGGTAGGGATAGTGGAAGGTTTCCGATAGATGCTAAAGTTGTGGTGTCCATTATCGTTAAAAATAGTTAGGTCTAAATAATTTATAGATTGATGTTGTTCATGTTCAACCGTGAAGGTAAATTACACTGTCTTACTTTCTTAAGTCTCTACGTATGTCACCTATGATTGCGTATCGTTACTAATAGGTTTCATACTATAGCTGATTCTTACCGGAAATGTGCAGCGTATTTTTGTGCGCATATATGAGGTAGAGAAACTTAGATTAATGTGCGTTCCTCTACTGGCGTTTAAACACACGAAAAAATCTGTAATTACCTCTTCAGCTATTTTCTGATTCTAAGTGAAACTTTCTCGGAAACAGCAACAAACGCATACGATATGCACGCAATGAAGAGCGTGTTGTCAGGCATGTTTAATAGCCACTCGGCAATTAACGCATTAAGCACGGAGAGCGCCACCTGCTCCCACAGTGATAACATACATCGCTGGTCATTTTGGTGAACAACTCTTACAGCAGTTATGAAAATTTATTGGCAAATACCCCGCAATTTGTTAATGTCAGTAAATCTCACTGGAGAAAATAAATTCCAATTAACAATGCTTTTGTTAACTGTTGATAACAGACGAGTAAAGTATATCTTCATAGCGCTTTTACTGTTGTACCGATGTTTCCTTCTTCTCTCACTGCAGTAGCAATATTGGTATTGTTGTATCACAATTAAAACATAAATATCAAATGTATTGACTGTTGCGTCTCTTGTTAACTAGACGGAATCCAGTGGATAATAAACAGAGATAGATTTGGCGATATTTTGGGAATACATTTCATGACTTGTTTCGAAGAGATTCCAATAGCCTTATATCTTCACCATTTCGACTGTGCCTTCTACAGTTACGCATAGATACAACCCACAGCAATCTTGCTGTCCCCTGCTCTTGCTTGAAATATCTGTGTGGACAGCTTTCAATAAAGGTACGTATAGAGAATACGTCAATGTACTCTTTCATGGTTCATACATAATATAATACTTATCATTAATAACCATAGTAGAAATAGCAACTACTTTGCACTTCTTTTCCCATACTTAACCAAAGAGTAAAAAATGAACCAAAGCCCCCACAGTGCACCATATTGTGTTGATGTAAGCTCATCCACGGAACATCACGCAGGAGGTCTGGACAGAACATCGCGTACGTAATTCCCATTGTCGCGTCACATTCGCGAGGTTCTGAAAAGGAACTGCCAGCTATACAGAATTTAGATTCGACGATCAATCCCAGTCCTAAGTCGGTTAAGAGATACACAACTGGTCTAACAACTCTAATTGTATCCAGCAACGAACTCTTCGGAATGGGGGATCTCATCGGTTTCTCTGGATTTTATCCATCTATCTAGTCAAGAAGTGGCGTGTTTCTCGACAACCGCAGGAACTTAGATTGAACTTAAGTAGGCTTCAGTCGTGAAGCGGTTCGTTAAGTGCAATGCAGCACCTGTTGTGTGGAAGTAGACAGTTTGGCTCTCTCTTTGTACGCTACCGCTTCTCTTAGTAGATGGAAGTCCAATGACAGCCAGGTCTTAATGTTTCTCCGTTTAACACCGCTGCACGTATCGCTGGCATCGGCGCACCAGCTCGCCGACCGACACTGGTGCACATGCCGTGGACGCGCCTGCGCGGCGAGGAACTCAGCTGTTGAGAGGCACCACAGTTCACTCGGTCACCGCCGTTCGGTGTGGTTTATTGGGCAGGCACTCTAAGAACATATTGCGTTTAATTTTTATAGGTGCGGTTCGCGTTTTTTCCCTACAGTTTTTCTCTGTTGTGGGAATGAAAATGGAAAACAATAGTGACCCGGCGGGCCCTTCAGAACCTAAGAAACGTAAAATACGGGACACAATAAACGTAAAAAAACTAACGGATACGGAATTATTACGAATATTAGAAGAAAGCGATTCGGAAACGGAATTGGCCAGTGGAGAGAACGGGTGAATCCAGTGAAGAGTCTGACGGAGCCGAGTTTGCTTTAGATGACACTGTAGAATTGCCTGTGAATCCAAGGGACAGGGAAAGGGCAGAAGGAGTGGTACCAAATGGTAACGTTGCAGGCACAAGTGTTGCATGGGAAAGTGAGCCAGTTGGAATGGTAAACTGGACGTTTATAAAAAATGACGGACTGCTAATTCAACCAACGGGAAACACTCTCTTAGATTATTTTCGTCTTTTGCTGATGGACGAATTCTTATTGAAAGTTGTAGGAGGAACAAATCTAAACGCAATTTAATTATTCCTTCCTGTGGAAACCGCCGGCCGGGGTGGCCGAGCGGTATTAGGAGCTACTGTCTGGAACCGCGCGACCGCTACGGTCGCAGGTTCGAATCCTGCCTCTGTCATGGATGTGTGTGATGTCCTTAGGTTAGCTAGGCTTAAGTAGTTCTAAGTCCCATAGTGCTCAGCGCCATTTGAACCTGTGGGAACCAAAGAACAATTACGAATAAATTGTTAGAAAGATGTGATTGTTGGCGATTTGTTAGTGTTTTTGAGAGTTTTCCTGCACGTGGGAAATGCAAAGATGAAGTTGCAGGACTATTGGAAAAAGAACCCTTTATTTCACGTGAAAGAAATTGCCGACAGTATGTCACGAAATTGTTTTCTGCTAATGCTACGTGCATTGCATTTTTCTGAAAACCCAAAAGAGGGCGAACCAAAACCATCCGGCAGGTAGTATAAAATACGTCCAGTTATCAAATTTTTGAATGAAAGGATGTGCCAAATGTACTGCCATGGACGGGAACTGTCACTGGACGAATCAATGATCCTTTGGTTTGGAAGATTAATTTTCCGCCAATACATCAAACATAAAAAGTACAAATATGGCATAAAGCTATATATTTTGACAGCTCCCACTAGAATTGTCCTAAAATTCGCGGTATACACTGGCATGCTGGACGATTGTGTTCTTCATTTACTGGATGAAAAGTTGGTCACTACGTGTACATGGAATATTACTATAATAGCTTGGCACTGGACAAGTTGTTCCGGGATAAGAAGACTCACTGCACAGCAACTCTGAGGGCGAACAGGAAGGATACACCCAAGGAAATACAGAAGGCAAAATTACGAAAAGGCGAAGCCGTTGCCAGATTTGCGGAAGGAGTTATGATAGGTAAGTGGCGTGATAAGAGGGAGGTTTGCTACATTTCTAATGCTTCTACAAATGAAATGATTGAGGCTGAAAACAAAAGAAAGGAGAAGAAATCGAAGCCCTTGGCCATTGTAAACTACAATAAATTTATGTTTGGAGTTGATCGGCACGATCAGATGTTATCACATTACGTCTCGGAACGAAAAACCACACGCTCGTACAAGAAACTTTTTATCCACGTTATAGAAATTATGCTGACAAACGCACATGTCCTACACAATAAATATTCTGCCATAAAAATGCCCCTCCAACAATTCAGAGCCGGTCAGTGTGGCCGAGTGGTTTTAGGCTCTTCAGACGGGAACTGCGCGACCGCTACGATCGCAGGTTCGAATCCTGCCTCGGGCGTGGACGTATGTGATGTCCTTCGTTTAGTTAGGTTGAAGTAGTTCTACGTTTTAAGGGACTGATGACCTCAGATGTTAAGTCCCATAGTGCTCAGAGCCATTTCAATCATTTGAACAATACAGACTCAGAATTATAAGAGCACTAGTGCCACAAAAGCAGGTAGAACGGGCAGTCAGAAATCCCCAACATGTTGTGGAAAAACGAGAATCAACTGGAAAATCGAAAACAACGAGAAAAAGTGCCAATCATCGCCAGCCGAGGACAACGAACAGACACGATTTACGAGTGCCCAGATTGCCCAAATAAAGCAGAGTATTGTTTGAATTGTTGTGTTATTCACCACCTCTAACGGCAGATAGCACTTTCGTTGTTCTTTCATTTTTCAATAGTTTTGTGTAGGTACTATTCTTGGACTTTGTACTTATTTTATTTGTTTGAGTGTAATCAGTAAAGCTCTTGATTTTGTCTTTTCTGAGATTTGACATAAATTGTATTTCAGAAGTTTTTTCAAGATCTTATGTTTGTTTATGAATGCTGTTTAAACTATATTTTTTGTTCAATAAATATGTCGTTTGTTAGTAGGATGTTTTGTTTTATTTTTGAATATAAAATAAAAATGTAGTACTCTAAACTGTCACAATTTTCAGGATCAACAATCGAGTCACACTAGCGCGTCCATGGCCACCCGCTACAGAATGTGGGCTGATACGCTACTGACGCCTTAGAGCGTCCCCCGCCCCCCCCCCCCCCCCCCCCCGCCCCACAGCAAAAAAAAAAAAAATAATTTGATTCAGAGAGTAAATTTTATCTTTTACTTATAAGATAATTACTTTTTATATTACACAGTTTGAGATTCTATTAAAAAACTAATTGGTTACGCGGCAACGCAAGGCCAATTGCAGTAGCAGCGAACGTGTTAATTCACAACTTTCATTTAGGCCACCGTCGACTTGTTTGAAATGTGCTGCTTTCTACCGAACTGGCGGAGAAATCTCACCAGTGCAGTTGCACGTTACTAAATCTGTAGTTTGGCTCACTATTTTTACTCATTTATTTCGTGAATATGTAATTTTTACCATTGACATGTAACTCGGTGTTGATACAATCTTTTCTTACCTAAGATAAGTGGCAAGCAAATGACATTGGCACAGCGCAATGAAAGCTTTACTTTCTTTGAGGCTTGACTGTTGATATGATGAAAAGCACAAAAAAATTTTAAGTAGAATTTGCGTATACACCGTATGACCAAAAGTATCCAGACACCTATTAGTGGTCATTAATATGAGGTGTGACAACCTTTAGCTTCTTAACGAGTTGCGTTATGCTAGTGGCACATTTAATGAGGTGCCCGAGTGTCTGTGGAAGAATGGCAACCCATTCTTTTTTCAGGAACGCTACTGTCTACAAACCATAGTCTCACATATGATGCTTCATAACAGGGTACAACCACCAGTCGTCTCCGAAGTGTTCCTCCACCTTGTAAGTATGCTGTTTAGGTTTGGTCACGCCACGTAGCGCTCTGTATGAAAATCACTGGCTGTGCTGTGTGCAGTCTGTGGCTGGGTGGCATTCTTGGAATTTGCGATTGTAGTGTTGGGCAGTTGGCTGTTAACAGCGCGTAGCGCTGCGTGGTTGGAGGTGAGCCGCCAGCAGTGGTGGATGTGGGGAAGTAAAATGGCGGATTTTTTTTAGAGCGGATGATCTGGACGTGTGTCAATCAGAAACAGTACCTTTGTAAGAATGTATCATGAACTACTATATATATTATGACTTTTGAACACTATTGAAGTAAATACATTGTTTGTTCTCTATTAAAATCTTTCATTTGCTAACTGTGCCTATCAGTAGTTAGTGCCTTCAGTAGTTTGAATCTTTTATTTAGGTGGCAGTAGTGACTTTCGCTGTATTGCAGTAGTTCGAGTAAGAAAAGTTTTTGTGGGGTAAGTGATTTGTGAAACGTATAGGTTAATGTTAGTCAGGGCCATTCTTTTTTTGGGACTTTCGAAAGTCAGATTGCGTTGCGCCAATACTATTATGTGCACAGTCTTGTACAATTTTTCTAAGAGGACGTTTCACATGGCGACCCTGCCAGTATACATCACTGGAATGTTCTGATTTTTTCTTGTAGTTTGTGTAATTAGAGTAGCTATTGTTTATTGATAGCATGTAATCATAGAGAGAATTTTCTTTGTAGTTGTAGTTTTTCATTGTTGTACAGTAAAACAGTTGTGGCATGCATCTAGATTTGCACCAAGTATTTTGCAGCTGTGCTTGCAATTAAGTAGATATAATTTTCAGTGCTATGTTAATGTGTTTGTTTGCTCTTAAAATTGTTCTTTTCTGTGTTATCGTGTGAAATACGTGATAATTATGGGGTGTGAAAAACGTAATACTAGGCTCCAAAGTAAATTGAGAAATAATAGTCACGATGAGCGTAGCTTATCAGCACCAATATGTAATGAATTAACAGACATTCAAAGTAGTAATTCGGTAATTGTGCATAGAGAAATGGAGCGGGCGGCAAATAATGGCATAGACAGTGAAACAAATAGTGAACAGGGAAGCATTATCGATCGATCGGTCGGCAACAGCTCGCCTCAGGATTCCAAAATGACAGGACACAATCTTGCAAATACTGTAGATTCACGTTTTGCGTTCTTACCATTTTCTCAAATAAGTCAAGACCCTTTTTCTGCTTTTCAAAATGCGAATATTTTCGGTTCAAATGCACTGCCGAATAGCAATGAAGAACATGTTTCAGACACCAGTGCATTGTTATTACAGTTAATGCAACAAATGGGACAAAGGCTACAAACGTTAGACACAATGGAACGAAATCTTCAAAATTTAGACACGATGGAACAAAATCAGAGACAAACACAGCAAAAGCTTCAAAAGTTAGACACAATGGGACAAAATCTTCAAAAGTTAGACACAATGGAAAAACACCAGAGACAAACACAGAAAAAGCTTCAAAAGTTAGACACAATGGAAAAACACCAGAGACAAACACAGCAAAAGCTTCAAAAGTTAGACACAATGGAAAAACACCAGAGACAAACACAACAAAAGTTATAGAAGTTAGACACAATGGAACAAAATCTTCGGAAGTTAGACACCACACTTGAACAAACACGTGAAGATGTAACTAATGAGTTACGTAACATTGAATCGAAATGTCAAAAAGTCTGTAATGACGTAAAAACACAAATTTGTGAGCATTTTAAATCTATTTTTTCGAGGCATGAAAATGCATTACAGAATCACGAAGCAGCCATAAAAGAACTGCAAAGTGTTGTTCATGAAAATCATGAGACCTTGCAAGCTAAAATTAACTCAGTTGCATCTACCGATTCGGTTATGCAACTTGCAAAAACTCAGAAAAACTTAAAGGACACAGTAGATACGATTTCAACACAAATGGTCACTCTGAAACTTGATTCAGAAAAACACAAAGAGGAAATAATTTCACTGTCGGATAAAGTAGACGAACTTTCAGATTTCACTAACTTATCTACAAAGGTAGATGATGATCTGAATGAAACAAGACCTGTAGCCTACACTGACACTGAAGAGTACGAACAAATTAGAAAATTCAAACAAAATCAAAATCAAATCAATACACAGTACAAAAGATAAATCCGGGAAGTACAAGATCAGTTGGCACAAGTACTACAAGAATTACATATTTCAGAGAAAACTCGCGCTCCAGTACGGGAAGAGGGACATAGAAATACGGAACAGCCACAAAATAATAACACAGGGCACTTCGGAAATTACGAAAGAAATTGGCAAGGTACACCGAATTTTGAGATGGAACCGCCGAAACGAAATAACAATGAGTGATGATTTTGGCTATAAGCTGTTCATTACTACACGTAAATTCAAAACATTTAACAATTCTGGCAACGACATTCATCCACGAGCATGGCTTCATCAATTCTCTCATTGTTTACCTCCCAACTGGTCATTGCAGCACAGATTAGAATTTATGTGTTGCTACTTAGAGAATGACCAGCTGTAAGAATGTGATCGGTCATTCACGATTGTCACAGTGAAGGAGATTTTTATCATGCCTTCCTCTCTGCATATTGGTCTCAAGCTACACAAGACCGAGTAAAACATGGCATCATAATGATGAAACATTTCGAACAATCTGAATTCTCCAGCCTTGTGAAATATTTTGAAGACATGTTGCACAAGAATCGGTACCTGTCAAACACATACACTCCCTCAGAACTCATCCGCATTTTCTTAATCAAATTAACTGAACATTTACGACATATTATTTTGGCAGGAATTTGCAAAGACGACATTGAAGCTTTTCAGGGACTCTTACAAGAATTAGAAATGGACATTGACAATCGCTGAACGCGAAAACAGGAACACAAAAATTACAGGTCACATCCGTCGCAATTCCACGATGAAAGAAATAATAACGGGACACGACAAGGCTATTCTCACAATTCGTGACCCAAACCGACACCACCCGTATGACAACCGTTGGCAGAGTAGTAATAACTACAGGGAAATATCACCTCTCCGCGGTAGTGACTATCACAGAGACAATCAGAGAAACAGACAATATGGGAACCAAAATAATTATTATCAAGGAAGACCGAAAAACTTTAGACTCAACGGTCCAGCGCCCAGTTACGATTCAGGGAGAAATTCTCCACCACGTGGCCGACAAGAAAGAAACTATGGTATCTACCGACATGACGACAGACGATATAATCGTAACGACAGACCTGAATTGTATCAGAACTGGCGGGATTCAAGCAGGGCAGGGCCCTCTCGACAAGGTGAATTTGTAGGAGTTAGGTCTCCAAATCCCCATAACGACGCGCGCCAACAAAGAGACAATAGGCAATGACTCACACCGCTGGCAGCCACAAAACGTACTAATGAAATTGACGACGCAGCTGCCATAGCTAGTAATTACGTAAAAATGGAAGACTTTAGGGACATCTTACTCCAGGAACACGACGTAAATCATAACAACATTGCATGTCCTGTGATTCACATTACAGTAAATGACGTAAAATTTACGGCAGTATTTGACTATGGCAGTCCCATTACAGTAATTAGTGAAAAGGTCTTTAGCAAATGCAACAAATCGAATGATTGCCCCACACTTCCGTTATGTAAGATTAAATTACAAGGTGCAATCTTTGGAAAAAGTGTAGATGTACGTCAACAAACCAATTTAGAATTCTTTTGCCGAAGCCACAGCTTCTCTATGAACTTTCTTATTGTTCCATTACTGTCGACGGAAATTATATTGGGAGTAGACTTTTTGAAAGAATACAAAGCAATTTTAAACTTTCACGATGCTGAAGTAAGTTTAGAAAAAGAGGGTAAGTCAATAGCTTTCAAATTAGAAGATTGGCTCTCAAACAATGACGAATAAATTAATCGGCTTTACCTCTTGTTAGACAACAGTTCGGAATTTTCGACGGAACTTGACACTAACAATCACTCTGCAAGTACTGACAGGGATGATATCGACGGCGCATTTGATACTAATGAGTTAATTCAGAATAAAATTCAAACAATTGAGAATTGTAATGACACTGATAGGCAGGACCTTTTTGAGATTTTACAAGCACATTCCACAGTTTCTACTCACAAAACAGGAACTGCCAAGAGATTTCAAAACCAATTTCGTGTTCGTGAGGATGCTAAATTTTGTGTTAGACCATACGTAATTCCAGCACATTATAGGGACCGTGCTAGAACAGATATACAATCTACGCTTGACGAGGGTATTATTGAGCCTGCAGTAAGCTCATACAACAATCCATTACATGTTGTTGAGAAGAAAAATGGATCGATCAGGCTTGATTCGAGACAAATAAATACTATCATCATTCCTGAAACAGACGTTGGAAGAACTTCTTCAAAATTTTAAAGGTGTAAAAGTGTTGTCTTCTATTGATGTCAGATCCAGCTTTTATCAGATCGAGCTTCATCCAGAATGTAGAAAATACACAGCTTTCCTTTGTTTTGGCGTTTGATATGAATTTCGGAAACTTCCTATTGGTTTGAACATTTCTTCCGCAGCGTTCATTCGCGGGCTAAATTCCGTATTACATGATTTCTTAAAACGTCACATCACCTTATATGTGGATGATAATCTAGTAGCAGAAGCCTAATGGGAACAACGTAATCGCATTCTCAACAGTTTGTTATGTATTTTTGGCAGAATCTGGAATTACAGTTAACTCGGAAAAGTCTGAATTCAGTAGGACAAAGGTGAAGTTTTTGGGACATATTATTTCTTCTGAAGACATTCAGACCGGATCCTGAAAAGTTAGAAGCAATCAGAGTCATTCCAGTTCCATCCACAAAAAACAAGTCCGCAGTTTTCTAGGTCTCGTAAATTTTTACCGTAGTTTTCTGAATATGCAAATACCTAGTTAAACCAAAACTTTGTTCTCTCACTGGAAAAAATACTATTTGGAACTGGGAAGAACATGCACAGTTGGAATTCAATTCTTTGAAAGAATCGCTACTTAACGCGCCAATAGTAGCTCATCCAGATTTATCACAACATTTCTGCCTTAGCAGGGATTCATTTAACGTCGGTCTTGGTGCCCATTTATTTCAAGAAGCCACAGAAAATGACACTACTGTTCAGAAAAACATTGCTTTTGCTAGCCGAGTGGTAACAAAATCTGAAAAAAATAATTCCGTTACTGAATTAGAAGCTATCGTTTGGGCATTTAACAAATTCCGTTTCTTTCTTTCTGGTAAGCACGTGAAAGTATACAGTGATTATCGTGCATTACAATTTCTTATGTCTTCAAAATTAAATCATGATAGGTTAAAACGTTGGGCATTGTTTCTGCAAGAATTCCACTTCACAATAGTCTACATTCCCGGCAAGGAGAACATTGTTGCGGACGCTCTGTCACGCGCACCGGCTGGGCTTGAGAAAAGTAACACAGAAGGCAACCTCGAGAAAAAGTTCAGTATTCTTTAGATTCAGAAAGTCGCCTTTGAAAACTTCATCACCACAACTTCAAGGGACATTGCTCAGGAACAAGGTAAGGATCCGATTTGGAAAGACATCAAAAGTAAATGGCGTGAAAAGACAAACACTCAGATTCGGCATTATTATCTGGTTAGAAACAACATACTCTTCAAACGCTGCACTGTTGATGACAAGCTATGGGTACTTTGCATTCCAGACGATTTCGTTAATAAGCTCATTTGGTACATTAATTTCAGCTACGCACATTTTGGTACACGAAAATGTTATCATATTCTTCGAACGACTTGTTATTTTAACAATATGGAAAAGAGAATTCGAAGAGTCAGGTATATTTGTAAACTTTGTCAAAAAGCTAAACCATCTACTATCTCACATCGTTCTCCGTTGTTTCCTACCATTCCTTTTAAATTAAAAGAATTTGCCGTTGTTGATCTCTTGGGACCCCTTGTCAGAACATCGAATGGATTTTCGTACGTTCTAGTCGCTGTTGAACTTAGTTCAAAATTTGTTTCTTTCACTCCGTCACGTAAAGCCACTGAACAGTCTGTATCCAACGCCTTTTTTAAAATTTTCTTACGTGAAGCTGGACACGTTAGTAAAGTCATTTCAGATAACGGACCGAAATTCAGGTCTGCTGTTTGGTCGCGCATGCTTCAGAACCATAAAATCAAACCCGTTTTTATTTCATTGTACTCACCACATCGTAACCCGTCTGAACGGATTATGAAAGAAATCAATAAGCTTTGCAGACTTTATTGTCACAGAAAGCATCAGCATTGGGACAGATATTTACACTTATTTTAAAAGTGCTGAATGAAATGCCTCATGACTCCACTGCTTTATCACCTATTCTTGTACTAAAGAATGAAGAACCACCGAACAGAATCCGAGAGCTTGTGCCTTTTCCGAATACACGTAAACTTCGACACAAAGACATAATTGATTTATCCATTAAAAACATAAAATCTGCAGCAGACAAAAGGGGAAAACTACACGATAAAGCAAATGCAAAGAAATTATATATTGCTCAGAAAGTTCTCATTACAGCTTATTCATTGTCACATAAGAAGAAATACTTGAGTGACAAATTCTTTCTAGTTTACAATGGACCTTACAGAATCCGACGTATACCACATGATAATTGCGTTGAAGTTGAAATTCTGCGTACTAGGAAGAGTAAAGGATTGCACCACATTTCACATGTAAAACCGTTTATAGCAAGATAATCTGCTTTATAACTTAGTATTTGCCATAAAATTTTTCTCTTCACGTTACTAGTATGCTTTGTCAGACTTAGAAACTGTTAACATGCAACAATGTTTTGAAGTTCACTATCCAGTCTAGAACCTAGGGAACATATTTAGACAGTATTTACGAGTGCATTGTTATAGTGAACAGACGACACAGTGTTATTGTGTGTGTACATTCTTGCTTGTTAGTTACACGATTACGCAACGACTATAAGGCTCACATACTTAGAACATGTACCGGTACTGCTAATGAGATTGTAATGCAACATTTTGGTTTACTTGAAAATACATTCTGGATTTAAAGTAATTTCTGAGAGATATCAGATGACATAGTGGTTAGTTTATTTGACAGCTACACGATTATATCACGACACTACTAATGAGTGACACAATTTACATTGTTGCTTTTGCGGTGTATCTGTTTTATATCTGCACAGTTTTTCTGTATTATTCTGGAAAGTAAAATATGTTTTAGTAGTAACTTTTGTGGTATAGCTACAATGAGATAGCCTTTTCCCTAGCACAACAATACGTTACATTATAGTACTTTCTTGATCACGGTAAGGTATGTAATAACTACGACATCTATACTCAAAGCATTTCACTTTCGTTTATCATGAGGTAAGTACATTGACTTCAGCAGAACTTTGCTTACAGAGGACGATAACTACGACACTTCCACAGAATTATCTTACAGCAAGATGCACATTTAGCACTACAGGACACGCATTTGAGTGATTAATTTTGTACTTAAACCATTTATTTTTCAAGATTTTTCAATTACAAAGGAAGTTTTCCGTGATACATTTAATTCCATTGCTGTAATCTGCAACACCTGAGGGTATAATTGCATTAATCCTCAGGGGGTACACGCTTAATTTGTGTACCGTGTGTGTACCCGTGGTCTAGGGGTAGCGTCTTTGATTCGTTATCAAAACGTCTTCGGTCCTGGGTTCGATCCCCTCCAATGCCAAAATTTTGATAAATAATCAGCATTGGCGGCCGAAGACTTCCGGCATAAGAAGTCAGCCTCATTCTGCCAACGGCGTTTTCAAAGAGGGCGGAGGATCGGATAGAGGTTCAGGGCACTCTCTTGTCCTAGGGGTGGGAAATTGCCCCTAAAGGCAATGATCAACGATATGAGGATGCAGAAGGCAATGGAAACCACTGCATTGAAGACACGTAACGTGTATCGACAGAAAATGTGGCCTGTAGTTGAAGAAGTGTCATGATGTTCTCTCCACTGGCAAAAGCCTCCGGAATAGTCCCCTATTCGGATCTCTGGAAGGGGACTGCCAAGGGGGAGGTTACCATGAGAAAAAGATTGAATAATCAATGAAAGGATACTGTTCTATGAGTCGGGGCGAGGAATGTCAGAAGCTTGAACGTGGTAGGGAAACTAGAAAATCTGAAAAGGGAAATGCAAAGGCTTAATCTAGATATAGTAGGGGTCACTGAAGTGAAGTGGAAGGAAGGCAAGGATTTCTGGTCGGATGAGTATCGGGTAACATCAACAGCAGCAGGAAGTGGTATAACAGGTGTAGGATTCGTTATGAATGACGAAGTAATGGCCGCTATCCACAGGGGATCTCAAGCTGATTCCGTATTTCTAGATTTCCGGAAAGCTTTTGACACCGTTCCTCACAAGCGACTTGTAATCAAGCTGCGGGCCTATGGGGTATCGTCTCAGTTGTGCGACTGGATTCGTGATTTCCTGTCAGGAAGGTTGCAGTTCGTAGTAATACACGGCAAATCATACAGTAAAACTGAAGTGATATCAGGTGTTCCCCAGGGAAGCGTCCTGGGACCTCTACTGTTCCTGATATATATAAATGACCTGGGTGACTATCTGAGCAGTTCTCTTAGACTGTTCGCAGATGATGCTGTAATTTACCGTCTAGTAAGGTCATCCGAAGACCAGTATCAGTTGCAAAGCGATTTAGAAAAGATTGCTGTATGGTATGTCAGGTGGCAGTTGACGCTAAATAACGAAAAGTGTGAGATGATCCACATGAGTTCCAAAAGAAATCCGTTGGAATTCGATTACTCGATAAATAGTACAATTCTCAAGGCTGTCAATTCAACTAAGTACCTTGGTGTTAAAATTACGAACAACTTCAGTTGGAAGGACCACATAGATAATATTGTCGGGAAGGCGAGCCAAAGGTTGCGTTTCATTGGCAGGACACTTAGAAGATGCAACAAGTCCACTAAAGAGACAGCTTACACTACACTCGTTCGTCCTCTGTTAAAATATTGCTGCGCGGTGTGGGATCCTTACCAGATGGGATTGATGGAGGACATCGAAAGGGTGCAAAAAAGGGCAGCTCGTTTTGTATTATCACGTTATAGGCGAGAGAGTGTGGCAGATATGATACACGAGTTGGGATGGAACTCATTACAGCAAAGACGTTTTTCGTCGCGGAGAGACCTTTTTACGAAATTTCAGTCACCAACTTTCTCTTCCGAATGCGAAAATATTTTGTTGAGCCCAACCTACATAGGTAGGAATGATAATCATAATAAAATAAGAGAAATCAGAGCTCGAACAGAAAGGTTTAGGTGTTCGTTTTTCCCGCTCGCTGTCCAGGAGTGGAATAAAAGAGAGATTGTATGATTGTGGTTCGGTGAACCCTCTGCCAAGCACTTAACTGTGAATTGCAGAGTAGTCATGTAGATGTAGATGTAGATGTAGATGTAGATGTAGATGAATAGGAAGGTAGGGCAGAGGGTCTGTTACTGTGAACAGTTCAGTGACCGGGTTGTTCTAATCAGAATCGACAGCAGACTAACACCGACAACGATAGTTCAGGTATACATGCCGATGTCGCAAGCTGAAGATGAACAGATAGAGAACGTGTATGAGGATATTGAAAGGGTAATGCAGTATGTAAAGGGGGACGAAAATCTTGGAATGCAGTTGTAGGGGAAGGAGAAGAAGAAAAGGTTACAGGAGAATATGGGCTTGGGACAAGGAATGAAAGAGGAAAAAGACTAATTGAGTTCTGTAACAAGTTTCAGCTAGTAATAGCGAATACCCTGTTCAAGAATCACAAGAGGAGGAATTATACTTGGAAAAGGCCGAGAGATACGGGAAGATTTCAATTAGATTACATCGTGGTCAGGCAGAGATTCCGAAATCAGATACTGGATTGTAAGGCGTACCCAAGAGCAGATATAGACTCAGATCACAATGTAGTAGGCTGAAGTTCAAGACATTAGTCAGGAAGAATCAATACGCTAAGAAGTGGGATACGGAAGTTCTAAGAAATGACGAGATACGTTTGAAGTTCTCTAAAGCTATAGATACAGCAATAAGAAATAGTGCAGTAGGCAACACAGTTGAAGAGGAATGGACGTCTCTAAAAAGGGCCATCACAGAAGTTAGGAAGGAAAACATAGGTACAAAGAAGGTAGCTGCGAAGAACCCATGGGTAACAGAAGAAATACTTCAGTTGATTGATGAAAGGAGGAAGTACAAACATGTTCCGGGAAAATCTGGAATACAGAAATACAAGTCGCTGAGGAATGAAATAAATAGGAAGTGCAGGGAAGCTAAGACGAAATGGCTGCAGGAAAAATGTGAAGACATCGAAAAAGATATGATTGTCGGAAGGACAGGCTCAGCATACAGGAAAGTCAAAACAACCTTTGGTGACATTAAAAGCAACGGTGGTAACATTAAGAGTGCAACGGGAATTCCACTGTTAAATGCAGAGGAGATAGCAGATAGATGGAAAGAATACATTGAAAACCTCTATGAGGGTGAAGATTTGTCTGATGTGATAGAAGAAGTAACAGGAGTCGATTTAGAAGAGATAGGGGATCCAGTATTAGAATCGGAATTTAAAAGAGCTTTGGAGGACTTACGGTCAAATAAGGCAGAAGGGATAGATAACATCAATCAGAATTTCTAAAATCATTAGGGGAAGTGGCAACAAAACGACTATTCACGTTGGTGTGTAGAATATATGAGTCTGGCGACATACCATCTGACTTTCGGAAAAGCATCATCCACACAATTCCGAAGACGGCAAGAGCTGACAAGTGCGAGAATTATCGCGCTATCATCTAAACAGCTCATGCATCGAAGCTGCTTACAAGAATCATATACAGAAGAATGGAGAAGAAAATTGAGAATGCGCTAGGTGACGATCAGTTCGGCTTTAGGAAAAGTAAAGGCAGGAGAGAGGCAATTCTCACGTTACGGCTAATAATGGAAGCAAGGCTAAAGAAAAATCAAGACACGTTCATAGGATTTGTCGACCTGGAAAAAGCGTTCGACAATATAAAATGGTGCAAGCTCTTCAAGATTCTGAAAAAAGTTGGGGTAAGCTATAGGGAGAGACGGGTCATATACAATATGTACAACGACCAAGAGGGAATAATAAGAGTGGACGATCAAGAACGAAGTGCTCGTATTAAGAAGGGAGTAAGACAGGGGTATAGCCTTTCGCCCCTACTCTTCAATCTGTACATCGAGGAAGCAATTATGGAAATAAAAGAAAGGTTCAGGAGTGGAATTAAAATACAAGGTGAAATGATATCAATGATTCGATTCGCTGATGACATTGCTGTCCTGAGTGAAAGTGAAGAAGAATTAAATGATCTGCTGAACGGAATGAACAGTCTAATGAGTACACAGTATGGTTTGAGAGTAAATCGGAGAAAGACGAAGGTAATGAGAAGTAGTAGAAATGAGAACAGCGAGAAACTTAACATCAGGATTGATGGTCACGAAGTCAATGAAGTTAAGGAATTCTGCTACCTAGGCAGTAAAATAACCAATGACGGACGGAGCAAGGAGGACATCAACAGCAGACTCGCTATGCCAAAAAAAGGCATTTCTGGCCAAGAGAAGTCTACTAATATCAAATACCGGCCTTAATTTGAGGAAGAAATTTCTGAGGATGTACGTCTGGAGTAAAGCATTGTATGGTAGTGAAACATGGACTGTTCTAAAACCGGAACAGAAGAGAATCGAAGCATTTGAGATGTGGTGCTGTAGACGAATGTTGAAAATTAGGTGGACTGATAAGGTAAGGAATGAGGAGGTTCTACGCAGAATCGGAGAGGAAAGGAATATGTGGAAAACACTGATAAGGAGAAGGGACAGGATGATAGGACATCTGCTAAGACATGAGGGAATGACTTCCATGGTACTAGAGGGAGCTGTAGAGGGCAAAAACTGTAGAGGAAGACAGAGATTGGAATACGTCAAGCAAATAATTGAGGACGTAGGTTGCAAGTGCTACTCTGAGATGAAGAGGTTAGCACAGGAAAGGAATTCGTGGTGGACGCATCAAACCAGTCAGTAGACCGATGACCAAAAAAAAAAAAAAAAAAAAAAAGAAAGTGTGTGGCAAGCACAAGGAGCCCTAGCTAATATGGTATTTGCTTATACAACTTTACACATCACTACCATATTTCTCTAACACAGAATTACACAGCTATCTGACCATTTAACTGACAGAGACAAATATTTATTTTCCATCAGTGACAGATGTCTACATAATTACAGAGTTGGATAACTTCACACTTATGAAATTGTATTTTGTGTGTACTTTGTGAAATGTTCATATTTTTTCGGAACCATTGTGATACTATGAGAGCTTTGAATGATGTATTTGGTATGGAATCATGATTTAAATTACGTTTGAGTTAGATAAAACTTTTGACATGAGCAGAGAATTTTTTTTTTGTTTCGAAATTATTGGAGGAAGCTATGACGATTCTGAGATTTGGCTGAGGTTTTATGATGTTATGATGACGATGTGTATTACGCTGTTGCGGTATGTTTATGATCAATAAGCTAATGCTATATGAGTAATTTGATTATGCCACATATTTATTATGATGAAATATTGAAGAAGTGTCTAGGAATATGTATATGTGTAATAAAGCAAGGAATAATGAGTAGTGGTTAGGGACTCTGGTTTGTGAAAATGGATGTTGGAAACCGATAATTGTACTTTAAGAGTTATGAAATGTGTATATATATACGTGAATGTATCACTATGCTTTCGAAAATGTTTTGGACACTGTTATAATTACAGGATTTTGTTTCTACAAATTTGAAACTCGAATTCTCGTCCTGTGAAATTTTTATATGACACTATCACTGTAATGCAAACTGGTGTCGTAAATATTTCGGTAAGAAAGTTAAGTGACCACCTGCACGTAATGCGATCAGTCGCCTGTAAAAAAGCCATTAATGTGTGCCTTTCAGAGGCAGAGGTGGAGAAAAAGAAGAGGCCATTATCGTCGCTATTGACATTCCTTTGTGGAAAGCATCGCAAATACAACACGCTCAAACTTGAAAAGATATGGTTACACTGTGGAGCTCTCAATTTACGATATTCAATAAAATGCCTAATTACATGATGAGAAACATTTTTACATCTATTGTCCTTCTACTTGAGAGATAGCTCAATTTGTTTAATATCTAGTTCCTAGCTGCACTGCAGCAATGGTTAAAATAAAATTTAATAGATATTTTATGCCTACAGATCCAGTAAACAGTAATTTCATGATCTACTTCCAAAATAACGAGGGAGCACAAAAAGACATTTCCCTTTACAGGAATTGCATACATAATTTTTGTCAATGACTGGTAACTTTTTAGTAGTGTAAGTTAAGGTGATGCATCACCCTAGTATTAAGATGTGACATAGGTATTATACATGGCCATTTTTACTGTAATTTGTTTTGTGCTTGAGCTTTGTCATGTTTAGGTATAAGTTATTGCATTTGCTGCTGCTGTGTGCCAGGCATAGTGCTACTGAATTTCACTTTGTATTACTCTGTTAAGCCAGCTTTACTACTGCTTTATTTTTCTTTTTGCTGCACATTGACACATATTAGGGATAATGTTGCATTTGCTTTGCTAACTTATATATAACTTATATATATTACTGCTTGCTTTGCCAATTTGCATTTCTTTGTCTTTGCTGTTTGTGTTAATTGTTTTGTGCTGCTGCAGTGTGTCGTCCCTTAGCTTAGCATCTGAGCTCAGTAGATTTAAGTTAGCTTAAGAGGGGGTAGACTATATAGAAGCTAACTATGATGAATTGGAAAAAATTAATTGAGAAGGTATAAGAAAATGGTTTGGCCAAAAAAGTAGTGTACAGTGGAGAAAAACTATGTTTGAAAGAGGATGTGAACAGAATACAGAAAGCATGCTTGGACAGGATTTTTTTGGTGGAAACAAATGTTGAAATGAGACGAAAGATCTATGGAAAGAATGTTTGGATTGGACTGCAGTACCAAATGTTACCCTGAAAACGTACCCTGTGCTTTCCTTTTGTAGTATCCCGCTATATGTTTGTGTACCCTTGTGTATTTGTGTTTTTCCTGTCTTTATGTGTTTGGCTGATAAGAGTTATGTTGTAGATTTTTTTCTAATAATATGTTATTTACTTTGTAATGATGTTTAGACATTATTTATTCTGTTTTGTTGCTCATGTGTGAAGCTGATGTTTCTAAAGTTATCCTGTTTTTTTTTATGTATGTACTTATGTCATTATTCCTGTAACACTGATATATACATATATTTCTATTCTTTTGCAAAGCCTGTATTAATACAAATGTTATCTGTATTGCTACGTTCTTTAATGATATATTTTGTACCTTTGTACATGTTAAAATATTGTAATTGACACCAGCTCATCAAATTAAGTAACTTGTAAGCATTCATTTCAATGTACACATTTCTGTCAGTCATAGTATACGCACAATATGTGAAAAAAAGAGGACTGTTAGTGTTTAGACGTGTGTTGATAATTCAGCAAAGGACTGGTTAACAGCATTGCTGGTTCTAAGGACAATTCAAAAACTTTGTGAGTGTACGAGTGGTGGTTTATGGACTTGCTATATTCCCCACAAGACTCTTCTATGGTGATTGTGCACCTGCACAGTCGCAACAGATGGCTGTTGGCCGTCTCTTCAAGGTCTAGAGTGGGTCTACATCTGTGATGACTCACCAATACCATTCTCTCTACCAGGACTACAGTGGGTCTATGATGACCTACCTACCAATATTCTTCAAAACTTCGACTGACTCTGCTGTGGGTTTGCTCTGTTGTGGCCCATTACCTGTCTGCATATCAAGATCAGCACTGTCTTTCCGTTGGAGGGACAACACTACTTCTTCAAGACTGCATGGAAATCCACTACTTCCATGTGCATTCTCTTTTGCTCCTCAGACTTTGAGAAAAACACTGCAATTTTACTGTGAAAAACGATCAGTACTGTCTTTATGGATGGTGAGAAAATTTTAGCTTTTGACCATACTGTATCGATAAGTGTGTGCATTTGATTTCTTTGTTATCGTAATGGTGAAAAAAATTTTTCAGATCTGTATTGGACACTGCCCAAAACAATAGTAAATTTTTTTGTGGGGAGCATGGGGGCTATGTAAGTGGGCTGTTTAGGTTTGGTAATGCCACGTAGCGCTCTGTATGAAAATCACTGGCTGTGCTGTGTGCAGTCTGTGCCTAGGTGGCATTCTTGGAATTTGCCATTGTAGTGTTGGACAGTTGGCTGTTAACAGAGCGTAGCGTTGCGCAGTTGGAGGTGAGCCGCCAGCGGTGATGGATGTGGGGAAGTGAGATGGCGGATTTTTTTTGAGAGCGGATGATCTGGACGTGTGTCCATCAGAAACAGTACATTTGTAAGAGTGGATGTCATGAACTGCTATATATATTATGACTTTCGAACACTATTAAGGTAAATACATTGTTTGTTCTCTATCAAAATCTTTCATTTGCTAACTATGCTTATCAGTAGTTAGCGCCTTCAGTAGTTTGAATCTTTTATTTAGCTGGCAGTAGTGGCGCTCGCTGTATTGCAGTAGTTCGAGTAACGAAGATTTTTGTGAGGTAAGTGATTTGTGAAACGTTTAGGTTAATGTTAGTCAGGGTCATTCTTTTCTAAGGATTTTCGAAAGTCAGATTGCGTTGCGCCAAAAACATTGTGTGCACAGGCTTGTACAATTTTTCTAAGGGGACGTTTCAACCTTACACATAAACAATACTGAAAATGTGTTCTTACCCTTCCGAATTAAGCGCTTTCGTATCTACAATAAGGGAACCACATGCAAACCACGAAAAACAACCAGTACCCTAAAACCACACATGTATGTCACTGCTGTTTTACACATGATGGCAGATAGTTCCCCAGGCATTCACCAAATCCATTCTATCCATGGGGTTGCTACAGGGTATAGTATGATTCATTCCAAATCACTCCTTTCCAGTCATGCACTGTACAATTGGTTGGTTGGCTGTTTCTGGAAGGGGAGGGGGGGGGGGGGAATTGGGGACCAAATAGCGAGGTCATTGATCCCCATTGTATAGTGCCGCCACTCTTTACACCAAATCAAGCGTCGCTTAGCAGTGGCTACAGATACGTGTGGCTTTTCAGGAGCTGCTCAACCATTTTACCCTATACTTTTTAACTCTCTACAGACACTAGCTCAGCTGGCAGCACTTTGGCACTCACAGGTGATTCCTTCCTCTGATTTCGTGCGATTTTCACAACCATTCCCAGAATTCTAGTCGTTTCCTGACCGTCAGTACATGTGGTTTGCCAGCTCTTGGTTTACTTGCGGTTTTTCTTCGCGTTTCCAGTTCCAGTTGACTTTGGTAGGCTTCAAATATTTCTGATGGATTTTTTTAAGTGCACCAGTACAAGTTAGTAGCCACTGCACTCCGCTGAAAGCCCAATTTACTGTTAGGATTGCAGAGAGCTCGGGATCGTTGAGATGGCAACTGTAGAATGCCTGATAACTTCTCCGACGGCTGTAACATCTTTCTGGGAAACGTTTCCTTGGTACATGATAAGCGTCGTGTGGCAGTGGCTTCATGTGCACTACAGTGAGCTCATGTTGATGTCTTCGCCACCAAATTCTCCTGATATTAAACAGATTCAGTGCATCTGGGACGGTAGTGGCTGCCTGCCTAGCGGCAACAAAATAGTGGCCCGTAATTTATAGAAATTGCGTCAAGTGTGAATACGTGGAAACCTGCCTAAAACTTTTCGGGTCCATGACAGATAGATCGCTGCTGTATTGTGTACTCTATTAAGCAGGTGACAAATATCTGTTGGCCCATTAGTAAGTTTTAATGCATAAATGAGTTAATGGTAATTTTAACTGAGTTTTATAATGAACAGATGGTAATGGGATAACTTCTTGAACTATTTTTTTAGTGCTATTGTGAGGGCGTAGTCAACTCTTTCCCAATATAATTCAAGTTTCTCTCATTCCATGAAGTTAGTTGCTTTATATATATTGTTGATACCACATCAGGCACTGAAGGAAGTAAAGCACTGAGGGCCGGTCTTGAGTCATGCTTGGATAGTGAACTTGTTGGGGACTGACCGTGAAAGGCAAAGGCACCAGTATCGAATCGCAGTCTGTCACATGGGAATTAACAGACTTTGAATACGGAATGATAGTTGGGATTATACCCATGGGACATTCGCTTTCGGAAATCGTTGGGGGATTCGAAATTCCATGATAGACAGTGTCAAGAGTGGGCCGACAATACTGTGTTTCAGGAATTACTTCTCACAATAAACAATGCACTGATTGATGGCCTTTTCTTAACGGCTGCGAGCAGCAGCGTTCATGTAGAGTTGTCGTTGTTGACAGACAATTAAAAATTGCGTGAAATAATGGCAAAAAAACGGTGGTACATACGACAATCGTATCTGTTTGGACAGTACGGAGGAATGTGACGTTAATGGGCTGTGGCAGTAGATGACCAGATGACCAATGAGAGCGCCTTTCCTAACAACACGACGTCGCCTACAGCACCTGGGTGGGTGACCAAATCAGTTTGACCTTAGAAAATTGAAAAACTGTAGCCTGGTCAGATGAATCCTCATTTCAGTTAGTAAGTTAGAGTGAGGCACAGAACCGACGGAGCCAACTATCCATGTTGCTGGTGGTCCATGCAAGCTGGTGGTGGCTCCAAAATGGTGCTGGAGGCCATTTGGTGCCATTCATGCACCTTATGTTCTCAAACAACGATGGAATTTTTAAGGATGACAATGTGCGATGTCACTGGGCCACAGTTGTTCGCGACTGGTTTAAAGAACCCGCTGGGGAATTCCTTTGAACACATGTATGACGTAATCAAGAGGTCAGTTCGTTCACAAAATCCTCAATAGGAAACGTGGCCTTAGAGACGTCTATAGAGGCAGCCGGATTAAGTATTTCTGCAGGGAACTTCCAACCACTTTTTGAGTCTATGACAAGTAGAGCTGCTGCACTACGCCAAGTAAGAGGAATCCCAACACAAATTTTTGAGGAACCCCATGACTTTCGTCACCTCAGTGTATATCTCAGCAAAAAAGTTATTCAAAAAATATGAAACATGTAAGAAACTAACCAACTAAGTAACATTCATACATGCTTCATTTCCTTTTATTCTATATGGTAATTTAGTACATGATAATCCCATTAATGGATTATAACTGTCAGTTATTAATTGTCTGCCATTAACTACATAGGCCATTGCTGGCAGTTAATATTAACTCACAATATCTTATGAATCCCTCCATTATTTTAGATGCAGTATGCTTTATAGGAATTGTTTTGTCTGTTTACTGTCTTCTATTTAAATTGTTATCTATTTTTAATAGGTTATTCACCAAAAGTTGTGTTTGTATCATGTAATAAAACATCTTCAAACAGTTTTGTGAAATGTGAAATATATTTTGCAAACATTCATCTTTTTTACATTAGTCTTCTGTAGTCATACAGTAAAAGGTAGATAATCGAAACAGCACTTTGTTCTTCATGTCTCATTACATGAGCATCTTGAGATACTTCATATCATCCCTTTCATCATTTTATAATAATTCTTAACTTACAACTTATTAGAAACATTTGTCCAGTACATTACTTTGATTTTATTGCAATACTAAGATTCATACCCTTGAAAATTATCGCTTTAAATGGTGCACTTATTCACTAATGAAATAAATAGTTTCATTTATTAATATTGTATTGAACATAAATTTTATTGTTCTTAAAGAATAACAGTCTCCGCATACTTATTTCTTCAAGGTTAGAGTTACCCTTAGATTTACCCAAACAATTTAGACAAGTCATACTTATATCAATATAATTATCAATTTTAAGTAATTTAATATATTAAAGTTAAATCTGAGTTCAAACCAGAACAGAATAAGGAAAATGATATATAAAATTAGCTATTAAAAATTTTTATTCATGTAAATCAACATTGTCAAAACTAGGACTAAGAGCAATGCAAAAAATGTCATCAATTACTAATGTACAATATGTATGAACGTAATGTTTGTTCTGAAAAGCAAAAGTAATCTGTATTTAAAATTTTTTTAAATTATTAGTGAACAGAAATAAAACAAAACTGAGGAAAACCGTAATCTCCTTCTACAAAACCAATAAATTGTGCTCAATTTAGTAAGACAGAAAACCAGTAACATAAAATGAGATTGATAGAAACCCTTTTGAACTTTAAAAGAAAGTATTGAAGATTTTAAAAAGAATTACAAAAATCTTCATAGTATGGTATTACAGGTCTTACACGTAACTTAACACTTATAATTACGCTTTGATGGATCTCATCATTTTATATCACAAAAAGTAAAGGGTGGTTTTTGTATTTATCCTGTAGAAAGGGAGGAAATAGAAACAACAGTGTTAATATTATTACTTTTCTATTTATTGGTCTCTAGGGTCAATAGAGAAAACAAAAATCTTTTTTTATATGGAGGGAATAAGAAAAACCTTCTCTTCATCCAAAAAAGTTTAATCAATACAAGGAACAAAAATATTGGATGAGTTGTGGTTTCTTATTCTATCGTCCCAAAGATTTTTACCTCCAATTACTTTATTTCAGCATGTGATGTAATAGCCTGTTCTGTTCACCCCGTCGTTTCTGTTCACTCTGTTTTACTGTAACATTGATGCAGTCCTGAAAAAACTGAAAAGTCAATTGCAAGACCTTAGAATGTTCTCTGATATGATAACCTATGCCAATGTTGCCTGGATTTCTGCCTCGCCTAAATTTCGTAAGTGCCTGGAAATTCTGGAAAGACATTGGAACTTCTGCATAGGGCTCTTCTTTTACTCTTTGTAGCTATGCTGGCTCCAAAAGTGGCTGAAAGATGATAGTTCTACTAACAGTCTATAAAAGTACTGTGGTCAACACTAGAAAACACTTAAGTTACACACTTGGAGAGAAGAATTTACTGATACGGCCATTTAATAGTCTCACATATAGTTCGAATTCAAGGAAAGCAGATTGTTACCTACTACACTAGTTCAGTTAAATTTTACTTGTGCAGTAATCACACAACACAGTCCACTGATAGTGGAAATTTTAGTCGTGGTATTAATGAATAAAATAGATGTTATCAAATGTGTGAAATATTGTTTAATGTGAAACACTTAGAATTTTTACAAAACAAAAATTTGATACTGAGGTTAATGCACTGAATTCCAGCAAATATCTGTCTCTCTGTCTGCTGAGCTTGGGGTAAATAAGGAGTGCATAGCCATTAATTCTGAAATCCTTGAAAAAATTATGGTAACAAATTTTAAAGCATTTCAGGTAATAAACTATAAATTCCCTTACTTAATAGGTATGTTAAATATGTTAATAAAATACTTTACATACTTTGAACAATAAATGTGTACATTTCTCAAAAAGACATTTAAGTGGTATGAACAATGAGAGGTCACTATAGAAAATATGACGTTTTTAACATTAACCAACATCAGCTTTTGTCAGATTTGAGGAGTTTTTCGTAAATTGTTTGTATTGTAATATTTGTAGTTAAAGATATTTTTACAGGAGTGTGCAGTAAGTTTTCTGAAGTTTTTAGGTAGAAACATAAAATATGCTTGGCTGTATCTTAAATTTACATTGTTTTTCGTTCAAGATTTTTAGAGTTCGTGAACGAATTTTTTAAGGATTGTGGGTCTATAAGCAAACTTTCGAGTGATGCGAAATAAATTTAGAAGACTGTTTTGCTGTAACATCTTATACTTCCCACCAGTCATTAGTACGAGAAGCACAACAGCAACAACTTCACGGTAAAAACATCGAAGAGCCAGAGGGGTCGAGCATGTAACAGGTGCTCGACCTCACAAGCGCTTTTCAGAGACACGGCTTCGCAGGAAGTAATCGAGACCCTACGCTGTCGGCAACCCGCGTCACGCGCGCCACGCCCTCCTGCAGAGTCGGCAGCCCGCTGTGCGAGCGCAGCCGCGCCTGGCCTGCTCTGGCGTTGCATGGTGTGGCGCGGCCACCAATCGATAGCGGCGCTGCGCGGCCCGGCGCAGGCGGACGTGCGGGCAGCGCGCGCCGGCCTCGCCTCGCATCGCGTAGCGTCGCACTGCCTCGCCTCGCGCCAGCAGAGCGCCGGCGCCAAAGGCAGAGGGGCGCCAGGAAGCTGCGGCTGCAGTCGGCAGCCTCCCTACTCGGAGATGGCATCAACGCCGTTAGTATACATCTTTGTAAACTACGCCTCTGCAGGCAGCGTTTCGGAAACATTCTATTAATACGTCTATGGTGACAATGTTAGTAATGCATTAGTATTCTCTTGAGAAACTGACATAATTAAATGATTAAGTACTTCATTGTTTAAGATATTTGACGATTACTCAAAACAATTAAGACACTTCATCTACAATTTCCTCTAGTCTGTTACGAAATGGCATGCTGATATTAAGTGTACTCATGTATGCACTGATGCACTGAAGATTATGCTCGATTATGTCGTGAACAAACCTATTGATTTACTCTAAACTAAAGCCTGGTACGTAAAGCTAAACATTAAATCGCTTTTTACTTATACATTACTAAATCCGAATTCCTGTAAGGTATATGACACTATGTTAAAAGAAAAAGAAATTACAGTGAAAAAAGAGACTGTGTGGGTAACTTGTAATTTTTTAAATTGGATATCACGTTTTGGCCCATAACGTAGGACATCTTCAGGTTTTAATTACTGTGAAAACAATAAAAATAGCCTAACAGCAAGAAAATTAAATATGAATGAGATACAAAAGGCGGTAACTGGAAAATATCATACATAATACTAGTAAGGGCACGTCATCAGGAAGTGAGTATTCCATACAAAAGAACAGATGAACTCTCATGTAACTAATGTGGTCAGCCACATGTCACCACATATGTATCTCAGTGGCCTCAAGTAACTGAGAAATGCTTCCAAATAATTTTAATTATTTTCAGGAATATGATTTGCAGTGTAAAGACTACGGAATTATTTTAGACCAAAACTAAAGACCTAAGAGTTTATGAGAAAATAAGGAAGTGGTTATTGCTATTACTTGGGAAAAAGAGCACGTACTGAGGCAATTTTTTGCTATGAAGGGGTCGTGTGATATTAACATGTTGTTACATCACTGACAAAACAATTTTTCATATATATTCATCTCTACAATTTCTGTAGTTTGTAGCAGAACCTTTGATTGCTAGAGAAATTGCTCTTTACAGTACTAGGAGTGACGGTGGTGGTGGTGGTTAGTGTTTAACGTCCCGTCGACAACGAGGTCATTAGAGACGGAGCGCAGGCTCGGATTAGGGAAGGATTGGGAAGGAAATCGGCCGTGCCCTTTCAAAGGAACCATCCCGGCATTTGCCTGAAAC
Organism: Schistocerca gregaria; assembly: GCF_023897955.1. Classification (NCBI taxonomy): domain Eukaryota; kingdom Metazoa; phylum Arthropoda; class Insecta; order Orthoptera; family Acrididae; genus Schistocerca; species Schistocerca gregaria. The sequence goes on from NC_064926.1 coordinate 51,558,293, forward strand.
GATTTAGGGAAATCACGGAAAACCTAAATCAGGATGGCCAGAGATGGGATTGAACCGATGTCCTCCCGAATGCGAGTCCAGTGTGCTAACCACTGCGCCACCTCACTCGGTTGCTAGGAGTGAATTATTTCATGATATATTATTTAATTTCTGCCACAGTATCTCTTTTAGTGTATTACTTTTGCAGCATAACAAAGGACTAATATGCTTCACAGAAAAAAGAACAGCTTAACTGCTGCAGTATACCCACTGTCAAGGAAGGTTATGATGAAGTTCAGATGGTAATGTCAGAGCTTCGCCAAACGTGTATTTTGCATAGATGTAGAAATATTATTTTACTTAGGGTAGGAAACGTTAGAAAGATATATTGATTTTCTAAACCTTATCTATTAAACCACCTGCCTTTCTTTCTCTCGGGCAGCAAACTTCTAGGACGACACTCATGCAAGTAGCCTACAACCAATGGAACATAATGTATCATTTGAACTATTTAACTGTGGCTGTAAAATACATTAGGCATCCCTCAGTAGGTCCAAATAAGAAAACTTTGATATCATTGTTTGTATATCCAAAACTGTGTAAATGTAGGCCCAGTCTGCTATGAGTATTCCATCACAGAGATTTTGCAGTATGTATCTACACTAAGGCACATTGTTAACAATGGTGTTCTATACTACAGGCGTCAGAGAACCACATTCATATTTGTAGCATGTCTCCAAGATTCACTAGCAGGGAGTGACTAACTTGCACCAAAGGAGGCACATAGGACGTGCAACGTCTGCCTAACTAAACTAACCCATGACTTTGGCGGGTGGTGAAACTCGGGGGTAGGTGGTTTGGGGGTCAGGAGATCTCAGAAGCTCAGAGCCAGGCAGGTAGGCCTATCAAAGAAGTGCCATTGACTGACGAGAAGGGATGGTTGTACAACCGGCATGTGTTGTAGTCAGCTAAACAGAAGCAGATAACTAACATGGCTTAGGAGCTTTTAACATACAAAGCTGGTAAATCCAAGACTCTTTGCTAATTGAGACAGGTTACGGGAACATGCTCGTGCAAATGACCAAAAATTTGAAAAAAAATTCTTGGTCTATAGAAAAGAGCATTTCATGCTGATTTAAAAAAATTGTAGTTTCCATTCGTTCTAAAATTGAGGTTGAACGTAATGTTGCACAGGCCCATCTGTCAGTTTGAAGTGAGTCAGAATACATGATGCATTATTTTGTTCTTCCGGTTTTTCCGTCGTTAGTTACAGATCGTTAACACAGGTGTATTCTAGAAGGCACTGACTCCCAGAACTAAAGTACAGGCATGTCTAGAAGGCTACGGTTCGAATGTAAACAAAGATCTGAGAATAAATGATTTCGAAATTTCATATGTATGTGGTTTTGTAGTTATTGTGCGTTGTTTTGTTTCTGTGTGTGTGTGTGTTTACTGTGCTGCAAATGCCGAGAGTTAAGAAATTTAGCCCCAAACGTAAGTTTCGCTGCAGCCAGTTCCAAACATAATAGAATAATACACATCAGTTCCTGACAGTGCTGATGGCTGGTGTAACGGATGCACTAATATATGCAGTAATACCATTCACTGATGGTGCAATTTCAAGGATCAATGTTATGAAGAAATTGATCATCCAGACGGGAAGGAATATGGCTTCAGCTCTAACTGCTATTGATGAGCGGCAGGTAACTGAAGCAGAGGCAGCTGCAGATGCTGCTACGAGGGAGTCAAGGATAAAGGAAAGAATGAAGAGAAAGAGTGTGGAGGATAAGGAAACAGGAGGACAACTGGAGGGTGCAGTTGGAATGTTCTAAACGAGCATAGTGGTAAGTTAATAAATCTATATATCCTCTTTTGCGATTTAGCAAAAACTTGAATTGTCGTCATTCAGTTACATTTGTCTCCTAAATGACTGAAAAACTCACAAAAATTGGAACAGATATTTAGAATGACCTCCTCTACCTCCCTTGCCTACTATTTCTGAAAAATTTATAACATGATGATGATGTCGGTGATATTTGAGCTACATTTTTAAATATTTTTGTTTTAGTAAAATAAATTACTTCTCTTTTTTCATAGATCAGCGTCAGGCAAGGAAACTGGAGGCACAAAACACTTATGGGAATTCTGTCGGTACTCTGACTCTTTCTTCCAAGTTGTGCAATCAGTGGCTCCAAAGAAAATGGTACCGCAGTGAAATAGTTTTCCACTTTTTATACTATTATAAATATTGTAGTCAGTACCAAAATATAATAAATATCTCAATGATTTTTTGGGAAATGCTCTGACTACTGGTACTGAACATGATACATTGCTGGCGAGGCACGTGAGAATCCATTACAGTGCACTTGGACAGAAATTTAGGCTTGTAATATTAGGAAGTAAAATGTCGAACGCGACAATGTCCAAGATTTTGCTGTAGTCTAGGAAGCACACGATAGTCTCCTCTTTACCCATGAATAGCTTCAGGTCGTCTGTTGCTGTTATTACAGCACATTTTGTGCTCCGATGTTTGCAGAAATCTGACTGGTAGTCGTCCAGATCGTCGTTTGTAAAGAAGTAGATCGTTGCCTGGTACTGGACAATAAATCTATGGCCCTGAATGGTACAGGAAGATTGCAAAAAAATCGGTAATCAGAGGGTGCCATGCCAACATCCCCTTTAGATAATTCCTTAACAAGTCCTTATTTCCAGCACTCAGGCAAAACGCTTTTGGTTAAGGACCGAGTGAAGGTATTGGGCAGTAGTGGGTCAGCAATAAGCTTATCTAATGCTGATGATGGATTTTTAAACAGTATTGCTAGTAACATTATTAACACAGAATTTTTCATGGCTATCATTGTTTATCCTCATGAAGTAACCAAAGCCTCTGTTTCATTTGTGCTTCAGTTGTAGGTAATGTGAAGTGCCGACTCAGTTCCTTGACTGGGACAATGGCATGAGCTGCAGTTCGTACTTTGCCTCTGTCAAGACCACGCAGACATTTCTGTAGGACAGCTGGTCTATTAATGAATGTGCATGCATGAGCATAGCATTTCTCACAAGTCTGTTCCCCTTATGTTTGCCAGCGACATGATTTTCAGGTGTTGGGCGCACTTTGAATGCCTGATATGTAGTGTCTCTGAAATTCAACAGCTATTTTAGCTCATCAGTTAGTCAATTTGCATATTTCGTTCTCCGTTTTCTTGGCTTTATGGGGCCGTGTTTGTCATACAGTTCAGTAAGTAAATCCATGAAATTTTTCGTTTATGTCCCGGGAAAGGATCGGAAGCCACCATCCATAAATGTTTCTTGTTCATCAGATGCATGTTCGGATACATCCAAGCACTCCAATTCTCTTCTTGTAGTCTACTGTGATTTCTGTATCGGATATTCTACCGTACATGTCATGAAAACTCTGTCTCGGGAACGTATGTAGGTGCAGACGTTTGAGAGGTCCGAATTACTCTGTTTGTGGATTTCGTTGCAATCATATCTCTGAATGTGTTGACTACTGGCCTTGAGATGTACAGGCAAAAGCTACGCTTCCGTTTCACACAGCAGGTACAGTCGTACAAAAGTGTCACCGACAATAGTTATATGCTTGTATGTCGGTTTGAGGCTTGAAAACGCAGTTTCGAAACAGGTCAAATCACCTACATTAGGTCGTTTACTGAGGGCATATACTAGGCACTTTTTTTACAGTATTTGATGTCTGTGATGTTATTGTTGTTGGATGTGTGCAGAACGGTGGACTATAGATCAATTGCCTACACTAGCCCCTCGTCTGTCACATCTGTCGTTTCTTAAGAAGACATAGCCGTCTAGATTTCCGGAACTGGTGGGAATATTTGGTTAAGCAAGGTCTCTGACAGAGGTATGACCTGTACGTCTAAGTGGTGAAATATGTTGCAGAACTCATCAGGATGAGATTGGATATATGCATGTCTAACATGGAGAATAGTGCATTCAGTTGTAGCAGCGCAAGGATACCTCTAGTAGCAATGGCAGCAAGTCCTGGGTCTACATCTACATGGGGACAGTCCATAAGGAATGCATTGAGGTTGGAGATTTGTTGTGAGGGAGGTGACAGCTGCCCAGATAGTTTCAGTGGGAGGCCAGGTACTGCAGCCAAGGTCGTCAGCAGGACGCGCCGCAGGTGCAGGATAATGGAGCGGTGGTGGGGATAAGCGTCTCGTCAAACAGAGCTGCAGTAGTCTGTGGCATAATAGCAGAGTGGAGCAAATGATTACTAACACCAACGACGTCTCAACAGAGTGCTAAAAAACATGAAGAAAGACTAAGTTAGTACAGTAATCGATTATGTAAATCAGAAATTAAAGAGGATAATACGGTAAACAGTTACCACATCAATGCGTTATACATTAAACCCATTCACGACTGCGAATATGGGCTACCATTAGCTGCGGAACGGAACGAAAACAATAAAAATCTGTGCCAGACCGGGACTCGAACTAGGATTTGCTGCTTATAGCGAGCTGTCGCTCCAAACTTCGAATCGTAATTCAGAATAACACAGACACTGCGATATCGTATCACGGCGATGTCGTTAACTAAGTTATACAGTATCAATATATACAAATATGTTTTCTCAATGTGTATGTGTCGACGCATTTTTCTTTGGCAATGAACTGTACGCCATGGAAATACGAAACAGGTTTTATGGAAAACTGATGTTGTAGAACGATGGTACAAAATTATTAGATTGCAATACGGACGCGATCCGAGGGTCCCGGTAAGAAAAGGCGATGAAAGAATTTCATAGAAATTCTACTCCAGAAAAAACTTCTGTTTAGGACAACACCAACCATAGCATCTTCGGTTATCAGTTCCACCACTGAAGGAACAACAGAGGTAGAAAATCATAGCCGCAGTCCAAAGAGAGACTAAACTAAATAAATTAAAGTGTATGGTGAATGTCAAATGTATATGAAGAAATTATCACAACACAGTAACAGAAGCACTGGCAGATGTCTGAATTAAAAATAAAAGGGAAACATTATATTCTTGTATTCAATGTTGGCAAAACGTTTTACTTAAGAAATTGTCGGATAATTCCGCCTTATTGCTGTAGTGATCTAAACTGATTTAAAAAACACAGATGACAAAATTGAACCTCATATTACTGAAAAAGAAAGAGAAACGCACGTAAAACAGAAACCACAGAGATATTTGATGTCATTATGTTGCAGGGAAAGCTCGATCTCATACCACGTTCAAACCGTCTTTACGTCTTTAGACACATAGTAGTATTTTGAAATAACTTTTTTAATCTTGACACTAATTTTCAGTCACTGAAATTTTTTCCCAAAAACGCTATTTTTCGTTCTTGTAACACTGTTGCTGTCTAAATAACTGGCAGCAAAGTAACGCCACCTGTTCCTTATAATCTTAACTAAAACAAATCCAGGCTGTGTTTATGGGGGAGACATGTTCCTAGCCTGCAAACAGCATCCACAAAGGCCTGCAGAGTGGCTGCGTCTGTATAAAGCGGAAACAAAAGCGGAGCGTTGCTAGGTAACAGCTGGTTTGCGGGCGGCGTTTCCAGCGGCGGCGTTGCGGAATGCAGAGTGTTTCATTTGGCTAGAAAGCTTTTACAAAAATCTGCATCTTTAATTCCGTTATTTTTCCTTTAATACAAATTCCTGTGAAAATTAAATTGTGGGGCGGGCGCCGCTCCCAGGAAATAATCAGCAAGGAGGAGGTCAGGACGCAATATTTCCCTCGCACTCCGACTTGAAAAATAGCCGGTATTTTGCTGGCGGTAAGTAATTATGATTACGGTGGATGTTGATTTTAACTGGAAAATCATTTGCAGTTAGGTGTTCTCGGAATTTTGTAATCATTTGTCTGCTGTTTTATATAAGAATACGTTTACAGATTAGCTATAGTCAAAATTAGTATCACGTACATATGCTTCTTTACATCGGTTTGTTTATAACGTCTGAGGTTATACCAAGTGCTATGATTGCAGTCACAGAGTGAGAGATCTTAGAACTCTTAACCCTCCTATTACACAGTAGAAGGAAAGTATGTCGACTTGCACTCTTCAGTTTTACTCATACTTACAGTTATGGGACATCAATATTTCCTAAATAAGTACGGTGCGATTCTCAAATAAGCTCGAAAAATCAGTTCTGAAGAGATTTGCCAGAGCTGTAAAGTTTTATGCATTTGCAATGTAGTAACGTAGGCGTCGGTAGATGAACAGGTAGTGTGGGAAAGGTGATAGCTGTAAAGCTCTTAACTACAATCTTGCTGGTAATTTTACTTAAATTCAATTTTTTAAGACAGAAAATGTTAAGCGACAGACAATGAGTCACTTTTAAATAAAACTAGCATTTTAACTTATTTTTTATTCCTAATTGCATGAAAATGCCAATATTCACGATACATTAAATTTTGCTACAAAAAATTGAGACGTCAGACAGAAAATAAAGAGTTGTCTGTTTCTGGAGATTGAGTAATATTATTATTACTTTTCTTTTTGTCGCCTTTTTCCCTTTTCTCTACAGGGTCGGCGTTGTTATGTGTCCATTTTGGCAGTGCTAGTGACATTTGATGGACAGACACCTTTCTTGCCTTGGGAAGTAATCTCTGTAGCCCATCTGTCTGGGTGTAAGTGTAGACCTCATGCAAAATGTGATAACGTTTTAGATGTGTTTTCATAAAGTGTATCGAAGACATGAAGTGTTTAAAAGCCTACTGCACGTGGAAACCGCCTGAAAACCACCTTCAGACGCTCTCCAGCCTCCGTCGTTACTTCTCGAGACCGATCCTATCCAAGTCTCACCTCCCCCATAACCTCTAAGAGGGCACCTTAACAAAAAACTGGTTCAAATGGCTCTGACTACTATGGGACTTAACTTCTGAGGCCATCAGTCCCCTAGAACTACTTAAACCTAACTAACCTAAAGACATCACACACATGCATGCCCAAGGCAGGTTTCGAACCTGCGACCGTAGCGGTCGCGCGGTTCCAGGCTGTAGCGCCTAGAACCGCTCGGCCACTGCGGCCGGCGCACCTTAACACGTTTAGCTTTTCGGGGATGTCACTGACAAGTATTATTGATGGCTAGAACTTAATTTTTCATTTTCACTTGTCGTCACCTAAATTGTGTAAGTACCTAATTGCAGACAAGTTGGAAATTACTTCATTTCATCAAATGCCGTATTGTATTTACGTGTGGTGACTGTTCTTCTAGACATGTCGGAAAGGACAGATAGAACTCATTTATATAACTGATTCGCCTTGAGGGGCTATGAGTCCTCTACCTACAGTAAAATGTAAGTTGCTTTCGACCTCCAGTGGGAATCACAAAGCAGTGAGCAGGGACGTGTTCAAGGACTGTGGGCAGGTGGAGCAGGGCGGGTTGTGGGCAGGCCGGCTGGCGTGCCGAGAGTGTGTCCGCCATTGTGAGAAGCACTGTGTCTAGGTGCCGCAGTGGTTAGTTAGCAGGAGGTCACGGGTCTGAATCCTGGGATGGCATACATTTTCACTTATTACTGCTGATTCTGCATAAAGTTCCGAAGCAGCTGACATCGATAGTTCCTTCTCTTTCCTTTAATTTCTTCCTTCCCCACCTGCAATTTACAAAATACGATACTATTTGTGGAAACCGGAGAACAATGAAGAACATGTGTGCTTACCACGAAATTTATTCCAGTGACTAAACATTGTAATATACACATGGTTAGAATTACAGAACAGTACATGGACTCTGGTATAGAATAAAGTCATCACGCGCTGCGGTCACAGCTTCTAGACCTTGTGCCGTGGAATCACAGAGGGCGTCGACAAAAAGCTGGGAAACATAGTTACACGGTTTCTAGGGCTGTCCACAGTGCGTCTACAGTGGTTGCTGGAGGACCAGAACGAACATACTACCCAGACTTATTTGACGGACGACATGTAAGGCGATCATGCTGGATAAGGAAGCAGTGGTAGCAGTCATTCTTCGAAGACAGTTTGCACATTACTCGCAACTTGAAGGGGGACTTCGTACGACTGAAAATGCCTGGTGGAGATGCCTACATGAGGGGCAGTGAGTCGGGATGTAAAACCTCCCTAATGTAGCGATTGCTGTTCAGATTGCCCTCAGTACGTAGGTGGCAAGATCTTATGTTACTGCCAATGGTGCATCCAACCATCAAATTGGCATTTGTCTGTTAGGTCACTCAACAACGCGGTCTGTCCGATTGCGTTCACCATAGAAACGTCTAACATGTATCTGACCGTAGTTGTAGGACAGATGAAGTGGGACTCGTTGGGAAGACTCTACTGTGCCACTCAGAATGCGAGTTACAGCGTTTGCGCGCCCATTGCTGTCTGAAGAATTGCTGTTTCTGGTCGACGAAACCCAACACAGTGGCATGCGTGTCACCAGTCCAACTCTAAGCATACGCAGAAAAACACAGCTAAAATGTTGCGAGTGCAGGCTTCCTCGGCGAATTTCGTATATTAAGTATTCACGGGTTGGCAGCCGAGAGGCATCGTCGTCTCGTAGCAACGTTTCGATGTAATGTCTCCATCATCTTCAGGCGAAGAATAGCTGCCACCACCCTGCGCAACGCAAAGCTGTACTCAACACCTCACTGTGCAGGACCCGGTCCATGTGCGATAAGGAAAGTTTGCAGGAGAATTTCAACTCCTAAAGGACACCTTCAAGAAAAATAGATACAGTGAGACACAAATAAGGAGAGCTCTGAAGACGGACCACAAGAAGAGAGAAGAGAGACTGGATGAAGACGAAGCAATGGGCTGTGCGTTCTTGCCATACACAGGTCCTCCGATGTCCAAGATCGCGAGAATTCTCAAGAAACATAAAGTGAAGACCGTTTCTCGCACACCATGAAAAATCAAAGTTCTTCTCAGTTCGACCAAGGAACCACTAGGTCTGACGGCACCTGGTATGTACAAGATGGGATGCGAATGTGGGATGCAATATATAGGACAGACGCAGCGTTGCATCTCACAGCACCTCAGTGAACATATTAGGCACGCAGGCTTGGGTCAGACCAACAAATCTGCTGTGGCGGAACGTAGTACTGACAAGCACAATCTCGATTTCGAGGACACAAAGAAAATATGCAGTACGAACGGATTTTGGGACTCAGTAATCAAAGCGTCCAAAGAAATACGGTTACACGACAACCTAATCAACTGCGATAGTGGCTATCATATCAGCAGAGCCTGGGAGCCTGCAATCAGGAAAATCAGAGAAGAACGTTCCATTCCACTAAGGGCCGCGGACGGAGCAGACAGAGACAGACGCCGGGACTCGAACCCCGCGCATGCTTCCCCACCACAACCCCCCCTCCCCACCCCTACACCCGCTGACGCTGACGCTGTAAAGACGAGCCGATCCTTGGCTCGAGAATGGTGCAGTCTAGACAGATTTGTCATTCCTGCGGTTCCTGTGGAAGAGAAAAGAAAAATATATTAACACACTTGTCGAATTTTCCATGCTGGTGTGACCTGTAAGAGAAAAATAACACACTCTGCTGGGGGATTAGTAAAACTTAATCCCTCAGCAGGTCAGGCCAACGCGTGGTTGGCCTGTGGTGCGGTTGTTGGTCCAGTCCTCGGATGAGCCGGTTGCGGGAGTGACCCGCCTTCTCGTAGAACTTCTTGGCGATGGTGCGGTACCTATCTCGGAGAGGCAGGATCCCGGTGTCCTCGTGGAGTTGGCGCGTCGAGTATCGCCTCGGAAGGTGCATGGCAGTCTTCAGAGCGCGATTCTGTATCCTCTGCAGAGTCACAATGTGAGCATCTGCGGCTTACCCCCAGACCACCGCCGCATACTCTAATAGTGGGCGGACCACTGTTACGTACAGCGTGATGCCGTGTTGCGGCGGCAATGACGACTGCGGGTTTAGCAGTGGATACAGGGCGCGGAGGCGTCCAATTGCTCTCGCCTTCACATCACGGATGTGATGCTTCCAGGTGAGCCTGCGGTCTAGGGTAACCCCTAGGTATTTCGCCGTCCCACTCCATGGGATAGGTTCTCCCAGGATTTCGAGCGGCGTAAGCCCTGGCGGCAGAAGTCTTCGAGTGAAGATGACTGCCTGGCTCTTTGTGGCGTTGAATTTCAACCGCCACTTTGTTGCCCATGAGCCCAAGGCGTCGCACCCGCGTTGGAGGCGGTTTCTCAGCACCTGGGCATTCACGCTGCGCGTGAACAGGGCTGTATCGTGAGCATACAGCGCCAGTTCGACTCCTGCCACTTTCGGCGCGTCTGCACTGTACAGGGAGTACAGCGAGGGGCCGAGAACCGACGCCTGCGGCACTCCCGCACGTATCTGCCGGTCTGTGGACGTACCGTCGTCGGCTCTCACGTGGAAGGTTCGTTCAGACAAGTACGACCGCAGTAGCGTCATGTGGGACGTCGGTATCCCTTGTTCAAAGAGTTTGAACTCGAGACCGTCGTGCCACACCGAGTCATACGCTCGGGAGACGTCGAGAAACACTGCCCCGAGATATTCTCTTGTTTCCAGTGCCCTCATTGCCGGTTCTACCACCCGCAGGAGCTGGTGAGAAGTGGAATGTTCTTCTAGAAACCCGAACTGCTCGTCCGGGATTATGCCCTCCTGGGTGACGTGCCTCATCAGTCTTCTCGCGTACAGCCTCTCGAAAACCTTCGAGAGGGACGGCAGCAGGCTGATGGGGCGGTAGCTGGATGCCTGGCGTGGGTCCTTGCCGGATTTCAGGATGGCCACAGCCTCCGCGTGTTTCCACGCAGTGGGGTATACACCTGATCGGAGGATCTCGTTGATAACATCGGCAAGTTGCCGGTGTAGTCCCAGCGGAAGGTTCTTCAGCAGGAGGTTTGTGACGCCATCGCTGCCTCCAGCCTTCTTGGGGTTAAGCGAGCGAAGCTGTACGTCAACTTCTTCCTCCGTTATCGGCTCGATAACGTCGCCTTCCTCCCTTGCGGCCCAGAAGGTTGGTAGCTGCTCGTGGACCCGCTGTATGTGCTCCACGTCGATGACGTCAGCCACCGGTGTGAAGTTCACTGCGAACGCGTCAGCCAGAACATTGGCTTTCGCGTCGTCGTTCCCGACTTGTAAGGGCGGTATTCGCTGTCGCCGGCGTAGAAAGGATTTTACCGTCCTCCATGCACTACCGTCCTCAGGATTGAGCGTAGACACAAGGTCTGCCCATTCCTGGTTCCGGTGTTGCTCGACTGCTGCCTTGATCTCCCGTCTCATGCGGTTTAATCGGCGCCTCGTGTCTGGTTGGCGGGTGAGCTGCCATTCACGAAACAGTCGGTTCTTCTCGGTGATCGCGTCCTTAATATGGCGCGGTAGCTGTCGCGAGAAGTCTCGTGGTCCTTGGCGGTGTCTCGGTGTGGCTTCGTCGGCTGCTCGGAGTATTCTTCGGGTGAAGAATGCCAGGGCGGCGTCTGCCCCTACGTCTGTGGGCTTTGGCGCGTCCTCGAGCAGTTCGAGGGCTTTCGTACGAAAGTGCTCGGCGTCCAGCCTGCGATAGCTCGGACGACTACCTAGAAGAGAGGCTCCGACCACGTCGAGGCCAAAAATGACCGGCACGTGGTAGGAAGACAGAACGTTTCGCGTCTCGGCGGTCGCGAGTTGCCCGATGCCCTTGAAAAGAGGAATATCGAGCACGTCCGGTTGTCCCCGTACAGGGAAGATCGTAGGGTCAAACGGCCCCACAGTGATCACGCCATTGGGGTGAACAGCGCGAGAGAGGCGGCGCCCGCTGCAGTTGACAGTTCGCGAGTTCCATTCGGTGTGTTTCGCGTTGAAATCCCCGGCAATGTAAACTCGCCTCTCCAACGACAGCAGGGCGTCGAAGTCGGCTTCGTCTAGCTGCCTGCCAGGCTGCCGATACACCGACACGAAAAGAATCTTTCCGACCGTGGTGTTGACTGCTACTCCTGTAGCCTCTAGCGCATTAAGCGCCGGCAGTTGAACCCGGTGATGGCGCAGTGACTTCTTCACGTAGATGGCAGTACCGCCCCCGTGGGTGGCTCTGTCGTCTCGGTAGCAGCAAAAATTTGCCGCTCGCACGTTCACCCCGGGTTTGAGGAAAGTCTCCTGCACAAGGCAGATGTCGACCGCCTCGTCCCGTAGGAACTGGCGAAATTCGCCCTGCTGGGGGTGGAGTCCCCTAGCGTTGAACGTGCAAATGCACGTTTCCCGCTGATGGGTGATAAAGCCGCTGTTCTAAAGTGCCTCTAAACATAAACCCATAAATATGGTCGTTATCCATATTAGGGCTGGCTTCTCCCGGCGGTGCCCTGGAGGGCCGCCGTCACTGCTCCCACGAGCACCGGTAGCTGAGTCATCAGCTGGTTTAGCGACTGCAGAAGCGCGGCCAGCTCGGTGGAGTCATCCTTCACTGTTTCGGGAAGGTTCGACTCCATCGCGACGTTTCCCGTAGTCGGCAGCGGAGCGGCGTGCTGAGAACGCCCAGCCGACACCCCCGACCGCAGGCGGCACCGCCGGCGAGGGCAGCTGCGACGGCTGCGGTGCCGGTGCGGCCCCCCCCGCGAGCGGCCCAGGCCGGAGGGGGCGGCCGGCTTCCCCTTGGCAGCGTCCGCAAAGCTGCGACCCGGGTTTAGGCGGCTGGCGCGCTTCCCTCGCTTGAAGGCGACGCACCCTCGGTAGCACGCGACGTGGTCCCCGCCGCAATTGCAGCACGTCGGCCGGTCTTCTTTCTTCTTGGGGCAGTCCCGCGACTGGTGTTGCTCTCCGCATTTGCAGCAGCGCTCCGGCATCCTGCAAAATTTGGACACATGGTCCATGCGTTGGCAGTTGAAGCACTGGGCTCGCCTGGCTTTTGCACGGAGTGGTTCGACTTTTACGTCGAAGTCGGCAATGCTGTCAACCTGAAAAATTTTCCGGTTGTCAACGTTGTCAACCACAACCACTAGGAACAAGGGCATGTCCCTGTGGGTCCTGGGTGACTTCATCAAGCCGATGTGGCGGGTCTGGAAGCCGATCTCTTCCAGCTGCCGCTATAGGAACTCCGGTTCCATCTTCATTGGCAGATGGCGAATGACTGCCTTCAGCTGCTTCAGCTGATCGGTGCTCTGCGTAAAGCAGTGCCACTTTTCCGATTCGCAGAGCTGCATGAGTTTCGCGTGGTCCTCTATGCAGTCTGGTCGAACCTTGTACGTGTCGTTGCCCGCGATCATCTTTCGCGGTTTTGCGACAGCGTACAGCTAGTCCCTCAGCTCGGTATAGCTCCCGGGAAACTGAATAGAGATATGCGGCGGGCGGCGGGGCGGTTTCGTCGCCGTGGTCGGTTGTGTCCCGTCTCCGTCGGTCTCGGCTGCTTCCGGCAGGCCCGCGAACCGGTTTGCAGCCTGGACCTCTTCTGGCGTCACCAGTTCGAACGCCCTGGCTCTCGCTGTGTGGCGCCGGTGAGGCGCGATGAAGCCTTCTCCATCGGGTTGCCTCGGTGACGTGGTCGTCCTACGGCGCGCCCTCTTATTCCGCCTGGCGCGACCGGAACTTGCCTGGGGGGAGGGAGAGTCCTCTACGGCCGGGGCTGGGCGCTTCCGTGAGGTTTGCTCGACCTCTGCGGGCTTGTCCGGTTCTGCCAGACTGCACGCTGGCGAAGGCGTGGCGGCGTCTGTGGCCGGCGTGACTGCTGGCACGGCAGCTGTCGTGGCGGTTACATGTGCGCGCATGTCCACGGGCACCAAGGACCGGAGTCTCAATAGTACCTCCGCCCTGACCTCTTCTGTCCCCGTGGCCAGCCGTTGCATGCAGCTGTAACTCTCCTCTGCGGTCAGGCGCGCGATGGCGGCGGCAAATTCCTCCTTTGTTAGGGGAACCGGCGGCTCTGGCCGTCGCCGCCGTCCTGAGAGTGTGCGGGCGCGGCCACGTGCGTTCGCGGAAATTTCCGCGCCATCACGGCGGCCACGTGCAGCACTCTCGCTCGTCGTCCTCGTCGGTAATGACGGGTCAGATGTTGCCGCCGTTAGGGGAACCTCCCTTGGACGGCCATCCGCCGCGCCCTGCGTCTCGCCGGAGCGATCATCTCGTTGCAGCTCCTCCTCCATGTCGCGACCCCAACACGACAACTTTGCTTCTTTAGAAGCGACGACAGATTTTGCTTTTTAGATTGTGGGGTCACGCCACGTGGATTTTGCCACCTGAGTCCCTAGCAGGCTGATCCGAACCTAGAAGGAAAAAGGAAACACCGGTGAACGAGAACACGCAAGGCGAGAAGCCAAATGCGTGAAGCCGCGCAGCCGATTGCGACACAACCGCAAACAAAGGAATAGCCTCGGTAGCGTCAGCTAAGAGCGTCCGCTCGCTTCGGCATCCACAGCGCAAGTGTGCGTGCGTGTGACCCCTACACCCACCGCCACCACCACGAGCCAATCCAGGCGCGTACCGGGCAATTCCGCGGGCGCGTGATTGGCCGGCCGCGGGAAGTGGAGAGCAGTCCAGCAGAGATATAAACCCCCGTGACTGACGATATCCCGACACTTCGCCTGAATATGATGGAGACGCATTCCATCGAAACGTTGCAATGAGAAGACGGCGCTACTCGGCTGACAAAAAAAAAAAAAAAAAAAAAAAAAAAAAAAAAATGGAAATGGGTCTGAGTACTATGGGACATAACCTCTAAGGTCATCAGTCCCCTAGAACGTAGAACTACTTAAACCTAACTAACTTAAGGACATCACACACATCCATGCCCGAGGCAGGATTCAAACCTGCGACCGTAGTGGTCGCGCGGTTCCAGACTGTAGCGCCACCCAGGCCGGCGGCTGCCAACCCGTGAAGCCTTATATATATATATATATATATATATATATATATATATATATATATATATATATATATATATATATATAAAGTGGTTACAGGGTCCCAAAGTCGAGCCAGCACTGTAAGCCGAGCTGTTCTGTCTTTTAAAGTCGTGCGGACAAGATGGCGGTTATCCTGGGCTGTTGCCATGCTGTGTCATCATCTCTATGTGCGACCCCCTCCTACCCGCTGTTCCCACATCCGCATCACTGTGATAACAGTGTGCCCTGTAACGGCCGCAATGGTACAGTACGCCAAACCCGTATCCTGACGTTAATTCATTCTGCTACGCAAGGACTCATTCAGATCGACGCGCTGCACACCTTGACGTCGACAAAGCGTACCGGCACCTACTTGGAAGTTTCCACTTGGCCTGCACTCACTGCGCGTGCGTAACAATGACCCGTCTGGGCAGGGAAAGAACACGCTGCTGCACCCAAGTGCTCGTCATTTCTCTGCAATTTTAATCACTTACAATGGGTTAACTGTTCTACGTATCTTTCGATTCTGGAGTGATTCTCTTGCGTACTGCTACTTTCACAAACACTAATGTCACATAATTACGTTTTTATTAAGAATATGTGCTCGGGTATTTGTTAATAAACATTTCTGTTTGTTAATAAATATGGTATTTAAATAAAGTAAAATATTGCTACTAGCGATATACGGAGGAAAAAGTTGCTACTAGCGAAATTAGAACCAGTTAATTTACGAATAGCAGCCTCGGGCATCGTAAAGTCAGCTACCGAAGATTTTGGTGAATGCCTTTGAATGTTTTGTACTTAAGTGCTCACGGAAAATTTCTAATCCTCAACAGCGATTTTTTCCAGTTGGTTAGATTATTATGCTGTACTCCTTTACGTGATTTTGTAAGGGCAGTTGTTTTCGAGTAGTGTAAGTATGAAGAAAATCGAAGAGGTTCAATCAGTAACTTCCCTTTTTCAGAAACATTTCATGGGAGTGCAATACTGACGCACATCTGGAATCTTTCGAAGCTGTACATCATTCTCCTACTTCTTTCTTAGATTCTTCTGCAGGGCCTTCAGGAAATGACACGTATTGAATGTGTCTGCTTAATCATTATTCCAGTATAACCAAGATTAAGAGATTCTAATACCATGCGAAACATTCTTAAATGAGAGGCGTAAAATGGATGATAGCATATGTTATGTTCACCTTGTCGATTAACCTGGAGAACAGACGCCTTTGCTACCGCCCCTAACCTGGAAACTCTGCACATAAACTGTGACATGTATACATGTCTGACTATTTAAAGTCTGACGTGTGCTGAAGCTCTATCTTTTGCTGTACCACTCCCTAATGGCCCAAAGACAAAAACTGCAATTACGAAATAAATAATTTCTACAGTCAACGGCGAATAAGATGTCCTTAAAAACTTCACTTTGTATTCTTATATTTGATATACTGTATGCAGTTCTGTTAGTACTGAAAATAATAAATATGAAGGTCTTTAGTACTGGACAGATACCGGTATTAGTTACCCAAGATAACATTCCTTTCTTACAGCTGTAAATGGTGCAATCAACTTTGCTTAGTGTACTGTATGTGATGGCAAATGATTCTATTATCAACATGGAATCTCTACTCACACATCCGTAATTTGGTCGCGATGGAGCGTTGAAGTTCGCTATGCCTTTAATGTATATACAGATAACGTTCGCTAACCTAATTACTTGCCCTGGTAAGGTAGATTCACAGATAGCGTCTAACAAATTCCTTATGCTTACCACACATACTCACATAGTCTTTCTTCTCGTTATAACTGGGAAGATGTGTTGTTTACTTGTGCAGTATTGCTGTTAAGAACCCTATGAATTGTACCAGTACGCAAGTAAAGACATGACCAATTTGCCGCTGGCAAACGATAAAGTTGGTGGAAATGGCAATGTGGCTGGAAGAAGGTATGAGGAAAGGTATCACAACAGAAGTCCTCTGCACCATTCGATGCTCGCAGCAATAGAGAAAAAAGTAAGAGAGACCGAAAAGTTAGATGGAGGTACCATATCCATTATCATGTGGTATTGCAAAAGATTGTGCTCCAGTACATGTGGGACTTTGAAATCCTCCGACGTGTCTACATGCCACCAGAATTTCAAAGACTGACTTGTAATGAATCACAATCTTTTGCAGTACCACGTGACAATGGCCCATAAACCAAAACTACAATTGCGAAATACATATTTCCTACAGTTCTTCGAAAAATTCTAAATAATGGAAAAGTCTAGTCGTGAAAAGTGAACCACAAAGCAAATTAATCTCTATATTTTGAGTGAAGGTATATTTAACATTTAACCTGTTTCGTGTTTTAATGGTTGTGTGTTTGAACTACTATCCTAAACAAGTACCTGAAGATACGATTCGAGTTATTAAAATCCAATCAGGACTGAGCTGCACCCATGCCTTCGTCAGTTCCCAGTTAAGGAACCTAAACGTCATGTGATTCCCATTCTTAGGCATACATTTCAACAGTAAAAATTACAGATTAGGTTACAGCTATCCCCTTCCTATGCATAGCTGCAGATGCGGAAAGTCTCCCTTACAAACGGGAAACTGTGCGAAAAAGAAAACTAGACTGTTTACAAATTTTAATGAAAACAGTCCAACTTTGTAACTGTTAAACATGATGGGTACGTTAGGTAACCTCGTCTATTAGAAAAATATCTCTCATCTTCCTAGTATTAAAATTTAATCGTAGT
This sequence comes from Schistocerca gregaria, assembly GCF_023897955.1. Taxonomy (NCBI): domain Eukaryota; kingdom Metazoa; phylum Arthropoda; class Insecta; order Orthoptera; family Acrididae; genus Schistocerca; species Schistocerca gregaria. The sequence goes on from NC_064926.1 coordinate 51,575,800, forward strand.
TCACAGCCGCAAACGTACGAGTATTTCCCATAGTAGTAGAGGTAGCATTATTGGGGATGGGTATAAAGCAGTCAGCAGCAGTATACAGTGATATCATAGATATCCTCATTCCATAATACTTAGCACATCTAAGATATCACATTCATCTAGATTGCATACTCATGAATGGCCTGCATTCTTCTCTCGCAAGCTGTTAAAAGTGTAGTCAGAGGTATACAATATATACGGCTTTTGTATCGCAGCCCTTACAAAGACGATTTTTGCTCGCAGCATTAATGATTTAGTCCTCAGAGAAGTCTTTGTGGCCGTAAAGAAAGCAACATCCGCTGCAGGAGCAATTGCACACAAAGGGAAAGAAAAGACAGCGCGAAACGACTTGCCAAACTGCTTAACGTCTTTCGTTGCGCTCTTGCCTGGTCAGAAGAGATCTCAGAGACAAAAGAATCTCTTTAGTGACGCTGTGCATTAACACGCTTCGTGAGAAGATACAAGATCCAGGCGTCTTGTTGGCTGCATTAGTAGATCACCATTACGTGGGATGAGAGTACAGCTATAAAATTTGCCTGTTTCAGCGTATAATATGAAACAATAAGGAAAACTTTTTTCAAAGAATTGGTAAGGTAAAAACTGTTACGTTTGAATCTGATACACAGCATACAAGGAGGTAAGAGCGAAGTTTTTCACAATTCAGCATGGTACTTAAGGTAAGTCGATTAATAATACCCTGTCAACTGATATTCTTTTTTTTACCTTTAGTGCGCTTCATTTAGACTGAAGTTATTCTTCTCTGACCCATGAATGATATCATAATTTCCGTTATGAGAATCCAGTCACGTGTGATATTTTAATACTCATCAACTATACTGCCAACTTCTGCATGCCACTATTGCTCACAGGATTAGAAAATTTCTACTGCATCATCTTTTATTTGATCATTTTAATAGACAAAAGCAAAGAAAAAGTATACTTATCTACATTTCATCAGAATAAGAGGGTCCTAATCTGACATTTGTACAAGGCAGACAAAATTCCTTCGTTCTGATTATTATATCGTAGTTTCCACACTCTGTCCAGTTTATTATTGTTTCAAAAGACGGAATAGATCATGTCTCTTGCTACACTTTTCTTGTGTCCCGCAATTCGCCTAATGCTATCTAACAATTATGAAGGATTAACCCTAGAGTCAGTGCCCTGGAAAATTTACGTTTGCAGTTGGTGCAAATTGGCGGTTCTCACCAATGTGGTATTGTCAGTACAAGGTGTAAAACAGGATATTTAGTACTTATTTTGTGTGTGACATACCACTGGTTACCTTACGATTGTAGTTAACTAGGGCATGAAATATAAATTAAAAGTTCCATCTAATAAAATGTGGAGTACTAAAATTCACGACCGTTTAGTGACAATGTATCATCCCCCCCCCCCCCCTTTAGTGTTTCAAGGTTAATATCGACGTAAATATCGCTGCACGCAAGTAGTTGATACGTACAATGTTAGTAAGTGTCTAATTTATTTCGAACTGAATGTGTTTGTCTGGTAGGATCGTCTCAGCATCAGCTGAAACAGCAGCAACAACAATGACAACAACAACGTGACAGTGAAACACACAGCTTTTTTTTTATAAATTACAGATTGCCCTGTGTTCGCAGTCATTGATCATTTCCCAGTTGTATTATGTAAAACGTACTTTATGTTGCTAATGATTGACTTGCGATAAACTGTAGAATTAGAGCCTGTTCTTCACATGTATAACATTACGGTCGAAGTTGTAACTAGAAGATGAACTGTTCGTATGAACATATTTGTTCTATGGAAAATGTGTGTCAACTGAGGAGATTTCGTTGTTGAAACAAAAGAATGTGAGTCGCTATGTCGAGAGGTGTAAGCATTAGTGCATCGACGCTCCCCGTGTGGACATTTTAATTTGATTTTGAGACATTTTAGTTTCTGGTTTGTGCTTCAACTATTTGTGGTGTCATAATTAATTCCACAGACAGCTCTTGGTTGTACTTGACTACGTTGAGGCCACATGGGGGCTATGCAATTATTACTGCGCAAATGGAGGTTATTGCTGTGTTGAACCTGAAGATTACTAAACGATTTCGCAGGTGGATGTGAAACGCACGGAAAGATTCGTGATAAGAAGTGTGAACTGTGTTACTTAGATGCAGAAGTGTGCTGAATTGTGATTTTGTTTTTCAGAGCTGTTGACTAAGGGTCTGAGCACTCGACCTTTGCGTGCACAACAAAGTGAAGTTTGAACAGACAAACGCTGACCTATTGAATGCATCATTCGGACAGTTCACGTGTTCCAATAGTAAGACAAAATGAAGGTGTATACTCTGATAAAATAAAGTTGGAACGGTCGTAACTGTTGACTCTATCAACCGTGTTGTATGGAAGTTGGACTTCTATCTTAGTATACTTCCGTAATTGCTTAGAGTTTCAGTACGTTGCAAAATCCCAGAACGGAAAGAAATTGAATTGAACTTTACATTTACTGATACAAAATGCTGATTTATGTGCAGCATCACCGAGACTACGTCTTAGGCTAACTCAGCGGTAGCAACAAAAGACGGCGCACCTATTTAGGTCTTGTACGTTAATGTTTATTTATTAGTATGAACTTTACAATTAGTAAAGTGAATCAGAATCGCAGCTGATATAAATCGTAAAACATTGTCACTTTCGAGAAAGTGCACACCTCTAATTGTACAGAGAAGGAAAGAGAAAATAGTAACTGATCAACTATAGAATGTTGCGAAATGTAAATAAACATTTTCTGCATACAACGAGGTGTCTGACAAAAATTGATCACAGGATTCGACAATCCATTCAAACTGAGTAGCATTGTAACGTCATATATATAAAATAATGTCTAAAACAGTGCAGAAAACAGGTAATGCTTATCACGTAGCTTTAAAATGAATTTCTAACGGAATTATCTCTTACAGTCGTCTCTTATCGCGAGTTGTTAAACGAGGGCGTGCTGAAAAGTAATGCCTCCGAATTTTTTGTATGGAAATGCTTAAACATTTTAAAATGAAACAGACATCGATAACACGTGACATCTTTATTTTTCTCGCCTGTAAATTTATTTCTAAACATAATCATTCTTGCGACGAACACATTTTTCCCAATGACAGACAAGTTTGTTGATACCGTCACCGTAGAACGTTTGAGTTTGTTGACAGTACCACAGACTCACCTCTGCTTGAACCACTTCATCACTATCAAGGTAAAGCCCTCGAAGGTGTTCTTTAAGTCTTTGAAACAGATGGGAATCGGATGGGACCACGGCGGGCTTGCATGGAAGATAGTCGATCACAGCGAACCCAAGGCGTCGGATTATTGTAGATGTTGCAGCTCACGTATGTGGTCCGGCATTGCCATGCTGATGGAGAGCGTGCTCCATGCGTGGTGCGAATTTGAAACAAGATTAAAGCACGCTGTTCCCGTCTCTTCGACATAGTTACGTTATACACCGTCATGTTACACCCTACAAGTCGGAACCCTGAAAAGGCAGAGGGCTCCAAATATCTAGACTAAAAGAATAAGTGTGTAGAATGCTAATAAAATCTCTTATATTTAAAAGGCTTCGAGAATTTTCGCATGAAAACTAGGAGGCATTGTCGGGACTACCTTCACTTCGGAGGAATCTTTCCATTTTAGTTGATTAACCAGCAAAATTTAATCAAATATTTTCAGTACGGTCTTCATGAACAATTTCGTAAACACAATATGGCGTCATTCACTAATCATTATTCATGCGTTAGTTTTAAACTGCCTTATGTTACTTGATTTTCTTATTTTCTAGTATGATCGAGACAGCATATGAGTTGTGTATGAACAAGTTATGCGTACTGCAGAAAATAGTATACGAATCTGGCATACAGGTAGAAAATCTATTTAGACAATTCAGTGGGGTGACAGACTTTAGCACACTGTTCCTTGCGATTCATTTTATCAGAGGAGTGATTAGATGGAATAGCCTTTACTTCAATTGTCATAACAAACGAGATAGTATAGCGAAATAGTAGCAAGAAACAAGATTTAAAAACTTGACCAGGGCTATTTGTAAAATAATATTAATAATAATAATAATAATTATGATTGTAACTAAAACTTCGAGAGGAAGAAGCTTTTAAATTTTTCAATCTCGAAACTTAACAAGAGATTAGTAATAAGGAGTGGTAAGTCATACTTCCTTGTCTGATAGTCTTTGAAACTCCATATTTCGATACTAGCACTTCACGTTGATGATTTTTCCATTGTAGGCGATTATTCTCGTCCTTAACGCTTCGAATCATGGGTCTTTTGATGCATTTGGCAACATTCTACAATTCACTTTCCGATATTAATTCCATCGAGTACGAATCTCCCAAACCCATCCATTTCTCTCTCTCTCTCTCTCTCTCTCTCTCTCTCTCTCTCTCTCTCTCTCTCTCTCTGTCTCTCTGCCACACACACACAAACACACACAAAAAATAGCAGAACCCAATCCACTGTCTCGTTCGCTACAAATTTAACTCTCCTGTGTTTTGTTGTCCTGTCAATAGTTGTGTAATATATTTCGTCTGGTATCTTTGTTCTTCGTCCCACATTATCTACGAGTCAACATGTCACACACACATACACACACACACATGGAGATACCACACGAAAGAAAATATACTGTATTATACAACTATTGTCAGGAAAACAAAACACATGGGAGTTAAATTTGTAGGGAACGAAAACAGTGTATTGGTTTCTACTTTTGTTTTGTGTCTCTCTTTTCTCTTGGCATATACTTTTAGAACCTTTATTCTTCCTGTTCTTCAATATTCATTTCCCAGACTGCTTTTACGGATACGTTTCCGTCATCATTGATGTATTTCAAACGCCTCTCATTCTGTTTGTGTTATTTTCTGTAATATACATGATCACAATGGTACACAGGTTATGTTTTAAAAAGTATCCGGACACCTGGCTGGAAATGACTTACAAGTTCGTGGCGCCCTCCATCGGTAATGCTGGAATTCAGTAAGGTGTTGGCTCATCCTTAGCCTTGATGGCAGCTTCCACTCCCGCAGGCATACCTTCAGTCAGGTGCTGGAAGGTTTCTTGGTGAATGGCAGCCCATTCTTCACGGAGTGCTGCACCGAGGAGAAGTATCGATGTCGCTCGGTGAGGCCAGGCACGAAGTCGGCGTTCCAAAACATCCCAAAGGTGTACTCTAGGATTCAGGTGAGGACTCTGTGCATGCCAGTCCATTACAGGGATGCTATTGTCGTGTAACCACTCCGCCACAGGCCGTGAATTATGAACAGGTGCTCGATCGGGTTGGAAGATGCAATCGCCATCCCCGAATTGCTTTTCAACAGCGGGCAGCAAGAAGGTGATTAAAACGTCGACGTAGGCCTCTTCTGTTATAGTGCCCGGAAAACAACAAGGGGTGCAAGCCCCTTCCGTGAAAAACGCGACCACAACATCACCGCCTACGAATTTTACTGTTGGCACCACACACGCTGGCAGATGACGTTCACCGGGCATTCGCCATACCCATAATCTGCCATCGGATCGTCATATTGTGTACCGTGATTCGTCACTCCACATACCGTTTTTTCGATCTTCAGCCGTCCAATGTTTACGCTCCTTACACCAACCAAGGCGTCGTTTGGCATTTATCGGAGTGATGTGTGGCTTATGAGTAGCCGCTTTACCATGAAATCGAAATTTTATCACCTCCCGCCTAACTGTCATAGCCCATGCAGTGGATCCTGATGCAGTTTGTGTGATGGCCTGGATCGATGTCTGCCTATTACACATTACGACCCTCTTCAACAGTCGGCGGTCTCTGTCGATCAACAGACGAGGCCGGTCTCTACGCTTTTGTGCTGTACGTGTCCCTTCCGTTCCCACTTCACTATCACATAGGAAATAATGGACCTCGGGATGTTCAGGAGTGTGGAAATCTCGCGTTCAGACGTCTGACACAAGTGACACCAAATCACCTGACCACGTTGGAAGTCCACGAGTTCAGCGGAGCGCCAAGTTCTGGTCTCTCACGATGTCTAATGACTACTGACGTCGCTGATTTGAGTACCTGGCAGTAGATGGCAGCAGAGTGCACCTAATGTGAAAAACATATATTTTGGGGGCTGTCAGAATACTTTTGATTACACAGTCTATGGGAATGTATATAGTATATACTGATTTTATTGCATTCATAGTAACACAATCACGTTGCTGATAGCAAATGTTCCCCACCCATTTTTTCTACAATTTCGACATGTGATAAACCCTTCAGAGGGTAGTATATTAGGATACTTATATCGCTATCCTGGGTCACTTCGGTGATTAAATTTCATTCCCAACATGTAATCAAGATACGTAAAAAGATTTTGCCACTTTACTCCAACATAATATTAATAGTGTTCCACTGTCTGACATTAGGTGTTACTCACTTCTTAGCTGTACACATCTATTTCAAACTTTGCGCAAGAGAATTTCATTAGATTGTAAGACAACAATTTCAGGAACTACACATTGTGTTCTACATTCAGTAGCATCGTCCTTTTACATGTCCATGTTGACAACAGAAACACACTGCGGCAGAATCCACCTCCAAGAGATTGTAAGCGCCTGAGAACGCCGGTATAAAACTTCGAAGATGAAGATGGATGAGCGTAGTTGGAGACTGGGAATGTTACGCAGAATTAGAATGATTTTCACTAATAACTTTGGAAGTGAATGGATGATACTGAAGCAATTAGAGGTTTCGATGTTGGGACGCATTAGCTCCGAGTAATTTAGTACTTTAAGAATAACATTAGAGGAACACACCCACAGTAACGGAAGTATCACTTGATTCGTCTGGGTCCTATCTATACAAAGGGTGACCCAGAAGACCGTTAACGTTTGAAACTGCACTAATTCCCGGAATAATGTAGCTAGAGAGGTGAAAATTGACACAGATGCCTGAAATGACGTGGAGTTTTATTGAAACAAAAACAGAGTGCGAAGACTAGCCAACAGATGTCGCTGGACAGCAACGCGTCAGTGACGCTGTGATAGGAGTTGTGGGGTTACCTGAAGTAGCAAGTCTTCCACGATCGCCCGATCTCGTTGGGGATGCTAAAAGACAACACCCGAGGGTAATTTCTCAGAAGTCTACTGATGTGCTGTACAGTGTTGCTCACAACTTTATCCTACGATCACAGATATTGTTAATGAATAACGGCCAACATGACCAGCATTTGTTACAATACAATTGTATTTTTGCTCAGAGTGAGGCTACGGCGTGACAAGAAACATAGTTCATCCCACCAGTCAACACGTTTCCATTGATCCACGGACCAGTCTCGGTGACGCAGTACCCAGTGTAACTCTAATTGGCGATGTCGGCTAGTCACCCTGGGAACAAGGATGCGTCGTCTGCTGCGGAGCAGAATGTCTACAATGTGCACTGAAAGGTGCACCAGCATTCTAATCTGTATCGAGTTCTGCCGCAGATGGCTGTCTATCCTGCCTTGCAGAAAGGAGAAGCTTCCGAACTCCACGTTTTGTAATGATGCGTGGACGTACAGCACCGCTGCCTATACGTGGTTTTACCGCCCTTCCACGATTTTCCATGGTTGCTCACAACACGAGCACACGAACAGCTGACCACCTAAGGTGTTCCAGAAATGCTCGATGCCAGGTGCCAGGGTATTTCAGTCTGAAGGCATCCTAGTAGGTAGGGCAACCACAGCTATGACTAATCATGTTGGGTATTAACAAACCGTTTCAGCTGTATTTTGTCATTTACTTTTAGATCGGTTGTGTACCACTAAAAGCCACATATTCAAGCGAAAACATTTCTAATATTTGGATATTTGTGGTAAGTTCCTATGGGACCAAACTGCTGAGATCATCGATCACTAGGCTTACACCCTACTTAATCTAACTTACGCTAAGGACAACACACGCACTCATGCCCGAGGGAGGACTCGAGACTCCGACCGGAGAACCGCGCGGACCGTGACAAGACACCCTTAGACCGTGCGGCTACCCCGCTCGTACATATAACACTAGAGTTAAAATGCTTGGAACTTTGTGCCTGTGTACTTTAGAAGAAACCACCGCTAAAATGCGGTATGTCAAGGAAGATGTGCCAGAGTACTTCTGAACAAACCACCGCTAAAATGCAGTACGCCAAGAAATAAAACAGGTGAATGCCAACTGTAACGTTTCGTTAACTTTGCTTGTGAGGCACTAAATTTAGCAATTCAATTTGGAGGGGAGACGGTTACTTTCGTAATAATTGCAAACAGCACCATCCCATTAACATTGTGCGACGGACTATTACAAGGACAATAAATGTAAAATACCTGCGCGAGAGATAAATATTCTCTAGAGTTTAAGCATCTCTGTGCAAACTTTATAACAAAGATATACAGACTGTATTAAGCTCCGGCAAACAGATAATCATTCCATGCTGGACATTGGCAGAGAGATGTACTATATCGGATTGAGAGCAGATTGTTGGAAGCCTCCACTAAGGCAGTAATCAAAGTTTTATGGCATTGAAGAAAATAAATACATATAAAGCCCAAAAGGAGTATCAGGTTGTAGAGTTTATAACCCTTAATAATTTCAAAAGAAATTCTCAATGTGATTATAAAGACGCAAGTCGTTCGAAAATGTTGTGTGATTTGATGGTGCGAACCTGCAGTTTTACACGGTTTTGGGATTCGCCGAGAATATTTCTCCGAAGACCTAACTAATTTCACGAACTAAAGTTGGACGCTACATTCCACAGACATGACACAGCATGGCACTTGGCTGTACCGATCGATTTCCGTAGAGCGATAAAGTATCCTTAGCGATTTCAGGTGGAGAAGTTCCACCAAGGAGACTCAACGAGATCTGCTGCTGCGAAACGCATATGGTATTACCGTATTCTTTAAACTACGGAGAACAGTAAGCAGTATAGACTTCATAACCACCGCAAACATAATTAAAAGTACTCAACTTAAATAAAAGGAGCAAACAGTAAAAAGGAATCGCTAAACCAAACCATAAATAAAAATTCAATTAATAATAATACGCAATCACATTAATAAAACCCTTATTAAATAACAGACAGAATAAAAATAAGTTATCAAGGGCGTACCCAGAATCTGAACTAGAGGGGGGGTAGGGGGGAGGGGGTGCAGGTCATACTAGTCTCAGGAAACTAAGACCCGACACAACATACAGCACTTCCTATTGAATAAAACAGTAAACCAGTGAAAAACTGCTTTTAATAAACATTTTAAATACAAGAGTGCATTTATACAATCCGAGAAAACATGCAGCATTTCGTATTAAACAAAACAGTAAACTAGTAAAAAACTGAGAATATCTTCTAGAGGGGGGGGGCAGCTGACCCCCCCCCCCTGCCTCTTGTTGGGTACACCCATGACTACTTTAAACAACCCATTATGGCGGATGGTCCGCGTCCTCTGATCGCGATTGCGTATAGACTGCATAAGTGGACCCATCCACCATAATAGATTGGATTTATGTATTCCTGCTGCGCTATTCACTAATTTTATTACACCTCATTGGGATGATTTCCGAAAATTTATTTATTTTTTAAATATTTTTCTTTGCTATTGTAATGCCCATGCCGCGTAATACAGTGAACAGCAAGTCGCGCAGTAGTCATTCTCAGACAGCCAATACACAAAATTCAAGTGACAACAATACCTTAGTTTCTGATGAGTCACTAATGAATGCGAGACTAATTCAGACACAACAATGCTTGAGACAGATGCTTCCCTCCGAGACACTCAAGTCAGGAGAAATATGGGCAGTACACAGAATTCAGATGGCAATATTTTTGCGAGCTTAAATATTCATTTTGAAGATGAGAAGTGAGACCCGCGATTAGAAGTTTTAGATCCAGAGGTGTCTGATGGCATAACCACAGAAATGACGCGAATTTTTTTCCAAAATGTGAAGATCTTGAGACAATTACGAGAAAACAACAAAATACTTGAAAGAAAGCAATGATTCAGTCGTAAAAATGAAAATTGATACACGAAAACAAAACTAAGCAAAACTTCTACTAGAATAGAAGTTATTTCAGAAACACAGACACAATTACAAGTTCAGTTTCCTCGGAGAGTGAAATTACGTACTGGAAACAGATTCCGTTACAGAAACCATTAATAAAGTAGTTCTCAGTGCCGCGGCTGCAAAATTGCAGTGCAGTAGCCGGCCGCGGTGGTCTCGCGGTTCTAGGCGCGCAGTCCGCAACCGTGTGACTGCTACGGTCGCAGGTTCGAATCCTGCCTCGGGCATGGATGTATGTCTTGTCCTTAGGTTAGTTAGGTTTAAGTAATTCTAAGTTCTAGGGGACCACAGCAGTTTAGTCCCATAGTACTAAGAGCCATTTGAACCATTTGAGCACTGCAATAGAGACGATCACTCAGTAGACGCGCAACAAACACAATTTAAAGAGAAAGAAAAATTTCATTCCTTAGAGCGTTTTAAAGGACAGATAAAGGTAAACACATGGCACAAACAATAAATCGATAGGTTACTCCCACATCTAGTAGCGAGAGCTATCGCGGGCGAGAAAAAAATTTCGTGCAAGAATAACATTTTAACTGACTTAAAAGTGAAAGAGACTTTGAAAATAAACGCGAATGTTCACTCATGAATTTCAACCGACAACAATGACTCAACAAGACACGACGTATTTACCTACAAATATTTTTTATCCGTTAGAAAGTTTAAAGTTTTTCGTAGTGGCATCAATGATTTACATCCATTAGATAAGAAGCAACATATTAGCTTTTCTTTACCACAGTTTGACCAGTCAGACACAAGATAGAATTTATTTGCAGTTTTTTGGAAGTGTGGCAGCTATGCGGATGCGACCCATGCACAGACAATGCTTTTGTTTAGAGAAATTTTAAAATGCCTTACTCGCAGCATACTGGTCAGGGACTACACGGTCTGGAGTTAAAAACAAACTCATCAGTTTACCAAACGTGAAAATTCAAGAATCCGACTATTCGTACAAAAACAGAAGCTTTTATCATAACACCCGCAGATCATTCAGCGACACAAAGACAGAAGATGCAAGAATGACCAACAGCACCAAAAAACACTATCAAGGACATAACATTTTCAACAGACGACCACAGTACGACCAGCAGCAAACTCCGAATTTTTGTCATAACAACCAACACTTTCATAATTTGTTTATGAATTTCAAGTGAAATCTCAAAATAGGTTTCTTGCTAGACATTACTGCAATACATTCATTCATAGAGAAAAAGTTAAATAGAAACTGAACCTATGCTCCAAAAAAGCATAACTGAAACAGCAGCTGAGAATAATCACAGTACGTTACATGTTGTTCCAGGAAAAAATTGTTCTCTGAGGCACGTTTTAGTTTTCGTTACTAATTAACCACATAATAGTACCAGAAACAGACAGGCTACAAACATCTTATGTTACTATCCAACATTTATGGTAATTTGTCGGCTATAGCTATATATTGTGGACTGGTTTTGAATATCACTATCTGAATCATCCTCTTATGGAAACTTACTTCAAGAATTATTTTGCGTAACCGTATGGCAGCACAAATACACATTTAAATATTTGTTCTACCTTATGTATTTACGTGTTTTTTTTAAAAAAAATTGTCTGTTATGAATTACGCTGAGTCAGAAGTATTTAAGCAAACTCTTCTGCATTGGGAGGCTCTCATGCAACAAATGGACATATTTTTACAATGATATGTTAGGTCACTACAACTAGGTTCATGCAATTATTTCACAAATATTTGGTGAACTAATGCTACGTTTCCGCCTTACTATGGAACTTTTAAAGTACCGTTATGAGACACATTGGCTCTGAGTTATCACTGTAATATTGATGGACCAATACTGCATCTTCTGAGTCTGCTCTTAGGCTCCTCACAAATAAACTAGTACAACGATGCAGCATGCAATGTCTAAATACTAAGTCTTCGACTAACCATCTTTACCTCAAGACACACTTCGATGCTCTATCTTTAGTGGTGAACTAGGTAAACTCAAGTTTGCCACTATTTTCACTGACTACACATGATTCAACGATGGCAACATAACATTTTGCAATTATATTTTTAAAAAAATGACATTTCAGTGCAGTTTTATGTTCATTTCTGTAACACAACAAATTTCTTACAAGTGGACACAGATACTATGTGCAGAATAAAAGAATCAATTAACTACAGTGAACTATATTACGGTAGCTGTTTCCTAACTGATACTTTGAGCACGCCGATGTTTATGGCACTGTTGAAGGCAATGATTTAAACAAATTCGTCATGGACAGTCTGTTCTCTTGTGCACAATGATTTAAAATAATTTATCAAGAACAATAGAAAAAATTTGCGAATTTAGTTTATCATGTTATTTTTAAGCCATTAATGTTACCATTTCTTTACGTTACTTTGTGTTTTAAATTCGTTATCGAAATTGGAGTATACTCTTTGTAAATTGCAAATCTCATCCTGCAAAATTCTGGCCGAAGAGGCCAAGGGATAGTGAAAGATGTGTGTAAGAATTTTTTTAGGAATTTTTCTTGTTTTGGATGTATGGAATTGCGCTCGTAAGATTTGAACCGATCAGAGATGAGTCAGAGGTGATCTTTCCCCTGCCAAGATGCGCGCCCAATTTACCTGCTCGTCACGAGGAGAAGAGAGGAGATAGACAGCCGAACTTTGGTGTTACGTTAACATTTGGGTTTTGGTTTAGTAGCGTAAGAAACAAACGATGGAGATTGTTGGGAATAATATTATGGATCAATGAAAGATTTATTGTGGAGAGAAAAAGAACTAATTTTTACATTCGTATATTACACTCCTTGCAAAGAAAGAATTATAGGTAATGATTAAGTTTATTTGTTTGCAGCACCAGTTTGATAATGCAGCATTCTTGGTTCATGAGACATCTGGACAAGTAATATTTTTGTTTTTTGTTTATTTATTGTTAGTATCTATCAATCACTGTGAGAGAAACTGATTTTTTAAATTTATATCAGCAAATTAAACTTATATACCGAATCAACTTCATTAACATTATTCCACATCATTTAAGTGGAATTAACAGAAAATAGTGAAAAAACCTAATGATATGAAGTAAGATACTGTCGTAAATTTCAATAAAATCTATAATTTCGTTCTTGAGATTGGATGATTACATTCCTACAGAAATGTCAGGAGAAATATCTGTGCTGTAATTAAATCATTAATTAATAACCAAAATTCATCAATTTTAACTAAACTTAAGACAGACTTTTGGAATATTTGTCAGTCATCTGACGTATTTAATATGAGTTTTGCACTTTATGTATCGTGTCAATAACGAAAAACCAGTTAATCAGTTATAATGAACATTTTCATTAACTGTTCTGGAGATTCTGATGCAAACACTATTGATATTCTGTCGTTTTGATACTATCAAATTACCATTCAGAACTTTAATCTGAAATTCCGTTTCGGCATTTAGCAATGTACCTCAGTTAATTTTAGGAATAAAATACAAAGTGAAATCAGAATGTAATTAATGATTTTGCGATAGGTATTGATATTGTAATTTTATAATCGAATTTCCACAAAAAGTCGAAAGAACAACATTTAGAAATGTACTCAGAATGAATCATCATTTATTGTATTTAAAACTGTACTAATAGTTTGTTGTAAGTCATGAACTTTTCAATATAAATCCTTAAATGTAATTGTTTTTGAGAATAGGCAAAAGAACTTACATTATTGTGATGGGGTATATATTGAGCGAAGCAAAGCACTTAAAGTCAGTCGCAATATGGCTATTGCAATAACGCAAAGTCTGTAACGGCGGCTGTTTCATCAGTCGTGTTAATAGAAAACAGTTTATGTGTGAACACCGACGTAGGTGCTTACGGAAAATACATCTGCTGTTAAAACAATTCTTCAGTGTGTTGGAAAATATTATTTTTACATCCAAGTTTTTATCATGTCGAAAATCCAGCAGATCTCCAATGTACATCCCCTACTGGACTATACTGGTGGAGGATATTCGACGGTTGAAAGCTAAGTATTCGATTGCAAAAATTGCATCACTGCATACTATGATGAATCGGTCGTGATTTGATGTATGTTAGCCATAACTGCAGTTTGAGTACCGTTAGCTGTTGTAGAGAATAACTGGAATTACAGCACGTGTCTAGACTGGCTGTTAATAGACATTTGTTTCAGATGCTAATTATAGTAGCCAAGCTGACTAAAATCTCTTAAGAACAGTGTTTTGTGAGTGCGTCAAACAATACGAATGGAGATGAAAACATATCAGGTCAGACGTAGATGCTAGCAATTTTCGAGTAAAAGAAGAAGTAAAATCGAATGTAGAAACCATTTTCAGTCAGCACTTTTCTAGTCCAAATGTAGATGAGGCATCAGTTAAAGTAGAAGCCACTAGCACACCTGTAGAAAAATGGAGTGTAGTTACGAGGGCTCCAAAAGCATAATCAGGAGGAAGAATGCTCGTTAAGTTACGGCAAATGTATAGTGAGGTTAATTTGAAAATCAAAAGCTCACAGTATCAACTACGACAGCAATTAACACAACTGCTATCAGATCTCAAAGAATAAATATTAGCCAACAGCTCGTGAATTAAAGAATTACGAAATGAAGTCACAACTATCGAGCCTGCATTTGAATTTGAGTTAAATCAATTAGGTAATTGTATGGAAAAATTTAGAGACCCGAAATGGAAAAGTCGAAACAGATGTGGCACTTGCACTATCCAAAAACGACAAGAAATTCCAAAATATTAAATCATTTGTAGTGGCAGAAAATTCCAAACTTGGAGTAGATGTCTTTCAAAGCAAACAATTTTTTGTAGAAATTGTGGACTCTTATAAAAGGCAAGCTGTGGAACAAATTTCAAAAATCGACAGTCGTGTTTGCGATATAGAAAAGATTTACATGACAGCACAGATATTTCAAATTGGTGTACAAAAATTTAGCACAAGGTTACATAACCTTCAGAAAGATATTCTGCAGAAAACCTTCAACGCCGTTGTGGTAGTCCATTAGGTAATTTATCTTTAAAAATTATCCCTGGCAATAGAATGTTGCACCTCAAAGATTTTATCCAATAATGTAAACAAAATTTTTCATTCAAAAATAAATATGTTATAAAGTTTGTGGATGGTGAAAAGTTTCGTGGGACAGCCAAAAGTCAGATGTGATATAGCCTTTGAAACTTTCGAAAGAAATTGTTTGTCGAAATTTTGGTCAGAAACTGAGCAAGCTAGAATCAAAAGTGAACTTCTGAAGCTTCCGCTCTATAAAGAAAGAGATGGAAATGTGAAATCATTTTGGAAAAATTGATACACAAACTAATTTATTTAGACAAACCCTCCAATGATCTGACACTTATTGACGCCCTAAAACGTAAGTTACCAAAAAGAGTTTAGTGGGGTTTGGTCTATGGGCCAGACGAGTCCATCCAACAATTTGTTAAATATGTAGATAAGTTAGACAGAGCTTTTGGAAGAGACCTGTGGGCGGGACCCAAATTTAAACAGAGGGCAATGACGAATAGGCGTAATTTCAATACCAGTAACAAAAACATGAACTGGAGTCATGATCACGAAAATCGGAGCTGACCGTGGAATGAAAACAGAAGGAATGAGAATGAGGGACCACATGACAACAGACTTAGGAATTTAAACTGATAGACGTCCCATTGAAGGCCTGCCAGTTTTGAGCGAGAGCCTTATACACAAAGCAGGCAAGTTATAACTGAACTAGACCACATAACAAGCAGATACTAGCGTTTAGTAGGCAGAACTGTGACTTATCCAAGTTTTAGAGGAATAAGAGCAAATCACACTAGGTAAATAACTTTAATTCAACATACAGCTCTGGCAAGCAATTGGAAGTAATTCTGAAAGTGTATGGAATAACAAAACGGAATCGGAGAAGGAAGTGATATTAGAACGAGCAACTATTGCAAATGTATTGGAATCATTTGACATTTCTGAATCAGTTACAGAGAATATTGTAGAAAAAAATTACGATGAATCTTGGTTGAATGGGTTATCGAACTGTACTGAAATCTTACTGAAAGTCATGATGTTAACACGGGTGTTGTTGCTGACAAGTCTGATATTCACACTGAAGTGGTTTATGATAATTTATTGGCAAAGGCAGATGATGCCATAGCTCCTCAAGTTAGTGGTGGTGATGGTGATGATTCAGAGTTTAAGAATAGTTGTGATGATGATTATTTTATTGTTGATGTTGATTATGACGCTGTTTTTAAGTTTTGTTGATCACTATGGTGATATAAGAGAATCTGATGGTCTATTAGTTGGGACGATTTTTGTGGAAGTCAAAGAGGACGTAATTGTTAATGATGATGATATAGGTAGCCATGGAGGGAAATCAGGAACTATTTAGCATGACAATCAGAGTGTGCCAGTGAAGTTTGGAGAAACATTAGAGGACAGGGGAGTTATTTGTCAAAAGAGAGTAAATGATGCAGTATTAAAAGTCGTTTTGGGAAAATACAGTGATCTTAGTGATAATAAAGAGGTAAAAATTAAATAAAAGGAAATTTGGCATCAGTCACAAAGAATCAGGATTTTGATGAAACAGAGATCTTCTGTATGAGGATCAAGATCACAAGGGAACTGACATATATGGTAGTCCTTATCTTCAAATCAAAACTGAAAGTTCAGAAGGGAATAGGCTATTGGACACAAGAAGCCATACTTGTGGTATTTCTAGTAAATTTAGAGGCAATATAAGACAGAATGTGGATTTTGTTAAGTTACATGTAATTGGTATTAAGATGAGAGGTGCCACTGGTAGAATGAGTAAGATTACCAACAGACAGGTGCTTCTGTCCTTCACAATCAGTAATGTACAGTTTACAAAAGGTTGCTTTGTAGTGCCAGACCTTAACGAAAAGGTCCTGCTTAGCGTGAACTGAATAGTTAAAATAAATGCAGGGCTTGATAGACAAGGTAAGAAACTCTTGCTCACTGATGAATCTGGAAAGTGTTCTGTCACTGAATGATTTGTAAGAGATTGTATACAAATTAGAGAGGCTAATTTCACTGAGGACAGATAATATTGTGAAGAAGAGATAGAGGATGATTACAACGATGAGGATTATGGTGCCATTGCAGAGTGACAATTACAGGATGCAGACAGATTAAGTAATGATCAGAAATCTGATAAGTAGAAATTATAGTTGGACTTTTATGATGACTTCGACGAAAGACCTGGGAACGTTTAGCCTTGGCGGCTTTCTTGGATGATGATGATGAAGATGATGGTTCGGATTATGGGGCGCTCAACTGCGCGGATATCAGCGCCCGTACAAATTCCCAACCTTTGCTCAATCCAATCTCGCCACTTTCATGAGTGATGACGAAACGATGAGGACAACACGAACACCCAGTCATCTCGAGGCAGGTGAAAATCCCTGACCCCGCCGGGAATCGAGCCCGGGACCCCGTGCTCGGGAAGTGAGAAAGAGACCGGGAGGCCACGAGCTGCGGACAGGCTTCCGTGGAGGCATTGTCGTGATGCTACTGGTGCCACTTGTGCGTACGTTTCATCGACTCTGGCTCTCGTCATATTACCTTTACTGGGTTATGTGTTCCTTCCGGGACTATGTGGTGTGGGATGGTGTGTCGGACACGGAGCTGAGCTGGACTGATGTGCCCATGGACTGGGCGTCCTGGCGATTGCACCGAGTAAACATCGTTAACCGTTGGGCTTTGGGACCCACGTTTAACTGCAGCGTCCACTGTTGCTATCGGAGAGTTTAGTGGACAAGGAGCGGCTCTTGCTGCGTGCAACCTGTTAACAACGTGTATCAGTCAATCGTGACGTGCTAAATACGGCGAGATGTATTGAACAACTTGTTAGCAGTCTCGAGCAACAGGGCAATAGTATCTGGTGCCTACCTACAGTCCTGAAACTATTGGCCCCCTTAGCATTTGTTTGAAATTATCCGTGAATACTGTTTAGTAACTACTGTACTTAAGGACTGCAGTGTGAGCTGGGCAGGAATTCAGTTTCTTTATGCCATTCGGTGACCCCTTTGGGGATTTTTGTCTCAATCTGGAGGTTTCTGTGTGTGCCTATCGAGTATGTTGCAATATTAAACTTGTAGTTGAAATCATGGTTTGTTATTGTAGAGTGTTCGATGCTATTGACTGCAATTTTTCCTTGTCGTAGGTCACATGGCACTTCTTGATGCGAGTTATTAGATTTTGTCTGTAAATAAAATTGTGTGCGCTCAGCATAAAGGTGCGCATGTGTGAATCATGTTTGTGTGCGTGCTTGAATTTGCGTACTCTCTTACTCCGTGTTAGAGGGTACAGTTTACCTGGCCATCTACCATTTGGTGCTTATTCCAAATAACAGTATCTATTAGCCTCCAAGAGGCCGCAGTCAAAGTTTACCTTGAGTTTTCAAAATCTTGTTTGAATTATTATGTAATTATCCTTTTAAGTGACCATGTACATGGTTTCTTGTAATTTCTGGGAAGGTTATCCGGTAACGTTATGCCCAGGCCACCTTCATGCTGAAGTAGAAATGCTGAAATTTAAAGTGCATATTTAAGTATTACTGTGAATGTTAATTTTTATCAAACTGTTTTGCTGTTTGTTGTCTGATATATGTTAACAGCGCTATATCAGCAGCGGCTGACGCATCGCTATTCTGTTGATCCAGGGCAGAGACGGGTTTTCCTTCTGATTTGGCAACTTTCCCGTCACGCATGAGGACAAAGTGTTGGCAGGTTGTACGCAATTCTGCGGATCTCCCGTTCCAGCCTCAAGATTAATAGTTTTCTGCTTTTTTATTTTGTATCATGCCGTGGTGGGGAGCGTCGCCGGATTAGGATATAACTGACTGAGTATTTCTGTTATGTAAGGTCCTTGTGGGCGAAAGATGAAAGTCTTTGGGCAAACTGAGCACTAAGTTTCCGCTTTCTTTTTAAAAAAATAGGGATTTAATTATCATAATCATTGTAACTGTGTTTTAGGGACCTGGTACTTTAAGTGCTTAGCATGACTTACGTGGAAGATGCTTGTGGCCAATCAGTGAAGTATTACTGTTGCTTCGGTTTTATATGTGTATAGCCTGTGGGCAGCTTGGCCGTATCTTGACTATATGAAAGCAGAATAACCAATGGAGATGTACACATTTTCACGTCTTTTATTATAATGTTTGTTGAACTTGTATTTAACTCCTGTTGCCCTCAGCTGTGATGGTTGCGGGGACAGAGTGCCGCCACGATTCCATTTAATCAATTAACTGTTTGTAATAGGGCCATCATTGTGTTGCACATTTGACATTTATTTGAATACTGTTTTTAAGTTTATGTATAATGCAAATAAATGTCCTTATACACTGTGATTTTAAATTAAAAATCTTAAATATTTGTATGTATTTCACAAGGATGTTGGTGACTGTCAGTTGGCTGTTATTATATAAAGTTATTTGTTTGGAAATGACAGATGACACACCAAGCTGGGCTATCGTTCCACATGTTTTTCTTAAATTGATCCTGATCTGTGGTGTCGGTCTCAGGGTAAAGAACTATGAAGGTACATCAAAACTGAAACCACACAACCAGTTCTTTATAAAACCTTGTGGTGTACTGATACATAAGAGGCAAGCTGTAGAAAAAGAATGAAAGAAAATGGAGGCTGGAACATAGTTACAAGAAGTGTTAGTGAATACAACAGCCCATTAGTAGCAGCGGCTAAACAGGATGATAATGTAAGGTTGGTACCTGAACCTTTTAGAGCAGGAATACAACAGCCACACATCCATGTAACACGTGTAGGTCCTGTTGGGGGAGTTGTGTAATAGCATTAGTTGTAGGGTAATTAATGAACGCTTCGATAGCTCTAAAAGTTTGCCAGATTGTATATTACCTGATCCACAATACCTAATGTATATGTTAGTTACAAATTACGGTTTCTCTTTACTTCTATCAGCAATTAAAGTGTATTGTTCACTTATATACCGAATCAACATCATTAACATAAAGTTATAATTAGTTAGAAAACCTGATGTTGTGAATTAAGATACTGTCCTAAATATCATCCAAATTTATGATTCCACCCTCGCGATTGGATTATGACATTCCTACATAAATGTTAGGAGAAATGTCTATGTTGTAATTTAATCAATAGTTGATAAGCAAAATTCGTAATTTCAACTTACCTAAAAACAGAGTTTTGGAACATTTATCAGTCATCTGATATTTCACGTGAGTTGTATGTCAGTAACGAAAAATGTGTTAGATCTCTTGTAATTAACTTTTTAATTAACAATTCTAGAAGATTCGGAAGAAAAACACTATAGATTTTCAATCATTTTGGTTCTATGAAATTATCACACAGAACTTTACCCAGGAACTCAGTTTTGGCATTATTAACTCTACTTCGATTATTGTTAGGAATAAAGTGCAATGTGAAATCAAAATGTAAATAATGATTTTACGATAGGTACTTATATTGAAACTTCAAATTAAAATTTCCACTTAGAAGTCAAAAGAATAATATTTAGAAATGTATTATCATTATTTATTGTCTTTAAGTGTTATTAAGATGGGATACATATTGAGCGGTGCAAAGCACTTAAAGTCAGTCGTAATATGACCAATATAATGGCAGAAATTCTGTGTTTTGCCTGAGAGGAAAATCAGTAACACATCATTGGCGAATTCCCGATTATGGCGCGCAAAGTCGGAGCAGAAATGAGCAGTGATCAACTTCACAGGGTGGTGGGTCAGAGCACCTGCCTAAAGTCACCGTTTTGCCTCATGACACAGGTTTAACATCACTGATCACATAACGACTGTTATGACAACATGAGTGGTGATGGACTAGGAGGTGAATGGATGTGTCACGTGAGACTGTGCGTCGAAGATAAAAGTCAATGATTCGAGAGAGAAGTGAGATATAGGTCTGCTCTCAGTTTTAAATAAAATTAAGATACCTTACCGGCACTTCAGTCACTTAATGTATAGCTAAAATCAACCATTTGCAAAGTTTACGCAGTGCCTTCTTAACTCTGCTAATTTCTTATAATTTAGTGCACTGTTTAACTTAATCTGACGTTGTGCAACAAATGTGATTGACAACGAAAGTAAATTCAATTATCTATCGAGTCAAGGTATTACAATATAACTAAGCAAAAATCAAATTTTTTCATCTAATAGTTTTAAAAAATCGGATGAAAGGTTTTTGATATAGCCTGGAACGCTGTCTCTTAGCACAAACACCAGCATTTCGCGAACAGCACAGCCGTAACAAATGCCGCCCTGAGAACGGAATGCAGAGAACACGTCTGCAGTAGCCGATGGGATAATATACGTTATAACGACATGCCACACGATTCGCGCGCAAAGTGAACCCAGTTATATCTAAAACGGCCGGCAGACACGAGGGATCGTTGAAAATTTACCCAGCACGCTCTAATGTTGTTACGAAAGAAATATATTTTAAGTTGATAAACGCTGACAAAACAGCAAGGCTAGTGTGAATTTCTTCACGTTTGACTATGTGGCTTTCAAAAGTAGTAGTTTTGTACATGTTGCGCTCAAATGAACAAAGAGAAAGTTTAATGAAAGCTGGCGGTCGCAATCGTCCACTCGTCAAATGCTAACGGAAGAAACAAATGTAAACAAAATTTTAACCAATGTTTGGACGGTTCTCAAGGGAATAAAACTCATTCGTATGCGGACTCGTAATTGTGAATGCGACGTGGTGTGTGAAATTATCTGAATATGCAAATAGATTTCATTAGCAAAAAAAAAAGTTATGGTCAGAGTTTCGTGGGAAGCAAATGTGATTTTCATCACTGATTAATAAGCAACGGGTAGAACAATAACTGGAAAATACTGCGCTGCACTAACGGACCATAAAAATGGTTCAAATGGCTCTGAGCACTATGGGACTTAACATCTGAAGTCATCAGTCCTCTAGAACTTATAACTGCTTAAATCTAACTAATCTAAGGACATCACACACATCCATAATCGAGGCAGGATTCGAACCTGCGACCGTAGCGGTCGCGCGGTTCCAGACTGAGGCGCCTAGAACCGCTTGGCCACACCGGCCGGCAGCGGACCATATCTATAACTAATTAAATGATTAGAAGTCTAAAATGCAACGGAAAAGGTCATAATTTACGAGTACAGTGCACCTGCCCATAGACATCCTTTGGCACTGCAGTTACTGTGGGATTTAATGTACGAACTGTTGATTGGATATAGAGCTCCCTGGCTTCTTCAAAGTGTGATATTTACAAAAATTAGTGTTTGAAATTGTGTCAAGGACAAAGAAAACATAATCTCCGCCGAAGGCAGGTGTCCTCCACACCATCTGGATTCACTCTTCAGAAATGAAACTGACTTGCTTGGAACACCGTGGAGGATGTACATTCACGTAAAAGTGCACAATGTCAAATATTAAGTCATGTTTGTCCTAATACAAAAAAATTCACTGCGAGGTAGGGGACGTCCATCAGATTGTTGTAAATTGCTTACTCGTTGATGAGACAGCGCCGAACAAATGCCCCACGTCCTCTGTGAAATGCGTTTGATCAATCAACGTGTGATGCGGGACCCAATTCACTTTGTGTCGGGTTACGTTACAATGTTGTTGACAAAATTAACTCTTTCCTGGCGATCATTCTCACTGCTGTCGAAGTCCAGATTTTAAATAAAAAGTTATAAACTTTTTTTTTAAATTTTACACTTCTAGTATTATTGTAACATACAAATAGATTGTGTTAAGGGTAAGCATGCATCTCTTGTTCACATAGCAGGTACCCATAGACAAAGCCTTCTACGTCTTGATGTAAAACTGCCTGAAATAACTACTTGACTGATATTAGTTCAAAATTTATAAATCATTCTTCTAAAGGTTACAGCTGTTTATCTGAATAACGTGAAACGTTAATATAAAAATGACACTCATATGTAAATGACGATTTTCATGGCGCGTCAGCACAATAACATCGTCTCCGTTTTTTTTTAATGTATCTTTAAATGTATCCTTGAAGTTTCTCCTCTCATCTCCCTTCCCAGAATAACGGACGCGGCAATAGCCCCAGAGTATTTTATTAAAACATTACACAGTTTGTTGATTAGCGAAACGTGTCGTTGTTGTTGTTATTGGTTTGATGCAGCTCTAAATCATACTCTATCCTGTGCGATACTCTTCATCTCCGAATAACTACTGCAACCTATATTCTTCTGAATCTGCTTATTATTTTCATATCTTGGTCTCCCCCTACGATTTTTACACCCCCTCCATTCCACTCACATTCATCCAATACTAAATTGATCATCTCTTGATGTCTCTGAATGTGTCTCGCTTCTCCCAGTCAGGTTGCGCCGAAAATTTCTGTCTCTTTAATTCTGTTTAGTACTTCCGCATTCGTTACGTGATCTACCCCACTGATCTCCAAATTCCTGTGCGGCGCAACATCTCAAAATCTGTACACTTCTTGTCGGAACTGTTTGTTATCCATATTGCACTTCCAGACTTAAATACTACAGAAAGATGTCCTGAAACTTAAATCTATATTCTTTGCTAGCAAATTTCTCTTTTTTAGAAACGCTTTTCATACCATTGCAAATATACATTTTATGTCATCTCAGCTTCGAACACCACAATAGCAACAATTATCTACTACTTTTAGTTTCTCGTTTCCTGTTCTAATACCTTCAGCATCACCTAATTTAAATCGACTACTTTCATGTGTCATTGTTTTGCTTTCGTTGATATTCGTTTTATATACTCATTTAAAGACGCTGTTCTTTCCGTTCAGTTGCTACTCCAAGTCCTTAGCGGTCTCTGACAGAAATGCGATGTCATCGACAGAACTCAATGTTTTTCTTCCATCTCCCTGAATTTTAATTCCTACTCCAAATTTTTGCTTTGTTTCCTACCCTGCCTGCTTACCGTACAGTCTGAACAGCATTGCAGATATGCTACAATCTTATCCCACTCCCTTCTCAAACACTGCTTCCCTTTCGTGCCTCTCGTCTCTTTATGTCATCTGGTTTTCTCAACAAGTTGTAAATATACAGTTTTTCTCGCTATTTGACCCCTGTTACCTTCAGAATTTCAAAGAGACTGTTCCAATCTTTGCTGTAAAAAGTCTACAATTGCTATAAATGTAGGTTTCACTTTCATCAACCTATGATCTAAGAAAAGTCGTGGGTTCGGTATTGCCATGCGTATTCCTAAATTTCTCCGTAACCCAATTTGTCTTCCACAGGCAAGCTTCTATTAGTTTGCCCGTTATTCTGTAAGGAATTCATATTAGTGTTTTGCAACTATGACTTATTAAACTGACAGTTTAGTAATATTCACATCTGTGAGCATCTGGTTTCTTTGGCGTTGGAATTATTACAGTTTTCTTGATATCTGAGAGTATTTCGCTATCTATACATTTTGCACCCCAGATGGAATAATTTACTCATGGCTGGCTCTCCTAAGGCTTTCAGTAGTTCTGACATAATGTCTTCCACTCCAGAGGCCAAGTTTCGAATGAGGTCTTTCAGTGCTCTGACAGAGTCTTCAAAAACTAATACATCTCCCATATGATGTTAATCTACGTTCTCTTCCCTTTCTGTAAATGCGTTCAAAAGTTCATCTTCGTTGTACACACTCTCTATATACTCCTTACAAATTTCAGCTTTCCTTTCTTTTTTTAGTACTGGTTTTCCATCTCAGCTAATGATATTCATACATCTCCTTTCCTTTTCCCCAAGGGACTTCTTAATTTTCCCGTGCGAGGTATGTATCTTTCCCTAAGTGAAGTATGTTTCTAAATCCTTACATTGGTCCACTAGTCATTCATGCTTAGCCATTTTGCACTTCCTGTCAGTCACGTATTTTAGAGGTTGGTATTCCCTCTCGCTACATTCATTTGCACTTTTTCTCCTCCCATCAATTATGTTAGTATATCCTGCGATATTTTAGGAGCTCTACTACGCATTTCATTATTTATTTGATACTCTGCTGTATTCATTATTTCGTCTATCAAAGTTACCCATTCGTATTTTATCGTCTTTCTTTCCTCTATTCTAGAGTATTGCTGTCCCTGTTAAACTCTTAAGAACCTCTCGTTCTTTCGAATCATGCAGGTTTCATCTCTTTTATTCCTACATTTTTTACTTTCTATGGTTTTAACCTACAGTACACAACCAACAAATTGTTGTCTGATTTCACTTCTGCCACTGGAAATACATTAACATTTTAATTCTGATTCGGAAATTTCTGTCTTTTCTTTATATTATATTCAGTATCTTCTTCCACGTTCCTGAAACCAAGTGTTGGAGATTATGAAATTATGGTACTTCTAAAATTCGACCAGGTGGATTCTTCTGTCATTAGTTTCCCCCCAGTCCACATTTACTTTCTATTTTTCCTTCTCTTCCTTTTCCTTCTATCGATTTCCAGCCCCCATAATAATTAAATTTCCATCTCTCTTAACTATCTTTAGTCTCTTCATTATCTGCGGAGCTTGTTGTCATATTAACTTGTACTTCTTTGGCAGGTGTGGGCTTTGTGACTATCCTACATTAATACATTCAATACGTTGTTGTTAGTGGCTTACCTTCATTTCTATGTTCTTATTCAGTATTATATCTATTTCTGTATTACCCCTGTGTTATCCCTGTATTCACATGCCCAGAATTCCCGTTCCTCCTTCCACCGAACGTCAGTAGTTCCCACTACTTTGAAATTCAGCCTTCCCACTTCCTTTGCTCTAACTTACCTACACTCTTGCCCTTATAACGCCAGCGTTGTTTCTGCTGAGTATTCCTCGGCCAAATATCCAAAATTGGGACTAATTTCCCTTTGGTAGAAGGCCCTCATGACTGCATCATAGTAGTTTGATGTACTTATTAAGTGTTTAAGCTTTTTGCGGTTCAACAGTATAGTGATAGAACCAGGAATTTCATACATTTGATACATGAGACGTGAAAAATGTTGCTTACAAAGACCATAACATTAAAAAGGGCAGTTGGTAAGTCGTTCGCGATGAACACTGAACCACCTGTGAAGCATAATGAAAACAATCAGTTCTGTTCGCAAATAACATTTTATTTTACTATGTTGACTGGTTTCAGTCTTAATAGACCATCTTCAGGTCAGTGGGCGACACTGAAATTTTATAAAATTTCTATGAGGCAGGTTTCGAAATACACAGTTATTCACCTTACACATCAGTCACTCAACACATACCATAAAGTGAATATATGTATATATGCTCCTCATCTCCTGCTAAACCACTGATCGATTTCAAACTGGCTTGGTGTAGGTATCAATTGTTTTCTGTAACGGACCACCTGGGGCTAACGATCACCTACCTGTCCGAATGGCTGGGGACGGGGTGAAAAAGTAGCGTAGCTCACTACACATAAATAGCCAGACTATATGTATCCAGTGTCTACGAATGAGAGCACTCAGAAACTTGCAGTAAACTGTGTACATGATTTCAACTATTTTCGAGAGTTTTACTCGCACACAATCCACACAAAATGATGAAAGGACCTATAATTTACTACTACGTGAAAACGAAAATGAAGGGCGAAATTCGCTACAAATACAGATGAAATATGTATACAAAAATGCGTGAAATGTGTTACATATAGTGGAATAAATATGACGTGAACGTAAGCGGACAAAGCCAATTTGAATCAACTTTGTAGACATATTACTATTTCGAAAAAGAAAAGTACTGTGGATATAACAACCAGAACCTTATACTGGCATGGGGAACGAAGATATGAACAGGGAGAAAGGGAGAAGGAGAAGATGGACGCAGACATGGAGGAGGAAGAGATAGACAAGTAGAGAAGGAGAGAAAATGAACAGAGAAAGGATATACAAGGAGATGTACAGACAGAGGAGAACACAAATGGACACACAAAGGGAAGGGGTGGATATGGACTTACAGGGGGGAGAGATCAGGAGATGGACAGAGGTGGTCAGAGAGTAGGGGCAGAGACAAACGAACACATAGGCGGGATAAGTCATGGATGAAGGGAGGGGGAAAGATGAAATAGGCTACAAAAAGCGGAATAAGTACATAACTGGCAACGCCTGGTACTCAGCTGGTACAGGATATAGGTACAACAGTAGAATGCAAAATTTATACTCACATAAATTTTATATACTGCTTCTGTAACTATATTCTGCATTGATTTCTGTATAAGGTGTATGACTGTGTATTCTGTGACCTTCCCTACAGACATTTGATAAAATGTTAGTGTCACGAAGTGGTCTAAAGATGGTCTACTCGTATTAAGAGTGAAACCAGACGCCAGTAATGAACAAAACATAGTTTGCAATTATGCCTGAATGTTTTCAGTAAAATAAAAAAGAGATAGTTGCTGTTTCTAAGAGTGTTTCAAAAATTTCGAAGCTTTCAAACATATGGAACCCGTAGACACACGTGTAGAATACAATTATGGCCCACAACTGAAAATCGTCTCCTACGAATGTAAAGACGAGACTGCCCTTTTTCGTCTTCGCGTAAACTACCTTCTGTATTTCATAGCTCTGATAGTAGGTATCGTATCATGTTTATGGTAGTGATGGTCATCTCATCGCCCACTTCCACATTCCTGTAGACAATAAACAAATTAAGTGCACAGTGTCTGCCAAACAGAAGTCAAATGATTTTAAGAGAAACGAAGACAGCGGCTGAATTGGGAATTGAAAGAAACTCAAAGGTAGCAGATGAAAATTTGTTCCAGATTAGGACTCGAATCCATATTTCATTTCCCGTGTAAACGCCCACTTCTGAAACGAAGACACGTTAATGGGCACAGGGCTCCACTACCCGTCGCCTGCTTCAAACGTGGGTTCTCTGCTGGGCGTGAGAAATAGGACCATGGCGAGTGTCCACGGATGGCTCCTGATGACAGACTAACAACATTTATTGATCAGCTGGGGTTATTCCAATAACTCAGACCTGAAAGTGCACCTGTAGCAGCGAGGGGTTGGAGGTTCCTGAGGGAGACAGGAGTGGGAGGGGGGGTGGAGGGACAATAGGTTAATTGCAGTGACATGGAAAACCACTTAACAGAACAAAAGGACCTGTAAATCAAAGGAGAACAATAGGTTAAGTACCTTCAATCAAAGGAGGACAATAGGTTTGCCCTGAGTGCTCATTCTCTCCTAGACCCACTACTCACGGTGTCATAGCACTGAACCGCCAAATAGAATCTAACACACGTACGACTTCTGCCTCGCAATACTCCTTCACATACTTGATTACTATAAAACTGCTACCCTTAGCTAACTTAATCACCCTAATCATTCGACCCTCTACACCCAATTTACATGAGTGGTCGCCACAACCGACTTGCCCAACCGGGCACGCTTCTCATCAGTTCCAAAGTCTCAACTTGTCACATACTAGCCGCTCCAACTGCCAATTAATCCGGTGCATAACAGCTTTTGGCTGAGGCAATCGTTCTGACGTAGTGTGTACCTACGCACCAATTGCTGTGACCTGTCTATTCTCATGGAGGTAACAGTTTGTACATCTACATCTACATCTACGTGATCACTCTCCTATTCACAATAATCTGCCTGGTAGTGTGTTCAGTGAACCACCTTCAAGCTGTCTCTCTACCATTCCACTCTCGAACGGCGACCTGGATAAACGAGCACTTAAATTTTTCTGTGCGAGCCCTTATATATCTTATTTTATCGTGGTGATAATTTCTCGTTATGTAGGTGGGTGCCAACAGAATGTTTTTGCCATCGGAGGAGAAAACTGATGATCGAAATTTCATGAGAAGATCCCATCGCCACGAAAAACGCCTTTGTTTTAATGATTGCCACTACAATTCACGTATGATGTCTGTGGTAATATCTCCCCTACTTAGAGATAATACAAAACGAGCTCCCCTTCTTTGTACTTTTTTGATGTCATCTGTCAGTCCCATTTAATGAAAATCCCACACCACAGAGCAGTACTCCAGAATAGGGTGGACAAGCGTGGTGTAAGCAATCTGTTTAGTAGACCTGTTGCACCTTCTAAGTGTTCCGCCAATGAATCGCAGTCTTTGGTTTGCTCTACCCACAACATTATCTATGTGATACTTCCAATTTAGGGTATTTGTAATGGTAATCCCTAAGTATTTAGTTGAATTTATACAGCCTTCAGGTTTGTGTGACTTATCCAGTAATCGAAATTTAGCGGATTTATTTTAGTACGCATGTAAATAATTTCACACTTTATTCAGGGTCAATTGCCACTTTTCGCACCATACAGATAACTTATCTAAATCATTTTGAAATTCGTTTTGGTTATCTGATGACTTTACAAGACGGTAAATGACAGTATCATCTGCAAACAATCTAAGACGGCTACTGAGATTGTCTCCTATGTCGTTAATATAGATCAGGAACAGTAGAGGACCTATAACACTTCCTTGGAGGACGCCGGATATTATTTCCGTTTTACTCGATGACTTCTCGTCTATTACTACGGACTGTGACCTTTCTGACAGTAAATCATGAATTCAGTCACACAACTGAGGCGATATTCCAAAGACACGAAGTTTGGTTAGAAAACGCTTGTGAGGAACGGTCTCGAAAGCCTTCTGGAAATCTAAAAATATGGAATCAATTTGACATCCCCTGTCTATAGCACTTCTTACTTCATGGGGATTGGTGTGACTTGAGCAATATTCCAGTCTTTAGGTACCGATCTTTCTGCAAGCGAGCGGTTTTATGTAATCGCTAAATAAATAAATGCGTTGTGTCTGTTGCGTCGGTCATATCCTAGAGGACAGCCACCACTTTGTGACACGACGGCCATATATGAGATGTGCGTAATAAATGAGGTGAAGAAATTTTTTGCAGAAAACGCTGACGCTACAACAATTTTGAGTTACTTGTCCAATAGCCTGATCCGCTGAGACAAGTAGCATCAAGACGGAACATGTTCTGACTTGCTGTAAACGGCCAAGACGATAGAGTGAGCTGTTTTTGTCATGTCTGTCACGTATCATGCATTTCGAGCAACGAGTGAACATGACATTCTGTTTTAAGTTGCAAAAAAGTGAGAAAAAAACTCATGAAATGTTGAAACTGGTATATAACGATAATTTCGTAGCTTTGCATGCAGTCTGATATGGTATGAGCGATGTAAAAAAGGAAATTTGTCTGTAGAAAACGAGAAGCATTTTGGATGAACATTAACGTCAAAAACAGAAGGCAACGCGCAAAAATTGACAAAAATGTTTCCTTAAAACAGCCCGATACCTAGTCTAGTGCTTACCGAAGTACTTAGCACATCGTATTTGTCCGTGCATAGCGTTTTAACCGATGATTTGCAAATGAGACAAATGAGTGCATAATTTGTTCTGTAATTTTTGGGTAACGAGCATAAGGTAGATCGTTTTCTAGTCTGCACGGAGTTGAAGAATCGTCTAAATTCCGATCCGGACTTCTTGGCCAAAATTATAGCTGGAGATGAAACTAGGGTCGATGGGTATTTTTCTGAGACGAAAATTCAGAGTGAATCTCCTCACCCTAGAAAGATGCGTCAGTCAAAATCGAATATCAAAGTCACGCTCATAGTTTTTTCGGTACTGAGGATAGCTGCAATCGACGAATTTTACAAGCGCGTAGTGCCTCATTTGTGATATGATGTCCAAGAAAGGGACCAGAAAAATGAACCAGCTACTTCTTTCTTCATCACGGCAACTCTTGATGGCACACCGCGCTTTTTATTCAGGAGCTTTTGACCGGAAAATTTTGTTCATGTCCGTCCACATCCCCCTTACTCATTCACATCGCTGAATACCATTCGACATTAAAACCATGCTTAAGGGAAACACTTTGACACCATCCTGACATTAAGAGGGCAGCGACAGAGCAGCTGTTTCGTCCTCACGAAAGAAGCCTTCCGGGAAAACTTACTATCATGAATTCATCGTTGAGACAAGTGCATTGCTAGCCAAGGACAGTACATTGAAGGAGATTAAATAAAATTCGAAATAAGCTTATTACTTGGTTTATTACAGGATTATTCACCGTTTTTGGATCACATATCGTATAGATACACGACTTCGAGATAAACGAAGACGTGAACCACAGTTGGACACCGAAAGAAATTCAACCAGCGACAAATGAAAACTGCTGCCGGACTGAGCCTCGAACTTGGACTTTCCACTTTAGGCGAAGAGTCACTTTAACTGCCTCG
This sequence comes from Schistocerca gregaria, assembly GCF_023897955.1. Classification (NCBI taxonomy): domain Eukaryota; kingdom Metazoa; phylum Arthropoda; class Insecta; order Orthoptera; family Acrididae; genus Schistocerca; species Schistocerca gregaria. The sequence continues at coordinate 51,607,088 of NC_064926.1, forward strand.
GCCATCAAGACAAGCTTCGTATCTGACCCAAATTCTCAACATGTCACGTTCTAGTACTGTCCACTGTCAATTAACCTCTTGGCTCGCAGCTCTTGGCGAGTCCCGCCCTGGAGCTTTGTGAGCCGTCTGAGCACACAGTTATACTGAAGCGCCAAAGAAGCTGGTATAGGCTTGCGTATACAAATACAGAGATATGTAAACAGGCAGAACACAGCGCTGCGGTCGACAACGCCTATATAAGACAACAAGTGTCTGACGCAGTTGATAGATCGGTTACTGCTGCTGCAATGGCGGGTTATCAAGATTTAAGTGAGTTTGAACGTGATGTTACAGTCAGCGAACGAGCGATGGGACACAGCATCTTTGAGGTAGCGATGAAGTGGACAGTTTCCCGTATTACCATTTCACGAGTGTACCGTGAGTATCAGAAATCCAGTAAAACATCAAATATGCGACATTGCTGTTACCGGGAAAAGATCCTGCAAAACGGGACCAACGACGACTGAAAAAAGTCGTTCAACCTGACAGAAGTGCAACCCTTCCGCAAATCGCTGCAGATTTCACTGCTGGGCAATCAACAAGTGTCAGCGTGTGAACCATTCAACGAGACATAATCGATATGGGCTTTCGGAGCCGAAGGCCCACTCGCATACACTTGATGACTGCACCACACAAAGCTTTACGCCTCGCCTGGGCCCGTTAACACCGACAGTGGGCTGATGATGACTGGAAACATGTTGCGAGGTCGGATGAGTCTCGTTTCAAATTGCATCGAACGGCTGGAGGTAACCACATCAATTCACGGATCCTGCATGTCAGCATGGGACTGTTCAAGCTGGTGGAGGCTCTGTAATGGCGTGGGGCATGTGCAGTTGGTGTGATATGGGACCCCTGATACGTCTAGATATGTCTCTGACAGGCAATGAGTACGTAAGCATCCTGTCTGATCACCTGCATCCATTTATGTCCATTGTGCATTCTCACAGACTTGAGCAATTCCAGCAGGACAATGCGAGACCCCGCACGTCCAGAATTGCTACAGAGTAGCTTCAGGAACACTCTTCTGAATTTAAACACTTCCGCTGGCCACCAAACTCCACAGACATGAACATTATTGAGCATATCTGGGAAGCTTCCAGAATGAGATTTTCACTCTGCAGCAGAGTGTGCGCTGATATGAAACTTGCCGGCAGATTAAAACTCTGTGCTGGACCGTGACTCAAACTCGGGACTGTTGATGATTGGGCGCCATACTGTCAATCACTGTAGTAACCACTTGTTCCTATGAGAGGGCTACAGGCGACTCCACAGTCTTAATCTGCCAGCAAGTTTGCAACGTGCTATTGAGAAGAGATCTCCACCCCCTCGTACTCTTACGGATTTATGGACAGCCCTGCAGGATTCATGGAATCAGTTCTCTCCAGCTCTACTTCAGACATCAGTCGAGTCCATGCCACGTCGTGTCGCGGCACATCTGCATGCTCGCGGGGACCCTACACGATATTAGGCAGATGTATCTGTCCTTAGGCTCTTCAGTGGATTACTAAATGTGTGTGTGTGTGTGTGTGTGTGTGTGTGTGTGTGTGTGTGTGTGTGTGAGTACTTTAGCAGCTACCTGCAGCAGACTGCTGCATCAGCAGTAACGTCTAGCGCCACACCGGTACTGTAATTCAATACAGCCACATTGCAGCTGTGTTAAGCTACATATTGCCGTAAAAATGGCCCGTGAGCATTCGGTGGATTATGGAAAAAGCAAGAGAATTCCAGAGAGATGTGTTCCTCTGCTTTATTGACTACGCCGAAGCCTTTGATTGCGTCGATGACAACAAATTATGGAACGTACTGATAAACATGGGTGTACCAGATCACCTCATTCATCTGATACGGAGTTTATACCTTGACCAAGAAGCCACGGTGATAACTATGAATGGAACAACGAAATGGATAAAGATTCCGAAAGGGGTCCGGCAAGGCTGCATACCGTCAAAGTATTTATTCAATCTGTGTGCAGAACATGTTATGAGGAATGCGAGGCTAGATGAAGGAGAAACAGGAATTAAAATAGCTGGAATAAATGTAAACAACTTCAGGTACGCGGATGATACGATCCTGTTGGCAGAAAGTGAAGAAGAATTGAGAACACTCTTGCTGAACGTGAAAGACGAAAGTGAAAAGGCCGGTCGTAGGCTGAATGCGAAGAAAACGAAAATTATGGCAACTACACCGACCGATTCGTGGGATATAGCAGGAGAAACATTGGAGGTAGTGACCACATTCAGTTATCTCGGTTCCCAGATCTCTGCTGATGGCGACTGCAGCCATAAAATCCGGAGACGCCTGTTGCTCGGTAGACAGGCGATGTCAAACCTTGACAAGGTTATAAGGTCCAGAAATATAACACTAGCAACAAAGGCTATGAGGGCTATGGTATTTCCAGTTATGATGTACGGATGTGAGACCTGGACCATTAGAAAGGCTGAACGGCGAAGAATTGACTCCTCCGAATTGTGGTGTTGGAGGAAACTTCTTAGAGTTCCATGGACTGTAAAGAGAACCAACAGATCAATATTGCAGCAAATAAAACCAGATTTCTCGCTGAAAGGTCTACTGTTAAAACAAAAGCTGACCTACTTTGGACACACAATGCGAAGGCACGCCTCGCTTGAAAAAAACATTATTGCTGGGGAAGACTGAAGGAACTAGAAGAAGAGGACGTCAGAGGATGAAATGGATCGATGGCATCACAGAAGCAATGGCTTCCAACCTGGAAGGTCTACGGGAGAAAGTGCAAGACAGGAAGAAGTGGCGTGATTTGGTTCATGGGGTCACGAAGAGTCGGAACCGACTAAACGAATACAGAAGGAGAGAGAGAGAACACAGAATTATAGAGGTTAAAAAATGAAAGTAGAACTTATCATTACATCTACATCTACATCTACATCTACATGACTACTCTGCAATTCACTTTTAAGTGCTTGGCAGAGGGTTCATCGAACCACAATCATACTATCTCTCTACTATTCTACTCCCGAACAGCAAGCGGGAAAAACGAACACCTAAACCTTTCTGTTCGAGCTCTGACTTCTCTTATTTTATTTTGATGATCATTCCTACCTATGTAGATTGGGCTCAACAAAATATTTTCGCATTCGGAAGAGAAAGTTGGTGACTGAAATTTCGTAAAAAGGTCTCGCCGCGACGAAAAACGTCTATGCTGTAATGACTTCCATCCCAACTCGTGTATCATATCTGCCACACTCTCTCCCCTATAACGCGATAATACAAAACGAGCTGCCCTTTTTTGCACCCTTTCGATGTCCTCCGTCAATACCACCTGGTAAGGATCCCACACCGCGCAGCAATATTCTAACAGAGGACGAACGAGTGTAGTGTAAGCTGTCTCTTTAGTGGACTTGTTGCATCTTCTAAGTGTCCTGCCAATGAAACGCAACCTTTGACTGGCCTTCCCCACAATATTATCTATGTGGTCCTTCCAACTGAAGTTGTTCGTAATTTTAACACCCAGGTACTTAGTTGAATTGACAGCCTTGAGAATTGTACTATTTATCGAGTAATCGAATTCCAACGGATTTCTTTTGGAACTCATGTGGATCATCTCACACTTTTCGTTATTTAGCGTCAACTGCCACCTCACACACTATACAGCAATCTTTTCTAAATCGCTTTGCAGCTGATACTGGTCTTCGGATGACCTTACTAGACGGTAAATTACAGCATCATCTGCGTACAGTCTAAGAGAACTGCTCAGATTGTCACCCAGGTCATTTATATAGATCAGGAACAGTAGAGGTCCCAGGACGCTTCCCTGGGGAACACCTGATATCACTTCAGTTTTACTCGATGATTTGCCGTCTATTACTACGAACTGCGACCTTCCTGACAGGAAATCACGAATCCAGTCGCACAACTGAGACGATACCGCATAGCTCCGCAGCTGGATTAGAAGTCGCTTGTGAGGAACGGTGTCAAAAGCTTTCCGGAAATCTAGAAATACGGAAACAACTTGAGATCCCCTGTCGATAGCGGCCATTACTTCGTGCGAATAAAGAGCTAGCTGCGTTGCACAAGAGCGATGTTTTCTGAAGCCATGCTGATTACGTGTCAATAGATCGTTCCCTTCGAGGTGATTCATAATGTTTGAATACAGTATATGCTCCAAAACCCTACTGCAAACCGACGTCAATGATATAGGTCTGTAGTTAAATGGATTACTCCTACTACCCTTCTTGAACACTGGTGCGACCTGCGCAATTTTCCAATCTGTAGGTACAGATCTATCGGTGAGCGAGCGGTTGTATATGAGTGCTAAGTAGGGAGCTATAGTATCAGCGTAATCTGAAAGGAACCTAATCGGTATACAATCTAGACCTGAAGACTTGCCCGTATCAAGCGATTTGAGTTGCTTCGCAACCCCTAAGGTATCTACTTCTAAGAAACTCATGGTAGAAGATGTTCGTGTTTCAAATTCTGGAATATTCCATTCGTCTTCCCTGGTGAAGGAATTAGAGGTGTGGGAGGCCATTTGTAACCCGTCGTGGGAGGGAGGGGGGAGTGGGGGCTGGTGAAGACGAGATGGGAAAGCAGGGGTTGCGAGGCGAGGACGTCTGCCGGCCCAGTTCTGCTGGGCCGGGCTCTGGCGGCGTTATTAGGATCTGTGGGACCGGTGGTGGGGCGACTGGTGCGGCCGTATTTCGCGGCAGTTGCCTCGCGAAGCCCCGTGGACCGGCCGGGTCACTTTACGGCCGTTGCACGGCACACACGCGCGATAAAATCTGCTGAGGCAAGGTATTGCGCAGCCACGCTGCCGGTCTTACCTCCCCTGCCACTTTGTGCCCGCGCGTCCGCAGTTTCATAGCGGCCACCGTTCCACAGCCCCGACTCAACGGCGCGCCTGTCTCCTTCACCACTGTACGGAAATTGTGCTGCACTTTCATTCGCAATATACGTCTCCGAACATCCGTTTGGTTTCTCATAAGCAGTCTAAAGTGTACGGGTCGTCTTGTTACAATGGCTTCCGGACGTCGTATTAGATTTAAGTGGTCCGAGGTTGCCGGAGGAACTCAGATAGGGCAAGCAAATTAGTGGCACAAAAATATACACTTTATTGCGCTGCAACAGCAACGCGTTGGATACGCTTGCGGACAGATACACTAAGTAGTTGCGAGGTGCCGTGGCTCGCAGTGTAATTAACACTAAATTCTTCTAGAAGCTTCATATGGAAATGATGCTTTAAGCCCCACCCCCCTTTTCTAACTCCGACTTTTGCTGTTGCACATGAATTAAGAAGAAACGCGAACTGACTGTAATCGACCCTGCAAGTGGAATAGAATAAGAGTTCGGCACCTGCAATAATTTAATTTGATAGAAATTAATTTGATAAAGGAAAGTTTCATTAACGTAGTGATAAATCAAGAGGTTGCTCTACCGATCAACAAAATGAAAGTTCTGTCCAAAATAACAATTTCATTTCTTATGACTAACTCAAAATAATAAAGAAAACACATGAAACATCTACAATACGTCAAATTGGATACTCAAATAAATGCTGTGAAGGTGAACTTGTCCATAAACTAGATTGTGACAGTTATGACCAGTGGAATGTGGAGCAAATTCCTTGCAACTCAAATCTTAAGAGAAACAACCACCCAACCCAACATTAATTGCTGCTACAGTGGTGATAACTCAGACAATGAACACTCAAGACAGAACCACGTTAGAAATGACGGGAACAGGCGCGCTCTGCTAAGCTCTGATTGTCACAGAGCAAAATTCCATAATCTGCCGGTGCTGCGGGCATACATTACCAGGCTGTCTTCATAACTGCAAGGACACGATCTGGCATACCGGAGGCGATGGCTGGTTGCTTCGACGTCCCGTCGTGGTGATGATAATGTCGCGAGTATAGCCCGAAACAAGTCATCCGGATATTGTTGTTCCAGACTAAAGACTTCCTAGCAACACAAATACGCCTCTGAGGGAGACGAAGAAGGCTTGCTACACAATCACTAACGGTACAGTGATTAATTTTAACAAGCTAAGTCACACAGTAACTTCGATACAGTCACCTTTAGCCAAAACTGCTCAAGGCGGACAACAAAGGCCGCTTGTACGCAGAACGCTCAATTGCCAACTGTACTCGGAAAGTTGCATTGAAGTCGAAACTTCAGCAACTTCGTCAAACAGTTACAATTAAATGAAAGTATATTAGACAGCCAACGGAAGGCAAGCTGTCCAGAGCAGCGGGAGCTCAGTCTTGTAACCTACTCCGACCGAAAGGGGAGAGCCAACTCCCTCAAGAGCACCCGTACAAGCCAATCACAGAAAATTCCCGCCCCCACGACCTTGGCTGGAGTTAAACGTACCAATCAGCAACTCGAAAACCGGCAGAAAATTCCACTCTATTGCCGAAGCACTACTATTCCACCAATGGACATGCTTGGCGCCAATTTCTGCGCCGATTTTATTATGTCACGGAGCTATCCCCTGAGCAAGCTAATCACAGTTATGCTTTTGCAGGAAACGTGGACATTTGCCCACCAAGACTGCCTGGGAATACAAGACATTCCCACGCCTCGCTGGTAGCCCCTCAGAAAGTGTTTCTACTAAGTTTATGCGAAGTAACAGGATCTCTAGCTACAGCCGCTCCTTCAGGCCCCTGTGGGCATGGCGCCTGAGCTCTTATGACAATGTCGGCGTCTCAACAGCATCCACTCAACTCCTGTCAGCATAACCCTTTCAAGATCAGCAGAACCCGGCTGTCACAAGACCACCCGGGTGACGAGAGACGCTGCGTGGGAAGTCCGCACGTGGAGCAATAGCAGCTTTTCACCACATGCAATTAGAGTTCTAAATACCAGCCATGTAATGACAATACTCGGTCGTACTTCCCCAAATCGAATTACTCAGAGTAAGATATAAATATGAGAGGGGACAAGTCACTGTGTGCATCTTAAAGACTTGCGACCTCTCACAATGACTTGTCAGGTGGTGCGTTACTGAATACAGTGTCAACAAGACTGTCCATACTGGGTGCCATACTGTCAATCACTGCAGTAAACACTTGTCCCTATGAAAAGGCTATAGGCGACTCCACTTGCAGATTAAGTCTCACAGCCTCAGCTCTCCTACCAACAGTAGCTACGAACAGTGGTCCTTGAACATCGGAGTAGAACTGTCGCACGCCAACGCCGAACATGAATCGTCCATTGCTGCCTGTGGCCGCCGCTTATTTCAACGCGGAAGTTCATCTCATTGGCGGCCGCACGGAGGTTGCTGATTGGCCCACGCTATTGGTTAGCGGTAAACTTCAAAGCGCCAGTTTGTAACTGTCAGAGCGTGCCTGCTCCGGTTGCGTGCTTTGGCGCGGACACAACAAAATATGTCTGTTTCACGCTAGCAATGAATCAATGATCTGTGTATGACCATCCGTTTAGTAAATGGTTACAAGGCCTCGGTTATTCTGTACGAAACGAAAATTGAAATACATACAGCCGCCCCTTGTGCGTTTAACATGTTTATTCAACCAGTTACTCTGTTCCAGTATTCCATATTTAGTCACATCCACCAGCCGAAATTGGGATGAACTGAATATTCTATGCAGTCGTAACAGAAGGCAATATAATATAAGTCGTGTCTTCACATCTCTGGATTACATGACACTATCTTACCGTTCATCAACCGACGCCTCTCAGGACAACATGGGTTTGAATGTTGTCCTGACATTCTTACATTGATGGAGGAAGTAATAACATCGCGTATACCAGAGATCTACAGGCACAGGTACACAAGGTACACAAGATTGAATTCCTCTTATTTTATGTTGGTGAAAGGGCATGAAGATGGTATAATGAAACAGCGAAACTGGTTGCACAAGTGAATTAAACACAAAAGAGAGAGCTGCAGGTGTTCTAATTTTCATTTCACGGAACGATAGGCTCTTTCTGTTTTCATATATTAAAGTTTTAACCTTTTTTCTTTTCATAATACGTTAACGGAATGTGTAAACATGTTCCCAACAGCTTTCTATTTCAATTACGGAAAGTGATGTCTGGCATGTGACATCCTTTACTCCGCTGTCCGTGTAATGTGTATTACCACCTGACAAGACTACACTTGCATTTCGTTAACAATTCTTTGAATTTCCTCCTCTGACTTGCGGATGCTTCGGGGATTATTGGCATACATTAATGATATAAGCTAACTGTAAAGACAAGAGTGACCTTGATGAGTACTGTTCGTCACCTTGGTACACCAATGATGCGATCCGGAAACTGCTCACGTAGCAACTTCGTTTTTTTGCGGGGTATGCTACAGAAAGTGTAACGCTTCAGTGTCTGCATTTTCGTTCTATACTAACACTTCCCAAAATATGGAAAACAAACAGCTTGCAGCAGAAGAGATTTGTTTCACAATATTGAAAATCAAGAATATCTGATAGCTCTTAAGGTCTGTGTTTTAGAGCCCATGTTTACTTGACATTTGTGCTTCTATTATCATGTGCTTTCAGCCATGTAAATTTGCGCCATCCTTTTTGATACACCCTGTATAAATAACAAGTGAACCAGAAATGCAATTAGTCACAGAACTAAAAGTCATACATCTTTGTGAAACTTAATTAACTTGAGGTTAGAAAACTTCATAAAGATATTAACTTTGAAGTAAATTATGATAAGAAGTTAGTTGCATTTTGAATTATTGGTACAAGGTTTCTTTACATAACAGGTAGCATGGAATTTTTAATAAAGGTTCTTTCAGGGAGATCAATAAGATGAAGAGGTATAGATAACACACAGATGTTTATAAGAAGGAAAATATGTAAAATCAAAGCAAGCAATTTGCATTATTTACAAATGAATTTTACATATTCTCTCATGTAAATAATTTGCTCATGATTTGTCTGTTTGATAAATTCGCAACTTTCATAATCTATATTTCCCTTCAGGTTCATCCAGGATTTCTTTTCTCAAGATTTTGGAAAAGTAAAGTATTTTTACATTCTGAACTGTAATTCAGTTTATAAAGTGTTGTTCAGGTTGCATTTGGGTAATCTGTGAAATATCACATGTTTTTACATTTTACGATTTTTAGTTATGTTCACACTTTTTTTGAAAAATTTTTGAAATGAATCTTATGTTTAAGTTTTTAGTTTCTTAGCATTTAATTTAGGCTCACTTGCGAAATTCTTTAGAAAAACCTATTGAATTTGGCTCTCACCCATTTCCATTTTCTGCCCATTATTCCTCTCCCACTGGCGCTGTCTCCTTCACTCTTTTCCTAATACTGTTCTGTTACTGAGAATTATGTTCCACTGCCATCGTGCCACTCTCTTCCACTCACGCTGTCACAGTCTCCTTCGCTCTTTCTCTTCCACAATCACTGTCCACTATAGTCCAGAATTTGTTACTTTTCCATGTCTTTCCTACTGCCTCAGTCTTCTTCTCCCTCAGAGTACAAGAGTATGACTATGTTCACATTTTTAGGAATATGTTTAAAGATGGCCAGGAAGGTAGAATGAGGCAGCAGGAACACCACTTTTCAGCAAGAGTATTTTAAATATGAGCATTTCTTAATTTTTTTATTCTTTTATTTTCTTATTTTGAATTTTTTTGTAATCTGATTGGAGCATCTTTCCACTGGTTCAGTTTTTTCGTCTGCCAGAGCAGGGCACGTTACTCATATGGAAGAAACCTATGGGTCAGTAGCATCTGGCAGTTTACTCACATGCAACAGAAATAATTCAAAACTACGAGTAATTTTATACGGCAGATGGTATTTTCCGTGCAAAAAAATGCTGCGTCTGCTTCAATATCACAACATGGGGTTGCCTTTTGGTAATGACGAAGACTCTTTACAGTAATTTCTTAGTCCTATGTCACTTTCCAAACTACTTTTTCGCCTCACACCTGTTTTAAGTGCGTATTTTACGTGTAGAACTAGAGTAACTGTGAACCTGTATACCTCGTAAACGGACAAAAATGTGAAGAAAATTGTCACTGTTGTTCTGTATCGGGATTTTAGGAATACATGGTAAAAACTTTAGCCATTTGCTGTGGGCTTGGAATCAGCGGCTCGATTTTGCTACAAAAAATGGTAGAAAGAAACCTTTTTGAGGTTTCCTAAAGAACCTTCCATGAAGGTGCTTCAGTAAGCCACTAGAGGCCCACTGTAGATTAAGTCAGATGGAAAGACGAATCAGTCGATTTGCTCCATTTGCCTAAGCGGGGAGACGTGTGTAATGTTTATACTTCGACCGCGAACTGTAGGGATGTGACAGTGAGACAATACTTCTGTTATCTACACAAATGGTGCCTAGCCCAAAACACCTGACCCTACCTTTTTATCGCCTGTTCTGGCGTATGAGATCCGAAAGAATCCCGTTTTTAAGTGCACTGTTTGGGAAAATATTAGGCAGCGTATGCTGTCGAATGCGTACCGATTTGAATATCATATAGAGTATTCAGTGGAAAAGAGACCATTGTTGGTTGATGCCAACATCCGTGCAGCAAAATATCTGTCGATCCGAGATTAATATACTGGGTAATCAAAAAGTCAATATAAATTTGAAAATTGAATAAATCATGGAATAATGTAGATAGAGAGGTACAAATTGACACACGTGCTTGGAATGACATGTGGTTTTATTAGAACCAAAAAAATACAAAAGTTCAAGTAATGTCCGACAGATGGCCCTTCATCTGATCACAATAGCAATAATTAGCATAACAAAGTAAGACAAAGCAAAGATGATGTTCTTTACAGGAAATGCTCAATATATCCACCATCATTCCTCAGCAATAGCTGTAGTCGAGGAATAATGTTGTGAACAGCACTGTAAAGCATGTCCAGAGTCATGGTGAGGCATTGGCGTAGGATGTTTTCTTTCAGCATTTCTATAGATGTCGGTCGATCACGATACACTTGCGACTTCAGGTAACCCCGAAGCCAATAATCGCACGGACTGAGGTCTGGGGACGTAGGAGGCCAAGCATGACGAAAGTGATGGCTGAGCAAACGATCATCACCAAACGACGCGCGCAAGAGATCTTTCAAGCGCATAGCAATTTATTTTTTTTTTTGTTCAAATAAAACCCCATGTCCTTCCATGCTTGTGTGTCTATTTTTACCTCTGTATCTACATTATTCCGTGGTTTATTAAATTTTCAAATGATTACTGACTTTTTGATCACCCGGTATACATGATGTTAGAACCGTTCATGGCAGTCGCGTCGAACACATTCATTTTCTTCGCGAACGAATTATGTTCCTGGAGAGCCAATGGTCTGCAGCGTGTTACAGTGCTGACATAAAGTGCGACAAGAAACATCGTTCGGGCGACATCGCTTAGAGTCGCAAAACTGTGCCACCATCTACGACAAACAGCGGACTGCGGCCGGCTAATGGCGACTGCGTCGTCGCTGGCACGCGCGAGCGGTACGCAAACACAGACGCACGCAGCGCGAGCTGACACACAGTGGGTCGGTGGAAGCGCTAGCTGGCTGCTGCTCATGCACCGGCGGCCATCGGATCGCGCAGTCGTAAAACAGAATTACCGAGCCCGACAATAAAGTGGCGGCGCGGCGGTTGTAAACAGCTTTTATGCGGCCGCTGGCGATTGCTGGCGAAACCCCCAGGCCGGCAGGGCGAAACCCCCCCCCCCCCCCCCCCAACCCCTCTTGCCCTTCCAACACTTCCCCACATGCTCCCCGCCCTCCTCTACATCGCTCTTGTTGCCGCGTCCTTGCAAAATGCGGACCGTCAAACCGCAGCGCCCGCTATTGTTTCTGGTTCGGGAACGGGGTCAAAGAGGCCACGGTTCCTGTTTGGCTCTTGGCACCGTCTCCCGAGAGGAAGTTGCCAACTAGATAAAGTGGTCCAAGTCGTGACAGCCTTTTTACGCGATGTTTAAAAGTAATAGGAACTTCTAAAAGAGAGTTTTTCGGCACATAGGAAAACCTTGAGCGTTGACTGTAAGAAAGCCACTGTAAAAATTTCACAATTACGATGATGTTTGGTTTGTGGGACAAGGTTATCAGCGCCCGTACAAAGTCCCAATTTTGTCACAGTCCAATTTTTTTCACTGACCAGTCTAGCCACTGTCTCGAATGATGAGGATCATGATGAAATGATGATGACGATACGAACACCCAGTCAACGAACAGAGAAAAACCAAACCCGACATAGAGTCGAACCCTGGGCCCTGTGATCCAGAGGTAGAATAAACATTTCGCTAATCAGTTATTGCTGCAGCTATGCAGAAAATTAACTGCAAAGATTTGTTACCTTGTAACACTACAATGCAGTTACTCGCATATATTTTAGGTACTTCTCTTCATGACATAGAAACCATTCTTTGTAGCTATTAGTATTCAAAACTTTGTCAGTAATTAGTGTTTATGAAAATGAAATGTATGCAGGAAGAATAAATAGGAACTAATTACGTGAAATCGTTGTACCACACACGCCAGCAATGTCAGTGCTTTCTTTTTAAATCATACATCTTCTAACCCCCTCATGAACCGTGTACCTTGTCGTTGGTGGGAAGGCTTGCGTGCCTCATCGATACAGATAGCCGTACCGTAAGTCTAACCACAACAGAGGGGTATCTGTTGAGAGACCAGACAAACTTGTGGTTCCTGAAGAGGGGCAACAGCCTTTTCAGTAGTTGCAGGGGCAACAGTCTGGATGATTGACTAATCTGGGCTTGTAAAGCTAACCAAAACGGCCTTGCTGTGCTGGTACTGCGAACGGTTGAAAGCAAGGGGAAAGTACAGCCGATATTTTTCCCGATGGCATGCAGCTCTACTGTATGGTTAATGATGATGGCGTCCTCTTGGGTAAAACATTCCAGAAGTAAAATAGCCCCCCATTCGGATCTCTGGTCGGGACTACTCGAGTATACATCGTTATCATGAGAAAGAAAACTGGCGTTCTACGGATCGGAGCGTGGAATGTCACATCCCTTAATCGGGCAGGTAGGTTAGAAAATTTAAAAAGCAAAAAGGATAGGTTAAAGTTAGATATAGTGGGAATTAGTGAAGTTCGGTGGCAGGAGGAACAAGACTTTTGGTCAGGTGAATACAGGGTTGTAAATACAAAGTCATATAGAAGTAATGCAGGAGTAGGTTTAATAATGAATAAAAAAATGCGGGTAAGCTACTACAAACAGCATAGTGAACCCATTATTATGGCCAAGATAGACACGAAGCCCATGCCTTCTACAGTAGTACAAGTCTATATGCCAACTAGCTCTGCAGATGACGAAGAAATTGAAGAAATGTATGATGAAATAAAAGAAATTATTCAGATAGTGAAGGGAGACGAAAATTTAATAGTCATGGGTGACTGGAATTCGAGAGTAGGAAAAGGGAGAGAAGGAAACGTAGAAGGTGAATATGGATTGGGGCTAAGAAATGAAAGAGGAAGCCGCCTGGTAGAATTTTGCACGGAGCACAACTTAATCATAGCTAACACTTGGTTCAAGAATCATAAAAGAAGGTTGTATACATGGAAGAAGCCGCAAGAGACTGACAGGTTTCAGATAGATTATATAATGGTAAGATAGAGATTTAGGAACCAGGTTTTAAATTTTAAGACATTTCCAGGGGCAGATGTGGACTCTGACCACAATCTATTGGTTATGAACTGTAGATTAAAACTGAAGAAACTGCAAAAAGGTGGGAATTTAAGGAGATGGGACCTGGATTAACTGAAAGAACCAGAGGTTGTACAGAGTTTCAGGGAGAGCATAAGGGAACAATTGACAGGAATGGGGGAAAGAAATAAAGTAGAAGAAGAATGGGTAGCTCTGAGGGATGAAGTAGTGAAGGCAGCAGAGGATCAAGTAGGTAAAAAGACAAGGCCTAGTAGAAATCCTTGGGTAACAGAAGAAATATTTAATTTAATTGACAAAAGGAGAAAATATAAAAATGCAGTAAATGAAGCAGGCAAAAAGGAATACAAACGTCTTAAAAATGAGATTGACAGGAAGTGCAAAATGGCTAAGCAGGGATGGCTAGAGGACAAATGTAACGATGTAGAGGCTTATCTTATTAGGGGTAAGATAGATACTGCCTACAGGAAAATTAAAGAGAGCTTTGGAGAAAAGAGAACCACTTGTATGAATATCAAGAGCTCAGATGGAAACCCAGCTCTAAGCAAAGAAGGGAAAGGAGAAAGGTGGAAGGAGTATGTAGAGGGTCTATACAAGGGCGATGTATTTGAGGACAATATTATGGAAATGGAAGAGGATGTAGATGAAGGTGAAATGGGAGATATGACACTGCGTGAAGAGTTTGACAGAGCACAGAAGGACCTGAATAGAAACAAGGCCCTGGGAGTAGATAACATTCCACTAGAACAACTGACAGCCTTGGGAGAGCCAGTCCTGACAAAACTCTACCATCTGGTGAGCAAGATGTATGAGGCAGGCGAAATACCCTCAGACTTCAAGAAGAATATAATAATTCCAATACCAAGGAAAGCAGGTGTTGACAGATGTGAAAATTACCGAACTATCAGTTTAATAAGTCACGGCTGCAAAATACTAACGCGAATTCTTTACAGACGATTGGAAAAAGTAGTAGCAGCAGACCTCAGGGAAGATCAGTTTGGATTCCGTAGAAATATTGGAACATTTGAGGCAATACTGACCCTACGACTTATCTTGGATAAAGGAAAGGCAAATCTACGTTTCTAGCATTTGTAGACTTCGAGAAAGCTTTAGACCTTGTTGACTGGAATACTCTCTTTTAGATTCTGAAGGTGGCAGAAGGTAAAATACAGGGAACAAAAGGCTATTTACAATTTGTACAGAAACCAAATGGCAGTTATAAGAGTTGAGGGGCATGATAGGGAAGCAGTGGTTGGGAAGGGAGTGAGACAGAGTTGTAGCCTCTCCCCGATGTTATTCAATCTGTGTATTGAGCAAGCAGTGAAGGAACCAAAAGAAAAATTCGGAGTAGGCATTAAAATCCATGGAGAAGAAATGAAAATCTTGAGGTTCGCCGATGATATTGTAATTCTGTCAGAGACAGTAAAGGATTTTTAAGAGCAGTTGAGCGGAATTGGATAATGTCTTGAAACGGGGATATAAGATGAACATCAACAAAAGCAAAACGAGGATAATGGAAAGTAGTCGAATTAAGTCGGGAAATGCTGAGGGTATTAGATTAGGAAATGAGACACTTAAAGTAGTAAAAGAGTTTTGCTATTTAGGGAGCAAAATAACTGATCATGGTCGAAGTAGAGAGGATATAAAATGTAGACTGGCAATGGCAGGGAAAGCGTTTCTGAGGAAGAGAAATTTGTTAACATTGAGTATAGATTTAAGTGTCAGGAAGTCATTTCTGAAAGTATTTGTATGGAGTGTAGCCGTGTATGGAAGTGAAACATGGACGATGAGTAGTTTGGACAAGAAGAGAATAGAAGCTTTCGAAATGTGGTGCTACAGAATAATGCTGAAGATTAGATGAGTAGATCACGTAACTAATGAGGAGGTACTGAATAGGATTGGGGAGAAGAGAAGTTTGTGGCATATCTTGACTAGAAGAAGGGATCGATTGCTAGGACATGTTCTGAGGCATCAAGGGATAACAAATTTAGCATTGGAGGACAGTGTGGATGGTAAAAATCGTAGAGGGAGACCAAGAGGTGACTACGCCAAGCAGATTCAGAAGGATGTAGGTTGCAGTAGGTACTGGGAGATGAAGAAGCTTGCACAGGATAGAGTAGCATGGAGAGCTGCTTCAAACCAGTCTCAGGACTGAAGACCACAACAACAACAACAACAACAACATCTTCTAACTGGTTTGATGCGGCCCGCCACGAATTCCCTTCTGTTTCAAGTCCCTCATCTTAGAGTATCACTTGCAAACTATGTCCTGAATTATTCGCTGGTCTTATTCCAATCTCCGTCTTCCTCTACAGTTTCTGCCCTCTACTCCTCCCTCTAGTACCATGGAAGTCATTTCCTAACGTCTTAAAGATGTCCTGTCAGCCTGTACCTTTTCCTTGTCAGTGTTTTCTACATATTAAAAAAAAAGTATGTTCAATTGTGTGTCACATCTTATGCGACTTAACTGCTAAGGTCGTAAGTCCCTAAGCTTACACACTACTTAACTTAAATTATCCTAAGGACAAACGCACACACCCATTCTCGAGGGAAGACTCGAACCTCCACCAGGACCAGCCACATACATATTCCTTTCCGATTCTGTACAGAATCTCTTCTTTCCTCAGCTAATGAGTTCTGCTAATTTTTAACATTCGTCTGTAGCACCACAACTCAAATGCTCTCCTGTTTCGGTTTTCCCGCGGTCCATGTTTCACTACCATACAATGCTGTGCTCCAAACGTACATTCTCATAAATTTGTTCCTTAAGGCTTATATTTGACACTAGTAGACTTCTTTTTTTCTTTGTTGGGCCTTTGTCCCACACCTAGGCTAGCCGGCATACCAGCCCTCGTCGTTAATCCGCCGGGCGGATTCGATCCGGGGCCGGCGCGACCACCCGAGTCCGGGAAGCAACGCATTAGCGCTCTCGGCTACCCTGGCGGGTCATACTAGTAGACTTCTTGTGACCAGGAATGCCCTCTCTACCTGTGCTAGTCTGCTTCTGATGTTCTCCTTGCTCCGTCCGTGTTTGGTTATTTGGCTGCCTAGGTGGCAGAATTCCTTATGTTCAACTACTTCGTGAGACTGTTAATCCTGATACTAAGTTTCTTGCTCTTCTCATTTCTGCTACTTTTTTTACGAAACACAAATAACATCTTTCATGTAACAATAACATCGTTGGTGTAAGCGAGTGCAGTCGTAGAAGTGAGGGAAGAGCAGTTGTGGAGCATCTACTAATGGTAAAGACGTGTGTGTTGGCGTACAAACGCCACAAGAAGAATATGTAGGAAATGATGTTATAATATGCAGCAAGACAAAATGTACGTGACCAAGGATGTGTGCGATGTCCTTACGTTAGTTACGTTTAAGTAGTTCTAAGTCTAGGGGACTGATGACCTCAGATGTTAGCCATCTGAACCTGTGAAATATCTAAAATAAGGATCGCCAGGCTCGCTTCGACCTGTGAGACAGGGTCCAACTTTACGATTCATGAATCAACAGTTAAAAATCCTGCCGCTACCTGAATATTTTCAGGTAAGATTCCTTTTGCGGCCTGTGGTCTGGAAGAACT
This sequence comes from Schistocerca gregaria, assembly GCF_023897955.1. Classification (NCBI taxonomy): domain Eukaryota; kingdom Metazoa; phylum Arthropoda; class Insecta; order Orthoptera; family Acrididae; genus Schistocerca; species Schistocerca gregaria. Next base: position 51,624,292 of record NC_064926.1, read on the forward strand.
TAACACTAATAGTTCAGTAAATAACTTCAGCTTGTTGTCTGCAATTGCCGTTCATAATTACCGCAAAAATAAATGGGAATGCGGTTCAAAGTCAATACGGAAAAGGTCACTTTAAAAATATTAGCCTACTTTCGAATCTGTACGGAAACAAATGAAGTTTGCTGGTGTAAGACAACCATAGACAGGTTTGCAACTTTTTATCTAAGCATCACATCCAACTGGCTAATATATCCACGATTCCTTTGAGGTCTTATCCTGCCGATTACATTTATGCTGATTCCTCCGCAATACTCACAGAGAATACCAGGAAAATTCCTGCGTGGATATCGATACCCGTGTATGAAAACTCAGTTTCAAGTACTTGGTAGGTATTCCGTACCGGATAGGTAGCTCCGTTGATCTTGAAGGCTCGTTCAGTGCAGACTTGTGAAATGTTACGAACTCAGCCCTGGTGGTTCACGGTTTGCCTCTGCGACTCCATGAGGGCTGCCCCAATCGACTCCTCACTTTGTCGAGCTCTAAACCGCTCCTTGAAAGTATTAAACACATAAGATTTTGAGACAGAATCTGGAACAGAATGTCGGCATTGTTACTGGCCATTCTCCTGCACCTGCTTGTAGCTCAAATGCGCCATGGCACTACATTAAGAACTCTTGCGGAACGGCATACTCAGCTCTGATCAGCACCCACTTACAAGGATTAAGGGAAACCCAGCCAAACTTCTTCAGATAGAACAAAGACCCCTCTTCCGACCGCCGGAATTTGGCTAAGGCGACTACTACATCGGAACAGGGTTGGCGCACCTGGGAGGGTAGGAAATGACTTGTAACACAGCATGATCAGTCGTTCGTACCAGTATTGTGGACAAAGGAGGAAAAGGACAGTAACAGTCTCTTGGGAACAAGATTTTTAAGAGCTATAGGATGTTTTATTGACGAAAGGGACGGAATTACTTGTAATACAGGTTTTTCAAGTTCTGTAATGTGTAAGATCTCAATGGTAAATTCCTTAGTTGGTGTGTTGGTAGAAACTTCACCTGGCCAGCTAGAACTCCATCCCTTACACAACTAGATAGTGGGTTATATGGCTATTTGAAAGCTGTGTGTTGTGTGACGTATCGACATCACCGCACTGGAGTCTTTATGTTGACAACGGGATTGCAAGTTTCCGTCAGATGCCGCTAGTGGTCATGCGGGATCCACCGGACCCAGTGGTGCTCACTCACTGAGCCACGTCTCCAGATGCTCTGTTATATAAGCGCCCTCTGCCGCCACAATATAGGATGGCGAGAGCCAGACTCCCCACTCGCTCTTGGGGCCTCTTTGGTGTGATATATCTTTCGTGCTTAGTTCAGAGACCCTAACCGTCGTTGCTGTTATAATAGCTGGACTTATTTTTTGCTGCAGTATTTCAAAAAATGTTCAGATATGTTGTAATGTTGATGCATTAATTTGTTCTGAATACTCTGTTGATATTCCAGACAATAAAAGCGGGTTAAAAGCTGTGAGCTATCTGGGGAAGTTAACCTTGCATTACAGAACAACTGTTTCACCAGGTATTCAGTCTAGCTTACCAAATTCCCAACCAGACTAACATTAATTTTAGTAGTCACCTTACGATAACCAGTGATATATATGTATAAAAAGACAATTTAAATACAAAGAAATAAATCAGTTTATATTTAGACATTTATTTTAACATTGATCATTGTTGCGTTAAAATTTCAGCATATTAAACTTGATTCATAACTAAACTGGTGCCTTATTTAGGATTGCGAAAATGTGACTTTGTAATCTTACGGAACACGTCAAATATGGAGTCAAGATTGGGAGACTGCATACAACACTGCAGTCATAAAATAACACACGAAGAATGTTGAAATATATGCAAGAGGAAATTAACCTGTGGTGTGCGTACTGTAAGACCTTCGGTACACACACCATCAGGTTATTTGACTTGTCGCTGTAACGAAGTAGGGGAGTGTCAGCAATATGTCTCGTGGTCTTAGCATGGCGTGTTTATCTTGTGCCATTAGGTCAGACGATAGAAATGCCACTTGCACACTTAGAGTAGCATATTGATGGTGACCAACTTCAAACAGTACTTGATTAATTTTCACACGCATTTATTAATATAATAACAAGCATAAAAATAACTTAACTTGGTTCTGGATGCTATTTACAATTGACAATCTGGTCTTGGTACGTTTATCTTATTCTCACATATCTCTGATACTTGACAAAAGTGTCTATACATTTCTCTTCATGGCTATGTACAGGAATATGATAATCTGACTGAAACTTGACTACAGGCTAATGCAGACTGACTAATCGGAGGTCCGTACACTCGTTATAATACCTCGCGCGTTTAGGTATCACTGCGCGAGTGTGATCCGCGAGGAGAAAAGGTTCTATGTTAGTCACAATCTCATTGGCTGCGTTACATATTAATACGCGGATCGGCGGAAGCAGAATTTGGTCCGTCTCTAAGGCAGCGCCATCTCGTAGTGCTGAGACGGACGAGCGCTGCGCCTGCGCTGTTGTGCTTAGCGGGGCGGCAAGACTCAAGTTTCACACGGAATTTGCAGTCTCCCCTCCACAACGGCCAAAGGTCGCTCACGTGATTCCACCTCCACACGGACAGAAGGCGGGCCGTGGCTGCCAGCGCTCCTGGTTTTACGTGAGTGTACTATGTTGCCTTTCCCGCCAGAAAACACAATTTCGCCTGCTTTACGTCGGTGTAAGCAAAAACAGCCAGATTGCACAGATTCTTTTTAGGTTTTTACTACGAGTTGCTTAAAAACACACTGCCCAAAAAGGGCCTCGAAGATTAAGTGACTTAACAAAAGTTTGTACTCTTTTCCGTTTTGTTTCACAAAATAAATATTTTTCTCATTAACATTTGTGTGTAGCGAACATGAGTTTCTACTGTGACGTTTTTATTGCTCAAAATAAAATGTCGGTGACAAAATTGCCGAAGGAGTCGGCTTTAGGTTCGTGAAATTTCCACTTTAATATGCTGTAACGAGTTGGCTGTTTCTTTGTACATAAACATTTAGTAGATGGAAACAGTTCATTGTTCGTTTCGTTTCTTTATTTAAGTTGCTGTCTGTTAGTGTTCTTGTGAGATTTTATTCTGCATACTTCAAGCATTATGTTCATAATATATCCGTGTCTCAGGTTGATATAACATTTAATGCATAGTTTGGCAATACATGGGATATGACTTTTGAGAGTTTTACAATCGGCTGAAGAATGAGTTTTCCAACATTTTGTCCATTTGCTGCTCAAATAGGATACAATAATTATTGAACTGTCAATATTTTCCATACAGTCGTCCCCGGCAAACTGCTGAATGGTTTTAAAGCTTTGTACAATAACCACATATATTTGCTGCCATGACAAAATCTGTTGCCATTATTATGAATTACCTGATGTATCTACTGCATATCCAAAATATGTGTGTGTTATTACTTTCGGAAACTTGTTCTTTTGAATAACATTGCAGAGAAGGTATGTTTCTAGTACACACTTATATTTATCTAAAGACATTGAAAATGCCTTGTATGCAACAGGTTCAAAAATTGTAGACTTTGACAATTTTAATTTCAGTTATTAAAGACCAGCTACATTAATGATGAAGGCAAATAACGTTTGTAGTAGGTCTAAGACTAAGCGATGGCGGTCAAGCCCCACCTCCTGTCCGTGTGGAGGTGGAATCACGAGACCGGCCTGTGGCCGTTGTGGAGGGGAGACTGCAAATTCGGTGTGAAACTTGAGTCGTGCTAGCGGGGCGCGCTCTTTTGGGAAAGTTGTGTACGCGCTGACTACGCGGAACAATGTACACAACATAACCACAACCAAGCGATTCAATTTTCACCCAAAGAAGTTACGTTCGTAGCGCAATCCTGTCCGTCATGAAATTACCACACACTGGTATACTAAATTCATACTAACTGTCTATGAAATCTTTCTGAAAAAAATAACTGAGGGCTACTTTGATGATTACACTACATGCTTCACGTGGTCAACTTGGTTTACACAAAGAGTGTAACTCCACAATAACTTTGATAATTAAAATAAATTACATTGAAACACAAATTACAAAAGAAAAACCTCGAACTGGTTACTATCGTCTTACTATTAACCTGATGGGTCAAACAATTGTATAAGCACTTGGTACTGGTCTCACAAAGTACACCCCACGTGGGTTGAACATAAAGAAAAGTTGCTATATTGAAAAATATTGTCAAGACGAAACGTTATAATATCACGCACATTCGCATTTAAGATTAATGATCTTAGAGTTACGGATCATTCACATATGGTTCCACTTTACTCACAAAGTAGTGACAAAGCAGCTACTGGATGATATTCTGAACTTCACACTCGAATTACACTGCGTTGCAATTTAAGATAACATTAGATATTTTAGATCTAAACCTGAAATAAAGGTGATAAAATTTTCAGTTAGGCTGAACTTAAGAAATATAGTGTCTTACGGACATAGCAGAGACGTGCTTAGCTGGAGATCTTACCACTTCAGACGCTCGCCGCGGACAGACTGCCTGAGCCCCTACCAAAGGTGCTTCCATATACAAAACGGAAGTGACCAGAGAGGCAGCTTCCTATACCAACATGACAAGGGACGGATAGGACCATAGTAAGAATAGAAACCTTTTTGCTTTTAGAAAGCATAGCTAACTGTTCCGACGTTGGTCCTACTGTTCTCTAGTAGACAGGCTTGTCTGCTACGATCAAGCATCTTACTAGAAATACATTTGCTCATTCATCCTTTCACACAGAAGGGAAGGGGGATGACAGTATTTTATCATACACAGTATATAAAAGAAAGCGGATGTAGGTTCCGTATGAGACTGTGTGACATGAATTACATGTAAATTGCGTTTTAAAGTGTAGTAGTGTGACACATCGTTCTTGATTATGTGTAAAAGTAACACGTTCCACTGCTCAGTCTCCTCCCAGATAGTCAGAAACACAGTAAATTTAGAAGTGGAATGTATGCCATAAATGACAACAGTTTAAAAAAATTTACATGAAAGGAATCGAACAGAGACCTTTCAGTGTGTTCAGATGTGTGTGAAATCTTATGGGACTTAACTGCTAAGGTCATCAGTCCCTACGCTTACACACTACTTAACCTAAATTATCCTAAGGACAAACACACACACCCATGCCCGAGGGAGGACTCGAACCTCCGCCGGTACCAGCTTCACAATCCACGTCTGCTGCGCCTGAGACCGGTTGGCTAATCCCGCGCGGCTGGCTGCAGTATTTGTAATGAGTCTTTACACACTTGTAGAAATATAAGGTAACTAAATCTTCGTTCGTAAATCTTTTCTGTTCCTGCCCAGCCTTACCCTCGACGACAGTTGCCACGCCACTCCGTAGCCCACCTCTCTTTGTAGTGAAAAGTGCAGTCTGTGATGAATGTGGTTATGAGAGAGGAAAAGGAAACTGGTATCATGATTATGTTGCCCCAGTAAATAATACCAGACATGGCCTACTACAAGTAAAGTAAGTTGACCTCATGAGAATACAAACTCTATTGAAGATAATGGTCTTCTTGAAAATTTATTGGAACTGTTCAGGATGTATTATAACCTGTGAAAATTTGCAATTTGATGATTAAATAACAACATACAAGAATTAATAAAACAGAAAAACAATTTCCTAATGGTAGCGAACATAGTGGTCCTAAGCTATACGGATAGTTGCTGGTTGTAGATTATATTTGATTGCGTCTATCCAACCTCCAGGAGACCGTTACCTCAATATTCCCTGAAATCTAGATATCCACCGAATAACTTTATTGGTCCGTCTATCATTCTTCCTTCCATTATCCTTTCATTAGTATTAAAACTGTGATACCCACTCCAGTCTTCTTCCAGATTCATCTTCATCTTTTTCTGTCGCTTCTCAGTAATTCGCAACGCGAACAACTTTATCTTTTTTCTGGCATTCGTGATATTTTAAATAAATTTCACATTAAAAGGTTCATCGCCATAGGTCATAACTGATAAAACATGGTCGATGAAGATTTTCTTTTCAGACACATTGAAAGATTGTGTTTGAAAAACATTTTTGGCTTACCGAAAGCACTCCAGTCCATATTTACTTACCTCTTCGTTTCCATTCCGTCTACTTGGAGACTATATTTGCCTTCCGTTGCCAATATATTCCAGCGGAATGGATTTTCAGCCCCTCTATAGGATGTTTGAGTGGAAATGGAGATGAAACCTTTTTCGTTGGTAGGCGAGTCTTCAGTTGTAAATCTTGTTTGCTGAAGTTTCCTCCCACGACATTGAGAGTAGTAATGTCGCTATCCTTCTGGTTTTGTGAGTTATCGAGTGCCACTAAAGAGAGGGGCGGGGGAATCACATGTTCATTGGTGCGCACCATTAAAGGACATCGGCCAGAACAGGGAGCTCCCTCTTGCGCCGGCATCCAGCTAGAGAGGACGTTTACTATTCCTAATTCTGTGGACCAACGTCCAAATTGACAACGTTTAACCTCTGACGAGATTACCTCTCAAGTGATTCCAAAGTAATCTAGGCGCGCCCAACTGCACATCGTATCAGGAACAAACTTTCATCACACTTACGATGTTTTGTGATGTATAAGAGCACATCTTTCAACTAATTACTGAATGTCAATCAATTCTCAGAATACCATTCAAATTAACAGATGCTGTTTCATTGTTTTCCATAAATATGTGTGCTTGTTTCAGTTCAGAAATGGTAGGAAAATTTAATGCATCTGCAAAAGGAAGATGTGTATGCACCATCATTTATTTCCTTAAGTATGTTCGTAACACTGAGTAAGGTTCACCACCTTAACGTAAAATGATAATCACGCTCTTGCTATTGATATACGTTCATGAAATTTCATCAAACTTGGGCAATAGCAATTTATGTGGAACCGATACCTTTTTTGATTCTCTTTTTTTGTTAATGGTAGACGGAAATCGTGTACTCTCTTTTTGAAATTTAGGATGCAAACCTATCTTGGTTTATCATTAATGATTTTAGTTGGCTTTGCTGATGCTTGATTCACTATTTGCAGTTAGAAACGTATCAACGATATGGTTAGAAACAGTAGTTCGACTTCGTCGCTGATAGCTTCCCAATCCTGCTAGGAGGAGACTTCAGAATTATTTAGTATTAATGCATTCTTGAGCTCAGTCAGCCAGTTTCATCGTGTATTCTTCTTGCAAAATAACAAGACTCTTTTCTCTTTCTTAAATTTCTGTCTTGCAGAATAAGAACAGTCTCAGAAACTATGAAAGATCGTGCTAGACAATTTCTAGTTATATCCGCAACGCCTTACATTTTGAAGCTGAAGAAAGTTGGGAGCATGGAAGCTCTCTTGAAGATCAGTGACGATGTTAGACTGCAGTCATGGAAGTGACAATGGGAGCTGACAGTTAGCTGGTGTCTTGCTCAAGGAGTTTACAGTCTTCTTCCAGCTGAGTCAGTAACGTTAAAGACCAGAAGAGACGATCTGTGAAAATTTCTAAAAATGTACAAGTGCCTTTCTTTTTGTATTACGGAAACCAACAGTGAGAAGTTGCCATTGCTGCATACTAGTACATCTGAAGAAATAAAATACGGCGGCTCGCTCAGGGATTCAGATGCTATTGCTCGCTTGTTCTATGAACAAATTAAATTGGAAGGAACACACAGAAAATGTTGTGGGGAAGGCTAACCAAAGACTCGTTTTATTGGCAGCACACTTAGAAAATATAACAGACATACTAAGGAGACTGCCTACACTATGCTTGTCCGTCCTCTTTCAGAATACTGCGGCGCGGCGTGGGATCCTTACCAGATAGGACTGACGGAGTACAACGAAAAAGTTCAAAGAAAGGCAGCATATTTGTACTATCGCGAAATATGGGAGAGACTGTCGCAGAAATGATACAGGATTTGGGCTGGAAATCATTAGAAGAAAGGCGTTTTTCCTTGCTGCGGAGTCTTCTCACTAAATTCCAATCATCAGCTGTCTCTTCCGAATGCGAAAATATTTTGTTGACAGCGGCCTACATAGGGAGGAACGATCACCACGATAAAATAAGGGAAATCAGATCTCGTACGGAAAGATATAGGTGCTCATTCTTCCCGAGCACTATACGAGATTGGAATAATAAAGGATTGTGAAGCTGGTTCGACGAATACTCTGCCAGGCATTTGAATGTGATTTGCAGAGTATCCATGTAGATGTAGATGTAGATGTAGATGTAGATGTCCTTACCCCTTTCGCAGCTGTAGGTGCGTGTACAGGTCCTCATACGCCATTTCCCCAGTGGCGCGCCCATTTGGTTTTACTACAGTGTTATAGATGGCTGTATGCATCCCGAGCAGCTGATCCCTCACTGCTGCGGACGAGTTACTTCCATGTCTCGCGAGCAAGAAAGTTTCCAGATATTTCGTATTGGCCAGATTGGCGTCTCTCAGCACAGGCGCCAACATTTGCCGAGCAGTACTGCCGTAACAGAAGCTTCCCTTAGCGAGGAATACTAAAAGCACGTCAATAGCAACGAAAAGGTCAACTTCTATGCATGTGTGTGTGTAATTTGTGGATGGTTCGAATCCTGCCTCGGGCATGGGTGTGTGTGATGTCCTTAGGTTAGTTAGCTTTAAGTAGTTCTAAGTTCTAGGCGACTGATGACCTCAGAAGTTAGGTCCCATAGTGCTTAGAGCACTTGAACCTTTTTGTGTGTGTGTGTGTGTGTGTGTGTGTGTGTGTGTGTGTGTTTGTGCAGATATTTTCATGTTGATGTTTTGACTGATACCTACACAACGATTACATTCTATACACAAAGTGGACTGGAAATGTTGCAGTAAACTTAGAGGGGATGTAGAGAGTTTTTTTGGGGAACAAATCGAGCATAGAATCCTGTTCCTGAAATCATCATAAAACTACCTTACTGAGTGTCGAAGTTATAGGCAGATGAAGCAGTTGTCTGTATCAAAGCAGCAACGCCAGAAAATAGGAAGAATTTGCAGAACTACCTGCAGAGAACTGATGAAAGGTGGAGGCTCTGGTTGTTGATCCTGAATGTAAATAAATGTAACACTCTGCGCTGGCATAGGGAGAGACATTCACTACTTTATAGCTACACTATCGATGACAAACAGCTGGAGACAGCGTCAGCCGTAAAATACACTCCTGGAAATTGAAATAGAACACCGTGAATTCATTGTCCCAGGAAGGGGAAACTTTATTGACACATTCCTAGGGTCAGATACATCACATGATCACACTGACAGAACCACAGGCACATAGACACAGGCAACAGAGAATGCACAATGTCGGCACTAGTACAGTGTATATCCACCTTTCGCAGCAATGCAGGCTGCTATTCTCCCATGGAGACGATCGTAGAGATGCTGGATGTAGTCCTGTGGAATGGCTTGCCATGCCATTTCCACCTGGCGCCTCAGTTGGACCAGCGTTCGTGCTGGACGTGCAGACCGCGTGAGACGACGCTTCATCCAGTCCCAAACATGCTCAATGGGGGACAGATCCGGAGATCTTGCTGGCCAGGGTAGTTGACTTACACCTTCTAGAGCACGTTGGGTAGCACGGGATACATGCGGACGTGCATTGTCCTGTTGGAACAGCAAGTTCCCTTGCCGGTCTATGAATGGTAGAACGATGGGTTCGATGACGGTTTGGATGTACCGTGCACTATTCAGTGTCGTCTCGACGATCACCAGAGGTGTACAGCCAGTGTAGGAGATCGTTCCCCACACCATGATGCCGGGTGTTGGCCCTGTGTGCATCGGTCGTATGCAGTCCTGGTTGTGGCGCTCACCTGCACGGCGCCAAATACGCATACGACCATCATTGTGCACCAAGGCAGAAGCGACTCTCATCGCTGAAGACGACACGTCTCCATTCGTCCCTCCATTCACGCCTGTCGCGACACCACTGGAGGCGGGCTGCACGATGTTGGGCCGTGAGCGGAAGACGGCCTAACGGTGTGCGGGACCGTAGCCCAGCTTCATGGAGACGGTTGCGAATGGTCCTCGCCCATACCCCAGGAGCAACAGTGTCCCTAATTTGCTGGGAAGTGGCGGTGCGGTCCCCTACGGCACTGCGTAGGATCCTACGGTCTTGGCGTGCATCCGTGCGTCGCTGCGGTCCGGTCCCAGGTCGACGGGCACGTGCACCTTCCGCCGACCACTGGCGACAACATCGATGTACTGTGGAGACCTCACGCCCCACGTGTTGAGCAATTCGGCGGTACGTCAACCCGGCCTCCCGCATGCCCACTATACGACCTCGCTCAAAGTCCGTCAACTGCACATACGGTTCAGGTCCACGCTGTCGCGGCATGCTACCAGTGTTAAAGACTGCGATGGAGCTCCGTATGCCACGGCAAGCTGGCTGACACTGACGGCGGCGGTGCACAAATGCTGCGCAGGTAGCGCCATTCGACGGCCAACACCGCGGTTCCTGGTGTGTCCGCTGTGCCGTGCGTGTGATCATTGCTTGTACAGCCCTCTCGCAGTGTCCGGAGCAAGTATGGTGGGTCTGACACACCGGTGTCAATGTGTTCTTTTTTCCATTTCCAGGAGTGTATATTGACGTAACTATCCAGAGCGGCCTTAAGTGGAATGACCACATAAAACATATAGAGGGAAAAACAGATATCAGACTCACATTCATCTGAACAATATGACGTAGGAATGGAAGAGGAGACAGGCAAGATCCAATGAAGAGCGGTGCGTTTCGTTCGGGATTTTTTAGCTAGCGAGAGTGCATTACGGAGATGCTAAGAAAAAAAATGGTTCAAATGCCTCTGAGCACTATGGAACTCAACTGCTGAGGTCATCAGTCCCCTAGAACTTAGAACTACTTAAACTTAGATAACCTAAGGTTATCACACACATCCATGCCCGAGGCAGGATTCGAACCTGCGACCGTAGCAGTCGCGCGGCTCCGGACTCCGCTAGACCACCGCGGCCGGCTGCTAAGCAAACCCCACAAGACAGGCGTGGTGCATCACGGAGAAATTTACTATTGAAATTTCGTGAGACCACTCTCGTATCAGGAGGAGACGCACAGCGTATTACTTTCCCGCCACATACATTTCACGGATTGACCACGAGGAAAAACTTAGAGAAATTACAGTTAATGAAGAGGTTTACTGCCAATCATTGTTCCCACCCACTATTCGCGAGTGGAACACGTTTGGAGGGATCTGATAGTGGTACAGAATGTTCCCTCCGCAACACACTATTAAGTGGCTTGCGGAGTATGATGTATATGTAGATAGATGTAGGCTCCACGTCTTGCCATTATGCCACACAGTTTGAAAGTAGACATGACTTTGTACGCCGGCGGACCGTACGTGGAACGTCTCGCAGTGTTGTTTGTTATTCAGTGATGGCAACTGATTGCTACGATCGCCAGCGCAGAGGATGCAGCTAGCTGCTGCGTAGACAGGCCTTGTCTCCAGAGAATATGATGCTCTGTTGTCTTCATGGATCACAGTTTCGAACACGAGTTTACATCTTCTGACCGTCACCACCATCTTGTGAAACAAAGTCGATTCATTAATTTCGAAGTAAGTTTAAATCTGAGCGCCTGGTCACAGTTTCACATCAGTTGGCATCGTGAGTTGGTGATAGACTGCACAGTGAGATATCAACCGTAGAATTTGAATAAAGAGTTTCCTAATACTCAACTTTTATTGTTCTTCGTTGTTGAAAGTTTTGAGCTCGCATTCAGAAATGCAACTTTATATACTGGTCTAGAGGATGCTCGGCTTTGTTTTGTTAAATAATATGAACACTGGTGGAGTTTCTGTTGTTGGATAGATACTTGTTTAGTCATTTCACTTCACAATACAAATTAACATGAACTACATATTAATACAAAAAACACATAACTTGTACTCGAAGCTAGTACTGTCAACTCGTACTGAACAAGAACAAAGTTATGCCTATAACAGAATATAGCAAAGAAAATACTATCATACATCGATCTCTTCGTGCAAAATCGTCTCTGAAACATACATTACAAAAATCAAGTACCAATAATTGTTTGTCACTGCCTTTTTCTAAGAAGTCTATAATCATCCTTACAATTATGTTACGGCACATAGCAATACTGGTTCCAGGATATAAAATTTTTAACGGAGTTCAGCCATCTCGACGAGAGATCGGGTGGAAACGCTACGATTCACTAAAGAAGAACGATGATCAAAGACAGACGGGGAGCACTGTCTACGACACTGCAGTACCTGAGTACGAGAGATATGCAGCTGGAAAACAGAGAAGGACAGCGACTGAGCAAAATAACACACTCGGTCGTTCGCGCGGGGGGATGCCGCAAGAAGCAATTAACACGGCTAGGGAAAACACTCACAGACCAGTTCAGCTATCTGCTCAGAGGGAATTAAGGCAATATAAAGTTTTTATATATGGTGACGCTATACATTTTTGTGTAGCTACATAGTAGTGGATTTCTGACAGTGGGCCGGAACACGACGACCAGGATTCCTGGCGGATCACCATCCGGTGCGCCTAAGCGCATCCGGGAGCGAGGCCTACCAAGTCAGTACTACTGTGTTCAGCGCCTGCCTGCACCACACCACGGATGGGGTGGTGCTGGGAAGAAGATTCAAGGAGCCGGTAGCAGCTATGCATGCTGTACCAGGCTGGACTAAGCATCCGTATCGAAGCAAGAGGAACGTCGCCTCGCTAGGACGCAGGCGCAAGGACTGGCGCAGCGTCCGACACCGAGAATCTTTCCCTGACCAGGGGAGGAGGCAAATATGGCCAACAGTTGTCACAATAAACGATTACCTGAATGAGCGCCATGAGGTCTTCTAGACGATTCCTGATATCGTGCAGAGGCGTCGTCCGCTCAGCTGCTCTATAATTACATAACGTTTTTATATATGGTGACGCTATACATTTTTGTGTAGCTACATAGTAGTGGGTTTCTGGGGTTCGAGTCTTCAACTCGGTCATTTCATACTGTAACACCCCACCCGCCACTTACTGGGTTTTGGAGTGTGTTCACCCCAGGTAATTGACTAACAGATCAACAGAGAGTTCAAAACTGCCACAATATCGGATAACGCAAAGAAAGACTCCATTAATTCATTCGGAATTGATCCCTTTTAATTAAAAATGGGTGTATATTGATGTTATATTCAGCTACTGAACACCAGACGCAAATGTTGAACATAAAATTAATTAAAAATGTGACTTGGGACTTCAACTACTTGACTGAAAACAGATCCAGTCGACTAGCACAAATTTATTTTAACTCACGACCATCAATCATCACATGACTCTCCTAACAGGCAGTGGTAGTAAATTGCGTTTACGTGGAGTAAAGCGCGATAAATCAAAATTAATTCCTATCAACTGACCCAGGCATTATACGAAGTGTGAGAAGAATTCTACAATAAACAGCCCATTAAACCTTCATCGAAACTTTGCCGACGTGATCCAACAAATCAAAGAGTGGCCTAACTCAAGATAGAGCAGGCTCAATATCACCGAATTCAATGTGGCATGGTGGCATCATTGTGCAGACGTCGACTAGCTTCGTGGTGCTGCAAGGCTGCGCTCGTCTATTCACTCCTAGCTGTCTTGCTCAGTACATAGCTGAACGAAAACTTTCTATCTCGAAGCTCAATCGTTCCGTTTACTAAGTCCTAAACTGCAGAGATACTCACTCTCTCTTAGGCAAGCTGAGTAAAGAACACCACGTCCACACTCTAGGTAAGCTGGGAACAGAAGACAACTATGGAGACATCTCCCAGTCTGCTCTTCACCTCTGTTTCCCCTCCAGCAAAATCACTTACTCCTATTGTAACTCAAGTCGCGTTAATTATGTGTCGCTTCTCAGCGCTGAACAATGCCTGCTCTGGGAAGTGAACAAATTCCCACAAAATTTCCCTTCCTCTCAACTTCTGCTATTTAGCTTCTCCTAGGCCACCCATCAAGGTTGTCCGAAATTCTGACTCCCAGGAGAGTACCTACGTTTCCTTTGGAACCTGGTTTGTTTCATTCTGTCACTCTTCACCTGATTTACTTCAGAGTCTGTGTACCGTGAATTCAGAGTGAAGTTGCTATAGTCACAAATACTCTTATTGCGGCCTCTGTTGACCGCTTCACCGTAGTTTTGTGCGGCTTTCCCACATGTTTCACTGAAAACGAGACAACAGACATTTATCAACAGGTGTACAAGCTCTGTGTCTGCTTCCCGGTACACCAGCATGGGGTCAACCACCCCCTCACTGTCACTCATCTTAAGGCAGCTGTAGGCCGCGTCCCTTTATCGCTTTCTCAGAGTTTGAGCCGCCCTAAGCTGCCTATTGACGCTTCCCTTCGCAGCTCCCCAGCCACGCGCCGCCACCCGATCGTGGTCAACTCTGAATACTTCCCTGGGATAGGCTAGCCTCCAGTAAATCGACGCGTTTCCACTAAGTTTTCATGTCACGTTAACTACTTTCAAACCATCACCCAACATTAACTATTCCAATACGTCCATACTATACCCTCTACAAGATGCATTGTGCCTTGTCAGTCACTTTTGTTGAGCCCTACTGTTCGCTCAACGTAAGTTTGGTGATCTTTAATGACTTCATGTAAGGGGCATAGTTCTTACCATCTTACAATATAATCCAAGATCGGTTATCTTATTTATCTCACCATAACCAGTTTTATCTGCAAATTATTTTTCAGTTGGAACTCACTGGAATCTCCAATGATTTCGGTATAGAGTGTAAAAATAATCTGCGGATGTAAACCCATATCTGCTTCCAACAGTCACAAAGCAGCAGAGTATTTTTTTCGTGGGAGACAAGACCTGCCTGCGCAGCAGCTAACTGCATGTTCTACGCTTGCAGTCGCGGCAATCAGTCGCATTCTCTGAGTAAAACAGCGGAGTTCTCTCTGAATAATAATAAAAAAAAACATTGTCAGTCGTTCCGTCTGCAGTCCGACTGCGTGCAAAGTCATGTTTGCTGTCGAAGGAGTGACCTGGTCGTAGGCGTCAGCGCCTGTAACTTCGCTGCTATGTAGCGCCGTTGGGTGACATTCCTGACACAGGATGCTACCCCAACTGGTTTAACAAGACGCAGTCAGAAATTCCTAGAAGATTGTTGCGAAGTTAATAACGAAGTGGGTTTCTCATTGCGCAAGGAATAGAAACGTCCACACTGACGTGTCGGAATTCGACAACTACAGGACTCTGTCACGTCGGGACTGAGGTTTGTCGGTCCTCACTATAGCTGCTGGCGATGGGCGGAATTCCTCGACTGCCGTGAGAATACGAATCCATAGGTTCTGGCTCTGATGCCACAATTACCCAAGAGGACATGCATTTGTGCTGAAGGCCTTGCAAAATCGGCCAACGTACCTTGAATTACGAAATGGGCTTCTTTACAACAAGTGCCGACAGAGACTGTCCGGCGACGTCCGGAGCACCTCAGACTACTGATAGGACGATTGCTATTGCGTCTTTTCTTGACGCAGCAGCAGAGAGAGGCACGACGACACTGGGGCGTCCAGCACTGCATACAAGAACTGCACCACGTCGTCTTTCCAGACAAGCTCCGGTTTGGTCTACAGCATCGCAGTGGGTGATCTGTGCAGAGGCTGGTACAGTGAAAGGTCCCATCGCCGTATCAGTACAAGGCCAGCATGTAGCTTAATGTTATTAGGTGCCGTGGGCTAGGCAACACGCTCATCTCTGGTTTGAATAGCCAACAAACTGGACCACAGGCTGTGTCCTGTATTCAAGGTGCCCGTGACGCTATTTTTCAGAGAGATGACGTAAAATGGCATTTTGCCAACAGTGTCCTCATTGAGATAGTGTTGACTATTGCCGTGTCAGCACATCCTCCAGAACTCTCACCCAATGAAACCGTCTGTTCATGGGTTCGGGGGAATGTGGCACTCGACCAGTCGCTGAAGACTGGCATAGATATAGAGCAGCAAGAATTAATTATGTACCACTACCTGCCATCCAGGCTCTGGAGACGCTGTTGGTGCCAGGGGTGATGGCTCTGTGTACTAGTTTTCTCACACAATATCCCCTACAGATTCCATCACTAATTCTTCATGTTATACATTATACATATGCTAACCAAAATTTCGTTATTTGTTGTCTTCCATGATGTCGCAGATTTAAAGGCCAGCAATGTCCGTATTATTGTACATGAGTTATACAGAGCTGGCTCACAAGTCCCCGCACATATGCTAGGAATGGGACAGGTTCGGTAGGTATTTAAAGCCAGCGTAACATCTGCATGGTGGGCAGCATTCGACGCCTTTAAATAAGAAGGTCTAACTGACCCATAGGCTATGCTGCAGTCAAACCGTGTGTGGACGAAGCTTGTGTAGAATGTGAACAAGCTGGATTGACCTACTGCCCAACATTATAAAATGTTTAGAGCCTTTAGACGTCTACGTTTCAGATCATGGAGATATGGCAACCATGATAACATTTGATTAAATATAAGGCCCAAGAACCTCACTGAAGTCTTAAAAGGCAATGTGGTTCTCCTCAGTCAAAGCATTGATGTTAACGATTAAAATACACACCTACCAGATTTTCCATTGAGAATTCATTCAGACTCTTGAGGAGCAGCTGCAGGTGACGTGTGCTAGTCAAGAGTTGGCTGGAGGAAGATCAGAACACCGAAGAGATATCCAGAAATAAGGAGTAATTGGCTCTCTCCTGAGGAACACCATTCCGTTAGGGAATGGATCGAAATATGCAGCACAGACTCGATACTGGGTATATCGTTCACCGAGGAAGGACCGCAAAAAGATGAGGAGACATAAAAAAAACCAATCATGAAATTGACGGAAGATGTGTTGCCAGCAGGAATAATAAGCCTTCTCCAGGTCGAAAAAGATACCAATAAAATACTGTTTGCGTAGGAATCATTCCTTTATCGCACCCTGCAATTGGAGGGGATTGTAAAGCGTAGAGAGGTATTTACGTATCCCAAGACCGGAAACGGCTGAGTAGTACCCTTTTTTTCAAGGGTCCACATTAGGAGTCTGTTTATCGTCTGCTCGAGGGTCTTTCCTACGCAGCTAGTAACCTGGATTTAGAAGTGGTATCAGAACCGCCTCCAAACACAATCCAGAAAATAGCCTTGATTTAAGAAGCGTATGAGGTGCTCTTTGCCACCTTGCTTATGTGTCGTAACAAGCATTATTGAATCCTGTAGGGTCCTGGAGAAATGTAATGCGAAAGAGTCAATGGTGACTTTGTTCCCATAATGAGAAAGAGCAGTTGTACACCCCTGAACTGTCACATGCAAATGATAGTTCCTCTTTCTGCATATGTTCCCTACTGGCAGACTCGAGATTTGATATTAGGTGGAAGGCACATCACAAAGTATTTCGGCAATGTCTACGCTGTGCCCTAGGTGCTGTTTGGAGGACATCATTCTTTAATATGCCAGAAACGGGGACCGTATCTTTAACATCTGCTACACCTTCATTGCTAATGTGGAACGGTTGATGGACGTTAAATGCTCTCTGCAGTCTCTCCGTGGCCTCTTCTTAATAATTTACCTAGCTGTAGCCCTTGTACTCTGAAGGGCTGCGAGATTGATTTGAGAATTGGTCTGTTGCTAAACTGACGTTACACAGCAGGCTTGTGCCTAATTGCTAAACGACGCTCCGCATTCCACCAAGGGACGGCTGTTGATCTACACTGGCCAGAAGATGAATGCAGGAATCAGCAGCATGGTGAAGCCACCAACTCTAGAGAACTATCACACTGTAAAATACGGCCAGCCAGCTGTATAGCGACTAATACGCCCTGTCAAATAACCAATTAGGTAGCCTCTGTTCAGACCTTGTACTTGCAGAGATGTGAATCCGGATGGAACAGTGGTCACTGGACTTTAAATCGTTGGAAACATCCCACTTAATGGTATCTTCAAGGGCAAGAGAGCGCAGGGAGAGATCTACAGCGGAGAACGATCTGGTAGCTGTGCAGCAGTTCGTCGTTTCCCCAGTATTAAGTAAGCAGATTGTCGCGAATGATAAAAAATAGAGTTAAAACTCAAGTGAGATGTAGGCTTTTAAATTCTTGTTACCAGCGAGGAGGACGTGACCGGTCGTGGCTTATGTGTAATATTGACAAGAGCGGACTATGCCGCGTCACGAGGCCTGGGAGCCGTCGCAAGACGCAAGCCTTGGGCAGCGGCGTATGGCCTGATCGTCACGTAGGCCTCACGTGCTATCGCGTGACACGCAGTGCTCATGAGTACTGGAAAGTGGTGCCGAGAGCATTAGCGCTGTAAAAAGGCTAGCCGCCACATTGTTGAGACGGTGATGAGAGTGGCGAGAGTGATGGCCGTGATGGAGCAGCAGGTCGGTCGGTCAGATGTGGTTTGGCTGTAGTTCTGATGCTGTGGGATAGCAGTGCAGTTCTGCGTAACTACGAGGAGACTTAGACTCATTTCCATGTAGTCAACACTTAGTTCGGCGCGCCCGCCTCTGCTGGATTGGGACTTAAACTCAGGGAACTATGAGAAGCTACACTACTAAAAAGGCAGTTAGTAGACTTTGTATATAGAATTTTGTATGTGCCAGGGGTCGTTCCAGTGTTTATATCCGCATGCACGGATTTATGGTTGCATCCAGTGTACCCTGAGATCCCAGCCGAGTTCCGTATCCTAACCCACCCTACAGCCCTCTTTTTAGTGGAGCAGGTGCACGGCAGGCAGCCCACGACCACGAGACCTCCTGGCAAGCACGTTCTTTGACGCGCATTCTTGCAGTCTTTCTACTCCCTCTCAGGACTCGTCAGTGGGACACAACAAGATGTCCAACAGTAGCTAAGCAGATGTCCTCCAAAGTCTCTTCATTGTCTGACTCCAGGGGCAGACGGTGGAAGAACCTCAGAATGCATGGCGTGCACTGATGTCACCAAGTAACAGGAATGAGCATGAGATCAGTAAGCGCTGTGGCATCAAAGCGTTAATGTTGTGAAAAGCACACAGAGCATACTATAAGGCGAGATGATTCATATACTGCCACTGCTACCACTTGTAACTTATAAGCTAGGGTCATGGGCGACTAGTGCTGTGCTTCTTTGTTACACACAGCTACACCAATATTTTTGCTGTCTTCACTGATGTCATCATTTCTGTGGAGGTTAAACCCTTGTGAAAATGGATTATCCATGGTCTTTAAGTGCGGCTCCCGAAGGTATATGTTCATAAGCTCTTTTAGTATGAGCAGTTTTAATTCCTCCAAATGAATACAAAAACCATTCAAATTTCATTGAAAATTGCGAGCTGCATTAACCATTTGCCTTAACCCTCGCCAACTTCTGTGCCCTATGAGAGGAGAGAAGGGGTAGATGGGCTCAGTGGATTGTTCATTTACAGTTCTAGATCCATCAGACAGTCTTCCACTTCAGAAATTATGGAAGCTTTACATCCTGCCTTTTAGGCTTTCCGTTTGCACCCTATAGTTTCCCTTACTGTAAAGGGGGTAGCGGGAAAGGGGGTGTGCCAAACAAGTAGATGTAGATGTCTTGGGACCAGAATTCGTTTTTGGAGTGGAAATCTCGTGCTTTTACCTACACATCAACACAGGTGGATCTGTCAGGCTAATATCTGCAGCAGTGCGTCTGCAGATGCAGCTACAGGCGCAGTTGGACTTGCCAGCATCTGCACTGTCTGTATCGCGGCATCACACTTGGCTACTGGTTGCTGGACGATGGCCGACGTGCTATCATCTGCACTGACTGTTTTTGATGAGGCATCGATGCCTTTTTTGCAGCCAAGTATAGTAAACACTAGGTGACCCGAAGGTCCTGAATCATCTGTGCCTCCACGTTTAGAAGACATCCCTTGGACCAGATGGGATCTGCATTGGAGCAGTTAACACAAGAATGGGATCAGGTGCCTGGGGTGCCTGGATTAAGAAAGTCTAGACCACATCTCCCACTCATAATTTTCCCTTTGTATGCTGCAACTGTGTGTTCCTATCTCTGGTACTTGAGAAACAAATAGAATTTGGGATGTATGGATGGAATTTAGAAAAATTTAAGTTACAAATCTTCTCTAATTCACCATTAACATGTTTCAAAACATTTCACACCTCAATTACATCTTAGCTTTACCATTGTGCAAGAAGTTCATTGTGCTACATACACGTCCGGTTAGTACTTCACACATCTCTGCTGTAATTGAGGATGCTGTAATTGATGCATTCCAACACTATAGGTTATTTCCAAAGTTTTGTACTGTGAGTAAACTTAGATGCCTAATAGGACGTTTTTGTCTCTATCAGCAGTGCACCATTCCATAACGACTTAATAGACTTCGGATCTTCAGCAATTCACTCCACTTCCTTCTGTACATAGAATTCTGATAATCTCTGGAATCGGTCAGCATCTGGCTTCAAAACTACGAATAAGTTATTATGAAATGGTAATGTTCTGCTACTGGTACTGGACGTAGACCCTCACGTTGCC
The DNA here is from genome assembly GCF_023897955.1 of Schistocerca gregaria. Classification (NCBI taxonomy): domain Eukaryota; kingdom Metazoa; phylum Arthropoda; class Insecta; order Orthoptera; family Acrididae; genus Schistocerca; species Schistocerca gregaria. Next base: position 51,644,802 of record NC_064926.1, read on the forward strand.
TATCCCTTCCACTTGGAGTTAAAGATTACTGTTATTGTGAGCCATCCTGGTTCCATGAGCTCGGTAGGGATTGATTTGTCTGCCCAGACAGAGCTCCACTTCCTAGGTAAGCCTTTTACAACTGAGGTGCGCCAGGTTCCCCAGAAGTCGCCTCAATAGCCAAGCATTTTATTGTCACGTAACACACATTAAGATTGAGGTTTATCTTATTGAGGTTTGCACTCTCCTCACGAACGACACTGTGAAGCCAAACTCCCCATCCTGTGTGCACACAGTGTTCCATCGCCACACCTGACGGTGAAGCATGCCCAGAGAGTGTGCCGACTGAGCACTTGTGTCGCTTACCAGTCCTTCGTTCAGCAGAACCAGGGTGGCCAAGCCTGTACCCAGCAAGCGAACGCTGAGGTCTCTGAGGCGCTCGCCATTTAAAATGACCGGAAGAGTGTGGAGGGGTAGGGGGGCGCACATGTGGTTGTCGAATGCCACAGATATGATGCCGGCCGCGGTGGTCACGCGGTTCTAGGCGCTCAGTCCGGAACCGCGTGACTGCTACGGTCGCAGGTTCGAATCCTGCCTCTGGCATGGATGTATGTGATGTCCTTAGGTTAGTTAGGTTTAAGTAGTTCTAAGTTCTAGGGGACTGATGACCATAGATGTTAAGTCCCATAGTGCTCAGAGCCATTTGAACCATTTTGAAGATATGATGGGCAGTTGGTCCCATGAATAAAAGATTTTTCCCTATAACTTGATCTATAACGAAAAAGGTTCAAATTGCTCTGAGCGCTATGGGACTTCACATCTGAGTTCATCACTCCCCTAAAACTTGGAACTACGTAAACTTAACTAACCTACGGACATCACACACATCCATGCCCGACGTAGGATTCGAACATGCGACCGTAGCAGTCGCGCGGTTCCGGACTGAAGCACCTAGAACCGCTCGGCCACCTCTGCTGGCGATCTATAACCCTTAGACGTTAGATGAAAAGACTTCGAAACAATCCGCCTACCTTTATTTCGAGTTCTCACTGATTTGGAATATCAATTTCACTGCAAGTCTTATAGAATCTGTGGAGGTGGGTAAAAGTAACTTCTAGCCTCGGAGCAGAGAGAGAGAATATAGATGAGAACAAGGTAGCCAGCACTTGTTCATGAGTACCTCGATGAGTTGGTCACCAGAACGCAGCCTGCAGTTCGCTTCGTGTGGGGCCTCATGTTCGTAATCCACATATATCTATTTCAGACAGTGTGATAATGGTGAAAGGAGCTCAACACATTTGTGCACGAGCCATAGAGCTTTTTTTGCTGTGATTAGACGTTTTCTTTCATTTTCCTTTCAAGTGCATTTCTGTATGTTTTTCTGGTAATGCGGGAAGCTACCTGGAAAACATCGATTGCTAGGAACTTTTTCTGGCCTGATAATGAGTTCAGTGACTCTTTACAGCCTCGAATTGCTGAAAGACGTGTATTGTGAGCACAGCTCACATGGCTATCCTCCAAGATCTGACCCCGTTTTACAGTAGTTGTTGATTACTCATTTCTGTAAATTTTATCACCCTCTGCTCTACAATGTATCGGGGCACCAGGATTTCGGCTTTAGGGCCAGGTTCCGTCACGAGTGGCTTAGCGCTCACCCCCACTGCTGGGAACTTCCCACATACCGACACCATGCTGACCATACTGTCTTAGCGCTTTGAGGACAGTGCGAGTGGGAGGGGGGGGGGCGAGGAGTGCATCGCAGTTAAATGGCAATGCAGTCACAATGTTTAAAACTTGATTCATATTTCACATTAGCTGGAGTACCCTGCTTCGCCCAGGGAGTTGATGAGATTGTGTGGTAGTTGGAATAAAAGGATAAACTTTGAAGTATAAGAGCCTACAAAATTTCATTGAAAACATATTCTAACTATTTGAAATGCTTGTTAACGTGTAAGACATAAAAAAAAGTTATTGAAAAGATATTCTATTTACTATACTCATTTAAAAAATCACATTTTTCATTTTGTTATCTGGAGTCTATAAGTACAAATTTTTCGAATGTGCTACTCAGTATTGTTGACTGTGTGATAAGCAGGAGTCTTTGAGGTTGCTGGCGTAGTATCTTAATGTTTATCCTCGAGCTTTGTGAACTGTAAATCTGTAGGGTAATTTATTTGGAAATTGCAGTCTTTTGAAATGTAATGGCAGTTCAGTAGAGATCAGTGGTATTCTCGGGTTAAATAGTGTTTATCGTTTGTACTTTGCAGTTGTAAGTTCGGCTTCGATGATGTTATTCGTAGCTGTTTGACGATCATATTTGTTCCATTAAATAGTTTTGGTGACTTGAGATTTTTGAGTAATATGATCAGAGATATAATTTTAAGTCGAAGGCAGTGTAATTGCTTTCCTGTTCCTGCAAAGTGTTTAGAACTTTTGCAGGTAAGCTTACACATTCTTCAACGCTTACCATTGTCTCGATCGATTTGTATATTCTGCTTTTGAAAATTGAAGTTCAAATCGCTGACAATATTATTTTTAGTTGCCGAAATTGCCCTTTCAAATGGCCAGTCCAGGTTTGTATACTGCAATCTTTCAACTTTCAATTGCAATCATGACTTTAATAAAAGCGGCAAGGTAATGTTAATCAGAACACTGGAAGGAGCTGTGGTCTAAATAACAATATATTTATTCATTCTTAACATAACAAGACAAAAATGGCTAAAGAAACGGCACACATTCTCACAAACTTTTTTTATTGGACAAACTCTTTCAATGATATCCGGTCTATGGTGAACAAAGCGAATAGCTGGGGATCAATACAGGACACTAACCAGAACTAATCGCTTTACCTGACTTCATACATGTGAATTGGTGGTACGGCCCAAACACTACGCCGCTGTCAAGCATCTATACTTTACTGTTCCATAAAGAAAGAGATGGTTCCGAAGAACTGGGTGCTGAGAAGCATAAATTGGAGCCCTACGCCATAGCAGCGAATACGTTACCCTTCTGCAGGTCAGGGCAGCACACCACGATGCGCTCAGCGACTGGAGTCATCAACGGCAGCATTCTGTTATTAATGGCGCACGCCCGAAAAAATGCAAGTACACGGTCTCGCGTTTGGCTAATTCGGAATGCAGGTACTTCCCTATGAGCCTCTGAAACCCCAGTGGATTCCAGTGTGCAGGTGGAGCCGTTTGCTGGTCTGCCAAACCGATTTGACTCCCTGCCACAACTATTTGTGACAGAATCTGTCGATTGCTTAGACAGTTGACTCAAAACAAATAAGTACACCCAAGCATCACTTGTGTGCGTGATGCTAGAAGCAGTACCTCTGATGGTTCAGATGGTGACAGGCGCAGACTCTAAGTGGCACACTAGCAAAGGACACGAGTCTCACCGTTTAGGTAAAGACCTGCAATTTTCTACTAGCGAAGTGCCAGTACAAGCGTGCCCTCTTCTCTTTCTCTCAGATTTCCTCGCCAGCTCGGTAGCACACCACATTCACGTGCTTACACTTCACCCACTCTAGCCCAAGCCAATCAAAAGCTGGAGTGCGGCATTCGAAGCTGGGAGACCGCTCCTTGCTCTGCATTCACAGCTTTGACCAATCTGCGACTTTAAATATTAATTGGGAGAAAAGAAAAAAGATTCAGCTTCGCAGCCTCTTTCTCACGCATTTATGCAGTGTTCTTTGTTAAAGTCATGACCTAGATGGAACCACAGCCCTCCATAAAAAGATCGTTATCTCCCCTGTTGCGTCCATTTCTAACTTTCCAAAGGACGCCCATAAACTTGCTAAAAGCCTCATGCCTTCTCAAATATAGCAGAGTCTGAACGTGTGGGCGCCGCTGACCTGTCCAGCGGAAATTCGCAGCAACAGACAGTCGTCTCATGGGCCTCCTGCCTGAGAAGGGCCCATCCTCTGCTTTGTTGCCGGACATCAATGCTCTGCCCACAGCAGCAGTGACTCCTCGGCAGTCTTCAGCCTACCTGGACACGGCCGCCGACAGACCGGCGCCATCCAACGTGTCTGGACAATGACACCGAGGGAGTGGGCAGTCCGCAAATGCTGTCATCCAGGTTCCACAGAAAAAACGCTCCCCTCGGCCCTCAGCCGCTATACGCTTTTACTGCAGTCGTTTAAATCGGCACCCTCTTCCTTTGAATGCAGGTAAAGCTTACCGCTATTCCTTCACTTGAGGACACAAGCAAGAGCGTTAACTACTGTCAACCATTTCGTCATATGAATGAGGTCTGATGGTATCAGTACAGCAACCGAGTAATAAAGATCATCTTTCCTTAGAACATTAAGCGGCATGACACAATATCAGAAGTGATAGTGCCCTGCAATCTCCTCAATAGCTGTGAACAGTGTTTGGATAAATTTGGTCTATGAGCTCGTTTTCAGCAGTGGTTATGTCGCAGAAATCACTGTTGAGTTTAATGAGATTGGTCGTCTGGTTAGAGGGATATTTGCCTTCGCCTATTTGTAAAGGTTGTTGAGCAAAATGTGGTTTTTCATCTTTCGATAGTTCAACTCTCATATTTTTTGTTAATTGCAATATTTGTATGTGTGGACAGAAATGAGATATTTTTAAGCATGCATTGATTTCGTCTACTGGTGCTGATATGGGAATATCTGGAAGTGTTTGTCGTAAACCTCCTGAGAGTATGAGTAGAGATACTCCCATCACTTTGAAGTTTCCTCGCAAGTTTTCTAATGTTGTGTCAATGGCTTTGAGTGGTTTTTTAATATGTCATTGTGCATTCGTCTCGAAACATAATTTTAGCTTCACTTAGAAGTTCGCCCTGTCCAGATACTCTTAAGATTTTACACACCCACAATTGTTCTTCGGATACATTCAACGGTAGTTGTAGGGCGGAATGGGCAGTTCGCCCTCCTTCCAAAAGTGTGGCTACAGTACCAGATGACGTCAGTGCAAGTGTGATGACTTGTTCATCACGTATTTCTGCCAGCAGTAGGTTTATTACACTCCTGGAAATGGAAAAAAGAACACATTGACACCGGTGTGTCAGACCCACCATACTTGCTCCGGACACTGCGAGAGGGCTGTACAAGCAATGATCACACGTACGGCACAGCGGACACACCAGGAACCGCGGTGTTGGCCGTCGAATGGCGCTAGCTGCGCAGCATTTGTGCACCGCCGCCGTCAGTGTCAGCCAGTTTGCCGTGGCATACGGAGCTCCATCGCAGTCTTTAACACTGGTAGCATGCCGCGACAGCGTGGACGTGACCCGTATGTGCAGTTGACGGACTTTGAGCGAGGGCGTATAGTGGGCATGCGGGAGGCCGGGTGGACGTACCGCCGAATTGCTCAACACGTGGGGCGTGAGGTCTCCACAGTACATCGATGTTGTCGCCAGTGGTCGGCGGAAGGTACACGTGCCCGTCGACCTGGGACCGGACCGCAGCGACACACGGATGCACGCCAAGACCGTAGGATCCTACACAGTGCCGTAGGGGACCGCACCGCCACTTCCCAGCAAATTAGAGACACTGTTGCTCCTGGGGTATCGGCGAGGACCATTCGCAACCGTCTCCATGAAGCTGGGCTACGGTCCGGCACACCGTTAGGCCGTCTTCCGCCCACGCCCCAACATCGTGCAGCCCGCCTCCAGTGGTGTCGCGACAGGCGTGAATGGAGGGACGAATGGAGACGTGTCGTCTTCAGCGATGAGAGTCGCTTCTGGCTTGGTGCCAATGATGGTCGTATGCGTGTTTGGGGCCGTGCAGGTGAGCGCCACAATCAGGACTGCATACGACCGAGGCACACAGGGCCAACACCCGGCATCATGGTGTGGGGAGCGATCTCCTACACTGGCCGTACACCTCTGGTGATCGTCGAGGGGACACTGAATAGTGCACGGTACATCCAAACCGTCATCGAACCCATCGTTCTACCATTCCTAGACCGACAAGGGAACTTGCTGTTCCAACAGGACAATGCACGTCCGCATGTATCCCGTGCCACCCAACGTGCTCTAGAAGGTGTAAGTCAACTACCCTGGCCAGCAAGATCTCCGGATCTGCCCCCCATTGAGCATGTTTGGGACTGGATGAAGCGTTGTCTCACGCGGTCTGCACGTCCAGCACGAACGCTGGTCCAACTGAGGCGCCAGGTGGAAATGGCATTGCAAGCCGTTCCATAGGACTACATCCAGCATCTCTACGATCGTCTCCATGGGAGAATAACAGCGTGCATTGCTGCGAAAGGTGGATATACACTGTACTAGTGCCGACATTGTGCATGCTCTTTTGCCTGTGTCTATGTGCCTGTGGTTCTGTCAGTGTGATCATGTGATGTATCTGACCCCAGGAATGTGTCAATAAAGTTTCGCCTTCCTGAGACAATGAATTCACGGCGTTCTTATTTCAATTTCCAGGAGTGTAGAAACATTTTCCCAATGCCAACTCGTACGTTCAAATGGTTCAAATGGCTCTGAGCACTATGGGACTCAACTGCTGTGGTCATCAGTCCCCTAGAACTTAGAACTACTTAAACCTAACTAACCTAAGGACATCACACACACCCATGCCCGAGGCAGAATTCGAACCTGTGACCGTAGCAGCAGCGCGGCTCCGGACTGGAGCTCCTAGAACCGCACGGCCACCGCGGCCGGCCCCAACTCGTACGTGCAGCTAAACAATTCCGCCAATGTTATAGGCGATTCGGGCCATGATAACGCTGTAAATTTCCTTTTGATTGTCATTGAGATGTGGTTCTTTGTGAGTAGTTTATTGAAGTAGTTCGTTGATGCTGTAGCCTTTTTCCATTGTAATTTCGAAATTTATTACACTGATAGCATCTTTTCGTGGTGCTTCCTTCCTAAGTTGTTCTAAGGTCTCGTTGTTTATTACTAAACATTTATCATCTAGGCGAATAAATGTTTCATTAAGATGTCATCGTTGAATTCGATGGTCAGTTCAGGATGATGTTGTCGGACCTGGTACAGCATGTCATCAGTCATACTCTCTTTGAAGGAGTCCCACAGCTGTTTTGGATTGGATGGGTTACATTTTGTTACAATTTTGGCTAATAAGTCTCTCGTTTATCCAGCTGAGGCTGTGCATGAGGCTTCTTGTAGTCTAATTCCCAGTGGTTGTCGTTTTCCAGTAGTCCTAAACGTTGGCAAGCTTCTCTGTATCTCTGGTGTAGGTAATAGTCAACAGTCTTCAGATAAATTTTGTTCCCGTATTTCGTGTAGCAACACCCGGAGATACAAATATTCGGCATTGTGTATACTCGGCCTAGTGCACCAGTTTTCATGATTCCTGGATGACCTCCTACTGGTAATTCTTTGTTTTCGTCGTTGAAAGTTTTTTCCTGTTGTGTTCCACGTATTATAGGTAGGGACGTTATCTCACTTTATTTTAGACATATATTGTCACTGTATCGCTTTGACAACTCACACATCGCTGTCTGTTTTTATTTAATCACTGATAAGAAACTGACACTCGAACCCACGAAGAGTCATTCTTTATATGTCCTTACCAAGTGGTAGCCCCACAACTGGTGAATTCAAGAACATACCAAAAAAGGCTTCGGATTGTGTATAAAGTTCCAGAGCATCCCACAACATTAGAGAGCGTTCTGAAATGTTCCACAATGATCTGTGATGTTCCGGGATGTTCGCGAACATTCTGGAAATTTTCCTAGTGTTCCAGACTATTTTCGAACATTCCAGAACATCCCGGATCACTGTGGAACATTACGGAACATTATGGAATGTTCTGAAATGATCTTGAACTCTCTCCAATGTTCTGAAATGTAATTTCTAGAAGGGAAACTTCTCACCCCTAATATTTAGATAAGCACGCCCTTCAGGTAAAGACGGGAATGTTCTCCATGGATGGGGGAGAGGGCTACCACATCATATAGGTCCCTTGATCGTACCGGGACTCGTTACTGAATTTGTTTTACACTCACTTTTATAATATATATATATCCATATCTTAACAATATACATTAGAAACAAAACCAGTTCTCAGGATTATTTAATCATTTTCAAGCACTGAAAACATAATAAACGTTTTAACTGGTACAAACTGTCGACATAAGCTAACAATTTCAGAGATCTTTTGCACTCAAGTTGTCATGTAATCGTGACTTATATAGTTCAGTAACCGAGAAAAGGGGGAAAAAAGTTTGTCGATCGAAATACTGTAACAGTTTTGCAACATCATTGTAGATACTTGAAATCTATATCTGAGGAAAGAAATTTGAGACTTCTTGACCAGTTTCATCGTAACAGGATTTGTCATTAAAACGAAAATTAGCTGGCAGCTCAATCAGTTACATCTGCACTTGCATAGGGATGCTGTCAACTGGAACTGCAAACTGTCTCAAAAACTGATGTAAGATTGAGAGTGTCATCAAAACTTTTAGGAAACTATCCTTGTAATTCTTTGAAGGGCTCTAGAAATCCGCAAACCTCGCGTTCTGTTTGACATGGACCATGTTTGTCAGCATGTGTCCCTCTATAACGCAATTGTCTTTCTTAATGCATCCCATCAAAACCGAAAGATGTCTTTCCCACCTTGCATTGCCTTTACTGTGTGCAATGCGCAGTGAAGTTCCCTTAAAATGTGAGATCTGCAATCCATTTTGGACGTTCTAACTTTCGTTCCTGTACTCTCTTTTTCTTCATGTGTTCGACAATAGCGAGTTTTAAATCGAAACACCGTTCCAGGAATCTCCCCTTGACTTCACCAACCTACTTTATACTCATAAATGAAGTCTCGATTCTCTTCATTGAGTTCCATAGGAAACTGTTGCAACTGACAGTGGAATAATGAGCTCGACTTCAGAAATTCTAGTATTCGCACCATAAATTTCTTCACGTGTCGCATGCTGGCAACTTTAGCAGAAAGAACTTCTTTATACACTGAACAATGAATTCCGCCTGTCGACAGTTGTAATTTCGTCAACTAAATTTTTAACCTCTCTCAGTGTGGTATTATAATATCGTTTCGTTACAAACTTGCGTTACTCATCGCTTATTTGACTGCATAATACCCTCTTGGAAATTGAAATAAGAACACCGTGAATTCATTGTCCCAGGAAGGGGAAACTTTATTGAGACATTCCTGGGGTCAGATACATCACATGATCACACTGACAGAACCACAGGCACATAGACACAGGCAACAGAGAATGCACAATGTCGGCACTAGTACAGTGTATATCCACCTTTCGCAGCAATGCAGGCCGCTATTCTCCCATGGACACGATCGTAGAGATGCTGGATGTAGTCCTGTGGAACGGCTTGCCATGCCATTTCCACCTGGCGCCTCAGTTGGACCAGCGTTCGTGCTGGACGTGCAGACCGCGTGAGACGACGCTTCATCCAGTCCCAAACATGCTCAATGGGGGACAGATCCGGAGATCTTGCTGGCCAGGGTAGTTGACTTACACCTTCTAGAGCACGTTGGGTGGCACGGGATACATGCGGACGTGCATTGTCCTGTTGGAACAGCAAGTTCCCTTGCCGGTCTAGGAATGGTAGAACGATGGGTTCGATGACGGTTTGGATGTACCGTGCACTATTCAGTGTCCCCTCAACGATCACCAGAGGTGTACGGTCAGTGTAGGAGATCGCTCCCCACACCATGATGCCGGGTGTTGGCCCTGTGTGTCTCGGTCGTATGCAGTCCTGATTGTGGCGCTCACCTGCACGGCGCCAAACACGCATATGACCATCATTGGCACCAAGGCAGAAGCGACTCTCATCGCTGAAGACGACACGTCTCCATTCGTCCCTCCATTCACGACTGTCGCGACACCACTGGAGGCGGGCTGCACGATGTTGGGGCGTGAGCGGAAGACGGCCTAACTGTGTGCGGGACCGTAGCCCAGCTTCATGCAGACGGTTGCGAATGGTCCTCGCCGATACCCCAGGAGCAACAGTGTCCCTAATTTGCTGGGAAGTGGCGGTGCGGTCCCCTACGGCACTGCGTAGGATCCTACGGTCTTGGCGTGCATCCGTGCGTCGCTGCGGTCCGGTCCCAGGTCGATGGGCACGTGCACCTTCCGCCGACCACTGGCGACAACACCGATGTACTGTGGAGACCTCACGCCCCACGTGTTGAGCAATTCGGCGGTACGTCCACCCGGCCTCCCGCATGCCCACTATACGCCCTCGCTCAAAGTCCGTCAACTGCACATACGGTTCACGTCCACGCTGTCGCGGCATGCTACAGTGTTAAAGACTGCGATGGAGGTCCGTATGCCACGGCAAACTGGCTGACAGTGACGGCGGCGGTGCACAAATGCTGCGCAACTAGCGCCATTCGACGGCCAACACCGCGGTTCCTGGTGTGTCTGCTGTGCCGTGCGTGTGATCATTGCTTGTTCTGCCCTCTCGCAGTGTCCGGAGCTTGTATGGTGGGTCTGACACACCGGTGTCAATGTGTTCTTTTTTCCATTTCCAGGAGTGTATTAACTACATTAAATGTATTTGCAGTTGCGAACATGGACAACGATCAACCTTGTAATGGAATGACGACCACAAAATCTGGTGCCAGATCAGGACTCGAAGCTTATCGCCAGGGGTCGCCTTACCATTACGGTTGGTTTGAGTTGTTTTTGGGGAAGGAGACCAGACAGCGTAGTCATCGGTCTCATCGTGTTAGGGAAGGACGGGGAAGGAAGTCAGCCGTGCCCTTTCAAAAGAACCATCGCGGTATTGGCCTGGAGCGATTTAGGGAAATCACGGAAAACCTAAATCAGGATGGCCGGACGTGGGATTGAACTGTCATCCTCCCGAATGCGAGTCCAGTGTTTAACCACTGCGCCACCTCGCTCGGTTACCATTATGGTCCCCAAACACGACCCACCACCAGACGCAATCTTTCATACGTCGTCAACCGTGCACTTACAAAGGAAAATTGCATCTTAATTCGGGAGAACAGAAACACTACAATATCGTATACAAGTATTAACAGTTATGGCGTTTACTTTTGAAGTAATAAACAGTTTACTTTCTTTGTTTCAGTCTGGTTCGTTTTCAGTTGTCCACCCAGTACAGAAGTGTTCATGCAAGGTGATGACGACATTTTATGCCCTGAAATCTGACCCCAGGCAATCAATTTGGCCGAAAGACAACGCGATCTGACCTTTTTACTAACGACAGGAGAATGTAAGCTGACGCAAAGCGCAACAAGAGAGAAAAAGGCATACTCGGAGTTAACAGAATTGACAGGTCCGATTTACCTATTTTGCCGAATAACCTATAAACTATGCGTTTCAGTGATGAATGCAATTCTCCTTAATCACATAGTCTCAGGAGCCAACATTTTCGGAGTAACTGCTGACAACTGTTTGTAAAGCGGAAACATTAGGAAGGAACAGAATGGTGGTTAGTTTGTAACAACAACGACGCTGTACTATTGTACATATAAGTAATTTTTTCCATATGATATTTCGATAAACTAGTGTAATTGATGTTCTGATTTCATTTGTTTTTTTGTTTCATGCCATTGTGTTAAGAAAACTGTAAACAAGCTTCAATGTGAAGATTAATGTTTGTGTCAAATGTCAAGCACTATTGTAATAGAATTGAATTGTAACAAATGTTGAAACTGTTGTAAGATGTTTAAAATTGTAACTGTGCGTCTGGTCCATACGTAGACAATGTGTTAGGATATGTAGAATGCAAAACCTCGGGTTAATACCCGGTCTGTAAGGGAGCGGTAAAAGGTGGGTGGCAGGCGAGCGCGGGAAAATGCACGCGATCACTGCACGGCACAACGGGCTCAGCAGTAGTAGTTGGAGTTTGGCACTGGTCTGAGGAACACCTTCTGGAGCGAGGAGGCTCTCCTGGAAGACGTAGCTTCACTGAGCCTCGGGTGTGCCGTTCCAACGCCCACACAGCATGGCAAAAGTCCATAGGCACTAAATGGAAAAGTATTGCGACGCTAAGAAGAATTAAAGTGTCGATACGTCAAGAGCCATAGCTGTGGTTGTATGTGTGCTCTGTGCCTCGCCATCTCGCCGCTCGCCAGCCGCCGCACCGATACAAGCAGGTTGAAACTTTTAGTACTGTATTTGTATGGACCACAGAGTGAACTGTTCAATAATAACCTAAATTTTACCAGAACTTTCCCCTCATTTAATTATCATCACAACTAACCTAGACAGGGTCCTTTCTACATGTTGTGCAATCCGAGTGTCCCGAAATGAAAAATTAAATTTTGTGTTAATAATAATTACTTGCAGACCTAGTTATGTTAGAATGGTGTTCAAAGAACTGTTTTGTTAATGAACTAGTAAATGAATAACGAACGTCCGCCACACACCGTCAGGTGGCTTGCGGAGTATGGATGTAGATGTAGATGTAGAAGTTGAAAGATAACTTTAATATTGATATAGTAATGAAGTTTAATTATTTCGAGACAGATATAAAGGTATTTAAATGAGAAGTAAATAAGATAAAAAGAGTAGTAACTCATATACTGGAAATGTTGAACGCATGATAATTTCAGTAATCAATTTTTTTAATATAGTGATCATAACAGTTTCAGGGTCTCCCCCCCCCTTTTTTTCATTTGAATTCTGAAGTGGTTTCACCAGCAAAAGTTGAGTCACTATACAAGTCAAAATTTATCTGTATCAAAATTGACATTTTGTGTGTGTCACGAAAGTGCTATTGCTAGGGTATCCTATGCCCGATTTTAATCAGATTAATAGACAGTATAAAGTTTTGTAGTATACATTATAGTGTAGTGTTATGTATTCATGGTTTTTCCATATCAGTACAGAACGTGAATCTATCAGTTCAATAGATTTTCTGGTTCTAAAATTCTACTATATTATGCAGTGTTACTACGTGTTGTTTTGCATGAATATACAGCAACTTGTACAGGGATTGCTATACGGAAACCCTTTCTCATAAGGTGAAGCCCGTTCACTTACCACAGTACAGGCTTTAAGGAGTACTGTGTGCCCCACGCGCACGTTACAAGTTCCTACAGGACCAACCGGCTGAGGCCATCGGTTCCTAGGCTTACACACTACTTAATCTAACTTAAACTAAACTACACTATAGACAACACACACACTCATGCCGGAAGGAGGACTCGAGCCTCCGACAGGGGGAGCCGCCCAAACCATGGCAATATAAGAATGAATGCAAGACGATATCGCATAAAGGTGTGTGACAAATCTAGCATGGATGTGAGTACACGTGTATAACATTGGTGAAACTATGGAAATGCAATAGAGAACTCATATAATCTATAACATCAACTTTACAATTTTTTAGTGATTGTCACGGCTCAACTTAGACTGAAAATAGCTACCACTCCTTCCGATCACCTTATAAGATTCACAGAGGAAATAATACTACAGACCCCCCCAAAAGTGAGTTCGAAAGGTGTTGGTCAATTGAGTTGCAGATTTTAATCCGGAGACAGATTCAGATTAACACGTGTTCTGAAACAAGTAAGATATGAAAAACACGCAATATAGGCCTATTATATGTGAAATCTGCATTTAACATCACGCGAAAGCAGTACAATTTGGCCTATGTTGCGACTTTAACGCTTGGTCTAATTTTGAATTACCAGTGTAAGTAAGTCTTTGCATACTCTGATTCGGAAAATCTATGCCCTTTCGTATAGAAAGTTTTGACCCGTGCATCTATGTTAGGAACGCGATCTTACTAGAAAAGGGTTAAATAAAGTACGTGACCAGTCAACACATACTTCAAGAGCGCAGAATTGATAGTAGGCATATCAATTTAAGTGAATAACAGAGATCATATCTAGTATCACGGAAAATATGAAAATGATAATAAATAAATATGGAAAAATAAAATAAAAATAAACTAAAGTCAAATTTAAAAAATACGAAAATAATAATAAAATACAAACTCTATGACTGGAAAGTCAACGCCCCAGAAAGCAAGTATCAGAACTGGAGGGAAATCACATGTAATGTATGTGTATAATCAAACAAATAATTTGAAACGTCCTCTTAGAAAAATTATACAAGACTGTGCTTAAACTGACACACAATATTTTTAGCGCAACGCAATCTGACTTTCAAAATTCCCTACAAAAGAATGGCCCTGACTAACATTAACCTATACGTTTCCCAAATCACTTCTCTCACAAAAATCTTGGTTACTCGAACTACTGCAATACAGCGAGCACCACTACTGCCAGCTAAATAAAAGATTCAAACTAAGGAAGGCACTAACTACTGATAGGTATAGTTAGCAAATGAATGACTTTAATAGAGAACAAACAATGTATTTACCTTAATAGTCATAATATATATATAGCAGTTCATGACATCCATTCTTACAAATTTCAAAACTCCGCCATCTCTCTCCCCACATCGACCACTGCTGGCGGCTCACCTCAAACTGCGCAACGCTACACGCTGTTCACATCCAGCTGCCGCTGCCCAACACTACAATGGCAGACAACAATGCAAACCAGCCACAGACCTCACACAGCACAGCCAGAGATTTTCATACAGAGCACTACGTGGTGTTACCAATAAGAAAACCTAAACAGCCTACCAGCGATTTTCATACAGAGCGCTACGTGGCGTTACCAAACCTAAACAGCCTACTTACGTGGCCCCCATGCTCCCCACAAAAAAATTTACAAATTGCTTTACAGATTTGATAAATTTTTTCATAATTACAATAACAATGAAATGGAATGCACACACTTATCGATACAATGTTGGTCAAAAGCTAAAAATTTTCTCACAGTCCATAAAGACAGTCCTGATCATTCATCAAAGTAAAATTGCAGTGTTTTTCTCAAAGTCTGAGTAGTAAAAGAAAATGCACACGGAAGTAGTGGATTTCCATGCAGTCTTGAAGAAGTAGTGTTGTCCTTCCAATGGAAAGACAGTGCTGACTCTTAACATGCAGACAGGTAATGGGCCACAACAGAGCAAACCCACCGCAGAGTCAGTCGAAGTTTTGAAGAATATTGGTAGGTAGGTCAACACAGAGTAGAACCAGTGTAGTCCTGGTAGAGATTACGGTATTGGTGGGCCACCAGAGATGCAGACCCACTGCAGTTCTTATAGAAATAATGGTATTGGTGAGTCATCAAAGGTGTAGACCCACTTCAGTCCTTGTAGAGATAGCCAGCAGCCATCTGTTGCGACTGTGCAGGTGCACAATCACCATTGAAGAGTCTTCTGGAGAATATAGCAATTCCATCAACCACCACTTGTGCATGCACAAAGTTTTTGGAATAGTCCTTAGAACCAGCAATGCTGTTAACCAGTCCCTTGCAGAATTATCAACACATGTGCAAACACTAGCAGTCCCTGCTTCTCACATATTATCCATATACTATGACCAACAGAAACGTGTGCAGTGAAATGATACTTAATTTGAAGAACTGGTGTCTATACAAATGTAAATTTAAAACATAAAAATACAATTACAAAGGCACAAAATACATCATTAAAGAGCATAACAATACAGATAACATTTGTAGTAAAACGGGCTTTACAAAAGAATAGAAATAAACATATACATCAGTGTTACAGGAATTATGACATAAGTAAATACATAAAAGATCAGAATAATTATTGAAACATCAACTTCACACATGAGCATTAAAACAGAACAGAATAAATAATGTCTAAACATGTTTACAAAGAAAATAACATATTATCAGAAAAATTCTACAATGGAAACCTTATGACCTAAACAGATAAAGACAGGACAAACACAGATTCACATAGCGTGATAACACAAAATACAGGACAGGGTTTGTTTTCAGTGTGACATTTGGTACTGCAGTCCAAGCCAAACGTCATTCTGTAGATCTTTCGTCTTATCTCAACATTTGTTCCACCAAAAATATCCTATCCAAGCATGCTTTCTGCATTTTGTTCACATCCTCTTTCAAAAATAGGTGTCCTCCACTGTACGCTACTTTTTTGGCCAAATCGTTTTCTTATAGCTTCTCAATGCATTTCTTCCAATTCATCACAACTCATTCTCTTTTATAGCCTACCCCATCTTAAACTAACTTAAATCTACTGAGCTCAGATGCTAAACTAAGGGATGAGGCAATGCAGCAGCACAAAACAATTAATACAAACAGCAATGAAAAAAAATGGAAGTTGTCAAAGCAAGCAGCAATATTAAAACCATTATAAAGCAATAAAAAAATGGAAGTTGTCAAAGCAAGCAGCAATATTACAACTAATATAAGGCAATGCACAGCAAACAAGAAAAATAAATCCGTAGTAAAACTGGCTTAACAGAGTAATTCAAAGTCAAATTCAGTAACATTATGCCTGGCAAACAGCAGCAGCAAATGCAATAATAACTTTTACCTAAACATGACAAAGCTCAAGCAGAAAAAAATATTACGGTAAAAATGACCATGTTTAAAACTTACATCACAAGAACTTACTGTAGCAGACAAGTTACCAAATTGTAAAAAAAAAAAAGTATTTATGCCGTTCCTGTGAAGGGAAATGTCTATTTATGTTCCCTCGTTTTCTTGGAAGTAGATCATAATTTTTTTTCACTCGATCTGTAGGTATAAAATAACTATATTAGTACATCTATTAAATTTTATTTTAACCAACGCTGCAGTGCAGCTAGAAACTAGATATTAAATAAAACGAGCAAATCTCTCAACTAGAAAGACCATAGATGTAAAAATCTTTCTCATCATTTCATTAGGCAATTTAGTAAATATCATAAATTAAGAGCCCAACAGTATAATAATATGTTTTCAAGTTTGAGTGTGTCGTATTTGCGATGCTTTCTACAAAGAAATGTCAATAGCGAGGATAATGGCCTTTTTTTCCTGTGCCTCTGAAAGGCACACACTAATGGCTTGTTTCCAGGTGGCTGTCCCGCAGCTGGGTGCCCACGACGTATTACGTGCAGGTGGTCACTTAACTTTCTTACCGAAATATTTACAACACTAGTTTCCGCTACAGTGGCAGTCTGATATAAAAAATTTTACAGGTCAAGAATTTGCGTTACAAATCTGTAGTAACAAAATCCTGTTGATATAACAGTGTCCAAAGAAATTTCGGTGGCATTGTGATACATTCACGCATGTACACACATTTCATAACTCTTAAAGTACGATTCTTGGTTTCCAACATCCTTTCTCACATATCAGAGTCCCTAACCACTATTCATTACCCCTTACCTTATTACACATATACATATTCGTCGACAAAATGAAAGATTTTAATAGAGAACAAACTATGTATTTACCTTAACAGCCAATATATATATATATATATATATATATATATATATATATATATATATATATCAGTTCATGACATCCATTCTTACAAATTTCAAAACTCCACCATCTCTCTCCAAACATCGGCCACTGCTGGCGGCTCACCTCCAACTGTGCAACGCTACGCACTGTTCACATCCAGCTGCCGCTGCCCAACACTACAACGGTAGACAACAATGCAAACCAGCCACAGACTGCACACAGCACAGCCAGCGATTTTCATACAGAGCGCTACGTGGCGTTACCAATAAGAAAACCTAAACAGCCTACTTACAAATTGTTGTTGTTGTTGTTGTTGTCTTCAGTCCTGAGACTGGTTTGATGCAGCTCTCCATGCTACTCTATCCTGTGCAAGCTGCTTCATCTCCCAGTACCTACTGCAACCTACATCCTTCTGAATCTGCTTAGTGTACTCATCTCTCGGTCTCCCTCTACGATTTTTACCCTCCTCGCTGCCCTCCAACGCTAAATTTGTGATCCCTTGATGCCTCAAAACATGTCCTACCAACCGATCCCTTCTTCTAGTCAAGTTGTGCCACAAACTTCTCTTCTCCCCAATCCTATTCAATACCTCCTTTACTACTTGAAGTGTCTCATTTCCTAATCTAATTCCCTCAGCATCACCCGATTTAATTTGACTACATTCCACTATCCTCGTTTTGCTTTTGTTGATGTTCATCTTATATCCTCCTTTCAAGACACTGTCCATTCCGTTCAACTGCTCTTCCAAGTCCTTTGCCGTCTCTGACAGAATTACAATGTCATCGGCGAACCTCAAACTTTTTACTTCTTCTCCATGAATTTTAATACCTACTCCAAATTTTTCTTTTGTTTCCTTTACTGCTTGCTCAATATACAGATTGAATAACATTGGGGATAGGCTACAACCCTGTCTCACTCCTTTCCCAACCACTGCTTCCCTTTCATGCCCCTCGACTTTTATGACTGCCATCTGGTTTCTGTACAAATTGTAAATAGCCTTTCGCTCCCTGTATTTTACCCCTGCCACCTTTAGAATTTGAAAAAGAGTATTCCAGTCAACATTGTCAAAAGCTTTCTCTACGTCTACAAATGCTAGAAACGTAGGTTTGCCTTTTCTTAATCTTTCTTCTAAGATAAGTCGTAAGGTCAGTATTGCCTCACGTGTTCCAACATTTCGACGGATCCTCCCCGAGGTCCGCATCTACCAGTTTTTCCATTCGTCTGTAAAGAGTTCGCGTTAGTATTTTGCAGCTGTGACTTATTAAACTGATAGTTCGGTAATTTTCACATCTGTCAGCACCTGCTTTCTTTGGGATTGGAATTATTATATTCTTCCTGAAGTCTGAGGGTATTTCGCCTGTCTCATACATCTTGCTCGCCAGCTTGTAGAGTTTTGTCATGACTGGCTCTCCCAAGGCCGTCAGTAGTTCTAATGGAATGTTGTCTACTCCGGGGGCCTTGTTTCGACACAGGTCTTTCAGTGCTCTGTCAAACTCTTCACGCAGTATCGTATCTCCCATTTCGTCTTCATCTACATCCTCTTCCATTTCCATAATATTGTCCTCAAGTACATCACCCTTGTATAAACCTTCTATATACTCCTTCCACCTTTCTGCCTTCCCTTCTTTGCTTAGAACTGGGTTGCCATCTGAGCTCTTGATATCCATAGACGTGGTTCTCTTCTCTCCAAAGGTCTCTTTAATTTTCCTGTAGGCACTATCTGTCTTATCCCTAGTGAGATAAGCTTCTACATCCTTACATTTGTCCTCTAGCCATCCCTGTTTAGCCATTTTGCACTTCCTGTCGATCTCATTTCTGAGACGTCTGTATTCCTTTTTGCCTGCTTCATTTACTGCATTTTTATATTTTCTCCTTTCATCAATTAAATTCAATATTTCTTCTGTTACCCAAGCATTTCTAGCAGCCCTCGTCTTTTTACCTACTTTATCCTCTGCTGCCTTCACTACTTCATTCCTCAGAGCTACCCATTCTTCTTCTACTGTATTTCTTTCCCCTATTCCTGTCAATTGCCCCCTTATGCTCTCCCTGCAACTCTGTACAACCTCTGGTTCTTTCAGTTTATCCAGGTCCCATCTCCTTAATTTCCCACATTTTTGCAGTATCTTCAGCTTTAATCTACAGGTCATAACCATTAGATTGTGGTCCGAGTCCACATCTGCCCCTGGAAATGTCTTACAACTTAAAACCTGGTTCCTAAATCTCTGTCTTACCATTATATAATCTATTTGATACCTTTACTATCTCCAGGGTTGTTCCACGTATACAACCTTCTTTCATGATTCTTAAACCAAGTGTTAGCTATGATTAAGTTGTGCTCTGTGCAAAATTCTACTAGGCGGCTTCCTCTTTCATTTCTTAGCCCCAATCCATATTCACCTACTATGTGTCCTTCTCTCCCTTTTCCTACACTCGAATTCCAGTCACCCATTACTATTAAATTTTCGTCTCCCTTCACTATCTGAACAATTTCTTTTATTTCATCGTACATTTCTTCAATTTCTTCATCATCTGCAGAGCTAGTTGGCATATAAACTTGTACTACTGTAGTAGGTGTGGGCTTCGTATCTATCGTGACCACAATAATGCGTTCACTATGCTGTTTGTAGTAGCTTACCCGCATTCCTATTTTCCTATTCATTATTAAACCTACTCCTGCATTACCCCTATTTGATTTTGTGTTTATAACCCTGTAGTCACCTGACCAGAAGTCTTGTTCCTCCTGCCACCGAACTTCACTGATCCCCACTATATCTAACTTTAACCTATCCATTTCCCTTTTTAAATTTTCTAACCTACCTGCCCGATTAAGGGATCTGACATTCCACGCGCCGATCCGTAGAACGCCAGTTTTCTTCCTCCTGATAACGACATCCTCCTGTGTAGTCCCCGCCCGGAGATCCGAATGGGGGACTATTTTACCTCCGGAATATTTTACCCAAGAGGATGCCATCATCATTTAATCATACAGTAAAGCTGCATGTCCTCGGGAAAAATTACGGCTGTAGTTTCCCCTTGCTTTCAGCCGTTCGCAGTACCAGCACAGCAAGGCCGTTTTGGTTAATGTTGCAAGGCCAGATCAGTCAATCATCCAGAAGGTTGCCCCTGCAACTACTGAAAAGGCTGCTGCCCCTCTTCAGGAACCACACGTTTGCCTGGCCTCTCAACAGATACCCCTCCGTTGTGGTTGCACCTACGGTACGGCCATCTGTATCGCTGAGGCATGCAAGCCTCCCCACCAACGGCAAGGTCCATGGTTCATGGGGGGGAGGACTTACAAATTATATTTCAGAAAAAATGGGTGATTTATTGAAGAGAAAAGCTTCACAAACTGATCAAGTCAGTACCGCGTTGGTCCACTTGTGGCCTCTACACAAGCAGTTATTCGGCCTGACACTGATTGGCAGAGTTCTTATATGTCTGTCTGAGGGATATCGTGTAAATTCTGTGCAGTTGCCACGTCAGAAAATACCGATCTGATTACAGGGCAGTAACTACAATGATCCAAATGTCCTCAGTTAGCTAGAGATCTGGCGATCTTGCTAGCCATGCAAGACAAGCGGGCAAGATACATCGTGTGGGAGGGAGAAAGAGGTGTGAATTTTATTTAGATTCTATAAATGAAATGGAAGGAGTGCTGTTCAACATATAAGTGGTTTATTCAGTGAAACTGCATTAAACTGCATATGCAATAGTTATTGAAATTTTATCAAATTCATTAAGCATTCACCCACAAACTATTCAAATAATGATAAGCAAAAATTTTAAAAAAATTGGGTCGCCAGATACCGTAGAAAGAATAAAAAAAATTGAATTGAATTGACAGCAAGAGCTGACAACAAGAGAATTATATAAGGTGCCTGCCCTGGTATTTGCCTTTTAACATGAGCATTGTATGACTTCATTCTAATTTAACATATAAATAAATTACACGAGACGGGTCGAACTGGTGCAATAAATGAGGAAGGAATACAAATAAAAAAACAGCGGAACATATGACTCTCTTAGCGGGCAAACGGTGAATACTACGCCCTGCGTCTTTATGAGCATCTAACACATTGCAAAGAAACTGAAGAAAGCGAGAGAAGAATGCGCAACTAGGAAAGCGGGCGTTTTCTGTATTACCATGTTCATAACGGGGTCGGCGTGGCGGTGGAGACGGCTCATTGCGCCAAGACTGTGGCGGCAACGTAGTTGATAGCGTATAACATGCCCTACGCTGAAAATAGTGACCGAAACCTTCTACTGGAAGCTATCATTACTGGACGACGGTATGGGTCCATCTGCAAGTGCAGACCTACATGAAACTGCATTAACGAAGCTCAAAACTGTTCTAACAGTACAACTGTCATCGGACATGTAGTAAATCCAAGTGTGATCCTGAGTTAAGCCCTTGATAACTCGCACAGTGAGTGAAGCTCGCCTACTTGGATCCAACAAAAGTTGCTCTCTACACTGTTTGCGACGAATGCAAAGTGCATTGTCTCATGAGAAGCGATAAAAGAATCCTTGCGACTTATAGAAAGCAATCAAGAGTGGACTCCTGCCTCCTCAAAAGCAATACTCGGAATGCCCAATACTAGTGCGCTCCTCGCACCTGGAGAGAGAGAGCCGCTCCCCTCCAGCCTCTTGTCTCCGTCCTTCCGAAAATTACATAGCTAGTACTATTTTTCAAAGCCAACGTTAGATTCTTGCCAATGAAGAAGTTCCTTTCAAAATTTCTTCCTTCTTTTCCATCGTATTCCGCGAGGAAAAGACAGCCATACTCTGCGTGAGACAGAGTGTAGAAATAAACGAAGACTTCTCCCTTTGAGTATTGCCGCTACGTTCCCAGGTGTTCTGCTCGCGGGAAACTGCCAAAATTCACTTGGCCACTTGAGATTCTTGGACGCTCAAGTCGTGCTGTTGCTATTCAACTCGCCGCTCCGTCCGCGTTACCTAGAATCGTGACGAAACTGTTTTTCGCTCTAAGTTTGCAGTTTCCGCTGCCTCGGGCAGACGTGCGAATGTCCACGGCCTCCCTTGGCAGCGTGTTGATGTATGCACCGTCTTCGCCTGTCGCTAATCCTCTGGGGGCCTGCCCTCTGTGAAGCGTGCCGACACAGGCGCGCGACCGCCGGTCGCCCGTGGGTGCACTACCTGTGTCCACCTGGTCGCCGGGCTTCCCAGCTAGGAACACGTAAGAAGAATTCCTTTCGTGCACAGAGTGTAAGAAGTTTATAAAAGGGAAGAATCATAGCCCTTTACCGATGATTAACGACACAATAATTCACATCCATCACACTTTATATAGTACGATAAACTAATGACTGATTTTTAAATCAATGATCTCCTTTAATGATAAACATGAAAAGCTTTGACGCTTTTCAAGCGCGAAGACAAGTGAGAGATATTATTTCCGCGTAGTTGGCGGGCATTTAAGTGCAGAAATGTAAGCCCTAGAGGGCTAATCATGAAGAGCAGCAAAACAGGGCGTAGAATACCGTCGATTACCCCTACAACGTAAGAGTGCTTTGGAGGATAACCAAAGGGGGGATCCTAATATGAAATGAAATGGCATCACACACCATCACTGATAGTATGAAATTAGAATTATATATTAATATCTTCAGCTGCTGACGGGTACAGCTGAAAATGTGTGTCCCGATTGGGACTCGAACCCGGGATCTCCTGCTTACATGGCAGACGCTCTATCCATCTGAGCCACTGAGGGCACAGAGGATGGCGCCACTGCAGGGACTATCTCGTGCACGCCTCCCGCGACACCCCCATTCTCATCTTATATGTCCATACACTACATTCGTAGTGTCCCTAAGCAACACACTCTCTACTCGTGGAACACATTCTTACCAAGCCCCGAAAGAATTCGGGAATTATGTGTTCTTTCGCACAGAAGAAAGTCATGGTCGGTATTGCCAGAACTATATACTTATATGGAAATTATGTCAGCTCTTTCGGACATGTCCGAATGAACAGTCACCATTGATGACCTACAGCCGTCTAGGACGAAATTACAATTATAAATTAATACCCTCAGCTGGTGACGGGCGTTGATATATATCAACGGTGACAGGTGAAATTGTGTGCCCCGAATGGGACTCGCACTCGGGATCTCCTGTTTACATGGTAGACGCTCTATCCACCTGAGCTATCGAGGGCACAGAGGATAATGCGACTGCAGGGACTATCCCGCGCACGCCTCCCGCGACACCCACATTCTCACCTTATACATCCACACACTACATTCGTAGTGTTCCTAAGCAACACGCTCGCTACTCATGGAAGACATTCATACCAAGGCCCGTACGAGTTCGGGTATTGTCGTGTAGTGTCGGGTAATGTCGGGTAAAGTCTTCCACAAGTAATGAGTTCGTTGGGTAGGGACACTACGAATGTAGTGTGTGGACATGTAAGGTAAGAATGTGGGTATCGCTGGAGAGTGCGTGAGATAGTGCTTGCAGTCTCACAATCCTCTGTGTCCTCGGTGGCTCAGATGCATAGAGCGTCTGCAATGTTAGCAGGAGATGCCGGATTCGAGTCCCGGTCGGGGCACTCATTTTCACCTGCCCCCGTTGATATATATCAACGCCCGTCATCAGCTGCAAGCATTAATTCATAAGTCTAATTTCGTTCTACACGGCTGCAGGTCAGCAACGGTGTGTGTTCTTTCGGACACGTCCGAAAGAACGGACACCATATCCATATAAGCATACCACTCATAGCTGTTCGGCCGTATGGCGACCGACAGTCGGGTTGGTATCCCACAACTGTTTGGGACGTCTCGAGACACATCTTCGGTGGTCATCGTGTCTTCTTTCGAAGTGGGAGTCGTTAATGAAGACAATTCTTCTTCACTCAATGAGATTCGAGGCGTGTACAGAGGTCAATAATAGTCGGTTGAGGTGGTACCGTGAACTGAGCTCCCTTTCTGCGACTCGCCCAGTTGCAGGTCGGATCGTTGATAACGATGAATCCGGGCCTCTGACATTCTGTCTTCTCCCTAAGTCGACCGCTTCCTTTATGATGCTGTTTTAGGTCATGGTTCATCAATTGCTGCTAACATCGTTGAATAGAAATATCGTTCCTAGTCAGACGTAGAGCAATTGCCGAGTACTTCAACCCGCTTCTTTTAGCCCAACTATAAGTGGTGTCTCAAATGCTGACATTTCCATACATTGCTTATGCGCCTATCTGCGAGAGCAGTTATGTCGGACGCAGTACACGGAAATTCTCAAAGACTTCATTCCCCGCTACCGACGTAGATCCTGTTTACTATCCTTGTCAGCTGCGCGGTGAAATTCCGGTGCAGCGTCATAAATTCATCCGTCGACAGCCAAAGTTCAAAATTTTGCTATTTTCCGCGGATACCTGTATGAATATCAATGTGTGTCCAATTTGCATAACTCGTTCGTAGTGCATTCTTTTTTTTCCAACGAACACATATTTTTCTGTAGAACAAAGCATAACGTCCCTGCAATCTGCAGCGCTGTCAAGACTTGCCTTGGCTTACCTGCGGAAAATAGTGCTAAAATCGAGATGCATAATATTCACAGTAGTGGATGCTAGCTTGCATGTGAAATGTAACAGTAACAGACATGTAGAATGCTACCAACTGCTGAATGGGAAGATTACGTTTTAGATCGTGCGTTAGTTTACTGTCTGCATAGTAATTGTCACGCTAATGCCTACCAATCGAAAATAAGTGGTCATGGAATCCGAATAACAAGAATCCCCAAAGTTAAACGCTCAGAACTGACTTTAAAAAAGGTTTTAAAGGTGATAATACGAGTACTGTTAGTGCGCTACCAAACTCGAGACAGTAAAGTTCTAATAGTTAACAAAACGATATAAACAAAATTCAGTACAAGTCGGAAAGCATTTAGAAAATTTGATTGGCCGGAAGAGTGATAAAACTGAGTGTATTCCCAGTCAGATGAATTGATGTCAGGCAGATTCCGTCCCAAGTATCGCAACACGTTGCCCTCACAAAGACACAAAGAACCAGTAAGCACATGTAGAATAAGAGGCCGACATGCTGAAGTGATAGAAATTTCGCTACGTGAATCAGGGAAAAAATAACCATAGAATACAAGAACGCCGTGAATAACTCACAAAAATGCATTGCAGATGTCCATCTGCAACGCGCAACCGAATTACACGATGTCTCATGATAAGCAAACTCAGTAGCACCATTCAGCCCAAACACGTATTTTCACTCCACGGCGGATAACAGGAGTGCCTATTCAAACAGCAGAGGACAGAGTTCTCATTGGCCACTGCACCTGAAAGCGCAAAACGTACTTCCCGCAGTCCTCAGAGACTAACCTCAAAAGATAGTAAAATAGTTTGTAGTCGACACCAGGTACTGATTCTCATCTTTGCACTAACCCCGCGATAACTTGTATGCGAAAATGACTGAAATGGATAGTAATAGAATTGAACCTTGTAACCGGAAATTTAAGAGCCAAATTTCAGAATGACTTCTAGTGTCGTTCTCAGTTATGTGAAAGTGATGACATGCTTAAGTACGCCGTAATCTTGCTTTAGTACCGATGTTTCCTGGTAACAACGCAACACTACACAAAACATCGCCAACACTGCCTGCTACACCATACTGCCCCAGAATACGACCAAGAGGGAAGTAGCTCTGTCTCGCAAAATGTGTCGGAATTCTGCCACCTGGTGTGTCCATTGGCCGAATCCCTGTCAATGCCCTTAAGTCGTCGGAACGTTGACGAGCTTTCGCACGTCAACGTTCTACTTAATGAATCCAACGTGCTGCTGAACGACGCTGATAAACGATGCAACTTGTGCGTAAGATGGCTGTGCCTCAACGTCGCATATAAGATCGCAGCGCGCTGCAGCGGCGGTTGTCGGCTGTATAAGGCTCGCAAGTCACACTGTTTACGGAACGGGTGCGAATAAAATACGTTAGCTATGTTAAAATGCACATTTCCTCCCTTGTCCAGACGCTGGTCATTTTCTGTCTGCAGTATACATAAATAAAACTTAAATATCCTTGAATATTTTATAAGGCGACAAGGAAAGTACCATGCCCACTTAATAAGGACATCGGCTTACAAAAGTTCCATCACAAACATTGCACTATCAAGTTACAATAGTTCTCCGCAATAGATAAAAATTATTTTATCATCCTCACGTTTCAGTAAAACCCTAAGGTCACCACTGTTCCTATCACTAGCAGAATCTTTACGACATGTGAAATACCTGTACAAAACTTGAAACAAGAAAGTGCAAAATATCTTACTGCCAAGTAGTTCAAATGGTTCAAATGGCTCTGAGCACTATGGGACTTAACATCTGAGGTTATCACTCCCCTAGAGCTTAGAACTACTAACCAACCAGGGGACATCACACACAGCCATGCCCGAAGCAGGGTTCGAACCTGCGACCGTAGCGATCGCGCGGTTCCAGACTAAAACGCCTAGAACCGCTAGGTCACACCGGCCGCCTGCAAAGTAATGCAAGCTGTCTTGCAGAAAGCACCATCGCACAAACGTACTTCTCAGAAAGAGCAAATTTATATATAAAAAACATCGAATATTATATAATATACGTCTACTAAGCGAAGAAGATAAAGAACGCGAATACTACAAAGAAAAACGAGACACGCATCAGGAACGCATAACCTTTTATACAACATTTCTATGTGTTTACGCCTTACGGTATACCGCCCAGGAATGGAATGCGAACATATTTGACGACGTAGTGTCTGCTGAAAAGTTTGAAAGTAGATACGTTATTAGCTGAGAATTATACAATGAAGAGCCAAAGAAACTGTTACAGCTGTCTGATATCGCGTAGGGCTCCCCCAAGCACGTAGAAGTGCCGCAGTACGACGTGGCATGCTCTCGACTAATACCTGAAGTAGTTTTGCACGTAATTGACACCATGAACCTTCAGGGCTGTCTAAAAATTCGTAAGACTACGAGGCAGTGAAGATCTCTTCTGAACAGCACGTTGCAAGGCATCCGAGATATGCTCAATAATCTACAGTGTCTGGAAAGTTTGGTGGCCAGCGGAAGTGTTTAAACGCAGAAGAGTGTTCCTGGAGCCACTCTGTAGCAGTTCTGGACGTGTCGGCTGTCGCTTTGTCCAGCTGGAATTGCCTAACTCCGTCGGAAAGCACAATGGAAATGAATGGATGCAGGTGGTCAGACAGGATTCTTACGTGTATGTCACCCGTCCGAGTCGTATCTAGACCATCAGGGGTCCCATATCACTCCAACTGCACACGCCCCACACCATTACAGAGTCTCCACCAGCTTGAACAGTCTGCTGCTCACATGCAGGGTCCATGGTCTCGTCAGGTTGTCTCCGTACCCGTACACGTCCATCCGCAAGATACAATTTTAAACGACACTCGTCCAACCAGGCAACATGTTTCCAGTCATTAACAGTCCAATGTCGCTGTTGACGGGCCCAGACAAGGCCCAAAGCTTTATATCGTGCGGTCGTCAGGGGTATACGATTTTACCTCCACCTCCGAAACCCATACTGATGATGTTTCGTTGAATGGTAAGAACACTGACACCTGTTAATGGCCCAGCACTGAAATCTGCACTAAGTTGCCCAAGGGTTGCACTTCTGTCACCCTGAACGATTCTCTTCAGTTGCCGTTGGTCACGTTCTTGCAGGATGTTTTCCGGCGCCAGCGATGTCGGAGATCTGATGTTTTACTGGATTCCTGATACTCACGGTACACTCGTGAAATTATCGTACAGGAAAATCCCTTTCATCGCTACCGCTGTGATGCTGTGTCCCATCGCTCGAGCATCGAATATAACACTATGTTCAAACTGACTTAAATCTTCATAACCTGCCATTGCAGCATCAGTAGTCGATCTGACGACTGCGCTAGACACTCGTTGTCTTATATAAGCGTTGCCGACCGCACTGCCGTATTCTACCTGTTTACATATCTCTGTATTTGAATATGCATGACTATACCAGTTTCTTTGGTGCTTCAGTGGAACACATTGTACCAAGAACAATGCGTTTTTGTTGGATCCTCAGTGCGCATAGGTGTATAATTCAAACGTTACTATAATTCTTTAGGGACTAATATGACGTTTCTCGTCTTTTTATTAGCAAACAAAATCGTGTAATTGACGAAGGGTTTACTAGAGATCCTCAATGCACTGGTGCTTAGGAGGCATATATAGATATGGACTACAACTGGAAGCCAATATGGCGTCTCAATGCTCTTTACTGAAGAGAGATGGCGTCATGCGACGTACGTGTCGTTCTTGCACGCTCAAACGCACTTTCAGAATGTCTGACATGCTACATATTTCTGTGCACGTTCGGAAAAACTACCCAATGTGCTTTTTTTCCACGATTCGGAAAAACTTCCCAACGTGCTTTTTTCCACGATCACGTCAGAAACTCGCCCCGATCAACGCTCAAAGTTCGTATGTACAGTCTGTGTGCCGACTGCTTTAGCTCAGGGTATGACGAAACTGCGCTTTCTCCATTTGGCTAAAATATCTCGTTACAGAAGGTGTGAAAGCGTGAGTGAATGTCTCTGATGATACAAGTGACTTATCTCCACCGTATAGTAATCATGATACACATAAAAGCTACCCGTTCCAAACAGTTGTCTCCCACATTTACACACCGAAATACTGCTTGTGTAATTGTATACTGTATGTGTGTGTGGCAGAGAAAAAAATGACACTTTTTCTCCAGTGGCCAACGATGAAGTCTTTTGTGTTGACAAAACCAGATGCTGATTGCCCTCCCCCACGCAACTTCCTACGCTACACGGGAAGGCATTGGACATTCGTCAGGCGGGCATTGTGCGTTGGGCACCGCGCATCGGGCGAAGACCGGCAATGTGAGAGTGTTTGGCCGAGCAGCAGTCCAGCTCGCCGTGCAAATACAGGCCACGCGCGGCTACCACTCTGATCTGATTAAACGTCAGCCGCCGCACCTCCGCCCCCGCCGCCCCCGCTGGCCCCACGGTAATTGGAAGCCGCCGCCGCCACTTGCTTCCTGTTCCGGTTCGCTCCCGCCCACCTCCGCCCCCACGCAGCCATCGCTCCCACCGCCTCTAATTAACCTCTGGTCGTGTCAACACCCCGGTCTGCGGGCGCCGGCTGCTTTTCTTCCACTGTTCTTTTGTCACTGGTCTCTCCAACACTACACCCTCCGTCTCGCAAGCCCGTATTTGCTTAGATGATGGACCGCATACGCAGTCAGCTGACGCGAAAGCATTGAGCTTAGCAACAACTTGCCCGTGCGTAAGTTCTCCTCACGATCGACGACGTCCGTACTGAAGCACTCTACACCTAATGGAAAATTCAATCGGCATAATGGATGCATCCGCGAACGAAGAGACAGGTGAAGACGTAAACGTTAGTATTCGTAGAAAGAGCGCGAGAGCAATGATTAATTAATGAACGTAACACTCATATCATCTGCCTTAAAAGCTTACTGAAGTAAAATTTACATTGATACAGAACCTCTAAAACGGACCTCTAGAGAAACCTGTTACTAAAGTTCACTAAAGAAAACGAGACGCGCACCAGGAACGCATCACCTGTTATACTACTATTCTGCATGTTTAGTCCTTACGCTATAACGTCCAGGAATCAGATGCGACCATACTTTGCGCCTTGACGTCTCTTAAAATATTTAAAAGTAGACACGTTATTAACTAAGCATTATAACGAGCTAAGGCCAGAACTGTGCGGTTTTGGTGGATCCTCAGTACGCATACGTCTATAATACGCACAAATGCAATATGAAGAAGCTGTTAGATAACCTGTTTCGGTTGTGGAACAACCGTCGCAGTCGTACTAAAAGTAAAGGTCATCAATACGCAAAGTCATATTACTTAGCGCTCAAGACATAGCAAATTAATATTCGAAATGAAAAAATACACTTCAGGCCATTAAAATTGCTACACCACGGAGATGACGTGTTACAGACGCGAAAGTTTCCAACCGATTTCTCATACACAGACAGTAGCTGATCGGTGTTGCCTGGTGAGACTTTGTTGTGGTGCCTCGAATAAGGAGGAGAAATGCGTACCATCACGTTTCCGACTTTGATAATGGTCAGATTGTAACCTATCGCGATAAGGGTTTATCGTATCGCGAGATTGCTGCTCGCGTTGCTCGAGATCCAACGACTGTTAGCACAATATGGAATCGGTGGGTTCAGGAGGGTAATACGGAACGCCGTGCTGGATCCCAACAGCCTCGTATCACTAGTAGTCGAGATGACAGGCATCTTATCCGCATGGCTGCAACGGATCGTGCAGCCACATCTCGATCCCTGAGTCAACAGATGGGGACGTTTGCAAGACAACAAACATCTGCACGATCAGTTTGACGACGTTTGCAGCAGCATGGACTATCAGCTCGGAGACCACGGCTGCGGTTACCCTTGACTCTGCATCACAGACAGGAGCGCCTGCGATGTTGTACTCAACGACGAACCTGGGTGCACGAATGGCAAAACATCATTTTTTCTGTTTACAGCAACATTATGGTCGCATCCGTGTTGGGCGACATCGCGGTGAACGTACATTGGAAGCGTGTATTCGTTATCGCCATACTGGCGTATCACCCGGCGTGATGGTATGGGGTGCCATTGGTTACACGTCTCGGTCACCTCTTGTTCGCATTGACGGAACTTTGAATAGTGGGCGTTACATTTGAGATGTGTTACGACACATGGCTCTACCCTTCATTCGATCCCTGCGAAACCCTACACTTCAACAGAATAATGCACGACCGCATGTTCCAGGTCCTGTACGGGCCTTTCTGGATACAGAAAATGTTCGATTGCTGCCCTGGCCATCACATTCTCCAGATCTCTCACCAATTGAAAACGTCTAGTCAATGGTGGCCGAGCAACTGGCTCGTCACAATACGCCAGTCACTGCTCTTGATGAACTGTGGTATCGTGTTGAAGCTGCATGGGCAGCTGTACCTGTACACGCCATCCAAGCTCTGTTCGACTCAATGCCTATGAGTATCAAGGCCGTTATTACGGGCAGAGGTGGTTGTTCTGGGTACTGATTTCTCAGGATCTATGCACCAAAATTGCGTGGAAATGTAATCACATGTCAGTTCTAGTATAATATATGTGTCCAATGAATACCCGTTTATCATCTACATTTCTTTTTCGTGTAGCAATTTTAGTGGCCAGTAATGTATTTGACACTTAAGACAGAATTGAATCTAAAAGCAAAATGTACGATGAAACCAATGAGGCTGCTTTACTAACGGCAGTTTGTCAGTGCACTCAAAATGCCCACAGTGCAGTACCAGCGCGACTGATGGTCGCAGTAACATTGACACCTGCTAGATCCTACGTGCTATAACCAAAAGTTTCCAAATCAACAAACCATGGGCAGTTTGAACACCATCTCTAAACATCACTATTGTTGAGATAAAGTGGACCTGTACGATTCCAGAGAGCTTCTTAAGTATCAAATGACTGTGAAGTATATACGCAGACTGAAGTGGCGAATGGAAATTCGTACGAAGTCTGGGGTTCGAACCTGTGTCTCCTGCTACTCAGCAGACGAGTCAAGCGCCATGCAATCCTGGCCCAATTGCTCTCTGGAGCCATACAGTTTCACCTCATTAAAGCATCTTTCCCTGGTTTTCAGGATGGATGAAGTGGAATGATCATAAAAAAATAATTGTTGGTAAGGCGGGTGCCAGGTTGAGATTCATTGGGAGACTCCTTAGAAAATGTAGTCCATCATCAAAGGAGGTGGCTTACAAAACACACGTTCGACCTGTTGACAGAGGAGATAGAGAAGATCCAAAGAAGAGCAGCGCGTTTCGTCACAGGGTTATATGGTAAGCGTGATAGCGTTTCGGAGATGTTTAGGAAACTCAAGTGGCAGACTCTGCAAGAGAGGCGCTCAGCATCGCGGTGTAGCTTGCTCGCCAGGTTTCGAGAGGGTGCATTTCTGGATGAGGTATCGAATATATTGCTTCCCCCTACTTATACCTCCAGAGGAAATCACGAATGCAAAATTAGAGAGATTCGACGGCCCACGGGGACTTTCCGGCAGTCGTTCTTCCCTGGAACCATACGCGACTGGAACAGGAAAGGGAGGTAATGACAGAAGTACGTAAAGTGCCCTCGCCACACACCGTTGGGTGGCTTGCGGAGTATAAATGTAGATTTAGATGTATTTCATTCGATGTTGAGGTGCTGTTCAAATACAGCTGGAGAGTCTCTACAGTGCTCTTCATGTTTAGGGGATTACCAGGCGTGCTGAGGAGTGAATAGCAATTTCAAGAGAGGAGAGAAGTGTGTTAGGGTGGTTCCTGCAGTTGTGTAAAGCAAGTGTGCCATAGTGGCGTAGCGGACGGCGCATCTGGCTACCGAGGAGGAGATCTGGGTTTGAATCCTGGTACTGGAACACATTTTCATTCGTCGCTTCTCTCTGCATATTTCGTTATTACCGCCTATAAACATTAATATGACTGTATGTAGTTTCTTGACACCATATATACACATTAGCACCTTCAATGAAACTTCATGTATGAACAAACTATCGGCGGGTATGTAAATCATTAGAGTTGCAGATCTTTGTGACAAGTAGAACGGCCAACAGATGCATTAGGGTCGTTCATATTTAGTATGGTTATCATAGAATTTAAGAACCCTTGGAGGACTTAAGATCAAATAAGGTAGAAGGGGTAGATAACACCAGAATCTTTCAAATCAGGGCAGAAGTGGCAACAAAACGACTGTTCACGTTGGTGTGTAGAATGCATGAGTATGGCGATGTTGCCTCTGCCATTCGGAAAAACATCATCCACACTCTCCGAAGACTGCAAGAGTTGACAAGTCCCAGAATTATCCCAGAATCAGCTGAATAGCTCATGCATTCAAGTTGCTGACAAGAATAATATACAGGAGAATGGAAAAGAAAATTGAGGATATCTTAGTTGACGCTCAGTTTGGCTTTAGGAAAGGTAAGGGTACCAGAGAGGCAATTGTGACATTGCGGTTGATAATGGAAGCAAGACGAAAAAAAAGTCAGAACACGTTCATAGCATTTGTAGAGCTGGAAAAAACGTTCGACTACGTAAAATGCCGCAAGATGTTGGAAGAGTTACCGAAAGCCTGGCACGGCGACACTGGGCAATCACTACCATTGGTGCTATCTGGTATACATCTGAAGCGGACCAGCATTCGGTAACTGGTATCCATAGACTTCTTCTTGACCCAGTAATCCCTTCGATCATCACTTGCCGACCACAAGTAATGATCGAACGGATAGCTGTGTCTAGAAGAAATCTGTGGATACCAGTTGCTGAATGGTGTCTCCTATTTTGACTGGACCAGAGATGGGGCCGGCGGTGGCGCGAGGTTGGAGATGGCGTACATCTTCATCTACATCTACATTTATACTCGGCACCCCACCCAACGGTGTGTGGTGGAGGGCACTTCACGTGTCACTGTCATTACCTCCCTTTCCTGTTCCCGTCACGTATGGTTCGCGGGAACGACGACTGCCGGAAAGCCACCGTCCGCTCTCGAATCTCTCTAATTTTACATTTGTGATCTCCTCTGGAGGTATAAGTAGGGAGAAGCAATACATTCGATACCTCATCCAGAAACGCACCCTCTAGAAACCTGGACAGCAAGCTACACCGCGATGCAGAGCGTCTATCTTGCAGAGTCTGCCACTTGAGTTTGCTAAACATCTCCGTAACGCTATCACGCTTACCAAATAACCCTGTGACGAAACACGCCGCTCTTCTTTGGATCTTTTCCATCTCCTCTGTCAAGCTGATCTGGTAGGGATCCCAAACTGATGAGCAATACTCAAGTATATGTCGAACGAGTGTTATGTAAGCCACTTGCTTTATTGGTGGACTACATTTTCTAAGGACTCTCCCAATGAATCTCAACCTGGCACTCGCCTTACCAACAATTAATTTTATATGATCATCCCACTTCAAATCGTTCCTAGATATTTTCCAGAAGTAACTGCTACCAGTGTTTGTTACACTGTCATATAATTATACAATAAAGGATCCTGACGTAGTGCTGAAATCTTACTGCTCGAATAAAATAACAACTGAAGCTTTAGACGGCCGAAAGTATTTTCAGTTAACATTTCGTACTGAAGGGCCGACGTTCTGAGCCATCTGTATAAAAGTGGACTTACAGAGACTGGTGATAACCAAAGTTGCTGGTAGAGGCGGCAGCTCCATGTACTGAATTAACACATTTTACACTCCCAAAAAGCCTATTAATATAGTTATGTATTCTCCCTAGTATAGTGTACAGATGCGGCAAGTAAAAGTTATTTATTTGCTAAGATTTCGATGTTGCAATTTTCGCGGTGACCAGTGTAAAATTCTGTAGTCGCAGTAAGTGCATATTACAAGTCCACAGAGGCACCCTCCAAAAATGTCATCCATTTCACTGTAACAAGACTGCGCACAGATTGCGGGAAGGGTGTCTCAATGCCTCAAGCGACAGAGCTGACCGGCAGAAAAGACGACTGTCGGAACTCCTTGGGCAGGGGTTAATTTGCAGGCCCGCTGTCGCACCAGCGGCACATGAATAATAGACGAGCAATCGGGTTGCGGCTAACGGTGGGAGGATCGTGGTTCGAGGAGGGGGTGGCAAGGGAGGTGGGGGAGGGTAGATCGTCCGGCGCCGCGCGCCGCTTGCCTTTCCGTTAAGGGGCCAAGTTGTAATTGGCGGGGCCCGCCACTTGGAAATGTGCCCACTGCCAGCGCAGGCGCCTGCGCCCGCGACCATTCGCTACTTCCCTCTCGGCTGTTGCTCTGCGGTCAGTGGAAGGCGGACAGGGCGGCCAAGAAGCAGTTGAGCACCAAGTGCCCTGCAGTCGAGCAGTGTAGACCAGTCAAGTCTGAATATCTTCTGCCTTTTTTAACCAGCGTTGCTGTTGACATAACTGCAGACTATGGTTCAGTATACTGTACGGAGTGGGCAATATGAAATTTGCCCACAAAATATTTCGTGACTCTTAAGGTAGGCAACCCAGTTTACTTCGTCCTCCCTGAGAGCAGATGTAAACTGGGTTGCCTCAAGGGCACGCAACCCCACCATTACGGAGTCTCCATCAACAGTACCCTGCTGACATGCAAATAAGCTTGACTCTTTCCATGTTTATCAATATTCCAGACCTCAGTTAACACAGAAAAACTAAACTAAAAACCAAAAGCACTCCACAGAAGGTGTAAGTAGGCTGTTTAGGTTTTCATGTTGATAACGCCACGTAGCGCTCTGAATGAAAATCACTGGCTGTGCTGTGTGCCGTCCGTGGCTGGTTGGCATTGTTGTAATATTCGCTATTGCGCTATTGTAGTGTTGGGCCTTTGGATGTGAATAGCGCATAGCGTTGCGCAGTTGGAGGTGAGCCGGCAGCACTGGTGGATGTGGGGAGAGAGATGGCGGAATTTTGAGAGGGGACGATCTGGACGTGTGTCCATCAGAAAGAGTAAATTTTTAACACTGGGTATCATGAACTGATTATATATATAATGACTTTTGAATATTATTAAGGTAAATACATTTTTCGTTCTCTAACGAAATCTTTCATTTGCTAACTATGCGCATCAGTAGTTAGTGCCTTCAGTAGTTTGAATCTTTTATTTGGCTGGCAGTATTCGCGGTCGCTGTATTGCAGTAGTTCGAGTAACGAAGATTTATGTGAGGTAAATGATTCATGAAAGGTATAGGTTATTGCTAATCAGGGCCATTCCTTTGTAGGTATTATTGAAAGTCACATTGCGTTGTGCTGAAAAATATTGTGTGTCAGTTTAGTGATGATCAGAGTAAGTAAAGAGAGAAATGTCTGAGTACGTTCAGGTTTGCTCAGCTGTTTGAACATCAAATAACGTAAGGGGTTTATCAGCACAATCATTCATAAATTTTTCTAAGGGGACGTTTCAAAGGAACAGAGACAGTACAACGCTGGCACCAGCGAACACAACTATGGAAATTGTGGAACAGAATATTTATAACAACAAACTACACATTCTAAAACTACACCAAAAAATACGAGGAGGCTATGGGCACACAAACACACCATCCGTGCGCCTGACATCTCACACAATTTGATTAACATGGGCATTCTTCGTGAGTCGTGTCTCGAAACTTAGAAGTTCTTACACTAACAACAAAGTAAGAATGAAGTCAAATCAAAGCCCCACGTTTGCCGCCAAAAATGCAGTAACTCGTGAAATTATTTCGTGACGTGAGATACACGTGGCCACACGTTGGGTACAAAAAATGTAGTGAACTCGAGAAATTACTCTGTCTCTCTGCTGCCGAACATGAAATGACGATGAACCGTGGATTTATTTTCAAAAAAATATTCTTAAGAATTTATTTTTATTGACTAGCGATTCATCAAGAACATTAACACGTTTAATCACACTACGTAAGCGTCTCAAGGAATCAACATGAAATCATAACCAAGTTGTTTTTAACAAACGTGAATTTTATTACTAAAAGCTTTTTTTAAAAAAGAAACAGATTTAAAATTATAATCAGAAAGTACCCACTAAGTATCAAGTTACAATTAACTCAGAGGCAGAAAGAAACAAATTTTTTACCGTATGAGCTTTCCGGCTGATAACCTTGCCGCTCCCTTTTGACACGGTCGTAGTTACGACCGCTCACAACAACCTCGGAAAGACTACACTGGTGCAAATCTGCAACACACCAGATTACTTTAAACTAAAAGTTTTAACAATTCACGCAAGCATACAAATGGAAATAGTACAAAACACTAAAATTAAAAAATAAACCTTGCCACCGAAGGTGTGACTTGATTTTAACTTCTAAGAAGTCTTACGGTGAAAAGGTGGCAACTTTATATACTAAAATGACCTTTTAAATAAAAGTCCATGAAATGCAATCTTATATAAAACTATACAAGGCTCGCCAAACAAGTTAACATGCTCTACAGTACACAGATACCTCCTCTCAAAATGATAGGCAAGATCAAAAATATTTCATGAATGAGGCCGTTACACTCCAAGAAATAAATTCGTTAACACACCGAATCCGACAAACATGACAGAGGCAGCTCTTAACGACAGACCGACACTAACTACCTAACAATTGAGGACGAGAGACAGACGAGCAAGCAGGTGACGGGAGACTGACCATGCAAACAAGTAGAATTTAACAAGAGTAAATCACTGAACATATCACCAGTCACTTAACTTCTAATAGACTGCGATTTCTCGAGAAGACCTGGCGCAGCACCCCCAAACCGCTCTCACGTACCGTCCGCTGTCAGCCGCTTCAACGGACGCACGAAGGCGCGCCGATCTCCCGTCTTTCCTGGTCCGCACCAACCGACCGACTGCCCGCTGCTCCGTCCGCGACTGCTGCTCCGTCACGACTGCACTGCTGGTGCGTCTCCCACTCACTTCCAGACACACGACGGAGGAAACACTGGCTCGGACCCAACCCTTAAGAGGAAACACGCCCACTGGAAAAACGACATCCCTGCACCAGGAAAGCACAGAGCCAAGCCCCACAATATGGTAACTGAAGGGGCCCAGAAGCGTTCGGACAACCAGTTACACCACGGCGTCGTAGCTCGCACCTGCCAGACTGATGTCGGGGGTTGACTCCTGTTGCTCTCGTGTCGACCGCGACGTCACTACCCCTCGCTATACGCCGCGGCCCACTGGACTCACGTGGCGAACTCACATGCTCCGACGCTCAGGACGGACAAGTTATATTGTGTCGTAGAGCGGACCAACCGATCGATCCAACCGCCAATGACCATTGCCGGAGCAATCTCGAGCAGTCTGGCGGCCTAACGCGCAAACTCAGATGCAAGAACTAAGCCCCGACCGGGAGACCACTCGCTGAGTTCTCTTACTCGCGAAGTGGAAAGACTCTCATTTTGGCGGCTTTAAAGGTTGATCCGAACGAAAGACATACTAGCACTCCGGACGAGAGACAGACACTAACTGCCTCACAAATTCGGACGAGAGACAGACTAGCACGCTGGGGACAAGAGACTGACCCCAGACTGATTCCAGACTAACCCAGACTAAACAACTGGCGAGCTCATAGCGCCCCTTAAATGCACGTGAACAGGCAACCTTTCCCCTTTCCCACCAAAGGGAGACACCTACGCTGCGACTGCTACAGCGGCGCCACCGCCAGAAACGGAGGGCGACAGCTTCACACTAGGCGCTGCGGCGCGCTCTTCAAAACAGCAATTGTTACCACGGCTCATACTAGCAGATGACTAATGAGACTGCCTCACGTTAGGAGCCAACAATTAATTAATATCAATAATTAAATGAAATCAAACGGGTACAAAATTAAGCAGTTCATTTATGAATATAAAAGATTTCTTATATGATCAAAACATGGAAGAAATGTTTTCATTTTAGTGCTGTTTAAACAAAACAAAACAAAATTATAAATATCAAGGTCGATTTGGCTGGACGTGGACACGACTCAGTTATTAAGGGGAAGGAGGAGGCGACGAATCGTCTCACCATTTTTCGTTATCGTTCGTCGTATACTGCTGTCGGCGGCAGGCGCTGCGTCGGTGTGTCGAGTCGCATCGGAGCTGTGCTGCGCGGTTGGCTGCCCTCACTAGCAATCGCGGGTTTGCGGCGGGGCCCAGGTACGATCTCTGCGTTGTCTGCCCGTCGTAGGTTCCGTGGCCGAAGCTGTGCTATCACGGTGTCCGAAGGTGGATGTTGGCGATGTCCTCTCGCTCCCCCGGTGTCTCCAGACTCCCCCACTTCTTGCTACCCCTCCCATCTCTCGGCTAAATTCAACTTAGAAATATTTTTCCTTTCGGCGTTGTCATTGGGGGACGAAATTTTCAATATAGCCCAATGGCAGACTGCCATTATATCGCCACGCCTCTCCGTGCACGGTGAAAATTTTCTGTCTGGCGTGGGCTGGCGTGTGGATCGTGAATTGGCATCTTTCACACGATTTCACTTTCTTAAGTTGTTTCCCTGCATTCCGAGGCTGTTGGAAGAGGAGCTACACAACACTTATTTGTAACCCCTGTCTCTCCGTGAAGCCTGGACAGACTCATCTTTGGGCTCCATTTCAAAATCTACTGGCGTCCTTCATTTACAAGGACTGTCCTCACTGTCCAGGAAAACATCTTCTTAAGAATGTCGGCTTCTTTCACAAGCCTCCCTGCGCCAATTCCCCGCTCTTTTTGCACGCTGCTCCCTGTGCCCGTGGGGTGCTGAAATTGTCGGCGCATCCCTGCTTTCTAATGCAGGTAAAGTGACTGCCGCCAGGACAGAAGAACGCACATGCTTTCAGGTGTACATTCTTGGCGTTCCGTCCTAGTGGCTTCAGGTGTGCATCTGCTCTCGGCACGCTTCTCGTTATCAGACGGGCCTTTCGCAATGTCTACCTCCTTCAGAGAGGTGAGGGCAACCGCCCCAGCCTCCCGCTGTGTCCTTGCACAATGACTCGCCCCGGGTGTCCTGCTCTGCCGCTCGTGGGGCGTTGGAGAAAGTGGCAGCGGTTGCACGTATTGCAGCGTGTAGATATACATGACTGCCCTTTAACTCATAGTTACCTGTTTCGCAGGGAACTCACAGAACTACTCTGAGACAATTTCTCCACTGAAATGAAAATTAAAATACGTGCAGCCTTCTCGTTTACATGTAATGTAGTCACCGAACAAGCTTTGGTGTTCCATTACACCATCTTCAGACCACTTCACCAACAAAACTGGGAGGGGTGCAGTCTCGTGTGCAGTTATAACAAGAGCCAGTATTAAATCTTTGGTTTACATGTCACAATCCATTCGTTCATCAACCGATGACTCAGGACAATGAAGGGGTAGCTTGAAGTAAACCAGAGATCTAAGGACACTGCTTATTTAATAATGCCTCCTGTTAACGACCATTAACGAAGCTGGGTCCCTCCTAAATTCCCTTTGTCGAGGGGCCTGAAGAGTGCGAAATGTAACAGCGACACTGGTTGCCTTAGTAAATCAAGCGCAACAGAGACGGCTGCAGGTGTTTTGAATTTTCATTTCATATTGAATAGCCAATGTCCTTGTAACAATATATCACTACGATGGACATCCAAAAATGTATCGACTGTTCTACTCTCCTATAACAGGTGGGATAACTGAACACATAAACCTTTTGGTGTGAGCTCTAATTTCACATAAATTTTATGACACGATTCCTGATTTCTCTTCTTTCATTACGAGGTTCTTTTCCATTCAACGAAACACGTCTTTCTTTTAATGATTGCCTCACTATGCCGCTTATCATGTCTGTGACATCCTGTTCTCTATTTTGCGACAGTACACTTCTGTCAAATTTTTCGATGTCCTCTGTCAAGCCTATGTGGTAAGAACCGCATAAACCAGAGCAGTACTCTAGAAAATGACAGACATGTGTAGTGAAAGTTTCAGCAGCGAGGGCTAGTAGCGGAACGAATGTGAAACGTGGGACTTAACTGCTAAGGTCATCAGTCCCTAAGCTTACACACTACTTAACCTAAATTATCCCAAGGAAAAACACACACACCCATGCCCGAGGGAGGACTCGAACCTCCTCCAGGATCAGCCGTACAGTCCATGACAGCAGCGCCCTAGACCGCTCGGCTAATCCCGCGCGGCTCTGGTGTCACTGAAAATGACAGACACAAATGCTGACACAACCATTGCCCATACCTTATAGTACAATAAGGTACCACATATCCAGCCTCGACGCCACAGAGAGGACTACAACACCGTCAACATAGCAAAAGTACAGAACCCAGACTATAGCAATGTTGATATGGATTACCACACATCTGGGCCCAGAACCAGAGCACTTCTTTTATCTACGAGGGCTATTCGGAAAGAAAAGAACAATAGATCTTGAAATGGAAATGAGAGTAAAATCAGAACTGCTTTATTTGCAACGGTTAGCTACAGCTTCCAGCTACTTCTCTACACAGTCGCCACTCAAACTTAGAATTGTCCAAACTTTTCATTTCCCTCATTGTAGAAGACATCCGCCAGTGCATTTCGACAATTTTCTACTCTAGATTGCAGCTCGCTGTCTGTGTCAAAATAGTGCCTTCATAGCCAGTGGCTCATTTGAGCAGAGATGAACGTCAGGGGTAGCCATTTACGGGCCGTATTGTGGATTATCATATACTTACCATCGAAAACGCTGCAGGAGCACCTTCATTGCCCTTGCAGAGTGCGGCCGAGAATTGTCGCGTAGAATGAACCGCATGACAGTTATGTTATGTGGATTGCATAGCTTCAGGCGAAATCTTTCACCACGTCCTCATACTTGGCAGGAGATGCTAATTTCTAGCCATCTTTACGTTCTCACAGTGAGCTCAGAAGTGAAAAGAGCGACACGATGCGATCGGCGGGCACACTAGACACAGTGTCCAACGCATCTGTGCACTGCTTCATCAGATTTTCACTGTATTTTCCATTTCGCGACCGATCACTTTCCGAATAACCCTCATATGTGACGAAGGGTGGTTGGTCGGACTAAAGGAAATACCAGCCATTTCATCTATGGAATGTCTGCCATCGCCTGCAGCCAGCTTCGACTAGAAATGGGCATCTAGCTGTTGTCATGAGACGCCATTTGAGCCAGTTGTGGAAATATGGGTGACGCCTACAGCTGATACCTCCGGGGCTAAAATGGTGTCCCTCAGGCAGGAGAGCAGCTGTTCGAAGAGATTTAACAGGCAGATCGGCATTTTTCAAATTTTTAAATGTTTTGATATATAAATAGAAATAGATTCACATACACAGAGATTCCAAGTGCAGAAACAATGATAGGAAGAAAAATATAAGAGCAATTGCAGAAATTAAAATGTTGATTAAAATGCTGTGATAAGGGAATATAAATAAAACAAACTGTATGTAAACAAATTAATTGAATAAAAATAATGATCAAAGTCGTTTCAACAAACATTTAAAAGCAAAAGAAATTGAGCGCATCCGACGACATTCGAACTGACAACCTTTCGTATGTGCTATCGGCAACTTAACCGTTCCGATACGCATCTACCCTGTAAATGGTTGCCATATCGAAATATATATAGCACTACACGATGTTCCTAAATCTTTCGTCGATTACCCAGAAATGAGGGCACACTAGGGTGAATGCTTACTGGGATGATTGACCTTAAAGTACATCATTGTACAGAGTTTTTTCAAAAAGTAGATGTCATGCCTTGGACCTCTCCTTGCCAGCCTGAAAAACAACTGAACTGCTGCCTGCCCAGAGTGGGCACACTCCATCTTTGCAAGCTTTCCACTGCAAATTACTGACGCTCTGTCTCACGCTGGGGTCTTTGGTTCATCTCTATGTACTCGGCTGCTTCCTGCACTGTACCACACATGTGCAGCAGCCAACGTGACCGACTTCTGCAGAGAGTATCGCAGCTTCGGGCCGATCGCTGCCCATGGCTTGACGCTGCACTTCCCCGATCATCACAGTACTGACGGCCTTCCCACTCAGCAGCGAACAGTTGTCAGACCGATACACGCGTCGGCCACGTCTTTGAAGGCTGTGTGCTGATTGCAGCGCTCTCTTCACATACCTCAGCCAACATCTGCTCTTGGCCACTGACCATATCAAGACAATAATGTAACCACTGTAGCACACACACACTGAATAAATGCGCTAAACTGTATTTGCTCCATGATCTATCGACGAACATCCACCTGGCTATATGAACCTACTGCCCTGCTAATCAACTCCCCGAGTCACCACAACCTGTA
The DNA here is from genome assembly GCF_023897955.1 of Schistocerca gregaria. NCBI lineage: Eukaryota > Metazoa > Arthropoda > Insecta > Orthoptera > Acrididae > Schistocerca > Schistocerca gregaria. The sequence continues at coordinate 51,687,827 of NC_064926.1, forward strand.
ATGGAGAATCTAATTACACCCGCTGCCCTGAAACCTGCTACAACTGTCGTCAGAAGTGGCCGAGGGGATCTACGACGTGTCAGAAGTGGCCAGTGGATGTGTTAAAACAAGTGACTGAAGTGACCTCTGACAAGTGGCGTCAGAAGCAACAATTGCATTCGGCCCATCGTCGTCAGCATTGTCCCAGTACTGTGAGTCCAGTGGCAGTGACTGTAATTATTCTCTTTCCTGTTAGTTTTCCGCGCAAGTGTGATGGACGAACACCTGGACTGGCGTACTGATTTTAGGGTTAAATTCAATAGGCCGTATGACGATTAGATTTACACTAACTTTGGGGGCACATAAAAGAAAACTGGGTGCGTCTGAGGTGCACAAAATTTAATCTGTTAGGTCACACTGTACCCTGTTTGAAATTAGCCCCAGAGAATTTTTAAAATACCGTTAAGTATGGGCAATTGCTAAACATTGCCATAAATCCAAATGGATTATGGTGAGCTGCAAAGACTAAGAGCAATGTTTCAGTTTTATAGGTAGCAATATATTTATTTTCCCTATTATTTATTTCTCCTGTTATTGTTTCTTGTGTGTTGGGTCGAGGCTTCGTAATTACTGAGTCGAGGTCCCAGGGATTACCACACAACCAGCTGCACAGTCCTTATTAGAACGGCTATCACAGTTGTGAAGAGACAATACTGAATTGCATAAGCAGAAATGCTGTCAAAGGAGACAGAGCCCCGTCCAGTTTAGCTGCTGCCTCCTTAGGTTCAACTGCCGGTACCGTAGTTTATCTTTTATACAAGGATAGCTAAAGAATGCAGGAAAACTGTCAATGTATGGGGGGAGGGAGTTGTTTCAAGCATAATGATAGGAGAAATCAAAGAAGGGCAATACTTGTGCAAAAGCAGAGAGTCTTGAGAAAACAGTGAATATTGGGAATTAAGTGGATTTAGAAGATGGCAAGACCATGAAAATTGAAGAAAATAATGCTAGAGTAGCAGTTCTCACATCTGCTGTGAATTCAAAGTCGATATCTGTTGTAGTTCCAGACATAGTATACGTGTGCTGCACTGAGAGAGTACAGATAGCAACACAGGTGATACTGATTCAGCTGCAGTGCCGGAGTCTTTGATAGACATATTCCTGACGGGCATGTACAGGGAAGTGCATATGCCAATGATTTTTGTTTATGCAAAGGGTTGCTCCAGGTGACAGTTTTGTTGTGGGTACTGTGAAGGATGCTGTGGAGGTGACTGGTGATATTAACTATATTTCAGATAGCTGCCACATCTGTGCAGGTCCGCTGGCTCTACATCGAATCAACCTGACGAATTAACGACGTGGGATGGTGAGCCAGCCAACCTGGGTTTGGTTTTTAGGCGCTTAGAGCATCCAGCTAGGTAAATAATGTACTGTTACCGAAATCCCATCTGAGCTATGATTCGCAAACATTTAGAAAAATTTGGCACATTTTAACACGTATAACATGAGATGAAGACAGCTGGTGTACACAAACCTGGATTGGAAAACTCGGGGATATTTAGCGAGTCTTGGAACATATATCGAAAAGATAAATTAGGGGCCATGGGCGGGAGCATGTTCATTGCAGATGACGTAAAATAGTCTCTGTTGAGGTTGAAGTTGAGTATAGCAATGAAGTTTTCTGGTCGTGTATAACAGGTATAGGTGAAACCAAGTTAAGTGCTGGATGTTTTTACCTGAAAGCTCATTCTGCTGTGACATTTCTAGAGCCATTCAAAGACATCGTGTGGTTAGTAGTGCGTAAATATCCAGATCATGGAGTACTAGGTGGAGGCGACTTTAACCTATCGAGTGTAAACTGGCATGTCTATAGATTTACTGCGAAGGTGCAGACAGACAGTCATGCGAATTACTTTTGAACTCATTTTCTGGACTCTTTCTTGAGCAGCTAGCTCGGCAGCCTACACGCAATGGAAATATCTAAGACCTTGTAACTACAAACATGCTGAAACTTAACGACAAGCGATCATGAGGTCATTATAACAACTATGATTGCGAAAGTTAATAAATGATCCAAGAAGTCTATGAGAATGTTTCTACTAGACAGAACCGATAAGCAGTTGTTAGCATCCCACTTAGAGAGTGAAATGATGTCACTTAGTTCCAGTAAGACGGATAAAGATGAAATACGGGCAAAGTTTAAGCAGACTGTAACTCGTAGCCTGGAGAGGTCTGTGCCTAGTCAGTAGACAGAGGGTGCAAAAGACTCGCCACACTTTAATAACGAAACTGGGAGGATGCAGAGGAAGCCGAGCTGTTGCGTTCTTGGTTAGAAAGATAACACACAAATGACGACAAGCGGAAGTTACTACAGATACACGCAACTGTAAAAAATCTGTACTCGAAGCATGCAACAGCTACCACCGTCACGCATTAGGGGAAGATCTGGCAAATAACCTGACAAAAATCTAGCCTTAACGTAAATTCGCAAAGCAGGTCTAAGTCTTCCATTCAGTCCCCTGACCAGTTTGGTATGGCTGTTGAAGACAGAAAAACTAAAGCTAGAGTTTTAGTTTCACGTTCAAGAAATCGTTCACACTGGAGAACCGTACAAACATAAATTCATTTGACCATCGGATAGACTACCGTACGGACGAAATAGTAAGAGCTAATTAGAATTACATATATTGGCCGTACGGAAGAGGTAGGTCATGGCCGGTAATGCCAGAATTATATATATATATATATATATATATATATATATATATATATATATATATATATATATATAGGAAGTAATATCAATGGGAACAGATGAAAATGTGTGACTCGACTGGGACTCGATCCCGGGATCTCCGGCTTACATGGCAGACTCTCAATCCATCGGAGCCACCGAGGGCACAGAGGATAGCGCGACTGCAGGGACTATCTCGCGCACGCTTCCCGCGAAAGCCACATTCTCACCTTATCTGTCCACACACTACATTCGTAGTGTCCGTACTCAACATACTTATTAGTCGTGGAAGACTTTCTTACCAAGTCCCGTAAGATTTGTTGTAATATGTGTGCATCCGCACAGAAGAGGAAGGTCATGGCCGGTATTGCCAGAACTCTATACTAATATGGATATGGTGTCTGTCCTTTCGGTCATGTCCGAAAGTACAGACACCATTGTGACCTGCAGCCGTCAGCAGCTGAAGATGTTAATATATAATCCTAATTTAGTTCGAGACGGCTGCAGGTCATTTATGGTGTCTGTTCTTTCGGACATGTCAGAAAAAAGAGACACCAGTATGTAGTTCTGGCAATACTGGCCATTACCTTCCTCTTCTGTGCGGATGAACACATATTACCCGAATTCTTATTAGACTTGGTAAGAATGTCTTCCACCACTAATGAGTGTATTGGGTAGGGACATTACGAATGTAGTGCGTAGACATATAAGGTGAGAATGTGGGTCTAGCGGGAAGCATGCACAAGATAGCCCTTGCAGTCGCGCTTCCTTGTGTGTCCTCGGTGTCTTAGATGGATAGAGCGTCTGCCATGTAAGCAGGAGATCCCATTTTCGGGTCCCGGTTGGGGAATACATTTTCACCTGTCCCCGTTGATATATATAAACGCCCGTCAGCAGCTGAAGGTATTAATTTATAATTGTAATAATCTATGCTGTCTAATCTTTCGGACATGTTCGAATGAACTGACACCATATCCATATAAGTATTCAGGGTGTTACAAAAAGGTAAGGCCAAACTTTCAGGAAACATTCCTGAAAAATGCAAAGCGAGTTAGACAGAGTTTTCAGTTGGTCTGATGAATGGCAACTAGCTCTAAATGTGGAAAAATGTAAAACAAATGGCTATGAGCACTATGGGACTTAACATCTATGGTCATCAGTCCCCTAGAACTTAGAACTACTTAAACCTAACTAACCTAAGGACATAACACAACACCCAGCCATCTCGAGGCAGAGAAAATCCCTGACCCCGCCGGGAATCGAACCAGGGAACCCGGGCATGAGAAGCCAGAACGCTACAGCATGACCCCGAGATGCGGGCGGAAAAATGTAAGTTAATGTGGATAAGTAGGAGGATCGATTCTGAAATGTTTAGATGCTATATTACTAGTGCCTTGCTTCTCAAAGTCAAGTCGTTTAAATATCTGGGCGTAACGATGCAAAGTGATATGAAGTGGAACGAGCACGTGAGAACTGTGCTAGGAAAGGCAAACGGCCGACTTCAGTTTATTGGGACAATTTTAGGAAAGTGTGGTTCACCTGTAAAGGAGACCGTATACAGCCCGCTGGTTCGACCTACTCTTGAAGAGGGCTCGTGTATTTCGTATCCGTACCATCTCAGATTGAAGGAAGACATTGAAGCAGTTCACAGGAAGTCTGCCAGTAGATTCGAACAACATGTAAATGTTACGGAGATGCTTTGGAATTCGCTGAAGGGAAGGCGAAGTTGTTTTTGAGGGACGCTATTGATAAAATGTAGAAAACTGGCATTTGAAGCGGACTGCCGAGTAGTTCTCCTGCCGCCAACGTACACTGTGGATAAGGACCGGGAAGGTAAGGCACAAGAAATTAGGACTCACACGGAGGCATGTAGATAGTCGTTTATCCCCAGTTCTATTTGTGAGAGGAACAGGAAAGGAAATGACTTGTATGGTGCAGGGTACCCTACGTCATGCACCATACGGTGGCTTGCGGGCTATCTATGTAGATGTATAAGCGAGGGAAGTGAGTCATATTATCTTAGGGAGCACTTCTAGGATCATATCTGGATTATGTATGAGCGTAGGTATAGGGATCGATTTCATAGGTAAATGTAACGCATAACCAAATCAGTGTGGAGGAAGAATTATGCTATATTGTTTTATTGGTTTGTGATGATTCATTGTTGTGATGGGTATGTGTAGCAAATGAGGAAATGTCAGTGAAGCAATAGCAATGCAAAGAAAAGCTGTATTCGTAGAGAACAAATGCTTCAGCGCTTGCAGCAGTATCACTGTAATAATCATTAAAGGACGTGGCAACAAGCATTCCATCCTGAAGTGCAGTCTCGCTTTCGACACTTGTCTGTGTAGCTTAAATCTTTTTAGGGTGCAGAACTGCCCGTAGGTGAACTCCCGCTCCATGAAATACCAACTGAGTGGCTCTGGATCATCTTAGCAAATAGTTAGTGAGCAGCATTACATCCTGCAAATGATGTGGTTCAAGCTTAGTTATTATTAGTGAAAAGGAATGTAGATACATACAAAAATGTGATATGTGTTATCTATGCCTTTTCAGAAATGTTACCAGTCTGCCGTCCAGTAGACTAAATATTCCAGAGAAGGGAGACGTGTTCCACACTGCCTCTTTACTTGGCAGTTGAAACCCATGGCCGAGTTAATAGAAAACGTCACCCCAGCGTATCACAAGTAGTCTTACAGAGGCGACGCAGACGGAAGCCATTAAGATGATTTTTCGCAAGAATTTGCATGTGGGTTGTGTGGATACAGCACGATTCTCTGCATATGCCTTACAGTAGAGCATGTTATTGCATATTCCTCGTCGATACCACTGCCAAGGTGCAGTGAACCGAGTTGCTCAATGACAGTCATCAACTTGAAAATGTCATTTATCTGCTGTTTCTGAATGCCGCCAACACTGGCGCTATTGTGGGCTGCACCTACGTCTAATGATGCCAGGAGCTGGACTCGTTTCCTTCAGCCAGAGGACTATCGGCCAACCGACCTCTGCAAACTTCAGAGTGCCAACTAGAGAGGGTCCCAGGTTAACACCTCGTCCTAAACACCCATTAAGCCACTAAATACTTGAATAGGCACTCTTGGCTTGTTTATGTCTTCAGGCCACTGTCGTTGCATCCTACAATAGACTTCAGTTCACTTCTGCCTGCTCGGCTACTCCCTGCACATTGTCACACATATGCACCAGCCAACGTGACTGACTTACGCAGAGATCATTGTAACTACGTGTTGGCCACCTGCATGGGGCTCGATGCTGCACCTTCCCGTTCGACATATTGCAGACGTCCTGCTTACACTCCGCTGCCTTCTGTCTGGCAGGTGACACTGCGACCGGCTGTGCCTCCGAAGCCTGTATGCAGAGGTCAGCATCCTCTCCACACACTTGGGCCAGCACCTGTGCCTACACACTGAGCGCATCAAGACAACGACCTAGACGCTGCATCTTAACTAGTGTTGAATGCCCTAAACTGTACTGCGTCGGTGATTTATCAGTGGACATCCACCTGCGTCAGTGAATCTGCTGCCCTGCTATCAACTACCCAAGCCACCGTAACCCAAACAGGTCGTCTACTTACACCTGCCCTCTTTATACCCTCTACATGAGTCGTTTTAGTACAATAGAACTGTTTAATCTTCCAAGATTTCTGCCAATAAAGTCAAGTCTTTTGTGCGACTTTCCACAAAATATCTATGTGATGTTTCTAATTTAAGTCGGTCGCGATACCATTGCTTAGGCAATTAGTTTAATTGAGAACCTTAAATTTGCGTTATTAATTACATAAATTTATTGTCTACAAAACAGGAAAAAAAAAGAAGAAACGACACAGCGGGAAAGAGTTATGTAACTTTGTCATTAAGTGTTATTCATGCAGATGCCGACGGAAAATGCAAAATTGTAAACTCTGGCAGCCAATGGATTAGTGTATCACGCTACAGGGCAATTTCGTCGCACACCTAGCAAGGATAGTAAATGGGGAATACGGTGCATGTCGATAAGAGTGCATGAAGTCTTTGGGAATTTCATTCCATGTTCTCATTGGAAGGAGGGAGGGAAGCGGCCGCCCTAGAGAGACAACAGACGTGAGGACCGAGCAACGACCAAGAGGTACTCAGAGCCCCAACTGGGCCACAAGGACCATTAATAGGCGGCTCAGAGAAAGGGGGCTGAGCTCACGGCAGAACTTGGGGCGGCTACCATCGACACATGCCGATATGCAGTGATGTTGGGCACATTCGGCCAGAGATCTCATTGATCGAGGTAGAACTGTATTCAGTAACGAGTCCCACTTCAAACTGAGCCTCGATGACCGGCGAGGACGTATCTGGAGATGCTCTGGACACCAGTGGGAAGCCAACCTGACTATTTCCCGCCATACTGCCCGACAACCTGGAGTGATGGTCCAGGGTGCCACTACATTTCATAGCAGGGCTCCTGAGACACCGTTGCAGCAGTGCGGGTTCGTCGACGATATTCTGTGACCCGTTTTATTGTCCTTGGTGGCAAGCTATCTCGGGCTTACATTTCAGCAAGATAGTGCCCGCCCGCACACCGTAAGATTGTGTACGGCTTGTCTTCGTGCTTGCCAAACCGCACCTTGGCTAATAAGGTCACCAGATCTCTCCCCAATTGAGACGGTTCCGAGGAGTTTGGGCACGGCCCACCAGGCAGCTCGCAATTTTGTCGCTTTGACGAGCCAATTGGATATAATTTGTAATTTGGCCCGATACTCCCCAGAATGACACTCAACAACTGTATCAATTACTTCCAATCCAAGTAAATGGTAGCTGAAATTTTATGACTATCCTCGCACAGTTGAGCTGTAACTGCAACGAGCAGCGTACGTTGTCCTTCCAACATCGTGTACATTGACCTGATATCATCAATTTATAGAGAATGACTGAGCAGATAATAGTGTACAAAAACAATAGATATCAATTGTGATTACGTATTTCAACCTCATATTGCAACCCTCCTCTCATTAATCGACTAAGGAAATGACTTGCATCATATGAGTATAATTAGAAATTGCGGCAATAGTTTCCAAAATTACTAGTGACTAATGGGGAAAGTGTAAAACAAGCTATTTTACCACTAATTTACTCCTTTTTTCTTTCTACATACATTTTGAAAGAGCAGTAAATAGCGGTGCAAATCACACATACCAAACACAACGAATAATACTACAAAATTTTGAAGAGCCCACAGCAAATGAATGAAGCTAATTTTAAATTCATGCGCCAGTTCAACTAGGCAAATTCTGTTCATTAACCAATTGGATGTGAGGAACGAAACAGAAACGAACTCAATATAGAGCGCCAACAATTTTATTCGTTTACCCAGAAACATAAAACGTCTGATAGCTGATGAAGAAACTTATAAATGTAACAAAAAATCATTTCGCCTGGACAAGTCGTTATATACCATGGACGACTTTTTATTTAAAAACAGGTAGCCTGTGCACAAAAGCAGTTTTTTTGTGTAGCTGTGTGAGTAGGACTCAAAAGATTATCTTCAATAAAGTCAACCTGAATCATGAATACATACCTTGTAAAGCGATTCGTTCCTGATATTTTCGATAAAAGATTATGATGTATGGAACGAGTGACTAACCAACATGGAGCAGTAATTTATCTGACGAAACATGTAATAAAGAAATAGTTCACTTACAGAAAATACAGAATAACATTACTAATGTAAGTAACAAAGAGAAATATTATTTATTTGTTTATTTACTTAACCTGGCAAGATTAGGGCCATCAGGCCCTCTCTTACACCTAACCAGGCATTCTACTTATTTTACATTCACATGTTTTAGTAGGCATGTTAAACTACATCTATTACAAAAAGTGAAATAAACAATTAGAAAGGCAGACCTGGAAAAATGCATACATATAGAGTTTATATTCGTAGATCATAAGTAATGTTATAATTAGACGTTATTGAAGAGACAGATTTTAGGCAGGAGTGCTAGCAGCAGGGAGTATGTGGGAGACTCATGGTGAAGGGAGGAGAAGAATAGAGAGACATGATGAAACATAATTAAGTAAATATAAAGGAAAAGATTGCGTGGCTAATAGCGATAGATGAAGAGGAAGGCATCTCAGGAGCAAGATAGGAGACGCTAGCTTTGCTATTTGACAGACGAGAGGATTGGCCTTGTACATTAATTTTGTGGAGAACGTTATGAGGATGATAGTAGGAAATGCTTCAACTTCTTCTTAAAAGCAGCAGGAGGTTGAATTTTGCGCAAGGTAAGGGGCAGTTTGTTGCAGAGGCGGACAGCAGCAACTGAGAAAGGGTTTGCAAAAGTTTTTGTTTTCTAAGTGGGCGCAGTTAGGATACCAAATAAGAGTGACCTCGTGTTTCGATTATGATGGCATGACAGGTTTTTAATGTCTGAAGCAAGGTGCTTGCGCGACGAGGAGTCGGTGAAGTAGACATAGAGTGTGGTAGTCACCCAATTTGTCCGGCCGCAGCCACCCTAGCTCGGAGTATGAAGCACTAATATGATCATATCTGCGAATGTTGCAGGTGTAACGTACACAGGCATTCATGGTTAGCTCTAGGCGTCTTTTGTTTTCACTACTCATACCTTATTGAATCACATCACAATGGTGGAGGTTCAGTAGAACGAGTGCTTGCAAGGGCTGGCGTTTCAAGTCCTGTGGAAATATGTTCCTAAACTTTTTGAGAGCATAGAGACTTGCAGACGTCTTTCGGCACACTGCGACTGTATTCTCCGCCCAGTTGAGATGCTAGTCCAAAGTTACGCCCAAGTTCTTCACTGTTTTCTGATATGGTATTGGAGTACCGTCGAGCAGAATAGGAGGTAGCCGTTCGCGAAAATATAAACTTATTAATTTCTGATGGGCTATTAAGAGTACTTGCGCCTTTTTTGCATTTAGTTTAAGCCCCAGGTTTTTCGCCCATGTCACTACTGAAGACAGATCATCATTCATCTGAGCGATTGCAGTGTTTACATCTTCAGGTCTGACGCTTAGTTAGAGCTGGAGGTCGTCGGCATAGAAATGACATTTACAGGAGGGCAGAACCGACGAAATATCGTTGACATATAAAGAAAACAAAAGTGGTCCTAAGACTGATCCTTGTGGGACTCCCGAGGAAACATGTTTCCAGGAAGATTTTTCATTTACGCAGACATCACATTGCTGTCTGTTTTTAAGTAGCTTTCAAACCATCTCATTGCACTATCAGAGAAATTAAGCTGTTTTTTTCTGAGTAATATGTCAAAGTTAACAGTGCCAAAAGCTTTGCTGAAGTCCAGTAGCGTCAATGTTGTTGCCTTTCGATTGTAGATGGCATATTTCAGGTTATCAGTTACTTTAATTATAGCAGTGTTTGTGTTGTGATGTTTACGGAAACTGGATTGAAATTTGTCATATGGTCTAAATTAATGCATGTGTTCAGTGATTTGGTCATGAACAATATATTCAAGTGCTTTGGAAACAGCAGGCAGTATGCTAATTGGTCGGTAATCACTAGGCAGTTGCGGGTTTTCGATGTTAGGAATGGGTCGAATTATGCTTCTTTTCCATGCAGTGGGGTATATTCCGTTCATGAGGGAAAAATTAAATATGTCAGTTAAGACAGGTACTAAGATATCGGCAACATTCTTAATCATGGTTATACCGATACTGTCGTTGCCTATTGCATCAAAAGAGATTCTCATTATTGCTTTTCTTGCCGTATTTATTGTTACATGTTTTAGATGGAAGGTATCGTTGTTAGTTATCCTGTTTGGGGATTCTTGTGGACGGCAATTATCAGCCGTGCGGGTCTTCAGAGGTGCAGAGAAGAATTCATTTAATTCGACACATGAAATGTAGTTTCCGATTTTGCCTTTCCGACCCCCAAGCTACGGAGATACTTCCGTGGAGTCGTGGGCGTCAGATCGCTGCATACAAGGGAGCGAGCGTGCCTGATTTTAGCATTACGAATGCATTGTTTCACTCTGTTCCGTAGCTTTCTATATTCTTCGCAACTCTCGGGTTTCGGATCAGCCTTGAAACGCCGGTGGGCAGCATCCCCATTAGTCATCATTTGACGTAATTCAGCTGTCAGCCATGGAGCAGGAGATTTTCTTACATGGATTGTGCGCACAGGTGCATGTTTGTCATAGAGGGCAATGAGTTTATCGCCAATTTCATTAATTTTGCCGTCGATTGTAGGTTATTTAATGCCATGAGATTTCTGAGTAATCGGCTGTTAGAGCGTCAAGGTCAATACGTTTCATTTTCCTACAAGTTATGTAACGCGATTTGATCCTTGGGGGCTGCACAGAGTAGGCCAGGAATATTACATCATGTGCTGATAGCCCAGGGGCCGATATTTGACCAACATCTCTTACTTGTCAGTCTGTTTCATTGCGATTACGTCTATAAGAGTATGACTGTGCGCCGTACAGTGTGTAGGTTGTAATGAAAGAATCGTGATGCTATTGTAACTAAACAGTCTTTTTAGGTTTATTGCCGAGGGAGTGTCTCTTAGCAGGTCTATGTTCAAGTCACCCATTACGATGACATGTTCGTATTGACACTGAAGTGAATGTAATTCCGACTGGAAGGAACTCATTGAGCTCATTTTTGGCGGCTTGTACACGACGCCAGTCAAGAACTTACGACTTTGTATATTTATTTCAATGAACATGAATTCAGCCTCTTTTTCTTCAGCAGGATTTGACGTACATAAGACTTTCGCTTTGAGATCTGTTCGTATATATGCGCCGACCCCGCCACCTCGCTTTTTTTATCTGTCTGCCCTAAGAAATGTGTACCCTGGGAGATGAATAGATGCAGAGGACATGTGTGGTTTCAACCACGTTTCGGATAAGAGGATTACGTGGTAGTTTAGTTGGTTGAAGAGGAGGCTAAGTTCTTCGTAATGCGCAGGTGAAGACTGAATGTTGCAGTGAGCTGGTAAAAGCTCGGACGCGTTCCTCTGAGCAGCCTGGAGTAGGGTGGCAGACTGGTTTGTCCCTTTGTTAGGCACTACCTGCCGCGAGGGGCACTGGCCGGTGTTTCCGCCAAGTGACATAACACAGGGGTGTCCGAGATTTTGCGCGCCCTGTTTGTGACTCCGCGAGTGCCGAAAGAAAGGCGACTGCAAGAGATTTCCTGAGGTTGCGGGAGTATAGAAAATGGATTAGTGGTATTCGGTGTAAGGAGAATATGACCAAAATGGTGATGGCTGTGTGTCACTGAGTATCCTATGTCGTAAGAGGAGAAATGTAATTAGTGTATTTGAAACAACTTAGGGTGGAAATAAGGGAAAGGGGAGTGATTTAAGAGGCCGATGCTGTCAGCAAAGAGAAGTAAGCTTAATAATTAATAGATTATCGTAGGAAGCTAGAATTAAATTGAAATTTATTAAAGTGATACTGGTAGTGATTATCGTAGGAAGCTACAATTAGATTGAAATTTTCTAAAGTTATACTGATAGCGATATTTGTTATGAACAATTTAAACCGAAAAGATGGGTGATTAATGAACTAAGGGAGAGACTAATAATAGCAATAGAACTATTACAGAATGGAAGAGAATAAATTGAGAAAACGTATTAGCAGTAACTAAAATTAAGTAATGTTTAGAGCTACAGATACAAAAAAAATAGTAAAAAGTTAATACAGTTACAAAAACAATTAGTTGAATGTACAAATATGGGTATAATTAAAAAGTTAATACAACTACAAGACTATATCTGAGTATAGGGCTGTTACAATTTGCAAATGGTGTTAAGTTTGCACTTTTGGCTTCAGTAGCTTCACTTAATACTATTCAGTTCTGTCCTGTTTGCGACTGTCTTCTTTCCAGCTGCTGTCTTAATGATTACCCTGCCATCCTGAGTCCACACATTCTGATGACAGAAATTGGATATGGCACTGTTTAAAATCTTTAGCCCTTCGTGTGTCAGATCTTCCCTTATTGTAATCCCTGTCCTTGATAACTTCTTCTTCTGTGTAAAGATCTCTGCCCTTTTTCGGTATGAGACAAATTTAATTATTATTGGGCGAGGTTTGGAAGCACGTGGTAGTTTTCGTCCCACCCGATGGCCCCTGTCAGTGTCTGCCTTGGTCACTTCGACCTCTAATTTTTCCCGCGCAACCTTTATAAGCAGGTTGTCCGTGTCTTCTTCATTATTTTCTGCTACTCCAAACAGTCGTAGACTATTTCGCCTTTGGTACTGTTCTAGCTCGTCTGTTGCGGCAGATAGTTTCGCTTCCAACTCTCGTGCCTTTTTCTCGTATTCAGAAACAGAATTTTTTATTGCTGTAATTTCGGCAGTATTGGCCTCAACAGTTTCACGCATTTTGGCCAATACTGCTGCCATTACAGTATATGATATAGTGCCTGCTATCAGATCGAGATTGTTTTTGTCGCGAAGCGCAGCGTTTAACTCAGAGCGGACCAGGTCCGCTATACCGGGAGCCGCGGCCACACCTTCCGCCAGGAGCTGGCCCGCCGCACCTGCTGCTTCCCCGCTGCTGGACGCGCTGCTGTTGACTCTTCTGTTTACCATTTTCTCGAAGATACTGGCGGAGCACAGAAAAAAATAGCACAACTGCACAGAACACTGTTGTTTAGACAATTTCCACTGGTAGTAGACAACAACACCTGCGAGAACACCTTCAAATTCAACCAAATTTCGCGAGCTGAACTTAACACGTGTTACACTGCAGCCGCCATCGTATTATATCAAGTATGCTCTTCAAAAGAAAGCCACTGAAATAATTTCAAAAAAGTGGCAAATAATCGTTACTGAAATAGTTAAACAGCCTGAGTTCACTGTAACAATCAAAACTGCGTTACCTGACAATAGCTTTTACGTGTACCGCTAAAACCCATCATCTGCACAAATAATGATTATAGAGTTGCTCTGTTTTAACAAGTCGGAAATATTTGCATGAAACAACAATAATCAAAATTTAACACATTGGCAACACCGAAATAGACACCCCAAGCAAACAAAAGAGAAAACTTTCAAAATGCCAGTCATGAAAATAAAATAAAATGACAAAATACAGTTTTAGTGTGCCAGTATTATTTCATCAATAATATTTTATCGAACTATTTTTCTCGGAATCACACAGCTTGGGGGAAAAGCAGTGAGAATAATTACTTTTGGAAACCTTTTATCAGCCAAAGTCTGTTATAAAAATAAACTGTTTCGCTTAATAAAGCGGCCGCCAGCCCAAATCGGGCACAGTGTCTATACAAAAAAATGAAGTCAATTTTCGACACTGAATAACTAACTACTTTCATAACTACGGTCACACGGCAGTAAGTACTACTAATCCCACTTTCTGTTACTTATGGAATCCATCACTGTACTGCACTAATTATTTAAAGAAGATACATATTTGTTTCAACAAGGATACAAAAAAATATTAAACTTATAGCTATCATTCATATGACCAAAATTATTATTTAACACGACTAAATTACATTTCTTTAGGACTGTTATTTGTTAACGTTTTACTAACACCAATATTTGTCTGGCTTTCTTTGACATGTAGAAGCAACACGAACAATTACTGTTAACATTGTTGCTGTTAAGCAATTAAGCTACTTTCCTTTCAGAAATACTATTGAAAACTTATCCTCATGGTCACGAAAAGCGGTGGCGCTTAAACTGATAAGTGCAAACTTTAGTATTTAATAATTATTTTCAGAATTTACTACCAAAACAGTACTCTTGCCAGTAATTTACTATTATTCGAGCTTCAATAAACATCAGGATACTCGGAATAAATCCGTTTAGGTGAGGACCCTACTGAGGTAAATGACATAGGAAAATCACGGTTAAACACAAAGTTACATTTAACACTTATATTCCACTGATTGAAGATGGTTGGTTCATACTGTGATACACTTCTAAGTAAAGTACTTTGCCTGTTACTGATGTCGAATGTGGCGTGAGGCGGTGCTGCGTAGTAGCATTGCGCAGGTACGGCTCTTGAAGTACGTATCTCTGTCTTCCTCTTGGTGGCGACGATAAAATTACAAATTTCTGAGCTATTAATTTATTGCCGTTCTGCGCCACTCATGTAGAACACGTCCGAGGCCAAAACCCAGTCTTGCAGGTAAAATCGGGTCCTCTAGTGCTTGACCAACGTAATGCGTGTTCACCACTTGCAGGGCAGCTACCGACTGCCTGAGCCACTTGCGCGCCAAATCTCACTCGCGCGCCCCACCACCTTTTCCATTCTGGAGTTCCGTTCTACCTATGATCCCTACACCTTTTCAATTTACACTTCTGCTTACAAAAACCCTATGTATGAACCATCTACAATTGCATGACAGCATATACATACAAAATGTACGTAATTAATTACAGTTGTACTCGAAATATTACATAATTAATTTCAAAATATGTTTTAATACATTTATTCCACCCACGTCAAAGAGGTTATCTTAAATAGATAAACTACACTTAACAAAAGCTTACTCTCGTTATAGTACTTTCTTAGTAATTTTTCAAAATTATTATAGAACAAAAAGAATTTTTAAAATATACATATTATTGACAGTATTATATTTACAATAGCATTACAAGTGCTGAACGAGGGCAAAATTGATGCAACATATCAACTTGCAGAGGCGCTGTTACCCTAACTGACAAACATATCCACGCATAAACTTCCCTAACATTTCCCTACATGACATGATCCAGTGCGCTAGTAATTTACATGACATTACAGAAACCGCTAAACAAAATTTATATCGAATGCGAAAATCATATTTTGTTTCAGTCACAGTACAAATTTTGAAATTTCTGCAAATCTAATATATTTTTTGTACAAAATAACATGATATTATTTTTCTAATATGTTACATATTTGAACGTAATCCTGTAATTTGTGGTAAAGGAAAAGCTAACCCTAATTATGTTGGGCTCTGGAAGCAATCGTGCCTTTGTGACTACTGTCTAGGGGTCCGATAAAAACATGTCCTGGTTTAAGATCTCGAATTCGCGTAATGTCTCGGGAACTCAAACACGCATTAATTTGGGTTAGAAGTATTAAAGTTACTCGTCCGGAAAGGGAGGAAGTAGTCCAGTTTGCTTTTCGTGGGAAATGGTCTGCCATGTTGTCGTTCTTCAATCTCTTTCTGTTGCATCATATGAATGACTGCCTTTGATGCTGTGTGGAGTTATGTGTGAACTGCTGTATTAAGTTTGCACTGTGCCTCTCGGTGGTTTGCTCATATACCTCAACACATACGCCACAGCTCTTCGCAATTTTTAACCTGACGAGTAATGTTGGATTATTTTGTTCACAGTGCAAGTACCAGCCAGTAGGGAAATTTGTATATCACGTTTCCCTGCTATGTCAGCTGATTCATCTGCATAATTCATGGTGCTAAGAAGACATGCGCACGATAGCTAGTATTGCCAGCAAGGACTTTTCCAACACACTTGGCTACGATTCCTCACAAAATAATATCAGAAAACCTATTTCTAGACAATTCTTGACTGCAGTATTGGTGGGTTTTTGAGTCACGATTTCCAACAAACGTTTTCCACGACGTTGTTTCTTTCACCAACAAACCTAAGACAACAGAGTATTCAAAGTTAAGTTTTGTCGATATCTAAGAATGGCCCACTTTTAATCTTCTCTACCAATCTAGCCAGTAGTAGGGTTGCACATATTGCACGTCTTTGCAGTGATATTTGCTTGACTGTTACGACTCTGGATTTTGAATTTAAAAGCGTTACACTTCCAAGATAAATGTAGGCTCCATACGCTCCCTGGGAAGCTATTCATAATCCCTGTAGCTACAGCCAGTTTACTCTGTTGCTGGTCTCCCTTCATTCGATGCTAATACTATCCGTGACGACAGACAATTATTCACCTCCTCGCACTGCGTTTACGGATCAGCTAGTAACAGCTTACCCCGCTACATTTGCTTTAGCCACAGGTGTTGCAGGAACATTTAGCAAGGCGCTACCACTGGTCCTAGAACCCGTAACGGGTCGAACCTGGAAGCAATTCAAGAAAGCAAACGTCGTTTAGTCCAGTATGTATCTCTGTTCTCTGTATCAGTGGCCAAGAATTGGAAGGTATCATTATGAGAATACCGCAACAGACCCAAAGTCTTGACTCTTTCTTGCTTTTCGTTTCACATAATCCTTTGTATTTGCTATCCACCTTGTCAGGTGGGATATTTCAAAGCAATCTTATCTCTGGCGCACCTTACACGAAAGGGAAACTCTCCACTCTGGAGTAATCTAATTACCTCTCCCTGCTGATTGAGTACCTCCTCTGCGGTGTCTCTTCCGCTCAAAACATCGTCTACATAAAAATCTGTTAGCAATATTTTTACAGCCCTCGGAGGTGTTGTTCTTTCATCTTCTGCTAGTTGTAATAGACATCTTGTCGATAAAGAGGGCGCAGCTGCTGTACCATAGGTGATTGTTGTTAAACAACAAGCCTTGATTGGTTCGTTTGGGAGACTCACACAATATGAATTCTTTGTATATCTTGATCTGCTTTCCTGATCACAGTCTCTCTAGACTTTGTTGCAATGACAGCAGTAAATGCGTATCTCTGTGTCCAGAATAGCAGCACAGTAGAATATAAGTCATCTTGTACTGTTGGTCCTGCCATTCAGCTGTTATTGAGAGAAGTGTTCTATGACCGCTTCGCTGAGGCATTAAACACTACGCGAAATTTACTTATTCTGCTTGTTCTCTAAGAACTGTCTGATGTGGCATGTAATACGTGCAGCTCCCGTCTCTATGGTTACCAGTTCAATATGATCCAAATTTTCATATTCTCTCATAAAACGAACATACTGTGCGATTAATTTTGTCTGTCGTTGTAGCCTTCTCTCTGAGCGTTGTAAGCAGCATGTAGCATTATTTATGGTATCTCCTGCATGATCAATTTTCACTCGTAGTTTGACCACGAATCTACCATCTACATTCCATTTTCGGAAAATGCTTCTCACCTAATCACCCTCCTGTCGTACGCACAGGAGCAGAATCATTTCTTCTTGTTGTCGGAACCATTCGACCAGAATGTTAAGGAAAAAATTTTGGAAATTTGTGGTAAGGTCTTATGGGACGAACTGCTGAGGTCATCGGTCCCTAAGCTTACACACTATTTAATCTAACTTACGCTAAGGGCGACACACACGGCCATGCCCGAGGGACGACCCGGCCCTCCGACGGGATAGCCTTGCGGACCGTGACAAGACGCGCTACCCCGCGCGACGACGTTAAGGTTGTTGTAGTGTGCGAGTCGGGACAGTTGGTACACCTCACATATCGGACTTTATGGAACGAGGAGGTATATTTTCTGACTCAATCCTTCCGAACGATGGGTACTGTAAGGTTAGGTGTTTGTCTCACCTTAGCTGGCCAGGTTACAATACGTCAAAAAATATCGACGTTGCTAGCGGAAGATCAATCTCACTAGCTTTATTGAATGATGGGTCTGCAATTGTTATGTGCAGTGGAAGCCGCCAGGTGAGGATGTAAAGGGGTGCTGCAGGGGGTGACGAGGCTACACGTGGTAGTAATGCGCGGACCGCATATGTGCGGTTGTCAGAACCCTTGAGGGAATGTACTCGTAGGTTAGTGAGGTGTTGTCAAGACGGGCTCTGCATCAGGACACCACCTTCAAATGCTTATCGGTGATGTTTATAAGGGCGGTTGGTTACAGGGCTTAAGCACGCTTCTGGTTTCCTTTCACTACAGAGTAAGGTTCCTGTTGTGATATTCCCTGTTCTTGGTTTCTACCGGCATTAGGCCTGTTACTGGCCTGTTTCTTGTGCATTAGCGTTTCGTCGTGTTTGTTAAAATGCGGCAGATGCTGTCACGACATTCGTCGTGCCTGTGATTCTTGTCCAGACTGTAATATTACAGGACATATTGGGACATATTGAAGTATTCGACACTGTAGACTTTTAGGGGATGTCGATACAGATATGCAAAATGTAAAGGGAAACTTTGGTGATGTTTAAATATTGTACTGTGTCAATATTAGGACATGTTGCACAGAAAGAACAAAAATAGAATTAATGTAAATATACACTCCTGGAAATGGAAAAAAGAACACATTGACACCGGTGTGTCAGACCCACCATACTTGCTCCGGACACTGCGAGAGGGCTGTACAAGCAATGATCATACGCACGGCACAGCGGACACACCAGGAACCGCGGTGTTGGCCGTCGAATGGCGCTAGCTGCGCAGCATTTGTGCACCGCCGCCGTCAGTGTCAGCCAGTTTGCCGTGGTATACGGAGCTCCATCGCAGTCTTTAACACTGCTAGCATGCCGGGACAGCGTGGACGTGAACCGTATGTACAGTTGACGGACTTTGAGCGAGGGCGTATAGTGGGCATGCGGGAGGCCGGGTGGACGTATCGCCGAATTGCTCAACACGTGGGGCGTGAGGTCTCCACAGTACATCGATGTTGTCGCCAGTGGTCGGCGGAAGGTGCACGTGCCCGTCAACCTGGGACCGGACCGCAGCGACGCACGGATGCACGCCAAGACCGTAGGATCCTACGCAGTGCCGTAGGGGACCGCACCGCCACTTCCCAGCAAATTAGGGACACTGTTGCTCCTGGGGTATCGGCGAGGACCATTCGCAACCGTCTCCATGAAGCTGGGCTACGGTCCCGCACACCGTTAGGCCGTCTTCCGCTCACGCCCCAACATCGTGCAGCCCGCTTCCAGTGGTGTCGCGACAGGCGTGAATGGAGGGACGAATGGAGACGTGTCGTCTTCAGCGATGAGAGTCGCTTCTGCCTTGGTGCCAATGATGGTCGTATGCGTGTTTTGCGCCGTGCAGGTGAGCGCCACAATCAGGACTGCATACGACCGAGGCACACAGGGCCAACACCTGGCATTATTGTGTGGGGAGCGATCTCCTACACTGGCCGTACACCTCTGGTGATCGTCGAGGGGACACTGAATAGTGCACGGTACATCCAAACCGTCATCGAACCCATTGTTATACCATTCCTAGACCGGCAAGGGAACTTGCTGTTCCAACAGGACAGTGCACGTCCGCATGTATCCCGTGCCACCCAACGTGCTCTAGAAGGTGTAAGTCAACTAACCTGGCCAGCAAGATCTTCGGATCTGTCCCCCATTGATCATGTTTGGGAGTGGATGAAGCGTCGTCTCACGCGGTCTGCACGTCCAGCACGAACGCTGGTCCAACTGAGGCGCCAGGTGGAAATGGCATGGCAAGCCGTTCCACAGGACTACATCCAGCATCTCTACGATGGTCTCCATGGGAGAATAGCAGCCTGCATTGCTGCGAAAGGTGGATATACCCTGTACTAGTGCCGACATTGTGCATGCTCTGTTGCCTGTGTCTATGTGCCTGTGGTTCTGTCAGTGTGATCATGTGATGTATCTGACCCCAGGAGTGTGTCAATAAAGTTTCCCCTTCCTGGGACAATGAATTCACGGTGTTCTTATTTCAATTTCCAGTAGTGTATATTAGTGTTAGTAACCTATTTTCATTCAATTTTGTAATTATATTTCATTTTGTAAAAGAAAGACTCACTGTTTGCTGTAGCTCTGATTAATTGTATAAATTATCAGTTTTGAGCTAAATTATTTCGTATAATATGGACAAGATACTTTTAAAAACTCACCAGCTAAAGAGAAAGTCTGTAAATGAACGTTTAATGCACACTTCTGGAACTTGCTATGGAGAAATTCTATATTATGATCGCAAAAATACGAAAACTTGTGAAAACTGTTTCATAACCTAATTTCGAAAGACGATTTGTATCAAGAAATATTGCTAAAAAGATTTATTTACGTTTTGAAACACGATTTAAATCATTTTACATATAAATAGTTGTTCTAAATCACTCAAGAAATATCCAGAATCAAATGTCAAGATATTTCTGGAAACATCGGTACAAATCTGGTGAAGGTTATCCAGAAGCTGGTAGAAAAATGTTATAAAATCTATTTGGAAATTATGCTTGTAAGAATTTATATGTACTGATCCTTTTACTTACTTTAATCTGTACTAAAATTCTGTAATGTCTAATTTAGTTTTAAGTCGTGAATTGCTATCGTATTGTAAACAAAAAATTGTCCAAGACTCTCATTGTTTGGAAAGATATTAATACACCTAGGAGTTGTCAGTTGCCAGTTCGGATATGCAGTGCGGTTGAAACGTCCCCTTTGAACAATTATATACAAGACTGTGCTTAAACTGACATTCAATATTTTGTAGCGCAACGCAAACTGACTTTCAAAAATCCCTACGAAAGTATGGCCCTGCCTAACATTAACCTATATGTTTCACAAATCACTTACCTCACAAAAATCTTCGTTACTCGAACTACTGCAATACAGCGAGCGCCACTACTGCCAGCTCAATAAAAGATTCAAACTACTGAAGGCGCTAACTACTGATAGGCATAGTTAGCAAATGAAAGATTTTAATAGAGAACAAACAATGTATTTACCTCACTAGTCATAATATATATAGCAGTTCATAACACCAATTCTTACAAATTTCAAAACTCCGCCATCTCTCTCCCCACGTCCACAACTGCTGGCGGCTCACCTCCAACTGCGCAACGCTACGCGCTGTTAGCATCCAGCTGCCGCTGCCCAACACTACAATGGCAGACAACAATGCAAACTAAACACAGACTGCGCACGGCACAGCCAGTGATTTTTATACAGAGCGCTACGTGGCGGTGGCGTTACCAATAAAAAAAACCTAAACGTCTGTAATGAAGAATTCCTTGTTGTCGTCAATATAAACTCAAGACCTTTTGCACGAAGCAGACACCTCCTAATGCAACGTTTTAATTTGGTTGAGGAAGCTGGGATCGCTATAAGTGCAAACAAATTGAAGTGGAACGTTTTAATTTGGTGTTGAGGAGCTGAAATGTTATAAGACGAAACATAGCTTTTGTCTGTGCACAAAGTCTATTGTGTTTGCAGTAGCGCTCTCTTTGAACTCAAGACACCGGTTTAGTTTGTGTCTTGAACTACAGAATTCACAGTCGGAAGCAGCGGCGAGAAATGCGTCCAGAATTGTATCCTATCGCGCTAGAATGCTTCGCGGCGGTCTTCTGGGACTGGTGTAGGATTTTGTCTGAATAAATAACCTCTGGCGCTTGACAGCTGATTTCTAGACATTTCACCGCATCATTCAGACAAGGATATATGGTGTCAGCTGTTTTATCAGATTCACACTAACGTAGTCCATCATAGCGTGAGACACACAACTCATACAATGAAATGCCGGACTGCATGATCTAAATTGCGTTCAGATTTCTCGCCAGCTAGGTCCTCAGGAGATTTAGTTTTGACGCTGGGCAGTTACAGCATTTCATCTGCATGCAAGTCAGTAATTATCTTGGGTCTATTTTACATTTGAATAATCAGATTCCATGCAATCGTAACGTCCGTTCAGTGGCCGGTAAGTTTTCAGTCAGCTCACGACCTACACCAGAGATATGTAACAACAAATAATAATAAAGCTGAACGTTAGTTAAGGCTAGTAACTAGAGCCTTGGCCTTGGCCGAGCGGTCTGGGGTTGCTCGCATGGGCTGTGCGGCTGGTCCCGGCGGAGGTTAGAGTCCTCCCTCGGGCATGGGCTTGTGTGTTTGTCCTTAGGATAAAGTAGTGTGTAATCTTAGGGACTGATGACTTCAGCGGTTAAGTCCCATAAGATTTCACACACATTTCAACATTTCATTTCAACTAGAGCCTAAATGTATCAAAAAATGAGTGAATTTTGCTGCGCTACCATTGACTTTTGTCAATTAAATTGCCGGGAACTACATGAAATTGCAGATTGAGGAGGTAGCACAACTTTGACTAGATTTGTGTCGTTATGCTTGAGTCTGTTTCTAAGCACAAGCCTTCAAAAGACTCACTATCTGCATCGGGAGAGTCTTCCACAGCGTTAATCTCTGAGTGAGATTTAATATCATTGTACTCATCTTTACTTCTATTTAGCTGTGATAGCCGTACTCTAATGCCGTTGAGATTTGACCTTTCCTGCAAGTTGTTAACAAATGTTGCGACTCCAGTCGCTGGTGGTTTGATCACTGCTCTTTTCGTAATTCGTTGTGATACAGGATTCATGATTAAGGACATTAGTACGTAAGAAAATAGATCAAGGAAATAGAGCAATATTGCTACAGAGGAGCACGACGGAACCCGTGTCAAGTTGACTGGTCCGCAGCAGTTGGAAGAGTTGGTGACTACTGTCCCTGCGCAATGGCGTGGTATTGTTGCCGGAACTCAAATTCTGAATTACGAAGTCTGACGGCTTCACACGCACAGTTCTCGCTGAATTTGTACCACGAAGGGACTGCACGAGTGCCTCACTGTCGTTGAGCGGCAGAAACTCGCAACGCACGCTAATCTCAGAGAGTCAGACACAAAGACTCGGCAGCCGTATACTCATTGTTCGCGGTACGTACGCCTCAAAGGGCACGATGTTTGCGCTGGAACGTGTTCGAACATTTCTATTGGCTCCCAGAGGGCCAAAATTTTAGCAGCCGCAAAATGCACGGTAATTCTGCGCTGATTTCCTGCTTCCCGAGTCAAGTCGTGTGAACACACCCGTCGCAAATGAAAGACGGTTGGTAAAAGTGGAATTTATATGCAGCACTTCATTGTGAGGCAGCGAGAGAGGTACCTCCTCTCCGCAGGCCTCCCCACCCTGATGCGGCCAACGTCCGGTCATTCCAGTGTGTGGAAGGGCGGGTTCTTACCTGCATCCAATGTCCCGTTCAAATGGTTCAGATGGCTCTGAGCACTATGCGACTTAACATCTGAGGTCATCAGTCCCCTAGAACTTAGAACTACTTAAACCTAACTAACCTAAGGACATCACACAACACCCAGTCATCACGAGGCAGAGATAATCCCTGACACCGCCGGGAATCGAACCCGGGAACCCGGGAAAGTCCCGTCGTTGCTGCGCCCTCGTGCGGGCTTATTGCACTCGTAGAGAACAGTTGTTCTGTTATTAGTTTCAGATTACTCACACAGTTAAAGTTTTACGTCGCTTACGACGAAATTTTAGTAAGCGCCAGACTGTTCTCGGTCCATTATCTTCTGATCCACGGAACTGCTTGCCGATTAAAGGGAATAAAATTCTGAAATCCTCGTGGTCATTTGTTTCAGTGCCCTCATTATTATTTTCTGGCTTGTGCCCGAGCCTCAGAGTTTTACTCGGTCGGCTCTCTGGTCGTAAATACAGGGCATAGTATTGTACTAAGACACTACTTGTCGTTTGAAAATTTGTCCTACAATGATATTGCCTTTCCTTTATGGTTTCTACCCTATAATTAATGTTCTAATTAATCAGCTCTTGGTCATAAATACATCCGGAACAATTGTACTAAGTCACAGGTTGCCATTGTACAAAAGAGGGACCTTGTGATAAGATTTAGCTGTTAACCGGTACAATTTTCTGATGGTAATTGCATTGCAACCTGTCGTACTAAGCTGTTCGTTTCTGTGTTTGAAAGACCGTGTCATTATTGGTGTATTTCAGCTGGGTCTTGTGGTTCCGCCGAGTGAGTTCTCTTGTAATAAGTGTTCACAAGTAATGTTTTAAGACGTTACTTCAGAGCGGTCGTAATAACTGACAATCAGTTTAACTTTGAAAATACTAACAACCAACTGTCAACTGGGCTTTAGTCAAAATAAAATTGTCAGAAGGTACAGGTTGGGATCCAGTCGCAAGTTGGTTGCTGATTGAAATTAAGAGTTTGGTTGCTTTGATGTAAGCCTTATCATTGTCATGTTGTATCCTAATCTGTTTAACCTTTAAGCACAGGTGCGCATCTTAACCCCGAACCTTTCTACATACAGCTTTCACATTAAAAGTCATCTATTTTGAGTAATTGATTCCCTCTTGTCATCAATGGTGCTTATATAGTTTCCATGTGTTGCAGAAGGGCATTTAATAAGACAGACTGTGTCCAGCGCGGTTGTAAGCATCGCTATTTCACCCGATAACAGGCAGGCTGCAGGTTCGGCCGTCTTGTAATCATTCTCATATTGTTTACTGTTTTTCAATGCAGCGCGTCAGATTTCTTTTACAAAAGCTTATTCAACTTAAGGTTTAAGGCCAAAAGAATTTTGCAAATTTGTGCATTTGGTTAAAGAAAATGTTATGGTTAAACGCTTCGATTATCTGTGAAACATAGTTTATGTATTGTTAAATAAAGATGTTGTGTGAAAAGAAAGTTATGTTGGTGTGTCCTCCCTTCCAAGTTTTTCTTAATTCCAATAAGTACCAAGTATCAATGACTATACATCATTGCCGAAATTTCTGGAGGCATTTACATTGTCAATTTTTCCAATGTGAAATGCTGGTTTTATTATTGTGTATAAAAAGAATGTTTGGAGAAATTTCTCCAATGTGAGACACTTGTTTTATTAATACACCGGCTGGTTCAGTCGCATTTTCTCTGGTGTTCCTACAGATACTTGCAAGTTGTTTTTGCACATGTAGCTGGAGACAGCCTAAGAAAATCCTCCTCATCACGCTCACATTTTACTTACCTATTCGATAGATTGGTCCGAAATTAGTGTAATGTGTTATTTGTTTTCTCAATATATACTAACAATAACAGTAAAACACGTTAACCCACACAATACGAAAGGTAAAGCAGGATGTAAGGGGGCAAATTATGCCCACCTTTTCAAAAGATTGAAATCCAGCCAGTTAATTAACATTTTAAAATTTTTAAACATATTTATTTTTTAATTACAAGCGTCGTTTGAAACGTCTGTCCAAAGTCAGAAAGATGGCACCACCGGCGCGTATCGAGGTCATGTTTAGTTAGTACTTTACATTTCTTTATGAAAGGCCAAACGCCCCAGGAGACTAGAGAAGCTTCATAAACATTAAAGTGACTTTCCACCTTCGATTAGAGCTGTTTATAAGTGGTTTCAAAATTTTCGGAGTGGCCATATGGGCACAAGTGATGCTGAACGTTCTGGACGCGCTGAGGAGGTTACGACTCTAGAAATCATTGATAAAATCCATGATATGGTGATGGATGAATGAAGAGTTAAGGTGCCTGAGATTGCTAGTGCTGTGTTCATATCGAATGAACGGGTACATTATATTTTGCATACACATTTGGGTATGAGAAAGCTATCCGCAAGATGGGTTCCGCGATTGCTCACATTTGCCAAAAACGGATTACTGTGAAGTGTTGCAAGGATGGTTTGCAGATGTTCAGGAAGAATCCGTAGAACTTTAAGCGTGGTTTCGTCACTGTGGATGAAACATGGATACATTACTATACCTGAGGCCAAACAACAACCTAAACAATGGGTTACCAATGGAGAAGCTGCACCAAAAAAAGGCGAAGACCATTCCTTCGGCAGGAATGGTTATAGCGACTGTCGTTTGGCATTCTCAAGGGAGAATCATCATCAACTGTCTGGAAAAGGGTAAAACTATTACAGGTGCATATTATTCGTCGTTATTGGACCGATTGAAAACCAAGCTGCAAGAAAAGCGCCGGTGATTGGACCGCAAGAAAGTTATTTTTCCATCACGACAAGGCACCAGCACCCATCTCAGCAGTTGTGGTGGCAAAATTACTGGAAATAGGATTCCAACTCGTTTCACATCCCCCCTATTCTCCAGATTTGGCTCCCTCGGACAACTATTTGTTGCCCAATTTGAAGAAATGGCTGGCAGGACAAAGATTTTATTCAAACGCGGAGGTGATTGCAGTGACTAATAGCTGTTTTGCAGACTTGGACAATTCCTATTATTCGTAATGGATCAACAAATTAGAACAGCGTTGAACGAAGTGTTTAAGTGTAAAAGGAGACTATGTGGAAAAATACAAAAGGTTAACCCCAAAAACGTAAGTAGTTTTTATTTTTGCACGGTCTTTTCAAACGCTCTTCGTAATTCTACTACTATATCCCATTAATTCTATAGATTTTTCTGTTAAACTTAACCCATAAATTTAAGTCTTTGCAGTAGACGTCACTTTACAGAGACATTTGGATATTTTCAGGTTCAGGACCTCACTCACACATCAGTACCTCTTTATAAGGTATGTTGTGAGTAAAAGTCAACTACAATTAACGAAATTTGTCATTTTTTTGTAATTGCCATTAAGTACCCTCAGATAGTATACGTTATTGAAAACGTGTTGATATCGGTAAGAGTGTGCCCAAAGGTATTGTAATACATTAGCACCTCCTTAAAATTATGTTGTTATTCTAAGTCAACAACAATTAATATTTTCCTTGTTTTAGGGTGGACATAAGGTGTTGGTCCCACCCACCGCCCGTCGCCAGCCTCTGATGATACGCGTTATGAAAAATACATTGGTATTGCTGGAACTGCTGTGGTTAACAACTCATCAACTGATATGAAATGATAATTAAATCGAGGGCGTAGGCTGTCGACAGGCGTTGACATACATCAATGGGGACAGTTGGAAATGTGTGCCCCGACCGGGACTCGAAACCGGGGTCTCCTCATTACATGGCTGACGCTCTATCCATCTGAGCCGCCGAGGCCACAGAAGATGGTGCAGGTATTTATCCCTTGCAGGCTCCCCGGGAGACCAACATTCCCAAATTAATGTCCATACACTACATTCGTAGTGCTCCTGCCGCTTGCACTCCTTACTCGCGGCTGACCATCTTACCGAGTCCCGTAAGAGTTCAGGGAATGCCTGTGCATCCAGCACATGTCAATGGCCGGTAGTCCTTAACTACCGGGTAATCAAAAAGTCAGTATAAATTTGAAAACTTAGTAAACAACGGAATAATTTAAATAGAGAGGTCAGAATTGACATACATGCTTGGAATGAAATAGGGTTTTATTAGAACAAAAAAAAAAAAAAAAAAAAACATATTGCTAGACGCGTGAAAGATCTCTTGCGCTCGTCGTTTGGTGATGATCGTGTGCTCAGCCACCACTTTCGTCATGCTTGGCCTCCCAGGTCCCCAGACCTCAGTCCCTGCGGTTACCTGAAGTCGCAAGTGTATCGTGGTCGACCGACGTCTCTAGGGATGCTGAAAGACAACATCCGACGCCAATGCCTCACCATAACTCCGGACATGCTTTACAGTGCTGTTCACAACATTATACCACGACTACAGGTACTGTTGAGGAATGATGGTGGACATATTGAGCATTTCCTGTAAAGAACATCATCTTTGGTTCAAACGGTTCAAATGGCTTTGATCATTATGGGACTTAACTTCTGAGGTCATCAGTCTCCTAGAACTTAGAACTACTTAAACCTATCTAACCTAAGGACATCACACACATCCATTCCCGAGGCAGGATTCGAACTGTTGTGTACATAGTTCCGCGTATTCAGCGCGTACACAACTTTCCCACTAGAGCGCGCCCCGCTAAGCACAACAGCGCAGGCGCAGCGCTCGTCCGTCCCCGCACTACGAGATGGCGCTGTCTTAAAGACGGACCAAATTCTGCTTCCGTCGATCCGTGTATTAATATGTAACGCAGCCAATGAGATTGCTGCTAACGTAGAACCTTTTCTCCTCGTGATCACACTTGTGCAGTGGTACATGAACGAGCGAGGTATTATAACGAGTGTATAGACCTCCGATTAGTCAGTCTGCATTTGTCTGCCTTTGTCTGCACAAGTCTGTAATTAGTCTGTACCAGTCTGTACGAGTTCTACATTTGTCTGTACCAGTCTATTTTCAAGTTTCAGTCTACACCTAATAAGATTACCATATTCCTGTACATAGCCACGAAGATAAATGTATAGACATTTTTCTCAAGTATCAGAGATATATGTGAGAAATAGATTAACATACCAAGACCAAAGGAACTTCCGATTGTCAATTGTAAACAGCATCCAGAATCAACTAACGTAATGTCTATCCTTTTATTTTTGTAATGAATGTGTGTGAAAATTAATCAAGTTTAAAGTTGGTCACCGTCAATCGGCTACTCTAAGCGTGCAAGTGGCATTTCTAACGTCTGACCTAACGGCAGTAGATAAACACGCCACGATAAGACCACGAGGCATATTGCGGACACTTGCCTACTTCGTTAGAGCGACAAGTCAAATAATCTGATGGTGTGTGTAACGCAGGTCTTACAGTACGCACACCTCACGAATCTGCGACCGTACCGGTCGCGCTGTTCCAGACTGTAGCACCTAGAACGCTTGGCCACCCCGGCCGGCAACATCATCTTTGGTTTGTCTTACTTTGTTACGCTAATTATTGCTATTCTGTCGGATAATTTT
Source organism: Schistocerca gregaria (assembly GCF_023897955.1). Lineage (NCBI taxonomy): Eukaryota > Metazoa > Arthropoda > Insecta > Orthoptera > Acrididae > Schistocerca > Schistocerca gregaria. The sequence goes on from NC_064926.1 coordinate 51,716,813, forward strand.
TGAACGTCTGTATATTTTTGGTTCTAATAAAACCCCATGTCATTCCAAGCATGTGTGTCAATTTGTACCTCTTATTCCGTGATTTTTGAAGTTTTCAAATTTATACTGACTTTTTGATCACCCTATATATGATGAAAGGAGAAAATATAAAAATGCAATAATTGAAGCAGGCAAAATGGATTGCAAACGTCTCAAAAATGAGATAGACAGGAAGTGCAAAATGGCTAAGCAGGCGTGGCTAGAGGATAAATGTAAGGATGTAGAAGCTTATCTCACTAGGGGTAAGACAGATACAGCCTACAGGAAAATTAAAGAGACCTTTGGAGAAAAGAGAACCACTTGTATGAATATCAAGAGCTCAAATGGAAACCCAGTTCTGAGCAAAGAAGGGAAAGGAGAAAGGTGGAAGGAGTATATAGAGGGTCTATACAAGGGCGATGTATTTGAGGACAATATTATGGAAATGGAAGAGGATGTAGATGAAGGTGAAATGGGAGATATGGCACTGCGTGAAGAGTTTGACATAGCACTGAAAGACCTGAGTCGAAACAAGGTCCCGGGAGTAGATAACATTCCACTAAAACAACTGACAGCCTTGGGAGAGACAGCCCTGACAGAACTCTACCATCTGGTGAGCAAGATGTATGAGACAGGCGAAATACCCTCAGACTTCAAGAAGAATATAATAATTCCAATCCCAAAGAAAGCAGGTGTTGACAGATGCGAAAATTACCGAACAATCATTTTAATAAGCCACAGCTGCAAGATACTAACACGAATTCTTTATAGACGAATGGAAAAACTGGTAGAAGCCTACTTCGGGGAAGATCAGTTTGGATTCCGTAGAAATGTTGGAACACGTGAGGCAATACTGACCTTATGACTTATCTTAGAAGAAAGATTAAGGAAAGGCAAACCTACGTTTCTAGCATTTGTAGACTTTGAGAAAGCTTTTGACAATGTTGACTGGAATACTCTCTTTCAAATTCGAAAAGTGGCAGGGGTAAAATACAGGGAGCGAAAGGCTATTTACAATGTGTACAGAAACCAAATGGCATAAGAGTTGAGGGGCATGATAGGGAAGCAGTGGTTGGGAAGGGAGTGATACGGGGTTGTAGCCTCTCCCCGATGTTATTCAATCTGTGTATTGAGCAAGCAGTGAAAGAAACAAAAGAAAAATTCGGAGTAGGTATTAAAATCCATGGAGAAGAAATAAAAACTTTGAGGTTCGACGATGACATTGTAATTTTGTCAGGGACAGTAAAGGACTTTTAAGAGCAGTTGGACGGAATTGGATAGCGTCTTGAAAGGGGGATATAAGACGAACATCAACAAAAGCAAAACGAGGATAATGGAACGTAGTTGAATTAAGTTGGGAGATGCTGAGGGTATTAGATTAGGAAATGAGATACTTAAAGTAGTAAAGGAGCTTTGCTATTTAGGGAGCAAAATAACTGATGATGGTCGAAGTAGAGAGGATATAAAATGTTGACTGGCAATGGCAAGGAAAGCGTTTCTGAAGAAGAGAAATTTGTTAACATCGAGTATTGATTTAAGTGTGAGGAAGTCATTTCTGAAAGTATTTGTATGGAGTGTAGCCATGTATGGAAGTGAAACACGGACGACAAATAGTTTGGACAAGAAGAGAATAGAAGCTTTCGAAATGTGGTGCTACAGAAGAATGCTGAAGATCAGATGGGTAGATCACATAACTAATGAGGAAGTAATGAATAGAATTGGGGAGAAGAGAAGTTTGTGGCACAACTTGACCAGAAGAAGGGATCGGTTGGTAGGGCAGCATGGAGGGTAAAAATCGTAGAGGGAGACCAAGAGATGAATACACTAAGCAGATTCAGAAGGATGTACGTTGCAGTAGGTACGGGGAGATGAAGAAGCTTGCGCAGGATAGAGTAGCATGGAGAGCTGCATCAAACCAGTCTCAGGACTGAAGACCACAACAACAATATATATATGAAGATGTCCGAAAGAACAGATACCACCTTCATATATCATCAACTGATAGTCTGAAAATAGTACACAGTAGCTCGTGAACCGAAGAGGCTGCGGTATGTGCTCACGGTTATTTTGTTTGTTGTTACTGTACGGCTGTGTTTCTCAAAGGCAGCACGTCTGTGTACGCACTAAGCTGGCCACGGTCGCAGCGATTTTGCAGCGACGACGGCGCATGTTGCTGGAGGCGGAGGCAGCCCCTTTGTTCCGGCCACGCCACCTGCTCTTCCGCGCGCACGACGGAGGCAGCCCGGCTACGAGGGCCCTCGGCCGCCCTGTTTGCGCCAGCCAGTGCCGCCGGGGGCGGCGCCGCCAGGCCCCGTGACGTCACTCTCTTAATTAGCAGCTCGCGGACTCGTAATGACGGTCTTTGTTCACGCAAGGAGGCCCGGCCGGGGTTTCGGCAACGCGCGCGCGACTCCACCGGCGAGAGGCGAGTCAGACCTGGGGGAAATCGCGCATCACGTTCCCCGTAGCAATTACCGCTGCGCTCAATAATTCATCAGCCACTTCCAAAAAGGAACAGGCTCGAGGAGGCACCATATTTCTTCAGTGTGACAGTCGTAAGTCAGTGGCACATTCTGCCAACATTCTGCAACATGTTGGTTAACAAGTATGGAACAGAATTTGTAGTTTTATTTTATTCGGTTGTTACATTGTAGTATTGTTGTGTACATAGTTCTGCGTAGTCAGCGCGTACACAACTTTCCCACTAGAGCGCGCCCCCCTAAGCACAACAGCGCATGCGCGGCGCTCGTCTGTCTCCGCACTACGAGATGGCGCTGCCTTAGAAACGGACCAAATTCTGCTTCCGCCGATCCGCGTATTAATATGTAACGCAGCCAATGAGATGGCTGATAACGTAGAACCTTTTCTCCTCTCTGATCACACTTGCGCAGTGATACATGAACGCACGAGGTTTTAGAATGAGTGTACAGACCACCAATGAATCAGTCTGCATGTGTCTGCACCAGTCTGTACCAGTCTGCATTAGTCTGTACCAGTCTATAGTCAAGTTTCAGCCTGCACCTAAGAAGATTATCATATTCCTGAACATAGCCATGAAGATAAATGTATAGGCACTTTGTCAAGTTTCAGAGATATGTGAGAATAAGATTAACGTACCAAGACGAAAGGAACTTCAGATTGTCAATTGTAAACACCATCCAGAATCAAGTTACGTAATGTCTATGCTTTTTATTATTTTAATAAATGTGTGTGAAAATTAATCAAGTTCTGTTTAATGTTGGTCACCGTCAATCTGCTACTCTAAGCGTGCACGTGGCAGAAGATAAACACACCACGATTAGACAACGAGACATATTGCTAACATTCGCCTACTACGTTAGGGCGACAAGTCAAATAATCTGATGGTGTGTGTACCGAAGGTCTTATAGTACACACCACAAGTATGTTAGTAATAAGTTAAACAACTGTCGTAACCATGTCACACTAATTATTACTATCAACAGTATTTCGTTTGCTGTGTGGGTCGTCTCAAACCTTTTGAGTCAAACTGCAACAGGTGTTAGTGGGTCTACAAGCGTTTACACTAAGATAGGGAACCAATGGTCCGAAACGCATATTTATTGTGGTACAACATACTCGACGTACACCACATATCAACAACAGTTCAATGCCTGTATTGCAAGGGCGCTTGCAGCTCCGCCGCGCTCACGCAGAGATCCCAGGTGTCTGTTGTAGACTGGAACAGGTAGTCTCTGACAATACAACAGTCATGCTATCCTCAACTTACCTCATAGCGCGTCTGTCATGTGACGACCGCATGCATCGCACCGGCGCATTAACTTGTGCCGCGCGCACACCAATATCTCTCGTGCCAGTTAACCACTGCATCACACAGCTAGTCATGTGTCCATGGTGATGTGTGTTACTGTGTACAGCGTACGACCGTGGTCAAAAATGGAATGTGACTCGTCGAGAGAGGTGGCAGACATGCTTTTAAGGTAGGATGCGGCGGGATGTAGTGCGCGTAGAGCAACACAAATGTACAGAGAACGCTTTTCCCAACAGGTGTCATACTACTTGGACGAAGTTCATCTCCGTCGATACCAACTTACGAGAGACGGGGTCGTTAACGCCACAGAGAGCCGGCCAAGGTTGTAGCGAGGGACATGACCGAGAACCAGACTCTGAGATGGTGTTTGATCGTGTGGTTGACCACCCAGCAATAAGCACCTGTCAGACTGCCAGTGAAACGGACGCCTTGAAGGATACAGTGTGGAGAGTACTAGTGGAACAGGTATTACACATCTCCCACAAGGTATGTTTGCAAGCACTGGAACCAACGGATTTTGGGCTCCGCGCTTTCGTGCTGAACTCCGTACAGTTCTTACTGCACACTGATGAGGTCTCATTCACCATTCTGGAGTTTCCAAGGCCTGAAACAACCATTTCTGGAGTGAGGGCAATCCGCACACCACATCGATGGACACCAACAACTATTCTGTCAACTTATGAAACGGCATTGTCCAAGACTACAAAACAGGACCTTATTTGATGTCTCTCCTTTTAGCTGGTCCACGTTATCCGATGTTCCTGCAGGTGCTGCCACTTGTGGTCAACTAAAGGATGTGATTTCAACAAAACGGTGCACAAGCATACTTTGATCCTCATATAGGCGAGTTCCTGAGCAACACGTACCCTCATCACTATACTGGAAGTAGAGCCTGGACCATGGCCTGCGCTATCGCCGGATTTGACTCCGTTGCACTGTTTCTTCTGTGTTTATGTGAAGGCGTTGGTATATGAAACACTGTAGAAACGGATGAAGACCTGCTTGTAGGATCCTAACCTGCCTGTCTCCTGGTAAAAGAGACGCCACGTGTCTTTGAGAAAGTGCGAGAGGTCTTCATGCACCGTTGCTATGAATACATTGACACTGGTGGTCTTCGCTATCAACAACTACTACACTACTGGCCATTAAAATTGCTACACCAAGAAGAAATGCAGATGATGAACGGGTACTCATTGGACAAATATACTAGAACTGAGATGTGATTACATTTTCACGCAATTTGGGTGGATAGATCCTGAGAAATTAGTACCCAGAAGAACCACATCTGGCCTTAATAACGGCCTTGATACGCCTGGGCACTGAGTAAACAGAGATTGGATGGCGTGTACAGGTACAGCTGTCCATGCAGCTTCAACACGATACCACAGTTCATCAAGAGTAGTGACTGACGTAATGTGATGAGCTAGTCGTTCGGCCACCATTGACTATACGTTTTCTATTGTGAGAGATCTGGAGAATGTGCTGGTCAGGGCAGCAGTCGAACATTTTCTGTATCCAGAAAGGTCCGTACAGGACCTGCCACATGCGATCGTGCGTTATCCTGCTGAAATGTAGGGTTTCACAGGAATCGAATGAAGGGTAGGACTACGGGGAGTAACACATCTGAAATGGAACGTCCACTGTTCAAAGTGCCGTCATTGCGAACAAGAGGTGACCGAGACGTGTAACGAATGGCACCCCATACCATCACGCCGGGTGATATGCCAGTATGGCGATGACGAATTCCAATGTGCGTTCACCCCGATGTCGCCAAAAACGGATGCGACCATAATGATGTTGTAAACAGACCCTGGATTGATCCGAAAAAATGACGTTTTGCCATTCGTGCACCCAGATTGGTCGTTGCGTACACCATCGCAGACGCTCCTGTCTGTGATGCAGCGTCAAGGGTAACCACAGCCATGGTCTCTGAGCTGATAGTCCATGCTGCTGTAAACGTCGTCGAACTGTTCGTGCAGATGGTTGTTGTCTTGCAAACGTCACTATCTGTCATCTCGACTGCTAGTGATACGAGGCCTTTGTGATGCAGTACGGCGTTCCGTATTACCCTCCTGAACCCACCTGTTCCATATTCTGCTAACAGTTATTGCCAATGCGAGCAGCAATGTCGCGATACGATAAACCACAATCGCGATAGGCTACAATCCGACCATCGGAAAACGTGATGGTTCGCATTTCTCCTCCTTACACGAAGCATCACAACAACGTGTCATCAAGCAACGTCGGTCAACTGCTGTTTGTGTATGAGAAATCGGTTCGAAATTTTCCTCATGTCAGCAGTTTGTAGGTGTCGCCACCGGCGGCAACCTTGTGTGAATGCTCTGCAAAGCTAATAATTTGCATACCCCAGCATCCTCTTCTTGTCGGTTAAATTTCGCGTCTGTAGCACGTCATCTTCGTGGTGTAACAATTTTAATGGCAAGTAGTGTATAAGCCATTATTACGAGGTGTACGCCGTTTATGCCCATGACACAATAAAAAGGCATTTCCGACAGATCGTTTCCTATTTCAATATAATCTGTTGTGGACCCACAATGACCTGTTTCAGTTTGACCCAAAAAGTATAAGACACCCTCTATGTTTGCAGCCACTGATGTAATGTGCAATGTGTCATCCAACAAAATGCCCCGAGAAAACTAAAGATCCAGGCATGGAGAATAAGCAAAAGTTCATTAAAGAAAATTTTCACAAAAATATTCTCCACAGTGAAACAAAAGTAAGGAAGGTTCTGCAATAAGTGAAATAAAATAGATACTAGTCCTTCAGTAGGTGAGACAAAATAAATGACTGGCCCATTTAGACTTCCAGAATCACAAAGTAGAAACTAAGTTTTGTTAGACTTCAGTGAACATTGTCTTATAGTTTTAAGAGCTTTACGTTGAAAATAGTGAACTAAGATTCTGTAGTCACGTACTTTTTAATGAGCATAGTCTTAAAGTACTAATAAATTCAGGTTAAAACAGAAAAATAAGTTTCTTATTTCAAATTTGATACCAAATTACAGATCCAAGATCAGTGAACAAGAATAAACACTGAACAATTCTTCTGGTTGTACTTCGTTGAAGGAGCATCGAGAGTTCGAGAGTAAAGAAATGTCTAAATCCAACAAAAATAGAAATTTTCAATCTGACACTTCATTGCCGGCTAGAAGAACAGTAGTTCCATCATAACAAGTATCAACGAGCATGTCAATAATCACTTAGAGTCCCAGCTGAGGAGGCGGTGTGCTCTCCAAAAAACCACCCATTCGTTGGCATAGCGTGATAGAGATCTCCAGGTCACTGGTTGTGGCAGAACTGCTGACCGGAGCTCCTGCACTGGCCCCAATTGCTGCCTCATGGATGGTCATATGTGGGTATATTCTTGGCACGTGACATGGCGGATGCCAGCGACCTTTGCTGTTGCCATGTACGCTGCCTGATAACCAGGACAGTTTGCTGTTGAAGTGTCTGCTGATCTGGGAGTTACGAAGTACCACGTCACCTGCGCTGTAGGGGCTGAGGTCACTCCAACCCACACGGTGAGTAAGTCGTGTGTAGTGCGATCGGAGCCTGATGTCTGGGGCACCACAGCATTATCCACCACCGTAACTATTCTAATATGAATAAAGGCTACAACTACTACCATATCTAACTGTGTCTGTCACTGTTACTGGCTTAGAAAGTGTTTCCCTGCTGCCTGATACCAGAATGCAACCAACTGAAACAGATTATAAACAGTAACAAACAATGGCTCTGAGCACCATGGGACTTAACATCTATGGTCATCAGTCCCCTAGAACTTAAAACTACTTAAACCTAACTAACCTAAGGACAGCACACAACACCCAGTCATCACGAGGCAGAGAAAATCCCTGACCCCGCCGGGAATCGAACCCGGGAACCCGAGCGGACAGTAAGAACATCAGATCTTATCTATCATGTTCCACAACGCATTCCATCATTCCCCAGACTGTGGGCACACCCTACCGGTTCCTTGAGACGTACAGCATCCGCTTCTTCTATTGCCTGTCGACTCCTGGCTGCAGGGTACAACTCCCCTTTTCCGAGGGAGCTCTGCCGCTGTCGGTGAGGAGTGCAGCCACTTGTTGGCTCGGGTCACCCCATTTCCAGCCCCTTGGGTAGCGATACACGGACCACGGCTGCTCCCAAACTCTGTTGCTGTTCTCAGAATCTTGCTGTTGTTATGAGAAGAGATCTGTGCGTCAGTGCACTCTCACAGTATCTAATGATAATAATGGAAATGGAAATGAGCGTTTGGCGTCGTTGGCCGGGAGGCCCCTTACGGGGCAGGTCCGGCCGCCTTGGTGCAGGTCTTATTACATTCGACGCCACACTGGGCGACCTGCGCGCCAGATGGAGATTAAATGATGAAGAAAACAACACAACACCCAGTCCCTGAGCGGAGAAAATCCGCGCCCCAGCCGGGAATCGAACCCGGGCCCGTAGGGTGGCAATTCGTCACGCTGACCACTCAGCTGTAGCTCCAAGGTAATTATAATTAGGCTGTCATTATGCAATCTTCCTACTGTCTGCAATTGTAGTTCATGATCTTAACTGACTAGAGTAATAATTGTGTTCAATATATTCCTGGCTCTTTTACTCTTTTTTTAATAAGTGCATCATAATTTAGTCTCTCTTCCAAGAAGAGGCCCAGATATCTGGTGAGGGATACTTTCTTTATAGACCTGCCGTTTACTTTCAGCAAGGGTCTACAACAAGGTTACCTTTTAACAAAACTCGCACAGTTTCATCCATCATTATCATCATCAGTTTTCTGCTAAATTAACAGTTCCTTTGCGTCTCTAACTTATGCTAGTGTGTGTCTTGCGTCCATCACATCATCCATGATCTGAATTCTTTTGATCCCTTTCTTTTGCTCCTGTTTTAACCCCTTGTAATGTAGTGGACGGTTTTATTTCTAATTATAGGCTGAAAAGAAGTTCGACCTACTCCTTCTCCTAGTTCTATTCAGTAGGCACTTTCTGCTCTCACTTTCACTGAAGCTTCTTGATGTAAGTAAAACTCGGCTGATTTTCGAGTGTACTCTCTTTTACCCACTAAGGTTCAAGCTTATCCCAAGCCACATTATTAACAGCCTTTTCGAAGTCTGGAATACCTCCTCTCAATAAACCTCTCTCCCAAAATTCGCAAGACTCGTATTGTGTCTATATCAGCCAGTTTCTCACCTTTTCCAGTCTTTTATTAATAATTCATGTTACGATTTTCGATGAATATGGTATGAAGCTATTTGACCTGTGCTCGCTGCATATCTTGGTTCCTTCTTTCTTTGGTTCTGGAATCATTATTGTTGTTAGGAGGTCCTCTGGCCTTTCCATACCGTCGTACATTTTGCTACATAACCTCAATATTTCTCTTATACCTTCTTGGTTCAAACATTTTAGTATATCTCTCGGTATTGTATCTGTACCTACTACTTTCCCATTCAATATTGCAGCTATTGCACTCTTTACTTCTTTCATTATTATTGTGAGTCCTTTCTCGTCATATTTTACGCTATTCTCTGGTTCAAGTTCCGCAATTTTCGGTTTGTGATCTGACTTATATAGCATTTTGAAATAGACTTTCCATCTCTGTAAGATTTTCGTCTTTACTGAGAATTTACATAGCAGCACTTCTGAGTCCGTTTTGATCACATGTTGTAGTCTTTGTTGTCATAAATCAGGAATTCTCCTCCTCTTCAGATCTTCAATTGACTCAAACTCCTCTTTTAGCCGTAAACGTAGGCTTCCACGGCCCGTTGTCACAGCCAATAAAATTCTCCTGGGTTTGAGGCCGCATTCTCATCCGACGTTTCGGCGACTGTTGCAAGGCACCTTCCTCAGGGTTAGCAATACACCCTGAGGAAGGCTCCTTGCAACAGTCGCCGAAACGTCGGAATCTTATGGATGCCAATGCGGCCTCAAACTCAGAAGACTTTTATTGGCAGTCGTCTTTTAGCCGTTTTTCCTAGCCTGTTTTACTTCTCTACGCTGTTTGTATTCAGCCTTGGTAAATTTCTTTGCATCCTCGTTGTATTTATTTTTGAAGTTTCTTGTCTCCTCCATTTTCTAAATATTTTCCTGTGTAATCCACCTCTTTCTTTTCCGTTTTGCCGTTTATATATGCTATACTTCTCTGTTCTGCTTTTATGATTTGTTCTTTCTACATATTGCAGTAATAGCTGATACAGTCAGGCGGTTGTTTGCTTCTTAATGTGTTAGTAAGTTGAATTGATAGCATCTCCGTAGTTCTTTCTCTCTCAGATCTTATCTTTTTATTTCCCACTTCTCCACCACGGCCACTTTCTTCAGATTTTTCATTTTTATTTTTATACTGCCATAAATAATTTATTTTAGCGATTCCTGTCTGCATCTGGTAATGTGCTCATGTTCTTGATTCCATATCTGTACCTTTATTCCAACAATATAGAATCAGTTTGGTTCCTATATTTATGCCCTGGCGATTTCCATGTGTACTGCCTCTTCCTGTGACTTTAAACCATACATTTGTCACTACCAGCCGTCTTCCCCAGCAGAAGTCTTCCTTCCAAGGCCATGACTTCTTACTAAGGTTCCCTTCTCCCACAATGGCGTTCCATTTTTTCATTACTGTTTTGCAATGTCATCTCATTCTCATATCTCACTTATCCACTCCTACGCATTTAACCCTGCCACTTGCACACAGTCTTAGCCAGTTCGTTTGTCCTAATCACCCCAAGTCTACTCCTTTCCTTCATTGCCCTGAGCAGTATTTTACGCATTCGTCTGTGATTCGCCACATCTATCTCATCTTACCTCAGCAACTGCGATCAGGTTCATATCATTCTTTTCTATCTCTCTTTTAAGGTTTTATTGTTTTTCTGCTTGTAACATTGTTCTGACTTTGCAGGTAGCTGTCCTTGTATTTTTATTGCGCCTCCCTTCAGATCAATTTCATTGCAGGTGTGGAAACCAAAACAATGTTTGCACTCAGTGGTAGCTTCCGCAACGTACATTGCGACATTTATTTATTTCTTATTTATATGAAATTGAGACAAAATGTTTAATGCCGACGTTAAATTCGATTGGATGTATTCGCAAACAAAATACGGGGTGAACATAAAATCCGACAAGGTATAGGAACGGATTCGTAACTGGTAATGGAGGGAAAATGGTCGTATGAACACGTGTCGGGAAATGGATGGTGTGCGTGCAACGATAACAAATCGTCTCGGAACACAGTAGAGAGCTGCATTGCATCCACGTCACAACAGATGGTCGTAGTGGGCTCCATGGGATGCAGTACACGTTGGCACGTGGCATCATAGACTGCTGCACTCGTTCACACGTTCCATCCTCTCTCTGAATAGTGTCACTGGTGTCGTAAGCACGATATGGAAGGGTCTGCACATCAGGAACTGGATCAGTTTACACAACGCATTTCAGAGGCAAGAATCCAGAGGGTTTAAGTTGGCGATCTATCAGGCCATCCTATTGGGCCTCCACATCCTATCCAACGTCAGGGGAAAATGTCGTTGAGGTGTCTGTGAAGTGTTACGCGGAAGTGAGTGGTTCTCCTTCATGCAGAAAGCAGACATCCTGTTGTATTGCCAAAGGCACATTCTAAAGCAGCCTAGGCAGAGAATTCCGCAGGAAGCCCTGGTACGTTCCTCCGTGGAGGCTTTGTGCACAATCGGTGCAAGTTATGTGGCCACCAATAATCCCTACCCCCAAACTAATGCTGAACCGATGCTGATGAGACCCCTCACCCATACACTGTGGATTGTCTGCAGCGCACAGGTGACGATTATGAGACTGATGCCAGTTCTGGTAAAGAGGACTAATTACAGAAAGCCCGTGACTGTGGTGGTGTGATGCAAAAACCATCTGCAGAATTCTTGCCGCAGAGGGAAATCCGCTGCTGATAATCCTTGCACTCGTTCCAGATGACGGTGATACTAGCGGTTGTCATGCAAGACACACATAATCGTACTTTGGTTTATATCACGTTGGCTGGCCACTTGCCTGAAGGTTGTCATAGGGCTGATCTCAATATCGCGTAGAACCCTGTCCTCCAAATCTGGTGCACGCGCAATCCACCGCTTCCATGCACGTTCGTTGTCTCAAAGGACTCATGATCACGCAAACGCCAAAAAAGGTCTTGAAATATTGTGCGCTGTGGTTAGTGTCTGTGAGGGTACTTGTTCTGGTATATCCGTGCCGCGTCTCGATCGTTTCCATGTACTTGGCCTTATGAAAACATTGTCTCGGTTTATTCCCAAACTGAATACCCGACTATTTTGGTGCTTTACAGTACGCTGTGTCAATCACACAGCCTGCGACACACAAAGAACACGCGGTATGTGGTCAAAGGAACTTCCATTCGTCAGTGCCATCTACGGTGGCAACGATGCATTTTCGGGCATATGTTCATAGGCCGCTTTTTCTTCCATTTCAAGTCAAGAATTCGTCCTTGCAGTTTGTCGGTTTTTCGATGTTCATCTTCCATACTCTCCTTAATTAAAGCAACCTGCCTAAGTGAGTGTTGGGATGCAGCAGTTCTGGATGGCATGGATTCGGCAAGTCCTTCGTACGGTCTGGAGCTATGTGTATCCAGATGTTGAAGCACAGACCACACAGTTTCCGTGGAATACTGGATCAGTGGTTTTTCAGTGCGGAAGTGATGCACGATAGAGTCACAAACGTGTTCTAGCGATTTTAGATCAGGGGAATTTGGTAGCAAGAGATCAACTTGATTTCACTACCTTGCTCCTCAAACCACCGCAGCCAGATTCTGGTCTTGCGACACTGACAGCTATCCTGTAGCAAGACTTCGGGGAAGACATCCACGTTTGAAGGAATGCAAGTGGCCAGAAATAGCTTTCACGTAGTTCACAGCTGCTGTGCTCTCTTTGCTATCACAAATGCCACAGAAACACAGGTGAAAGTCCCATTCCACAATACTATCCACATTATCCTTCGTTGTTATCATGGTGTATGTTTTCAGGAGGCATTCATCCGAGCCAGCGACACGCTGAAACATATCGGTTACTTGAGTGCTGACAAGAGTCAAAACTTGATCTAGGCAATCTCCCACATGCGATAAAGACGAAAGAGCTCTACAAAATAGGTGATATTAATACCTTTCGTGTTTCTGCCATTCCTCTTCCTTTATAAGCTTGGTAATCGCAATTACATCTCTTTAAGTACCATGAGATGTTATTGTCTGAGGGAGAGTCACGTAGCAATCTGTGTATTGGTATATTAGTGAACAGCCTACCTTACGAAGCTCGTAGGCAAAGAAAGTTCCGGTACCTTCTTCACACAGAACCACACCTCTGTAAATCCGAAAATTATTAAAATTATTATTTGGACAGGTCCACTCCTCTCTAGGTCCACACCGCTCTAGTGGTCGAATTGTGGACGTAGAATAGTACAAATGCTTCAAAAAATCATCCTGTGATGCAACCACGTGTGTTGAAACCAACGATCTTCTTCTTTTCGTTTATCCATTAGCATGCAAAGCAAGAATGACTGATACTAATATCCGTAAGCACAATTACCTCTCGTAAGCATATTAAAATTTTCAAAAGCAGTAAATTATTTAAACTTCGTGGAAGATTAAAATTGTGTGCCTGGCCGATACTCGAACTTGGGATCTTAGCCTTCCGCGGGCAAGCCCTTTACTAAGCTACCTAAGCTCGACTCACGACCCGTCCTCACAGCTTTACTTCCGCCAGTACCTCGTCTCCTTCCTTCCAAACCTCACGAAAGCTCTTCTGCGAACCTTGCAGAACTAGCACTCCAGGAAGAAAGGTCGGGGGTTCGAGTCTCGGTCCGGCACACAGTTTTAATCTGTCAGGAAGTTTCATATCAGCGCACACTCCGTTGCAGAGTGAAAATCTCATTCTGGCAGTAAATTATTAATTTTGTAATTTGTGTTAAATGTAGACGCCTCTTGAAAAATAAAACTGATAAAGTTTCACTGATATACTCTATCAGATCGCTATGCTTTAGAAATCATTTCTAGATTTTTAGTTCATTTCTTTTTTGGTAAGCTCGATAATTCAAATATTAAATACCATTTTCTTTTATCGTCGTCAGGCACGTAAATCTTCGTTCACTAAAAATCGATGCTCTTCCTGATGTTCACAAACATCTCAGTATAAATAAATCGGAATCGTAAATTCACAAAATAATTACTTACGTAACATGTTTCTTCTTAGAAGACACAAAACGTTTTATCGCGTAACACCACACACATAATACTGCTAGGTAAACATTTCAGTGTACATCTGCCATCAAGCGTTGCTCTTTCGGTTCAGCCAACATCGAAGTCTGACATATAACTAAAATTAAAACATTACATTGTTGTTTATGACACATAATTTCATTGCTTTAAACATAGGCCACAGCATCTAAGGTAAGTTTCCTGCATCTGTTTCCTACGCACAGCCATCGCCTCTTTGACGTCTGCGACCGGCGACTTCAACATTCCGACACAGATGGAAGATTTCTTCCGCTGCCGCTTAGCTGCTGCGCCGCTCATGAAACATAAGAAACAAGAAACACGCATATCTGCAAATTTCAAAAGAAGAATTAACATTTCTGTGTTATACCATAGCTAACACGAAAAAGCTTAGGCGGATATGTGGTTGCTGCCGTAGCTGATACTGTAAACAGCCCAGTATCATCACGTAGGCCACCCTCAGCACAACGACATTTGGCGGTAGCTAATTTAATTCGTTACTAATTCTAATATTACTAACTGGATAATAGTTTTCATTCCCTCTTGGGCAATAATCTCTGTATGTCAGATAATTTTTAAGACAGTATGGTCTATACATACAGGATGTTACAAAAAGGTACGGCCAAACTTTCAGGAAACATTCCTCACACACAAAGAAAGAAAATATGTTATGTGGACATGTGTCCGGAAACGCTTACTTTCCATGTTAGAGCTCATTTTATTACTTTTCTTCAAATCACATCAATCATGGAATGGAAACACACAGCAACAGAACGTACCAGCGTGACTTCAAACACTTTTTTACAGGACATGTTCAAAATGTCCTCCGTTAGCGAGGATACATGCATCCACCCTCCGTCGCATGGAATCCCTGATACGCTGATGCAGCTCTGGAGAATGGCATATTATATCACAGCCGTCCACAATACGAGCACAAAGAGTCTATATATTTGGTACCGGGGTTGCGTAGACAAGAGCTTTCAAATGCCCCCAAAAATGAAAGTCAAGAGGGTTGAAGTCAGGAGAGCGTGGAGGCCATGGAATTGGTCCGCCTCTACCAATCCATCGATCACCGAATTTGTTGTTGAGAAGCGTACGAACACTTAGACTGAAATGTGCAGGAGCTCCATCGTGCATGAACCACATGTTGTGTCGTACTTGTAAAGGCACATGTTCCAGCAGCACAGGTAGAATATTCCGTATGAAATCATGATAACATGCTCCACTGACCGTCGGTGGAAAAACATGGGGCCCAATCAAGACATCACCAAACATGCCTGCCCAAACGTTCACAGAAAATCTGTGTTGATGACGTGATTGCACAACTGCGTGCGGATTCTCGCCAGCCCACACATGTTGATTGTGAAAAGTTACAATTTGATCACGTTGGAATGAAGCCTCATCCGTAAAGATTTGCACTGAAATGAAGATTGACACATTGTTGGATGAACCCTTCGCAGAAGTGTACTCGTGAAGGCCAATCAGCTGCTGATAGTGTCTGCTCACGCTGTACATGGTACGGAAACAACTGGTTCTCCCGTAGCACTCTCCATACAGTGACGTGGTCAACGTTACCTTGTACAGCAGCAACTTCTCTGACGCTGACATTAGGGTTATCGTCAACTGCACGAAGAATTCCCTCGTCCATTGCAGGTGTCCTCGTCGTTCTAGGTCTTCCCCAGTCGCGAGTCATAGGCTGGAACCAACATCTATGGTCATCAGTCCCCTAGAACTTAGAACTACTTAAACCTTAAACCTAACTAAGGACATCGCACAACACCTAGCCATCACGAGGCAGAGAAAATCCCTGACCCCGCCGGGAACCGAACCCGGTAACCCGGACGTAGGAAGCGAAAACGCTACCGCACGACCACGAGATGCGGGCGCCCTGTGCTAATCCATACATCAAATGGGTATCTGCCAACTCCGCATTTGTAAACATTGCAGTGAATGCAAAACCACGTTCGTATTGAACACTAACCTGTTGATGCTACGTACTGATGTGCTTGATGCTAGTACTGTAGAGCAATGAGTCGCATGTCAACACAAGCACCGAAGCCAACATTACCTTTCTTCAATTGGGCCAACTGGCGGTGAATCAAGGCTGTACAGTACATACTGAAATGAGCTCTAACATGGCAACTAAGCGTTTCCGGACGCATGTCCACATAACATGTTTTCTTTATTTTTGTGTGAGGAATGTTTCCTGAAAGTTTGGCCGTACCTTTTTGTAACACCCTGTATATGTAACAGTGTACATCTCTGTTTATTTTTCTTTTACAGTTCCGTCGCAGGAAAACTATTATTTCAGCTGACATGCCAACAGCTTTTAATCATTTCCTTTTATCCGAGTTATTGCGAACCGTCTCAGTCACATTCTCTTAGAATATATGGGACTTTATATGCAAATAAAGTCATATGTTCATCTATACACAGGCATACGAAATTTGACGCTCTTTTGCTTTTAAATTAAGTTAAAATAACCCTATAGTATATAATTTCGTTGTCCGCCCCGATAGCTGAGTGGCGCCGGCACGGTAGCTCAGCGTGTTGATTCAGAAGGCTGCATGCTCTCTGTAATAAAAAAAATAAAAATAAAAAAACTGAGTCAAGGAATCAACGATCAACTAGAACGGAAGTCTTGTGACGTCCGCCCAGACCAAACGCAACGAACTATATCAAAGAAAAAAATAGTGTTTAGCGTGACAGATTGCCGTCCTACGGGCCCGGCTTCGATTCGCAGATGGCTCGGAGATTTTATCTTCTCACGAACTGGATGTTATGTTGTCTTCTTCATTTCTTCCCCATACGGAACGCAGCTCCCCCAATGTGGCGTCGAATGTATGAGGACCTGCACCAAGGCGGCTGGGCCTGCCCAGCAAGGAGCCTCGCGGCCAAAGACTCGAAACACACATTTCCATTGTTTCATTGTCTCGAAGTTAAGTGGTTTACGTTCATCACTCAATCGTTTGTTCAGAATAAACACATGTGCTATTTTCGGAACACTTACGCTCACGTTACAATGAAATACCTTACAAATTATGATGATGGCGCTTAAGTCTATGTGCATTCAAAGTTCAACATTCAACTGCGAGAAGCTAGATCATTTGCTAGCCACCTTCCCTCTTACGGATACAGTCAGAACCGAAGTACCAGGATCTGAATCAATTCTCGGAAAATGCGTAACTTAGGATGACCTGTTTTGGCCGTATTATTTGCAGCTAGACTATAGAAAAACCATTTGCCATACTTAAACCGTACTATATTACTGCACGTCCACCCCTAGGTTGGAGGACGTACTAATAGAGAATTTATAACTGTCTCCGCAATCTGCATTATTATGTACCCGTTTCAAGCCCCTGCTTGAGTAGAGGTTATCTTAGCCAACAATCGTCACAATGGGGATTACGCTTCCACTTACTTTATTTCAGTAACTGGTACTGCCAATCTCTTCCTATGTTTTTTGAAAAACAGGAACCGTTTTACCTATTCTATTCTTTTAATTTGTAAATCTAAATGTGCACGATGACTTTTCCTTAGTTTGCACTTGCGTGGTCCACTGCGTTTGTTATAACAATTTATTATTATCAAATGACATAAATTCCTTGTTTTTTATGTCTTTTACAATGTTTATCGAAATTTGCAGAAATAGAGCCTATTAATTCAATGTATGTTGGAAGTATCATTAGAAAATTAATTGTCTCTAACTTTCCTATTTTTTTATATGTACCTCACTCATTACTTGCGTCTTTTGCAGTAATCGACATTTACATATATCTTCTACATTATTTAAGCCGCTGTTTTCTCCAGTAATAGCATCTTTAAGTACTTCAGCTTTGGGGTTTTTTGGTTTCAACTAGACCGCAGGTCCTTGGTTCCTAATGCAAAGTTTCTTAATCTTTCTCTTATACTTTGAGCTATGTTAGTGGGCTTCAACAAAGACCAAGTCCCCAACATTAAATTTCAGCAAGTACGCTAATTTCTTGTGTTTCTTTATTCTTCGTTCTGTATACTGCCTAACTTGCTCCACTACTTGTGTTGTAACAATTGTATTTCTCTTCGTTTGAGGAGGCCACCTTAGCCTATCTCACAGTGGCTCTCCTTTCACGTGACTACTTAACTGCTCTAGTGGAGCAGACCTTGTTCTTATACGGGGTAATTTGCTTATCATATTCTGAAAGTGTTTCACGTACTCAAACCACCTGCTCCGCATGCGCGCACAATCCGTTCTACATAATCTGCCTATCGGTTTCATTACCCATTCAGCCAGGTTTCCCCAAGAATGAAATTTCGATATCTTTAGGTGTTTAATTACCTAATCTTTCAAGAATTGAGGAAATATCT
This sequence comes from Schistocerca gregaria, assembly GCF_023897955.1. NCBI lineage: Eukaryota > Metazoa > Arthropoda > Insecta > Orthoptera > Acrididae > Schistocerca > Schistocerca gregaria. The sequence continues at coordinate 51,735,215 of NC_064926.1, forward strand.
TTCCTATGAGCTATCTACAGTTATAAGATAGTATGCAGTGCGGGACATTATTTTTTAATAAAATGTCTTTAAACATCGTATAACGTTATGAGCTGATGAGCTGTCGCAGCTCTCTAATTTAGACCAACATTCCAATGTGACAAATATATACTGTACACAACGTCTTCCGTCGAGATTATCCGCTAGAATTCCATAGTACGTAAGTCCCAGATTCCTTTAGGAATAATTAGATGTAGTCGTATTTCACTGTACTCGTTAAATTCTATCGCCCTTTTGCAAACTATACACTTCCTAATAGTGACCTGGATTAAACTATGTAAGTTGTTACAAAAATAATATTTATTCACGCGTAAAAAACATTTTGTTGCACTAAAATGGCCACAGCATCTATTCCTTGTGCGCACGGCCTTCGGATCTCTACCATCTGCGTCCGGCCACTTCAACATCCTGGCCCTGGCGGAAGATTCCTTCAAATGGTTCAGATGGGTCTCAGAACTATGGGACCTAACATTTGAGGTCAGAAGATTCCTTCCACTGCCGCTTTGAAGCTGCGCGGCTCGTCAAACAGGAAACAACAAACACACGTATCTGTGGGCTCCAAAAGAGAAATTAACATAGTTTAAATAAATGTTGTCTGGTTGTCTGTGTTCTACTATATATAAAGTGAATAACTTCAGGCGGACACCTGCCATATACCGTTGCTGCGATAACTGATACTGTAAAAACCGCTGTATTATCAAAACCAGTAGGAGTTTCAAAGTAACTAAGTACTGTGTCTTTGTTTCTACGCAGAAACGTCGCGGAGCGTCATGCAGTCAAAGTTGGTAATAACAGTATCTGTGGACTACATCGGGGCTATAATGGTGCGGGTAGGGAATGGAGAGAAAAAAAGCCCACACCCAGCCACGACAGTTGTGTTCGTGTATACTGTCCGAGATTGCATTAGAAGTAAAATTAATTTTTCAGTTTTCTTATACTTTCTTTGCGTAATGAACCACATGGGTTGTGAGTCAAATGTGGTTCACGCTGAATGACTGTGTTCATGGCGTCTCCCTTTTCTCTATAAATTCTACAAAAGGGTTTTGGTACATGTATCAATGTAAATTGGTTAGTTGATTGTTCAGTTTCGAGATACTTACATTGTGTGACGAACGATATGGACAGTGGTGCATTAGATGTTCCACAGACGGAATAAGTATTTCCATAATGTCACCATTCTCAATTTAATACGCTGCAAGTATGGTTTCCTTGGCATTTTTATGTAACAGGGTGAATCGTTAAATAAGTCACAAATTCAAGAATGCTGCATATCGTTTTAAATTTAACACTTTTACGTATCTAGAAGGTGGCAGCACAAGCCACGTGGAAAGTAGCCGATACACAGTATTCTGTCGTCAGACGAGAATGGCAGGTGCCTATGAGTGTGTGCCTGACTAGGACAACGCGTTTCTTAAGTGCCACGTGATTGTCACCAGAACACGTTCGAAGCGAAATTCGTCCCGTATGTGTTTAGAACTGTATTTCGTGGAGATTTGTGTTCAGTTTGATACAGGAATTCGGCAAATGACAAAAAACGTCGCAAACAAGAAGCGTCCAGCCGCCCTGTTTTTTTAGTGACTTCACGTTGTTCCCCGTATAGGGGTAATCGCCGCCCCAGCGACATGTCGGTCGTTTGGGTTGCAGCAAGTTAAGGAACCAAATAAACTAGTTATATCTCTGGAGGTCACTCGTTAGATGCGAACGCTGGCACAAGAATTCTATGCAGCAGTCTTTTAACCCCTTGTCGAACGATGGGATAAGTGTTATGAAAAGGGAAGTTGATACGCACCATACAGCGGAGATGCTGAGCCGCGTATAGGTACAACAAGAAGTCTGTCACAGATAAGCCTTTTGTCAGAAAGGCCTTCGTCAAAAATAAACAACAGACACACACACACACACACACACACACACACACACACACACGCACGCACACGCGCCCTCGCTAGCTCGCGTGCGTGCGAGCGCAAACGCCTCACACATACATGACTGCAGTCTCTGTTAACTGAAACCACTTTTTGACGAAGGCCATTCTGTCCGATAGCTTATTTGTGACAGTCTTTTTATTGCGCGTATCTGCGACTCAGCATCTCCACTGTATGGTGATTAGCAACTTTCTTTTCATAGTATAGTTACATTCAGTCCTGGATTTTCCTTTCTGTGATGGGATAAGTGTTTAGGAAAATAAATCTCGCGCTGGTACACGCTGCTCTGATGTCTCTGTTTTAGTTTGCGACTTCTTTGTTGACTCATCCTAGTATACTGTTAATGTAATTGCTCGGCTATAGGAAACAATCTTTTTATGCTGAACCTCGTGGATGTAGAGGCATCTAGGAGGCACTCAGTCTGAATGAATTTTTCCGTCTATCCTCGCCTAACACTACATATGGGAGTCTGCTTGCCACTCTAGTACAAATTATGGATCTAACTGATTAATTTCAGCGTCCTCACTTTGTCTGAAAATCCACATGGATTGTATAACGTACGCGTCCAGGGATGATGCCATGGTCTGAAATAATTTTATATTGTAATTCACTGACTGGCTAAGCTTACGCAGAATCAGAGCAGCTATTGCTTGAGAAATATTGGTACACTTTCATATTCATGTATTACTATATCAAGTGGTTCCACTGATTACCACCAGGTGATTAAGAACCTCTTCAGATTCCTTGCACGCCTGGAGAGCCCTAGAGAGTGTATTTGTTATTACTACTGTTATATTTTGTGTGGCCAGTAATTAACTAATGTAAGGTACTCCTCAATAGATATGTGTCTTGTGTCTGAATTTCTCTTCTTGTTTGATGCAACAATTAGGAAGTGCATCACTGGCGGATACAGAAAAACCTCAACGGAAGGAGTGGGGGGGGGGGGGAGGGAGGGGAGGGGCGCTAAAGATATCTTGAACAACCTTTACTTTTACCGTAATGAAAAATGATCAAGTAACATGCAAACTTTAAGAAAGTTTTATTTAAACTGATTATACGCATATACAAGAGGCGCGGGTGGTAATGTGGGCGTTCCTGCAAGGATGTAGTGGGAGGGGGGGGGGGAGGGTACATTGCTGTAAAATAAATATCCTGATCATTTCCAGGACTTCACTTATCACTCAGTATTACGAAAGTAAATATTGATGTGCTGTTAATGTTTTACTCTATTTCGATAGCGACACAGTAGTTAATGTTTTTGATCTCTTCTTGTGCACGAGATAGCATGTGTATGTTGTTAGCCCCATATGTCGTCGGTTTAGCCTGAAAGGGACACAGTGATTCCCTGTGTTTTTATTTGCTTCAGTTACTAAGCTGCTTCCGTATAATCTCTGCTTGCGAGAATGTCTTCCCTCTTTTGGTTTATAAATATTCAGGCTATTTACGACGTTTCTCACCGAACCAATCTCAAAATTTGAATCTCCCGTACGCCCTCCAACTTAAAATTATCATGTCGTAGGATCAATGTAGGAACATGTAGGGTCCGCTGCTGCAGCACTCCGTGTTCAACGGCATCCTTGAACAATGTGCTTATCACCATTTATGCCACAGATCCCAAACTACCCTTCTTTACGGACAGATCTCCATGCTCTGTCAAGAGGTGTTGACATCCATCACTTTCGACCTTTCATGATTTCACCATTTCTCAAGCACTTTCCATGGATGCTCACAACAGTCGCACGAAGAGAGTCGAGCAGCCTAGCTGTTTCCGAATTGTTAGACGGAAGGCGCTGAGCCATAAGCAGCAATCCTCCCTTTGTCAGAGTCACTTACGTCAGTGGCTTTAGCCATTCGCGACCCACATCGTCGCTGGAATGATTCCTCCCTCATCTCTGCTCCGCTTATGTGCTTTGCTCAGCATGTCGCTTGTTCACAACGCCATCAGATGGCATTCGGTCTTGTCGTGAGCAGTAGACATAAAGTTGCACAGCAGATCCACCTACCGAGCGTCCGTATAATTTTTTGTAATCGTTACTTGGTGCAGCAGGAAGAGAATCAGATTCAGCTCATACGGGTATCATAATCACAGCCGTTATATGGGTCATGTAAAGAGTACCACTGGTGTAGAATGAAAGGCGCCGCCCGTAATAGATTTCCAAACCGAGCCGAGCGGTGAGAAAGGAATAGAAACGGCACAGTGTGATAGCACCCAACTCGCCATTCAGCAAGCCCTGCAGCACAGCGATACAACATGTAACCTCTGAGGTCAGCCTCTCCACGGGGTTCTAGCACTGACGGAAATTGTGAATGCAAGGGGAAACGGCAATAATTAATTAAAACACCACGATAGGGAAAAGTCCACTGTCACCTCCAAATAATTAGGGCGAATGACAGCATCGCAGGCTGCGATGACGTTGTATCCAGCTTAAAGACGACCGTTTCTAGAAGCATCAGACTCAGTGCCTGCTTCTATGCATATCCCATTCCGACTGAATGACACTCTCACTAGTTACAGAATAATTTGCCTGGCGAGGCGTGATGAGCTGCCTGCTGCCGAGACAAGATTTAGCCTCTGAGACTGCAGTCACCTGGCTGTAAGGGAACTTAGCTGCTGGAACTCCCAGTGCTGTCGAGTCACCTTCGCCACTGAAGAAGAATTGGACGACTCTGGTCCTCCCACAGGTGATGGACCTTACCAATTGACTGAAAACTACCCCCAACAACCTCTTGCGTTCGTCTCCTAAGTACCGCCTCCCTGGCTGTATGCTGCGTTGCTGATTTGGCTCCTTGGCTCCTACATTCGTGACAGCCGCCGTCTGTGCTATGCTGCTGATGCCCGCTTAAGCACACATGAGTTACGGCAGGCTTTCGCCTACAGACTCCTTTTACAGCTACCTGCACGATATCGCTGTTGGATCCTGACAGATACCACGGCTGCAGCGTACGAAACAGGTTGTCCGCATCACTTGTCACATTGGAGTGTGCGAATCAACACACCTTCTGCCGCTCCAGAGAAGACAACATGCACAGTAAAAGCACAGGTAATAAATATCTTTTCAGACAAAGCTGTTTCACTTATACTTTATGACCCCAACGCTCTGCTTCCTGTGCCTACAGCGTTACCTCGTCACCCGCTCAGCCTCCATGTGTGCTAAATATCCTGACTCGATAGGGGTCCACTACAACTAGAGATCAGAGGTGGTCCTCATGCTGACACCTCAGTAACTGGCGACCAGAAGAGGGCCTCACCCTGACGCTGCTACAACTGACACACCTGTGATCAGCGCCAGCCTCTGACGTCACCGTCAACACCACAGCAGCTTTGCTGTGGCAAGCTGTGAACCTGAGAATCAACGTTTCATACAAAGCAGGACTCTGATGAACAGTATTTTGTTTAGCTGATAATTGTCAATTTTTAATGTGTCATTGACGACGTTCAATCGTTGGGACATTCATTTTAATACTTAATGAAGTGAACATCATGACTTGTGTACTTTCAAGGCTAGCTGTAGTGTGTCATATTCAACACCCAGCATCTGTACATTTTGAAACCTTACTGGACAAGACTTGCCATAAACGAAGGCTGTGTCAACCATATCGACGTTGGCGTCATTTGGTATGAGACTGTAGCGTGTGTAGGTGGGCCATGATACGCTGTAAGAACTAGAATAACTTGTTGTGTATGATGTACTCTGAAGCTGGTTCTTTCCCTTTTGTGTTATATACTGAAGCGCCAAAAGAACTGGCATAAACATACACTCCTGGAAATTGAAAAAAGAACACATTGACACCGGTGTGTCAGACCCACCATACTTGCTCCGGACACTGCGAGAGGGCTGTACAAGCAATGATTACACGCACGGCTCAGCGGACACACCAGGAACCGCGGTGTTGGCCGTCGAATGGCGCTAGCTGCGCAGCATTTGTGCACCGACGCCGTCAGTGTCAGCCAGTTTGCCGTGGCGTACGGAGCTCCATCGCAGTCTTTAACACTGGTAGCATACCGCGACAGCGTGGACGTGAACCGTATGTGTAGTTGACGGACTTTGAGCGAGGGCGTATAGTGGGCATGCGGGAGGCCCGGTGGACGTACCGCCGAATTGCTCAACACGTGGGGCGTGAGGTCTCCACAGTACATCGATGTTGTTGCCAGTGGTCGGCGGAATGTGCACGTGCCCGTCGACCTGGGACCGGACCGCAGCGACGCACGGATGCACGCCAAGACCGTAGGATCCTACGCAGTGCCGTAGGGGACCGCACCGCCACTTCCCAGCAAATTAGGGACACTGTTGCTCCTGGGGTATCGGCGAGGACCATTTGCAACCGTCTCCATGAAGCTGGGCTACGGTCCCGCACACCGTTAGGCCGTCTTCTGCTCACGCCCCAACATCGTGCAGCCCGCCTCCAGTAGTGTCGCGACAGTAGTGAATAGAGGGACGAATGGAGACTTGTCGTCTTCAGCGATGAGAGTCGCTTCTGCCTTGGTGCCAATGATGGTTGTATGCGTGTTTGGCGCCATGCAGGTGAGCGCCACAATCAGGACTGCATACGACCGAGGCACACAGGACCAACACCCGGCATCATGGTGTGGGGAGCGATCTCCTACACTGGCCGTACACCTCTGGTGATCGTCGAGGGGACACTGAATAGTGCACGGTACATCCAAACAGTCATCGAACCCATCGTTCTACCATTCATAGACCGGCAAGGGAACTTGCTGTTCCAACAGGACAATGCACGTCCGCATGTATCCCGTGCCACCCAACGTGCTCTAGAAGGTGTAAGTCAACTACCCTGGCCAGCAAGATCTCCGGATCTGTCCCCCATTGAGCATGTTTGGGACTAGATGAAGCGTCGTCTCACGCGGTCTGCACGTCCAGCAGGAACGCTGGTCCAACTGAGGCGCCAGGTGGAAATGGCATGGCAAGCCGTTCCTCGGGACTACATCCAGCATCTCTACGATCGTCTCCATGGGAGAATAACAACCTGCATTGCTGCGAAAGGTGGATATACACTGTACTAGTGCCGACATTGTGCATGCTCTGTTGCCTGTGTCTATGTGCCTGTGGTTCTGTCAGTGTGATCATGTGATGTATCTGACCCCAGGAATGTGTCAATAAAGTTTCCCCTTCCTGGGACAATGAATTCACGGTGTCCTTATTTCAATTTCCAGGAGTGTATGTATTCAAATACAAAGATATGGAAACCTGCAGAACACGGCGCTGCGGTCGGCAACGCCTATGTAAGACAAGCGTCTGTCGCAGTTCATAGATCGGTTACTGTTTCTGCAATGGCAGATTATCAAAATTTAAGTGAGTTTGAACTTGGTGCTATAGTCGGTGCAACAGCGATGGGACACAGCAACTCCGAAGTAGCGATGAAATGGGCCATTTCACGAGTGTACGGTGAATACCAGGAATCCAGTAAAACATCAAATCTGCGACATCGCTGCGGCCTGAAAAAGATCCTGCAAGAACGAGACCAATGACGGCTGAAGACGGCTGAAGTACAACCCTTCCGTAAATTGCAGCAGATTTCAATGCTGGGACATCAACAAGTATCAGCATCCGAAGTATTCAATAAAACATCATCAATTCTGCATGTTTACATATCTGGGGCCACAGATATCAATTAGGCTAAAAACGCATAATTGAAAAACTCAATTAATGGACAGTAGTTAGTAAAGAGCAATCAAAAAGAAATAAGTAATTGAAACAATTCAGTAACTTCAGAGTGTAAAGCACTCTGCAGCGGTTGATCAATTCTTTTTTTGGATCAGATATCTTACGTTTCTGCTTCAGTTAAGCCCAAAAATTGTGAATGTGTATTATTACAGGTCATGGTTGACTGTATGAAAAAATAGGAGAGACAAAGACGGCTGCACTTCTCAGTGTCAACTAAATAACACTTGCTGGCGTAAGACGAGCGCGCTTGTTTATCTTTCGTCGGCGGCGACTGTGGCTGCATTTGGTGCAAGCTGTGAACCGTAGAATCTATTCTAAATCTCTCACGCCTATTAAGTACCGTTCTGATACATTTCCTTCAGTGAAGCCGTGACTCCTAGTTGTTCCCTAGCTGAGTTAATTGGCACTGTATTTGGCTGGAATACCGCTTATCTCATTGCCCTCAAATTGCTCGCAAGAATTAACTGTCAGTGCTCGGTGTGAGTCTCCATACTAGGAAACTTTGCCGTTTAGCTCCTTGCGACTTATGGCGACCCTGTGAACAAATGTTCACATAATGACCCTCGCAATCGTCTCAGCATGACGCGAGTTGCGTTGGTGTGACACACAACGATTTGCTGCGAGAGCAAGAGCGAATTTCTCTGTCCACATTTGCCTATATCAAAGCTGGTGGCCACACGTTTTTTTTTCTGGCCAATCATAGCGTTCGTACTTGTTATAAGTCCACCCACTAAAGTTTTTGTAGCATATCGCAGGCGTCGTTTCTTTCATAGTGCAGAGTTTAACTTCTGCTACGTAATACTGAGATAAACAGCTTACGGTTTTTTGCGAGTTTTAACACAGGTGGCTACAGTGACTTGGATTTCTCCGGTCGTTTATCTGCCCTCTCCAGCCGTGTGCCTGTAGAACGGCTTTGTGAAGGGTTGTCGTTAAAAGCAGGGACAAAGGCAGCTTTTGCCGCTTTCTCCGACATCTCATTGTGTCCGTTAGATGTCCAGGTAAGAGAGTTTCAGCCTAACACTGGTATGGGCGTTGCTGTGGTAAAATTCTCCTTCCCTCACAACTGGGTCTCGTAGTTTGGCTCCGGGAAAAAATACTTGCATGCAATTACTTGTGCGAATGTTAACGGTTCTTATTCACCAAATGCTGGCTTGTTTATTCGCTTTGTCTATCAGTAATTCGTACATTTTCACGTAACTGTGCTGTGTGGCACATCGATTTAACTGGAGTTGTTTCAGGAATTCAGTGTAAGATATATTATTTGTTTGACACCTCACAGTGTACGTATGCATCCTGTCTGAACACCTGCATCCATTCATGTTGATTGTGCATTCTGACGGACTTGAGCAATCACAGCAGAACAATGCGACATCTCACACGTCCAGAATTGTTACACAGTGGCTCCAGAAACACTCTTTTGAGTTTAAACTCTTTCGCTGGCCACCGAACTTCACAGACATTAACATAACTGAGCATATCTAGGATGCCTTGCAAACATGCTGTCAAGAAGAGGTCTCCACCTCTTCCTACTTTTACGGATGTATGGACAGCCCTGCAGGATTCCTGGTGTCAATTCCCTCCAGCACTACTTCAGACGTTAGTCGAGTCCATGCCACGTCGTATTGCGGCACTTCTGCGTGCTCGCGGGGGTCCTACATGATATTAGGCAGGTGTACCAATTTTTTTGGCTCTTCAGTTTACATTGAAACGTCCTCTTACAAAAACTATACATGACTGTGCTTAAACTGACACACTATATTTTTTGCGCAACGCAATCTGACTTTCAAAAATCCCTACAAAAGAATGGCCCTGACTAACATTAACCTATACCTTTCACAAATCACTTACCTCACAAAAATCTTCTTTACTCGAACTACTGCAATACAGCGAGCGCCACTACTGCCAGCTAAATAAAGGATTCAAACTACTGAAGGCACTAACTACTGATAGGCATTGTTAGCAAATGAAAGATTTTGATAGAGAACAAACAATGTATTTACCTCAATAGTGTTCAAAAGTCATAATGTATATAGCAGTTCATGACATCCCGTCTTACAAATTTCAAAACTCCGTCATCTCTCTCCCCACATCCACCACTGCTGGCGGCTCACCTCCAACTGCACAACGCTACGCGCTGTTCACATCCAGCTGCCCAACACTACAATGGCAGACAACAATGCAAACTAGCCAAAGACTGCACACAGCACAGCCAGTGATTTTCCATACAGAGCGCTACGTGGCGTTAAAAATAAGAAAACCTAAACAGCCCACTTACAACATGTACCTTTCTATTTTTGAATAGCTGCAAAATATGCAATATGCTGACAGAAACACAAAGCACTAATACACGTGATTCTGTTTCTGCTATGAAAGGGCAAGGAGTTAGGCAGTCTGTTCAAACTATTTGTTATTGAATAAAAAGTACGTCAACGTCAGCACATGGCGACAAAGACTGGCGGAGTGGCTCTGGGGAGCTCATTGTCCCCAACAGTCGCCAATTTTTTTATGGAAGACTTTGAGGACATGGCGCTGAAGACGGCGTCCTTAAAACCAACCTGTTTCTGGATGTACGTTGAAGATACGTTATGGTGTGGCCTCATGGGAGAGAAGCTCTTAACCGCCTCCTAAATCATTTTAATTCCCTGCATCCTAGCATCAAGTTTACCATGGAGGTGGAAAGTGATGGAAAGCTTCCGTTACTCCGTTTCTGGATGTTCTGGCGTACAGAAAGGATGATGAGACACTGGGACACAGTGTGTATCCTAAGCCTACGCACACGGATCGTTACCTGCATGCTTCTAGCTGTCATCCATCGTTCCAGGTCCGGTGGTCCTGCCGACATTGGCAAGAAGAGCTTGTGCCATTTCAGATGGCGAAAGCTTGACACAATAATTGGACCATCTTAAGGTTGTGTTCAGACAGAATGTCTATGCAGATAAACAGATCTGTCGTGTTTTCCGGTTTGGTCCTTTGCCTGAACCACCAGAAGATACCTGCAAATCGGTGGCTTTTTTGCCTTTTGCTGGGAGTATTTCCTCTAAGGTAGGAAGAATTCTAAAAAGTTATCGTATCAAAAGTATTTTTCGTCCGGCAGCCAAAATTAGAGCTCTTCTTCGCTCTGCTGGGTTTGAGGTGTGTACAAGATCCCTTGGCACTGTGGGAAGGCTTATATTGGTCAGACAATCTGGACCATTCAGCACCGATGTGTTGAGCACCAGCGGCACACAAGGCTGCTTCAACCTGAGAAGTCTGCAGTGGCGGAACACTGTCTCACCGAGGGACACAGAATGCTGTATGACGAGACACAAATGGTTACCCCTGCATCTCTCTATTGGGACTGGGTTTTAAAAGAATCCATAGAGATTCGTTTATCCGATAATCTTATTAATAGAGACAAGGGTCATCTTTTATATAAGACTTGGAACCCGATGTTATCAGACATTAAAATAACGGTCTGTGTTTCGATCGTCGGTATAAAATTTTTAAATTTTTAATTTTTGATAGCGATGTCTCGATTTCGCTGGCGGCGCGGTATGTTTACTTGCGCTAGAGGGCAGTTACGGCACCTTCTCGCGCACGCGTTGTGGGCCTTCTGCGGCCTATATAGGGGCCGCCGCTTGCGCTAAGAGGTCAGTTCCGGCGAGATCGTGTACCAGCACTGTCACCAGAAGATGGCGGCCAGTTGGACCGAGGAAATATTGTGTCATGAAGACGTTATGATCTGGCTGCTTTCCTGAGAAGAATACTATTAATTATTACGCCGGGAAAGCCTTCATAGTCACAGTTAATTGAATGTTTATTACAGTGGTATCATGTGCAGAACAACATTCGCTTCTTTAGGGAGCAACTGGTTACGTTAAAGCAGAAGCATAATGAATCTGTTGAATGATTCCCAGGTCCGAAAATCAACGTCCAAACGCTCGAGCAAACTGACAGAGTTAATACTGTGATAGACTCATAATGGGGTTCTCAACGTATTTTTGCGTGTTACCCCTACTGAAATGTCACGTAGAGTTAGTCAGGAGAATCTGCCTGATTTGCCTGCAGCTACAGAATCGCCAAACAGTTTGAAGCGATAGATGTATTGACTAGGGGAAGTCGTGAATGCCATAATTATTCTTTAGCTACAAGACATCATAGGTGTCGATGTGAGCGCCATGTTCACCAACATTGTCAATCAATCAGAAAGCTATGACTGTGCAGAAGTGAATCACAAAGCACGGGAACACAGGAGTAAGAAACAGGAAAGTCAGTATTAGCAAAAGCATTTGTTAAACACGAATGGAAACATATCAGCTGCCGAAAAATGTTCCCCATAAAGTGTAGTTGTTACGGCGTAAAGTCAAGCTCCAGCACGCCAGTTGGGAACAACAGGGAAGAGAAGGCGGTGAGAAGGGGTCAGTCAATCACATGCCGATCGGACCTCCCTCCAGAACTACAACGCTACAACAATGGCCCCTATGTGAAGAGGATAAGCGCCACGACCGACTGGTGGCAGCCCAATTCTATAGCATCGTCCACCATAGCAACTTGGATAGCAGCGCCAACGTTAGGCACTTGGATATCAGTTCAGGAAAGACTTTTGTCAGTTAGAGATCAGCAGTAACTGCAAAGACTGTTTATTTCGTATGTCGCCCTTTGCTTGCGACACATCTGTGTAATTGCCAGAGTTAAGTATCTGTAAATTGTAATAAAACTCATTAATACGAGTTGTTTGATTGTTTGTCTAGTGAACAGAATAGGCAGGATTCCTAGAAACAACAGCAGTATTGCACAATTTCATGCAGATACGAAATGCCGTTCGTGGAGGTTTGTTTTCACTAGATACAGGGTCACATGTATCTTTCGTCGCGCTACATCTCTTGGATAGAAAAAGATAAGGGCCCCTCTGTTATAAGTTGTATGATACTGGAGATAACTGTATATTGTAGGGTCACTGGGGACAACATTGGCCAAGTTTAACATTGGGACGCACGCTGTTTTTGTTGTCAAGGATTGGTGAAGGGTATTCTGCAATTCTCTGGCTTGATTTCCTAACTAAACATCGTGCTAAATTCGATACTTCACAGGGTACAGGTGAGCGAGGAGCAGCTTGTTTTCAACAGGGTGATACCATCACAAGTCAGAAAATCTCATAAGGGGCACGGCATGCAAGCACACTTGGATATCTCCTCATGATAATTTACTGTAAGATTCCATGAAAGTAGTTTGGGTCTCTGTGAGTACGTATATACCACAGGAGATGTTATATGTGGTACAGCCACTTTAAAATAACAAAAATTGGGATATTGTACACTGTTTTGTATGCAGAAGTGTAACATGCATTACTAATATGAATGGTGAAAGTATAATTCCAATTAGCCTGGACAATGGATGATATGTGTCTACGAAAGGGCTTAATAATAGCCACATTCGATATTTTGAATGAGGAGAATATTGGTAGGTCACATATGTCCTCAGCCGAAAGCATTCTATCAATGATTCTGCATTGCTTTACCAAGTGAGTCATCTGCAGGGCAGTGACCAGAGAGATATGGAAGAACTTCAATTGAAATTCAAGAATCTGTTTAATGCATGGGGTTAATTATCCATGTTCATGGTCACGTAACACTGCATACTGATAGAAATTAATGCTCATCTTTACAGGAAGCCGCATTATATACCAAATCAAATTATAACCAATCATACAAAATTTCTTTGATTTACAGCTGGTAGAAGGGATCATAGAAACCAGAGATATTCCATGTGGGACGCCGATGGCCCTCGTTCTTTAACGATAGATAGCACCAAAAAATATCGCTTTTGTAGCAGGTACGGAAACCTGAATGCTCGAACAAGCACCAATGTCTTTCTGATACCCAATGTCAAGAAGATGCTTCATAACTTAGGACGATTCAAATACTTCTCGACAATGGCTTTGCGGACTGAGTACCTCCACATGAAGCTGGTGTCAGAGGAAGGACTGTAAACAGCTTTCACGACTCCATGAGGGCATTTTCAATATTGCAGTATTCACTCAGGCTTAAAAATGCACCAGCCACACTTCAGAGCTTTCTAGACAGAGTTTTGTGTGGATTAAAACACATAAAATGCATAGTATGTCTTGATGATACTACGGTTTTTTCAGAAGCTATGGATGGACATGTAAAATGGTTGGAGGAACTATTCAGTAGACTATTGTCAACAATCCTAGAACAACAAAGTGAAAAATGTAATTTTCGCAAACTGAGGTCAATTATATGGGCTATGTTATTAGGTTGAAGTTGTATGAACTGATATCCGTTTAGTGTCCACAGCCTCTAAATTTTCAACCCCTCAAACAAGAAAACAGTTGTACTCTTTTCTGGGCCTCTGTACGCTTACCTCAAATTTGTAAAAACTCTGTACATATTGCTCAACCATGAATTATTTTGCTGAAAAAAGGTGTTAAATTTGTATGGTTGCCAGAATCTGAGCGTGCCTTTCATGCATTGGGACTAGCATCAATGGGAGACCTGGTAGTGGTGTTTCCTGGTTTTGACAAAGAATTCATTCTTTCCTATGATCTTAGAATAGTGCTCTTGTTTGCATTCTCACTCTGGATGCATATCATCAGGAGCATCCGTAGCAAATGCGTTGTGAAAGCTATTGCTCTACTACAGAGAAGGGGATGATGTAAGTGGGAACATAAACTCCCAATTCGAAGTTGTGTCAGACTGTCCTCAACTGAAACGCTATTCAGGTGTTAAGGATCCCTCTAGCATCTTCATAATGTGGACTCTTAAGACTTCGAATACAATCACAAACCTGTGAAGAAACCACACAGATATGGATACTTTGAGACGCAAGGTCACAGAGTCACAAGCCCTTGAAAAGAGCATGAGTGACTAGCATAAAGCGCAGGAAAGTGACAAAGGCTCCCAAGAATTTAGGACGCAGCTGCAGTTCATAATGCATGTGGCTGTACCATACAACTCAACAAAATTCAGGCAACACAAAATGGTCGCAATGTTTCAGAGGAACGAAGTGTTGCAAAAAACACATCACCATGTGTTGTTGCATCACAGTGATCAGAGCGTGGAGGACAGAAGGGCAGCCAAAAATGTTTGGGGCAGTCTGAATAAACGTGGTGTGGATTAGTATGTTCGAAACCACACATCATGTACGAAACATGTCGATCTTAGCACTTCTGATATAACCACCTTATCAGCTTCCATACCTAGTAAAAATCCTTATCCGACAGATAACTTGAACCGTGCCCCAGTTCGCCGTCTTGCCATTGACAGTTTCGCATCGTGAATTGAGATTGTCACTTCTCGTTTTCTTAGTCTGTTCACTGGCGCCACTAAGTTTGCTCGCTTTCTCTGAGCGTGAGTGGCCGCAGCGGCGTTTATCGATAGCGAGTAATGTGGTACTGTCTTTGGAGCGACCTCTAGTTTTCCTTGTCGTAGTGTGTCAGGGAAGTTCGGTTGGGACAGAGGTCCGCACAGCCCCAGGACTCGCCGGGACAGCTGGCAATACATGCACTACCCGATGGAAAGGCGTGGTCGCGAGAGTGCACGACTTCGTCAGGGACCGGATTCAGCAACTTTAAGTTGAATGGATCGTTAAATCCGAGTTGTGAAACCGTCATCATTGTGTGTGTGTCCGTCGGCCGAAGTGGCCTTATGGTAACCAGCTGTTAGTTGGCGATTCATACTGGGACGTTTGCCTTGCTTGACTTGATTGAGAACGGCCGTTGTTTAGTCGTTCGGTCGGTCGTCTAAACGGACAACGTGTATTTGGTTTTCCGACCGCTTCTGGATTCTCTGTGTTTGTGTCGACTTGTAATTCGGCCTCGTTGCTGCACAGTGACTGGTTTTAGTGCGGTTTTGAATGAGCAGTCATTTTACGCTGTCTGCGCACTCGATTCGTGGAGGCAACTTGTGATTACCTCGAATTTCTCTTGCGTTTGACATGTTCTCTTGTATAATGTTTGTCATTTTACGATGTCAAGATTGGTATGGGTTATTCCATCTTTGTATTGGGCATCAGGCGTTGGGTAGATTTTGGAAGAGTGTTGGTCTTACGTTTAAACTATGACTGGTTTCAGTTGCCATCCTGTTAAGTGACAATAACACTGGGCTGCCTTTCTCACCTTACTTACGTTTCAGGGACTTTCCCAGGTCGACCCTTGGAGCACTGTCTGTGGGTCACTCCCTTCTTATTTCGTCAGGTTGTGTTAATTGTTTGAAAAAATAATATTTTATTTAATTATTCCTATTGCGGCCTTCAGCCGACAAGTGATTTGAACCTCTTTTTAATAAGGCCTTCAACTGTCATTGTAGCTTCTGTTACAGTCAATAATTTTCTGATTGTTTTAAAATTTATTTTAATATTTTCAACGTGTAATTGTCTTCCTGATTTGTAATTCAGGCCTGTAGCCGTTAATCGTTCTGTTGTGTCGCTTGCGGCCTTCAGCTGACAAAATATTTGAATTATTTCTTAATAAGGCCTTCAACTCTGCCACTGCCAGTCCCAAGCACGGGGCCTCATCTCGCAAGTGATGAGGAAAGAGGATGGGGAGAAGTAACGCCTCGTAAAAAAAAAAGAAAAAAACAACTGGTTCCTTCTGGCTCCGGATGGTAGCACTCTGTGAGGGTTACATGCATAGGGTTACATGCGAAGCCCCAAAATCCAGACACGTCTGCGTGGCAGTCACCGGTACTCTGGTCAGTGTCTGTTGGCTCTGTGAGCTCGGCTGTAAGTTAATCTTCTGGAACTCAAAACTGCAGTCGAAATTATGTGAGATCCTTCGTGATTTCACCACCAATACCTCAGCACAAACCAATAATCATGACAGAACAATGGGAAAGAATCCACTACCCTGGGCTCCACTCACTAAGACTGGGTAATAGACCTGATCATCGGATTCCAGGGGATCAGGCATGTCATGAAGAGAAGAATCAGAGCCTCTCAAAATCCCTCAAGATGAAGAAAATATTTTACATGGGAATACTCAACACCAACACACTACTGAGGCCAGGTAAACTGAAACAATTAACAAACGCCATGGATAAATACAACATCAATGTTATGGAAATACAGGAAACACGATTTGCAGATGAGAACCACTTTGATTCTGAAAATTACAGAATATATAAGGGGAAACCAGCCATAACCATTCCAGGAATCAATCTGAAACTCTTCGGAGCTGGTTTTGTATTACATAAATCGATACTGGACACCATAATAGATTTCACCTCAAAATCAGAAAAATTGACGACACTCACGATAAGATCTGGGAACAAAGCCTATACATTAATCAATGGACATGCCCCCACAAATAATTCTAACAAGAATAACCCAGAGATGATAAAGGAAGTCTGGGAAGATCTGGAAGTAACTACCAGCAAAATCTCCAATAATCACATAAAAGTGTTACTAGGAGACTTCAATGCCTAGTTAGACAAGTAAAGAAAATTCCGATACACGACAGGGAAACACACGGCCCACATGAGAACAAAAAAAAATGGCTAGAACTTGATAAACTTCTGCAGAAATTTTGATCTGAAAATCATGTCAACGCAATTCCAAAAACTACACAGAAAACTTGTAACTTGAAAATCCTCCAACCATGCTCTAGGAGAATTTCAGATAGACCACGTAGCAATATCCACAAAAAAAACAGAGAAATAATGAAAGTAAGAACAAGGAAAGGAGGTTTCGAATCTGATCATCACCTTCTCCAAATTAAAGTAAAATTTGTACCCAATAGACAAATCAAGAGAACTAACAGACCTTTCAGAACAGATCCACAGTACCTACAAATAAACAAGAAAGAAATAATAGAAGAAATTACGAAAATGAATAGCAACAACTGGACAGAACTGTCAGAAAAAAAGAACTGATAAAATTGGGGCTGCCACCGAGAAAAAGGAAACACCAGCGGTGGAACATGACATGCGACAGGGCCATAGAAGACAGAATATAAGCCTTGAAAAAATTTAACAGCCATAAAACACAAGAAAAACGGAACGACTTCAACAGGGTACAGAAAAACACTTCAAAAATAATCCGAAGAGAAAAAAGAGGTTACGAAAACAGCAGGTTGAAGGAGATAGAAGAAGACTTCACCAGAAACAACACACGAAATTTTTATAGAGTATTCCGAGAAAATATGACAGGATATCAGCCAGCAAGCTTATGCTTCAAAACACAAGATGGAACACTGGAGACAAATCCGAAGAAAAACTGTGAAATATTGGCCAGATACTTTGACACGTTACTTAATTGTGATAAACCAAAACAGAGATTACAGTTTACAAACCCGGAACCCAACTGGGATTCCAAACCCCCAACATATGAAGAAATCGTGAAAGTAATAAAATCATTGGAAAATAACAGAGCACCAGGTGAAGATGGACTCATTGCAGAAATCTGGAAATTAGACCATGAAAACATTACACTCCAAATTCATAGTATAATCAAAAACATCTGGGAAACAGAAAAGATACCAGAAGAATGGAAGTCAGCCCTAATACACCCCCTCCACAAGAAAGGAGACAAAACAGATCCTAATAACTATAGAGGAATTTCGTTACTGCCGGTGGCATACAAAATTCTATCAAAAGCTTTGTCAAATCGCCTAGAACTTCAGATAGATCCACAGATCGGAGAATACCAAGAAGGGTTCAGGAAGGGAAGATCATGCAGTGAGCAGATCTGGTGTTTGGGGAGTTTATTAACAACGAGAAAGTCCAGAAACACAACAGTAACATTTGTTGATTTCAAGAAGTCTTAAGTTCCATAGACAGAGAAACACTTTTTAATACACTAGAAGAAATGAAGGTAGACAATAAGACCAGAAAACTAATTCAGGAAACATTAACAAACACAAAGTCAAAAGGGAAGTTCATGGGCGAGATCTCAGAATCTTTCGAAATCAAGACAGGAGTGAAACAGGGAGATAGCCTGTCACCCATTTTATTTAACGCTGTTTTAGAGAAAATAATCAGGACGTGGGACAATGGAGTCAATGGGGTAAAGATGAGGAGACAGAAAAATAGAACCGTCAACATAAAATGTCTGGCCTTTGCCGTCTATATAGCCATCGTTACAACTGACAGACAAGAAGCCAGAGAAGCCCTAGAGATATTGCATGAAATCGCAGCCAGAACAGGACTACAATCTCATATGGAAAAACCCAGTACGTGGACACAAAATTTACAGACATAAGCCCATTGATAACAAAGTACAGACAGATAACACAAGTAGAAAGTTTCAAATACCTGGGAGAGATTATACAGAAAACTGGACTGAATTCAACAGCCAATGAAGAAAGGGTTACAAAACTTCAAAAAGCATACCGACTTAATGGGACCATTACAATAAAAGAAATATTTCCATCAATGCCAAATTAAGACATTACAAAACAGTAGTCTTACCTGAGGCCTTGTATGCCTCAGAAACAACAGCAATCAGAGGAAGAACTAAAATAAAGGAAATGGAAAAGCAAGAGAGGAAAATTCTGGGAAAGATCTATGGGCCTGTTCGGAGACAGGGGATCTGGATACAGAGACCAACAAAGCAAATTTTACAAACAGGAAGAGACAATTACAGACAATATCAGAAAAAGAAGGGCAAAATTCTTTGGGCACATTCATAGGATGAATGAAAACAGGCTGACCAAGAAGATTTTTAACATAGTGGTGACGAATAAGGTGAAAACTAACTGGGTAAAGGAAACCATGGAAGACCTCAAAAATCTAAACATCTCCACAGAATAGATATCAAACAGAGGAAACTACAGAGAAAAAAATCAAGAAACAGAAATTCAAAGAAACACCAAAAGAGAAGAAATCAGGAAAGAAGTGGACAGAAGAGAGGTTTTTGGGAAGAGAAAAGAAAGAGACAGAAAAAAGTGCCATGAATTTGAAATGTACCCATTTATGTACCATATTGTCATTGTGAATATTGATTGTGTTTTAACTCTCTCCTTAATGGGGAATTAACGATAATAATAAGGCCTTCAGCCATCAGTGTAGTTTGTGTTACAGTCAATTCCTTTAAAATGGTTGTTGAAAATTATTACCTTAAATAAAGTGTATGTGTTTACTGTGCAACCAACGGTAACTCAGTAAGGCCCCATCCACACTTTTTCTTGGTTTCATAAGTGCCATATCTCATAACTGCTAGAGATTTTACTCAACAGTGCTCTATAGTCAAGATCCAAAAGCATTATTTTCCTTGTTGGCAGATGGGTCTTCTGTAGCAAAACTGTTTACATCACCTATCACTTTGTACAGAAAAAGCACAAAACGTCTTAATTGTTGTCTGACTATCTGTTGAACAGCCACAAAACCACCTTCAATGGCAATACATTCAAGCACACACCAGACATGACGGTCCAGTAACATAACGTTTCATTCTAATAAGCAAGTGCTAGTGTCAAGAGAGTACTATTTTCCGTTTGATATGGATCTAGGATTAAGTATAGAGGATTAACGAACATTCCATCCCCTTGCACCACAGCATGTGCTAACAATAAGCAAATACCCCTAACAAAATTTCATCATGTGCATATTTTTGGCAAAAAATCGACGTCAAATAAAGACAATTTGTTAACGTTGTGATCACGTGTGCGACGTGTATTTTGATTCAGTATCGTTTATCTCGGCTGCCCAGTTAGTGAAGTGGGTAGAGTTCATGAGTTAGATTCTGGGTAGCGATGCAATTTCATTTTTAATTTCGTAATTTGTGATTTCAACATGCAGTATTTAGCTTCTTACTCGTAATACAGAAATTACCTGTGTTTTTAATTAATAATAACATAGAAATGAGACTACTATATTCCCAGTACATATTCGAAAGCGAGTGTTTACTAGACAGTGGAGTACCGTCAGGATGTATTATGACAGGATCGTAGGACCATTCTTGTTCTCCCCCCCCTCCTCCATCCCACTCCCTGTCTAACTTACAAAACTTAAAAATATAAAAGAAAGCAATATGAAGCTAGATAGATAAACATAAGAAACATTTCTCTTCCCGTGCAGTCATGAATATAGTCTATATAAATATTTTCCGCAGACTTACAGCAACATTTTACAACTTTTTGAATGTAACATTATTGTTTTGTATCATGTAGCCGACGTAGTTAAAGTAAATATATACAAATAAATTTAAATCAAATTTCTACTAGTTTTGACTCTGAGTTTAGAAAAGATCAAATTCTGGCTGTGGACACAGAACGCTGTACATAATTATCATATAAGTGAGGTACTCAAACGAATGCTCACAATCTCAAAAGAACAGCCCTTGCAAACGACTTGCGGATGAGACGTAAAGCTGCTGTGTACACCGTGTATACAGTACATAAGAATACATCAAAGACAGTTGCGTTAGTAATACACGAGTATGCATAGAACCATCGTTGCGAAATATAAGACACGTACGATATTCCCAAATGTAAATGGTAACCACTTGCAAGACCAGTTACGCTACGTTTCAGCGCTTTAAAACACATTTGTACTTGATTCCTCAGTTTAAAATCCAAATATTGTTAAGAGACTGCTAAATAATGCCACAACAGAGGAGAAAGTAGCAGATACCAGAGGTTTTCGAAAGTTGTGATTTATTTCGCTGACATACCCACTGGCGACCTTAAACAATATCAGGTCATTTCACCTACATATGCGCATTGCACCACATTTACTCAGGTTAACTGCTTATTATCCAAACATTTTCAGGTACTACTTCTCTACTACAACAGCGCTCAGATTAATGACGAGTTCCTTGATTTCAGGAAGACATTTGACATCGTCCCGCACGTTCCTTTAAATACAACCGTACCGAGCATCCGACCAGATTTGTAGTTGGATTCAGTATGTCCTTACATTTAGAAGTCTACACGTCCAGCTTAAAGAAACAAAATCGTGATATGTAAAGGTAATTTCGGGAGTACTCCAAGAAGTGTGATAGAACAGTTACTGTTTACAACACACATAAAAGATCTACTAGATAGAGTCGAAAACTCGTTAAGACTGTGCGATTCTCTACAAGAAAGCAGCAAAGCCAGAAGACAGTATCGATTTGCAGAACCACCGTCAAAGGTTTGGTGTATAGTGCAGGCCCTGGCAGTTAACGCTGAACGTAATTAGATGTGACACATGACGCATACAGAGGGAAATAAATCCACTACTGTACAACTACACTTTTGATGACAAACTGCTGGAAACAGCATCTACCGTAAAATGTCAAGCAGTAGCTAGCTGAGCGACATTGAGTGGAATGACCACACGAAACGAACAATAGGGAAAAGCAGATGTCAGACTGAGATTCACAGGAAGATCTTTAAGAAGCATAACTCAGCCACCAAGGAAATGGCTTACAAGACGCTAATTTGACAGATTCATGAGCATTGTTCATGAATATGAGCTCCCTACAAGGTAGGACTGATAGAAAAGGTATTGATGATCCAACGAAGGGCGCTGCGTTTCGTCGTGGGATCGTTTGATCGGCGCAACAACGTTGCAGAGATGCTCAACAAACTCCAGTGGCAAACGCTACAGGAGAGGCGCTGGGCATCACTTAGAGGGTTACTACTGAAATTTAGAAAGAACAGTTTCTGGGAAGAGTTGGATAGTATACCACTTCCTCCCAGATACATCTCATGTAATGAGCACGATGAGAGAATTCATAAAAATTAGAGCTTACTGAGAATAATTCCTCCCACGAGCCATTCGCAAGTTGAACAGGGTAGGGGGAATCACGTAGTGGCAGGTGCAGTACCCTACGACACACACCACCAGTTGGCTTTGTGGAGTATGATGTCGATGTAGACACATGAAATAACTGTCCCGTAACACTATCATACTTCCACATACCTACATGTCTTTTATTCCATCTTCGTACTTTTTATGACACTCCCCAGTGTACTGTCGTTGATACGACAGACATCCAGTGTGTGTCTGTGCTCACCACTTCAGCAGCCTACTGCTCCCACTGCTGCCCGCTGCTGCCATTGCGGACCAGAATTATGCGCGAGAGCAATAAATGTGGACGCCGCGTCACACATGTCGGGCCACTCCACAGCTCATTTCCCGACAGCCGTCCAAATGTCCTGCCAATCCGCTCAATTGAGCGCATGATCCTCTCCATCAAACTCCATCGCCTGTCCCCTGTCTGCGTCATGCCATACGAACTGCTTATTATCACATGCAAATCGCATTTAAAGCTAAGCAATGCATTTCCACCTGTTACCAATTGAAAATTTAAATGTGTGTACATGCATGTGACAAGAAAATAGTGACAGTTTGCGATCTGACACCCTCTTGGGAAAGCATGAAAGCGATACTTGATGAGGGATGGTAACGACGAGAATTTCGTCTCACAATGAGCTGGGACAGGCTGAGAACATTAGAAGTTTGGTAATTAGTTTAAGTTATGGTTATTAGAAAGTAAACAAGAAAGACAAACAGAAATATCTTGGATCAGAATATATTTCCATGTGTCTTGTAGTTGTAAACACATATGCTTGAATTTGGTTTAAATCAAATTATTTGAATAAATCAGGTTTAACTGCTGGTAAATTCTAGACTTCCAGGAATATAAAAATTAAATAAAGTATAGCATTATGACATTGATTCTAATTACAGATCTTACACAAAAATTTATTCTTACATTCTGAACGCATGGGTTCACTGTTTCATTTAAGGCTGCTGTTTCTGTTGTATGCTTCAGTTTTTTTAATATTTCTGGCTCTATATCTCTGAAAATGTTACATGGTGAATCATAAACATGGTTTCAGTAGCAAGTGGATAGGTTGGGAGCATTTAGGGGTAATTTACTGAGCAAACCCAACCCACCCACAAAAATAGGATATAAACAATAAGATATAAAATACTGTCAGTAAAAAATTAATCACACAATGAACTCTAGATCGGGAAATTGGTTATCGTTATTTTTAGGTCTCATCTTACGTTTATACCTTAGTTTAATATCACCATCTTTAAAATATTGAAAATCCCAGTTAGTTGTTATTTTATTAAATCTTTCAGGCAAAAAATTTGAAACTTATTGTCAAGTTGTAACCAAATTTTCTCCTCATATATAGTTTTTAAATGTTCACAACCTGTAATGTAATACCATTTATTTACATCTAGCTCACTAATCTTTCTAAACACATTGTGTTATTTAGATTCTTCTGTATCCATTTATGTAGAATAAAATTTTAATGCTCTCCTTAATTTTTTAATCTTATAAATAAGACTAATGTATGATATGAATTTAAATTTGACATTTTTGTCAATCGAAATAATAAACTGCAAAAGAGACAAGTTGAATGTAATATCTGTAACGAATGTTTCAAACCATCTTTAAATATAAGACATTTTTTGAGATGGAACTGTGATGTGGAAATAGCTGATGTAGAAATACGGAAGGATATAGACAACTCAGATTATCTATTTTTTATGAGTGTAAAAGTAAAAACAAATCATGATTTACATGTAAATAATTTAACCAAAAAAATTACAAAGTTATATTAAAGCCTACTCATTGTTTTTAAAAGTTTTTTACTCTATAACAAAGAAGTTAGAAATCAGAGAATACAACAAAAGGCAACTAATTAATTTATCCCATTTGTCTAAGGAATGTGATATGAACTTTGCTGCACTTCAGAAGATATATATAAATGATTTAATATCCATAAGGCATTATATCATGATATTTTGAACCACTCTTTTATCACACTGAAATGAGAATTCTTTCTTAGTCTGATTGTCGACCAGAGTTTAGTATCATCATCTCTAGTAATCTGGCTGCATTTTAGCTGTATCTTTTCCTTGACTTTGCTGTCGATTAATCTCATCATAGATTCGCCATTCAGTTTTTGGATATTCTTATAGTTTAAAGTGAATCCCTTTACTTTCAACTCGGTTTCTTCTCATTTTTCTCATAACAGTAACTTTTTGGACCAGCTGAGTCCCAATCTGACATCCAGCTATTTCCTTATTCATCAGTCCATTCACCTTGCATACAACCTGTTTCCACAGTATTTTCACCATCATCGAAATACACTACAGAATCGGTTTCAAAATATATAAAGGATTCTCTTAGATCATCTAACATATCATATAACCTAAGCCTTATATTTTCTGTGGTGAATGCATCTATAAAAGTATTTGTGGCTGTATTATTATCCATATAATAATAATTGAAACTAAACTTCATCCAAACCATATTGTCGTTAAAAAAAAGTTATATCTGTATTCTTTAATCGATCATCCAGCAGTATCTCATAAATACACTTTAAACTTGTTAGATATTTTGTTTGACACGTATTTTGCCTTTTCCCCAAATTTCCGTCATTATGAATAAATATATATCTTAGCAACAGCTCGTATTCCTGGATATTTCTTTATGCTATCAGGATCTATGTCAATATCTAATTTCTCTTTAACTCTTTTTTAATACTCTTCACCAGTTTGAAAACCATGTAGACTGGTCTCTAATTTTATTTTCAGAAGGTCTTTCACACAATTTTGAAACAGCATTTTGCTTTTATTTTTTAAATCCCAAGCTTTGAACTTACTTAAAATTTCGAATACTTTTTCTATAGCTTTCTTCACATCATCAGTCATCCAAGTTCCAATAAAACGCCTTTCATCATCACTTTGATTGCATTTATCTATTTTTTCTTGACATATTTGACACATAAAGGAAACAACAGTTTCTCATGTTTACAGATTTGTACACGTACAGGCAAAACAGTGGGATACAATTCTATAGGCGCCAATACTTTACGTTTTTTTAACATACCAATATTTAGAATAATATCTCGGTCAATATATTTTTATCAGATATTATTCAGGATAGACTTCACAGTATTGCACAGTAAGATAAACACTACATACATCAATATATTTTATTTTTCTGCTAACACCACCAGCTTTAGCTCTTAATTTTATTCAATTTGTTCTACCACTTAAATAATTTTCTCTTGAATTCGATTGTTCAACAATTTCAGGTAACTGTTTTAATTTGTTAAGCTTTTTATACTCTACTGAGTTAAGCCAATCACATTCCCACATTTCCACTAAATTGTATCCAATATTTCGTATTTCTGCACTTCTAAGTAAGGTCTTTTGATATACTTCATCCATTGTTTCTTTATTTTTATTGTTAATCGTCTCACTTTTAAAACAGTTTTAGAACTGTGCCAATAACAACCATGGTATTGTTAAACAGTATTATTTTCGTTATCAAATCCATCTACTTTCGCAGAAGCTATTCTTACTTCACCACCTTATATGAGATATTGGCAATGTTTAAACCCTTTGACAAAGCTATGGATTGTTTAATATAATTCTCATTCTGTTCTTTATTCAATATAGCAATTATAATTTCAGGTAAATATTTTGATCTGTAATAGCCATGCAAACTCTAGCTTTTCTTAAATAACAGAATGGATCAATATTAGCTAGTTCTACAAATTGTTTTCTGTTCTAATTAACCTCTTCTCAAAATATCTACATAAGATTTACAGTATTCAACAATTTATTTCTTCATATTGAATACATAATTTTCTTTGACTCTGATGATATGCAATTTGAGACATTCTCCTCTACCTTTTGGCTTCATGGTGTCAACACTATAATACTGATTATTTGCAATAGGCCCCATAAAACCTTCATTTTCTTGTGTATTGAACAAATGAGGGAAGTAGCTTTTCTTCAGTTCTCTAAAATGAAAAGCTTTTGGAATATTGCTAAGGGGACCTTGTACAAAATTAGTACTATCTATAATTATTATACCTAACTTTTTGATGTCCAATAACATCAGTTTCGTTCCTTTGTAGATGGAAAATGGATTTATTGTATTTTCAACACAGTACTTGAAAATGAATTGGGAATCTTAAACCATATGTATAGTGCGCTACGAATGTGTGATAACTGTTTTTTTCAGATATCAGCCACCTACGTAATTCATTATTCTGAAATTTATAAACAATGTCTCACTTAAAATTGTGAACAATTATGAGATTCAGAATATATATACCAGTTTCTTGTTGAGCTTCATAATCAAACCACATGTATCCTTCTATATAGGTACAATATTCTCTCTTAGGGAATTCATCTACACACCATTTAAACTGTTTACCACTTACTACTTTACAGCATATGAAGCACTGGTAAATATAATAATCTTTGAATTCTCCATTAACGTAGCAACCTCGATTATTACAATTTGAGAAACAGTGCACTAGAAAATCTTCACAAAATTTTCATTCACAAATACCCATTGTTGCAAATTGTATTGTATTTAACAATTATGATTTCCGATTTTCACTGCTTCTTTACATTTCCTGCAAAGTTCAAAGCCACATTTATGTTCTTTAGATATCAAAAAAAAGGTTTTACAGTTGTTAGATTTCTTCGTGATTTTTTAATCATTCTTCATTAAAACAGTATCTTTTTCACTTTTCACAGTATATCTCGCTTTCCATAGTTTCATGTTCTGAACCTTTGCACAGTATACAGATTTTTCTTTCTATTTCTCAATTATGTTTATCTTTGTTGTTATAGAACTTATTACATCTAATACAGAAATGTACCAATCCCAAGAAAAGCTGGCCAGTGTGGCCGAGCAGTTCTAGGCGCTTCAGTCTGGAACCACGTGACCACTACAGTCGCAGTTTCGAATCCTGCCTTGGGCATGGATGTGTGTCATGTCCTTAGGCTAGTTAGTTTTTAAGTAGTTCTAAGTTCTAGGGGACTGTTGACCTCAGGTGTTAAGTCCCATAGTGTTCAAAGCCATTTCAACCAATCCCAAGAAAGCAGTCATCATGTTGATTACTTGAAAATGGTTGTGATCTTTTCACAGATATATCTTTATTGTTATACAGCTTATTACATTTAATACAGAAATACATTGATCCCAAGAAAGCAGTCATACTGTTAATTACAACAAAATAGTAATGTTTTTTTACAGATATATCTCTATTTCTTTCTGAGGACCACTATAGAAAACTGAATTGAAATTCTCTGCACATACAACATTTATTAGGATATCTAACAGTTGTTCAACATATTTAATGTTATCTAGAGTAAACCCTTCTCATCATATTCCCTCAATCGATTACATAGTATGTCAATTAGCTCTTTTTGTAATTTGTATTTACCTCCTGCTGTGATTTTCTTAATCTCGTTTGTAGTTACTTCTCTGCCCAAAATGTTATTTGTATGATATGTTAAAGCCACAATAAGTGCTCTAGGACAATACAAGTTATCATTTTTATTTATTCCTGTGATAGATTTAGTATTATATTACCTTGACCACCTTGACATCTGGGAAATTCTATAATCTGAATATTAAATGAGGTATCTGCTTATCAATAGTCTCATCAGATGTTAATATATCTCTGGTTTTATTGCACAAGACTTGAACAGATTATTGATGCTCTATATTCTGTGGAAATTGGATAAAATATTCTTGGATTGTTGGTTGTTATATTTACCTTATCTCTTTCCTGAAATTAGTTCTCTTGTTTTCTACATCTACCATAGAATTGAGTGCTTTTGTCATATAATCAGTTTTATCACTGACAGTACTGAGTTTGGAAATATAAACATGATTAAAAACGATTTGGTAATAAACAGTTGAAGCTTTAAATATTTCATTAAATTTCAATCTAAGTTCTTTAATCTCAAATAAATGCTTTTTAGATTTCTCAGTCTCTTTTTCTTACTCAAACGTTTACTGCTGGATGGATAAATTTGATCTCGTCTATTTTTTCTTGTCTCAGTCGTAGAGGTTTTTCATTAACATCATCATAAAATCTGTAAAAATAATTTATTTTTGGTACTCATAATGGCCTTGATCTAGTTTTTTCAATAATTCTGGATGGAATAGGATCTTCTGTAACCCAATAGCATGAACTAACTCTGATTTCTTCAATTTATGTACCCTGTTATATCAAGATTTTTGGCTCTAGCTTTGAAATCAATTACTTTCAAATTTTTGGAGCTCTTGTAGGAGGAGGTAAATTATTTGAAATGATTCTATTAATTAAATTTTTAAATCTGCTATAAACTTGTAAATTATTCCTTCTGCAATGATTACAAAGTTGAGTGACTGTAAACTATCTTAGTGAGAGTTTCATTCTAATATATTTCATTAGGAATTTTTTTCATTAGACTTTTGAAAAACAGACAGATGTAAATTATTTGAAACAATTAAATTAATTGAGTCATCTTTTTTAAATCTGCTATAAACTTGTAAATTTTCCTTATTTAATAATCACAGTAATGAGTGACTGCAAACTCTCGAAGAGTGGCTTCCATTTATTAAGGAGAGAAAATATTCACGTTGCTAAAACTTAGTGATTTCACTTTCTTTTATTTTAATGTGTCGATTTGTCCTTAATTTTTTAGTAAGAGCACTTATTACTATTTCTTTCCAACATGTATACAATATTTTCTTTTTTGCACATGTACTTGAGTGCTTGTCCCTATATGTATGACAAGAAAAACAACTAAAATCTTTAATTTCTTGACAACCAATACATTTTTTACAATGTGCTTCACTTTAATGTTCTCTAATTAAATACTGTTGATCGTAAAAACAAAGAGAATCTTTCATGTCCTTAAATTTTTCCAAAGGATTCTTATAATTACATACAAACACTTTAAAATGATCATTTTTATTATTATATGTATTTATTCTAAGCATTTATAACATTCTTTGCATATATGTGAATGTTTATCCTCTGTATATTTATGCAGATATGAGTTATCAATTGACTTCAACACTTTGCATTTTTTACACTTTCACGCAGTTCCATTTGAGGGGGTTAATGTCAAAATGGTGTAAGTCGAGTTTCATGAATTTTGAGAAACAGAAGGTTTTGTGAGAAGCATTATAATAAATTCCACAAGAAATCAATACCACTTTTTTGTGTTTTACATCACAGGGAGGTGTCATTGTTTCAATGTGTTCATAATTGAAAATGGTGAAATAGAAAATTATTTGTCTTTTGAAGGGCACAAATGACTTACACCATTTTGTCTTTAACCAGTCTTGTATTTACAGTATACTTCAATAAAATCAAAAGGCATTTTTAATGACAAATGATATATTTCAGAAATAACTAAGAGCAGTACAACAAAATATCCTTTCTTAGCTATGACAATGTTCATTCACGTTCAGTATCAAAAACATCTAGCGGGCCTGCATCATCTACTGTTGCTTCAGCTGTTGTAAGTCCCTGGAAGTAAGCATGGTTGATGAGTGGAATGTATGGTAGAAGATCTAGCATGTCCCTTTTCTTTTCCTTGGTTACAGGTCTTGGTCAATGGTATAGGTTCTCGGATAGCAATACGTCCAAGTGAAACTGGCCTTCCTGGTTTGACTGGCTTTGGACATAGAGCGGAGAATGGACAATCCTCATTAAGAGTCTCCTTGTAATAGAGCATAAAAGGTTCACTCTTCAGTAAACGAATCCACTGCATATTAATCCACAACACTGGTTTTTTAGCGACATTTTGTTTTCTCCTTGTAATAGCTTGTTCAAGATTCTTGGTAGACTTTGTAACACCATAGCTCTAATACTCCAATGATTTATTTTTTGGCTTTTGTTTCATTTAATATTACATCGTTAAGCTTCTGTAAATGTGTTTGAGTGAATAGATGACACAAAATTGTATACTCGTTTCTTTGTACAAACTTTGAAGTCATGGTTTGGTTCTATGCAAAGTAGTGTATCTGTCATTTACTGTATATAATTGTGATTTTGTGTGAATAATTTTTTTGTAGAAATGTTAATATGTGCAAATATTCTGTTTTATTGAATGAATTTGGTTGCTGTTATGTAAACTGTTGATCCTCACTTAGGGTTCATAGTTAGTTTGTATGTAAAAGATGTTGTGGTTCCCCTCAGGGACAGAACTGTGTAGTGCGCACAAATTGTGATTGGCCTAGGTAGAAAAGGTGGAACAAGAGTCAGTCGGGGGTGAGCCACCAGTCGGGGATGAGGTACCAAATTGCGCACTGCCATGTAATAGTTGCATATTGTGCTGGTTTCGAGAGAGGTTTTTTTCTGCCACTTTCCAATGCCTCGGATGGATGGATAAATAGCTGGAACTATTCTGGAATTTGTATCTATCATCGCCACCAAGAAATGACTGAGTCCAGCAATTCTACCTGCAATTCCACCTACCGACATGCGATAGCCACCACATTGCGCAATCACTGTAATGGAGCACTATAGCAATGTACAATGAAGGATCAGCTTAATGGATGTGTTAGTGTGCTCAAATATAAGGTAATTTATAACTGAGTTTATGTACCGACCTTGATTTTTCTCCTTATCATAACACCTCTCAGGTTCCTCTCCGTTTGAACTAAAGTGATTTCCTAGTGTCCCTACTGAAAGAACATTAAAGACCAGTGTTTTTGCTAATTAATGACTCTAGAACATAAAAAAAGAAAGTTAAATTTTCCTAATAAAACTTCTTATTAATGTATTGTTGCCAACTTCAAATTAAGAGTTCGTAAGACTGAGGCTTATAAAGTATTGCTTCGTAAATGATCTCATTACTGCCTGTTGTAAATCACAGAAGATGAGTCAGTAACTTACATATATGTTAATTTTGTCTCTCAATATAGTAAGAGTGGAAAACTGCAGTATGAAACGATATATACTCATGTTTGCTAAGTGTTTGTCTCTCTTGTGTATTAGAAGTGCATATGAATAGTATACCAGGATCCACAGTCTGTCTATTGTGTTAATGCTTGGTAACAAGTAACAGAAAGACCATTAATTATGAAAACCATAATTTCTTTATTGAAATGATAGTGAGAAGCAACCTGTTATTGGATTCCAATTAACTTTCATTTTAAATAGTAGATTAGTTAACTGATAGTGACTTAACCTATATCCAATTAATGATTCTTCAGTGAATAGTGATAATAACATCATAAAGACCATCCAGTTTGTGTGAGCCCTTAAGGTAATAGTGTGTTCCGGTATCTGTTATAAATTTGCAAATCATTTGTGCTGCTCCAGTTGTTAGCTTCAATCTTAAAAAATACGTTTGTGTCAAGAGTTCACTGCACTCGCGT
Organism: Schistocerca gregaria; assembly: GCF_023897955.1. Classification (NCBI taxonomy): domain Eukaryota; kingdom Metazoa; phylum Arthropoda; class Insecta; order Orthoptera; family Acrididae; genus Schistocerca; species Schistocerca gregaria. Next base: position 51,766,944 of record NC_064926.1, read on the forward strand.
GTGACAAAGTATAGGTTGTGTTTATCCATTAAAGTTACTAATAACTATTTTCTTGAACGAGAATGTTAATCATTCTCTTGCCTAGTTAGGCTGGTGACCGTTTTCTTTACCTGTTAAACAGTACAGATAGGCAAAATTTTGTTTGTTACTGTTCAAATATTTCCGTAATTCTGACTTTCACTTCCGATAAGCCACCTCCGTTAGGTACAACATGGTCAACACAAAAAAATTCCTCTCAGAGGGTAACACTGCTCTGTTGCATTATACCATAATTGCTTTAATAAGATTGTTTTATTTCACAACCTGCTTTAAGGTTATGGTACAACAGCAGTAGCAAATTGCAGCAGACAGAAGTGTTATACATGGAGCCGCGTGACAGGACGTTGTTCACTTTGCACCTACAGCCGGAAAAATTATAAGTATTTAGCAGTTTACAAACATAGAGTGAACATAAAACGTCCAGTGGCACGAACCTGTAACTTATTTGACAGAACTGGTAGTGATAGTTCAGCTTAAATTGAAAATAAAAGATATCAACACTTAATAGCTACTAAAATGGACAGGAAACTAGAAATGAATCTAGATACACGAGAGCAGAATGTAATCGAGAGTAGTTCCGGAAGCACGCCAACAGATTGCTCTATGCGCGAGTTAAATTACGTACGATACCACGCCGATGTCAATAAACAGATAGGAGCTATGGATGTCGCTCGTACTAAGAAAGACAATATGAGCGATGTTTGAATCAGCAAAACCTGAAAGGGAAGTAGGACTAGAACACGAAAATGTAGTAGAAACCAAAATTGAAAAGACACCTGATGTGGCTGATTTGCTCAGAATGTTGTCTACGCAATTTGCAACACAAACTGCAGCACTCAACGACAATATTAAGACACAAATCGCAGCACAGGGCATCAAAATGCTGCGCAAAATGACAATATTAATGCTCAAATAGAAATTCAGGGTACCAGACTTAGTGAACAAATTGAAGAAGTTAACTCAAGGGTAGGAATAGTGAGCAATGAAATCAAAAGTATTAAAAGCGAAATTACTGTCATCAATGACAATATTGCCAATGTACAAGGACAAATTGATGACATTAACGAAAGATTTGACACTGACGTAATTAAAATTCAAGATCAAATAGAACCCTTAGTCTGTACTAAAGTGGATGAAAAGGTATTCGGTATCAAATCCGAAATACAAACAGAATGTAATGCCGAATTTGCACAGATTAAACAATCTGTAACAGAAACAAGTAGAGAATTAACCAAACAGATTCTTACTTGCGAAAAGAAGTGTGAACATAACACTTCACAAATCCAAGGCAAAATGTATGACTTGCAAAGAAAAATACAATCAGGACCTACACAGTTTACTGAAAAAATGCCTTTCAGTAAAATCTTAGAGAGCGAGGAAAAATTCGACCCTGCGAAGAGGCATAACGGATGGCACCCCTTGATTTTGTAAAGAATTGCGAAAGAAGTTTTCCTGAATATTTGACTGACCAGGAAAAAATTAATGTTGTAATCAGTGCATTAACGGGAGAAGCAAAAAGGTGGGGGTTGAATTTGGATACAAACCAGATGTCTTTTGAAAACTTTAAGCAAGAATTTATTGACGAATACTGGTCGGAACAAAAGCAAGACCAGTTGTGGCGTGAGTTCCTAATGGCCAGGCTGTATGATAGCAGTGGTAGACTAACCATGAAAGAGTTTTGCGAATCGTGGTATAGAAAACTGATGCACCTAAAAGCAAGAAGGACTGAAGCCGAGATAGTTTGGGTTCTTTGGCAGAAACTGCCTGAGGATTCTAAACGATATGTTGGGAGTACCCACTGAGTGATACATAGTGGCGTTCCTAGTGCGAAATTACGTGACCGTTCGTGCTCGGGTCAACGCTTGCTGGAGAACCGTACATTGCACTTGGCAGCACACACAAATGCCAGGCGTCAGAACAAGACGGCTGCCATAGAGAGAAACAGAAGAGGCGGGATCGGACACTTCTGTTGGCCGGTTTCAGTAACAGACGAATGTAAAACTGAAAATAAAGCTAATATGTCATATGATAAAGATAACTCGGTATCTAAATCGTGCGAAAAGGCATTATTAAAGAAAGAAAGGGAGCCAGAAAAGGCGAGTGAAAAGGAAAATATTTGTACTGTTACTGATGAATGTGAGATAAAAGACGTAGATGTGGAGGAGGTTACGATGAATAAAGAGGAAAGGGAGGTAGAATATGCCACACAAAAGACGTGTGCACAGTTAACAAAAGGTGAAAGTGATGTAAAGGAGGACGTTATTAAACAAGACATTATAAGCAGTGCAGATGACATTATTGTTAATGGAAATGTGTTTAATGATTTTAATGCAGAAGGGCCTAGTAGGAATTTTGCACGATTACCTGAGAATGATAACAAAGGGGAAAAGGAAATGAAGTTTATCGAAGTATATGACGATTATACTAAGTATGAAGTTAAGGCTGAAATCGTTCAAACTGATACAACAGAAGTGCCTGACTGTCCAAACGGTGTGCAGTGTGTAGAAAATGGGTCGAAAAACGAAGTAGCTGAAACATCTAGTGATAATATGCCTCACTGTTTAAAAGTTGCTTTCCTGCTCGAATCTGATGACGAAAATGAAATCAGTGATAGTTCAGACGATGAAGGGTCTATGAATACAGATAAGAAAGAACATGCTAACTTACCTTATTGTTCAAAAGAGAGTAGTGACGACTCCAGCGAAGATGAATTTTCAGGTGTAAATGAAAGTGAATATACATTTACTGAAAGATCGTATGAGAAAATTAGTGACCTTTTTCCAAAGCAAGATACAGAAAGCAGAACTGGGCCAAAACCGAAGGAATCACTGAGTAATATAGCACAGGGGCATAATTTGCAGGAACCACCAGATGATACTATACTGGGGCAAGCCTTAATAAATGTTTTGAAGGAGTGTGAACTAAAGGAACAAAACGAAACATCTGATAAAATAGGAAAACAGGAAATACTGTGCCTTGCTAAAGACTTTGAAATTCCAAGACTTAAAAAGCCACCTGATGAAACAAAACGTTGGCAAGATCTGAATAGCTTAGTGAAAGACGTAGAAAATAAAAGGCCTAAAAAGCCATTAGACTTAGTAAATGTTTTTTGAACCATTAAAGACGGCCTTGTTAATAAAGAGACTGGGGGCAGGCTGCTGTATGTATATACATTGTTAATATAATGGATGTCTTTATTATTGTTGGAGCTGAGTGTTACCTGAAAGTGAATTATTGTTTTGTTGATCTTGAGGCCTGTGGCTTGTTGTTGGTTATTTACTGTAGTGTACTGTTTTACTTTGCTTAGGAACTGTTTAAATTTCAATTGAAAACTTATTGTTGCCAGTCTAATTATGAAGAGAGGGCAATGTAGTGTGAGAAACCTGGAAACTTTATGAATTATGATGCTTATGGTAACTTTATGAAAGTGTCAAGAACTCCACAAGATACTTTATTTATAATGTAGTTAAAAATCAGAAAGGGCTTATGTTCGCAGTATGTGGTTTACTTAAATATATATGTCCTCAGATGAGGGTTGTTCAACCCTCAGGGGACATGCACTCATTGCATTGTCAGGTGCCTGACGAGCACCAGGGACCCGAGTCGTTGCCAGCACTACTTCCATTTCATTTCGTGTTGCCAACCTTCCTCTTCATCATTCAGAACTTTTACTATCTTCTTTCCTTCTTCTCTATCAGAATAAACTGAAAAGTGTAGAAATAATGTAAGATACTGTGTTTTGTTTGTGGAGAAGTAAGTGAATAATTAAATTGGGTACACTAGAAAATGACCAGGAATAATGAAAGTATAGTGGATATTGTGAAGAGAAAATGTAATGGAAAAGTAATTGCAAAGAGAAATACGGATGAGAAAAGGTAAGAATACTGAAAACACGGTAAATGAATACTATAATATGACTGAATATAAATGTTTTTTTTGAAAATAGGGATAATTATGATGGTGAAAAACTTCATGTGTTAAAAACTGTGGAGACGAACCTGACTGATGTGTGTAAGATAGATGTGAAAAGTATATGTCTTGTGCCACAAAAGTTGGCAGAAGTCACTTGCACTAGTATATAAAATTATTGTTCTGATCTTGACATATCTGATGATGACCTAAATGTGTGGAAAATTAAGTAAACTGAACACTGACTAACTTCTGAACATTGTCATTACACCAAAAATGTCATTTAAAATTTACTCGATAAAGATGTGTATGTTTTCTGATTTTAGTCATGGTGTAAAGAAAAATTTAATATTACCTGTGTCTAATTACTGTTTCAAAGTTGCAGGTTTTAGGTTTTATACCGTTAATGCAATTGGTAACAAGTATGTGACATATGATGAGAAACTTAAAGATAATGACAATAAACTGCTCAAAATATGTTGTTGGGCAGAAAAACAAGACAAAACAATAAAAATGTTGTGGTCCCGAGGATGAGGACTACCTAAAATGCTATGTGAGTAGTACCCAAAGGACTTGCCAATGTGGGGCAAGTAATTGATAAGTGGTCACGAACTGCCTAACCTATAGGATGGGGCAGGTGGTAATTTAAAAATGTCTCTTTTAGTGTTCTTAATCTAAATTGTCTTTTTGTGTCTAAATGTTTACATACAAAGACTGCCAAACCAATAATGGGCAGTATGAGTAACATAGACTGCTAATGCTGTGGCAAGCAGTGAAGTAAGTAAGGTTTTTTGATCAATGCGTTATGACCTGTCAATTCTTTTTTAAGTCAGTGAAAAGTTATAATATAAGGTATATATGCATTCTTATTCAAATGGCTGTAGATGTTTTAGATGCTAGGTTTTTTTGCAATTAGTTAAAGTTTTGAACTGCCTTGTTTTAAAATGCAGCAGTGATGATTAAAGATAGGTTTTGAATACGTTACTGTGTTTATGTGCAACAAGAATTTTGGAGTGCCATTAATGAAGAGCAGCTTCAAAATTAAAAATTTTGTACAAAAAAACCTTGAAAATTTGCTTTGTAATTAAATAATCAGCTGAAAAAATTTCTCATAGCTGTTCATTTAAATATTTCTGCATATCTGAATGCACATTGAAATTTTCAATATTTCATTAATTGCTGAATCTTGTAAAATGTACTGTGATCATGAGTATGTTTGGGTGTCTGTGAATATTTACTTTCTTTGAAAATATTGAAAGACTAATTTCTGCTTTCTTAAGTTAAAATGTTCTATGGTATTGTATATGTGTTTTTTTTACTTTTTTCTCGAATACTCTAAATGTTCTACTAATGAGCAGATTATTTTGTATACTACTTGCCTGTCAGTGATGTAGTATCTGTGTGGAAGAACCAGAAAATTTAAAGATATCTTGTGCAATGATGAAAATTAGTCTCCTTGAACCAGTGTGGTCATGTCATTACTGTAAATGTCTTAATTTTGAAAATGTTTTGGGAGAAAATTATGCAATTTCTTAATGTATATACTGTATGTCTGTAATATGTATTTATTTTTGGTCCAAACTTAAGTTGGATGGTATAATTTTTTTTTTCTGTACCCAACACCACTTAAGTGTTATAGATGTTTCCTTGAAGTATCCCTGAGAGGAAACTTCAACGAAACATGGGGCATGTGTAACACCATAGCTCTAATACTCCAATGATTTATTTTGGCTTTTGTTTCATTTAATATTACATCGTTAAGCTTCTGTAAATGTGTTTGAGTGACACAAAATTGTATACTCCTTTCGTTGTACAAACTTTGATGTCATCGTTTAGTTCTATGCAAAGTAGTGTATCTGTCATTTAAATTCTTTGTCAAATTTGGAGGTAACAAAACTTACTGTATATAATTGTGATTTTGTGTGAATAATTTTTTTGTAGAACTGTCAATATGTGCAAATATTCTGTTTTGTTGAATGAATTTGGTTGCTGTTATGTAAACTGCTGATCCTCACTTAGGGTTCTTAGTTAGTTCGTATGTAAAAGGTGTTGTGGTTCCCCTCAGGGACGGAACTGTGTAGCACGCACAAATTGTGGTTGGCCTAGGTAGAAAAGATGGAACAAGAGTCAGTCGGGGGCGAGCCACCAGTCGGGGACGAGCTACCTAATTGCGCACTGCCATGTAATAGTTGCATATTGTGCTGGTTCCGAGAGAGGTTTTTTTCTGCCACTTTCCAATGCCTCGGATGGATGGATAAATAGCTGGAACTATTCTGGAATTTGTATCTATCATCACCATCAAGAAATGACTGAGTCCAGCAATTCTACCTGTAATTCCACCTACCGACATGCAATAGCCACCACATTGCGCAATCACTGTAATGGAGCACTATAGCAATGTACAATGAATGATTAGCTTAATGGATGTGTTAGTGTGCTCAAATATAAGGTAATTTAGAACTGAGTTTATGTACCGACCTTGATTTTTCTCCTTATCATAACACCTCACATGTTCCTCTCCATTTGAACTAAAGTGATTTCCTAGTGTCCCTACTGAAAGAACATTAAAGACCAGTGTTTTTGCAAATTAATGCCTCTAGAACATAAAAAAAGAAAGTTAAAGTTAATGAAAGTAATTTTCCTAATAAAACTTCTTATTAATGTATTGTTGCCAACTTCAAATTAAGAGTTCGCAAGACTGAGGCTTATAAAGTTTTGCTTCGTAAATGATCTCATTACTGCCTGTTGTAAATCACAGAAGGTGAGTCAGTATCTTACATATCTGTTAATTTTGTCTCTCAATGTAGTAAGAGGGAAAATCTGCACCAAAAAAGGCGAAGAGCAATACTTCAGCCTGAAAGGTTATTGTGACTATCTATTGGGATTCCCAAGGAGTAATCCTCATCGACTATCTGGAAAAGATTAAAACTATTACAGGTGCCTGTTAGTCATCGTTATTGGACAGTTTGAAAACCGAGCTGCAAGAGATACGCTGGCGATTGGACCAAAAAATGTCCTTTTCGATCACGACAATGCACCAGCATACACCTCCGTAGTTATAGTCGCAAAATTAATGGAAATAGGATTCCAACACGTTTCACATCCTCCCTATTCTCCACACTTGGCTCCTTTGGACTATCATTTGTTCCCTAATTTGAAAAAATGGCTGGCAGGAGAAACATTTTATTCAAACAAGGAGGTGTTTGCAGCAACAGCGATTTTGCAGTCTAGGACAATTCCTGTTACTCGAAAGGGATCAACAAATTAGAACTGTGTTGGACGATGTGTATAAGTCGAAAATGAGCTTGAAGAAAAATAAAAAAGGTTAATGGTAAACACATAAGGAGTTTTTATTTTTCCTTGGACTTTTCAAATGCCCCTCATAACTATAACTGATGAAAATGACAATTCGATTGACTTTAAAGGTATTTATAAAACAGTTGTCTTAGAAATGTCTTAGTAAATTTTATTAAATCATGAAAGAATCGAGAGTTATCAAGTTTACTCATTCGCTCTGAATGAGAAGCCTAAAAATAATCTAAATGTCTGCAGTAAGAACACAGAGATTAATATAAATATTAATATAAATATTAATATAAATATTGGAGATGGATGTGTTTATCCAAATGATGCAAAATTACATATGAGTTTTAGTATTATTGTAGCCCTTGGAATATATTTTCCGTCATATGATGGAAAATCCAGTAAATAGTTAATTGATAAACTATGTGGCAAAATTGTTTGAGATCATCATTATTTTGTTTAGAATGGAACATCCAGTCATTTCTTCATCAGTCCTTATGAGATTAAACTCGACTAAAGCCCCTGAGATAACTATGGAAGGTCATATCCTTAATAATGGCCAGATAAAAAGTAACAACAATGAAGTACTTTTTCCACTAGATTTGTTTGGTGGATTTTTCAAAGATTATAAAATAATGATGTGAAAAGGAGATTTAAAAGTAATTTTTGCTTGGAGTTCAAGAACTGGGGATACTACACTTAGATGGGCTAATAAAAAGATGCCAAAATTAAAACAAGAGATACACATCGAAATGAAGGTAAAATTGTAGTAGAATCGTTGGAAATTAGTGCTCCTGTCATAAAGTAGGAACCAGAATATTCACTAGAGCTAGAGAAATAAAAATTAAAACATCCAAAAATTCCACTTTTGAACCTCAAACAGTTGAAATTTCCAGATTAGAAAGAAAAAAGATGTTACTAATTATTATAGTTCTTCAGAATTTGACTTCCCATGCTTTATTTCCGTTGTTTTCCAAACTAATAGAAAAAATTATCAACTAATTGATTCTTCTTTAGTCGATCATGTTAAATTACAGAATATCTATGTGAAAAATGGAGGAAATGAAGTTTCTCCTCTGGAATTTTGGAATCTTGATCCACCAAATAATTATCTGAAAGCATATGATGCTTTCCTCGATTTTAAGAGAGTCACACATTTGAATGACAATGTCAGTGCAAATCCCTTCAGTTTTATTGAGAATTGTCCTGTTTTTACTATAAATATGTGTAGGAGAATGAATGTGTTGGTCACAGAAAACTGCAATGAAATTAGTTGACACTTTTAATGATACAATTCCGAAAGGTACAGTTGCCTACATAGTCATGTGTGGTAAGAAAATTTATTATGTGATGCTAAGCAGAGAATTTTGAGATAAATATGTAATACTGTTGTTTTTTATTATATACAAATGGACACTCTACTGAAGAGGTTAAGTAATGCAAACAATTACAATTTGTATACGAAGATTGGTGAGCTAGTGGAAAATGAATTGTATTACACTACAGGATGTGAATATTTAAATACCAGCAGTATATTGCTCCCTCCTACGTATACCTCGTGAAGAGACCATGAGGATAAAATCAGAGAGATTAGAGCCCACACAGAAGCATACCGACAATCCTTCTTTCCACGTACAATACGAGACTGGAATAGAAGGGAGAACCGATAGAGGTACTCAGGGTACCCTCCACCACACACCGTCAGGTGGCTTGCGGAGTATGGATGTAGATGTAGATGTAGATATGGAAAAAAATTTTGGGTTTTATAGTAAATTTTAAATTATTTTGCTGGACAGGATTAATAAAGAAATAAGTGAGTTGGATTTTGAATGTTTAAAATATGGTGATATTAAAGTTAAGTATAATGGATTGAAGAGAGCTAAAAATGATGATTAGATATTTCACAATCTAGAGTTCATTTTAGATTACTTTCTTATTAATTTAATTTTTATATCATATCTTATTTTCTTATATCTTATTTTTGTGTGTGCTTTGGGTTTGCTTAGTAACCTACCCACTTACTACTGGTTTTCAGTTTTTCATGAGCCTCTTCAAGTGGAATATGATTCCTAAAATACCGACTTTCAGTACCAAATCTATATTTAACACTGACTCTACAGTACTAAATGCCCTAACTTTCGTAACATCTACCACCTCTAACTGTCCAGTTTGGTTCTGTCTGCAGTATGAGATGCAACTTTATGGTGATGTAAGAGGTCAAAAATCTTTTGTTATGTAAACTCAACACTTCAACAAAACATTGAGAAACATTTTATTGAGAGTATTTCATTAGCTGTTGAGCACTAAGCAATAATTCCATCAATGTTGTTCAGGTGGAGCTCGCAGTTAAATGCTCTGAGTTGGAGGTGCCACAAAACATACATTAAAAATACACTCCTGGAAATTGAAATAAGAACACCGTGAATTCATTGTCCCAGGAAGGGGAAACTTTATTGACACATTCCTGGGGTCAGATACATCACATGATCACACTGACAGAACCACAGGCACATAGACACAGGCAACAGAGCATGCACAATGTCGGCACTAGTACAGTGTATATCCACCTTTCGCAGCAATGCAGGCTGCTATTCTCCCATGGAGACGATCGTAGAGATGCTGGATGTAGTCCTGTGGAACGGCTTGCCATGCCATTTCCACCTGGCGCCTCAGTTGGACCAGCGTTCGTGCTGGACGTGCAGACCGCGTGAGACGACGCTTCATCCAGTCCCAAACATGCTCAATGGGGGACAGATCCGGAGATCTTGTTGGCCAGGGTAGTTGACTTACACCTTCTAGAGCACGATGGGTGGCACAGGATACATACGGACGTGCATTGTCCTGTTGGAACAGCAAGTTCCCCTGCCGGTCTAGGAATGGTAGAACGATGGGTTCGATGACGGTTTGGATGTACCGTGCACTATTCAGTGTCCCCTCAACGATCACCAGAGGTGTACGGCCAGTGTAGGAGATCGCTCCCCACACCACGATGCCGGGTGTTGGCCCTGTGTGCCTCAGTCGTATGCAGTTCTGATTGTGGCGCTCACCTGCACGGCGCCAAACATGCATACGGCCATCATTGGCACCAAGGCAGAAGCGACTCTCGTCGCTGAAGACGACACGTCCTCATTCGTCCCTCCATTCACGCCTGTCGCGACACCACTAGAGGCGGGCTGCACGATGTTGGGGCATGAGCGGAAGACGGCCTAACGGTGTGTGGGACCGTATCCCAGCTTCATGGAGACGGTTGCGAATGGTCCTCGCCGATACCCCAGGAGCAACAGTGTCTCTAATTTGCTGGGAAGTGGCGGTGCGGTCCCCTCCGGCACTGCGTAGGATTCTACGGTCTTGGCGTGCATCTGTGCGTCGCTGCGGTCCGGTCCCAGGTAGACAGGCACGTGCACCTTCCGCCGACCACTGGCGACAACATCGATGTACTGTGGAGACCTCACGCCCCACGTGTTGAGCAATTCGGCGGTACGTCCACCCGGCCTCCCGCATGCCCACTATACGTCCTCGCTCAAAGTCCGTCAACTGCACATACGGTTCTCGTCCACGCTGTCGCGGCATGCTACCAGTGTTAAAGATTGCGATGGAGCTCCGTATGCCACGGCAAACTGGCTGACACTGACGGCGGCGGTGCACAAATGCTGCACAGCTAGCGCCATTCGACGGCCAACACCGCGGTTCCTGGTGTGTCCGCTGTGCTGTGCGTGTGATCATTGCTTGTACAGCCCTCTCGCAGTGTCCGGAGCAAGTATGGTGGTTCTGACACACCGGTGTCAATGTGTTCTTTTTTCCATTTCCAAGAGTGTATATCACAATGACGTATTACAGGATTTAAATTATCGGAACGCATTTCGCCTATTTCTCACGTGGATGCAATTAATGGCGGTCAACGTTTTTGAAACTATTGCTATGTGATCCCAATGCGATGTTTCTCAAATAGGTCGTAGCTAGTCTTCAGTCTGTGTGCGGCATTTCAGCAGCTTAGCTCTATGTAGCAAAGGTTTGGAGGCATGGCTTCCTCAGAGTAGAATTCTTATGAGCGTCGCAACGGCTATGGTGTTCCAGCCTAAGGGTGTTCTACCAACCTGCACACAATATTCACGTTCCACTGCATACATCAGAAGGGAATAAGCAAAGTTTCTGAAACGTCGTTATCGATTCCCTGTCTCTGTATATCTCTACTGCGCTTAATTCGGTCATCGATCTTTAGTATTATTGTTTATATGGTGTTTTTTTCCTTTTTCCCATCCACCGCTGGACTAAGTCTGTAAATACGTTCCCAGAGTGCACGGTAACATTACATATCACCACTTACCGAGAGTTTCACGAATGATTAGACGAAAAGGGTGGCGGTATGTGTCCCGTGAGCGAAATATGTTTCGTTACATTAGTTTCCTTGGTTGCTGACAGTGGATAATGTGTGCTATTAAATAATTACTTTTTGTGGGTGTATTATGCATCGGCTTAGTGAGTTTCACGTTTTGGTGAATAAGAACCACATTCCACAAGGTCGGAAACAGCATAATATGAGTTCAGTGCGTAATTTATCGGGTAAAAGTGTTGAACATGCCCTAGGATGAAAGTAAAGGAACTTGGTGTGTCTAGATGTAGATATGAATGAAGAACAAACGCTGTGTAAATCCAAGCGAGGGTATACACACAATTTTAACAGAACAATGAACAATCCTGATGACTGGTTGTGAGCGCTTTATCACTAAAAATGCATTTTTTGTATGACATGACTATAGATACAACAAATACTATGTGTAAATTACCATAGCTGTTATTTGGCTTGCTAATGTCATCTAGTCACAGCATAAAATCCGTGACATCATGAAAACATCACTGTTTCGTCACGCGAAATCATAAACGCTGCTGTTGAACACGCAATACACTAAACGTTTCAATTTTAGGAATGAAAATACCAAAAACATTAAGCTTTCGTCGAAGGTAACATACACCGCGTTCCAGATCACTCCGAAACTTGTCTTTTAGTGCGATTTATTACGGTAAACCGTCGGGAAACTTGACTTTGCGTGATAAATAAGCTACCTATACACTTTAGCTTGCAGTGAGCTTTTGATGTTATTTAATAGTTGATTATGAAACGGGAAGAGGATACGGTGCGTAAACGTTTGGTTAGATTACAATATTGCTCCAACTCCCCACCCCACACCCTCTCACACCACCCCAATCCTCCGGATCTGCAGCGTAGCCCGCTGCTCTATGCTAGTTCCGATCCGTAAATGTCGCAGTCTTCCCTAGTGTGGGAACAGCGAGCCGCGCATGACGTTGACATATATCTTCTCTGTCTGGACGAATGTGTGACTTTGACCACTGACACTAATTGTAGTAATATTGCAATAATATTTTACTGTTAACCATAGTACGTCCTTTCCTAATGTGTTCAAAATGTGGAAGCACGAAAAATCGTTGTAACAGTGAATTTATCTGTATAATTTTTTTTCGTATTTGAAAAGGAGTATTTCTCGGGAAACGGAAGTTACAGGTAATGATCCATGGAAGTCTGCCACATCCTTCCCTGTATTTCTATTTCTACAAAATTAATGTTGTTCATGTGAGGTAATCTATGTACACCAGCTATTCCGCGTTTAAATTGTGAAGAAGTAAAGTTAAACTTAACTTTCTAAAGTGGAAATTAGTTTCTGTCAGCTCTTGAGAGCTAAACTGCATTAGCGTTCGTCTTCCACAAGAAACATTATGCAAAAGGCAGACTGTTTCTGTTTGCATCTCTTTTAAGTCATTCCGTAAATGGGCTTTGCAACATTAATGAACCGGCTTGGGTCCTCACTCAGTTCACTGAGGGAGAAGAAAAGGCGAAGGTATTTTAAGCACCCCCGGTGTTTCCTGACAAACTTGGTGTAAAAATCTGTTGTTTTTCTCGCACCACACAGAATGATAGATGCAACTCATATGTATTGTGTTTATCCAGCATCTGTGCCATTTTAAATTATATCTGTGCGTTCTTTGAGAAGGTATTAGCCAGTCCTAACAATAATTAATAAATCTCCTTGTTTAAAACAGAAATATTGCAGAAAGCTAACTGTGACAATAAAACAGATAGTGCAACATATTTTTGAGCTACATTTAACGTTAGTAATGAGCTGGATCGTACCTGTGGACAAAGCCAGTTTTTTCAGCTTTCGGTGATTTATGTAAGAAAAATACGACCCTCACTAGTCTCCTCATACGAGGGTGAGTCAAATGAAAACGTTAAATTTGTAATAACAAATCGAAACTTCGGGCCGTTGTCCTGTAAGTTAATAAGCGTGCTACAAACAGCTTGCAGAATGGCCTGTAGGTTGCAGCATAGTACAGATGCACACATACCGTCGCCGTATCAGCATAAATATGGCCGCACCAGGGAAGAACAGCGTTATGTTATTCGGTTTTTGCGTAGTGAAGGTGTGAAACCTATTGAAATTCATTGACGAATAAAGGTTCAATACGGTGAAACACGTTTGTCACAGCAGCAAGTCTACGAATGGAGTAGGAAGTTCGCAAATGGTGTGACGTCAGTGGAAGATGCTCCTCGCCCAGATCAGGCACAACAAGTTGTGACTCCACAGAATATTGCAACAGTTGAAGCCATAGTGAAGGAAAACCGCCGAGTGACACTGAATGACATTGCAGCATGTTTTCAGATCAGTCGTGGGTCAGCACACCACATTGTGCATGATGTGCTCCAGTTTCACAAAGTGTCTGCAAGATGGGTGCCACTGTAGCTGACTCCTGAAATGAGACAACGACGTGTTGATGCTTGTGAAGAACTTCTTCAGCACTTTGGACAAGAAGGTGATGGCTTCCTTGCAAGAACCGCTACGGGGGACGAAACCTGGGTTCACTTCCACCAACCGGAAACGAAGAAAGCGGGCAAGGAATGGCGCTATTCCTCATCACTAAAACCACAGAAGTTTCGAGCACAACCATCAGCAGGGAAGGTTATGCTTACTCTCTTTCGGGACGAAGAAGGCGTCCTTTTGGACCATTTGATGCCTAGAGGGACCACTGTCACCAGTGCATCATACGCAGATCTCCTAAAAAATCATCTGCGGCCTGCAATCAAATCAAAGCGACGTGTATTGCTGTCAGCAGGTGTCCTTTTGCAGCATGACATTGCAAGGCCCCACACTGCCACAGTTGCAACAATCACATACTTGCATTTTGAGTGTCTTCCTCATCCACCATCCTCACCAGACCTTGCCCCAAGTGATTTCTGTATGATTGGACCACTCAAAGACGCAACGGGAGGAAATAAGTTCCGTTCTGATGAAGAGGAGCACCACGCGGTGCAGGAGTGGTTGCGCGGACTACCAAAAGAATTTTTTTCTGAAGGAATTTATGCACTTTGTAAGCGCTGGAGGACTTGCATTAAGCGTGAGGGAGATTATGTTGAAAAGTGATACAGCTTTGTACTACTTATGCACAATACATAATATTTTAAAAAATATTTAAGGTTTTCATTTGACTCATCCTCGTAGTTACGAAGGTGTACTGCAAAGTAATGCCTTCGACCTTTAGTTTTGTTCACAATATCGTTTGAGGAATTATATTATTTGTGTGTTAGTTGGCAGACATTGCTGCTTTGTTGATAGAAGTTGCAACCCCCTGCCGCTAGGGGGCTCCGATTTGTAGCAACGTGTAACATGGCGGTGTATAATGGAACTGTGTCCGTGTGTGAGAAACAGCGTGCCGTAATCAATTTTCAAAGAACAATTGAAATCTGCGGAAGAATAAAAGCTGTGTACGGTCACGATTGTGTCAACATTAGTAATGTGCACCGTTGGGTCGATCATACTCGTAATTAAGGAAACGGTGGTACTAACATCAACACGTGTGACAGAACTAGGAGTGGCCTACGCGTTCATCAGAATCTGGTCGCACAACACAGAGTCAGCTCTCAGGTAAGTGAGGCTTATCACAGAGAGTATGCAGAGGCCATCACGGCAGAACTGCAGTTTAGAAAACTGTCAGCACGGCGTATGTCTACAGTCCTTAGTCCCGTCGTGAAACAAAGGAGAGTGGACATTAGTCAGTAGTTTCGTTTGTGTTTCGAGCGAGAGGGTGATGATACTCTTAACAACACTGTGACAGATGTTGAAAGGTGGGTTCACCATTTTGACCGAGAAAACAAGGGACCATCAATGGAGGTCCCGATGCAATGATCGTTATCTGATCATTTCTGCCCTGTGGCCTTGTACAAATACCGGCAGAGCACGTCAAGACAATCTCAGAAGTGTCATCAGAGCCGTTGTGTTCGCTCACACAGTAATAACCAGGTTGCAGAGACTCGGAAGCCCTGTTACAGTATCCCAGTGGACACGACAACGTTTTGTAGGTCGCCTTCAGCTCTGCAATTCCCATCTCAACTGGCGAAACGTGTTACACAGAGACGAGTCCAGATATCCTCTGACGAATGGTGATAGCCGTGTTCGTGTGCGGAAACCCGTGGTCAGGAAATGATGGATTTACAAAGTTCTATGATGTTGTGCGGAGGATTCAGTCTTGACAGCCATATTGAACTTGGATCACATATTTCCCATCGCCCGCATCGTCACCTCAGCGACAGACAGTACACGAAGCAGGTCCTGTTGAAACCGGTGGTGGCTGCTACATACGGTGGAGGCCCTAAATTCCTTCTAATTCCAGGGCTTATGTGACTGGCGTCGGCAAGCATGTCTCGCGAAGCCTGCGTCTCGAGGTGAACCCCATTGTGAATATGTAGGACACGCTTGATAGACGTGACCTGGTCCTCGTGTACCACCACAGACTCTGCAAGAGAGCTAATGGTCTGTCATTGAAGAATGGGAGCGGATGCCATACGAGGACCTCCGTAGACTTATACTGAGCATACCACGTAGGTATCAGGCAATCACAAACGGCCACAGGGACATAAACGTTGTGTAAGCTCTATATATACACAGAACAGTAAAATCTTAATAGAACAGTGTATAGAACAGTAAAATCTTACTAAGACTCACTATTGAGGTTTTACACAAACCCTGACATTTAAAGGTCTTACCAAATGTGGTCTTCAGTCATGCCACAGACAGGCGATCATAGTAAGTCTGTCAACCAGTCTAAATATATATATAAGGAAAACGAAATATTTGTTAGTACCGAAAGCCGTTAGATAGGCAACCTGCAACTGAATTTGGTGAGTAGATGAGAAGTTTGGCCGTTATATATACACTCCTGGAAATGGAAAAAAGAACACATTGACACCGGTGTGTCAGACCCACCATACTTGCTCCGGACACTGCGAGAGGGTTGTACAAGCAATGATCACACGCACGGCACAGCGGACACACCAGGAACCGCGATGTTGGCCGTCGAATGGCGCTAGCTGCGCAGCATTTGTGCACCGCCGCTGTCAGTGTCACCCAGTTTGCCGTGGCATACGGAGCTCCATCGCAGTCTTTAACACTGGTAGCATGCCGCGACAGCGTGGACGTGAACCGTATGTGCAGTTGACGGACTTTGAGCGAGGGCGTATAGTGGGCATGCGGGAGGCCCGGTGGACATACCGCCGAATTGCTCAACACGTGGGGCGTGAGGTCTCCACAGTACATCGATGTTGTCGTCAGTGGTTGGCGGAAGGTGCACGTGCCCGTCGATCTGGGACCGGACCGCAGCGACGCACGGATGCACGCCAAGACCATAGGATCCTACGCAGTGCCGTAGGGGACCGCACCGCCACTTCCCAGCAAATTAGGGACACTGTTGCTCCTGGGGTATCGGCGAGGACCATTCGCAACCGTCTCCATGAAGCTGGGCTACGGTCCCGCACACCGTTAGGCCGTCTTCCGCTCACGCCCCAACATCGTGCAGCCCGCCTCCAGTGGTGTCGCAACAGGCGTGAATGGAGGGACGAATGGAGACGTGTCGTCTTCAGCGATGAGAGTCGCTTCTGCCTTGGTGCCAATGATGGTCGTATGCGTGTTTGGCGCCGTGCAGGTGAGCGCCACAACCAGGACTGCATACGACCGAGGCACACAGGGCCAACACCCGGCATCATGGTGTGGGGAGCGATCTCCTACACTGGCCGTACACCTCTGGTGATCGTCGAGGGGACACTGAATAGTGCACGGTACATCCAAACCGTCATCGAACCCATCGTTCTACCATTCCTAGACCGGCAAGGGAACTTGCTGTTCCAACAGGACAATGCACGTCCGCATGTATCCCGTGCCACCCAACGTGCTCTAGAAGGTGTAAGTCAACTACCCTGGCCAGCAAGATCTCCGGATCTGTCCCCCATTGAGCATGTTTGGGACTGGATGAAGCGTCGTCTCACGCGGTCTGCACGTCCAGCACGAACGCTGGTCCAACTGAGGCGCCAGGTGGAAATGGCATGGCAAGCCGTTCCACAGGACTACATCCAGCATCTCTACGATCGTCTCCATGGGAGAATAGCAGCCTGCATTGCTGCGAAAGGTGGATATACACTGTACTAGTGCCGACATTGTGCATGCTCTGTTGCCTGTGTCTATGTGCCTGTGGTTCTGTCAGTGTGATCATGTGATGTATCTGACCCCAGGAATGTGTCAATAAAGTTTCCCCTTCCTGGGACAATGAATTCACAGTGTTCTTATTTCAATTTCCAGGAGTGTATATTAGTGACAGATTTTAAATCTATACAATCCTGTCTCAATTACCTCATTAATGTATGCTTAAGGTTTAATCCAATTAAACAAATACAGTTAGCAAGTGTACCAGGTGGTTATACTAAAATTTCTCTATTTAACACGTCATGACACGGAAACTAACTACCGTGGAGCACCAAACTTGGTACCATTCATGTCCAGGGTATGAGGTGCATGCGTCACACCGTCATCGTCAGTTGCAACTATGACCACCAGGTGCCGTGACCAGTCATCGTGACTCATAGTACCTCACAACTGACGAGTTGCAGTGCACTTGTTGGTGTGTCAACATCAGCTTGGACAATAGGTGCAGGGCATTATTGGTGAAGTTCTATTATCAAAACGACAGTAATGCTGCACCCACACTTGGAGAATATCGCCTGCTGAAAGGATTACGGAAGGTTTCTCTTTCTCCATCGGCTGTGCGGAGCATGATGAAGAAGTTCGAATCGACTGGAGAACTGGGCGTCGCTCCGGGAAGAGGCCGAGGACCGGTAACACCACAGCTGGTCGTTGAAATCGCTTTTGCTATGGCAGACAGCGCCGAGAGCAATTACCTATCGTCAGGCAGTGCGCGTGCTGTGTCACGACAGCTGAACATCCCGTGCTTCACTGTAGGGAAGGTGCTTCGAACCGGTCTACAATGGTATCTTACAAGATCGATATCGTACACCAGCTTGGACCACAGGACTCACAATGACGTGTTGA
Organism: Schistocerca gregaria; assembly: GCF_023897955.1. Taxonomy (NCBI): domain Eukaryota; kingdom Metazoa; phylum Arthropoda; class Insecta; order Orthoptera; family Acrididae; genus Schistocerca; species Schistocerca gregaria. Next base: position 51,785,579 of record NC_064926.1, read on the forward strand.
TTTCGCTGTCCACTTTCTCGCAAGGACTGAAGTTGACGAGGACTAGCCCTGGGCCATCCTGTGGACTGAGGAAGCTCATTTTTCTCTCACGGGTGAGGTGAACACAAATAATTACCGAGTGTGGGAATCTTCACCTCCAGTCATTTTGCTTGAATTTCCTCTATATGGTGAACGTATAACCGTATGCTGTGGCTTCACGGCTACGTTCATCATTGGCCCATTCTTTTCTGAACAGGTGTGACTGGCCAGCGTTACTGCGATGTGTTTCGTCTACATGTCACACGCGCCCTACAGGAGAGAGACGCACTGAACCCAACAGTTTTCATGCAAGAGGGGCTCCACAGCACATCGCTCGTGAAGTTCACCTGCTTCTCCGAAATAAATTTGGAAACGATCGAATTATCAGCCGATCGTTTCCAAATCCTTGGTCGGCACCATCACCTAATCTCACCGCCTGTTTTTTCTGGTTTTTGGGGCTGCCTGAAGACAGGGTTACCAGGCGAACATTCACACATTTGCTGATCTGCAGCGCAGTATATCAAGAAAGGTATCCAGCATGCGTAAGGGTATGTTTCGTTGTATCGTGCAGAATGCAGTTCTGCACTTTCAGACTCTTCCGGACACTGATAGACGCCATATTGACGCCTTTTCTAGCAATAATAGTACCGGTATGTCATGGTATGAGGTACCGTAACAGGACATTAAAAGCGTTTCAATTGATTTGATTCTGCATTATTTCTGTTCTCCGTGTCTTTGAAATAATACTTCCAAGTTTGGCCCTCGTGCAATAATTAGTTTCCCTGTTATAATGTGTACCACATTCTTTTAGGCGTCTTGAGTGTACAATGCCTGTCTGATATAGGTTGAACGCCAGAAGGAATAGCATTGTGAAGTTTGGATCTCCCAAGGATTTCAGAAAAGCTAAGAGAAGGTCAATTACAACTGTTTCGCTTTACGTCTTTCAGTCCTTTGTTAAATTGTTTGCATAGTACCGCATTTTTCTTTTCATCCTAATAAATACCCTCTTCTGTTTTGGATAGAGCAACTCAAATGGCAGTCGCAACAATATCGCCGTGACAACTGATTGCAGGCCTCTGTGTGTGTACTAGCCTTTCTGAAAAATTCGTGAATCTAGGCAATTATGGAGGCTCTATATAGCCAAAGGAAAAATATTATTTCCTTACCCACGGATGCTGGTCTGATGGGGCGATAGAAGTCGCACATGGAGCCTTGCATGATCCTTCTCTTAAATCCATAGACTGGATATTCGCATGACAGTCGTGGGAGTCAGATCTACATAAGCAACAATATAATGTAACGATAGAGAGCTGTCTCCACAAGTCACTATTCTGCCATTGTCGGTTTGCCATACTTGCTGTCAAACGTTTCAGCTGTTCTCAGAGACAAAAAAAAAAAAAAAAGACACACCACGAAAGAATTATCCGATGGGACGGAAATCGGTAGACTTGTTGTACATGTACAGAGAAACAAACGTTTATTCGAGAAGAACTTCACAAATTCGCCAAGCCAATAGCGCCCTAGACCACCCCTGGCCCTTATGCAAGGAGCTATTCGGATTGACATAGACTGATTGAGTGGTTGGATGCCTATTCTGGGATATCATGCCAAATTCTGTCCAATTGGTACGTTATACCGTCAAAATCCAGATCTGGTTGAAGATTTCTGCTCTCACCTATGCAGAGATTCGGCAACCTTGCAGCCCACGGTAGGATTTGGCAAACAGGAAGACGATCAGTAGAAATTCTCGCCTTTTGAAGGCCGGTTTTACCTTGCTTAAATGTAAGCCCAGGATGGCTTATCATGAAGGACAACTTGGCGTGGAATATCGTCGACATATCTCTGTGCTTAAGGATCCTGCTGCAAGGATAACAACCAGAAGAATATAAAGAATTCCTAATGCGGGCGACGGTCAAGTCGGTTTTCCACTGCTGTCCAGGGCGTCACCGCTTCCTCGCTGGTCATGGGGGCTCGTTCGAAAAGGGACTCATGACTGAAGACAATTCTGCTCCAGTCAATGAGATTCCGCGACGAAGACGTGTCTGGAGCCGCCCCAGACACCGGTGGGATACTAATCTTTTCAATGCCCACCATACGGCTCGACAAGTAGCAGTGATGTTCGGGAGTGCGATTCCTTTGGTTGTCATCTACGACAGTCTTAAAGCACAACGGTGCGTCTACGATATTTTACGCCCTGCTTTGTTGCCCTTCATGGGAAGCCATCCTGGGCTTACATATGCGGAAGATATTGCCAATCTCGCAGCGCAAAATCTTCTACTGCTTATCTTCGTGCTTGTGAAATCCCAACTTGGCTAGCAAGGTCGCCAGATCTCTTCGTAGTTTAGAACGTCTGGAACATTATGGGCTGCGCCCTCCAACCATCTCGAAATTTTCACGATCCAAAGTGCCAATTGGATAGAATTTTGCACGATATTGGTCACGAGGACGACCAACAACTCTGTCAATGAACGCCAAGTCGAAGAACTGCTTGCGTAAGAGCCAGAGGTGGAACGACGCGACCGGCGTCTGTGGCCGAGCGGTTCTAGGTGCTTAAGCCCGGAACCGCGCTGCTGAAACGTTCGCACGTTCAAATCCTGCCTCGGGCATGGATGTGTGAGATGTCCTTAGGTTAGTAAGGTTTAAGTAGTTCTAAATTTAGGGAATTGATAAGATCAAATGTTAAGTCTCAGAGTGCTTAGAGCCATTTGAACCATTTTTTTGGGACGACGCGTTATTGATTTACTCAGTTTGTGAAGTTCTTTCTCTTGAATAAATTATCGATCTGAATTTTGTGTGTCTGTACATGTACACTGTAATATTTCTGGCTTATTCAGCCATCATATTAGCTCCAGGAAGCTATTCCCAGGGCAGTGGAGATGCAAGAAGCATAGAGATGACGCAGTGTGGGATCAGGTACCGGTGACAGATGTTAGATTCGGTACCATTCCCGTGAGAAAGACCGCCTGCATGATGCTGCTGCTCTGTGATTGGCTGCTGTGTTCGGCGGTAAGGCGCCAAAACGTTAAACTTTAGTTGCTATTATTAATTAAACCTGTCATCCAAATTACTTCATTTTTTTAAATAAACATCTCTTAACAGCCAGCTATCAATCAGTCATTTCAAAATTATTAAAATCAAAATATTACTAAAACAAAAGACTGACGATACTACTGCCGATGCACTTCCGTAACGTTCGGGTCACGCCTTGCTAGTTTGGCGCGCGAAGTGTCTCGGGAAGTCCGGCTCTCCAGTTCTGGCCGTTCCAGTAGACAGACATGTTGTCTGTTATAGCAGCATTTGTTTCATGCAATTTTCTTTACTGCAGTTCCGACCGTTGCAAGGTACAGACATGTTGTCTGTAATAGTAGTATTTGATTCATGTAATTTTGTTCTCCAGTTCTGACGGTCCCAGTAGGCAGACATGTTGTCTGTGGCAGGATGTATTTCATGTTATTTTAGCCAGATATAATGACTGTGGAAAGATATGTTCAATAGGTGGTGATCAAGAATAGTTTCTGTTGTCTATATCAATAAAAACGCGAGTGGTATCCCAAATGAGTTATAGGTTATTTGTAGCATTAGTTCCTCGCGAAGTTAATTTCAGCCTCAAGAAAAAGAATCCACGACCTCATTGCTGTTTTTCTGCGCTGGGAACATCATCATTATGACAGCAGGTTAGTGAAGTGAACAAGAACTTATGTATTCGACACAGGGCAGTGGAAACAACTAGGCACCTAACGTGTACTGCATGCACAGTACAAATGTACTCAATGACACGTCATCTGCAGTAATGCAGAGGAGGTAAAGAAGGATGAAAGTATTAACACTATCTGACTTTATTCCTTTTTCTTTCCGTAACACCACATATACCGATATGCTTCGAATATAATTTCTTTTTGGTGCGTCGTTTCTTCATTCCCTGTTTCCATTTTCTTTTCCCCACCAGTATAACCCATCAACAAGGTGTTACTTCTTCTTACTGTGAGCTGTTTACGTTATGTGCTATTGAGTCACGTATCCAACCGTGTAAGGCAATTTGTGCCATTTGGCTTGTTGTAATTTTAACGGCCAGCGTTGTTAAAGAAGAAGTAAATACCAACATACAGCTTCCCGCTGCGGTCCTGGTGTGTACCTTCAGCGTGAAATTATACTGGGAGATCGCAAGAGGACTGGCTGAGGATATTCCGGGGTACCAGCGGAGGTACAGTAACGCATGAGGACAGTAACGGACGGGGACAGCGGATTTATTGGCGGACGCAGCCCTGCACCAGGTGCGGTGGGGCGGAGGCCAGCCGCTGCTGTGTTGGGTGTTTGGTGTTCGGTATTTGCCGCCGGGAGGCGCTGCTGAGCCATGGGGGACGGCTGCGGCTCCGGGTTCCACGTCTCGGCGGTTCAACAGGACCGTGACCGATGCTGCAGCGTCCCTCCCAGCAACCAGCAGGCCGTCACTTCTCCTACTCTCTCACACAGCACCGCTTCCATTCTTTTATGGTAACGCTTACGTACGGATAGGTCTTGACATTGTGAACAATACTCCATAAGAGTAGGGATGAAGGAGGTTTGAAATTCGGATATTTTTGCAAGGCGCTGTTCCTCTCAATTCTGTAGCTACGCAATCAGCTGGTGATTTCAAAAATCGTTCGCAAGCTGACGAGGCACATTGGGTCTACAAGAAGGTTCAGTAATCACATAGGAACCGAGGTCGCAAACACCACGAGAGGGCGCTAGGGTTACAACAGGGCGTTGCGCTTCATTGAGCCGTACATTTTCCAGGGCCGAGTTGATCTTAGTACGTATCTCACAGTCCTGTGAGAGGTCCTGCCGGACATGTTGGATGATGTTCCCATGCCTGTCCGTCGCGGCATTCGATTTCAGCACGTCGGACGCCCCAGGCATTTTAGCAGACAAGTCGTGGCACATCTGCAGACAATCTTTTCCGGACGCTGGATTGGTCGCGGTGGGCCAGTCGCATGCGTACCACGATTGCCTGATTTGTGCCCAGTCGATTTTTTTCCAGTGCTGTATCTGAAGTGCCTTATGTATAAAACCCTTGTTACATCTGCGGAGGACCTAGTGGTCAGCGATGCTGCAGCATGAAGATACACTCCTGGAAATGGAAGAAAGAACACATTGACACCGGTGTGTCAGACCCACCATACTTGCTCCGGACACTGCGAGAGAGCTGTACAAGCAATGATCACACGCACGGCACAGCGGACACACCAGGAACCGCGGTGTTGGCCGTCGAATGGCGCTAGCTGCGCAGCATTTGTGCACCGCCGCCGTCAGTGTCAGCCAGTTTGCCGTGGCATACGGAGCTCCATCGCAGTCTTTAACACTGGTACCATGCCCCGACAGCGTGGACGTGAACCGTATGCGCAGTTGACGGACTTTGAGCGAGGGCGTATAGTGGGCATGCGGGAGGCCGGGTGGACGTACCGCCGAATTGCTCAACACGTGGGGCGTGAGGTCTCCACAGTACATCGATGTTGTCGTCAGTGGTCGGCGGAAGGTGCACGTGCCCGTCGACCTGGGACCGGACCGCAGCGACGCACGGATGCACGCCAAGACCGTAGGATCCTACGCAGTGCCGTAGGGGACCGCACCGCCACTTCCCAGCAAATTAGGGACACTGTTGCTCCTGGGGTATCGGCGAGGACCATTCGCAACCGTCTCCATGAAGCTGGGCTACGGTCCCGCACACCGTTAGGCCGTCTTCCGCTCACGCCCCAACATCGTGCAGCCCGCCTCCAGTGGTGTCGCGACAGGCGTGAATGGAGGGACGAATGGAGACGTGTGGTCTTCAGCGATGATAGTCGCTTCTGCCTTGGTGCCAATGATGGTCGTATGCGTGTTTGGCGCCGTGCAGGTGAGCGCCACAACCAGGACTGCATACGACCGAGGCACACAGGGCCAACACCCGGCATCATGGTGTGGGGAGCGATCTCCTACACTGGCCGTACACCTCTGGTGATCGTCGAGGGGACACTGAACAGTGCACGGTACATCCAAACCGTCATCGAACCCATCGTTCTACCATTCCTAGACCGACAAGGGAACTTGCTGTTCCAACAGGACAATGCACGTCCGCATGTATCCCGTGCCACCCAACGTGCTCTAGAAGGTGTAAGTCAACCACCCTGGCCAGCAAGATCTCCGGATCTGTCCCCCATTGAGCATGTTTGGGACTGGATGAAGCGTCGTCTCACGCGGTCTGCACGTCCAGCACGAACGCTGGTCCAACTGAGGCGCCAGGTGGAAATGGCATGGCAAGCCGTTCCACAGGACTACATCCAGCATCTCTACGATCGTCTCCATGGGAGAATAGCAGCCTGCATTCCTACGAAAGGTGGATATACACTGTACTAGTGCCGACATTGTGCATGCTCTGTTGCCTGTGTCTATGTGCCTGTGGTTCTGTCAGTGTGATCATGTGATGTATCTGACCCCAGGAATGTGTCAATGGAGTTTCCCCTTCCTGGGACAATGAATTCACAGTGTTCTTATTTCAATATTCAGGAGTGTATTTTTGAGATACACCGGATATCTTTGAGATGATGCGCCGTTCAATGCCGCGTCGATTTATGGTGTACCTCGATACGTCTGGACAAAACTTTGAGCATCTGCTGTACTGATCGTCCATTTGTAGCATGTGACGAAATAGCTGCAACGCCATTTGGTACACCCGGATGGTCTTTGTGACTGCCAGTTCTTATGTGATTACTGATCCTTGTTGTACGCCAGATGTACCGTGTCAGTTTGTAAACGTTGTTTGAAATCACTCTGTATCATTGCTACCAGATTATGTGTATATGAGGCACCTTCCGGCACTGGTTGAAATTTTCTTACAGCATTTTGTTCCTGATGTATGCAACACAGTTTTCTTGATATTGACTTCAAGAGGGAAATATGTAAAAACATACAAACCGCTAACACTCCACGCCTGACTCGTTAAAGCATAGACCTCCCATGTATAAAACCGATTTATTCGGGTGATTAATTTACAAAGGAATAAGTGTCTTAAGTATTTGACGGTAAGCGTGTAAAGCCTTAATGGATCAAAACACTCGTTTTTGAGGTAGCCAGATTTACACATATAGCAATCTTTATGTCATGATATCACCTGGAAAATATACCATATATTAATATAATTTTGCAGATACATCCAGTAATATACAATCCAGAACAAAAAAGCCACCATCGCACCACGAAGCAGTTATAAGAATGGGAAGGAAATCGACAAATGTGACGTACGGTCAGGCAAAAAATGGTTACAATTTTAGAAAAATTGGATAATTGATTCAAGAGAAAGAACTTCACAAATTCAGCAAGTCCATACCGTGTTGCACTTTCTCTGGCCGTTATGCAAGCAGTTACTCGGCTTGGCGCTGGTTGGTAATAATCTCCTCCTGAGGGATACGGTGCCAAATTCTGTACGACTGCCGTCTCAGATCATCGAAAACCCGAGTTGGTTGGAAAGACTATCCCTTAATATTCTAAACGTTCTCGAGAAAGATCTGAAGACTTTTTTGTACAAGATGGGGTTTGGCAAGCACGAAGAAAAGCGCAAGAAACACTTACCAAGTGCGGGTGCTCATTATATTGCTGAAATGTAAGCCCAGAACCGCTATCTGTAAACGATCACGAAATCTCATCAATGAACGTAAGTAAGCGTAAAATCAGCTGTTGACCAAGTGACAGCAGATCTGAGCGAGTAGACCGACACCAGCGCTGATGGAATTCAAGCAGCATTAGTTCAGATGAAGAAGCTTGCACAGGATAGAGTAGCATGGAGAGCTGCATCAAACCAGTATCAGGACTGAAGACCACAGCAACAACAGTAGTTCAGATAGAGTCACGTATGCCAGCGGATTTGCCCGTTTGGCATAGAGATGTCGCTGCGAGACTAACCGAACTGGAAAAGCAAGCTGACAATCGAAGACCGGTAGCCAGTCAGGTTCCTGGGTTGGAAATGAGCAATAACATAAACAATGGGCAGAGCGATTACGCGCATCCACCACAAGTTGACAACAGCAATTCAGAGTTCGGAATGACTTATTGTTCACCGCTGGATCTAAGGATGGAAATGGACAGTGGTAATTCACTGCACCATAAAGATGATAATGTTATTAAACGTAGGAAGTTTCAATCGTTCAACAATGAAAAGCGTACCGTACACTCCGTGGTATTCATTAAAGGTTTCCGTAATGTTTTTCCGCGATGATGGACGGAAAAGCAAGGAATTCAGTTCATTGTCTAATGACGCGGTACTCTGAACAACGGATGCGTCTGAGAGATGCCATACCACGTAGCAGTTTGAGTACGCATTTTTACAAATGTTCTGGTCCAGTTGTATACAGGGAAGACTAAGAAGGGAGTTGTACAGATCTGAGATGTTCAATCCAAGACTGGGAACCCTCCGCAAGTATTTTGAAAAGTATATTAATAAGAGTAGATACTGGAATGAACCAATGTCTGACCGAGACATAATAAGGCTAATTAAAATGAAATTACCTACTGACATAGAAAATTACGTTATTAATGTACCGGAATATGACAGTGAACAGTTTATGGAGATTGTTGACTCCGTACATTTGCTTATCGAAGACAAGAAAAGTGATGGTAAACTTAATCACGCAGGTTGTAGCTAGCAAAATTTGAAAGCAACTGCAACAGTTTTATCCAAACACCTAACGGTAATGGTAACCGTAACGAATGAAGACAACAGAATCTGGGTCAGAATGATGGAATGGAATACGAATCACTGTAGGAAAAGACGCCACGACGGGCGCTTGAACAACGGATACAATTGAAACGGTAGCCCGCAGTGGCGGAGTAACGTAACCAAGGGCGCAAGTACATTGAACAACCAGCGCAATGGCAACCAAATACGGCGCCACAATGAGCACAGAATTCCAACCAACCTCAGAATACGACAGCTGGTTACAGCCACCAACAACAATATCAAAATAATATGGCTTATCAAACTACACCACAGGGGAGGCAAAACAGCCGACCCAACAATTATAATAATAATCAAAAACATAACGTGAGGATAGTGGAGGTGACCGACAACTGTCAACCGACGGCCGCTGTGACCGAGCGGTAACTAGGCGCTTCAGTCCAGAACCGCGCTGCGGCTGCGGTCGCAGGTTCGAATCCTGCCTCGGGCATGGATGTGTGTGATGTCCTTATGTTAGTTAGGTTTAAGTAGTTCTAAGTCTAGGGTCGACAAGGAAAAAATTTAGCTCTTGACATAGCCTCCTCTCCAAAAGCCTTTTGAAGCTTACCATAAGATGTCACGTTTTCACACAGTTTAACGCAAAAAGGAGTGGCATACCGTTGCGCAATATTCTGCGGTTCCATTTCAGTGACGAGAGACAAAAACACATGTTAACTTAATACAGCACAACTCACGACTGAGCATTTCCTTCGATGTGCTGCTAGGACTAGAAGCCGCTTATAGAGCAAAGTTAAAAATATTGTGCGTACGCAAGCATGCAGGGTTGCCACATCTTGCAAAGAAAATCAGTCTCATTACTTTATTGTCGCACCTCGTATGATTGTCTGTGAGCACAATCTGAGCTGTAACAGCCGAAGTCAAAGCAACCAAACTAATATAAGCCCTCTGTATAGCAATAGAGTTACATCGTATTACAAAACCAAGCCACAGAAGATTTATTCACTGTAATATCACTACCAGTGTACTTAATGTTTATCTTATTTAAATACTGTGTAACTTCATGTTTTGTCTAAATGACTACGGATGAAAACGAAAATGAAAAGAACTTGTAAACTCCACAACATGTTGAAACTGTTATTTGAGAGTGAACAGCAAGAAATTTACAAAGTGTGCGAGTGCTGTGCACGCACGCAAGGAAATGATAGTGACAAACAATTGAAAAAAAAAATGGTGTGCCACGAACAATTCGGGTGGGGGGGCTTGTGACGTCCCAGCGACAGTTGTGTCGTAAAGACATTTAAAATAAAAAAAAATAAAAACTTGGAACGAAGTAAACTTCACACCACCTCGGTTCCGAAAGATCCTGAATTTGTACAGAAAATTGGAATAGAGATCACCCAACATAAACATCATTCCCGCCCTTTTTATTGCTCACGAAAAGCACACATTGCATGTTGTACCGCCATGCAGTCAGACCTTCAGATGTGGTGATCCAGACTGCTGTACACACCGGTACCTCTAATACCCAGTAGCACGTCCTCTTGCATTGATGCATGCCTGTATTCGTCGTGGCGTAGTATCCACAGGTTCTTCAAGGCACGGTTCGTCCAGTTTGTCCCACTCGTCAACGGCGATTTGGCGTAGATCTCTCATAGTGATTGATGGGTCACATCGTCCATAAACATCCCTTTTCAATCTATCCCAGGCATGTTCGAGAGTGTTCAAGTCTGGAAAACATGGTGGCCACTCTAGTTGAGCTCATGTCGAAGAACCACTTCGCTGTTTTATCGATATGTATGAACAGGGAGATTAAAACTCGAAAAGAAAACAACAGTCCAGCAAAGACAGTAAGGTTCTGGCCAGAGCTGACTGCTACCGCCCAGCACGCACCAATAAACTGAGTAGCTCCTGGAATGCTGTTGATTCTTCGTGTTTTACTGTCGCTGTTAACTTATTTCGATAAAATAATAAACTTGGGACTATAGTAATTCGGAGTGCTCTATCTAATGAACATGTAAAATTCCGATTTATAAATATTTTCTTTGTAACGAGAAACAAATCAACGCTTTCAGTTGACGCTCGGTGTCGCATGAAAGATGTGACGACCAGTACTTTTTTGGACTGACGCCAGCTACACAGTGCCAAACTGAAATTGTGAAGTATCTGCTGAAACACCAGAAAAGTGCCCTTGATTACTTTTAGTTGAGACGCCCCATGTGTGTGTATGTGTGTATGAGTGGGTGGGGTGATTCAGCTGCCCCTACCGATTCATTTTATGCAATCCGCATTATGTCTTTACCACGAACGGTACCCAGACAGGCGGCTGTAGCAAACGGAATGACACCGTAAAAAATGGGATACACGGTATTTTTGGACTGAGACATACTTTATTTCTGCCACATTTATCCAAGTTTCTGTAATCTTTGGATAATAAGCGTCATAGTCACACGGAGTTATGATGTCTCTGTAAGTTTATTCCGTTTATAGTACTTAATCATTCGTAAATTGTTCAGAAGCTATGTACTGTTGTTAATTTCGTTCCGATGGCGAAACATACTTTATTAGGTAACGTTTCTGAACCATTTACGAAAGATAAAGTAACATAAACGGAGTGGACTTACAGAGACATCGAAAATTTGTATAACTACACCGCTAATTGGAGACACATGGATAAGTAAGGCAGAAGTAAAGTACAACTTGTTCCAAAATTACCATGTAACCTATGGCCAAAGTTCTGAGAAGGACTTTATATCGTGGCTGTCGCCTCTCTGGATACAGTTCTCGAAACATGGTGCGGGTTACCTAAAAAGAATCGGTAGGGGCAGCTGACCCATCTTGTATGTGCGTGAGTTGGTATTTCTTTCCATGGTAGCAGAATTTCTTAACTTCATCTACTTCGAGGGGCTCTGTTGTGGTGTTAAGTTTACTGCTAATTTAATTTCAGCTACTCAGAATTACTTTCGTTGTACTAACGTATAAATGTATACATAGGGGTAATAAGACAAGTATTGAAACTTCAATACATACGACGAAGGAGCACACCATAAGCAGTTACGGTCTATGCCGCACATGTCATTCAGGCATCAGGGACATGTCTCCTACATCTACATCTACATGACTACTCTGCAATTCACATTTAAGTGCTTGGCAGAGGGTTCATCGAACCACAATCATACTATCTCTCTACTATTCCACACCCGAGCAGCGCGCGGGAAAAACGAACACCTAAACCTTTCTGTTCGAGCTGTGTTTTCTCTTATCACAACTGAAATCAAGGACACAAGCGCTACTGTTTAACGGCGTTGTGTGAATGTGTTTGTTTCCTTTCTCTTCATAGCCGAATTAATAATACATTAGTGAAATATGGAAACGTTACTCAATGAAAGGCATTTTTCGTTTAATTGTTCCTACCGTTTCCAGTGGTCACGAGATCTATTTTATTTCATGATGTGGTAATTATTTATTTTTGTTACATTGTAGCTGAATGGCTTTCCTAGAGCAACAATCGTTAGTTAACAGTTGGCAAAATCGTATGATGCATCTGTGAATCGTGTGACCTGTGTCCTTGGTGTCATCATGTTTAACTGGTTGTGTGTAGTGCTCCGTGTAATAGACAAAATGTCGGTAATACGGCGCGCACATTCGATTCTGATCGGTGCCTCCTCCACGTCAATGAGGTGGCACGCAACGTAAGCTATACGTATTTTTCAAAAAAACACGTGTCTGATAAAGAAAAGTAAATGTTCACACAAAATAGAATTGAAACTGAAATGAATTATGTAAAAAAGAAGCAAGAACTGGCGATTTACGATGTCTTGCATTTCCCAAACTCCCAATGAACAGTTTCGTTTCCTAAGTCTTTTGTGAAAAACATCTGAGTAACCAAACCACAGCTTTCCTTGCTATAGCTACAGCTGAAAGATACCTCACTAAATTCTTCATTGGTAAAACTAGCGTTCTCTTACAGAAGTCTGAGACCTGCCATTGCCTCATTTAAGAAACGACGTTATAAAAGTGCTCTGAAATAGAAGATCGGACGTTGAGCTCAATGTCTGATGATGCATTATGTAACGACTGTAGCATGAATATTTCTAAACTCTACTGATAGCATAACTGTTTCAGTCCGTGTTCACAGAGAGCAATCGAGGACAAGCCAAGTACATCAAGTTAATACTGTGATATCATTCTTAAGTTTGCCTTTTATTCTTCTACTTTTTTTGTGATATAGATATTAGTTTGGCTTACCGTTTATTTGTGTAATGTTATGGTCTTCAGTCCTTTGGTACTCTCAGATAGTACTAGCATAGTCGTTTGACTAGACGCTGATAGCTACTGCCTGATAGTTACTTGTGGGTATGTTCTACAAGTGTCTGAGAGTCTTGTCAGAGCAGATGTCGGAAGCATTTACATACAGCAGTGTGAGAGAGGGTGTGAGAGCTGAACGATCGCTCTCTGCAACATTTTTCTGTCACAAAATTTTAAACATGGTTGAAGCAGCATCTGTTGAAACATCGGCGGCCGGACTGGCAGAGGAAAAATAACATAGAACCTAAATATGCTGGAATAGCACGGAATGTGGTCTGGAAAAACATCAGTAGTGATGTTCTTTCGTCTGACGTGAGAACAGCGTGGCACAAGGCAGTCAATAACATCATAAGCACTAATGAGCGTCTTTGCCATAGGTTTAAGTGACACTAACCTCTGTGGCAAATGCAACCTCGGTGATAGTGTGCCTTATCTTACACATGTGGAGATCGGATTATCAATTGGAGGTTGACCAGGGAGAAAAATGCTCAAATAACAAGAACTACAGCAAACAATGTACCGACTAACATTTTCTTCAGTGCTACCCTCAAGCAAAAAAAAAAGAAAAAAAAGCTGTGATTTAGTTAATGGGCAAATATACAAGTTATGTTTTTAACAATATTGGGAGCAATGAACATATTGAATACAAGATGTATATGGAAAATGAATTAGAGAAAATACCTAAATATCAGAATCACAGTACGAAATATGATAACATGCTCCGAATTGTCTTCAATAGAATGGGTATAGGTTAGGAACTGGATTCCTAGTAGAGAGGGAATGGGTTTGGTCACGTTCCCGACCCTAACCTCACCTGCAAGTCACACATGGCAAATATATCAGTAGTACAGCAGATACAAGAATATGACGGCAAAAATCTGGTGTCTGATATAAAGAAAGATCTTGAACTCCCTAAGGTTGCGTTTAGAAGGCTGGAACTGACAAAAATAACGAGGCAGTGAAAGACTTTCCGATGTCGCTGTTCGGGACTGCTCTTCCGTCCACGTAATTTACCTTGGAAGGAACACACATCAAGGAGTTACTGAATGATTAATTTGGGTCTGGGGAATGATGATGAGGAACCTCAGCTGCAGAAGAAGAAAATGTGCTGCTGAACTGCGACCAGTTGAAGGTGATAGTGAAGGTGCTAAATTGTGCTACTGCTAAAGAATCATTCTGTGAATGCTGTAATTTATGACTGCAATTATCCGTCACCTTATTTATGTCATTTCATTGTAGCCATTTTTGTTACTGTTTTTGTGGGGAAAAAGCGGTTCTAGACGCTTCAGTCTGGAACCGCGCGACTGCTACGGCTGCAGATTCGAATCCTGCCTCGGGCATGAATGTGTGTGATGTCCTTAGGTTAGTTAGGTTTAAGTAGTTCTAAGCGCTAGGCGACTGATGACCTCCACTATTAAGTTCTATAGTGCTCAGAGCCATTTGAACAATTTTTTATTGAAAGATCTTTACGGTAAATGATAACAGCCAAACAGTTGCACGATAATGATTTACTGAAATCTTTGACCACTGTTTCGGTATTCTAAATATACCTTCATTAGAAGCAGACAGGTAGACCCATTAAAGTAAGATATGAAGACGATGCCAGATAAAAATGGGGAAAACGTTTACAATTCCACGTTTGCTGAACATCTATTGCTCTTACAACATACGCCAAGTAAACTGGATGACGTAGAATTGCTACACGAAGTGAGTAAGGGTTACAAACTGTACCTCCATCGAAAAGATGGATTTATTTTAAACGAACAGGTGCAGCTTAGAAACAAATTTTTTTTGGATAGTTTCAATCCCCTTCTTGTTCTAACGTAATATAGTCCGGCTGACTAGAAGCTAGTTTTCTTGTTTGCTGATGCTGGTAAGATGCTCCTTTCCGGTGTTGTTGGGATTTTAGGTATTTTTGTTGATTGTTGTTCACGGTTTTTGATGTATATGTTTGGTTTAAATGATTCTGTTATGTTTCTCTATTCGTGACGACAGATGGTTTTGATTTACAACATTTTGTTCGCTTTCGCTAATATGTATCCTAGCCTTTAGTTGCTCGATATTTTCACACATAACGCTATTGCCCTCTCTCGTTGGATATGTTCCTTTGCGCAAGCTTCACCTGCTTGACACTATGACACTAGCAAATTGGTGTTCATATTTTACACTGTATGCAGGTGTTTTAAATGATTCTGATATGTTTTATTTGCTAAGACAAAGGGTTTGAAGTAACATAAACTTTCGAATTTTGATACGCATGAGTATGCATTCCGGGTTTTAATGTGCGCGAGTGTCTCTCGCATACCACAAGTGCCCTCTCTCGGTGAAACAGTCTGCCTTAGTGTTTCCACGCCCTCTTCACGCAAGTTCACAGGTTAAGTACTAATAGTATGCCGTGTTCGCATCGACCATCTCTTCATGAATATGCTGTACAGATGGAGGTGACATTTTAATTTTAATTACTGACGACGCATGTGGAAAGACTGTTTCACGCGCCTCCACTGCTGGATGTGATGTTAGCAAGTGACTAAAAGTTTTTGTGCTTTGATAATTTTTATGGTACTTAAAGATATAAGTGTTTGATTCTTCTTTTTTTCCCTTCCATTTCAGTTATGTTGCAAAGTTTTTTGTTAATGAAGGTATCTCCCTGTCCAGGTGTATTTTTGCTTCTGATTAAGGTATATTTCGATTTTTCTTAAACCGTGGTCAAGGATTTCAATAAGTCTTTATCCTGCAACTGTTTGGCTGATACCATTTACCGTGAACATTTTTCTGTCGTAATTGTATGCATGATGGGAGAGTTGCGATGAAAGGCTGTCGGTCTGCAGCTGAACTTTTAGTAGCAAATAAAAAAACGTAGACCACCGTGTTCGTTTTGCATGACAGAGTGAATTAGGTGGCGTCATGATTTTGGAACATACAGGAATCTCAATGTAGATCATTGTGATGGAAGATCCACACCAACTTTGAAATTTTTCGAAAAGCACAGCGATGGAAATAGAAGAAACACACCTTACAACTGAACCCTTAACTGCCAAGCAAGGCCTTGTTATGCTAAAGTCCATTACTGTTAAGGACAGACTGCTTATGGCACTGTGTTTGCTAGCAGTAGGTAAGTTTATTACCTTTAATATTTGGTAAAATTACGATGAAATAATAATTCACCACGTTTCATCTTTATAACTATACACATTCTAAAGCCAAATAAACAGGCATACATGAGGCGTTTCCACCCACAAATTTATTTTGTTGTTTTCACTTGTATTGACTTAAGGAACAACACTTAAATTCCTGAAGGTCTACTCAACAACAGCCAATACAACAAAATAAATAATAAGTAATCTTCTGAGAGCCACACGGTTACTTTTAAACATAATTTCGCTTGTTTCTGTATGTTAATTAATCTATGTAATAAAACAACTTTGACTGATCTTTAAATTTTGAGTATTCTGGTAAACACAGGTACCATGAAATCATCAAACCAGATCAACGAGAAATTATTACCAACATAAGAATGTGTGGGCCCGATTTTTTATTATTATTATTAAATTAAATAGTCTTTATACATTGCGATGCTTCATCTGCATAGCTCTCAGTAAACACGTTTATGGAACAGAAGGTGGTCTCCAATTGAAAAGTGAGCGTCGCAAAATAGATTACCCTGGTGGATGCTGCGAAGCTCATTGCTGAGAAGGGAACATTCAGCTCCGATATTTATTAAAAATAATTACTCACCTTTTCCACTGTTACTGCTTGGACTTATTTTTCTGCAATGGAGAGCAGAACATTCTCGAAGTACTCCCTCGCAGTTACATCTCTTGTTGACCTTGTGTTCTGTCTTGCAAATTCTGTCCAAATTCTGTCTCAGATTACCTATTTTATTTCACAACTTTCAGCCCACTGCTGAATTTCTACTTCAGACTGCTCTTTTACTCATTCTTCACATCCCAGTACGTAAAGTGTCAAAAACGAAACCCCACATTTTCCCGTGAATTTTCAAAAATGTGATGGCAAAGACAATAGGAATCTCTATACGAACAGACGGGGATGAATTTATCCTTTTACCAAGGAGCCGAAACATTTACTTCGATTTGGCCTCGAGATCTGGAATTCCAAGTGACATTTTTCGGCATTGGGTTTATCCTGTGCCATTCATTCCATATACCAGCAAGAAAACGCACCGTATTGACATCTGAAAACACCTTCCCTCAACAAGTCATCAACACATTTACGTTACGTTAAACGCTACTCTTACTTATTTCTGTAACGCATTTCTGGTAATATTTGGTTTCTACTTCACGTTTACGGTATTTCATTGTAGTTACACCATTATCTCACTACATAATGTTTTCACGGGGTGTGTACAGTATACTTATCCTGAGTGCACCACACCCAAAACCCTTAGGGGAACTGGATGCCAAGCTATAATCACTTTCACGTGTTCATTTAACATCACAGTTTTACATTTCTATAATTGCACGTCAGCAGAGTTTACAATTTTTAACACTGAATCATATAAGATTTCACCATTTCTGTAGGCCTAAATCTGGATTTCACTAAATTACTAGATATGTTGGATTACCGCTCCCTATAAATTTGTCCTTCAAGAAGGCGTCGAATTTTAACAAGTGATGTAGGGTGAACTTAGGTGTAACGCTGTTAGTAAACGGATGATTATGTAAATCACTAGAAGTCATTAAATGAACAGTAAACAAAACGAAATACACTGAGTGACGAGATTATGACTAATACAAGACATTTCGTCATAAATCTGTACACACTGGATAAATGCTGTGCTACTATGGTGCTTATAACAATATTTTTTGGTGGAAACTGAATGTCTCATAACTTAAATAAGAGACAATAGTGGTATCCACTTCGTTAGAAGAAATAGGAAGAGAGTACCCAGTTATCGTTTTCCTGTTTCTTGAAGTGTACTGTACAGCTGCCTATAAATTTGTCTTTCAGAAAGGCGTAGTATTTTAACAACAAATGATGCAGGGTGAAAATATATGTAACGCTGCTACTAAATGTGTGATTTTGTAAATCCAAATATTGTTACGTCGGTAATCGAGCGGTAAATAGAATAAAATACACACGACAGGATTCTAACTGCTGCAAGATACTGCGTCATAAATCTGCATGTATTATGCTACTGTTGGACATATGCAAGTTTACGATGGTGCTTACAACAATATTGCCTGATGGAAATTGAGTCTTCCATAACTAAAATAACTGTCATTCAATATTGGTAATCATTTCGTTATTAGAAGTAAGAAGATGGTACTCTACTATAATTTTCCAGATTTTTTTTAAAGTGTACCGTAACAAGCAGATTCAAAGGGACAGAAATGTTTGTCTTAAAAGAATGTTTATACTTACATTATTTCAGGCACTTCAGCTCTTTTGTACCGAGGCCGCCGAACTGCTGCACACGGTGACAGTGTAGTGTGATAACGACTCATTACATTGATGACGTTGAGAGTGTGGCGTGATAACGAATCATTACATGAGGACAAGCCATGCCCCAAAACTACAGTCTCCCTTTTTAAATTTCTTTTTCGTCATTTTGTTAAATATTCCAAGGAATGCAATGCACACATTTCAATCGTCGTTAAAGATTTCCTAAAATTGCTTGGTGACCGAAAGACACTAGACACATATTTTTCGAGAACTTGGACTGGTACAACTTTTCTAAAGGGTAATTTATCCTGTGTACGCCATCATCTCACGATACCCGATTTCTGATGATGATCTACTGTATAAAACGTAGTTCATTATTTTGGGAGAAAGGAACTTCCATACCTTTCCAGTCAGCATCTCTCTTTCATTATTAATCAGTACATCATTGCCAAATATAATACTAATAATTAATGGAAGATAAGATACTGTGTAATGAGTAGTTCACATTTACAAGTTTTCGCTTGTGAAAAAAGAATGAAGCACGAAGCTTGTCGTTTCGACGTTTAACAGTTGACAGCCTCAGAGACGAACAAAGCTCTACCCTAAGCTGGGAAGTGCTGTGTACTTGTGCTCATGATCCATGAGGGTGCATTTTTGTCTTAGGCAGCTGCTTGAGAAAACGGATTCTCCAAAGCACCAAGAAGTTTTCCATCCATACCAATATCAGTTACCTGATTTGAACCGTAGTGAACACCAGTGGTTCGTTTGACAGTTTATAATCCGATGAATATATCATATACCGTCGTCTCTGACACATCGTATCAGTTTCATGTCTTACCTATTCTGAACACGTACTATTTACCACAGCTGTAAATCAGACAGAATACCACAGAACATCTTACGTACCTTTCGGTCTTTTCAGACTGTGGGTACTTCCAGTTTTGAATGTCTGTGTCCAAAAATTTAAGGACATTGTCTTTCACAATGAAGACAGCTGTGTCTAGTAACTCATTTACATTTATATGAGCACCAGTCTGCCTTAAAGATTAGATTTGATTATATTAGGTTCCGCAAGCCATTACTTACACGGTTTGTGTCTCTGGGCGAACAGAATCTAGATTTCAGAGACTTTAGGTGACTTGGTGAGAGTATTTTCACTGTTTAGATATCCATCTGTCGACTGAAATTCTCCACTGCTTGTGAGCCGAGTTGCGGGAGATCAATAGATTGTTGTTGCCAGCAATCAGTGACTCTCTCGGAGTGCATTAATGTTTGAACAGAAAATCAATTCTTCGGACGGCAGTGGTGGTCACAGACACGCGAAGATCGAGCTTCCCTTACACTGTTATTCGTCGTACACAATCGGATGAATTTAAAACGGGTTACCACTTCTGGTTTGAGTTAGAGCATATGACTGATTAATCATTACAAACTTTTGCTGATTAACGGGAAGACTAGATGTATCGCATCTTT
This sequence comes from Schistocerca gregaria, assembly GCF_023897955.1. Taxonomy (NCBI): domain Eukaryota; kingdom Metazoa; phylum Arthropoda; class Insecta; order Orthoptera; family Acrididae; genus Schistocerca; species Schistocerca gregaria. The sequence continues at coordinate 51,805,461 of NC_064926.1, forward strand.
TAAAAATGTACAGAATCTTATCAGGTCTCTCTCTCAGTGACAAAGGTAAAACAAACAACACCGTTTTAAGACGTGATTAATACTGAAATGTATATCGTACAAATGAACAACAGACTGTTGACCAAAATAAAATGACATCACGTAATACAGTGCAATCCCAGCACAGGCCGGCCATGTTTTCTGTTACTCAAAATTGATTACGGCGAACTATTATTGGAAGAGAAACTTACACTAGCATACACCTGTAATATACGGACTGGAGAAAAATTGTGTCACGAAATTTTAATCCTGGATAGCTGATGCCAATAGGAACCAAAATTACTAATGTTGTGTAGGTCGACAGCGCACAGTTCTTAAACCACGGAAACGTGGAGCCACGCCATCCGATTGACCACGCGCGACCTGGCGGCGAATCCGCCTGGGTCCTGACTCATCCATTGTAGTTTCAAGATGAGACGTACCGGGAACAAACCCGTCAACACTTGTTACTTGGTGCACAGAACGTCTTTTACAGATTGTGTCGGCCCTGAAATGGGCCTTTTCTTATAGCTAGGACATTGTTCACTTAAAGCAGGTGCTCGAACTGGCGATCATCTGCGATGTAGGTCTTGGACTGGGTGCAAACTAAATGGATTCTGGCCGTCATCCCTCAAAACCTCCCAGACTAACGGATGAGTGACCCCCCCATGCACTAGTACTTGTCACAGGAGCTTCCTCGAAGCGCTCGAGAACAGTCTCCTCAACGCAGCATCCCGTCGTGTTCGATGTATTCCAGCATCACCGTGATACCCCGCTAACGAGCCTGTTTCGCCAAGTTGCCGGTGAATTGCCGTAAATGTTTGCTGGTGTGGGTGGCGTCTTGCTCGGTACCGTTCCTCATACGACCGTCGAACTACATGCGCATTACCTTCGGCTAACCCCTCAAGGAAACCCATATCTCGTTGTTCTTCAACGCCATTCTTACTGTATGACAAAATCGCACGTGACTTTTGTGTGCTTCCGAGCGAAGCTTACGTATGTATTCATCTGACGTTGGGTGGAAACAAACAGCAAAACCTATTCGACTCGTGTGCGTATCAAGTTGGTAGAGTGAAGGGGCGAGGGGCGTTTGACTGTGTGAACCGACAACCATAGCGCTGCCCGCCAACCGATGAACGGCTACAGGCCAATCCCAAGACCAATCGGAGTTTAAAAATTGTGCTTTGGCGACCTACACAAGATCAGTAATTTTGATTCCTACTGGCATCAGCTTTCCAGTGTTAAAATTTCGCGACGTAATTATTCCCTTACCCTGTATATTGAGACCGAACGTTTCAAAAGCATCACCACAGGACTCTACAACGTGATTTTTTTCCACCGTGCACAAACTCTTGTGTTTGATCAATGAGAGGATACTGAACAGAAAAGGTCTAATGAAATTACGTCCGGAAATACATGGTTTCCACGCTAGAGACCGTTACTCAGACACATTTTGTTACAGAGACTGCGGTATAATATGAGCTGTACCATGCGGCCACAGCTACCTTATGCATGGTTTCCTCCTAGAGGGTGGCATTGTTTCACATAAGTCATGCCCTAGCGCCCTCTGCTGCCGTATTAATAATGCTGTGTCTGATTCGCTTCACTTGCTGACTCACCTTGAAATGGATATGTTAAAGCGTTGTACACAGTGGTTCCGTATTGGAATCCAGAGCTCGCCGACATGGTGTTTATTTAAGGAATGACAAATAGCAACGGATGGCGACTTATATATTGTGAGAAAGGGGGGCGTGGTTCAGGTGACACGTGATGAGCAGTGATAATCCATAGCAAAGATAAGGTTGACTATCGATTACCACCTTGTCAAGATAAAAATTGTTAGCAATTTTGTAGAGCCACTGTCCATATATCGCTGAGTCTCATAGCCTCCTCTTTCCTATTAAAATTATCGTGATGTTTATAAATTTCAATAGCTTCTCTATATAGGAGTGGATAGTAATTTAACGTTGTAGATAAAACTTCGGTATCCGAAAACTTCACTTGGTGGTTTCCTGGTTGAAGAGCATGTTCCGCTACAGCTGATTTTTCTATTTTTCCAAGTCGACAAAGACTTTTATGCTCTTTCAGTCGCGTATTTACGCTTCTTTTGGTAGTACCAATATAAACTTTCCCACAGGTACATGGAATTTTATACACACCACATGTCGACAGAGGACTCAGTCGGCAAGACTCAGCGGAGCAGCGCCTCTGAGGAAGTCCAGCGCAGTCCTGGACGAAGCGTAAGGAGCAGAAAAAGTTCTTGGACCACGACCTCACATCCCGGAAAGTATATCAACAGCCATGTCACCCGGTCGTGAAAGCCTTCACTCTACAGTACACGGTAAGCCAAACGACCATGTGGAACATTCTCCATGACAATTGTTGCTATCCTTGTCACTTACAGTGTGTGCAGAGCTTACTAGCGACACACTCCCAGATCGAGAGCAGTTTAGTTGCCGGATTGTTCACAAGGCTAAAAAGATTCCGAGATTGGTGTCATCCATCCCATTCACAGAGCCGCCATCAACTTCCATAACAGTTATCTGTAAGATAATATGCAGAATCCCCATGGTATGATGACAGCGAATCATCATCGTCGGTGCAGCTGGAATGTGTGGGCCGGCATAACTGGCGACAGTATTTTGGGACTTTACACGTCGCCTAACAGGCCGGAACTATCGGCCTTTCTTGCGGTTGACTTTGCCTCCCCTGCTGGAAGAAGTGCCATTCATGATTCGAAGGGCTGTGTGGCTGCTACGCGATGGCGCTCCAGACGCGTCTCAGTTGTGTCTTCCCTGGTCGATGAGTCGGAGGAATGGTCCAGGTGCATGGCCTGCTCATTCTCCGGGTCTCAACTCGTGAGATTTTGACTAGGGGGCCATCTCAAAAGCATCGCGTATGCAGAGCACATTCCAAATGTGGAGACACTGGAGCAGGGTAGTCAAGCTGTCTTCGACACTGTTCGGATGCAGCCTGGCCGGTGTGAATGTGTGAGACAGAACTACGGCGCGTACACCGATGAGCCGTGGCACATGGAAGCCATTTCCAATACATACTGTTACTGTGGCTGCATGGTACAGCGCGTATGAAATCAGTCTTTGTAACAATGTATGACTGAATAAAAGGACTCTAGCATGGAAACCATGCATTTCGGGACATAAGTTCATCAGACCCTTCCTGTTCCATCTCCTCTCATCGATCAGTCTCTAGAGTTTGTACACGGAGGAAAAAATCACCCTGTATAGAAGCATCCCTTAACAGGAACTGAAATTTAAAGTTAGTGTCAAATAAGAGATGTTGGCCATTGGTGCAATTTTCGAAGACTGATGATAATGGATGTGTCTAATAAATATGTCACTGCCACATGGGCTAAGATAATCTGGCATTACCACCCTAGTAATGGGGTCACTAAGGAGGTGACACGGCGCTGTCGTTGCGTCTTCTGTCCGAAGACTGGTCTGAACCAACTCCCCAAATTAGTCTACCCAGAGGAAGCCTCTTTATGTCAGAGTAAGTGCTGCAAACTACTTTTATTTCAACCTGATTACTCTTATCGCCCTTTCTCCAATTTTTACCACACACAGTTTTAAACCATTGTCAAATTTAAGACTTCTTGATGCTTTATGATATGATCTATCAACAAAACTCTTCTTTTAGTCAAGTTGTGCTATAAATATCTTCAGCATTCTTCTACAGCGCCATATACCACAAGCTCCTATTCCTTTATAGTCTGAAATGCTTATGTCCACGTTTCACTTCAGCACAGGGCTACATTTCAGACAAATACTTTCAGAATAGACTTTCTAACACTCAATTCCATATTAGACTTTAACTAACTCATTTCTTCCTGAAATTCTTTTCTAGTTACAGCCATTAAGTACTCTATATCCTCTCCTCTTCGCCTATTATCAGTTATTTCACCTTCCAAATCGCAAAACTAATCTTCTACTTTAAGTGTCTCATTTACTAGTCTGTTTCCCTCAGCGTGGCCTAGTTTAATTTTTCTGTAGTACTTTACTCTTGTTATACTTTTGTTGATGTTAATCTTATAAACTTTTCTGGTGACACTCTCCACCCGTACAAATGCTACTCCAAATCGTTTGCTGCTTGTCACATAATTTCAGTATCGGAGGCACAAGTTTTTTTATTCTCCCAGAACAATGTATGACTGAATAAATGGACCTTTTCCCAATTTCTCCCTGATTTTCTTTGCTGCTTATTCAATGTACAGACTGCAGATCATCGGTGATAGGCTATAACTCTGTTTCGCTTTCTATTGAAACTCTGCTTCCTTTCGTATCCTATAACACATATAAAGACAGTCTGGTTTGTACAAGTTGTAAATGACCCTTCGTTCCTGTACTTTATCATTACTGCCTTCAGAAATTCAGTGAATGTATTTCCTTAAAAATTACCAGAACTTTCCCTTGACCTATACAAATTATAAACATAGGTTTAAACTTTTTCAACCTGTCTCCTAAGACATTCTGTCTCTTGTTGCTTCGTCTCTTCAGAATCCAAACTGACCTTCATAGAGGTCAATTTCTACCGGTCTTTCAATTCATCTGTAAATAATTCGTGACCGAATTTCGAAAACCATTGCTTCTTAAACTAATTTCCTCGGTAGTATTTACACAACCGACTCTTGCCTTCTTTAGAATTGGAACGATGACGTTCTTCTATTTTGCTTTCAATTATTATTGGAACCGAAACTGACGGTGAGTTCTATGGCATTGTTATCTGAGACACCCGAAGGGCGGCTTCAGGCACCGTTGTCCCATTCGAGCGAAGGATGACCACCACCATTGTCATTTGCCCTAGCCCCTTAAAGCACAGTTGACGGATTTTGGAACAAATATACAGGTAGTACATTTTCTCAAGGTATTGTAAGATGGCAAGAACCATGCCCCTTCCATTGAAGGTCACCTACCTCACGTTGAGTGAACAGTAGGGCTGAACAAAATGACTGACAAGGCACAATGCGTCTTGTAGATGGTATAGTATGGACATATTGGAATAATCATTGTAGGGTGATGGTTTTAAAGTAATTCACACGACATGAAAACTTTGTGGAAATGCGTCGATTTACTGGAGGCTAGTTTATCCCAGGGAAGTATTCAGAGATGACCGTGGCTGGCTGGGGAGCGGCGAAGTGAAGCGACAATAGGCAGCTTAGGGCGGCTCAAGCTCTGAGAAAGCGGTAGCGGGGCGCGGCCTCCAGCTGCCTTAAGATGAGTGACAGTGAGTGGGTGGTTGACCCCGAACCCATGCTGGTGTACCAGGAAGCAGACGGAGAACTTGTACGCCTGTTGATAAATGTCCGTCGTCCCGTTTTCAGGGAAACATGCGAGATAGCCGCACAAAGCTACAGTGGAGCAGTCAGCAGAGGTCAGAATATGCGTGTTCGTGACTATAGCAACTTCACCTGAATTCACGGTCCGCAGAGTCTGAAGTAAATCAGGTGAAGAGCAACAGAATGAAATACGTCGGCCTCCGATGGGTTGAAGTACTCTCCTGGGAGTCAGAATTCCGGAAAAATTGGTGTATGTGCAGACGCTAATCTTGATGGGTGGCCTGGGAGGAGCTAAATAACAGTGCCACACGTCTGTATATTTTCTTTTAACTCGCTAAGAAAACTTAAATGTAACGTTACGCGAACTGCTGTCAATGATTTGCACCTAACATTTTGGTAAGAACGCTTAGCTAAAGATATCTGTACCATAGATTTTATTTTTGACATACTTGTAAAACGAAGAGGTACTGTTTGCGCCGGCCAGTGTGGCCAAGCGGTTCTAGGCGCTTCAGTCGGGAACCGCGTGACCGCTGTGATCGCAGGTTCGAATCCTGCCTCGGGCATGGATGTGTGTGATGTCCTTAGGTTAGTCAGGTTTAAGTGTAGGGGACTGACGACATCAGATGTTAAGTCCCATAGTGCTCAGAGCCATTTGGGCCATTTGAGGTACTGTTTGCCTGAATAGACAGGATGGAGTGAAGATAAAAGTATATCCTAGTCATGATCCTATTGGATTTGGCGCCTCCGTTCCGTTCTTGCTATGCGAAATGGTGTACTTGCGCGTTACGAGGGGCGCTCATTAAGTAATGCTAGATGTTTCTTTCTCTGACAGTTTCGATTGAAAAAATGCGGAATTTCTTGTGGAATATAGTGGAATATTCCCGTTCCAGTCCCTATAGCTTTACGAAGTTCAGATAGGTGGCGGTGCTATATGTACCCTTCAAAATGGCGTCCTTAACGGAGGTGCGTTTCAACCTGGGAGCTCTCATCGAGATAGGTGGCGGTGCTATATGTACCCTTCAAAATGGCGTCCTTTACGGAGGTGCGTTTCAACCTGGGAGCTCTCATCGAGTTTCTTTTGGCGAAAAATCACAGCTTCGACAATATCCATGGGTGTTTGCAGTATGACTACAGACATCTGGCAGAGAACAGAAGCACGATGAGTCGTTGAGGAGGCGTCTGTCGACATCGCAACATGGTCGCTCAAACCAGTCCTGTCAATCGCGTGACGGGCGACCGCACACAGCTGTGACCCATATAATGTTGGAACGTGCGGACACTCTCATTCCTGATGATCGACGGATCGCAATCACCGTCCTCGCGGCTCAACTGCATGTCTCTGTTGGTAGTGTTGAGGCACTCTTTCACCAACTAGTGTACCCGAAGGTGCGTGTGCACCAGATTCCTCGCCACCTAAGAGAAAACCATAAAGAGCAACGGTATTCTAACCCGTGTGGCGTGGAAAGAAACTATTTATCGTCACTGGCTGCGCTTGGTACACCGAACCATACGGAAATTAACATACATTCTATAGTATATCGGGGGAAAATACCATACTTCCTACTTCTACCTGCCATGGCCACACCAAAAGAAATGCACACTATTTTATTTTTAAAAAAATCCATATTTTATTCTACATGTTTGAAAGTTTTACAGTGTGTAGATACATCCTCTAGAAACAATATTTTCATTTCTCCACATAATTCCCATCCCTCTCAACTGCCTTACGCCATCTTGGAACCAGCGCCTGTATACCCGCACAGTAAAATTCTGGACCAACCTGTTAGAGCCACAGTTTGGCAGTGTGCACAAGGGAGTCATCATCTTCAAACCTTGTTCCATGAAGAGAGTCTTTCAGTTTCCCAGAGAGATGATAGTCACATGGAGCCAGATCAGGACTGTAAGGCGGGTGTTTTAGTGTTATCTATCCGAGTTTTGTGAGCATTCCATGGTTTTTTGACTGACATGTGGCCGTGCATTGTCGTGAAACAGCAAAACATCCTGCTTTTGCCGATGTGGTCGAACACGACTCAGTCGAGCTTGAAGTTTCTTCAGTATCGTTACATATGCTTTATAACTTATGGTGGTTTCACTTGGCATGATGTCCACAAGCAAGAGAGCCAGAATACGGTCCCCAAACTGCTCCTTCAGGACATCAAACACTCTCCTGCTTCGATGCGGTCGAGCTCCGTCTTGCATGAACCACATCTTGTTGAAAGCAGGGTCACGTACTTTCATCTTTTAAGAAAACATGACAGGCCATTTATTATTTATACAGAGTGTAACCGGTATACTGTATACGGTTTGCTTGATGCTGAGACACTACCGTGGCCACCAAGATCATCATGCTTGTTCACAATAAAACAAATGTGGGACCAGGTTAGGAGTCAGCTCAGTCCCAGCGCCAGATATCGAGGATCAGTTACAACTGTTGAGAGTCAACCTGCGTCAGAAGAGAATAAAACGGCTTTATGTCATTCTTACAGCCGAATCAGTGCTTGCATCCACACCAATATGGAATGTAACGCCGTACTGATCAATGACCTAATACTGCGAAGTTCTCTGTAAATTTGGCTTGTTACTGTAGTCACTGAAATATCATCACCTACTCCCTCAACCCATGGAAATTCATTCCCTTTCTTCCTCTCCACCACCGTGATCCATTTTTCTTCAGTATTAGTAGCATTCAGTATCCAAGTCGCCACCTTTCAAAACATCGCCTTCATACTTATTTCCTTTACATGGCCCTTGCAAACATTCGTTCCATCTTTCAACTTCCCTTTTTTGGCTTGTATGCGCTTGCCAACTGAGTCATTAATATCTACGAAGTAGATTCTATATTGGTCAAACTGCTTTCTCACCCACAGTGAGGTATGCTTCTCTTGAAGCAAATGTTTTAAATGATTAAAGTAAGCAATGTCCAAAATTTTACCAGGCGACTTGCCAACTCTTTTCTTCCCTACCCCCTCCCCTCTCCCCCCGCCACCCAATCCATTTTCTTCCAGAATCCAGCATTTTTCGGTTCTGAGTGTATCCGTTGTGTCTATATTTTCTGCAATAAAGATGGTATTTGATATGAATTGATATTTCCTTATTCTCAATGAAACTTCCTCTTGCATTACCGCTATCTGATTTTGTGTTGAATGCCTTGTACTCATTTGAACAATCATACAGTTCTTCCTGGCATCTTACTCCATTAATGTCCCAATAAATCTTACTTAAGTACTTACACAGTCAAACTGCAAGCTCTTAAAGCTACCTGTCTGAGGTGTCTCCTACTTTACCTTCCTGAAGACAGAATCCTCCCGAGATTAGAATAGGGGACCATTTGAATCCGGAATATTATACTGAAGAGGTTTACATCAATAAACCATAAAGCAGATCTGAATGTCTTCGGAAAATATAATGGCTGTAACGTTCCTTTGCTTCCAGTCATACCTATTTGCACGACCAGCATACCTTTGTCATGTTACCTGCTGTAACAAGGCCAGACCAGTCAACCATTCAAACTGTTTCCCATTCAGAACTGAAAAACCTACCTCTTCTGGAACCATACCTTAGTCTGCTCTCTTCATAGATAACCCTCCATTGTGATTGCATCCGTCGTACGGCCATCTGTACCAGTGGGGCACACAGGTCATCCCACCATGGCGAGATCCATCGGCGGAAGTGAGATAATTATTGTTAGTATGCTGAAGTTTTCTTACAGCTATATTTCAGTTTCAACGTGTATGATTAGACTGTCAACAGCTGCCGTTTCCGTTACTCTCGTATCGCCGTTAAAGTTTATAGCAATTCTCTGCAAGTGAAGTATGCACGTCTAAACTTAAATGTAATTCCCTACATCCGCTCAACAGGGCTTTACATTGTTTTTTTTTTACAATAAATATTACGTACGTAATGAAATGAAATGGGCATACGGCATTGTTGGCCGCGAGGCCCCATGCGGAGAAGTCCAGCCGCCGAGTGCAAGTCTTGTTTCAGTCGACGCCACATTGGGCGGCTGGTGTGCTGGTGATGAGGATGAAATGATGATGGGAACAACACAACACAAAGTCCACGAGTTGAGAAAACCTCCAACCCGGCGGGTAATCGAACCTCGGCCCTCTTGCCGAGCACGTTACCACCCAGTTAAGCAGCGGACGTATGTTATAATGAGGGTAAATACAGGGTTATATATACAAAATAGAATAGGGATAATGCAGGAGTAGGTTTGATAATGAATAAAAAGATAGGAGCGTTGGTAAGCTACTACGAACAGCATGATGATGATGAGGTCCGATACTCCGAGGAGCGTAGGGGACGATGCGAGACACCCGCACCGCTGTGCATAGTGAACGCATTACTGTAGCCAAGATAGATACGAAGCCCACGCCTACGACAGTAGTACAAGTTTATATGCCAAATAGCTCCGTAGATGATAAAGAGACTGAAGAAAACATAGTGAAGGGAACTGGAAATCGATAGTAAGAAAAGGAAGAAAAGAAATAGTAGTAGGTGCCTATGGAATGGAGGTAAGGAATGGAAGGGGAAGCCGTGTGGTAGAATTCTGCGCAAAGAATAGATTAATCACAGCTAACAATTGGTTTAAGAATCATGACAGAAGGTTGTATATGTGGAAGAGGCCTGGAGACACTGGAAGATATCAGACAGATTATATAATGGTCAGAGAGAGATTTAGGAACCAGGTTTTAAATTGCAAGACTTATCCAGGGACAGATGTGGACTCTGACCACAATTTATTGCTTATGAACTGTAGATTAAAACTTAGGAAACTGCAAAAAGGTGGCATTTTAACAAGATGGGACATGGATAAACTGAAAGAACCAGAGGTTGTAGAGAATTTCAGAGACAGCGTTAGGGAACGATTGACAAGAAAGGAGGAAAGAAATACAGTGGAAGAAGAATGGGTAGCTATGAGAGATGAAATGGTGAAGACAGCAGAGGATCAAATAGGTGAAAAGATGAGGGCTAGTAGAAATCCTTGGGTAACAGAAGAGGTATTGGATTTAATTGCTGAAAGGAGAAAATGTAAAAATACAATAAATGAAGGAGGCGCAAAGAAATGCAAAACGTCTCCAAAATGAGATCCACAGTAACCGCAATATGGCTAAGCAAGGATGGCTGGAGGATACATGTAAGGATATAGAGGCATATATCACTAGGGGTAAGAGATATACAGCCTACAGGGAAAGGAGAACTACATCTATATAAAGAGCTCAGGTGGAAAACCGGTTCTAAGCAAACAAGCGAAAGCAGAAAGGTGGAAGGAATATATAGAGGGCCTTTACAAGGGCGATGAACTTGAGGGTAATATTATGGAAATGGAAGAGCACGTAGATGAAGATGAAATGGGAGATACGATACGCGTGAAGAGTTCGACAGAGGACTGAAAGACCTGAGTCGAAACCAGACTCTGGGAGTAGACAACATTCCATTAGAACTACTGATAGCCTTTGGAGAGCCATCCATGACAAAACTCTACCATCTGGTGAGCACGATGGACGAGGCAGGCGAAATACCCTCAGAGTTCAAGAAGAATATAATAATTCAAATCCCAAAGAAAGCAGGTGCTGGCAGGTGTGAAAATTATGGAACTGTTAGTTTAATAAGTCACAGCTGCAAAATACTCACGCGAATTCTGTATAGAGGAATGGAAAAACTGGTAGAAGCTGACCTCGGGGAAAATCAGTTTGGATTCCATCGAAGTACTGGAACACGCGAGGCACTACTGACCCTACGACATATCTTAAAAGATAGATTCAGGAAAGGCAAACCTACTTTTCTAGCATTTGTAGACTTAAAGAAAGCTTTTGACATTGTTGACTGCAATACTCTGCTTCAAATTCTGAAGGTGGCAGGGGTCAAATACAGGGAGCAGTATGGGACTTAACATGTGTGGTCATCAGTCCCCTAGAACTTAGAACTACTGAAACCTAACTAACATAAGGACATCACACACATCCATGCCCGAGGCAGGATTCGAACTTCCGACCGTAGCGGTCACGCGGTTCCAGACTGAAGCGCCTGGAACCGCTCGGCCACACTGGCCGGCGCAAACAGTACCTCTTCGTGTTACAAGTATGTCGAAAATAAAATCTATGGTACAGATATCTTTAGCTAAGCGTTCTTACCAAAATTTTAGGTGCGAATCATTGACAGCAGTTCGCGTAACGTTACATTGAAGTTTTCTTAGCGAATTAAAAGAAAATATACAGACGTGTGGCACTGTGCGCTGGGAGACCACGAAAAGAACGTTCGGCCACTTGATGAGAAAGTGCCTATGGTAGCCTCTATCTTAGCGATGAGTAAGGGCTGTTTATTGAATGTTTGTGTTAACTTTAGGTGTCTGTATATGGATGGGTGTGACTATCGTGAGGTAACATGTTAGTGACAGATTAGCCCGCGCCGATGAATAGCATGCTCCCCTGGAACAGCACAAAGAGGGCTGCGAAGGATACCGTCCCGGCAACACCTTCAGGACTATTATTTGCCCTCACTGTGAGACTCTGAAGAGAGGTTTCAAAATTAATGCACATTAGCATACTATCCGGTGCTCAGTTACTCTGCTCTACAAACTATCCTCAGTTTACCGCCGAAATACTGTCGATGACCAGGTCTTCCACCACCACTATTCTTAACGGTTACTTCCGCTTTCCACCTTACGGTCGTGTGTTAGCGAGCACACGCACGCGAGTGTGTCTGCCAGAAGTAGTACCGTGTAATAAGAGGCAGCTTCTTACCTTGCTTGATTTCGCTCTTACCGCTAAAATATTCCTTCATACTATAATGATTACTACGCTGGACTCACATTTAGCTCCTAGTTATTTTCCACTAACCTGTCTCGTCAGCTATTTAAATTGTTGTCAGGCACCAGACTGCTCAAGTGAATCCAACAATGATGAGGTTAAGAGAAGTTGCAATAGATATAAGAAGGAAAAGAAGCCAATAGGGAACGACATGGTGGAAAACACACTAATTATTTATTGTGCTGCCCAAATAACGAGGAAATTAAACAACTGAAAAGTAATTCTGGGAGTTGATTTGCCTCAGTGGATTGTAAATTGTACGTCAACTATCCCGCATGGGCTAATGAATGCAGTCGCGTGATGCATCTTGAAGAGGTAGTGGGCAGATGAGCAAGGTGTCGACACTGTTGAAAATGAAATTACCACGATGAACAGGGAATCGACCCAATGGCACATTAAAGAAGTTTCGTCCTGATTATCATAAGTTAGTGGACAGTGGGCCATTAGACTTCCAGTATGTCATAGCGTTGTGAAGGACCGTCGCTTGCCAAATATGAATTTAGGCATCTCAGAAGATTAGGCGATGCAAATTCCACAGAGCAGCGGTGAGTCACATACACAAATCTCTGTAACTTATCGTGTCTGTAGTCTACAGTTCTCGCCAGTACTGAGTAGTTCATCCAAAGTGATACATTGTTCCCCAATTGTAAAATCTGTTACCGGTCAGTAACACATCTCACTTCCTCCCCCTTTGTCAGGGAGTCTAAGAAACCTACTTGGCGATCGTCACTCCACCGACAAACATTCAGACGCTTTTCTGGGACACCTTTCGAATATTTTGCTGTAAGGGACAATCCAGAGTAATGCAAACACCGTCAGGCAAAACACTGTGCAGTGATGTGGATGCGTCGCTGCGAGAGCAACAGAGCATAGCGTCGTTGCGTCACTGTTCCGTTGCAGTCAGTGAGTCCCTACAGGGGGTGCACTGGCGTCTGCTCACGCTCTTGCTCGCGAGCAGAGCAATTACGGCGTGTTAGGGACAGAGGGAAATTCGAGCTCACCATGTGGTCGCCGTAATACAGACTGAGCGCCAATTACTGTGAAGTAGGGGATGCTCAGTTTTCACAGCAGTGGCCTCTAATAGCAGCAATGTCCAGTCGGCATTATGCAACACCGACAATGTCTTCCTACAATCCGCCGTGCGAGGAGTAATTTTACACAAAAAGACTGTATCTAGTGTATCTTATCACACAAAATACCTTCAAGAAGTTCAGTTTACGAAAGCGCCACATCTCTCGCCACATCAAAGAATACGGATGCGAAGTATCTGAAGGATCTGAGCGTGTAAAAGAGATTTTAAGAGGCGTTTGAAAAGTCCGTACAAAAATAAAAACTACTTACGTGTTCGGGGTAAATCTTTTTTATTTTTCTACATAGTCTCCTTTTAGACTTATACACTTCGTCCAACGCTGATTTGTTGATCCCTTCCGAATATTAGGAATTGTCCAAGTCTGCAAAATAGCTATTAGTTGCTGCAATCACCTCCTCGTTTGAATAAAATCTTTGTCCCACAAGTCATTTCTTCAAATTGGGGAACAAATAGTAGTCCGAGGGAGATAAGTCTGGAGAATATGGGGGATGTGAAACGTGTTGGAATCCTATTTCCATTAATTTTGCGACCACAAATGCTGATGTGTGTGCTGGTGCATCGTCGTGATGGAAAAGAACTTTTTCTGCGCTCCAATCGCCGGCATTTTTCTTGCAGCTCGGTTTCCAAACGGTCCAATAACTATGAATAATATGCACCTGTAATAGCTTTCCGATTTTCCAGATAGTCGATGAGCATTATCCATTGCGAATACCAAAAGACAATAGCCCCAACCTTTCCGGCCGAAGGAATGGTCTTCGCTTTTTTTTGGGTGCAGATTCTCCCTTGGTAACCCATTGCTTAGATTTTTCTTTGGTCTCAGGAGTAAGAGGTTTCATCCATAGTGACGAAACGACGCTTTAAGTCCTGCAGATTCTTCCTGAACAGGTGCAATCCTTGCAACACTTCACACGATTCCGCTTTTGGTCAAGCGTGAGCAATCGCGGAACCCATCTTGAGGACAGCTTTCTCATGTCCAAATGTTTATGAACCCGTTCATTCGAGATGCCCACAGCACTAGCAATCTCAAGCACTTTAACTCTTCTGTCATCCATCACCATATCATGGAATTTGTTAATGGTTTCTGGACTCGTAACCTCCACAGGGCGTCCAGAAAGTTCAGCGTCACTTGTGCCCATATAGCCCATCCAAAAATTTTGAAGCCACTTATAACCTGTGCAGAGTCACCGTAACGTTTATCAGGCTTCTCTTCAGTCTCCTGACGGTTTTTGCTTTTCATAAAGTAATGTTCAATCACCACACGAATCTCTTTTTCTTCCTTTTTTTGACAATCACTCGACTTCCTTGGTTCACACGAATGCCAACAACAAAGAAATAGACCAATATGGCTGAAACTTGGCGTGTGTTCTTTCCAAATATACTACTAACTAAGCATGATATCGATACATGCCAGTGGTGCCATCTCTCGGACTCTGCACGGACTTTTCAAACGTCCCTCGTAAGACGTAAAAGAATCTCTCTGCTGAAAAGAAAAGAAAATTCGAACGAATGAGCTAGTAAATTGCACTGCTTTCAGTAAAGTCTTTGCGCTCTTTCTTGGACGGTAAGGTAATAAATGAAAACATGGTGGTTTGCTGTTGAACATTTATGTTCACTTCAGGTAAAACAGTTTTGTGTGTGGTGTCATCAAACACGACAATTATGCATCCCACCCAGTTATGTCAGACAACGTCCTGAGCCAGCTTGCCTTTGTAAAGACTTTTTACATATTCTTTAGGGCTTTATGGAAGTATAGGTTTCATGCACGTGACATCCATAGCAGCGCTGCAGAAATACATCGAAAATTTTGTCATGTCATGAGATATGTTAGTTTATGTGTCTAAACGGATCAGCGCCAGTCACGTTGGGAAATAAGTCGGGAGTCGTAGCACAGCTGAATGGGAAAACGAAAAGAAGCTGGTCTGCAACTTCAAATAACTGATCTACAGTGCGACAGCCAATATAAAAACAGTCCAAAGTTATTTAAGTGTTTTATAAGGATCGATAACCTCGTTTACACAAGTTTCCACACGGCACCCCACCATATTCTCTGTGATACGGCGTAGATAAAGTACTCGCTGCTCGCAGGCAAGAGCTCAGATTCTGCTCACGGGACACGTTTACTGTGAAGCCATGTTATAACGTCTACTTCTGTTGTCAAAGGCAGGTGTCGTCAGAGCCTGTGTAAGAGATACCCAGCGCATGCCGTCGATATTAGCCATGCTGTGCACTATTTTCAGTGTAATACAGATAAAGAGCTAATTGGAGCAAGAAACCAGACGAAAAATGTAACGAGCCACCTGAGGTTGTGGGGTCCCTTACACCAAAATACCCAGAAAATATCCCTGAACATACTGTTCAGACCTATGTTAAGATGCGCTGGATGCAATAGTGGATGTAGTGTCTATTGCTATGTTATACACCTGTAAGTCACATTCAGATTACTCCTTACTCACATACGACCTTTTTTTTAATTTTCACTATCGTTTTACTATACTGCGCCTAGGTTTTACTATACTGCGCCTAGGGAACGGATGCTCTTGAACCAATACACAAGAATGTTTCCCTAACAGTACTTTCCTCCCTTCGTTTCTATAGGCTGTCCCCCTCTGGTCTGAATGTGAGTCAGTTCACGCACTGAAGTCCTGCACGGCCATTTCGTCGGCAGTCCTATGGTATTTTTTACAGAGCGCTTTCCATTGCTCTGGGGCAGCCCAATCGTTTAGTGCACTCTCCTCAATGTAGTTTACAGTTTCTGTTTTATCCTCCAGAGTAAACGTGCGTGTAAGTTGTCTCCCCTGTGTATAGCGAATGTGACTTGTAATTATGTGCCTGAAAATTTCTTGTTGCAGTAACTGAGCAACTTTCAATTGTATACGTCATCGCAGTTACATTTAGTGGGTTAAAACACTTGCTAGTAATTTCTTTCCTAGTTTTGTGAACTATCACAACTTCCCCTTCTTACTGAAAATTTTGTAATAAGTTGATTTCTAAATTAGTGAACGGAACATTATAGTAACAAAGTACATTATGTTTGCATCTACAGATATGTAGTAAATTTATGGAAAATCATGGTGCGTACAGCCAGCAGAAAGCAGAGAAAAACACTAAAAGTTTCCTCTTATGTAATAGTTTATCCACCAAGAATATTACACAGTACATTACAAAAATATGTAGTATAGTGCACACACACACACCTATATGTAAATGACGTCGAAAAAATCGACATTTCATACCGGTCTCTTTGGCACGACACCATGGGAAAATGCAAAAATTTACTAACATGTTGACAATATTTTAGTTTGTTAATCATGAACACCTACTGAAGAAACCAGTTGTACAGTAATCAGAATGCTGAGAACATCACACAGAATAATTATGCATAAATATTGTTAAAAATTATATTTTTCGTTAATAATTGATAAAATGGAACATGTAAGACATTCTAGCCCCGACTACAAACGTTTCGTAGAGGAAACCAGAGCTGAATCAGTCTTGAAAAAACTCTTATTTTATACACGAGTACAACTTAGACCATATATGGAGTATTGTTTACTGGCAAGAAAGACCAAACAGGAACTAAAGAAGAAAATACAACTTTCCATAAAGCGTGAGTAATAAACTTTACATCTTTCAACTCTTTTATATATGACAGCTCCACAATTGTAAAGAGACTTTCATGTAACAACAAATAATCGTATTTCAAATGAAATTGTTTAATTTGGACTACCAAAGCATTTTATATCTGTGGCGCTACGAAAAATCTTTCTTTTTTTTCTTTTGCCCTGAAAAATGAATGTGTGTAGAACTCAGTCGTACTCTCTGAGGCAAAGAGGATGAGTTATAAATCATACTATTTTCGTGAAGTGTGACAACAATAAAAAATTCAGATACCTGAAATTTAATTCACAACTGACTTTTCGTTAGATAAAGAATAATAAAAAATCATTAAGTAGTGAATTAATTCTTGTCCAGATGTCTAGGAATTGTACTACTTAAACTTGGTAATTACGTTCCCCTACACGCATACACCCATCTCCAATTGTTTCGCTAGCGCTATAATGAACAGTATATCTATTTATTTGACCTTTTTTTAGTAACGCGTTTATTGTTAAATTACGCCTCGGGAGATGGGATATCGATTTGACATCAAGCTGATTAACTGTTATGTCTAACTGAAATCGATAACGCCTAAATATGAAATGTAGCTGTGAGGAGAAGAGGAACAACCATTTCTTTCATGTTATCACACTACAGAACCAAACACCACAGACATTGTAAAAGCTGATATAATCGACACCCCATCATTAGAACGGCATAAGAATTTTAAAATGTCAGTTTATCTAATGACCGCGCCGGACAATGATTTTTCTTACAAACTTTAGTTACTTCATTTAGTGAAATTGTTTAACTGAGCTATTATCTTCAACACTCCTGATTTAATTTTCTACCACGTGAATTGTTCACAAATGTTGACAAATATTAAATATGATTAAATACTTTGGAATTATGATTCAATACCTCGTGATTCGTGGGCCACATTCATCAACCTAATGTTATATCCTGCAACACGTGCGGTTCGGTAGTACTAATACGTCGTATTTCAGTGACGAACTTTGAATCTACAAGTTCCAGTTCCGTTACTCGTGGAACAGTGTGAAGAAAGGGAATGAGGCTTTCCTCAGTTTCACGTAAAATGCAAACAAAAGAAAATCCGTTTCAATCGAAAAACAAAAGAGCCGCGTGATATATGTTTTATACTTGACTAAAATTTTATGTTACACAGCTTTCAGGCAATTTTGCGGTGGTTTTGGCAGGAAGTGTGCGATGAGCTGCCCTTACAAGGGCAAAATGTAGATCTATAGCGGAATGTTGTTATTAGATTCATTCAGTAACTTACGTGCTCATCTCACATTACATTTGCCAAGTAAGGCATCAGCTTTGCGAAATTTGGACGAATGATAAATATTGCAGTCGACTTGCCTTCAGTATCAATACATATCTCTTCGTAATACCATCAATAAATGCATTTGTTACAGCGCAGCCTACGTGTATGTAGATACATTAACGAACACTAGCATTATCATAATGTGTTACAGTTATCGCCCTGCAGCTGCTTCCGGATCTTTCGATGTTTTGTGGCGTAGTCGTGTGTGCGTTTATACTTCATATCTGCGAGTATCTGAAGAATACACTCTTAACGTCAAGATTACTAACTACTTTAAAAAAATTGAAGTACTTGTTCATAAATGTAAAATACAGTTTTTTTAGAATATTTCCTCCTGATCAGTGCGTAAGATCGCACTGGATTTTCATGTACATATCCGCGTAGGCAAGATCTGAATGTGCATAATACCTTTTATCCGTCTCAGTTCATAAACAGCTGTTTCATGAACGATGACGATGATGTATGAAAAATGCTTAAATTATTTATGTACCATTCGAATACCTGTGTCACATACGGGTCCATTAAGTCAGAAGCCCCAAGTATAAAGCTCATTCACTCCATACCTGAAATACAAAACTCTTGTCTCAATGTAATTCTGATATGGAAATTCAGAAACAAGTTCTGAATAGGGGGTTACAGTTTAAAAACTGGTACCTATTTACGGTGTCCATCACTGTATCTATTGTAAAATATTCTGTTGAGCTGTTATAAGATACAGCAGAGATCTAACATATTCCCAGTGGAAGGAAACTTCACTGATGTCAAAAGACTAAGGACCTTTTACCCGCATGGTTTTCATATTCAACCAGTAATCAATTTTTGAAGTTACTTGCAACACAGCAGTGGTGTGATTCTTCGTATATTGTGAATTACGGAGTGGCATGGGACACACCATCTCGCAATAATGAAATATCTTTGGCTTCAGGTGGAGGTAACTGGATTAAGTTTCAGACTGTCAGATAGTCAGCTCCACGCTGACTGAAATATGGGTCAACACGACAGCGTAAACTGGCAGCGGAGTCCACTAGCATTACTACGATTCGCTGGTGTAGACAGATTCAGCACAAAAGCAGACTGCTTTTATTTTTCGATCTTGGTGCCGTTCGCCCTCGTCGTGATCCCAGATCTCGGGGGTGTCAGCTCGTCGCAAACACACGTCTCGTGGAGCCCGCGCCTTAAGAGGGTCGGGAGTCGACGGTGGTCGACTAGAAATCGATGTCCGGCAGGAACTGCTGCTGGGCCACCGACGACAGCTCCATGTCGATGGGCTTCGTGTCGTCGTACAGAGCTGGAGCCTCGCACAGGATGGCGAAGGTGCCCACGATGGAGGCGATGGTGAAGATCCACAGGAACAGCCGGTCCAGCACCATCGCCACGAAGCCCCAATCCTGGTCCTCCTGCAACGACAACGCTTCAGTTGAGGTATCGTCTTTCGTCGTGCTCTCTACTGGTGCCATTCCGATAGGGTGGCAAGATCCGACAGAGGGGACGCTAAAAACTACAAAACAAGCTGAGACCAAATCACATTAGTCAGAATAAATAATCGTTCCAAATAGTGAGTCCTTGCTCAACGAACTGCACTGTAGTTCCTTCTCTAGATTGTCGCACAGATGGTTCATATCGAAATAGACGACAGAGGGATAGAGAAACAATTAAAATCGCTCAAAAGAGGAAAGACCGTTGGACCTGATGGGATATCAGTTCGATTTTACACACAGTACTCGAAGGAACTTGCCCCCCTTCTTGCAGCGGTGTACCGTAGAAGAGCGTAGCGTTCCAAAGGATTGGAAAAGACACAGATCGTCCCCATTTTCAAGAAGGGACATCGAACGGATGTGCACTACTATAGACCTATATCTCTAAAGTCCATCAGTTGTAGAATTTTGGAACACGTATTATGTTCCAGTATAATGACTTTTCTGGAGACGAAATCTACTCTGTAGGAATCAGCATGGTTTTGGAAAAAGACGATCGTGTGAAACCTAGCTCGCGCTGTTCGTCCACGAGACTCAGAGGGCCATAGACAAGGTTTCCCAGGTAGATGGCGTGTTTCTCGACTTCCGCAAGGTGTTCGATACAGTTCCCCACAGTCGTTTAATGAACAAAGTAAGAGCATATGGACTATCAGACCAATTGTATGATTGGATTGAAGAGTTCCTAGATAACAGAACGCAGTATGTCATTCTCAATGGAGAGAAGTCTTCCGAAGTAAGAGTGATTTCAGGTGTGCAGCAGGGGAGTGTCGTAGGACCGTTGCTACTCACAATATACATAAATGACCTTGTGGATGACATCGGAAGTTCACTGAGGCTTTTTGCGAATGATGCTGTGGTACTGAAATGCAGGAGGATCTGCAGCGAATTGACGCATAATGCAGGGAATGGCACTGAATCTCAATGTATACAAGTGTAATGTGCAGCGAATACATAGAAAGAAAGATACCTCATCATTTAGCTGCAAAATAGCAGGTCAGCAACTGGAAGCAGTTAATTCCGTAAATTATCTGGGAGTACACATTAGGTGTGATTTAAAATGGAATGATCATATAAAGTTGATCGTCGGTAAAGCAGATGCCAGACTGAGATTTATTGGAAGAATCCTAAGGAAATGCAATCCGAAAACAAAGGAAGTACCATATAATGTTGATACAAGAGATAGAGAAGATCCAACGGAGAGCAGCGCGCTTCGTTACAGCATCATTTAGTAATCGCGAAAGCTTTACGGAGATGATGGATAAACTCCAGTGGAAGACTCTGCAGGAGAGACGCTCAGTAACTCGATACGTGCTCTTGTTGAAGTTTCGAGAACATACCTTCACCGAGGAGTCAAGTAGTATATTGCTCCCTCCTACGTGTATCTCGCGAAGAGACCATGAGGATAAAGTCAGAGAGATTAGAGCCGACACAGAGGCATACCGACAATCCTTCTTTCCACGAACAATACGAGACTGAACTAGAAAGGAGAACCGATAGGGTATCCTCCGCCACACACCGTCAGGTGGCTTGTGGAGTATGGATGTAGATGGATGTAGATGTAGAAGACGACATTTTACATATGTTAACGGAACTAGCTGAGTCACCTGGATATATATTTCATTTAGTCGGAACTAGCGGAATACCGAGTGTCGCCAGGGTCCATATTCTATCCAGCCATTACACCATCTCCTGCTTTATCTCCTCTCTGTTCATCTCCCGCTCCCCCTGTCTCAATCCATTTTCTCCCAAATCCCTCTCCATCTGCTACTTCCACTTTTGTCCATCTCCGTGTCCCCGCTCCAGCTTCAGCTCCTCTTATCTTTGTTCATCTCCTCCTTCCCCCTTTCCCATTTCCTCTCCCTTCATTTCTCTGTTCATCTCCTTCTCTTCCCTTTCTCTGTCTACCACCTCCTCTCCTCTCTCTCTCTCTGTCCATTTCCCCTTCTCCCTTCCCCTCTCTCTGTAAATATCCTCCTCCTCTGTCTGCGTGTAGCACCTCCTTCTCCCACTGCCTGTCCTTCTCCTCATTCCCCCTTAGCTCTCCACGTTATCACGCTCACCACAATAGGATGCGCTGATTCTCACCCACAAAGTACTTCACTCCATATGGTAATCAAGATGACAAATTTGGTTGAAGTCATGCCAGGGGTTTAGGATGAGCGTTTTACCCATGGCTTCGCCCACGTAAGCACATTACAAATATATTTCACACACATTCAACACATTTCAAATGTACACTCCTGGAAATGGAAGAAAGAACACATTGACACCAGTGTGTCAGACCCACCATACTTGCTCTGGACACTGCGAGAGGGCTGTACAAGCAATGATCACACGCACGGCACAGCGGACACACCAGGAACCGCGGTGTTGACCGTCGAATGGCGCTAGCTGCGCAGCATTTGTGCACCGCCGTCGTCAGTGTCAGCCAGTTTGCCGTGGCATACGGAGCTCCATCGCAGTCTTTAACACTGGTAGCATGCCGCGACAGCGTGGACTTGAACCGTATGTGCAGTTGACGGACTTTGAGCGAGGGCGTATAATGGGCATGCGGGAGGCCGGGTGGACGTACCGCCGAATTGCTCAACACGTGGGGCGTGAGGTCTCCACAGTACATCGATGTTGTCGCCAGTGGTCGGCGGAAGGTGCACGTGCCCGTCGACCTGGGACCGGACCGCAGCGACGCACGGATGCACGCCAAGACCGTAGGATCCTACGCAGTGCCGACGGGGAGCGCACCGCCACTTCCCAGCAAATTAGGGACACTGTTGCTCCTGGGGTATCGGCGAGGACCATTTGCAACCGTCTCCATGAAGCTGGGCTACGGTCCCGCACACCGTTAGGCCGTCTTCCGCTCACGCCCCAACATCGTGCAGCCCGCCTCCAGTGGTGTCGCGACAGGCATGAATGGAGGGACGAATGGAGACGTGTCGTCTTCAGCGATGAGAGTCGCTTCTGCCTTGGTGCCAATGATGGTCGTATGCGTGTTTGGCGCCGTGCAGGTGAGCGCCACAATCAGGACTGCATACGACCGAGGCGCACAGGGCCAACACCCGGCATCATGGTGTGGGGAGCGATCTCCTACACTGGCCATACACCTCTGGTGATCGTCGAGGGGACACTGAATAGTGCTCGGTACATCCAAACCGTTATCGAACCCATCGTTCTACCATTCCTAGACCGGCAAGGGAACTTGCTGTTCCAACAGGACAATGCACGTCCGCATGTATCCCGTGCCACCCAACGTGCTCTAGAAGGTGTAAGTCAACTACCCTGGCCAGCAAGATCTCCGGATCTGTCTCCCATTGAGCATGTTTGGGACTAGATGAAGCGTCGTCTCACGCGGTCTGCACGTCCAGCACGAACGCTGGTCCAACTGAGGCGCCAGGTGGAAATGGCATGGCAAGCCGTTCCACAGGACTACATCCAGCATCTCTACGATCGTCTTCATGGGAGAATAGCAGCCTGCATTGCTGCGAAATGTGGATATACACTGTACTAGTGCCGACATTGTGCATGCTCTGTTGCCTGTGTGTATGTGCCTGTGGTTCTGTCAGTGTGATCATGTGATGTATCTGACCCCAGGAATGTGTCAATAAAGTTTCCCCTTCCTGGGACAATGAATTCACGGTGTTCTTATTTCAATTTCCAGGAGTGTATTTGTTCACATATTACACCTGTATCTCTAGCCAAATTCGAACTGCAGTTTCATTTTCACGCAGCTCAGTGTTTGTTATGTCATATCTCCTGAACTTTGGGCTGTGCAGTGATATAATCTTTCACGTACATTCAGCTGTACATGTGGCTGCGATTTGTAGCGAATGTTGTTAGTACTACGAAGCAATAAATTAAAATGACGGGTATGCTGCTGCAGTTTTTCACGCATTTAAGTGTTTCTGACGTCATTTCTCCTCAACTTTACCTCCTGCAAGGATAGAATTTTTCTGATGCATTCAGTGGTATATGCGAATCTACATCTACGTCTGCATGATTACTCTGCAGTTCACATTTAAGTGCTTGACAGAGGGTTCTTCGAACCACAATCATGCTATCTCCCTACCATTCCACTCCCGAACAGCGCGCGGGAAAAACGAACACCTAAACCTTTCTGTTCGAGCTCTGATTTCTCTTATTTTATTTTGATGATCATTCGTACCTATGTAGGTTGGGCTCAACAAAATATTTTCGCATTCGGAAGAGAAAGTTGGTGACTGAAATTTCGTAGATAGATCTCGCCGCGACGAAATATGTCTTTGCTTTAATGACTTCCATCCCAACTCGCGTATCATATCTGCCACACTCTCTCCCGTATTACGTGATAATACAAAAAGAGCTGCCCTTTTTGCCCCCTTTCGATGTCCTCCGTCAAGCCCACCTGGTAAGTATCCCACACCGCGCAGCAATATTCTAACAGAGAACGTACGAGTGTAGTGTAAGCTGTCCCATTACTGGACTTGTTGCATGTTCTAAGTGTCCTGTCAACGAAACGCAACCTTTGGCTCGCCTTCCCCACAATATTGACTATGTCGTCTTTCCAACTGAAGTTATTCGTAATTTTTACACTCAGGTACTTAGTTAAATTGACAGCCTTGGGAACTGTACTATTTACAGAGTAATCGAATTCCAACGGATTTCTATTGGAACTCATCTGGATCACCTCACACTTCTCGTTATTTAGCGTCAACTGCCACCTGCCACACCATACAGCAATTTTTTCTAAATCGCTTTGCAACTGATACTTGTCTTCGGATGACTTTACTAGACGGTAAATTACAGCATCATCTGCGAACAACCTAAGAGAACTGCTGAGATTGTTACTCAGGTCATTTATATAGATCAGGAACATCAGAGGTCCCAGGACGGTTCCCTGGGGAACACCTGATATGACTTCAGTTTTACTCGATGACTTGCCCTCTATTACTACGAACTGCGACCTTCCTGACAGGAAATCACGAATGCAGTCGCACAACTGAGACGATAACCCATAGCTCCGCAGCTTGATTAGAAGTCGCTCGTGAGGAACGGTGTCAAAAGCTTTCCGGAAATCTAGAAATACGGAATCAGCTTGAGATACCCTGTCAATAGCGGCCATTATTTCGTGCGAATAAAGAGCTAGCTGCGTTGCACAAGAACGATGTTTTCTGAAACCATGCTGATTACGTATCAATAGATCGTTCTCTTCGAGGTGATTCATAATGTTTGAATACAGTATATGCCCCAAAACCCTACTGCAAACCGACGTCAATGATATAGGTCTGTAGTTCGATGGATTACTCCAACTAGCCTTCGTAAACACTGGTGCGACCTGCGCAATTTTCCAATTTGCAGGTACAGATCTATCGGTGAGCGAGCGGTTGTATATGAGTGCTAAGTAGGGAGCTATAGTATCAGCGTAATCTGAAAGGAACATAATCGGTATACAATCTGGACCTGAAGACTTGCCCGTATCAAGCGATTTGAGTTGCTTCTCAACCCCTAAGGTATCTACTTCTAAGAAACTCATGCTAGCAGATGTTCGTGTTTCAAATTCTGGAATATTCCATTCGTCTTCCCTGGTGAAGGAATTTCGGAAAACTGCGTTCAATAACTCAGCTTCAGCGGCACAGTCGTCGATAACAGTACCATCGGCACTGAGCAGCGAAGGTATTGACTGCGTCTTGCCGCTTGTGTACTTTACATACGACCAGAATTTCTTCGGATTTTCTACCGAATTTCGAGACAATGTATCGTTGTGGAACCTATTAAAGGCATGTCGCATTGAAATCCGTGCCAAATTTCGCGCGTCTGTAAATTTTAGCCAATCTTCGGGATTTCGCGTTCTTCTGAACTTTCGCATGCTTTTTCCGTTGCCTCTGCAACAGCATAACAATCTCTCATGATTTCAACACTGAAGCGCCAAAATATTCAAATACAAATATATTTAAACAGGCAGAATATGGCGCTGCAGTCGGCAACGCCTATATAAGGCAAGAATTGATACTAGAAGGTATCAGATAGATTATATAATGGTACGACACAGACTTAGGAACCAGGTTTTAAATTGTAAGAGATTTCCAGGGGCAGATGTGGACTCTCACCACAAACGATTGGTTATGAACTGTAGATTAAAACTGAAGAAACTGCAGAAAAGTGGGAATTTAAGGACATGGCACCTGGATAAACTGACTATACCAGAGGTTGTACAGTTTCAGGGAGAGCATAAGGGAACAATTGACAGGAATGGGAGAAAGAAATACAGCAGAAGAAGAATGGGTAGCTTTGAGGGATGAAATAGTGAAGGCAGCAGAGGAGCAAGTAGGTATAAAGACGAGGGCTAGTAGAAATCCTTGGGTACAGAAGAAATATTGAAGTTAATCGATGAAAGGAGAAAATATAAAAATGCAGTAAATGGAGCAGGTAGAAAGGAATACAAACGTCTCAAAAATGAGATCGACAGGAAGTGCAAAATGGCTAAGCAGGGATGGCTAGAGGACAAATGTAAGGATGTAGAGACATATATCACCAGGGGTAAGATAGATACTGCCTACAGCAAAATTAAAGAGAACTTTGGAGAAAAGGTACCACTTGCATGAATATCAAGAGCTCAGATGGAAACCCAGTTCTAAAAAAAGAAGGGTCTATACAAAGACGATGTACTTGAGGACAATATTATGGAAATGGAAGAGGATGTAGATGAAGATGAAATGGGAGATATGATACTGCGTGAAGAGTTTGACAGAGCACTGAAAGACCTAAGCTGAAATAAGGCCCCGGGAGTAGACAACATTCCATTACTTCTTCTGACAGCCTTGAGAGAGCCAGTCCTGACAAAACTCTACCAACTAGTGAGCAAGAGGTACGAGACAGGCGAAATACCCTCAGACTTCAAGAAGAATATAATAACTCTAACCCCAAAGAAAGCACGTGTTGACAGATGTGAAAATTATCGAAAAGCTATTGACAATTTGTACAGAAGGAAAAGGCAGTTATAAGAGTCGAGGGGCATGAAAGGGAAGCAGCGGTTGGGAAGGGAGTGAGACAGGTTTGTAGCCTCTCACCGATGTTATTCAATCTATGTATTGAGCAAGGAGTAAAGGAAACAAACCAAAAATTCAGAGTAGGTATTAAAATCCATGGAAAAGAAATGAAATATTTGAGGTATGTCGATGATAAGGTAATTCTGTCACAGACAGCAAAGGACCTGGAAGAGCGGTTGAACGGAATGGACAGTGCCTAGAAAGGAGGATATAAGATGAACATCAACAAAAGAAAAACGTGGATAATGGAATGTAGTCTGGTGATGATATTTGGGGAGCAAAATAACTGATGATGGTCGAAGTAGAGAGGATATAAAAAGAAGAATGGCAATGGCAAGGAAATCGTTTCTGAAGAAGAGAAATTTGTTAACATCGAGTATAGCTTTAAGGGTAAGGAAGTCGTTTCTGAAAGTATTTGTATGGAGTGTAGCCATATATGGTAGTGAAACATGGACGATAAGTAGTTTGGACAAGAAGAGAATAGAAGCTTTCGAAATGTGGTGTTACAGAAGAATGCTGAAGATTAGATGGACAGATCACTTAACTAATGAGGAGGTATTGAATAGAATTGGGGAGAATAGGAGTTTGTGGCACAACTTGACTAGAAGAAGGGATCGGTTGGTAGGACATGTTCTGAGGCAACAAGGAATCATCAGTTTAGTGTTGGGGGGGGGGGGGGGGGGCAGCGTGGAGGGTAAAACTCGTTGAGGGAGACCAAGAGATGAATATACTAAGCAAATTCAGAATGATGTAGGTTGCAGTAGGTACTGGGAGATGAATAAGCTTGCACAGCATAGAGTAGCATGTAGAGCTGCATCAAACCAGTCTCAGGACTGAAGAACACAACAACAACAAGTGTCTAACGCAGTTGTTAGATAGATTACTGCTGCTACAGTGGTAGGTTTTTAAGATTTAAGTGAGTTTGAACGTGGTGTTATAGTCGTGGCATGAGCGATGGGAGGCAGCATCTTCGAGGTAGCAATAGAGTGGGGATTTTCGCGTACATTTCACTAGTGTACCGAGAATATCAGGAATCCGTCAAAATATCAAATCTCCGACATCGCTGCGACCGGAAAAAGATCCTGCAACGGACCAACGACGACTGATGAGAACCGTTCAACGTGGCAGAAGTGCAAACTTTCCCTAAATTGCTGATGATTTCAGTGCTAGACTCTCAACAAGTGTCAGAGTGTGAACGAAACATCATCAATGTGGACTTTCGGAGCCGAAGGCCCATGGGTGTACCCTCATTGCGTGCACGATACAAAGCTTTCGTCTCGCCTGAGCCCTTCAACACTGACATTGGGCTGTTGATGACTGGAAACGTGTTACCTGCTCGCACGAGTTCGTTTCAAATTGTATCGAGCTGCTCGAAAGGTACAGGTATGACGTGAACCTCATGAATCAAAGGACACTGTATGTCGGCAGGGGACTGTTCACGCTGGTGGAGGCTCTATAATGGTATGGAGTGTGTGCAGTTGGAGTGGTATGGGATCTCTGATACGTCTGGATACGACTCTGACAGGCGACACGTATGTAAGCATCCTGTCTGATCATCTGCGTCCACTCATGTTCATCTACATCTACATCTACATCTACATCCATACTCCGCAAGCCACCTGACGGTGTGTGGCGGTGGATACCCTGAGTACCTCTATCGGTTCTCCCTTCTATTCCAGTCTCGTATTGTTCGTGGAAAGAAGGATTGTCGGTATGCTCCTCTGTGGGCTCTAATCTCTCTGATTTTATCCTCATGGTCTCTTCGCGAGATATACGTAGGAGGGAGAAATATACTGCTTGACTCTTCGGTGAATGTATGTTCTCGAAACATTAACAAAAGCCCGTACCGAGCTACTGAGCGTCTCTCCTGCAGAGTCTTCCACTGGAGTTTATCTATCATCTCCGTAAGGCTTTCGCGATTACTAAATGATCCTGTAACGAAGCGCGCTGCTCTCCGTTGGATCTTCTCCATCTCTTCTATCAACCCTATGTAGTACGGATCCCACACTGTTGAGCAGTTTTCAAGCACTGGGCGAACAAGAGTACTGTAGCCTACTTCCTTTGTTTTCGGATTGCATTTCCTTAGGATTCTTTCAATGAATCTCAGTCTGGCATCTACTTTACCGACGATCAACTTAATATGATCATTCCATTTTAAATCACTCCGAATGCGTACTCTCAGATAATTTATGGAATTAACTGCTTCCAGTTGCTGACCTGCTATTTTGTAGCTCAATATAAGGGATCTATCTTTCTATGTATTCTCAGCACATTACACTTGTCTACATTGAGATTAAATTGCCATTCCCTGCACCATGCGTCAATTCGCTGCAGATCCTCCTACATTTCCGTACAATTTTTCATTGTTGCAACCTCTCGATACACCACAGCATCATCTGCAAAAAGCCTCAGTGAACTTCCGATGTCATCCACCAGGTCATTTATGTATATTGTGAATAGCAACGGTCCTATGACACTCCCCTGCGGCACACCTGAAATCACTCTTACTTCGGAAGACTTCTCTCCATTGAGAATGACATGCTGCGTTCTGTTATCTAGGAACTCCTCAATCCAATCACACAATTGGTGTGATAGTCCGTATGCTCTTACTTTGTTCATTAAACGACTGTGGGGAACTGTGTCAAACGCCTTGCGGAAGTCAAGAAACACGGCATCTAACTGTGAACCCGTGTCTATGGCCCTCTGAGTCTCGTGGACAAATAGCGCGAGCTGGGTTTCACACGACCGTCTTTTTCGAAACCCATGCTGATTCCTACAGAGTAGATTTCCAGTCTCCAGAAAAGTCATTATACTCGAACATAATACGTGTTCCAAAATTCTACAACTGATCGACGTTAGAGATATAGGTCTATAGTTCTGCACATCTGTTCGACGTCCCTTCTTGAAAACGTGGATGACCTGTGCCCTTTTCCAATCCTTTGGAACGCTTCGCTCTTCTAGAGACCTACGGTACACCGCTGCAAGAAGGGGGGCAAATTCCTTCGCGTACTCTGTGTAAAATCGAACTGGTATCCCATCAGTTCCAGCGGCCTTTCCTCTTTTGAGCGATTTTAATTGTTTTTCTATCCCTCTGTCATCAATTTCGATATCTACCATTTTGTCATTTGTGCGACAATCTAGAGAAGGAACTACAGTGCAGTCTTCCTCTGTGAAACAGCTTTGGAAGAAGACATTTTGTATTTCGGCCTTTTGTCTGTCATCCTCTGTTTCAGTACCATTTTGGTCACAGAGTGTCTGGACATTTTGTTTTGATCCACCTACCGCTTTCACATAGGACCAAAATTTCTTAGGATTTTCTGCCTAGTCAGTACATAGAAGTTTACTTTCGAATTCATTGAACGCCTCTCGCATAGCCCTCCTCACACTACATTTCGCTTCGCGTAATTTTTGTTTGTCTGCAAGGCTTTGGCTATGTTTATGTTTGCTGTGAAGTACCCTTTGCTTCCGCAGTAGTTTTCTAACTCGGTTGTTGTACCACGGTGGCTCTTTTCCATCTCTTACGATCTTGCTTGGCACATACTCATCTAACGCATATTGTACGATGGCTTTGAACTTCGTCCACTGATCCTCAACCCTATCTGTACTTGAGACAAAACTTTTGTGTTGAGCTATCAAGTACTCTGAAATCTGCTTTTTGTCACTTTTGCTAAACAGAAAAATTTACGGCTGAAATCATCGATGCAGTAACCGCTTTATGATCACTGATTCCCTGTTCTGCATTAACTGATTCAAATAGTTCGGGTCTGTTTGTCACCAGAAGGTCTAATATGTTATCGCCACGAGTCGGTTCTCTGTTTAACTTCTCAAGGTAGTTTTCAGATAAAGCACTTAAAAAAATTTCACTGGATTCTTTTTCCCTGCCACCTGTTAAGAACGTTTGGGTCTCCCAGTATATATTCGGCAAGTTAATCTCCACCCAGAACTATAACATGGTGGTGAAATCTACTCGAAATATTTTCCAAATTAGTCTGCACGTGCTCAGTCACAACAGCTTCTGGGCCCGGGGGCCTATAGAGACATCCAATTACCATGTCTGAGCCTGCTTTAACCGTGACCTTCACCCAAATCATTTCACAATTCGAATCTCCGTCAATTTCCTTCGATACTATTGCACTTCTTATCGCTATAAACACGCCTCCCCCTTCACTGTCCAGCCTATCTCTGCGGTATACATTCCAATCTGAGTTTAGGATTTCATTACTGTTTACGTCTGGTTTCAGCCAACTTTCTGTCCCTAGTACTATATGGGCGTTGTGACCGTTTATTAATTAGAGCAGTTCTGGGACCTTTCTATAGACGCTCCTGCAGTTTACTATTAGCTCATTAATATTGTTATTCCCTGTTGCATTTTGTCTGCTCCTACCTTGCCGCGTCTCAGGAGGCGTCTTGTCGGGCCTAGGGAGGGAATTCTCTAACCTAAAAACACAGAGTGAACACTGGCCTTCTTCCCCGACCTTTGCGCTATTTCCCTAAGGTGCCCCATCATCCGCCTAACGTTGGAGCTCCCAATAACTAATAAACCCCTCCCCCCGTGTGCCTGCTCGGACCTTGCTGAAGGAGCGGCCACATGTCCACTCACAGGCAGAGCGGGCGATGCCACACGGCCAGCCTCCACATTGACCCTCCGCCTCGTGCGCCGCGAACGCCGCTGAACCCGCCACTCCCCTTGTGGAGAGGGTGGCCCAACAGCGCCCGGTACCCGCGAAAATGTCTCGACAGCAGGGACAGTGGGTGAAGCATGTAACACCTGGGGTGTACCTTGCGACGCACCAGACTCCCCACTGCCGCTACACTCCGAGGCAGCAGCCTGAAGACGGCTGACCGCGGCCATCAACACGCTCAGCTGTTCGCGAAGAAAGGCCAGCTCCTCCTGCGTCCGTACACAGCAGTCACATATCCTATCCATCCTAAGGAATCAATTTACTGAAGAGACTTAATCAACTTTTAATTCACTAAAGGCGGCTGATTATTGACTAAACTGTGATTGCCAACCTCTTCTTGTAGAAAACAATGAAAATAGCACCACCTGTCTCTGGACTGTATTCAAAACAAACACGAAATCTATGGAACACTATTCATAGCACTCGACAATTAAAGCTTCCTAAAAGCAAAAACACACGGAAGAAGAAGTGTCAAGTAAGAAAAATACAGTTAATACTTAAATTAAGGTAGATCGCTGCACAGCAGACGTGAAGCAGACGGCGGTTAGGGCGACACCTACACTACTGGCTCTATGGCTGACTAAAGGGACACTCTCTGACTGTATTCAAAACAAACACGAAATCTATGGAACACTATTAATAGCACTCGACAATTAAAGCTTCAGCCGGCCGCGGTGGTCTCGCGGCTAAGGCGCTCAGTCCGGAACCGCGTGACTGCTACGGTCGCAGGTTCGAATCCTGCCTGGGGCATGGATGTGTGTGATGTCCTTAGGTTAGTTAGGTTTAAGTAGTTCTAAGTTCTAGGGGACTGATGACCATAGATGTTAAGTCCCATAGTCCTCAGAGCCATTTGAACCATTTGAACCATTAAAGCTTCCTAAAAGCAAAAAGACACGGAAGAAGAAGTGTCAAGTAAGAAAAATACAGTTAATACTTAAATTAAGGTAGCTCGCTGCACAGCAGACGTGAAGCAGACGGATTTGGGTGATTCCAGCAGGACAATGCGACATCCCACACGTCCGGAATTGCTACAGAGTGGCTCCAGGTAAACTCGTTTGAGTTTAAACACTTCCGCTGTTCACCAAATCCTCCAGACGTGAACGTTATTGAGCGTATCTGGGGTGCCTTGCAACGTGCTGTTCAGAAGAGATCTCCACCACCTCGTACTCTTACGGATTTACGGACAGCCTTACAGGATTCGTGGTGTCAGTTCCCTTCAGTACTACTTCAGACATAAGTCGAGTCCATGCCACGTCGTATTGCGGCACTTCGGCGTCCTCACGGGTACCCTGCACGATATTTGGCAAGTGTACCACTTTTTGTCAATCTTCAGAGTATTTTATATTAGCAGAACTAATCATAGGCCTATATCGCACACAAACGCTACAAACAATCACAGTACTGTAATGTAAAAATGGTGGGTTGTGAACTATTTTATTTCGGAAACCTCGTTACATCGGATCTTCGATGTATCCAATGCGTCTTGCCTTGCCTAGATATTCAATATATCAAGGTTTGACTACATTCGCTGAAAAGGACTATACTCTCCTACAGCCCTCAGAGATTAAGGGGAAAAATACACAATCACATAGCAGATATTCCAGTTTGGGTTGCTTGTTGTAACGAACAATCGTGAGGCCATAAGCCTGTATACTGAACTTCTGCTCAACTCTCGACCCATCCCGTTCGCTGGCAAAGCTGTTTCCTGCTGAGCCATCCAGTTGCAACTTCCGACAAAACTCAAACTATTAGTTTGCCAGTACCTGCCTCTACCGTTAACGTCCAGCCTTTAACATCCAAAAAGCTATCATCCATTATTGCTAGCCGAGTAAGATAAGTGCGACAGCTCTCGTGAAGTTTGTGAAGCAGGACAGACAGAAGCTACGAGGGTGGTCGTGGGTCGTGACTGGATAACTCAGCAAGTAATAGTGTCGCCCACAATATACACGGGTAATGGCACCAGTCACGGACTGCCACACGGCTTTAATATCAGAAAATTTAGGCTAGTCAAATATCGTTTTAATCCTATCAAGTAATGATATTGCTTCGGTCATCAGTCTAAATAGTCCAATAAAAAATAAATAAAGTCAGAGTGAGAAATTCGTGTAGTAGCACATTTTTGTACAGCAGTAGCTAAATATCCTGTCTGAGCTGGAGATTAAAATAGTATTTTAATGATATAAAATTAAGGTTTATTGTTAAATGATGAGAGTCAAGAACAAATGTTAAATTTGTGCAGTATAACATGAGGGATAAACAGCGTTCTGGCGCTGTAGAAGGGTTCGACGATGAAGGGGGGGGGGGGAGGGGGGGGGGGACAACTGGTGAAAAGTGGGTGCGTGAGGGAAGGTAAACCGTTGGAGATTATCGTCTACACTTTCCTCTGTCGAAGGTCTGCCTACTGAAGAGTGAGCAGGGCGAGTCCCTAATTGCTCCGCCCCTCGGCGTCACAACAAAGTTAAACCGATCTTTTCGTAATGCGCCTTCTGAATTACATGCGACCCAGTGTGTAATCATGCATGGGAGTACTTGTATTTAATAAGTTGCGTCCAAAATATTCATAATACACTCACAACAATAATTTCAGTGTTGTACTATAAGCGTTACCAGTTTTCTAAAACAGATGTTACATAACAACATGCATTTTACATGCCCTGTAACCAACATTTAGCCACCTCACAGCTTCATGGTTAGATGACACTATTTATTTTAGCGAGCATGTTCCGCATGGCTGTTTTTAAAATGGAGATGATCACGAAGGCTTAGAGCGGGTTGTAATTATAGTATGGCAGCAAAACTTCGTAGATATGACAGTGCGTTGATGCACAGTTATTTACGGTGGAAAAAATTGGTTCCTACTTTGGACATCAGTTTCTAGTCTGGCCTTGTAGACTTTTTGTATGACCGTACGACATAACACTGTCATTTGGTAACCCATAACGTGAGTGAACGGTATGGTTATCGAGAAAAGAGGCCGTGCGCTGTTTGCCAAATTGTTTTCCGTGAACAGCAGCAGTTACTGTACTGCGCTACGAGTGTCACCGAATGAAAGGTCTGAGAAGAGGCCCAATGAAATGATTGAAAGAAGATCACGATGAAATTCGAAAGACACAAGTGAGCTTGGTGTGACAATCGGAACAGGCGGGTAGTGCCCGTGCAGTGTCCCGAGAATTGTCCATCCCACTGCAAACAGTACCGAGAGTTTTGCGGTCTACTTTACAGTGGTACCCGTTACAAGAGCCAGATGGTGCGCCAATCTAAACTTCACAATAAGCAGCAACGTTCTGAGTTTGCTCTTTCCTTTCTGGCACGAGTCAATTTTGATGACATATGGCCGAGCAAGTTCTATAGAGAGACGAGGCACATTTTAAACTACAGGGTGCTTTTCATATACAGAACTATTCAACCACAAGTTGTGCATGATGAGCCATTGGACTGTGTTCCTTCAAGAAGATAAACCTACAGGGTCTGTCCAGTGTACTGTAGTGTCTGCACGTTATCGAGACCACCTCGTAAGGCACGTGACTCCTGTTCTGGAAACCACTGTTTTCATGCACGATGACGAAACAAATATCGCTCGTCCATTGAAAGACGAGTGTGATATCTCTAGAGGTTTTTCCGATGCATGGCCCGGAAGACCACCTTATCTGAATCCATTTGACTTTTGGGTCTGGTGATAAGTAAAGGTTCGCTTTTAGCATGGACACATTCGGGCTCTATCTGATCTGAAAGCCAGTACACAGGAATACTTTGCTCAGACTCTACGGGAACCGCTGAGAGCAGCTGTTGATCACGTCTTTTCTCGTCGACGCGTCGAGGGCTCATGCAGAACAAATTGTATGAGCACCTGGTAATAACGAAACCAACGTTATGCTCCCTCACTTGTGTGACCTTTTCGTCCCACGTCTCGTTCCTAATCCACTACGTATAGGTATATTTCTATACGTCTTTCCTGAATTCACAAAGCCAGATTTGCATCTGGTGTCCAAAATTTGAATTAATTTTTTTCCAGCCTAAATTAGTTTTGCAGTAAGGCATTGAAATATCTACAAAGTTTCGCTGCCGTACGATAGTTACAGTCCAGGCTGGACCTGAATAAATAGCTACGTTATGACCACAATTCTCAGATATGGGAATGATACACGGTTTACTCTCCTCCGCATTCGCAAAGGGTGGAGTCACAAGAAAATCCAGACATCATAACTTTGGTCTTAAACCTGCCATCTCGAGATTGTGGCCTGTTCAGCGTTTTCCCTGTTCGTCAGCTTTCTTCATGTCCAGAAGGTAAGTTCTCATGTGGTACCATCTAATCCGTGATGTTGCTGTCTCGCTTGCGCCAGGAATTTAGTCCGGATGCTACATGTTGTTCAGTGAGGCTTTCTGTACTTTTTAGGAAACATCCTCTTGATTTAACTCGCCAGAAAATGGGTATCTAGATTTACTACTTTATTTTTTTCTAGTCGAGTTGTTGATTAACGCCGGATCTGCAGGGGTGGAAAACATGCTAGACGACAGACCCTTTGGAGTGTAGTTCTTCTCAGGCAGCCTGTGAAGTTTCTGCATGTCTTGTATAGGGACACGTCAATCTGCCTGGCATTACAGAAACTAACAGGCAACTTCTACTTCAAAGCAAAAGGGGACTAAATCTGATGTTCTCAGAACACGCTGCTATATCCCCCGAGTTGTACGAGCTAGTTTGCAGAGCACATTATTTCTTCCTGGTACCTTTCTTTTGGTGTTGAAGTAGCGGTTCTCATCCTTTGGTGGAAGGTATTTACGTGTGTTTTTGATGGAGTGAGTTTTAACTACTTGTCTTCGTAGTAATTACTGAGGTCTTTTGGAGAGTGTAACAGCTTCCTTTCAACATCTTCGAAGCTTGTCTCTGGTGCGGATACTGCGCGGTCGTCAACACAGATGAAACATTTGGTTCCTGCTCGTCAAGATCGGTCGTTGGTGTAGATGTCGAAGAGATTGGAAGCTAGGACACATACTAGTGGGAGGCAAGTTTTACGGTTTTTCCATCTATGTCTTTTGCCTCTGAAATCAAACAGAGTGCATGAATACCAGATGTAATGTATATTTGAGTTCCTAATAGAACTAACGCAGGAAACGAATATGGACAGAATGTATGAACGCTCTGCTCAATGTTCTACACTGCTGGAGAACAAATTGATTCTTAGTCATCCTTTACAGCAGCCATGGTGTTCATTCAGGAAGGGTGATTTCCCCAACCATGAACGCTGCTCGTTAGTCTGTTTACAGACAGAACAAACACCCCAATATTTCCATCCCAGTCTTCTCATGTGAGCAGACAAAATAAATTCACTGAGCCCGTGTTTATATGGTTGAGTCATTTCCGCTTTAGTGAGTACTTACCTAAAGTCGTTACGTGCCCTATTATGTACAAAAGCTGGTGAGAGAAGTGAAGTAAGCATCTTCAGTACTTAAGCCCCAACTGAATGCCATATTGTTGAACGACTTTGTAATATGGCTACGCTGCCGACGAAAGACAGCAGGAAGTGAAACGTGGTGGTGGTGGTGGTATGTTCAAAAATGGTTCAAATGGCTATGGGACTCAACTTCTGAGGTCATCAGTCCCCTAGAACTTAGAACTACTTAAACCTAACTAACCTAAGGACAACACACACATCCATGCCAGAGGCAGGATTCTAACCTGCGACCGTAGCGGTCTCGCGGTTCTAGATTGTAGCGCCTAGAACCGCACGGCCACTCTGGCTGGAGTGTTAAGTTCCTACGGGGCCTGACTGCTGACGTCATCGATCCCTAGGCTCACACACTACTTAATCTGACTTAAACTAACTAAGGACAACACACACACATATGTCCGCGGGAGACTCGAACCACCGTGGAGAGAAGGGGGGGAGGGGGAGGGAAGCCCACGAACTGTGGCAAGACGCCTCAAACAGCACAGGAAGTGAAAAATTTACCAATGCAATCCGTGTCCCGCCAAAACTACATATTTCACTTGTATTATCTCACTATCACTTAACAACTCCACATAAATATCCAATAGAGTGACAATAATTTCGCTATGACAACACCCTATCAGTAAGGTTATTTTGCACACTTGCCTAAGAACTGGATAGGAACTGCTAGGAAGGTATAGTCTGTCTGTGTACTGAGAACCGAACAGCGCTCGTGGTGGTGAAACGACTTTCCGGGAAGAACGCAGCAGCTGCCTTACAGGGTGACTGAGAATTAATTTGCGCTCTATCAGTGTTGAACACAGTGCAAAGATTTACACAGATTCTGTTTGTATGTGTTAGTATACCGTATTCCAAGAGGTGTTAAGGTACTTGTTGGTAAATAAATACCCTCCGGGTATTTGCGAAACTGTGGCTTTAGCTTTGTGAATCATCCAATACTTACTCCGTGTGACGTGATACAGTAGAGTGTTCTGGAATTAGCCTATTCGCTATCCAGTTTACTTACTTATGGAGGAACGAAATTCAGGCACGGAATCTGGCGATTTGTCTTCCCTCGTGCGTCCAATGCGCACATCACGCTCTCCCAATACCAGTAAACCATCGCAACACAATCTGCCCCTTATATTCCACCTTAATCCAATTCATTTAACAATATACGTTAATTTTATATAGTTTCAAAACTGTTTTTAATATAATTGCATAGTTTTCGCGGAGAGAATCAGTGGTCATAAGAGTTTTCTGAGTATCGCACCACGTCATAATGTAAAAATTACTTTACTGGAGAAAGCAACATTCCACCACGGTTGTAACAACCTTTTTCTTGGTCCTCACTAGATCCAGAAGAATATCGTGACAAAACGTTGCTTTCTCCAGCACAGTATTCGTTACACTATGACGTAGTACGATACTCAGAAGACTTTTATGTCAAATACTTTTAATAATTAGTGATTGTTCCATCCTGTGGAACACAAGAACTCTTAGATCAAGAGAAAAAATTAATAGAAAAATTGTTGTAGGAAATTTAATGTAGTTTAATTTTTTTCTGGGAAACATTTAGTCTGGAAGTATCGTTTTCCTTGTTATTCAAGACAAAAGCAAAAAGTGTGCTTTATCTCCCTCCCCCCCCCCCCCTCCTACCCCACAGGGTCTGATTCCACCTGTCAGCACATAAAGTCTGCTGCTCATGGCACTCCCTCCCACCACTATACAAAAAATTCCCACATCACTAATCTTTTCCGCATTCGACTTATTATGGTCTCATTGTCCACGCTAAAAGAGATATTTAATATAGCACTGTAGGCTACTCTGTGCTGTACAGGCCTCTTCATCTCTTTCTCTACAGTAACCAACATCCCTTTGAAGCTTCTTACAGTATTCGTGCCTAGGATTCACTCTTTAGTTTTTATCCCACAGACTTCCCTAAATTGCTAAACTGACGATTTCTTTATTGCTCAGCATGTGTCCTAGCATTCGATCGCTTTGTTTGACAATTTATGCAATAAATGTCTGTTTCCCCCTGCAATTTCATACCTACTCATTAGTTATTCAATTTATCTATATAATATTCAACATTCGTCTAAAGCACGACACTACAGAAGCTTCTATTGTCTTCTTGCCTGAACTGCTTATCGCACACGTTTCATTTTCGTCTAGGGCTCAGCCCTGGATATATCTCTTTAGAAAAGACTTTCCAACGCTCAAATGTGTATTAAACGTTAACTACCTCCTTTTTCTCAGAAATGTATTGCTTACTATTACCGGTCTGCATTTTTCACTAAGGTGACAAAAGTCACGGTATAGCGATGTGCACATGTGCAGATGGCGTTAGCATAGCGTCCACAGGATATAAATGGCAGTGCATTGGCGGAGCCATCGTTTGCACTAAGGTGATTCATCTGGAAGGGTTTCGGACATGATTGTGGCCGCACGGCGGGACTGAACAGACTTCGAACGCCGAATGGTAATTGGAGCTAGATGCGTGGAACATTTCATTTCGGAAATCGTTAGGAAATTCAGTATTTCGAGATCCACAGTGTCAAGAGTGTGCCAAAAATGTCAAATTTCAGGCATTACCTTTCACCACGGACAACGCAATGGCCCACAGCCTTCACTTAACGACCGAGAGCAGTGGAGTTTACGCTGAGTTGTCAGTGCTATCACACGAGGAACATTGCCTGAAATAACGTCAGAAATCAATGTGGGATGCACGACGAACGTATTCGTTACGACAGTACGGCGAAATTTGGTGTTAATGGGCTGTGGCAGCAGACGTCAGAAGCGAGTGACTTTTTGCTAACAGCACGAGATCGCATGCAGCGCGTCTCCTGGGCTCGTGACCAAGTAGGTTGGAGTCTAGACGACTGGAAAACCGTGGCCTCGACAGGTGAGTCTCGACTTCAGTTGGTTAGAGCTGTTGGTGGGAATCGAGAGTGGCACAGAGCCCACGA
The DNA here is from genome assembly GCF_023897955.1 of Schistocerca gregaria. Classification (NCBI taxonomy): domain Eukaryota; kingdom Metazoa; phylum Arthropoda; class Insecta; order Orthoptera; family Acrididae; genus Schistocerca; species Schistocerca gregaria. Next base: position 51,845,184 of record NC_064926.1, read on the forward strand.
AACAGTGGACTCAGGCTGTCAAGAAGGCATTGTGCAAGTTGGTGGTGGCTCGATAAACGCGTCGGCTGTGTTCACATGGAACTGACAGGGTCCTGTCATCAAACTGAACCGATCATTGTCTGAAAATGGTGTTTCCTGACTGTTTGGAGATCTTTTTCAAGCATTCATGTACTTCATGTTCTCCAATTTGTCACCTGGCCGCAATTGTTTGTGACTGGTTTGGAGAACGTTGTGGACAATTCGAGAGAATAGTTTGGCTACCCACATCGCTAGGTATGAATTCCATCGAAAATATATAGGACGTAACTGAGAGATGATCTCGTGCACAAAAATCCTCCACCGGCAGCACTTTCTCAATTATGGACGGCTCGATATTTCTGCAGGAGAGTTACAACGACTCGTTGAGTCCATGCCACGTCGAGTTGCTGCACTAAGCCGGGCAAATGGAGGTCCGACACGATATTAGGAGGTAAGTCATGGCTTTTGTCACCTCGATGTATATCCTTCCCACTTCGAAAATCAAAGTTATATTGCTGCCAAAATAACAGAACTTATCTACTCCTTTTACGAGGGGAGTTGGAAAATACGTTTCCCCTACCGACAGTGGGCAGAGTTTCGGGATATGGGCGAATGACGACACGGGAGGTGAACGCGCACATGCAAGACACCGATACACCATTGGGTAGAGGTCGACCGCGATCAGGCACAGGGCTCTGTCGCAGTGCCTGCGCAAGGCGGAGGCCAGCCGCTCAGTCTTTTTCCGCAGCTATGGAGAGAATGTGCATTTTGGAGTCGTGCTCAAGTGAGAGATGTTATACGCTATGAGTGGGCACGTGGAGTATCATTCATAGAAATTCATAACCGCCTTGTTGAGGTGTATGGGTCAGGTATGATGTCGAGGCAAATGGTGCGGAGATGGTGCCAGCAATTCAGTGATGGACGTCAGCAAGTGCAGGACATACCGAGACCTGGACGGACGCGCACGGCCACAACAGATGCAAATGTAAGGAAGGTGGATTGAATGATTAAAGCGAACCGGCCTATCACCATCGATAGAGTAGCGGTAGAACTTGGAATCGGACATGAGTGAACTCACAAAATCATCCATGACGTTCTTCGATACAGGAAGGTGTCAGTACGATGGGTGAACCGCCAACTGACCCGGACACACATGGAACAACGCATGGCGTTCAGCCTGGAACAGCTCGTGCGTTACCATGAATCTGGCAATGACCTCCTGTTTCGGATTGTGACGGAGGATGAAACGTGGATCCACCATTACACGCCCGATTCGAAGGCCCATACATGGAGTGGAAACATCCGTCATCACCTGCCTGAAAGAAATTCAAAAGCACTCCGTCTGCAGGTAAAGGGCTACTCACCGTTTTCTGAGACGCCAGAGGAGTTTTGAAGCTGGACTTTCTGGAGGGTGCAACCATCAGTGTTGAGCGGTACTGTGCCACATTATCGAAATTCAAAGAGGTGATTCGGAAAAAGCGGTCTGGCCTCCTCAGATCTGGCGTTCTGCTGTTGGATGACAGTGCGAGACCACACAGGGCGACGGCAACGCCCTTCCATCTGTTTCCTGCTTTGAGGAAGACTCTCGGCGGAAGGCGCTTTGGCAGCAGTGCTGACATCAAACAAGCCGTTCAACGCTTCTTCCGTATGAAACGCCCTGATTTTTTTTTTCGGAAGACTTTTTGAAGCTTATAAAGCGGTATGACAAATGTCTCAATGTACTTGGAAATTATGTAGAAAAATAAAGATATGTCTTATCTTTAATGTCTCATTCTCTTTTTTTTCCTTTCGCATACAACACTGAGCACAGTCGACAGGGGAAACTTATTTTGTAACTCCCCCACGTAGTGTCCCATTTCCTAATGTAATTCTGTCAGCACCGACTCAATTACTTCGACTAAAATCCATTAATCTCCTTTATCTTTGTTGATCTCTATCTCATACTCTCCTTTTTTCTAGCCACTACTCCTTCCGTACAAGAGCTTTTCTGAGACCTTTTACGTATCTGGCGGAATCTGAATGCCATCATCAAACTTAAAGGTTTTTATTTCTTCTCCGGAGCTTTAATTCCTTTTCCTTATTTCACCCTGGCCAAGTAGTATAGTAAGCGAAACAGAATTACCTACACGAAATCCTTCATTTCCACTTTGCATTCCACCAGATCTCGCAGCTGCTCTTCCTAGTAGCAGCGCTACATCGGTATTCATGTACAGCCGCAATCGGCAGCAGTTAAACGGGAAATATTGGCAACCGTCACCTAAATTACCAATTTATATCAGCGTAGTGTCTGGCTTCGATGTCATATTTAGCCTCAGGGACGTTAATTATCGAGAGTTATTATCGAAATATTTTCGTTAATTACCGGCTCCATACGGCGTTCAGCTAATTATGTTGTTCCACAAACCCAGATGCCATACCGCCGTATTTCCGAACCGTGTACTTGGCACGAAAGCAATACACTCACGTTGGTGTTTAATGTTTTTGCAGCGCTACGTTCCACAGTGAACGCAGACGAATTTGCGTCAATTACGTGAGCAGGTTTGTTTTCTGCAGAATACAGGTGAGCAGTAATCGATGTTGCTCTTTTCCAGAATCATTCCAACTTCCTCGTTCACAATAACTTGAAAACGATAAATCCTCTAAATGGGATTAAATTCAAACAAACGGGTATCACATGATTAAGCTAAATATGAACTACTCTTTGTTTTGACAATGTGGCTGTAATTATATTACGACCTTATTGAAGAAAACAGACACTTTCGCACCGTAATTAGATTTTAATTCGACCGAAATTGCGCGTACCAATAAACTAATTATATTTTAACAATAATTCTATCATGTAAATGGTAGCTTTGAGTGCAGTTTCTGTCGTCAGTTGCTCCCTTCCATACTCAAGCAGTGAAAGTATTTATACTTATGTGTGGCAATACTTAATGAAAGCCGCGCGGGATTAGCCGAGCGGTCTAGGCGCTGAAGTCCTGGACTGTGCCGCTGGTCCCGGCGGAGGTTCGAGTCCTCCCTCGGGCGTGTGTGTGTGTGTTTGTCCTTAGGATAATTTAGGTTAAGTAGTGTGTAAGCTTAGGGACTGATGACCTTAGCAGTTAAGTCCCATAAGATTTCACACATATTTTGAACTTAACGAAATACTCCCACTAATATATATGCGCGCGCGCCCGCGTGCACACACACACACACACACACACACACACACACACACACACACACACGCACACACACACACACACGCACACACAAATTAACTTTTCATTTTTGTTTTTATCATTTGACAATATTGCCTCACAAATAAATTAAAATAGTTCAAATCCGCAGTTATAACCAAGGTTTTGGGGAGGTTTCCCTGGATTATCAAATGAATGCCGAAACGGGAAGTTACTTCCTAAATACTCTCAGCTGTGAATCCCTCAGCCGACCTTCCGTAACAGGACATTCAGTTCTGATGAGTAAAAATGAAAGACGCAGAAAAAGGTCATCCAGTCCTGATGAGTAGGGAATGAAATTAAATAAATAAATAAATGAAATAAGAGTAACTGAAATGAAATATTCAGGGGGAAACATCAATTTTAACTTACATTTCACTGTGCATTGTGGATAAATAAAAAAATTTAACAAAATGAAGTCCATATTTTGTTCGAGCCAGCAGAACAGTAACAGTTTCTGCATTCCAGTTACGCAGTCTGAGGCTTATATTAGGTGTGGATTTTCTAGAAAGAGGCACCAGCGATGATCTATGCATTGGGCATAGTGTAGGGTGCCGACTATTGTTGGACCATACCCCTACATCGCACAGTATCAAACTGTGGTGACTAACAGCGAGAATCCAACCGAAATAATCACGAAAATTAATTTCAAACAAAGATACTGTCACACAATCGAAAAAATTATTTAAATGAATATTAATAAGGGCGACTCAGTTAACCATGAAATTAATGGGTACCGCACCACTCGTGTAGACATATCAGTGGCAGGAGAGAGCTTCTGGCTACGGATGAAAACAAATCGTCACTATAACAATTAGATTTATTATATGTAAACGTTAACTCCCAGATTTTCATAAATAACCATTGAGCAACGGACTAAGGATGTAACATTGGTACAGGCGGATGGCGAGGATGCAATTCAGTAACGTTAATAAACCGCAGACATTGCAAAAGCGTGGTTAAGTTCTTAGTTAAAAGTAGTAAGAGTAGTACGTACACGGTAAGGTAGCAGCAGACACCATAACACCTACTAAATTCCTATTGAGAGCAGCAACTTGAATTAATTATGGCCCATCTTTCAAAACCACGCGAAGCGTGAATAAGAAACCAGGCTGCAGCACCTGCTGGAGAATGTGACTTTTGCCCTCTCTTCGTCGTTAGGGCTTCAGTACAGAAATACATCCAGTGGCAGCAACTCTCAACTTTTCAGTCATCTCTCCTGTGCTGAGATGAAGTCCTCTAGTCTTCAAGAGCTCAAAACCCAAGTGTTTACTAAACAACGAGAAGTGCGTACTTTACGAAGTGTTCTCCTTCTTTCTGCTCAGGGAATTTACTGACCTTCGTCACAGCAGAAGCTCACTAGCTATTGATGGTAAAAATCCTGAATGCTGACCAGTAAAACTGACGTGGAGATGTTAAACGTTCTCCTACTCTCGTAAATTTTCTGTATTTTGAGCAGTAGGGTTCTTAGCCGTGGAGGAAAAAAAAAAAAAATAATGTGTCCCATTCCACAGTACAACTCCGACAGCGTCTATCCGATGCTTTTCGCGTAGACACACCAAAAACGAGTGGGAGCTCCCGAAAAAGACAGTATGACCCAATCAGGAGGCTGGGTTCTGAAAGTTTAAACTGAACGTTATACCGTGGCGCTGTAACGAACTTTCACACGTCCTGACGGAAGGCACACCTGCATAGGGGTCTCTTTCCAGCCAAAAGACTTCTGTGAAGAATTTCCCGTTCTTTTGACAAAGAAAGGGCTTCCCGAAAACATCCTGGAGAGCTAGTGTGGAAACGAGAATGTACGGTAGTCTGGCTACCTGCGGTCAGTTTTACGGAGGGAAATCCCTCTTTAAAGGACTCTTATTTCGCGCATCTTACTTGCAACGTTTCAAGTCTTCGAAACTTTCACCAGCTAGGTAAGAAGCGCAGGAAAACAAAAAGCGAAACGAAAACAGTCACTGATGAGCTAATCCAGGGTAACTGAAAGACTACTTCATCAAGGGAATTTACATATCATCCTCTGAAACACGCTAGTAGACAGTTTCAGAGAAAAGTGGTCACATCACAATAACTAAGCTTAACATGTCAAACAAGTCATTGACTCGTATGTATCGAAAGATATATACCTATACTTGCAGTAGGTATTCACTTATTTACTAATAGAACATTTTGTCTCCCTTACCCCCCCCCTCCCCACGTCCTCCCCCCGAATCTCTATGATCAAGAATTATCGGGAGGCTTCTCTCGGCTTAAGGTAAATGCCTGAACTGGAGATTCAAAACGTGAACACACTCTGCCCCACTATAAACTGGTATTTGGTTCCAAGCTCCCAGCGTCCAGTCAGTCAAAACACAGATATCGCACTCTAACCTAACGGATAGAGAATGAAAAGTGAAAAAAAAATCTAGGATAGTAGGTCATAAAAAATAAAAATTACACACACACACACACACACACACACACACAAAACCACCACCATCACCACGGATTTCTTACCGGTTGGTAGCGACACTGGCACATAATGACTTTACACTGTATTGGCTCATAACGAAATACACTTCAACACACTAGGCGTTCAATTTTTTGTGTGGTACATACTGACTCAGAGCTAATCCTGGCCCCACCCCCCACCCTAAGGTTTTGACTCAGGTTTTTTCAAGAGGGTTCTCGCAGTTCTAACAGAACCGTTGGAATTGGCAATCGCAGACCAACGGCTCACTGTATCCTCTGGGACAGAGAATGAGAACTAAAAACACAATCTTGCAAGGCCTGCAACATAAATTAATGTTGTTCCAATCCCCAACACCGGATGAGTTTTCCGAGACAGTGTCCTAGGTTTTCAGTCGAATGCCTGAATTGGAATTACCATATCAAAATATTCCCGGAGGGGATCTCTCAGCCTTACTCTCGACCGACTGGGTGTTCACGACTGTATGTTCGCCTGAAAAGAACAAAGTTCTACAACAGCTCGACCAGCTTTCATGAGTAGAGGAATTAAAATAAATATTTATCTGATCAAAACTGTCTGGACTCCTATTAGTGGATATTAATATAGGATGTCTCCACCTTTCACCTTTGTGTAGGCGTGAGCTCTGCTGGGAACACTTGTAATTGAGTCCTCGAGTGACTATGGAAGAATGGTAGCCCATTCTCCCTCAAGAACCGAAACCAGATACGATAATGATGTTGCTCGAAGGGATGTGGACTGAAGTCGTCGTTCTAAGTCATCCCAAAGGTGTTCCACCGGGATCGGGTCGGGAAAGGAATGTTACTGTCCACAGACAATTGCCCCATGGGATGCTGCTTTGCTACAGCTCAGTCATATCCGTTTCATAGGAGTCGCATTCCTGACACATGACACATCTCCGGTACTTACAGTGCTGGTTTTCACGATGCACATGAATTGATTCAGTTTGACAGCAGGATCTGGAGGAAGGATGAAACAATATGTTCAGTTATTACTTTCGATAAAAATAGTTACGTGTCCCTACATGTCCCACAGGTGATCGTGAATGAGTGAATATACGTATGTCTCCAATCCCAGTTATTTCGACACCAACCGCAGTTGCAGTGCACGTCGTGAAGTTATTCCAAGTTGCCCTTTTGGGTTACTTTAGCATAGAAGGAAAATTAAAAGCAGAGGCAAAGATAAACATTAGGTTCAAACTTTGGCTGTAATGCACCTATCTCCCCTCTACCCGATTTGAAAGTGGTGCCGTTTCACAGTTAGACTTCATTCTCCCGCCACTCTGGCAGCACCAGGGTTATGGAGCGATTGTGCTCTTCTAATCTAGCTCGTTCAATTGCGGACCATGTGTTTGAATGTACTAATTAAGTTGCAATAGTGTTTAATGTGTTTTGTTTCAACATCATTTATGTTAGGGTAACGTTTCGATATCCCACATCATGGATGGTCCTGTCGTTTAATTTTATGGGTGAGAGTAATTTGATGGTCGTTGCTTTGTTCACACATCAATTATCACATCGCGTAGTCAATTTGGTTCTTAAGCACCATGGGCTCAATCTTTGATTAAATGTATTTGCTTAATGATCCATCGTGTGTGAAGTTAATACCATTTTTAATCGGTCATTGTTTGTGTTTAACATCACGGCGTTTGACCATTTCTGCACATTTTACGATCTCGCAGCTTTTGTATAATGCTACTATGCACTTTGTAGTTCGTGAGATTCTCTCCTGCATAAATCCTTACATCCAGGGAGAAGTATTACCGTTAACAATTTTTTTTATATTTAATAGAATGCTTTACATATTTCCTACTTCGTATAACGGCAGTTACGGATTTCTTCATTCAGTCTTTGCTTCGGTTAGTAGTAATAGTAGTAGTAAGTGGAGTTGCGCATAGAATAAATCGTTGCCCATGTTGTCATTGTAAGAATGTGCGTCAAATTTTTGAACTGTGGTATTTCTGATGCGAATCTGAATGAGACCTTTATGACCCTTGCTGGTGTAGGATCACAACTTGGCGTTACATACCTAGTTATCATTTAAGGGCATGTTATTTTATTTCAAACAATGATTTTAGTTAATTAATGTACATCAGACTGTTACTGGTGATAGCTCCAATTTGAATCTAAATAAATCATCACCGTTTCATGATGAAATAATCTCACTGAGTCCATCAGTAACTTGTCACCATCCATTCCGCTTTCCATCCTTTCACGTGCACTTGTTTCCCAATGTTTAATGTGAAAGAAATAAGAGAACAGTTGTAAAGAAACAAATAAGCGGAATGAGAGGTGTGGGTGCGATGTAGCTCAGTACTTTACCTTTCCTTACTTGCTTGCTTAATTTTCTGTTGTCCGTTGTGCATGTCCGTCGCGCTATCATTCAGTGTGTAATGGAAGCTTGCTAGGCAGCGCACGTGACATAATCAGAGACGTGCGTACTCACCTGTACTTGCCTATAAATTAATCCATTTATCTTGTAGCTACGTTCAAAAGCTTTTATTGCTAATAACAGTCATCTTAAAATACAGCTCATACCCTTCACGTAGCGACGCCGCTTAAAATCATATTCCGATAGTATTACCATCCACGTAAGATCAAGCGTTCACGTGGCGACCCAGCTCAGGGTATTTGATAAAGAACAGTGGACGCTAATATCCGCAGTTTCCGACTAATACCTTCAGGTATATATCAGCGTGAATTGCTGTGCTGATACAGTCATCGTCTTCGAACTGTATGCTGTACTGAGTGCTGTAAAATTTGTTCAGATCCTTCCGAGTTTAGCGGTTTCGTAAGTACAATGAGGGGATCACCCTTTTATCAAGGAAGACATCTGCATACCGTAACATCACCTCTTCCTTGCTTCACTGTTGGCACTACACGTGGTGGGAAGCAACGTTCTCCAGGCACTCATGAAACTCAAATTTTTCATCGAACTGACGTTTCGTATTATCCATTTTCCAGTTACGTAGTTCTTTAAACTGCCACCACCGTAGTTTTGCATTGGCTGCAGAAATAAACGACTTATGAGGGGCTGCTCGAACATTGTAACACGTTCTTTTTCACTCCACTACCCGCAGTCTTTGTGCCTACTGAAAAATTATGTTGGTAAACGGTCTCTGGCAGAACATAGTTTCGTCTGCCTTGGTTTAGCTGTCATTCTTCCTTCGTGTTACCTCCTGACAGTCACCTCACCAGCAGTCGACTTCGGCAGAATTAGAAGGGTTAACATGTCGCCGATGGATTTTTTATTGAGATGGTACCCACAGACGAGCCTGTGCTCTGCTTAAAGACTCGTCGTGCTGTTACTGATTCCTTACTGATAACACAATGGGTTCAAATGGCTCTGAGTGCTATGGGACTTATTATCTGAGGTCATCAGTCCCCTAGAACTACTTAAACGTAACTAACCTAAGGACATCACACACATCCATGCCCGAGGCAGGATTCTAACCTGCGACCGTAGCGGTCGCGCGGCTCCAGACTGAAGCGCCTAGAACCACTCGGCCACAATGGCCGTCGATAACACAATTCTCCTCGCCTCCTTTTGTACTGACAGGTCTGCCTCTAGTGACATCTGCTGAACAAATGCACATTACATAAGGATGTCCATAAGGAGGTTTCGTACATTTAGAAATTTTAGGAAAACTGTCAGCAGCGGTTCGGTGCGCTGTATATTTCGAGGTCGCCATCGGCTACAGACTATTATGCAGATAACACACATTCTTCATATTCGGGATAGTCCATTTGACTTCGTACAGCAGGAAACCTAGGATCCGAGAGAGGTGAGGCAGTGGTTACCACACTGGGGTAGCATTCGGGAGGACGACGTTTCAAAACACGCGTTTGGCTACCATGATTTAGGTTTACCGCGATTTCCGTAAATCGCTTCAGACGGATGCTGTGATGGTTTCTTTGAAACGGCACGGCCGACTTCCTTTCCCATCCTTCCCTATTCGGATGGGACCGATGACCTCGCTGTTTCGTCCCCTCCTCCAAATCAACCAAACACTTTTTTATGGAGATTAAGTTTTCTGTCATGTAAAGTAGGCGTTCAGATAATACCATCTGCAAACTCGCAATGGTGATAAGCCAGTGCTAAAGGTTAAAATTACCTTAGTTTAACGAAAAGACACGATTCTGAAACTCATAACTCAGAAACTGTTCAACGTAGAATTGTCAAATAAAATTCGGAATGAAGGTAATACTGTGTAGCTTGAAGTGGTATCTTTGTGATGTTTTTAGATGGTAAATTTAATGTAATTTTAATCATGTTTCATATTTTTTACGAGATACACAATTTTAAACGGAATAAAAATTATTCCATAGTATTTAGCATTGGAATTAAAACCAAAATTTGTAACCCTTTCTATGTTTATTATCAGTGCAGAGCTGTAGAAAAATCAAGAGCAAGTACGAACAGAAGCAGCGGCAGAACCCACGAATCTTGACGAGGCCGTTGGTGATAGCTTGATATTTATGTTTCACGGTGGCCCATCACAAACTCAGAACAGCGTGTACTAAAATGTTTATTATTCAATAATTTTCTTCCAAGTTCCAGACAAGGTGTTACATAAAACTGAAAATTGAAATCAATTTGTAATAAAAAGATATTCAAATCTATGTCATTACATTCTTTGTGAATACTCTGTCTACGCTTAATGCCCGAAAAAAGTTATTATTACACATGTTCATCAATAATAGACAGTCAACTTCACAATGAATCGTAGTTCATTGACGTCCGATATAAGATTCTTGAATTACAAGGCAAAGAAATTGTTGGTGTCGGAAAATAAAGGAATTTACCGAATTTTAATTCGAAAGCTAGTAAATATTTGAGAGATAGCTTTACGAAAGTTGTTTTCCGTTACAGTAATTGGAACATGTGCAATATATTAATGATTTTAAAAAATACCCGTTACTTGTCTGGGATGGACTATACCAGAAATGAATTACAAATACACGGAGTGGCCATAATGCTTGAGGTAAATCCAAGAGATCGCCAGTTAACTAAATTCTCCCACTGTGTTCATGAGCCTCGGGATTCTCACACAGTACCATGAGGAGTTTCCACGTCATAGTAAGTCATTATTAGATGATCTGAATTTGTTATGTAGTCAACTGAACAGGCCAGGAGAGTGACTCTGTTTATCTCTCAGTATTCCATCACCACTAGAGAAGAACGCAGGTGTCTTCTACAAAAGATACCCTCATATATTACCCATCTGAATACATCTCTGCGGAAAATTCTGTCGAGACATTACCTTGCACGTCTTCGTAAGATTTCGACTCATCATATACGTAACGACACAGATCATCAAGTTTCAAGTTTAGCTTACGCATTATCGTTTACCGACAGCGAGGTGATGGATGGTCCGCCTCAGAGATACTCTACAAAGATGCGCTCCAATATGAGATTTCAGTTCTAACCAAAATATATAGAATTACTTCGGTAGCTCTGTGCCCCCATCCATCATCCATTACTCATTCTAGAAGACACAACCCACTTACACAATCTTTTGCCGAGTCATTACATACTTTATCTCCTAAACAAGGATACTATCAACGATTTAAGAGTTATACGATTTTGTAGTGCCCGTGTTGTTTAAAACTACGATGCACGCATGCATGTCCGATGGAACAGGGAATGTGTCGATTACAGCTGTTATGAAATACATGAAATGAATTCACTGTTGCGAATATAGACAACCATCAGCTGTATACTGGAATGACGGCAATGAATATTTGTGCTGCACCGTGACTCGACGCCGGTTTCCCGCTTATGGGGAAAGGTCACCTTCCCATAGGCTACTCGAACACACTCCACCGCCACACCCAAACTTCCGTATGTCATCAACGGGTCAGGCATATATTTTGGGTTGTCGTCATTCCATTATACAGCTGATGATTGTACATATTTGCAAAGACTAACACATTTCATGGATGTAAGAGCTGTTTCTGGGTAACGGGCTATACAATGCTGGTATTCCACCACTCCTCTTCTAATGTCTCTATGCATATCTCAGTGTGAGAGTCCTAAACACATCATTCCTCACGCTCGATATATTCACTCTCTTGTCAGCGTTATACTAGGCTGTTATTAGTGCTTTCCTCTTGATTGGTAAAGTAATCAGGATTTTGTTCATTGAAACAGTGGACAAGAACTTAGTAGTAAGATGACATCAGCACACAGATGAACAAGTAAACAACTGCAGATACTGCGAACCTTAATGTAGGAGGAAATGATATGAGCTCAAGAAATTAATACCAGAATTCCAATGCCTCAGCAAGCATTCGAAGGGAAGCAGGAGCTACTGAGGAACTGTTTAAATGTTTTCTGTTGAGTGTGGTTTTGCATGGTGTAGAAACACGGATGTTAAGGAAAGAAGATGAGTAATAGGTGAAGAAATTCGAAATGCTAGTATGTAGAAGGACGGAGAAGAGAAGCTAAACAGAACGAATTAAGAATGAACAAGTCTTAAGAATGGCTGATGAAAAACAGCGTTTTTAATTACTCCCCATTTCCTCGAAACATTTTCTTTATCTGAATTTTGTTCTCATCTTCAGCTACCATCTGCAAAATGATGCACCATATTTCGGGACAAACTGAAGTCTTGTCGGCTTCCTAAGAATGATCGCACAGCACCGACATGAAGTACAAAAAAAAAAAAAAAAAAAAAAAAAAACCAGAACTCAAAATACACAACGTTGTTACGCCATAACTCATTGACACTTGCACATGGACATGGTACGATGAATATCGTCCTTGTTATGGGCGTAGAGCTAATAGCTAGTTTAGTTCATAGAAGACACGATCTTCACACGGTGGTGATGTGTCTTTCGAATATCATCATCACTGTGCGTCGTTTGAAGATAGCGAGTGCTTACGAAGTCCTCAAACTTAAGCACCGGTACAGGTTTTGTGAATACGTCGTCGGCATAAAACACATGCAAGGAATGTCGGCCGTGAGGATATCATTAAACGCAATCCAGTTACTTTCTACATTTTAACATTACGGATTAACGTCTGACGAAATATTACATGCTAAAGATATAAGTGCAGTCGGACCGGAGGGTTAAAATAGATGAAAACGCACCAGAGGATTAAGGGACGGCTTGATCCGCATGGTTATGTGTTCTGAGGTTATAAAAATGTTATATTTACGAACCATGTATGTCGTTGTTCTAGGCATCAGTCCTGTAACTGGCCTGATGCTACTCTTGACGCTTATCTATCCTGTACAATTATCTCTACGTAGCTACTCCAACCTACATGCAACCCAACTTGCTTACTTTACTCGAGCCTTGGCCTCCGTCAAATATTTTACCCCCCCTCCCCACCCCTCCCCCCCCCCCCCCCCCGACACACACACACATTATACACTTTCCTGCATGACCAAGTTGATATCTCTTGTTGAGACAAGAAATGTACTATGAACCAATCTCTCCTTTCAGTTAAGTCGTGTCGCAAATTTCATTTTTCCGTTCAGTATCTCCTCGCTAGTGATTCGGACTGCCAAGTTAATCTTCAGTACTGTTCTACACAACCACATTCAGACAGCTTCTTTTCTATTCCTGGAATAATTGTCTTCACGTTGGATTTCTGTAGAAGATTACACTGCAGGCAAATACCTTCAGAAAAGAGTTCTTAACATTATTAGATGTTAACAAATTTCCATTTTTCAGGGTACATTCCTTGCTATAGCCAGTCTGTATACTGTATCCTCTGTACTTCGGTCACAACCAGTTTATTGCTATCCATATTGTAAAACTCATTTGGTTCGTCTCAGTTCGTAATCTAGGCTGGGCGGAGTAGCCGCGTGGTCTAGGGGCGTCTTGTCACGGTTCGCTCACCCTCCCCCGTCGGAGGTTCTAGTGCTCCCTCGGGCATGGGTGTGTGTGTTGTCGTTAATGTAAGTTAGATTAAGTAGTGTGTAAGCTTAGGGACCGATGACGTCAGTAGTTTGGTCCCATAAGAACTTACCACAAATTTACAAAATTTCGTAATCTAGTTCCATTACCGTCATCTGATTTAATTCAACTGTATTTCATTGCCTTCTTTTACTTTTGTCAATGTTCATTGTACAATCTCTTTTAAAAAAGCTATGCACTGCATTAAACTGTCTACCAGGTCATTTGCAGTCACTGACACAACAACAATGTCATCAGGTAACTAAAAGGTTTTTATTTTTTCTTCCAGAACTTTAATTCCCTTTACAAATTTATTCTTGGTTTTCTCCACAGTATTCTCAGTGTATAAACGTAGTAACATTTGGAATAAACTACAATGTTGTTTCACTCCCTTTTCAACTACCTCTTCCCTTTCTTGTCCTTCGATTGTTGTATCTTCAGTGTTGTTTATCTGCAAATTATATAAAGTCTTTCGCTCCCTGTATTTCATTACTTGTCTCTTCAGAATTTCAAAGAGTGTTGTCGATTCAGCTTCGTCGAAAGTTTTCCCCACTTCTACAACTATCATAAATGTACCTTTTATCAATTCAAACCTAGTCTCTAACATACGTTGTGCTGTGGGTATTACCTCATGTGTTGCTATATTTTTCCGGAATCTGGACTGATCTTATCTGAGGCAAGCGTCGACCTGTTTTACCATTCAACTATGTATACAATGGTATACTTATCATTACAGAATATTTAAATTTATTAAATTGATGGATGGTTCGGAGGTTAGAAGTCAGTATCTATTGGTGCATGGTCTCTTCCAAGACGATCATCTATATTCTGCAGTAATTATAGCAAATGACATCATCATCTTCTTCTTCTTCCGTCTTCTGTTTAGGTTAGGCCTTGTTCGGCATGCTGCAAGTAGATTTGTTTCTTCCGTCTTCTTATTAGTCCTCCAATGTGTCTTTTTCCTTGCAAGATATATGGCCAACAATGTCTTACTTACCTTGACTACTCCATTCGCAACACAGGTGATATCCATTTTACCTACTTTCTTCAGCCTTTTCAAGTAAACGAAATATATTTCATTCCTTCCCAATATCTACATTTCTTTTATAACTGAGTTTTATCGTGCTATGTTCCTGAGGAATTGTGTTTTATTGACCTGTATTCTTATTTTATCTTTTTTCTATTATCCAAGATTCACTCCCGTTCTAAAATGTTGGGGCCGACATAACTTCATAAAATTTAAATACATTTTTCTTCCTGTTTTATTTTGAAGTAATATTCTGATGGTATACTTTTGGTAAACGAACTTTCAATTTTTTTTAATGATATTATTTTCTGTTACTGTTTCTGTCCAGCTAGCTGTTTCCCGAAGAAAGTCATGGTTTTTGTTTCTTGTTGACAGTGACGAGATAAATATGTCACATATTCTGTGTAGTTCATAGGCATCTCTGCAGTGTATCTTCACTTTTCGAGATTAAAACTTGATTGTCACCAAATAGCATCGTTATCTTGTTGATTAAACTCGTATGTGTGATTATGTACTTTCACTTTCATTGCCCACATAGAGCAGTGGGTTTCGACATGCGTATCGAAACAAGTTTCCTTATCTAAGACCACTCATACAAGAAAGTCAACGAGGTTAGAAGGCCATAAAGCGGCAGCCCGATTATCCGACTACAGCTGCACAACTCCAGTAAGGCGGCCTGAAGAGATGAAAAAATGCTGGCAAACTACAAATGAGAAACGACAGAAAGAATCTGATGTTACAGATTACAACTGGTAATCGGGAGGTTACAATGTGCCCGGTAAAACCACACTGTGACACTGCTTGCAACAGAACGGTAGACAAGCTAGCCAAGGCAGTCTTCTATGACGGGGACGGCGAGAATGTGTAATTACCAGCTACAGACGTTTTAATAGTTATCAAATTAACAATCAGACAAAAGCGGAACACAGAATGACAAGAGTTCTCCAGAGAGAAAGTCAAGGATTATGTCATAGTGTACCTGGTGCTGATTTCTAACTTGTGCTACGAGAAACATAAATGCTCCAGATGAGTCAAGAATACTATCAAGCGTTTCAGCTTCAACCGCTGCTGTTACGGGAATCATCTACAGAATATTCATTTGCACGCATCCCCGCTCTGCGACGGCTGTAAAGGAGTGGTTGTACATGAAAATATTTTTCGTCTGCCCAAACAGATGCACCGATGACACGCACCATGTTGGCATTTGTCTCGGGTTCCTCGGTCGAGCTTTGTTTGATAATTTTTCTGTCAGCTTGCCAGCACGAGTGGCTGGCATACTTACAAAACTTCACTGTCCATTGCTGGAGGTGGCTGAGGCTTTGACAATGCCAGTCGCTCGTGCTGGCAAAACGTCAGAGAAATCATCAACAAACATCGGCTGAAGAACCCAAGACCGAAGCCAACAGTTTGTCAACAAGTGGGCACGAAAGCCTTTACAACTTTTTTGGTGCAACGACGTAAGTCAGCCGCTCATACGTCTGGTCATCCATCTGTTTCTGTTTGCTGACATGTGTAACCGTAACGCTATCGTGTAAAGCTTGGATAATATATAGCTTTTATATATAATTCTCTTAGAATAACGCGTCAAATTTTACTATGAGAAAACTGTAATATTATATTGATATTGATTTACAATGCACTGGACCCTACTTATACGAGCGACTATTTCCTAACATAGTCTCCATTTCGTTCTATGACCTGCATCAACGTTATCTAAGTGCAAGTAATCACTGTTAGTAAAAACAGGTGTCCTGCGTTTGTAGCCACGTTTTCATTGCATTAATTACGCTCTCATCCGCTTTAAAGTATAATACACGCAGAGACCCGTAAGTGGGTCATATGGCCTATATATCGGATGAGCAAACGATGTACAAACCAGTTTGGTGATGTGTTTTCGAGTCTTGAGACTTTTGTTCCGGCGTATTTTGCCGCATAGTGTGAAGTCTGTATTGGATTCTTGTGAGACTGACTTCTAAGAAACTGCTCCTGATTTTCCTTAGAGTCATGACATAATGCCTGACGACTCGAGCAACACAACCAAAAGACTGGCATCACGACTTCGTCAGCAGACGGAGCTGGAATTTCTTCTGCTTTGCAGACTGCAGGTGGTGTCACTCCAGCGACTACCTTTTCGTTTCCAGCTCCGACTTCGTCAGCTGCATCTGTTCATACGATTCATAGCAAAAACGTTTCTCTATTGATCTCAAACCGCTCAGACAGTGCAAATGAAATGTAATTTCTTTGTCTGAAGTCAGCATTCATGGGACCCACCTTTAGCCCGCATATGGATATCTCAGTCATTGCACATCCAGTGTTCACCTGTAACTGTAGAGGTGTCTAGCCAACTTCCTAATTATAATGTATTAAGTTGCAAGTATAATGAAATCTGTGTGATTTGCAAGGACGGGACAACAGCACCCCTATCAGCTGCTCAACGGCATACATAGCAGACAAAGTTTATAGATGTTCACCATGGTTCCCACTTCCATAGCAGAGAACTGAGTTACAACACCTTGCTTGTAATGGGTGTCTTACGAGGTGCGACAATAAAGTAATGGGACTGATTTTCTTAGTAAGATGTGGCAACCCTGCAGGCTTGTGTAGGCACAATATCTTTGACCTTGGTCTATAAGCTGCTTTTACTACAAGTCGCTTTTCGATGCAACTACTCAGTCGTGAGTTGTGCTGTAATAAATTAACAAGTGCTTATGTATCTTGTCATGGAAATGGAACCGCATAATATTGCGCAACAGTATGCCATTTCTTATTGCGTGAAATTGGGTGAAAACGCGACGACAACTTACGGTAAGCTTTAGACGGGTTTTCGTTGACATAAAATGTTTAGTGACGGCAGAACGAATATTGAAGATGAAGACCATCAACCTCACGGACGGATGTCAACTTGGTCAGCGTGCGTGAATTCGTACGATCCTATCGAAGATTATCCACGAAAATTATTGCAGAAGAACTGAACATCAATCGAGAAACGGTTCGTCTCATAATAACTGAAGATCGTGGTATGAGAAAGATTTGTGCAAAAACGGTCCCCAAAAATCTCACTCCACAACAGCGAGAAACACGGAAAAATGTGGGAGCCGATCTGTTAGAACAAACGGAAATCAATCCAGAATTGTTGAGTTGTTTTATCACTGGTGATGAAAGTTGGTTTTTTCAGTACGATCTAGAGACAAAACGCCAATGTCCGCAATGGTGTTCAAAGGGATCACCCAGACCAAAAAAAGGTCGCATGTCAAAGTCAAAAGTGAAATGCATGCTTGTGTGCTTCTTTGATTCCAAGGGAATTGTTCATAAAGAGTGGGTGCCTCCTGGACAAACAGTTAAACAATATTACTATAAAGAAATTTTAGAAAGACTTCGTAAAAGAATTCTTCGTGTCCGTGACAACATTGCTGACAAAGGTATTCTGCATCACAATAATGCGCCACCCCATACTGCTCTGTCAGTACAGCAATTTTTAACCTCAAAACAAATTTCAGTACTACCACAGATAACTTATACACCAGATATATCTCTGTGACTTTTTTTCTATTTCCAAGAGTCAAAACGGCGGTCCAGGAACACCATTTTCAAATAACACAAGATGTCCAAAAACCTGTGACGAAGGACTTGGAGGATATTACAGAAGATGAGTTCGACAAATGTTACCATCAGTGGCAGAAGCGTTGGAAAAGTGTGTGCAATCGGAAGGGAACTACGTTGAAGGAGACAACACTAAACTTGAGTAAAACGGTAAGCAACATTTTTTTTTCACATTCGTCCCATTACTTTATTGTCGCACCTCTTACGTAGACGCCATTATGAGGGTTCACTACGGCTCTGCCGTATGTTGGATTTGTTCTAAACTTCGCACACGGGCAGAACAAACATCAAATTTGAAGCACCTAAACTGGTGTTTTGCTATTATGAGTGTTGCCGAAATAAAACTGGACAGAAAAATATTACAAGCAAGACCGACCAAACCAAATTATATCATCAGTGACCGTGGCAGACGATGTAAGGTGAGTTGCTTATCTTAACGTCCATGAAACATTTTTCCTGGTCGCTTTATTTTGTCCGTTATGTATATTAATGGCTGTATAAAAATTGTGGAATTATTTATTGAAGGGCCCAGATGTTTAAAATTATATTTCTTATATGTGCTCAAGAGTCTTGCTGAGACGTCGAATTATACTACACAGGACAAACATTAATAAAACCGAGAAACTATAGGGACGCATTCCTGGCTGGGAATGGAGGGAAAACGCTCCTACGAACATTTGTCCAGAAATGCATCGTTGTCATGGCACATGGCGCTGACGAATGACACTTCCTCTGACCACGTGTCTCTCGTGTGTTTCAGGCTATGTAATGGACGCAGAGTACTGTAATCATTAGACTGGTCCGGTTTTCAAGTCGGCAACGAGCCGAGATGGTGTTTGTGCACGCCAATCACATGGAAACGGTCGAAAAACAACAAGGACAAAACCAGTACCCTCACAGACACCACAATATTTCAAGCCTTATCTGGGCGTTTGTGTGATAATGGATCCTTTCGGAGAGACGAACGTGCATGGAGGCAGCGAACTGGGCGTGCACCAGACTCGCAGGGCAAGGTTCTACGGGATATTGAAACGTGCACTAGGATAATCCCCAGGCAAGTGGTCCGCCATCTTAGTGTACGCCCAATTACTATTATGTGTTTTGTGTTCCGAGACGATTTGTTGTCGTTGTATGAACACCGTCCATTTCCAGACACTGTTCATAAGAACTTTTTCCTCCATTTCCAGTCAGGAATTTGCCTCTGCAGTTCGTCGGTTTTATTAATGTTCACCCTGTGTCGATCATTTTCTTCATGCTGGGCACCACAGCCGTATATTGTATTTGTTATAGGACGTTTTGAAGCATTCCACCTCGACTATTTTTTCCGAACAGTTCAATTCATTATACCTTACAAGACTGGCCAATCTCGGTCTGACAGGCTATTTTCAAGCGATTTAGGTGTCGATGAGTTATACAATTACTATCCTGCTAACAATCGGCGATAAAGACGCTCTGTTGTTTAATGTTGTTTCCAAAATTCTCAGTTAGTACTTCACAGATTTACCTCATATGTCTAAAAGGTCCGGTAATAAACATTCTGAATGCAATAGACTCTATTTTGTTACGTTGTTTCAATAAACTCGAAAAGTTGTTGATCCACTTAATTCAGATTTTTACACGTTGTTCTCATAAACATTTATGCACATATAGGCTGTATATTTCTTTTTTACATATGCAAGAATATATGTTTCTGTCTATACTAAAATATAAAGACGAAACTTTCTCAAACATTCTCTCAAAAGTAATTCATCTGTTTACTTCAGATTTTTTCAGAATACTCCAATAAACATCCGGATTAGCAGAGGCTCTAGTTTTTATTTTTCTGATTTCTTAATACACACTACGTTTTGTGTGTGTGTGTGTGTGTGTGTGTGTGTGTGTGTGTGTGTGTGTGTGTGTGTGTGGGAAACGTAATTAGCAAAAATCTCGAAAAGCTCTTGAGCGAAATTTTTACTAGATCCTCTACAATGTGAAGATTTTCTCTTAAAAACGAATGCAAGAAAGCAAATACTGTGCTGTGAAAGTATGCGGTATTATTTGTTTCTTGCAATCAGTTTTAACTACGGTAGCAGGTCACGTAAATCCTTAAGACAAATTGTTTGCCGGCCGCGGTGGTCTAGCGGTTCTAAGCGCACCGTCCGGAACCGCGCGACTGCTACGGTCGCAGGTTCGAATCCTGCCTAGGGCATGGATGTGTGTGAAGTCCTTAGGTTAGTTAGGTTTAAGTAGTTAAAAGTTCTAGGCGACTGATGACCTCAGATGTTAAGTCCCATAGTGCTCAGAACCATTTGAACCATTTATGAACAAATTGTTTCTCCCACAATCGGGGTGAAGAAAAACATGCGCTATTCCAACTTCACATCGCTATTCCTCACATACTAACAACAGAAAAATGTCCGTCACAGAATTTCATACTGCACATATTTCAGGCAGTAAATGGACATTAAAGATTGGCAGTCTGGCAACACTGTTATCTCATACATCTTCCATACCACAGAAATGGAAATACAACGGTTTTCATCGTCATCTTTTAAAGAAGCCTTTTGCATCCACTAGATTCCAAATTTGTTTTCTGTATACCGTCCCCCAGTGGTCCCATCGATTAGTGCCAACTATGAATCCTCCAACTTTCAGGTCCATTATATTTTGTAAGGGCCTTACGTCACCCGTGGGCTAGCAACGTGCTTTGCAAATAATTTCCAAACCCGGTCACCATTTGCATGTATTATCACCATGGAATCACTAAGGATGCCTTTTAACACCGAGTCTGATAAGTGCATGCTGTTTACTAATTATGTCCGCGCATTATTATTACACTGAAGAGCCAAAGAAAATGGTACACTTGCCTAATATCTTGTAGCGCCCCTGCGAGTAAGCAGAGGTGCCGCAACACGAAGTACCATAGACTCGAGTAATGTCTGAAGTAGTTCCATACACGTCCATCCGCTCGATAGAATTTGAAACGCCCCACAAATCCAAAAAACAATTTGAAACGAGACTTGTCCGACCAGGGAACATATTTACAGTCATCAACAGTCCTTAGTCGGTGTTGACGAGCCCAGGCGAGGCGTAAAGTTTTATGTCGCTCAGTCATCAAGGGTACGCGAATAGGCCTTAGGCTCCGAAAGTCCATATCGATGATGTTTCGTTGAATAGTTCGCACGCTGACGCTTGTTGATGTCGTAGCGTTGAAATTTGCAACAATTTGCGGAAGGGTTGCACTTCTGTCACGTTGAACGATTCTCTTCAATCGTCGTTGGTCCAGTTCTTCCAGGATCTTTTTTCGGCCGCAGCGGTGTGAGAGATTTGATGTTTTACCGGATTCCTCTATATTCACGGTACACTTGTGACATGGTCGTACGGGAAAACCCCGCTTCGTCGCTACCTCGGAAATACTGTGTCCCATCGCTCGTGCGCCGAATAAAACACCACGTTCAAACACACTTAAATCTTGATAACTTGCCATTGTAGCAGCAGTAACCGACTTAACAACTGCACCAGGCACTTGCAGTATTACATAAGCGTTGCCGAACGCAGCACCATATTCTGCCTGTTTACGTAACTCTGTATTTGAATACGTATATCTATGCCATTTTGGCGCAATCAGTGTATTATTATTATCATCAATGGAGATGTGAAACCATGACGTCCATTACCGTTAGGGAAAGACTGTAATTCGAAAACGAACGTTCCATAATTAGCTGTGTTGGGATGAGTCAAGCAGAAAAAAAAAGCGAGAGGTGAGGCGCGTTAAATGAAACAGGACGCTGCTATTGATGAGGTGTTTGTACTGTATGCGCTGCTTATCAAACAGGGACTAGTTGCTAGTGGAGTAGCCGGCCGCAGTGATCTAGCGGTTCTAGGCGCTCAGTCAGGAACCGCATGACTGCTACGGTCGCAGGTTCGAATCCTGCCTCGAGCATGGATGTGTGTGATGTCCTTAGGTTGGTTAGGTTTAAGTAGTTCTAACTTCTAGAGGACTTATGCCCACAGATGTTGAGGCCCATAGTGCTCAGAGCCATTTGAACCATTTTTTTTTTTTTTTTTTTTTTTTTTTTTTTTTTTTTTTTTTTTTTTTTTTTTTTTTTTTGCTAGTGGTGTAAACCCCCGTGACAGACTTATGTACATTCGTAAACACATCATATCATATTTTCTTCTTGTGTTATTCTAAAACAGGGTGGCATTGCATGGCACACACAAACGACGAATTTGTGGATATGCTTCTAATACTTTTTGCATCTGATAAATGGACTTGCTGCTCGTGATTATCATGGTCGACATCGTACAGATAAAAATGTGTTTCACCGTCTGGAGCTTCACCTTCGGGACACAGGTTTTCTTCTTCCACCATCGCGTGACAGAGGTCGTCCGTAGACTCCAGCAACTGAGAGAGCTATTATTCTGGGGCTCACACACCAAGAACCCGAGCAACGTACTCGTAACGCAGCAAACCGCCTGCGTGTTTCGCAACGCACCGTCGTTGACGTGCCGCATGGGCTTCGGAAGCACCCCTATCATTAGTCTTTAACGTAACACTTACCTCCCGAAGACCTCCGTCTGCGGATGCAGCTTGTAAACGGTTCCAGCAACAACATGAAGCTAACTTCATAAACACTGTAATATGATTGCATGAAGCAGCATTCACTTTTGAGGGTGTCTTCAATACGCGCAATGCCCACTACAGGTGTCACGTTAACCCGCACGTCCCCCGCGGATATCAGGTTCGCTTTCGCATCAGTGTCTGGGCCGGAATGTTGGGAGACAGGAGTTGGGTGCTTAGTTGTTTTTTTACCGGTTGACTGCGCTGAGGCATCATGCATTCCTCTCCAGCTATTTGTCTGACGCAGTGGAAGACGTTCCACTTCATGCTCGACAGACGTTATGGCTCTCACATGATGGTGTACCTCCATACACTGGAATTAATTTGCGACGCTATTTAGACAGAACATTTCCAGGGAAATAGCTCGGACGGGGTGGTCCAGTTGTATGGCCTCCACTTTCACGTGACCTAAATTCCGTGGATGTTTTGCTGTGGGGACACTACACCGCCGACACATATGGAAGAAATGATAGCACGTGTTCATGCTGCTCTTGTATCTGTGATGCAGCCACGTTGCGAAGAGTCCAGAGCAGTATCATCCAGCAAGTCGAGCAATCATTAACAGGGAAAGTGTTACTGTCACTGTTTGCTAACGTGTTACATCTGAGCAGGGTTACTGCATGTAATACAGACGACTAATAGATGTTCAGTTATTTAACTGTGCAATCACCTTCAGCGTCTCGAAATTAATATCCGTTTTGTAATTATTCTGTCCTACAAGTCATTTGTTTCAACTGCCTATTAATGACTTCCCTGACCACGTTTTTGTTACGTTAAACGTTGCAAAACGCTATACTATGTACGTAATTTCGGACACGTGTGGCTTAAGAAACGGTTTATGCTACAGTATTATATCGCAGAATTAAATGGGCAAATAAAGTAAACAAGTCTCCTCTCAGAATCGTACCTTCGACCTGATGCATGTAAACCCAAAACTGTAGCCATTGCATCAACTGCACATCAGTAGTCCTGCATGCTGACAGAGGCACGTACCGTACACGTGATTAAAGTATTGCGAGATTGCCTATCACGAACATCCATTCATTACCGCAAATATGGGCAGGATTAAATTTTGTGAAAGACATTTTTCTGTTGCCAGTATGTGACGAATCGCGCTGCGAAGTCCGAGTGAGTGAATTTTTCTTTACTCTGTATATTCTTTCTCTTTCTACATTATTTTAAAAAATTGTATGCACAATAATTTGCTCTTCTGTTTTCTCACTCGCCATCGCTTTTGCAGAAAACAATAAAGCTGTAGCTATGTAATCTCAATTGTCCAAAGCTATGTAGTCCTACTGATTCGGAAAATGAAACTTTAAAACTGTGCAATATATCGGCATTGAAGCTATTAACGTTACAGGTCCAGCATCTCAGGACGTCTCAGTCATGCACTCTAAACTAACGATAATAACCGTTATACCCACTGGTTTCATGTGACTTCAATTGCCATTCTAAGTTTGGCTTTTTCATTTCAATAAACAAGGCTCAAGGTCAGAGAGGGGGATGGAGGGGGTGAAGGAGATAGACAGATGGAGAGGCCAATGGACATGGAGAAGAGGACGGAGGAGATGAACAGCGAGGAAGGAGGTAGATATTGAGAGGCATAGGGGATGAGGAGATGGACAGATACAGGGGGAGGTGGTGATGCGTAGAGAAACATTGGAGGAGGAGGCGATGGACAGAGAGATGGGGAAAAGAAGATGGTCAGACAGAAGGGGGAAGGAGTTTAGGATGTAAATCAAATTTCACACATACAGAGTGTAACGGGTATAAATACAGAGATTTTAAATATGGTACCTTAATATGTGGACACATTAGTATGTTTAATCTTTCCTTCTCTCCATCTAATCGTTTTGCTTCCTTGTGTCCAACACCTGACCCGCTGCCCATTGGAAAATAGGCATTATAGGCTTACTCTTGCTATTTGTGCTTGTACATACTAACCAACCTAAAAACATATTACTAATAACAGCAGTAACTATTACTCCGCTAATGACGTAAATTTTGATGTAATGGTGCTCAGTAACCCATTCTGTTTACAAAATAAATATCTGCAGTTGTACGTGTTGGACCCTATATTTAGCAACTACTAATCATTTCTAGATTCGCTGCTACGATAGGGACTCGATATTTCGAGTGGGGACTTACACGTTTCCCTTAAATCCGAGCCTCATACAAAACAAAAATTAAATAGTGTATATTGTATCGTTCCTTGATCTGGCTCATAGCATAGCTCCAATCAAAGCACTCACTCTGCTTTGTTATGACAGAGCCAGTGAGCCACACATAGGCTTCTCCCGGTTTTTAATATGTTTACAGAAGCAAAGATTATGTGCAAAGTGGTGTTTAAGGTTTGTTGTTGTCGGTCGGTGCAGTCCATTGCTGTATTGCGTTTTATTTGTTGAATGATTTTGGTTATACAACTAAAACTGAGTGCTGTAACAACGGAATGGAAACTTGAGACTTTAACTGTTAAATTAGAAGAGCTGTAACGACTTGAGAAAGGGCAAAGATTAAACAACCTAACTCTGGAATACAGTGTCGGCCGGCCAGTGTGGCCGAGCGATTCTAGACGCTTCAGTCTGGAACCGCGCGACCGCTACGGTCACAGGTTCGAATCCTGCCTCGGGCATCGTTGTGTGTGATGTCCGTAGGTTAGTTAGATTTAAGTACTTCTAAGCTCTAGGGGTCTGATGACCTCAGATGTTGTCTCATAGTGCTCAAAGCCATTTGAAACACTTAAACCATTTGAACCAGTACAGTGCCATTAAGTTATTTGTTGTGACTGGCGAAGAAACCGACTCAAATAGGAAGTCTTCGTATTTCCCTCTTTCTAGAGACGCTGTTCGACACAGGATGTCAAATTAAAGAGGTTCCAGCCGTCTAGTTTTGTAGCATCGCGACAGATGATGTTAAAGTGATCACTACAGCAAAAATCGACTGACCCCTGATTTGATCACAATCGAGATAGAATCTCCCTACACATCGGTCAGGGGGCTGAAGATGTCATAGTAAACCACTGAAACGCGTTGCCATGCACAGAAAAGTTGGAAACTAGACAGCTAGTAGACGTATAATTTAAAACAAATGCTGTGTAGTATCTCTTAATCCCGATTGTAACCAACATTGCTTGGAGTCTCTGTGAACTTAAGTATGATAATTACTTATGAAGAAATAGCCACGATAACAAAAAAATCATTTATTTAAAATGACCGGTTTCGGCACACACAGTATGCCATCCGCAGATAGACTGCCCGATTTGCTGGAGCTGCGGACGTGCTGAGCTGCTGCGCGTTGTCAAGACGGTAAGCTATTATCTTGAGAACATGCAGCTGCTCAGCACGCCGTCAGCTCCAGCAAATGGAGCAGTCAAACCGAAAACTGCCTACTGTGTGTGCCGAAACCGGTCATTTTAAATAAATGATTTTTTTGTTGTCGTGGCTATTTCTTCAGAAACAATTACCTTTAAATCGCAAAAGCTGTCGAGAAGTTGGAGTTTGAGAAAACAAGTGAGGGGTTCTCTATGTGGTTTATTGTATCCAATGTCGTTTTATGCTTCGACAGTGCAAGGGGGTCACTTTGCTCTGTTAGGAAACTCAGCGAGCACGCGGCCGCACAGTGACTCACGGCGTCGAACTCGTCCTGGCGCTGCATGTGGTTCTGGATGAAGAGCACGTTGTGGATGGCCTTCTCCAGCTCGAAGGGGTACTTCTTGCGCGTGGCGACGTCGCTGAGGGAGCCGTCGAGCCCGACGACGGAGGGCAGGCCGCCGAAGGCGCCGGCGCTGCCGCCGAAGCGGTTGGTGGCGCTGTGCAGGCCGTTGCAGCCGCCGGGCCGCTGCAGGTGGTGCAGTTGCAGGTGGTGCTGGTGCTGGTGCTGGTGCAGGTGGTGGCGCAGCGAGTCGGGCGACGAGGCGGCCGACGAGGAGGCGGCCGCCGCCGCCACCGCCGCCGCCGCCGCCGCGCTCAGCTTGGAGTTGTGCGCGTGCCGCAGCAGCCGCTTGCTCGCCAGGTCGGCCAGCAGCTGCTCGGGCACGCGCATCAGCAGCAGCTTCGGCAGCCGCCGGATGAACACCTGCGGCCGGACACGCGCAAGCGGTCAGAGCCCGCACTCACTCGACAGTCACGTCAAACACTGCGCTCGTGAGGAAACGGGGGAAACGTATCTTTATTACTCTGCTTCTGTTCCTCGAACATCTCCGCATACTGTACACCTCCCGCCGCCTTCATCCCCCTCACCCCACTGTTGCTCCTCTCATCTCCTGTCCCCGCCCCCTGCCACGCCTTCACTGTTGTGTCCCCTCTACCCTCCATCTCTACATCCTTCATCTCCTTTCCCAAGGTGGTTTCCATCAGCTCCCCCTCCCGGATGATGCCCTCTCTCCCTCCATTTATCCCTCCTATCAACTCTGATCCTCACCCCACTCCTTTCCTCCTTTCTTTCCCTGAGTTCCCTCTTCCGCCCTTCCATGCTGTGTTTCACTCTAGCTTACCTCTTCCTACACCCCCCCCCCCCCCCGAGTCCTTTTGTATTCCCCTCCTCTGCCTCCCCTATTACCTATCACCTCTGCCCAACACAACCCACCCCTCTTATGGGTCCTCATCCCCCATTGGCTCCTTTCCCCCTGCCCCCTTCGCTTTTTCTCTCCTTCCCCCCTTTTTTATTTTCCCATCATCTGTCCAGTTTCCCCGCACCTGCTATCGGTTGTGGTATGTCATATTTGCCAACCTTTCAGTGCAGTGTTCCAGTGAATGTTCAGTGTTGTTTCGTCTTTCCAAGTGTTGCGAACAGAAACCATGCTGTCGCTGGGTGTGAATTTTATGTCTTTTGCAAACAGAAACCAGACTGTCGCCATGTTTTTTAATTGTCTGTCTATTACTTTACCTGTCTCCTTCATATGTATTTTATTAGCATCGTCATCCCTTTGTTCTATGTTTTAAGTTCCACGATTTTTTCCGACATGTTACCATTTAAGTCTACGATTTTATAGCCTGTTTTTATTGTATATTATCTTCACCTTTTTAAAAGTCTGTAGGCTGAAGAGCGGCATACTAAGCTGCTGCCAGCCCGCCCCCTTGAGGGGAATCGAAATGCAGTAAAGCAAAAAACTGGTCACGCTACCTCCCCCTTCTGGATGATGAAGCTTGCTGTGACGTCTACCCTTTTTACCAACTGTAGCCCGGCCTTGTCCCCCCCCCCCCAGCCCATGGTCCACAGATCTTATTTCCTACCCCCTCCTTCCCCGTAAGCTGGTTTTCCTCCCCCCCCCCCCCCCCTCGAGTATTTGCATTCCCTCCTCGGCTGCTTTCCTCTCCCATTCTTTTCCTCCTCAGCCCCTACAGTGCATCTCCAACTCCATCCCCAATCCCTCTTCCCTCCGCCCTTCTAATACCATCCCTTCCCCCCTCCAGTCCCCCCTCCCTCCTCCCTCCTATCCCCACCCCTGGCAGATCCATCCAGACTTTTATTCATTATCGAGTGTGTTGTGTGTGCTCGACTTGTGTATAGTTTTGCTGTCTGTGGTTTTTCTAAGCTACCCCCCGCCCCCCTCCCCCCATCACATTGCTGTTTCAATCGTTCAGTGACTTTTTATGCTCCTGACATACTTGGACTTATGTCCTTGAATTCTCACAATGTGTCGATTTTTTTGGGAAATACATTTTTGTTATTTATCTCCGTTCTACAGTCACCCCTTTTTTGTATACTTTCTTCGATTATGTTCCCGCCGGCCGCTGTGGCCGAGCTGTACTAGGCGCTGCAGTCCAGAACTGCGCTGCTCCTCCGGTCGCGGGTTCGAATCTTGCCTCGGTCATGGATGTGTGTGATGTTCTTAGGTTAGTTAGGTTTAAGTAGATCTAAGTCTAGAGGACTGATAACCTCAGATGTTAAGCCCCATAGTGCTTAGAGCCATTTGAACCATTATGTTCCCCCTTGTTTATACCTATGTTCAACCATGTTTCTCCCTTTCATTGTTTTAAATCTCCTCCTGTAGAACTGTAACGTCTCCAGGCTGAGGAGCAGCGCCTATGCTGCTACCAGCCCGCACCAGATGGGGAACTGAAAGTACAATAAAGGGAAAAACAAGAAAAGAAAATTGGTCACCCTGACTCCCATTCCCGTTTGCAGGTTGCCTACACAACGGATTCCAGGGAAAACAAATGTGTTCTATATTGTACATGGGATGCTTTTCAGACTCTAGCGAGCACCGTAGTGGAAATAATTCAAATAACAAGCACATTAGTATGTTCTTGAGAAATTATTAGCATTTGAACCATTTTGGTCTGCACTTTCAAGGTCAACATGTATATCGCGGTGCAACAATTCCTACCGATTAAAAGTGCCTGCAGCTCTCGTTGTCGTTATGAACCTTAGGTAATCGACCAGTGTTATTTGAACAAACGTGCAAGATACCTCGCACACGTATGTGCGAATCGTACCGTCAAATCAGAGGGCAGATTATTGTAATGAGATAATGTTATGCATCCATTCAGTTGGTTGGCTGATTGATTTGGGGAATGGGACCAAACAGCGAGGCCATTGGTCCTATCGGTTTGGGGAAGGATGGTGAAGGAAGTCGACAGTGGCCTTTCACAGGAACTACCCTGCAAGTTGCCTGAAGCGGTTTAGGGAAATCACGGAAAACCTAAATAAGGATGGCGAGACGCAGGTTTGAACCGTCGTCCTCCCAATTGCGTGTCCAGTTTGCTAACCACTGCACCATCTCGCTCATCCACCCGGCAAAATGCTGCTCTTGTAGGACAAAATCGTTCAGCACTGTGTTGGGTGTGTGCCGAATGGTTCACGAAAGGCCACAGAACACTACAAAATGGGTCGGGTCGCACTACCCACACCACCCTGTGAGAAGACCGACATCTCATGCAAATGGTATTGCAGGAGAATCTACGTCCTCCTCGGCTCTCGCGCGATAGTGGGAAAGTGTAACACATCACACAGTATCAGGGGGCGTCGGTCCGTTCGCGTTTATTACGGCACGGGTTACGTGCGTGTCGTCCACTTCTCCGCCTACTGCTAACGAATGTGCAGATACACGCTATATGGAAATGGCGTATAGAACGACGACACTGGAGACAGATAGTGTTTTCCGACAAATCCACGTTCTGTTTGTTTAAAATTATGGCCGCACTTCAGTTGGCCGCAGACAGGGGGAGTGGTATCTCTCTGACTAAATTTGCACAGGACTAGCTCATAGCTTTATGGTGTGGGATGCTATTTGGTACAAGCAAAAACCACAGCTGCTGTGGTCCGCAGCTCGTGCGCTCGTGAGTGTTGCTGCCTCTGTATCACGGGGACCCGGATTTGATTCCCGGCCAGGTTGGGGATTTTTCCCTGTATGGGCGCTGGCTGCTTGTGTTGTCCTCATCCTTCCATCATCACCATCATCATTCGTGATTGTGGCTAGATTCGACTGCGTAAAACATTGAAGTGTGAAAAAATTGTGACTTTGTACGGGCGGTGATGACCGCCCAGTTGAGCGCCCCACAAACCAAACATCATCATCACAGCTGGTGTGTGTCCAGGGTACTGTGTCCAGTGTGACCTACGTGAATGACATCCTGTGACCCGTAGCAATCCCCGGTCCGCACAACATCCCAGACGCCTTTACCAAGTCGTGCACCACCACATGTTGCTCCAAGGACACGTGCCTTCTTGGTGTCACAGGATGTCAGCTTTTGCCCTGGCCCGCCAGTTAACCAGACTTGCCACCAATCGAAAATGTGTGGGATACGGTGGAAAGGCGGTTGCAGCACTCTGACCCAATGCCAACTACCACAGACGAACTTCGGAACCAGGTGAACGCAGCATTGATGGATCTGCCACAGGACGCCAGTCGCGCCTTATGCACGTTGATTCCATCACGCATCGCACAAGTTATCAGAGCCCATGGCGGATCGTGTAGCTACTAGGCAACTGGACACATGCTTAGCAGAGTGTCTTAAATACTAATCTTTCTGTAGAATATGCTGCGTGAAAATGAATGGCCTGTCTCTAGTCATTCAAGGTGTTCTATTTTTTCTGAATTTATTTGCATGGCCATCTTTCACATCAGATGGTAGAGCCAATTATTATTGGCTCCCTTTCTTAAGCTTTGTGCATCTTCTTTGGACATTCTGGAAGCAGGCATACATATTTTTACACATTTTGGCGGTTATGGATTAGAAATTGTATTTGTTTGTAAAGTTGATGTGCCATTTACTTACTATCTTTTGTTCGCAGATTCGGCAAACCAATACTTTTACTCCCCACCATTCAAAGTTTTTAATGACGCTAGCTGTAAGTGGGCACTGAAATATGTCAGTGGTAACAGATGAAAATTTATGTCGGATCAGGGCTTTAACTTGCCTTTCCCACTTGACGCGGGCCATCGCCTTATTACCTCAGCCATCTGAACTTGCTCCCGTTCCAACTCAAGTTCCCAGCCTGTTACGCACTACTGCCATCGTGACACACTTAAACCCCTTATTCATAGTTCCTGATCACCGTAAGAGAGAGGGAATAGTGTGCATCCGCACTGAAAGAAAACATCGTTGATAGTCCCACCTTGCTGACACAAACGTGCGCGTCTCTTTGGTCTCTGCTGGCGAGGCCTCTGTGTGTGTAGAAATTACGTGTTTGTTGGGCGACGCAATATACTGTACTAAGTGAAAAAGTTTCAAGTGACACGGGGTAGGTAATACAAGTATTCTATTAACCGAAGAGTATTCATGTGTGATTTACGCTTGCGAACAGCATCAATACGTGCAATAAAGAGATATTTCCTAATACTAAAATTCCTAATCCAAACAAGATTCATCGATTTTTCAATAAATTTCGTGAAACGGTGTTACTAACAAGAAAGGTAGACAGCCACATACAGTACGAAATTTTCAGTCTGCAGCGGAGTGTGCGTTGATATGAAACTTCCTGGCGGATTATAACTATATGCCGGTCCCGAGTTCGAGTCTCGTCTGGCACACAGTTTTAATCTGCCAGGAAGTTTCAGCCACACACAGTGCTTACAGAAGCATCTTCACATGACGCTGGACACTTTGGTGAAAGGCCTCCTGGAAATCCGTTCGGTATATTTTGCAGCAAATGGGAATTTTGTATGAACCATACGATCCCACGAGCCGGGTGGTTGGCTACCAAGTTAGAAGCCTATAAAATATCTGCATCCAGGTTAAGTGCCACAACTTAAAAAGGATGACCCTTCAAAAAGGTTGCAGTTCTCTAAATGTTCAGAAAGTAGGAGTGTGATGTTATGATGTTAATGGTGAGAAAATAATAGGCCCTATTCTTTTTCCTTAAACATTTAACGGGGCGGTATATGTAGATAATATTTTGATGCCTTTTGTTGACCAATTAACTGAGAGAGAACGTGCTTCGCGGCCTTTCAGCAGGGCTCTGCGGTGACACACAGAGCCAGCTTGTCATTAAATGACATTCATGACCCTCTTTCTTCCCTACACACACACAAACACACACGCACACACACAGACACACACACACACACACACACACACACACACACATTAAATATAAACTTTTCTAAAAGATTAAAAGGGCAGGCAACGATCTCAGCCTACACGAAAATCAAATGAACAACCATAAATACAGAAATACCGTGCTGAGTGCGAACAGATGTAACTGCTCTTCTATTTCTGAAGTGAGGTGAAATGCAAATGACCCCAATGCTGCTTAAGAGAAAGTGCAAAAAGGCAAAAAAGACTCAGGTCCAGGATATGCCTTACGGGCGTGTGAGTTCCTACTATCAGGACGAGAAGGCTCTCTGGTGCTCGAGAGACGTTAAGTGCCAGCTTAGGAGCACCGTGGGGTAGTGGTGGGATGCACGAGGAATCGGATGGACAGTCGGTTACGGGAGCACTGGCGGATGTCAGACGCACATGTGAAACGGGCAACGTGTGGCAGAGGTTCACACGAGGGCGCCACATACGGTGCTCGTGCTTCCTTGTCGGCAGGCTCACCTGTTGCTGCTCGTCGACTTTCTGACTACTTTCATATACACTCCTGGAAATTGAAATAAGAACACCGTGAATTCATTGTCCCAGGAAGGGGAAACTTTATTGACACATTCCTGGGGTCAGATACATCACATGATCACACTGACAGAACCACAGGCACATAGACGCAGGCAACAGAGCATGCACAATGTCGGCACTAGTACAGTGTATATCCACCTTTCGCAGCAATGCAGGCTACTATTCTACCATAGAGACGATCGTAGAGATGCTGGATGTAGTCCTGTGGAACGGCTTGCCATGCCATTTCCACCTGGCGCCTCAGTTGGACCAGCGTTCGTGCTGGACGTGCAGACCGCGTGATACGACGCTTCATCCAGTCCCAAACATGCTCAATGGGGGACAGATCCGGAGATCTTGCTGGCCAGGATAGTTGACTTACACCTTCTAGAGCACGTTGGGTGGCACGGGATACATGCGGACGTGCATTGTCCTGTTGGAACAGCAAGTTCCCTTGCCGGTCTAGAAATGGTAGAACGATGGGTTCGATGACGGTTTGGATGTACCGTGCACTATTCAGTGTCCCCTCAACGATCACCAGAGGTGTACGGCCAGTGTAGGAGATCGCTCCTCACACAATGATACCGGGTGTTGGCCCTGTGTGCCTCGGTCGTATGCAGTCCTGATTGTGGCGCTCACCTGCACGGCGCCAAACACGCATACGACCATCATTGGCACCAAGGCAGAAGCGACTCTCATCGCTGAAGACGACACGTCTCCATTCGACCCTCCATTCACGCCTGTCGCGACACCACTGGAGGCGGGCTGCACGATGTTGGGGCGTGAGCGGAAGACGGCCTAACGGTGTGCGGGACCGTAACCCAGCTTCATGGAGACGGTTGCAAATGGTCCTCGCCGATACCCCAGGAGCAACAGTGTCCCTAATTTGCTGTAAAGTGGCGTTGCGGTCCCCTACGGCACTGCGTAGGATCCTACGGTCTTGGCGTGCATCCGTGCGTCGCTGCGGTCCGGTCCCAGGTCGACGGGCACGTGCACCTTCCGCCGACCACTGGCGACAACATCGATGTACTGTGGAGACCTCACGCCCCACGTGTTGAGCAATTCGGCGGTACGTCCACCCGGCCTCCCGCATGCCCACTATACGCCCTCGCTCAAAGTCCGTCAACTGCACATACGGTTCACGTCCACGCTGTCGCGGCATGCTACCAGTGTTAAAGACTGCGATGGAGCTCCGTATGCCACGGTAAACTGGCTGACACTGACGGCGGCGATGCACAAATGCTGCGCAGCTAGCGCCATTCGACGGCCAACACCGCGGTTCCTGGTGTGTCTGCTGTGCCGTGCGTGTGATCATTGCTTGTACAGCCCTCTCGCAGTGTCCGGAGCAAGTATGGTGGGTCTGACACACCGGTGTCAATGTGTTCTTTTTTCCATTTCCAGGAGTGTAGATATCGGTTGAAAATGGTGAGTCCCGTTGTGCCATCTTGTCTATGAGGTCTCTTTGGCATTACATCATCACGTTGTATAGTAGCGCTGACAGCGATTTCTCAATACATGGGCCCTATCTTATTTGGTCCATGCTACAATTAACTTTTGTTTTCGCCAAGGGTTAAATGAGCACAACAACTGATTTTTCTTCCAGTCTCTTAGCTTTCTACAGTTGTGATGTACGTTTATTTGTGCTTGCGGACGTTCATAAAATTTATTGAGCAACACCACCAACCCGACCACTCCGGGTCTTGTTTTATTAAGAAATATTCAGTAAAGAGTTTAGGATGTGATCTTGTACCCATTAATAACTCCACGAGTTCAAGGCTAATGATTCTTTCTTTGTCTTACGAAGTGTATTTGCTCTTTTACGCGTCCTTTGCCGGGATGCGTTTGGCTGTACATGTAGTGAACGCCTAGGGTCACCTGAGCCCACGTGTATGTGTCCGCTTGAAGACCAGTACATGCAAGGTACTGTGTTTTTTTAAGAAAAAGTCTTTGGCGTTTTTTCAGATAGTCACTCTTTAGTAGTCTTGTTCACTGGCTATAAACTGTTTGAGATTATATCGATTTGGTTATTTATTGTAGGACTTCAAACGAAAATACAAAAGTCATGTGATTCCATGTGTTTCGTAAAATACTTCACATCTCTGATTACGGGCTACAGAGTATTTCTTGTTTATCACTTAAGATTTCTAAGTTTTTGAAGAATTATATTTTTTTCTAAAACTGTATTGTCTTAGGTATATTTGGCCTTTTCTTATGTGTCTCACTTGAGTAAACTTTGATTCCAAGCCTTGTTTTAAAATTAAAAAGATTTTTCAGAAATTGCTAAATCTTTATTTATAAAATAATTATATGTATGAAATGTAAACGTTCACTCCACATTTCTGACATCTGCGAAAATGCCATTTTCGACTTTGTTATCATGATTCAAAATGGGTCTCGACCCTGCCGTCGAATGAATAAAAAGTAAGAATTTACAACTTGGACTGGTTTAGCTTTCTATTGATTAACAGAAGTTGCTGATCCAAGGTACTCCAGCATGCTGGAAGTTCGGATATAAAATAATTGTTCTTGCTCAATGATTTAAAGTATTTGTTTGTCAAATGTACTTATTATCTGCATGCACACACTCGTTGCTCCGAAAATAAAAATTTTTTTGCTGTTTTTTGATTGCTTTGGCTCAGTCGCCACCACTCCCAGATCCTCTTGTCGTGTTATCACATCTCAGTACGTACTGTACGTGTTGAAATGTGACCTCAACCCAGGCTAATAAAAGAAGGAAAAAGCAGTAGCTTGCAGAGTATGCAAGTGGGAGGTACACCATAAGTAAATTCCACACCGACTACACAAAGAAACACTCTTTCCAATCTGTCAAAACAAAAATGTAGAAACAAATGTACCCATATTTCCAGAATGACCATAGAAGATGCTTTGTAATAAAAGTGAAGCTTTAGGTAGAGAAACCAATAATAGTTGAAATGTAGTATATTTATGTGCCGCAGTCCATTTCTGAAATTAAATAAACTCCTCTGGAAAATTAAGATTTTTTTCAATTGTGAAAACACTATTTCATTTATTTTAAAAGCGTTGCAATGCAGAAAATCTTGTCACTAATGTATTTAATAAGTATCTGTTACATTATTACTCTACCAAACACCAATACTCTCTACGTAAAATCAAATTATGCAGACATATCCCTACACTGCATCATGTAGCATTTTTGCTACATGTAAGTTTTTTGCTTGTAAATGTGTAGAGTTCTAGCACATGGCAGAAGCGCTTGTGTCTGAGTGTCTCTTTGACTTCTGTGAGCTTATGTGTAACATTGTTGTTTCTTAAATCTCTTAAATCTTTGTTGTATTGTTTGTTGCATCTTTGACAAACGTGTTGAGTGATCTGTAATGGCGCCTGTCTACTGATATTGAATTAGTGTCTGCATTTACGAAGCTAATACGGAATTTTAATGTCTTGAAAAATAATTTTTCTATAGAAAGGTATGGAATTATAGATATCAATGATGAATCTGTATTTTCTTTTGGTTCTAGTGGGGAAAATATGGCAAAATATAAGTGTAGCGAGTTTGCTACAATATGCAATTAAGGTATGTTTAACAGTGTTCTGTAATTGTCAGATTCATTTATTTGTAGTTGTTTCTTACGTAGAAAGTCGCTATTTGAAATAAATAAAAGTTTTCGTTGCTAATGGAAGTAGTAATGGATGTAAATTACTTATATTTTAGAGGTAAGGACGTACAATTTATTGACGACAAAGGTCGGAAAAGAAAGTTAGAGGACGATGATATTCTTGCAATCCTTGAGATTCCTTCGGAAAGTGGAGATGGTTTCTCAGCTGATGACTCAATTGCTGACCCAACTGTAAACATAGACACAATAGTCGACAATATTGAGGAGTATTGTCCACCAGACTCTGAATCTGACAACTGTAAAAATGAAACTTCACATATATCCATAGTTCCAGCACCAAATTAATTGTCTCATATGCCTAATATGAATGATAAGTCTGAGTCATCAAGAAAAAACTGAGAAGAGATCCTGTAACATGGAAGCTGTGTAGTTTTGATTTTCCAGTTGATAAAAAAAATATGCAAGGGGAACCTTCATCTACCAAATGAAGTTTGTGCTTTGGAAACACCATTTAAGTTCTTCAAATATATGTTTACAGATGGGTTACTGAATCACATTGAAGAATAAACAATATTATGCAGTGTTCAAAAAGATCCAACAAAGCCTTATAATACGAACTCTGAAGGTTTTTCAAAATTTATAGGAATCTGTAAATTATCATCAGTCATGTCTCCAAGAAACACCAGAATGTATTGGAATTCAGCCATGGGGTTATCTGTGAAACGTGAAACAATGTCCGTGAATAAATTTGAGAAATTGAAGCAGTTTTTGCAGTTTAATGACAACAACAAGGAAATTCCTCAGGATCAGCCAAATTGTGATAAGCTGCGTAAAATTCGTCAGGTCACAGAGTCACTAAAGAAGCAGGTTTCCACAATACCACTTGAAGAGAATCTTGCAGTAGATGAGCAGATGTGTGCAACAAAATGAAGGCATCATCTAAAGCAATACATGCCTGATAAGCCATACAAATGGGTTACAAAATTTTCATGTTGTATGGTATATCTGGCTTCATTTATGATTTTGAAATTTATGCTCGACAAGAAAATCTTCCAGCACACCGCTTGCAAGATGAACCGGACTTGGGTGCCAGTAACAATGTGGTTGTCAGATTAGCACTATCTATTCCTAATCATGTGGGTTATAAGTTGTACTTTGGCAACTATTATACATCCTTACCGTTAATGACATACTTGGCTTCTCAAAGAGTTTTGTCTCTAGGAGCTGTTAGGAGAAACAGAATTCCAGACTGTAAACTTCCAAGGGACGATGATTTGCGGCCGGCAGCGGTGGTCTCGCGGTTCTGGGCGTGCAGTCCGGAACCGTGCGACTGCTACGGTCGCAGGTTCGAATCCTGCCTCGGGCATGGATGTGTGTGATGTCCTTAGGTTAGTTAGGTTTAAGTAGTTCTAAGTTCTAGGGGACTGATGACCACAGCAGTTGAGTTCCATAGTGCTCAGAGCCATTTGAACCATTTTTTTTTGATGATTTGCGAAAAGAGTCAACGGGAACATCTGTGGAGTATGTGACAAATATAAGTGGAACAGATTTATCCTCTGAAATATGGAAGACAATAAATGTGTAACATTACTGTCAAAATATGCAGGGGAACTACCGAGGTGTGCAGCCGAAAGGTACAATCGCAAGAAGAAACAGAGGGAAGTGGTAAGTGTTCCTTATGTGATACAGAAGTATAACAAACATATGGAGGGTGTGGATCTTCATGAAAGTCTGCTTGGACGCTGCAAAATTGTAATGAGGAGCCAAAAATGGTACTTTAGACAATTTTATCATCAAATAGGTGTTGCAACCATCAATGCCTGAATTGTCTACAAGCGTGTTGCAAAGCAAAACACAGGTTTAAAAATACTGAAATTGTCTGAATTTCTGATGGAAGTTCGGAGAACTTTCTATAAAGTAGGAGGAACACAAGGAAAGCGAGGTAGAACAACATCCAGTCCTCAGCATGAAGTGAAAAGGTCTCCTGTTGCAGCTCAGCCAACAATTGACGTACGGAGAGATGGTGTTGGTCATTGGCCAAAAGTGATGGAAAAGCGTCAACGTTGTAAGCGTGCCAGCTGCAAGGCATTTACGGTAGTCCAGTGTGAAAAGTGTGGAGTACCTCTGTGTGTAAAGAAGAACATTGATTGCTTCATTGCATAACGGTAATTTTTTACAGTGTTTGTTTCTAAATATTTCATTGTGACTGACAGTTTTGCAAAAAATGACTATTTTTCTATATTGTGCTGAAACAAATCTTAGTAGCTATGAAATATTGATTGTACAGTTTGTTAAATGGTGCTAATCTAACCTATTTTATATCACTCTACAGATGTAGCATTTTTGCACAATATCAAATATTAGTCTCACTGTACGATGTAGCGTTTCCTCACATTTTTCGTTCTGCATCCATAATGCAATAATAAATAAAAATTTAAGGAATCTTGAAAGTTATAATTCATTTTTCTGCTAAAAATTACTGAAATAATAACTAAAAATAAATTCATGCAGTGGAGGGATATTATTAAAAATCAGTTACAAGTTAAATACATTTTCAAGCTGAAGCTATGTAAAACTGACTGAAATTCCGATTTTCATGTTGATAAAATGGTTAAGACATTAACGAGACTCAGGTAATTTTCTAATATCAAACGTTTCGTGGTTTAGAAAAAAAAGTCCTTCTTCTGTTTCAAGGTGCAAGATTGCGCATGATTGATGAAATATGACTTAATGTTATACAAGGTGTCCAATAAGGTTTCGGCAATATTCAGGGAAAGGAATAATCGTTCAAAGCAAATAAGTCTAGTAAACACAGGTTCTAAATAAAATGTATACCTGGAGAGGTGGAGCACTTGTTTATCTTCACCACTGTGAAACACGTCTCTTCCACTGAACAACAGCACATAGCTCTTAAGATATGTATTTTGTAGCCCATGTTTACTGTACTTACTTTCTTCGAATGATCGTGCCCTGCATAACCAGTTTTAAAAATATAAAGAATCTTACGTCACATAAAGTTCTATAACTAGCGAATTAATAATATATTCCAAATACTTTTAATATATCATACAGCTCTTAAATACGTAGAAATCCAAATACTTACAAATGCTGGCTAAAAATAACCACATGTCTAGCAGCAACAAAAATTGTAGAAAATATGGGAACTGCTTATGCCGGTCTCTAGTGCGCATTCTTTCATTAGATTCTAAAATCAGTCACTAGAATGAAGTATAGACACAGAAATATCATTTGTTCGTAGGTACACTATCTGCTACGTACAATAGTCACCCCTACTTCTCATAATTGTTAAAAATTTAAAAATCTGCCATAGTCTGCTCATTGGCACGTACAAGGGGCAGTCAAATGAAAACGAGACACAGGGGGAAAAGTAAGTAAAATGTTTATTATTTCAAAATAACACATTTACCACTTGGGTCCATCCACATGTTTTCAAGGGTATTTTATGCACACTTGGAGGACCTTACACATCCTCTACGCAATTCAGATACCTCGCTATGAGATTTACATATTGTTGGAGCCCGGAAAAAAAGGAAGAAAAGAAACAGAACATTCACGGCCGTCGATTTACTTCGACGACGAAGTTTACAACTGGACACTATAACGGTTCCGTACGCAACCGCAAACATTTATCCATTAAGGCAGTGAGCGTCTTGTCTCCGTGATAACAGTTATGGGCATTACTTTTGAAATTATGAACGGTTTGTTTACTATATTCCCACCTGTCTATTTGTTTGACCACCCCTTACATAAGGTTAAATGTTTAACACCGTTACTCAAATATTGAAGTTAGAAACTGTGTACATGTGTTGAGGCAGCGGAGCTCACAGGGCCAAAGTTTCCTTGACTATATTCATCCAGAATTGGAGAGTGAGAGCACTTAGCGACTTCCAGTAAACTGTACACGTAATTTCAAACCTCTTCTCTATGTCACCCCCACAAAATAACGAAATAGGAAGAAAAGATATAGCTTACTACATTTTCGTTGTTAACGCTTTAAAACCTCAGTATCAGGTACTCTTTTTTAATCTATTACATCTCTGCTAGTAAATCT
Source organism: Schistocerca gregaria (assembly GCF_023897955.1). Classification (NCBI taxonomy): domain Eukaryota; kingdom Metazoa; phylum Arthropoda; class Insecta; order Orthoptera; family Acrididae; genus Schistocerca; species Schistocerca gregaria. Next base: position 51,885,732 of record NC_064926.1, read on the forward strand.
ACTAGAAACAAGTTTTGCAGACGGGATCGAAATAAATAACTGAATTTTTTTGCAAAATTATATCACTGTATGGCCCATACTTCAGGAGAAATTACGTTGTATATATTGACGAGCCGTGGCGAATTGTGGCATTGTATCAATATCGATATGCTCGTATCTTTGGCTCTGAGATGTTGCACAGTGATCGCAACTCCCTCTGGCATTATGACATCCAGTATGATGAGAGGAGTATCTGTAGAGCAACCAAGCGGAAATGAGGCCTCTTGTCGCTACCCCACCTGTCTCTAGGTTGGCGTAACCTGGGAAGATTGAATAGGGTCGTGTTCGCCTCTTCTGACGTGCCATGCCGGGGAACCTCAGGAGTGGGTTACTGAAACCCCGCCGGGCTGTCAGAAGGTTTTTACCGAAATTGCTGAATACTCCGCTTCTGCTTATTGGTACTGAAGTCCTCGCCCGCATGGAATTTACAGGCTGAATTATATAAGCGAGGACTTGTGTGTTAAAAAAATCTGTTTAATATTTTATTTAGATGTTTGTATATTTCATTATACTGGAAGTTTGTTCTGTGATACGTAAGTATACTTGGCGCCTTTAATGTGAGTTAATGTTAGTGTCCGCCTCTACAAAGAAGTCTGTTGAAGTTCGTTAGCAGTGTAAGTTAAGTGCTTCTTTCTGATTGTTATTAATAACTGTCAGTTGATATTACTTCTGCCTCACGGCACTGGTGGATGATTAATATTATCACAGACTGTCTATTCCTGGTGTCAAAGTGGACATTCATGTTACGCGAATGTTATCAGGATTATTATTAAGAATCTTGTGACTTATGATTAATTTAAACATTTTGGATAAACACTGTGCTCAATTCGTCTTTCTGGATTTGCCTCCACTATGTATTATTCATTGAGGTTAACGTGTTGCGTATTCTGCTTCAGGTTATTTATATCGTGTGTTTATTTTATTTATGTGGTTTATATGGAAATTTTAGTTTGTTTTAGGACACATTGTCTCAGCTTGGCCTGGACTGTCTACGTGTCCAGGAGCCGTAGAATCTGAGGCCACTGGTTCAGAGTTGGCTTAGTCATTGTTTCAGCAGGATTTGTTACAACCATTTAAATCTGAAAATTCCTTACGTCAACTGCAAGTGGAGTCTTAAATTTTCTACTAACGTATTAGAAGATTGTTAAATTTCGAGTATCGGTCCGTAACAAATTGCATTAACTATTGAGAGCGTGATCATTATTTACTATAATATTGGCTGTGACTTGAGCTTTCACTTATTGGAATTTATCTCAGCTGTAGAGACTTTTGTTGAGAGTGCTTCTGCTCTGGCGTCGGTGCTGTTTACAGAACCTTGCCAGGCCCACTAATTTTCAGTCCAACAGGCTTGCAATTCTATGCGCAAGCCTTGGGCAACTAGAGCTAGCGCTGTATGTCTGCTGCAGTGTTATTTCTTCCAAGGGGAACTGTGATTTTTAACGCTGACGTTTAAAGTTAAATTGAAATTTTAGAGCAGTTCTTAGGCATTCTGTTTGTTAATTTAAGGGGATTCCTTTTTATAATCTTATTGCGTAAGTTAATTAAACATTTTACTAGCGGCTGAGATCTGTAACGTCACTCTTATTTAATGTTAATTGTAATTACTTGAATATTATTCTGCTCTGCTATAAGCCTTGCTACCATGCCTGTTTTATGAGGTTTTAAATCTTTTGGTCTCCTTCGTTGGTCACTTTGTAATATAGTTTAAGAAATGTTTGGCTGTGGTCTATTACATGGCCTGTTCAGTTTTATTAGATGTTTTTTATCGGTGTCTTCGCCTTATGAAGTTTTAGTAATTTTTACGGCTCTTTAAATTTGGTTCGAAGTTTGTATCATTAGTCTTAATTCTTATGGTCTGGCAAACTGTTATTGCGTGCCAGTTATAATTGGCATTTTCTACCTTAACTGATTACTGTTCAGTATTCATATTAATAGTTGTTTAATTAAATCGTTAGATGGATTTAACGTAATTCAGCCCGTGTAAAATAAATTTGTACGTTCTACAAATGAATGAACACTGTCAAAACCCCATTGGTCTAGCCTTTCCTCGTTTTCCTCCTGGCCAAATTAAGAGGCCGTATCTTCAAATTCCAAATGAAATATGCAAAAAACTAGCATTTCCTATAATGGAGTGCTAATTCGTAAGAATATACTCATACACTGTTTCATGACGAGAGAATTTATAGACTTCTATTAAACATGCTGTTTTATACAGATGTGGGCGGAGAGTCTCTGGTACAATAGCAGTTACCTGAGAAATAATGAAGGTAGCAGAGGATCAAATAGGCGAAAGAACGAAGTTCCGTAGAAATACGGAATACTGAATATAACACTTGAAAGGAGATAATAAAAAAAAAAAGATTACTACTCACAAAGAGTGGGACGTGGCTAAACGGGAATGGATGTAGCATTGTTGAAAAGCTGTACAGCGTGCATCACTATGGAAACAGTTGGCGTGTATGGCAAAATTAAACGCACCACGCTGTAATATGAGCATTGAATTAGTGATTTTGTTTTGTTGCACATCACAGTAGGCCCACGTTCTGATGACTCATCACTCTTACAATCGTACCGTTATTCGTAATATACCAATAATGCGGCAAAGAAGTAGTGCTAACTTACTGTCAGTCTACATTATTTTCGGTTAATTAAAATAAAACGAACAATTTTATCCCTAATGCCTTATAACTGGATATAATATTATCTTACTATAATAAAAAAAGTCCTATGTCATGTAAGAGTAAAATGTTGTTAACTTTCATACCCAGGAAATACTTCAAAGGGAAATAAAATGAAGAATGATGCAAAATTAGTCAAGTAATTTATCTACGATTAGCAACACAGGAATGGAGACACTGATTTACTTTTGAACATAGCAGCGTTCGTTCCATTCGCCCCTTAATTGTACTCGGTTTCCTTCTGCTTGAAAAAAAAATGCTGTCATTATTTTCGAAACATTCGGGGGTCTGGGAGTAAGTAAGCGCCACATTTATTCTTTATACAGAGGATCTACACGAATTTGAATAGAATATTAGCAGTTGGGGTGGGCTTCATGGTGGAAGCATTTTGAGGATAGTTAGAGATATTGACAGCCCATAGTAACAATACTTTTTATATATTGCTTTCCAATCTAAAGTTATATTGCTTCAGAAAGTTACGAGCATTACGTTTTTATCTGTCAAGGATGATTCGTACCCATGTACAGAAAATACGGGGCATCTTTCTTATCCCTGGGTAAATGTGCGTAACTTTACGCTCAGTATGCAAGCGTTCTAACCAATGATCAATCAGGGGGAGCATAGTGTGAAACAGTTACGAAAATTGAAAAACTTACCGACCTACAAAATAAGGGGTTTGTATGCGAAATTCTGCCAAACAGAAAATTCAGTTAAGCAACCAATAACCACAGGTATTTTGATTGTATATCTAATTCATTTAAAGTGTCATAACTATTACTTAGTGTTGCTATAAATTAATTTCTCAACTTAAAGAGAATGTTCCTAATTCTGAAGGTGTGACAGGTTCAAACCAAATGTCCGAAACAGTGAGTACGTCGCTACCGTGTGAAACGGAGAGCAGGCAGGGGCTCACCTTTCTGACCCAGGGCGCCATCTTGTGCGTGCTGGGCTTGCGGTAGTGCACGTTCAGCACCATGATGGTGATGACGACGGACAGCCCGACGAGCACCATGGTGAAGAGCAGGTACTTGCCGAGCAGCGGCAGCGCCAGCGACGTGGACGGGATGATCTCGGAGATGAGCAGGAAGAACATGGTCTGCGACAGCAGGATCGAGATGCAGAGCGCGATCTTCTCGCCCGAGTCGGCCGGCAGGTAGAACACCAGCACCGAGAGGTACGAGATGCCGACGCACGGCACGATCAGGTTGACCGTGTAGAACAGCGTCTTGCGGCGCAGCGTGATGTTGAAGAAGATGTCTGCAACAGTGGCCGCGCACGGGTCCCCTCTGTAGCAGCTGGAAGTAGGTCTCCGCTAACAGCACCAACATTCCGCCTCATGCTGCGTTGTACCATCGCTCGCACAGGTAGCGAACTGAAATCTGTTAGCTTTAAAAGCCTCCCAAGTCACTCTTTTTGACCTATTTCCGCCCAAAATGAAAGGGGAGGTACGTCATTAACTGTAGAAGTCGCTTACATATGCTTTGTAAAATGGCCGTGAAGAGATCGTATGTGATGACCGAGGTGGCCGAGCGGTTCTAGGCGCTACAGTCTGGAACAGCGCGACCGCTACGGTCGTAGGTTCGAATGCTGCCTCGGGCATGGATGTGTGTGATGTCCTTAGGATGGTTAGCTTTAAAGAGTTCTAAGTTCTAGGGGACTGATGACCTCGGAAGTTAAGTCCCTTAGTGCTCAGAGCCATTTGAGCCATAGCTCGTATATGTTTTCTTTGGTTTTGAAATTCCGTGAATCATAGACCATTTTACCGCTATAGAATGTCGTTGGGATGAGCTGTTGGTCATCCGAAGTTTATTAATCGCGGGAAGCTTCCTTCGCTTTCGTTATAGATGCTTCTCCGATTGTTCGAGCTGTGCAATCACGACTTCTTCAGACGACAGCGATGAGTGTCAAAAATGAAAAAAAAAGAAATTACAAAATACACATGTACATGCGTGTAATTAAATAAAAACAGCGGGAATGAAACAGACTCCTTATGTAGGCCACAATAAAACTAAGTAGTATATCGACAAATTTGGAATCTGCGTTCCAAGTAAGTTTTCTCATTAGCCTAGTACTTACTTACTAATGATACATGATGTTAATTGTAAATAACTATTAACTTATTCGAGCCTTTTGGTTTCTAATGTTGGGATTGGCGAAATATAAGTCATTGCATATTTAGGAAAACCCATGATGTAATAATTTGTTCTTAATACTAGGTGACAGAAAATGTGATAATGTCTACATATTGATGCAGTATGTGTCACTGGTTACTAATGCATTCAGGAATAGATTCACATTCAGTGTTTAACAACGTAATCGTTGTGATGTCACCGCCAGATACCACACTTGCTAGGTGGTAGCCTTTAAATCGGCCGCGGTCGGTTAGTATGCGTCGGACCCGCGTGTCGCCACTATCAGTGATTGCAGACCGAGCGCCGCCAGACGGCAGGTCTAGTCTAGAGAGACTCCCTAGCACTCGCCCCAGTTAGACAGCCGACTTTGCTAGCGATGGTTCACTGACGACTTACGCTCTCATTTGCAGAGACGATAGTTTAGCATAGCCTTCAGCTACGTCATTTGCTACGACCTAGCAAGGCGCCATATTCAGTTACTATGAATGTGTTCTGAACAGATAACATTGTGTACATTCAAGAGCGACGTTCATCATTAATGGATTAAAGTTAAGTATCTAACTAATTACGTCCGCTTTCTGAATTCTAATTCCTTGTCATGTTCCAGACCTCACGTCAGTATAGTCCTTCCCTCCTCACGCCAGCCTGCGTGAGTTAAAACCCGTGCATTTCGGCTTCCAATAGTAACACGGTGTTGGATCTTCTGCCAACACAACAGTGGTACTGCTGCTTATAAAACCTAATGGCTTCCCTTGTTCAAGAAAACTGCCCTATCTGTTGAATCCCACTGCAGAGCGGTGCCTCGCGGTGGGGAATAATCACAATATAACCATTTGTCTTACTCGACGGATCATTTTGGTGTAGTCAGAGGTAGTCAGCGGATTAATCGCCATGTACGTCACGCATCCACATTTCTAAACTGCGGTCGCAGCACCATTACAATGCCGGTAGAAAGCGTACAGCCTTGTAGTATTCCAACTGATATAAAGAAAACGGAGTGTTCTAGAAAGGCGGATGGATACCTGTCTAATGAATAGGAAATTAAAAAGTTTTTGGAATACTAAATATAACTGGAGTACCACTGACAGCAAGTGAACTCGGAGTTTTTATTTTAATTTTCATTTAAGAAGCAAGTTCCATCTATTATCAAGTATTCAAATTACTTTCTTGTGAAACTTGCCCGCAGTTTATTGGTGATGTGCACATTATATTTTGTACTGAAATAAAGTAGATACACACATCAGTAGGTCGTATGAGCTTCAGATTTGTTTCTTCTTGAAGTCGATAGTAAAACATGTTGTTCATTTCCTTTTAAAACCACAAATGCCATGGAGTTCTATACTTATCCACTGGGAAGTGTAATAAGTAATTAAAGTTCATATAATCCTTCCAGGATTCTTTCCGTAAGTATTAATCCTCAGAGGCAAACAGTTTACAAATAGTGTATAGTTCATATCTCTCTGTGTTCACACAAGTTTCCATTACTTACGGGATTTCCAAAATAGCCAACTCATGCGTTCTAAAACTTGGTAACTGCTACCATCGAAATAACTGCGAAGACTAACGATTATTGGCTTAGTGAAGTCTCCTATGTTTGTGGCTTCTGTGATCAATACTAAAGAACGCACAATTTGTACAAACATTAAGTGGATAAAATTTTAGAGCGTTGAGAAGTGATAAAGAAACGCTGTTTTACGTGACAAAAATTTTATGGGCGTACCGCTTCACTGCTCCTGGCCCATGACAGTTTTGACACTAGTGACATTCATAGATTTTGGTCACACTGTTCTGTAATGAATATTGTTTTAGAGATGTTGCTGAAAATGTCCCCCATTTACATTAATATACAACTGGCGTCGGAGTACTGAGCTCAAAATAGCCAAGTATCTCACGAATACGTCTCGTACACCAACCACCTCATCTCCCATCACAAGAAGAAATCCAAAGATTTGGAGGACGCCGTGGTACTGACCCAACCTTAGCCACCTACACTAGGGAGAACTTTCTCTGAAACTAATGTTCGTATACAAATTAAATTCCGTGTACAGATTTGTAGAGTTATTAAAGCAGATAAAAACTAATACTTTTCTTTAATATATAAATATACGTATACATATACAGATGACGGTAGCACCACGTACAGAAGGTATAAAGTGGCAATGCATAGGCGGAGCTGTCATTTGTACTCAGGTGATTCATGTGAAAACGTTGCCGACGTGTTTATGGCCGCACGGGAATCTACAGACTTTGAACGCAAAATGGTAGTTCGATCTAGGCGCATTGGTCATTCCATTTCGGAACTCGTTACGGAATTCAAAGTCCCGAGATCAACAGTGTCAAGATTGTGTCGAGAATACCAACTTTCAGGCATTACCTCTCACCATGGACAACCCAGCGACCGGCGGCCTTCACTCAGCGATCGAGAACAGTGGCATCTGCGTTGAGTTGTCAGTGCTAACAGACAAGGAACAATGCCAGAAAAACCACAGAAATCAATGTGGGATGTATGACGAATGTATCTGTTAGCACAGTGCAGCGAAATTTGGTATTAAAGGTCTTCGGCAGGAGGTGACCGAAGCTAGTGCCTTTGCTAACAGCACGACAACGCCTGCAGCGCCTGTCTTGGGCTCGTGACGATGTCGGTTGGACCCGAGACCACTGTGAAAGCTTGGTCTGGACAGATGTGTGCCGATTTCCGTTTGCAAGTGCTAATGATAAGGTTAGAGTGTGGTGCAAACCTCACAAAAACCATGGAACCAATTTGTCAACAAGTGCTGTGCAAGCTGATGCTGGCTCCATAACGGTGTGGGTAGCTTTAACATGGAACAGGCTGGGTTCTGTGGTCCAACTGAACCGATAATTGAATGGAAATGGCTATGCTCGACTACCTGGACACCATTTTCAGGCGTTATTGAACTTCATGTTCCCAAATAACGGTATAATTCTTGTGGATAACAAGGTACCATGCCACAGGACTTGAAGGACATTCTGGATAGTTCGAGCGAATGATTTGGCGACCCAGATTGCCCAACATTAGTGCCATCGAAACTTTTATGGGACATAATCGAGGGGTCACCTCGTCCACAAAATTCTTTACCGGCAGCACTTTCTCAGTTATGGACGTCTATAGAGGCAGAATGGCTCAATATTTCTGCAGGCGACTGCCAACTACTTGTTGAGTCCATTGAATGTCAAATTGCTGCATCAAGCCCGGCAAAAGGATGTCCAATACGAAATTAGGAGATATCGTATAACTTTTGTCACCTCGACGTACACTCCCTTCTTCGACAATCATGAGTTATTTTGCTGCCAAAATAACAAAAGACAGCTACTCCTTTTAGTGTCCCATTTCCTAATCTAATTACGTCACTACCTCCTAAATTAATTCGACTACAATTCATCACTTTTCTTAATCTTTATCCCATATTCTCATTTTCTTCTAGCTGCTATCCATTCCACTGAAGTGCTTTTCTGAGTCCTTTTACGTCTTTGGCGAAATATGAATGACATAACGTCGTCAAAGGTTTTCATTCCTTCTCTCAGATCTTTTTACGTATTTCTCACTGGAAAAGTACTGTAATCAGCGAAACAGACTTACCTACACCAAGTTATATGTTCATTTCAACTTTGCTTTCTACCAGACCTCACAGATACTTTTCCTAGAATAGTGCAACATCGGTATCTATATTCGGAATTCACTTGAGTCCATGACACGTTGAGCTGCTGAACAACGCCGGGCAAAAGGAGGTTAGACGCGATATTGGGAGGCATCCCATGACTTTGTCTCCTCAGTACATATCACAAACGTCTCAGGCCAGCGTTTCCTCGTTACGGGTCGTTGAAGTGTTAGACGCTTGAGTTCCGACATGCCGTCGCCACTGTTGTCAATAGTGAAAACTTATCCTTTCAGGGCATCTAGATTGGGAGTTGGCGATGGGTTACCACTCAAAGACAGAAAACTTGTTAACGGTAAGCTTCCTAGAAGAAAACCTCGAATTTGATAACACAAAATGAAGAAAATGTGTGAAAGACGTATACGATGTGGAACGTAGAAAATTCGCAGTTTTTACAAAACAGTTGCCTCATTGCAGCCTCGTCAAGGAGATCGAATGATATAACATGGATGTAACAGCTTTACAAGAGATTTCCTGAGAGGTTACTGGTACCCTCGGTGTGGAAAAGTATACCACCTTTTATGAAAGCTGCGAGGCAGGACACAAATTAGATTTAGGATTTTCTGTGAGTAAGGTTATACTTGCTAACTCATGTGGGATTTCGCCACTGACGTCTAGAATAACAGTATTAAAATAAGCACCACGATATGTAAAGTGTCATTTGTGAATTTCCATGTACTCATAGAAGAAAGCACATGTCGACTGAAGGATGAATTCTATGCGAGATCTCAGGTTGTCGTGGATGCCATTTGCAACAGCAATTGTAATGTCTTACTGGCCGACAGGAATGTTTAAGTGAGAAGAGAAGATGTATTTCATTCAACAACTAAAAGACACAGTTAAGATGAAATCAGCAATGACAACTGCATCGGGTTCCTAACCTTTGCAACATCGAAAGGGATGTTCATCGACAGCAGCTTGGGTGCTGCCAGAGGGTAAAACAGTTAATCAGATAAATCGCACTGCAGTTCACATCAAATCAAAGAACTGGCTGACGGATGTAAAGATAGCACGGGGTGTAGAGTGTGGGAGCGACCAGTTTCTAGTAAAAAGCTGGCTACAAGTACAACCCACAGCCGGAGCTAGAAACAATCTTAAGAAAGTGGCATGCTATCACGCCAATGTGTTCAAAATTGCTAAAAAAGAGACGAATTTTTGGTCCAACTCAACAGCGCTTTTGAAATTCTGCAGGAAGAGAATCCGTCCCTACCCTCACCCCCCACCCCAAAAAGAAATCTTGTAAAGAGGATAAAGAGCAGAAGCGATTCACTCTCGAAAAATGACGTCAAAAAGCGCACTCATTGATGCCAAAAGCGCTCAGCCTCGCTAGGCTAGAGACAGTCGATCAGTAGGATCAATAGCGTTCAAGAAGTTCACATTTATATCTCTGATTATTTCATTGCACAACTTGTGTATCAGATTGTTCCAATACCGGTCATACTCCTGTCGCCTTAGGAGATGACCACCGATCCGTAGCCACGGATGACAGAAGACAGCCTCCAGTACTAGCCGCCACTGACGGATAACCCAGAAGCCCACAAACACTGTGTCAGCCTGGGGCACAAACTGCTCTAAACTGCAGCATCGCTTGCGTCAGTCGGCCTACCATATCGGCAGGCCAGCATCGACATTCAGCATGACCTCACGCCATCAGACGTCGCCATCCATATGATGGGAAAACATGGGCAGTGACCTTGGAGGGATAGTATACGCCCAGAATGATGTTTGAGAGACGGCACACACGTGGCGTGGTCACTCCTTTCCTGAGCAGAGCATCCGACGAGGTGCGCCTTCCTCACAAGGGGCGAACCCTGCTGATTAGACGTCACCTCGACACAGGGTTGATGCAACGACATATGGCAGCATGAGTCGGCCACTGGAATCAGCAAATGCCTCGACTGCTTCCTGAGCCACCAGAGATGTACGCTATGTGATCAAAAGTATTCGGACACCAGGCTGAAAATGATTTTCAAGTTCGTGGCGCCCGCCATCGGTAATGCTGGAATTCAATACGGTGTTGGCCAACCCTTGATCTCTGTTAGTTTCCATTTCGCAGGCATACGTTCAATCAGGTCCTCGAAGGTTTCTTGGGGAATTGCAGCCGAATCTTCACCGAGTGCTGCACTGAGGAGAGCTACCGATGTCGGTCGGTGAGGCCTAGCTCGAAATCTGCGTTCCAAAACATGCCAAAGGTGTTCAGTAGGATTCAGGTCAGGACTCTGTGCAAGTCAGTCCATTTCAGCGATGTTATTGTCGTGCAACCACTCCGCCGCAGACCGTCCGTTATGAACAGGTGCATGATCGTGTTGAAAGATGCAATCGCCATCCCTGAATTGCTCTTCAACGCTGGGAAGCAAGAAGGTGCTTAAAACATCGATGTGCTGTGATAGTGCCACGCAAACCAACGGGTGCATCCCCCACATGGAAAACACGATCACAACGTAATACCGCCGCTTCCGAAATTTACTGTTGGCACTACAAACACTGGAAAATGAACTTTACCGGGCATTCGCCATACCCACCCTGCCATTTGATCGCCACATTGTGTACCGCGATTCGTCACTCCTCACAACGTTTTCCCACTGTTCAATCGTCCAATATTTACGCTCCCTTACACCAAGCGAGCCCTCGTTTGACATTTACCGGCTTGACGCGTGTCTTATGAGCAGTCACTCGACCATGAAATCCAAGTTTTCTAATCTCCCGCCCAACTGTCATAGTACTTGCAGTTGATACTGATGCGGTTTGGAATTCCTGTGTGATGGTCTGGACAGATGTCTGCCTTTTACACATTAGGACCCTCTTCAACTGCCGACGGTCTCTGTCAATCAACAGTCGAGGTCGCCCTGTACGCTTTTCTGCTGTATGTGTCCCTTCACGTTTCCACTTCACTATCACATCGGAAACAGTTGACCTACGGATGGTTAGGAGTGTGGAACTCTCGCGTACAGACGTATGCCACAAGTGACACCCAATCTTCTGACCACGTTAGAAGTCCGTAAGTTTTGCGGAGCGCCCCAGTCTGCTCTCTCACGATCTTAAATCACTACTGAGGTCGCTTATACGGAGTACCTGGTAGTAGGTAGCAGCACAATGTACCTAATATGAAAAACGTATGTTTTTGGGGGAGTGCGTATATTTTTTTTATCACGTAGTGTATTCAGAGAAATAATTGAGACAATACTTAATCCTGTTTTACTGTGTCTTGGCAGCGCCTCACAGGCTCCTCGTGTTTTTTCCTGACAAACAATAGGTGTTTTCTTACGGGAGTTATAAATGAGATGATTACTAGCACTTTTTTCCAACTCAGGCAATTAATGGAGTAAAGGAACAAAGGAAGTGTTGCTCCTATTTCAATTGTAGTTGTTTCATACACTATTTCCATTGTAAGTAAGTGAACTGCAGCGTTTTTATTGCGCAAATATCTGCATTTGCGTACCCATATACACCACAAGCCACTATTCGTGTGACAATCAGGAGTTTGATGTTCTGTGAGCAATATTTTTGTAGTTATTAGTGTTTTATTGAAATTTGACCGAAAGTGCGATCCACTAGTTTCAAGCCGCAAACAAAATTTGATACGAGGGTCAAGTTTAGACGTCGTATTCACTGGGTCGGCACCGTTTTCTGGACGAAGCAGTAGTTTTTCACTTTCCGTTTCCATTTCATTGCAGATTATCTATCATGAGTTGCGGTAGGGGATCAAAGTTATTAGTAACTTTTTGTAAGACAATGACATGCGGTACCTATGCCAAGAATGAAATCTTCCACACTGGGTACACCTGGCGTAAGGTTTAGTAAAGTTCGTAAAGGAAGTTATAAAAAATCCTGCATGTATATTTTTAAAAACACACTATGGACTGAGAAGAAAGTACGTGATATTCATTTAAGGGATAATTCCAGGAAGGTGGAATATTTCTGGTATGGGCAGTGGGAAGCGATTGAATGGTTCATCAGATGGACGCCTGACTATAATGATATCTTCAGAAGTGTTAAAATCTACAATCTGTTTGCATGCAGTCTGTTCCCATCAGATGTATCGGCTGTTCAAGAAATGTTGCGACAAACTTCGAGAGATTGTAGGAACGTTTGAGGAACAAATCTAGTATAGGTAACCGCGTCTGGAAACGTCATCCTTCGACGCTACAGAGCGTCCAAGTTACAGGCACCAACTCCTTGCCACTAGGCCACCACTTCGGCAGCATAGGTGACTTTGGACCCTGACAAACAATAGGTGCGAATTTACACAATGATGTTTGTTGTTCAATGATCACGAGTGAGTGCCAAGATCGCGCGTCGAGAAGGTGGACTAGCTGCCGCGTTGAAAGGCCTTGTCACCTATGAATTCGATTACTTGTTGTCCCAGTGGCTGACAGTTTCGGACGCGGGTTTCAACCCACAGTTTATTTTTCCCCTGGAACCCGTTAAAACCTTCGACATTTTTCGGTATACAGGAGAAAAATAAACTGGAGAAGGAAACCCGTATGTGAAACCGTCATCCACCAAGGCAACAAAGCACCGCATTGATAGGAGGCAAAGCCTGTCTATACCGCACCTAATTCAAGCTTATTCACTGGCGACCATGGCAATCGGTCGCGATCACTGAATAACGAAAAATGTTGTCCGACATTCCGCCTATGGTCCGTCAGCGTACAACGTCACGTTTGGTGCTGAAAGGTTGGCCTAGTCGCAGACCGTTGTTGTTGTTGTCTTCAGTCCTGAGACTGGTTTGATGCAGCTCTCCATGCTACTCTATCCTGTGCAAGCTTCTTCATCACCCAGTACCTACTGCAACCTACATCCTTCTGAATCTGCTTAGTGTACTCATCTCTCGGTCTCCCTCTACGATTTTTACCCTCCACGCTGCCCTCCAATACTAAATTTGTGATCCCTTGATGCCTCAAAACATGTCCTACCAACCGATCACTTCTTCTGGTCAAGTTGTGCCACAAAATTCTCTTCTCCCCAATCCTATTCAATACCTCCGCATTAGTTACGTGATGTATCCACCTTATCTTCAGTATTCTTCTGTAGCACCACATTTCGAAAGCTTCTATTCTCTTCTTGTCCAAACTAGTTATCGTCCATGTTTCACTTCCATACATGGCTACACTCCAAACAAATACTTTCAGAAACGACTTCTTGATACATAAATCTATATTCGATGTTAACAAATTTCTCTTCTTCAGAAATGCTTTCCTTGCCATTGCCAGTCTACGGTTTATATCCTCTCTACTTCGACCATCATCAGTTGTTTTACTTCCTAAATAGCAAAACTCCTTTACTACTTTAAGTGTCTCATTTCCTAATCTAATTCCCTCAGCATCACCCGATTTAACTTGACTACATTCCATTATCCTCGTTTTGCTTTTGTTGATGTTCATCTTATATCCTCCTTTCAAGACACTGTCCATTCCGTTCAACTGCTCTTCCAGGTACTTTGCTGTCTCTGACAGAATTACAATGTCATCGGCGAATCTCAAAGTTTTTATTTCATTTCCGTGGATTTTAATTCGTACTCCGAATTTTTCTTTTGTTTCCTTTACTGCTTACTCAATATACAGATTGAATAACATCGGGGAGAAGCTACAACCCTGTCTCACTCCTTTCCCAACCACTACTTCCCTTTCATGCCCCTCGACTCTTATGACCGCCATCTGGTTTCTGTACAAATTGTAGATAGCCTTTCGCTCCCTGTATTTTACCCTTGCCAGACCGCAGACCGTTCGAGCCCATATCTTCGACGCTCTGTCGTATTGTTGGATGATGTTCCCGGACACTGTTTTTTACCGTCAACTTGTTCCTCAAGACACAATCCACAGTCAATTCGAACCCTGTCGCAACATTTCTGGGGCACTTTGTATAAAACGTGAGTTTTGAGCAATGGGTTTATTCAACAGTCAGCTGTGCAGAGTCTTGCTTCACCGATCCACCGAAAGTTACAATGTTAGGCACATAGAATGATTTCGGTCCGGCATCTATCTGTTGAAAACTCCTATGAAAATTTTATGGCAGTTTTCTGACTTTGCATCTCGAGAGTTGCAACAAATGGAGACAGTGTAAATGTGTGGTGCGAAATACGCAGGCGAACTTTGACTTTCACGTGTTTTATGCACTTTCATTTTGCGCGATTAAATCATGTTATGACTCTGAATAAATGTTACTGATTTTCCTCAGGTGTGGATCTCTGAACATTCCGTCCTTGCTATGAAAACCGTATGGCAGCACAACTGCGTTTCAGACATTTGTGAGCGTTGGTATTTTAGGGCAAGTAAACACTTTCTTGAACTTTCGCTAGATTTTTATTTTTCAGGTGAGAGACTGTTATGATTCTGATAGATTTTTATGATGGGTTGTTCCGACTTAGATATGCTACGTGTTATAGGAGAATACATGTACTATTTTATTGTAAACTGTGTGTGCTACTGCATCACTACGATATTATCCTCATGCTTATTAGTATATTTTAGTGCAAGTGCGGATGTTCTGGCCAGGTATAGTGTTTCAACGTTCCTTCCTATGTTCTTGTTGTTAGTTAGCCAGCATACACCGCATACGTTGCAGATGAACCAAGATACTGGTATTATAAAAAAGCAGCCTTTACGGACGCATTGCTTTTTCGCGGAACTTTCAGCAAATTTGGCTTCCCTAACACGGATATTACGTGACGCACCCATTTCATGTTAAGTCACTCGTATATACCTACATGACGATCTCAAGGCTCTCACGACTAAACTCGCAGTCAGATTTCGTCGATTTCTTTACCTTTGTTACCAGGCAGCATTTATTTACTTCCCAATTACCTTCCGGTAAGAGAAGCATGCTGAGATGTCTTATTTGTTGGCGTGAAAAAAATTCTGTCACTATCTCTACATATTAAATTCTATGGGTAGAATGTTATCTCACTTAAATACGGAAGTTTTTTTTTTTAAAGTCTGTCTAAGAGATGGTTCCTCGACGCACAGAAAGGTGGCACGTTTTTTGGCTTGACATTCAAAAACTGGTGTTGGATTGACTGCGAGTTGTTGGGAGGATTAGGTATCGGTCACGGAAGTTGTTACTAAGATTTATCCAGCATAATTCACCTATTTTATATTACTGTCGCAGCCAAAGCCCTCAACAAGTTCTAAGTTTAGGCTGTTTCACAAGTTTCTAGATACTCATTGTTTCATTGAAAATCAGCATAAATCAGTAGGGGACTATTCTTCTCCTCTGTTCCGTAGTTGTTAAGTTGTTCACGAATATGATGAAATATTTCAACGATTTATTGCTACGCAGTTTTTGCTTTCCAGTATCCCCCCCTTTAAAGAAGGCCATTTTTGCCCAAGACTGACCAAAAGAAACTGATTTAGGAGACACACCTGCAGAAATGACACATCTTCACAGAGCTCAAGTCATGTAGTAGTACTGTGTTTTTCCTTACTGTAAGCGTCATTTACACAATAATTAATGCATAATTACACCATCTATTATAGCCTTGGTTATCTAACACGTTACCAGATTGAAAAACAGTCACAGATGTTTCTCATATCCAGAGATACAGGTTAATTCAACGAGGGTTGACATTTAGCCACCTGATAGCTCACATTCGTGTTCCGTTTTTTCCTCTTTGTGACTCTGATAACGATTGCGTGATCTGGGTTTCAGAATTACATACACGAATGCTGCATAGACAGCTGTGAAGTTCGGGGTGATCAAAAAGTCCGTGCAAATTTGAAAACTTAATAAATCACCGAATAATGTAGATAGAGAGGTAAAAACTGACACACATGCTTGAAATGACATTGGGTTTTATTAGAACCAAAATGAATGATGGCGCTCCACCCCATATTGCTAGACGCGTGAAAGATCTCTTGCGCGCGTCGATTGGTGATGATCGTGTGCTCAGCCGCCACTTTCGTCACGCTTGGCCTCCCAGGTCCCCAGACCCCAGTCTGTGCGATTATTGGCTTTGGGGTTACATGAAGTCGCAAGTGTATCGTGGTCGACCGACATCTCTAGGGATGCTGAAAGACAACATCCGACGGCAACGCCTTACCATAACTCCGGACATGTTCTACAGTGCTGTTCACAATATTATTCCTCGACTACAGCTATTGCTGAGGAATGTTGGTGGACACATTGAGCATTTCCTGTAAAGAACATCATCTTTGCTTTGTCTTACTTTGTTATGCTAATTACTGCTTTTCTGATCAAATGAAGCGCCATCTGTCGGGCACTTTTTGAAATTTTGTATTTTTTCGGTTCTAATAAAACCCCATGTCATTCCAAGCGTGTGTGTCAATTTGTATCTCTCTATCTACATTATTCCGTGATTTATTCAGTTTTCAAATTTATACCGACTTTTTGATCACCCGGTAGGTGTGAAACATGCCATATGTCGCATACATATGTTTCATCTGGAAGAATATGTTTTGAGTAAGCCAGACAGCGAGAATGATGCTTGTGGGAGACACATCTGAAGCTATATATGCATGAACAGATTTGCTGGCTATACGTAAAGTACGAAAAGAAAAGTCACTCTACGTTGCTCCTCGTGGCGAAATACGTTTTCAGAAACTTGTGAATGAGTTTAAATAGTGTTTGAATCCGCACAAAATGTGTGATATTCAGAACGTCGCAATGCGGGACGAATGTGGAAATAAAAATAAACGAGGAAATATTTGTAGAAGTATACGGAAAGAGACTGCAAAAAAAAAAAAAAATCTTTTTGCTTCTATTGCGTTTCCCACGGGCCAGGCTATTGTGTCAGGCACAGCACGGAACGAGACATTCTCGTTCAGTTAGCGTCGCTCCAGAGAGAAACTAAATGCTGCAGCGCGCAGTGTTAGTTTTGAGTTAGTTTGAAAGAGGCGGCAGTGGCGCAGCTGCGGGTGGTGTGCACGTGTGGGAACTAGAAGGGAGGAGTGTGGTCGCTGCGGGACGCGGTGGGGGAAGGGGCGGGCTTGTTAACGGGGCGAGACACCTGTCGGCAGCAGCGCCGCAGTCGATAACAAGCGGCGCCGTGTGGGGGCCGGATCCGGGGCGGGCCGCAGGTGTCTGCTCCAGCGCCGCGCGCGGCGCACGGCTGCTGCCAAGCCTCCCTCTGTCTCTACGTACGGCGGCGACCAAATCACGAAACTCTGCTTCCCATGCACAGGGTGGTCAAAATACACCGCTCGACAACTGGTAAGGAGAAGTGCCAGGAATAATCACAGGTAGTTATGGACAATATGAAACACGGAGCGTACCTAATACAGGTGGAGCTGTATATTTGTAACGAACAGTGGTACTGACTGGAAATTAAGAGGAAGTAGGATACCAGAGATATGCAACGTGAGCCGTGTAAAAAATTGCTGTTTTGAAGAGCACGCCGCAGCGCGTTGTATGAAGAAGTCGCCCTCCGTTTCTGGCGGTGGCGCCGCTGCGGCAATCGCAGCTTTGGTGTCTCTGTCAGGTGGGAAAGGGGAAAGGTTGCCTGTTCACATGCATTTAAGGGGCGGTACGAGCTCGCCAGTTGGTCAGTCGGAGAAGTCTGGGTCAGTCACTCGTCACCATTTGCCGGTCGGTCTCTCGTTCGCATTTGTGAGGCAGTTAGTGTCTGTCTGTCGTTCGGAGTGCTAGTACGAGGGTCAGTCAAAAAGTAATGCCTCCTATTTTTTTTTCTACGTTTAATTGTCAGGAAATTTAAATGCAATTACATAGGTTGAAAACCACAACATTGAGGATCATTTTGTAATTTTTCAATGTAATCTCCGCCCATCTCTACAGTTTTGGTCCATCTTTGAACAAGGGCATGTATCCCAGCACGGTAAAAATCACACCTCTGCTTCCTAAGCCATTGACGCACAGATGTATTGACGGCCTCCTCATCTTCAAAATGAATCCCACGATGAGCTTCTTTTAGTGGCCCGAACAGATGGAAGTCTGATGGTGCCAGGTCAGGGCTGTATGGGGGATGAGGCAAAACTTGCCATCCAATTTTGACAATCTCGTCAGAGGTGTGACGACTGGTGTGTGGTCTTGCATTGTCATGCAAAAGAAGAACATCTGCCATTGATTTTGTTGGGCGAACTCGCTGAAGACGTGCTTTAAGTTTTTTGAGGGTTGTGACGTATTGAACAGAATTTATTGTGCATCCCTGCTCCAAAAAATCAACCAGAATCACACCCTCTGTATCCCAGAAAACTGTTGCCATAACTTTCCCTGCCGATCGCACAGTTTTGAATTTTTTCTTCCTCGGCGAGCTTGTGTGACGCCACTCCATTGACTGCCTCTTTGATTCGGGTTCAAAACAATGCACCCATGTTTCGTCCCCGGTCACAATTTTTTTCAGAAACTCATCTCCCTCCAAAACGGAAGCGCTGCAAGTGTTGGGAGGCTATTGTTTTCCTTGCCTCTTTATTCTGATCGGTTAACATTCTTGGAACCCACCGTGCACAAACTTTTGAGTACCCCAATTGTTTAATAATCGTAATCACACTGCCTTTACTAAGAGAAATAATGCGACACACTTCATCTGCAGTCACCCGACGGTCACCACGAATGATGTCATCAACTTGCTGAATGTTGTGTGGAGTCACTGCACTCACCGGCCTGCCGCTCCGCTATTCGTCAGTCAACGGTGTTTGCCCTTCAGCTTCCTTACAACGACGAACCCATCGTCTAACAGTGCTGAAATCCACTGTCATAACACCATACACCTTCTTCAGTCTTTCATGAATGCGTATGGGCGTTTCACCTTCTGCATTCAAGAATTCAATCACACAACGCTGTCTCAAACGAACATCGATGTCGGCCATCTTACAAACTTCTGCTGTGCTGCCACCTGTTGACACAGGAAGTTACTACTGCAGTGGATTGCAGAAGGTTTGAGGAATGGCGCCAAATTCAAATTTTTCACTTAACTAAATTTTTTTTAAGTAGAAAAAAAAATGGGAGGCATTACTTTTTGACCGACCCTCGTATGTCTGTCGTTTGGATCAAACTTTAAAGCCGGAAAAATCAGAGTCTTGCCACTCCGCCAGCAACAGAAGACAGTCAGTGGTCGCCCGGTCGGGACTGAGTTCCTGCATCTGAGTCTGCGCGTTAGGCCGCCAGTCTGCTCGAGTTGCTCGGGCAACGGTCATTGGCGGTTGGATAGATCGGTTGGTCGGTCGTGCACTGAGACACGAGATGACTTGTCCGCCTTCAGCGTCGGCGCGTGTTAGGTCGCCACGTGAGTCCAGTGTGCCGCGCCGTATAGCGAGGGGTAGTGATTTCGCGGTCGACACGAGAGCAACAGGAGTTAACCTACGACATCGGTCTGGCCGGTGGGAACTGCGACGCTGTGAGACGGGAGATCGGCGCGCCTTCCTGCGTCCGTTGAAGCGGCTGGCAGCGGACGGTTCGGGAGAGCAATTTGGTGGTGCTGCGCCACGTCTTCGCCAGAAATCGCAGTTTATTCGAAGTCAAGTGATTGCAGATATGTTGTTTCATTATCTATTAAATTCTGCTTGTTTTCTTGGTGAGGTCACCAGCCGCTTTGTTTTGTGGTCGACCCACCATTCTTCTCCGTTCGCCCACGCGCGGGAAGGTGGTTAGTTATGAGTGGTCCGTTTTTCCCTTGTGGAGTAGAGGCGGGTTAGAGCTACCTGCGGTTCGGGTTGTTCAGTAATCTCCCTGTCAATCTGCCATACGTTGGTAGCTGTTTCTGCCATATTTGTCGGATTCGGTGTTAACGAACATGTTGCTTGAAGTGTAACGGCAGAATTCCTGAAATATGTTTTTATCTTGCCTGTCATCTTGAGAGGCGGTATATTTGTAATGTAGAGCATGTTTCGCTAACTTTGTATGTTTTATGTAAGACTGCATTTCATGGGTTTTTATTTAAATAGTTATTTTAGTATTTGAAGTAGCAACCCTTACACCATAAGAGCATTTATTTTTTTTTTAAGTTGCACCTTCGGAGGCAAGTTAATCTTTTAATGTTAGTGTTTTGTACCATTTCCATCCCTCTTACGGGGTGCATACATTATGTGCTTGTGTGAGTTGTTAGAATTTTTAGTTTAAAGTAATCTAGTGTGTTGCAGATTTGCACCAGTGTAGTTTTTCAGAGGTTGTTGTGAGCGGTGGTGACTACGGACGTGTCAAAAGGGAGCGGCAAGCTTCTGAGCCCGAAAGTTCGTACTGTCAAAAATTTGTTCTTTCTGCCTCTCAAGAAATTGTAACTTGATATTTAGAGGCTGCTTTCTGATTATAATTTTAAATCTGTTTTAGTTTCGGGGAGTCCGTAGGCCATTTCATACTATCAATATCTTCACTTCCCAGTGTATCTTGAACCACAGTGATCTTGTGTGCGTGAGCATTATCGTCCATTAACAGAAAGTGGTTGTATCGCACCCCTAAACAGAAAAACATGATCAAGAATAACCTCCCTGCAATACCGCTGTGTCGCAACGGCAACGCACACGAAGATGTGCAGCGATGTTCAGACATGGTGCTTAATGCTTGCCCACACCATAACACCTAAACCATACCGGTGATGTTCATGAACATTCTGTGGTGTTGTAAGTAGGCTGTTTAGGTTTTATTATTTGTAACGCCACGTAGCGCTCTGTATGAAAATCACTGGCTGTGCTGTGTGCAGTCAGTGGCTGGTTGGCATTGTTGTAATACTCGCCATTGTAGTGTTGGGCAGCTGGATGTTAACAGCGCATAGCGTTGCGCAGTTGGAGGTGAGCCGCCAGCAGTGGTGGACGTGGGAAGAGAGATGGCGGAGTTTTGAAATTTGTAAGAATTGATGTCATGAACTGATATATATATTATGACTATTAAGGTAAATACATTGTTCGTTCTCTATTAAAATCTTTCATTTGCTAACTGTGCCTATCAGTAGTTAGTGCCTTCCGTAGTTTGAATCTTTTATTTAGCTGGCAGTAGTGGTGCCCGCTGTATTGCAGTAGTTCGAGTAACGAAGATTTTTGGTGAGGTAAGTGATTTGTGAAAGGTATAGGTTAATTTAGTCAGGGCCATTCTTTTGTAGGGATTATTGAAAGATTGCGTTGCGCTAAAAATATTGTGTGCCAGTTTAAGCACAGTTATGTATAAATTTTTCTAAGGGGACGTTTCAGTGTGTAGCGTCTTCCCCTCTGGTGGCCAGAACCACTTGCACAGTAAAAGGGGATTCGTCGATGAACATCACTCTGGACTACTGTTGGTTACTCAAAACAACATGCTCCCTACACCAATGTACTCTTTCTTGACGATGCTGTGAAGTGCGAGACACTTAATAAGTTTGTAATAGGCTTTAGTGCATACAAATAGCCTGACTTAATCGCCACGAAATGGTTCTGTAAGAGAGTCGTGTACCGGCAGCGGTTACAAGGTCTGCAGAGATCTGCCTAGGAGTGACACATGTGTTCCTTTTCGCCACTACGGGTACATATCGACGCGGTGGTCCGTCTGCAACCAGCTTTAGGATAGCATTTCCATTTCCAGTGGACTTTTATAACAGCGAGATGACACTTTTGGACACACCCATCATTATGGGCAGAGTAGTGACCCTTCGACCGGCTTCGAACCGTCCAAATGCTTGTGCACTATCGTAAACACAGTAATGATGTCTTGCTTATATGTTGCGGTACAACACAGAATTTCGCACTAATCGGTTCGGCAGTAACCTTCGTCAAACACCATACTGCATGAATTATCGAATGCACACAGAGTTGCAAGTAATACTTCCTGCCCTCGACACTTGCTTTTACTATTAGTGGCCCGGTGTTCTGTAACCATCGTCGGTTGTTCCATGCCCATTTTCAGTTGTTACATATGAAGTTTCAGTTGTTCCTTAGCAATTGTCAAATTGTGTAAAACTGGCCCAGATAATATTTCACGCACCGTTTTCAAAAGCGACGAAATTTGAGACATAACAAAGCTATCAATACGTATTCCTGGGGATTCAGAAGACGGCTGCTTAATGACTACAATACATTCAATAAAGGAACGCTCATCAGTGGATAGATCATTTCTTCAAACTTTAACTCACATTATACATGTACAGTATGGGTACTTTTGAGTCACGGGAAACGTCAGTAACTACTTGTAATCATTAGCAAGATTGTCCTATAAGGCGCGATGCAGTACGCGTTGTAAATAGTGCAGTTGGTTGCCTATCTGCAATCACGACGTAATTCGATGCGACAATACAGTGTGGCGGCTAAACATGAAACTTGAGGCTGCTCAACCTACAGGCGAAAGCTGTAATTATAAGTGCCAACCATTATTAGGCTTCTCTTTACCCTCGGAACACCGACACATAATATCAATGTCATGCAGCGAGTTTTCACTGGTTCCCCGATAACGCATGATGGGGATAAAATGTCCAGTTGGTAGTGAAGGGGTTGAAATGTGTGGAAATGTCGTTGCATCTATCACTCCCCTGAAAAAAGAAAGTATCATTCTGGAAACAGTACCGATACATTTACAATAACTTACCTTATCTTTGTAGCAAGACATTGCTTAGGCGTTTGCTCGTGGAGGCTTTCTAAGGTGCTAAAGGGAGGAACTGCACTGCAGAACAAAGTTGAAGAATCACTTTCCCATATTCTCATAACTGTCTTCCATTGCGGCGCATCAGTTTGGAATTTGTCTCAAAGATGCCCACAACGTTTCTCTGTAATGGTGCAAACCTGTTCGGCGATGCTTCAAACAGCGAGGTTCAAGTGGACTGCAAGGTGAGTTAGTGATGTCACATTAGCACCAAATTTCACCAAAATTCTGCCTAACGGCACTGTAAATGTGTCACACTGTGGGAATGTCGTCACTGTTTCTTAGCCACATTTCACATCATCTTTTGATGTCTATGCGATGGATGTCAAACCCGAGACACCCAGCGTTGCAATCGCTCGGATTTGTTACAGGAGATCTGGGGAAACATTTCAATCACACCGATGCTCAGAATCTACACGGAAAGGTCTCAGTGAGGGGTATAAAGGGCAGCAATGAAACCATTACTTCCCCTGGGACGCCAATTTGCACACAATGCGCGGCTGGAAACGATTGTTCGCTGTGCTATGAGCAACAAGAAGATGTTCTTGACAGCCTTTGACACTGATAACAGCCTCGGACGTTTCAGCCATACTCCACAGACATTATTAGGCTGCATCCCCACTGAACGTTATCGCATCCCTTTCGAGAGTAGGGTGATCGCAATTTTTGCTCTCGTGTACAGGTTGCAACCAAAAGTGACAGGTCAACATCATTTAACGAGGATGATCATCATCCGAAACAGCAGAGTATAGCTATTCTTTTTTAGCCCTCGTGTTTTCTGCCTTCGTGTGGCGTGATCACGCTGGAGTGCAACATTAATATCTGTGTGACAGGAAAAATGCCTCTCTAAGACCCCCCCCCTTTTCCCCAGCTCGGCAATGTGCTGTCCATACAATTTTGTCTGTCACGTTACAAACGTATATGTCAGAAGATTCGACACTAATTCATACTGGCGGCTGCTCTATCCTCCGAAAGTAGGCAAACCACAGAAAAGCGATGTCGAAGGATCTGGGTAAGCCCCAGGCGCTAGAAGAGCCGCTGATTTGTGTCGGAGTTTCTGAAGGTACATTTCTAACGTACTTAACAAACGTGCTTGAGTGGCACTGAGGGTGTAGGTGAGCTGAGGGAGGGGTGGAGGGGGAGGGGGGGCGGGGGAAGATCTTCGATTGGCCATTTGTCGTCTTATTCACGCAGGTGTTAATATTGTACTCTCGCCTTATCACGTCATTGGAGGATCGTGCCCAGTTATGTCGAATGGTTTCAAGGTCCCTAGTGGTTCCAACCTGTACATGTCAGCAAAAATTGCGGTCGCGCTGCACTACAAAGAGATGCGATCGCGTTCAGTGAGGATGCAGACCCACAATGCTTTAAATGTCTGACGGTATCAGCAGTGTCGACAGTCGTGAATAACGTCTATGTGTTTCTCATAGCTATGTGCACCTTCGTTTCAGCCGCGAAATTTGTGCGATTCAACGCCCTAGGGGAAGGGATGGTTCTTTGACGTTCCTTACGTTACCCCCTGAGGCCTTTTCGTGTCTATCCTGAACGGAGGTGTGTCTGAAATGTCTTCCTAAGGCACCCATGAGGAAACCAGGTGACTTGAACGTTGGGTGATGTGGCTCTGATCTAACCATCAGACGAGTCAAAAGAGGGTGAAAGGTGAGTAATAGAGGGGGAGGGGGGCGGGGGTGAGCGACGACGTGCCCATCGCGTGACACGTCCATGATGACGGCTGGCAGAACTCTGGTGTATTTTGATGCCAATTAGACGTCATTATAATTGCGTAGGCTTCCGGGGCCAGAGTCAGTCGAGGTAAAAGAGTGTATCGTAAGCCCACACATACAGACTGGTATCTGCACGCCCAATCCTACCACCACCCAGCGCAGAAGAACTCTGTCATCCGCTCTCTGGCAATCCGTGCGCAGCGCCTAAGTGATGCTCAAAAACATCACACCTGAGCTTAAAAGGTTACGCACAACGTTCCTAGCCAATGGCTAGAGCCGAAAGTCGATAAACACAGCCTTGTCGACGAACACAAGCAAGGAAGATAAGCAAGAAATAGACAAACTGCAGCCAACAGTGCGCTTACCTTATTTGAAAAACGTTACTAACCGAATAGGCAAACACCTTCGCCGCGTTGGGGTGCAGCCTGCCTTTCATAGTGGTCGTAGGACCCAGGACGTGCTAGCCTCCACTAAGGACAAGGTGGATGCATTACACACTGCAGGCGTTTACAAGGTGGAATGCGAATGTGTTGAGGTATACATCGGCGAGACTGGTAGGCCAATAGCAACGTTCATTCGGGAACACGAGCGTTATATTCGTCTAGGACAACACAACAAATCCGCAGTGGCAGAACATCACCAAAACTGCGGAAAAGAAATAAAATTCAGCGAAGCCTGTGTGTTGGTCAAGCAGCCAATTATGACGGAACGCAAAATCAGAGAGGCCATCGAAATACTTAACCACCCTAATAACATGTACAGGGAGGATGGACTCAGGCTTGCCCCATCTCGGCTGCCAGCAGTCAGAGCCCGACAGACCACACTGTCAACACTGGGCACCAGCACCACCGGCGAGTAACGGCCGACGTCCAGCAGTTGGTAAACAGCAGCAGACTTCTCATTCGACGGTGGCCACCAGTCATGGCACATAACACAAAAGCCAATAGACAACATAGGTCACGTTCTCCCTCCACCGCAATAACCTATTAAAATAAAGTTCCCTCTCCTTCTTCCTTAAGTGACCAATGAAACTAACTACATTTAAAAAAAAAATGGTGACGTAATGGCAATGGCCGTGAACACTAACAACAAAATAAAAAGAACACTGCATAGCTAGAACGCACCATTAGACCCAGAAGAAGGCCGCTGCAACCGTGGCCGTTTTTCTCCAGCAGCAGTAGTTTTTACATTATGACGCGGTACCAAACCGAGAAAACTTTTATGTCTACTAGACGTTATTAACCTCACATTAACTTTCAAGCTCCCGCCTTTTTAAGCTTGTGTCGGCACCATGCTGTTCGAATTGTCGCCGAACCGGAGGGTGACGTCGCAGTGGGCCACGTTTTTGCACCGTTGCAGAGGGAGGTTTTAGGCACCTTGGAGCCAAATTTAGAAGTTGCGCGTTGCAATGGGAGGCAATTATGAGGTTTCGATTAACTTATCGTTTCATTCTGCTGTACAGTATGTACTGTACGGGACGGCGCGCTTTCAGGAATTGACTCGTGAACAATTCTGGCGACGTCTCAAATTTCGTCTACAGGTAAGTGCTGGAAAACACTTAAAATTTTATATGATACAGATCTCTCTGCCACGTAGACATGCCGCTTATTTTAATGCTCAGCTCCTCAAGCACATCCCTGCCTATACAGTAGCGGGTAGGTGTAACTGATCATCTCTCGAAAAAAGGACGGAGGAATCCTTGAAACGTCACAATTGCAATACTGGTATGGATGACCCTCTTCATTATTCACGAATATCCTCAAGCGGTCCAGGATGGTGGCTTCTTCAATAGGATGAGCAATGATATGTTTGCTGTTTCAGCAAGTAATGTCATATCTTATAGGTTGCAGAGCAGGTAAGTTATTTCACCTTCTGCATATCAAATGTAATCACGTACATGCAGCACGTCAACAGTAGCTCACCAACATCCGCACTAAAGTGACCAATCTTCGATGTCATCTCACATTTTATTCACTGAAAATATATTCAAATTTTGGAATAGGTAAATGAGTACTAAAATTCACCTTGAACTGAACCGCAATTTTACCTATACTTGTCGAGAAATAAACACACGTAAGAAAGGAAAATCGTTTATAAGAATACCGAAATCATATGCGCAGCCATGAGCTGTAAACGGTGAAAATCATAGTAGCAACGCAGGAACTCTAAACTCCTGGATGGGACGCCAAATAAGCGCCACAGCACATTGGCGAGAATCTTAGTCTGTCGATAGTGGTGGACATGTCAGTAAACGAAGGAGAAAGATATGGGAGTGCTGTAGAGGTACTGGGATATTTAACAATTTAAACTCAATACTGGGGGCATAAGATTGTCGTGACTATTGACTGAGAATTCTCGAACAGGTGTCATTTTATCAAAGCAATCCATAGACTGAAGTAATGTAGCGCTACCAACGGTAACGTTCTATGACAAAAGTTAATGCTGGAAACGATTTGGAAATAATAAATAATTTCTCAATAGGGATTGTTTTATGTCATTTATTTTATTTACTCTCTTACCGATGAGCCAATGCCAAGAAAAATCAACCCACTCAAACAGATGTCACCACCTTCTTGGAGGTATATTTCAACGACAGTTCGCTGAAAATTTCTGCTCGTTCTTTAGTTGTGCTCAGCAGACTTTCGTGAACAGCAAAGGAGAATATACTATTGATGACTGAAAGCTCTGTTATGTGCTTGTGTTGCGTTCGTCAAACTTATGAAAAAACGCTACGAACTTTTAGACCAACCCAATATATTGTTTCACGGTATTCTGCTGTGTTCATTGTCTTTTAACTACCGCAGTACGGCACAACTGTAAACGTTTCTTTGCTCACAACGCACACAGCTGCGATGTTAACAGTACGTGTGACGCTGGTACCCCGTGTGTCAGCGCTACGCATTAGGTAACCGGTGGCGATCGCCGCTATCTGCATTTATCGGAAGCGACAATTACACCTGGGTCCGTGGAGGATGCGAAGCGACCCGACGGCAGACGGGCAGCCATGGCAACAGACACGTACTGTGCGGTATCCGGAGATGATGTGTCGCCGGTATTACAGCCCCTAACGCCGGCTGCAGTTAGCATAGATTTCCTCGACGGCCACTTCGATTAGCACCGCTGGTCGTGATGCCGTGTAGCGTGCGGCTCCCCCGTGCATTGATTCTAATCGGCGCCGCCCGCGCGACCTAGCGTCTAAATCAGCAGCGCCCAACGTCGGATCCCATAAGACGCCTGTACCTGACGGATGGAAAATACCGCACACTGTGTCAGTTATGACGACGTGGATTTCATGTATGGGTATGGGGGGAACTGAGAACTGGGGAAAAAGGAATGAATCTGGACATTATACCGAAGTATATTGTTCAGATGCTGTTGTAATAATGGTCCAACGGTGATTTCAGGAGATAGTAATTTCAGGTGAATGTGGATGTATACAGATACTGTAATGTTGCGCAAATTGGGATAAACCCACTTAGGCAACACATACTTCGCCAGAGACATCGATAACGTGAAACGGTTGAAAAATACGTTTCCCATATCCCATTTGCTGTCCAGAGCCAATCCTAATTAGGATCCCTGGCCTGCGATTACCTAGGATTCCAGGGCAGAGATTCTAGGACGGTCTGATACCAAAGAGCGGCGCCATTCTGAGGATGAACGTGCATGGAGAGAAATTTGCACAGCGTGAGAATGTGCTTGTATTTTGTTGTGTTGGCTGAAGAGCCAACACCGTGCTACGAGACGAGGCCGAAATGCACGCGTTTTAGCTCACGCAGGCTGGCGTGAGGAGGGAAGGACTATACTTACGTGAGGTCTGGAACATGACATGGAATTCAGAAAGCGGACGTAATTAGTTTGATGATGAACGCCGCTCTTGATGGTACATGAGTCACAATATTATCCGTTCACATAGTACTTATTGTAACTGAATATGGCGCCTTGCTAGGTCGTAGAAAATGACGTAGCTGAAGGCTATGCTAAACTGACGTCTTGACAAATGAGAGCGTATGCAGACAGTGAACCATCGCTAGCAAAGTCGCTTGTACAACTGGGGCGAGTGCTAGGGAGTCTCTCTAGACTAGACCTGCCGTGTGGCGGAGCTCGGTCTGCAATCACTGATAGTGGCGACACGCTGGTCCGACGTATACTAACGGACCGCGGCCGATTTAAAGGCTACCACCTAGCAAATGTGGTGTCTGGCGGTGACACCACATGTTTCAGTTGCATCTCATTGTTTTGCTCACGGCTTCTGATACAATGTGTTACACAGGCACAAATACAGGTCTGCTGTTTAATAAAAATATTACGGAACGTCTGAATAACATGATAAGAGCATCAGATAAAGAACAAAAGAATACAATGGGTGGGCCATGTAGCCCGTATGCCAGATGGAAGACACGCGAAGATGGCACTAGCAGGGAAACCAAACACCAAAAGCCCAACTGGACGGTGGACTCGCATTCGGGAGGACGACGGGTCAATCCCGTCTCCAGCCATCCTGATTTAGGTTATCCGTGATTTCCCTAATTCGTTTTAGGCAAATGCCCGGATGGTTCCTTTGAAAGGGCACGGCCGATTTCCTTCCCAATCTTTCCCTAAACCGAGCTTCAGCTACGTCTCTAATGACCTCGTTGTCGAAGGGACATTAAACACTAACCACCACCACACCCTACTGGGCGGCCAAGGCAGAGATGGATGGACGACCTGGCGAAGGACCTAGCAGCCCTGGAAACTGAAGACACCTGGGGAAACCGGGCACAAAACAAAAAGGAATGGAGGCAGTTTGTGAAAGCAGAGCGTGGTCTGCAGGGCCTGTGATCGCTGAATATCTATCTGTCAATCTATTTATCTGAATAAAATGAATTGTTATTGAAATTAGCCCAGAAGTAAAATCATACCCTAATTGAAGTCCAGGTGAGTAGTTTATGAATGCCAATTCCGGAACATTACATCCTTATCACATCTATTGACAGATTATACATCTGGCATCAGGTTACACACTTGATCGTCCAACATCCTAGGTCACCTCCGACTCCCTTCTGCAGGCCAACCACCAGGAACTAATCAACGTCACCCAATGGAACCTCATCACTCTTATCTCCCTCCCCTCATCCCCTGTTGCCCACACTTCTACGAATGAGGATCAGGGAACCTCTCCCCGTATCACCATCAGTTTTTGCCCTCTACAGCTCCCTCTAGTACCATGGAAGTCATTCCCTCATGTCTTAGCAGATGTCCTATCATCCTGTCCCTTCTCCTTATCAGTGTTTCCCACATATTCCTTTCCTCTCCGATTCTGCGTAGAACCTCCTCATGCCTTACCTTATCAGTCCACCTAATTTTCAACAGTCGTCTATAGCACCACATCTCAAATGCTTCGATTCTCTTCTGTTCCGGTATCCCCAAAGTCCATGTTTCATTACCATACAATGTTGTACTCCAGACGTACATCCTCAGAAATTTCTTCCTCAAAATAAAGCCGGTATTTGATATTAGGAGACTTCTCTTGGCCAGGAATGCCTTTTTTGCCATAGCGAGTCTGCTTTTGATGTCCTCCTTGCTCCATCCGTCATTGGTTATTTTACTGCCTAGGTAGCAGAATTCCTTAACTTCATTGACTTCGTGACCATCAATCCTGATGTTAAATTTCTCGCTGTTCTCATTTCTACTACTGCTCATTACCTTCGTCTTTCTCCGATTTACTCTCAAACCATACTGTGTACTCATTAGACTGTTCATTCCGTGCAGCAGATCATTTAATTCTTCTTCACTTTCCCTCAGGATAGCAATGTCATCAGCGAATCATATCATTGATATCCTTTCACCTTGTATTTTAATTCCACTCCTTAGCCTTTCTTTTATTTCCATCATTGCTTCCTCGATGTACAGATTAAAGAGTAGGGGCGAAAGGCTACAGCCTTGTCTTACACCCTTCTTAATACGAGCATTTCGTTCTTGATCGTCCACTCTTATTATTCCCTCTTGGTTGTTGTACATATTGTATATAACCCGTCTCTCCCTATAGCTTACCCCTACTTTTTTCAGAATCTTGATCAGCTTGCACCAATTTATATTGTCGAACGCTTTTTCCAGGTCGACAAATCGTATGAACGTGTCTTGATCTTTCTTTAGCCTTGCTTCCATTATTACCCGTAACGTCAGAATTGCCTCTCCCGTTCCTTTACTTTTCCTAAAGCCAAACTGATCGTCACCTAGCGCATTCTCAATTTTCTTTTCCATTCTTCTGTATATTATTCTTGTAAGCAGCTTCGATGCATGACCTGTTAAGCTGATTGTGCGATAATTCTCGCACTTGTCAGCTCTTGCCGTCTTCGGCATTGTATGGATGATGCTTTTCCGAAGGTCGCTAGACTCATATATTCTACACACCAAAGTGAATAGTCTTTTTGTTGCCACTTCCCCAAATGATTTTAGAAATTCTGATGGAATGTTATCTATCGCTTCTGCTTTATTTGACCGTAAGTCCTCCAAAGCTCTTTTAAATTCCGATTCTAATACTGGATCCCCTATCTCTTCTAAATCGACTCCTGTTTCTTCTTGTATCACATCAGACAAATCTTCACCCTCATAGAGGCTTTCAATGAATTCTTTCCATCTATCTGCTCTCTCCTCTGCATTTAACACTGGAATCCCCGTTGCACTCTTAATGTTACCACCGTTGCTTTTAACGTCACTAAAGGGTGTTTTGACTTTCCTGTATGCTGAGTCTGTCCTTCCGACAGTCATATCTTTTTCGATGTCCTCACATTTTTCCTGCAGCCATTTCGTCTTAGCTTTGCTGCACTTCCTATTTATTTCATTCCTCAGCGACTTGTATTTCTGTATTCCTGATTTTCCCGGAACATATTTGTACTTCCTCCTTTCATCAATCAGCTGAAGTATTTCTTCTGTTACCCATGGTTTCTTCGCAGCTACCTTCTTTGTACCTATGTTTTCCTTCCCAACTTCTGTGATGGCCGTTTTTAGAGATGTCCATTCCTCTTCAACTGTGCTGCCTACTGCGCTATTCCTTACTGCTGTATCTATAGTGTTAGAGAATTTCAAACGTACCTCATCATTCCTTAGAACTTCCGTATCCCACTTCTTAGCGTATTGATTCTTCCTGACTAATGTCTTGAACTTCAGCCTACTCTTCATCACTACTATATTGTGATCTGAGTCTATATCTGCTCCTGGGTACACCTTACAATCCAGTATCTGATTTCGGAATCTCTGTCTGACCATGATATAATCTAATTGAAATCTTCCCGTATCTCCCGGCCTTTTCCAAGTATACCTCCTCCTCTTGTGATTCTTGAACAGGGTATTCGCTATTACTAGCTGAAACTTGTTACAGAACTCAATTAGTCTTTCTCCTCTTTCATTCCTTGTCCCAAGCCCATATTCTCCTGTAACCTTATCTTCTACTCCTTCCCCTACAACTGCATTTCAGTCGCCCATGACTATTAGATTGTCGTTCCCCTTTACATATTGCATTACCCTTTCAATATCCTCATACACTTTTTCTATCTGTTCATCTTCAGCTTGCGACGTCGGCATGTATACCCGAACTATCGTTGTCGGTGTTCGTCTGCTGTCGATTCTGATTAGAACAACCCGGTCACTGAACTCTTCACAGTAACACACCATCTGCCCTACCTTCCTATTCATAACGAATCCTACACCCGTTATACCATTTTCTGCTGCTGTTGATGTTACCCGATACTCATCTGACCAGAAATCGTTGTCTTCCTTCCACTTCACTTCACTTCACTGACCCTTTCTATATCTAGATTGAGCCTTTGTATGTCCCTTTTCAGATTTTCTAGTTTCCCTACCACGTTCAAGCTTCTGACATTGCACGCCCCGACTCGTAGAACGTTATCCTTTCGTTGATTATTCAATCTTTTTCTCATGGTAACCTCCCCATTGGCAGTCCCCTCCCGGAGATCCGAATGTGGGACTATTCCGGAATCTTTTGCCAATGGAGAGATCATCATGACACTTCTTCAATTACAGGCCACATGTCCTGTGGATACACGTTACGTGTCTTTAATGCAGTGGTTTCCATTGCCTTCTGCATCCTCATGTCGTTGATCATTGCTGATTCTTCCGCCTTTAGGGGCAATTTCCCACCCTCAGGACAAGCGAGTGCCCTGAACCTCTATCGGCTCCTCCGCCGTCTTTGACGAGTCCGTTGGCAGAATGAGGCTGACTTCTCATGCCGGAAGTCTTCGGCCGCCAATGCTGATTATTTATCAAAATTTAGGTAGTGGCGGGGATCGAACCCGGGAGCGAAGACGTTCTGATTATGAATCGCTACCCCCCCCCCCCTTTTTTTTGTTATATCATTTTGTTCGTTATTGTTCGTTTTAATTGTTCGAGGCGGGCGTCACCTGACGCCCATTGAAGTTCGTTACTGATCCATTCACTCAGTCAGTTTTTTATTTCAGAGAGCAGCTAACCCTCTGACCGAACACGCTGAGCTACCGTGCCGGCTATCCTAGACCACGGGTCTACTTCGTCATTCGTCGCACCAGCAGGTATCACACCCAGAACGATAATGAAGCACTCTCATACCTCCCATTTAGTATTTAAATATAAGTTAAATATTTTGTCCACATTTTTCCAAAATTTTGTACAATTGCTTGAATTTCACTCCACTGCTCCCGATGTTGTGTCGACACTCTGAACCTATCAACAAATCACAGTGTAGCATTACCCTGACTTCTTTTCATTTACTAGTGTATGTCATGTTAGAGTATGTGTTTTAGGAGCGAACTCATTGGCACAAATAATGACCTCATGTCATAAAATGACTTCACAGTAAATTATTGTACCCATGTTCAGCCAAAGGTATTGTGCATGTAACAAATACCACACAGCTAAAGGTATCAGCCTACTAAACCACTGATATATTACTAGATCGTGTGGTTCTTTCATGATTCTTAAACCTATTCAATCTGTATATTGAGCAAGCAGTAAAGGAAACAAAAGAAAAATTCGTAGTAGGAATTAAAATCCATGGAGAAGAAATAAAAACTTTGAGGTTCGCCGATGACATTGTAATTCTGTCAGAGACAGCAAAGGACTTGGAAGAGCAGCTGAATGGAATGGACAGTGTCTTGAGAGGAGTACATAAGATGAACATCAACTAAAGCATAACGAGGATAATGGAATGTAGTCGAATTAAGTACGGTGATGCTGAGGGAATTACATTAGGAACTGAGACACTTAAAGTAGTAAAGGAGTTTTGCTATTTGGGGAGAAAAATAACTGATGATGGTCGAAGTAGAGAGGATATAAAATGTTGACTGGCAATGGCAAGGAAAGCATTTCTGAAGAAGATAAATTTGTTGACATCGAGTATAGATTTAAGTGCCAGGAAGTCATTTGTGAAAGTATTTGTATGGAGTGTATACATGTATGGAAGTGAAACATGGACGATAAATAGTTTGGACAAGAAGAGAATTGAAGCTTTTGAAATGTGGTGCTACAGAAGAATGCTGAAGATTAGATGGGTAGATCACATAACTAATGAGGAAGTATTGAATAGGTTTGGGGAGTAGAGAAGTTTGTGGCACAACTTGACTAGACGAAGGGATCGGTTGGTAGGACATGTTCTGAGGCATGAAGGGATCTCCAATTTAGTATTGGAGGGCAGAGTGGAGGGTAAAAATCTAAGAGGGACACCAAGAGATGAATACACTAAGCAGATTCAGAAGGATGTAGGTTGCAGTAGGTACTGGGAGATGAAGAAGCTTGCACAGGCTAGAGTAGCATGGAGAGCTGCATAAAACCAGTCTCAGGAGTGAATACCACAACAACAACATTTCAGATCCTTCAAGAGGTGTTGGGTATGGAAGAAAGTTTCAATTATAAATGGTTATCAGTTAGGGGAAAAGATAACTGTGAAGGGTCTGGAAGTGGTTAATTAAGTAGCAAAAATCTGTCCGTCTGTACCTGCCTACGTTCGCCATTAGACCGAGAACCCGAACTGTATAACTTGCGTAACGCATTACTTCAATGTTATGTATAACTCTGCTATGTACCACTGCTTTAACTACAAGAGAAAGCAAAATCTACTGCAAGCGGCACGACTGTTTTTACGAGAGCTGTTGGGAAAGTAAGATAGTTGGAATGCGAAATAAAAACCACAGTGAAAATCCGATGAAGTTTTTCTCAAAGATATGTTGGGCTGTGTCTCTAGTATGCCCGTCGATCGCTTCACGTCGCTCTTTTCAATTCTGAGCGCACAGTGAACATGTCAAGATGCTACGAACAATCGTGTCTCCCGCCAAGTACGAAGGCCCAGTGAGAGATTTTTCCTGACGTCATGCAGCCCACGTGACATAACTGTCATCCGTTTCTTTCTGCATGATAATTATCGGTCGCACTCTGAAGGGGCAATGAAGATGCCCCTGCATCATTGTCCATGGGAAGTGTTTGATCACCCGCAATAGAGCCTGCAATTCTCCCCCTGAGTTTCGTCTCTGCTCACACGAACAGCTAGCTATGAGGACAACGGTCTGCACAGACAACGAGCTGTAGACCAGCGTAGGAAATTGGCAGAAAGCACAGGCGGCTTTCTTCTATGACGAAGGTATTGGAAAGTTGGTACAACGCTACGACAAATGTCTAAATCGAAGAGGCGACTTTGTAGAAAGGTAGCTAGACGGTGTACCTAGGTGTTCCAAATGAAACATTTTTTTTTTTATTTTCACAGTGGTTTCCAACTTGCGACCGATCGGACCTTACTTTCTGACCAGGCCTCGTCCTAATCAAAAGGAAGGACCAATATACATAGAGTGACCCAGAACTCCAGCGACAAACTTTCAGAGGCTCTTCACACATGTGTTCTGTGTACATTCGTACAAGTGTCCTGTGGCCTCCGGCGGCTAGTTACAGAGCATTAAGACAGAAATTATTCCATTTGTTACCACGATTATGTCTGCTTCTGTAAAAATACCTTCACAACAGTGGAAAAACATATAATATGCAACAATAAAAACGTACAACACTAAAGACAGAGTGAAGTAACAGTCGTCAGATAAAAACGTGGTGCGATGTTGTTCTCATCGCCGAAGGCACAGTGCAGCGTAGCGTTATTGCGCCACAGTTACCGTGCATCCAGCGAACCTGGAGACGACGTGCATATCGGCCAAATCTTCCTCAGTAAACCTATCCATTGAACTTCTTTGAACCACTGGTACTGCTGGAAAAATAGCCCAAGAGAAAACCGAGTGGGACAGAACGCAAGCTTAAGGGGAAATAGTAAAGTGGTCGCCTTCGTTGGCAACAGGAGTTACCGTGACCGTATCTAAGAAGTTCTTTTTTCTAAAAACGATGCACAGCACACACCGTCGACATCTGCACTTTCTGCATTATTTTAAGTGCAGTGCAGACAGAAAGCTAACTGGGGCGACCTACACAAAAAATAGCTACTCTGTAACGAGTAGCCGAAGACTGTGAGCCCCTCATATCGAAATACTCAGAAGGTTTCCCTGAACAATTTCTGGTAACTCGTCGACTGGAGTTCTGGGGCTCCTTCCTGTGACAGCAGCGTTGAAGGGCAGCAAAGAGGGACGAAGGAAGAGGACTGGCAAGGTTTGGGAAATGGTGAGATTTCGGAAAATTCGCCCAAAAACCCGTGTTAGGGCAGATTTTCCGGAGAATATGACAACGAATCAATGATCGTTGGAGACTGCAGTGGACGGGATTTGAAAACCTGAGTGCTTTAAAGTGGAAGATACGGTATGAAGGAAAACAAAGATTTCTGTCAAAACATAATGCAACAGTTAATAAGAGCGGTGAGGTATGCGCACTGCATGTGATTGGGGGGGGGGGGGGGGGGGTGAGAAAGGTGGAGAAAAAATAGCAAGATTGAAAATAATGGGCACAGAAAACAAAAATGGCAACGAAAATGGAATAGTTACTGTGGTAAAATGCTGAGACCAAAGAAATTATTGTAAATGAAGGCCAGATGGATAGCGTGAACCAAGGAATAATTGTAACGCAAGTTCCCATCTGTTGAGTTCTGGAAACTGGTGTCTTGGGACAGAATCCAGGTGGCACGTGTGGTTAAGCAGCCACTGAGGTCACGACTGACACGTTATAGAGATCTTTGTGCGATGGGGTACTTGTCAGTATACGCCCTCTGGCTGTGCCGATTCGTCCTGAGAACCGGGTGGTACCGATGCAGAAGGCCGAACAACTGGTACACGAGGTGTATCGTTTCAGTGATGTCTCTGCCATTGATAGTGTATTTCTTGCCAGTTACAGGGCTGGTATAGGACGTGGTAGGAAGGTGCTTAGGGCAAGTGGCACAGGGGGAGAGAGGCGGTCACCACAAGGGTATGAGCGACAGGGTCGGAAACGGGTGCAAAAGGGACACAGGGTCTTCAAACGGCTCTGAGCACTAAGGGACTTAACTTCTGAGGTCATCAGTCCCCTAGAACAGAACTACTTAATCCTAACTAACCTAAGGACATCACACACATCCATGCCAGAGGCAGCATTCGAACCTGCGCCCGTAGCGGTCGCGCGGTTCCAGACTGTAGCGCCTAGAACCGCTCGGCCACTCCGGCCGGCGACACAGGGTCTGACAAGGATATTGCGGAGATAGCGAGGGCGACGGAAAGCTGTTCTAGGTATGGTGGGCAAAATGTCGAACATAACTGATATCAGGGCATGAATCTAGCAAGTCATAGCATCGTCGAAGTATCTGATTAATACTTGTTCATTAAAGACCAGAATAATACTGAGTGACTATAGTGTATTCGTAAGTTGCTTTTGTAGGGATCAGCAGTACCAGCATTGGATGTAATTGTCTGTGTAATCTGCTTCTGAACTAGGCTAGTGGGGTAATTATGTCTAGAGAAGAGTGATGTGAGAACCACTCGTCGTGAGTAGATTTTTTATCTACCCAGTCACATAATGCTTAAAGTAATTAATCTTCGTTTTGAAGCAACAAATTAACTTTGTCGAGGTGTTTTGACCTTTTACATACTTGATTTACTTCAGAGTACATTTCAGAGAATGTGTTGAAAAGGAAGTTGCCGAGAGCTCCCACATCAGGCTTCGCAGCAATAGTTTGTGGAGGCTGTCACCCACAAGATCTGTTAGGTCACTGGCAGTAAGACGTAGTTCTAGCTACCATTATAAATTAGTATTCTGGGGCTGATTTCTAAAATCATGAATCAGACCAACAAAGCTGCCAAAGTAAAACAAGCAAAAAGTTCGATATGGAAAGAGAATAATTTCAAACAATTGTATATAGTAGCCGAATATTCCGGTAGTGTTACATCAGGGCCAAAAGTTATTACGTGAAAATTCTAGATATGACGAACAAAGAGTCTCTTTTGTGAAGTAACCCATCAGGAATAGATCGGCTGGTCACAAACGATCCTTGAATTACGAGAAGGGTGGAGGCTGTAACAGAGTTATTCTACAGTGAATGTTTGTTTATCACAGTCGTCAGTTTAACCCGGCAGCTAATCAACGCATGCTGTCTTAGTGCACTAAAGATCAGGAAACGTACTTCAGTTCTTTCCTTCAGAAGTTCCTCATCCCAGAACAACACTGGCTTTTGCACAGTATTGCTTTTTACTCACCTGGGTAGGGTTCTGCGCAGCAGGGATAGTACTTTTCGTGGCGCTCTGCAGGCACGCCCAGGATGTCCCATTCGACGCTGGGGTAGTACTCGCGCAGGTCGATGCCCACCTTCACCTTGTTGTCGTCGTACTTCTGGTTTATGTGCTTCAGGTCGATCTGCGGAAGGACAGAGAGCATTAACATGTAAGTGTACTCTTAACAGACCAACATACCCTGTTCTAATGAATAATACACTGAGGGGAAAGATAGATATCACCTACAGGAAAATTGAAGCTGTCTTCGGAGGAAAGACGATTAATTGTATATGCTTATCAAGAGCACAGTCCTAAGCAAAGGAGGAAGGCTGAACAGCGGAAAGAGTGTATAGAGGACCTGTACAAGGGAGATGTAATTTAGGGAATATTTTAGAAATTTGACAGGACGTAGATGAAGATGAGACACGACATACGAAACTGCAAGAAGAATCTGACAGAGCACTGATAGACCAAAGTTTACACAAGGCCCCAGGAGTAGACAACATTCCGTCAGAGCTACTGACAACGTTGGGAGAGCTAGCCACGACAAAACTCTTCCTTCCGATGAGCAAGATGTAGGAGACTGCCGAAATACCCCAGACTTAAAAGAAAAGATTGTAATTACTTCAATTCCAACGAAAGGAGATGCGTAGAAGTGTGAATATTACAGAACTGTCTCTTTAACAAGTCATGTTTACAAAATACTAACACGAATTCTCTACAGAATAATGGAAAAACTGGTAAAAGACGATCTAGAAGACCAGTTTGGATTCCGGAGATATGTAGGAACACGCGAGGCAAT
This sequence comes from Schistocerca gregaria, assembly GCF_023897955.1. Lineage (NCBI taxonomy): Eukaryota > Metazoa > Arthropoda > Insecta > Orthoptera > Acrididae > Schistocerca > Schistocerca gregaria. The sequence goes on from NC_064926.1 coordinate 51,924,920, forward strand.
ATTGAAACCTACGACTCCTTTTAGAAGGTAGGTTAAGGAAGGCATACCTACGTTTATAGCAGAGAAAGCTTTTCACAGTGTTGACTGGAACACTCGCTTCGAAATTCTTAAGATAGCAGGGGTAAAATACATTGAGCGAAAAGCTATTTACAACTTGTGTGGAAACCAGACGGCAGTTATAAGAGTCGAGAGGCATGAAAAGGAAGCAGTGGTTGAGACTGGAGCGAGACACGGTTGTAGTGTTTCGCCGATGCTATTCAATCTATACACTGAGCAAGTAATAAAGGAAACCAAAGAAAAATTGGGAGTAGGAACTGAAGAGAAACAATCTTTGAGGTTTGCCGATGACACTGTAATTCCGTCACAGACAGCAAAGGACTTGGAAGAGCAGTATCTTGGAAAGAGGATATAAGATGAAAATCAATGAAAGTAAAACGAGGATAATGGAATGCAGTCTAATTAAAACAGGTGATGCTAACGGAATTAGATTAGGTAACGAGACACTTAAAGTAGTAGGTGAATTTTTCTGTTTGTGTAGCAAAATAAGTGATGATGTTCGAAGTAGAGGAGATACAAAATGTAGACTGGCAGTGGCAAGAAAATAATTGCTGAAGAACAGAAATCTGTTATCAATTTAAGTGATAGGAAGTGTTTTCTGAAGGTATTTGTTTGGAGTATAGCCATGTATGGAAGTGAAACATAGACGATAAACAGTTTAGATAAAAAGAGAATAGAAACTTTTGAAGTGTGGCTCTACAGAGAAATGCTGAAGATTAGATAGGTCGATCACATAAGTAATGAGGAGGAACTGACTAGGATTGAGGAGAAAAGAAATTTGTGGCACAATCTGATTACAAGAAGGGATCGGTTGATTGAGCACATTCTGATACATCAAGGGGTCACCTGTTTAGCATTGGAGCAAACTCGAGGGGGGGGGGGGTTACAAATCGAAGGAGGAGACCAAGAGGTGTATATAGTAATCAGATTCAGAAGGATGTAGATTGCAGTAGTTATTCTGAGATGCAGAGGCTTGCACAGTATAAATTAGCATGGAGAGCTACATCAAACCAGTCTTCGGACTGGGGTCCACGACAAAAATAACAGCAGCAACAACATTGAGTGTAGAATGGATAGGACAGCTTAGTTTATGCTTAAGTGGCTCAATTAATTCAATTATCAATGGTCAGGATGGATATTAAAGCCAAACACTGCGAATAAAAGTGTGAAAATTGCATCATAAGAGTGTGAGTCGGAAATACGGAGCGTCAAGATAGGAAACTTTGATTTTGGCAAGGATCAAGTCACTTTCTACATTTTGTAATGCAACGTACCATTGTATCATAAAAATGTTACTCCTCAGGGTATTATCGAGCCCAATCCATAGTTAATTTTTCACCCACTAGACGTCATTCCACGTCTTTCCATTGGAAACATAGTTAATTGTTTACTGCGTGCTTCTGCATGAAGGCCTAGAAATGTATATCCGCAGATAGAAACTGATAGAAAATCTACTCAGCGACAATAATAAAACAGGTTAAAGCCAATTTTTCAATAGCTTTGACAAAGTAAATAAAGCATTCTCGTAATTTACAATTTCAAAGCAGAGCTATTTATTCAAACAGTTCCAATTAAGTTCAACCTGCAAATATATATGTATCATTTTTTTAATCTTTTTATATGTAAGCATTTAACTCTAGTAATACCAACGTATTTTCCAGAACGCGTACTACCAATGGGGAGGAAAGGGGTTCATTGTGTCCACTACAAAAAAAAAAAAAATCAAAAAGTAAACAGATTTCGTTATTTTTTACTAATAACACCTTTTCAGTTAGGCATTGATATACAAACAGAATCTAGAAAACATCCTTTAGAACAATCTAGGCAATAACAATGCATTTTCGGTAATATGAATACAGAGAGATGGGTACCATCACAAAAATATTTGGTGGCATGTAAGTGGTAATGCACTGGCTTTCTTCTATTAAAACCATGTGCATATATGAAATGTTACTCATTATCAATTCACATATATAATTATTTTAAATACAGTGGTGTGCTGGGATTCTACGTATCTGTCGAAATTACGTTAATAGCGATGGACATAAAGTTTACTGTACTCAGTATATGATACCTGTAGTGGTGTTGGGTATGCTAATAATATTGCAGGCTTTATTTTGTTTGGTAATCGAAATAATAGTTACGTGTCTTCATTCCAAATGGCAGTGCTGTATGGCTGAAAATGGGGTCTCCGAAACGTAAGGGCTAGTTTTTTAAAGGTTTGAACATGGCTGCGTGGTCAGCGACCATTTATAAAGTAAATTTAAAGCAATAACAGCCCTCGGTCGTAAAAATTAAGTAAGTACTTACACTTGAAAAGTTTTTTGCTCTATAATTTTGTGTTTATGTTATAGGCCAGTTTGGGTGTTTTACTTCTGGTGAAGGCACTCATAGTAGTGCCTAAACCTAGGTCAAAATACTTCTTTTTTGCGACCGAGGGCAGTTATTGCTTTAATTTTACTTTGTAAGTGCTAGTGTTAGAACAATGATGCTTGTAGGAGGAGAGGGAGTTTGTTGTGTTGAAGAGCGTTGAAGGGGAGGGGATTGATTGGGACTTAAACTGTTAGCAACACTTGTCTGCAAGTTACAACGGCTTTACTCTGATGGAAAGCTCCCTCCCAGAATACTATATCTGCACAGCAGTGCCTTTTGCATCAGTCACCATACTGGAGATGATTGCACCTATGGTCGTGCATCTTCTCTGGGCCATTGCTAGTGTGGTGCTCACGGCTGTACCCCACAAGTCAGAGTTCGATGTGTTGGCTTTCTTGCAAATGACATGCTTTTTGAGGGTGTTGTTTCAGCTACTGGTCAACTCTCAGCTGCATATTTTGTAGTGTTCTGTGACAAACACAGTACCTTTGGTTGAAAACATCAGAATTTTGGTATGATGTCTCACGATCTAGTAATATATCCGTGGTTTAGTAGGCTGATACCTTTAGCTGTGTGGTATTTGTTACGTGCACAATATCTTTGGCTGAACATGGGTACAATAATTTACTGTGCAGTCATTTTATGACATGAGGTCATTATTTGTGCCAATAAGTTCGCTTCTAAAACACATACTCTAACATGACATACACTAGTAAATGAAAAGAAGTCAGGGTAATGCTACACTGTGATTTGTTGATAGCTTCAGAGTGTCGACACATCGGGAGCAGTGGAGTGAAATTCAAGCAACTGTACAAAATTTTGGAAAAATGTGGACAAAATATTTAATTTAATATTTAAATACTATATGGGAGGGATGAGAGTGCTTCCTTATCGTTCTGGGTGTGATACCTGCTGGTGCGACGAATGACGAAGTAGTAAACTGTTATTAAGACCCGTGGTCTAGCGGAGCCGGCACGGTAGCTCAGCGTGTTCGGTCAGAGGGTTAGCTGCTCTCTGTAATAAAAAAACTGAGTGAATGGATCAGTAACTAACTTCGAAGGGCGTCTGAGGACGTCCGCCAAGAACAATTGTAACGACCTATAACGAAAAAAAAGGGGGGTAGCGTCTTTGATTCAAAATCAGAACGTCTTCGCTCCCCGGTTCGATCCCCGCCACTGCCTAAATTTTGATAAATAATCAGCATTGGCGGCCGAAGACTTCCGGCATAAGAAGTCAGCCTCATTCTGCCAACGGCCTTGTCAAAGAGCGCGGAGGAGTGGATAGAGGTTCAGGGCACTCTCTTGTCCTGAGGGTGGGAAATTGCCCCTAAAGCCAGAAGTATCACAATGATCAACGACATGAGGATGCAGAAGGCAATGGAAACCACTGCATTAAAGACACGTAACGTGTATCCACAGGACATGTGACCTGTAGTTGAAGAAGTGTCATGATGATCTCTCCATTGGCAAAAGATTCACGAAAAGTCCCCCATTCGGATCTCCGGGAGGGGACTACCAAGGGGGAGGTTACCATGAGAAAAAGATTGAATAATCAACGAAAGGATAATATTCTACGAGTCGGGGCGTGGAATGTCAGAAGCTAGAATGTGGTAGGGAAACTAGAAAATCTGAAAAGGGACTTGCAAAGGCTCAATCTAGATATAGTAGGGGTCAGTGAAGTGAAGTGAAGTGGAAGGAAGACAACGATTTCTTATCAGATGAGTATCGGGTAATATCAACAGCAGCAGAAAATGGTATAAAAGGTGTAGGATTCGTTATGAATAGGAAGGGTGGGCAGAGGGTCTGTTACTGTGAACAGTTCAGTGACCGGGTTGTTCTAATCAGAATCGACAGCAGACCAACAACGACAACGATAGTTCAGGTATACATGCCGACGTCGCAAGCTGAAGATGAACAGATAAAGAAAGTATATGAGGATATTGAAAGGGTAATGCAATATGTAAAGGGGGACGAAAATCTAATAGTCATGGGCGACTGGAATGCAGTTGTAGGGGAAGGAGTAGAAGAAAAGGTTACAGGAGAATATGGGCTTGGGACAAGGAATGAAAGAGGAGAAAGACTAATTGAGTTCCGTAACAAGTTTCAGCTAGTAATAGCGAATACCCTGTTCAAGAATCACAAGAGGAGGAGGTATACTTGGAAAAGGCCGGGAGGTACGGGAAGATTTCAATTAGATTACATCATGGTCAGACAGAGATTCTGAAATCAAATACTGGACTGTAAGGCGTACCCAGGAGCAGATATAGACTCAGATCACAATATAGTAGTGATGAAGAGTAGGCTGAAGTTCAAGACATTAGTCAGGAAGAATCAATACGCTAAGAAGTGGGATACGGAAGTTCTAAGGAATGACGAGATACGTTTGAAGTTCTCTAACACTATAGATACAGCAGTAAGGAATAGCGCAGTAGGCAGCACAGTTGAAGAGGAATGGACATCTCTAAAAACGGCCATCACAGAAGTTGGGAAGGAAAACATAGGTACAAAGAAGGTAGCTTCGAAGAAACCATGGGTAACAGAGGAAACACTTCAGCTGATGGATGAAAGGAGGAAGTAAAAAACATGTTCCGGGAAAATCAGGAATACAGAAATACAAGTCGCTGATAAATGAAATAAATAGGAAGTGTAGGAAAGCTAAGACGAAATGGTTGCAGGAAAAATGTGAAGACATAGAAAAGATATGATTGTCGGAAGGACAGACTCAGCATACAGGAAAGTCAAAACAGCAACGGTGGTAACATTAAGAGTGCAACGGGAATTCCAGTGTTAAATGTAGAGGAGAGGGCAGATAGGTGAAAAGAATACATTGAGAGCCTCTATGAGGGTGAAGATTTATCTGATGTGATAGAAAAAGAAACAGAATTCGATTTAGAAGAGATAGGGGATCCAGTATTAGAATCGGAATTTAAAAGAGCTTTGGAGGACTTACTGTCAAATAAGACAGAAGGGATAGATAACATTAGATCAGAATTTCTAAAATCATTAGGAGAAGTGGCAACAAAACGATTATTCACGTTGGTGTGTAGAATATATGAGTCTGGCGACATACCATCTCACTTTCGGAAAAGCATCATGCACACAATTCCGAAGACGGCAAGAGCTGACAAGTGCGAGAATTATCCCACAATCAGCTTAACAGCTCATGCATCGAAGCTGCTTACAAGAATGATATACAGAAGACTGGAAAAGAAAATTGCGAATGCGCTATGTGACGATCAGTTTGGCTTTAGAAAAAGTAAAGGCACGAGAGAGGCTATTCTGGCGTTACGGCTAATATTGGAAGCAAGGCTAAAGAAAAATCAAACACGTTCATAGGGTTTGTCGACCTGGAATAAGCGTTCGACAATATAAAATGGTGCAAGCTGTTGAAGATTCTGAAAAAAGTAGGGGTAAGCTATAGGGAGAGACGGGTCATATACAATATGTACAACAACCAAGAGGGAATAATATGAGTGGACGATCAAGAACGAAGTACTCGTATTAAGAAGGGAGTAACACAAGGCTGTAGCCTTTCGCCCCTACTCTTCAATCTGTACATCGAGGAAGCAATGATGGAAATAAAAGAAAGGTTCAGGAGTGGAATTAAAATACAAGGTGAAAGGATATCAATGATACGATTCGCTGATGACATTGCTATCCTGAGGGAAAGTGAAGAAGAATTAAATGATCTGCTGAACGGAATGAACAGTCTAATGAGTACACCATATGGTTTGAGAGTAAATCGGAGAAAGACGAATGTAATGAGGAGTAGTAGAAATGAGAACAGCGAGAAACTTAACATCAGGATTGATGTTCACGAAGTCAATGAAGTTAAGAAATTCTGCTACCTAGGCAGTAAAATAACCAATGACGGACGGAGCAAGGAGGACATCAAAAGCAGACTCGCTGTGGCAAAAAAGGCATTTCTGGCCAAGAGAAGTCTACTAATATCAAATACCGGCCTTAATTCGAAGAAGAAATTTCTGATGATGTACGTCTGGAGTACAACACTGTATGGTAGTGAAACATGGACTGTGGGGATACCGGAACACAAGAGAATCGAAGCATTTGAGATGTGGTGCTATAGACGAATGTTGAAAATTGGGTGTACTGATAAGGTAAGGAATGAGGAGGTTCTACGCAGAATCGGAGAGGAAAGGAATATGTGTGAAACACTGATAAGGAGAAGGGACAGGATGATAGGACATCTGCTAAGACATGAGGGAATGACTTCCATGGTACTAGAGGGAGCTGTAGAGGGCAAAAACTGTAGAGGAAGACATAGATTGGAATACGTCAAGCAAATAATTGAGGACGTAGGTTGCAAGTGCTACTCTGAGATGAAAAGGTTAGCACAGGAAAGAAATTCGTGGCGGGCCGTATCAAACCAGTCAGTAGACAGATGAAAAAAAAATTATTGTTATGAAATAGACACCGCCTGATCCTCTTCCTACGCTGTCTACCGCCAGAGTGGACCCCTCCCAGTTATAAAAGATGGTGATACGGGGAGAGGTTCCCTGATCCTCATTCGTAGAAGTGTGGGCAACAGGGGATGAGGGGAGGGAGATAAGAGTGATGAGGTTCCATTGGGTGACCTTGATCAGTTCCTGGTGGTTGGTCTGGTGAAGGGAGTCGGAGGTGACCTTGGATGTAAAACGATCAAGTGTGTAACCTGATGCCAGATGTATAATCTGTCACTAGATGTGATAAGAATGTAATGTTCCGGAATTGGCATTCATAAACTACTCACCTTGACTTCAATTAGGGTAACTATGATTTTACTGCTGGGCTAATTTAAATAACAATTCATTTGATTCAGATAAGTAGATTGACAGATAGATATTCAGCGATCACAGGCCCTGCAGACCACGCTCTGCATTCACAAACTGCCTCCATTCCTTTTTGTTTTGTGCCCGGTTCCCCCAGGTGTCTTCAGTTACCATGGCTGCTAGGTCCTTCGCGAGGTCGTCCATCCAGCTCTGCCTTGGCCGCCCAGTAGGGTGTGGTGGTGGTTAATGTCCCGTCGACAATGAGGTCATTAGAGACGGAGCTGAGGCTCTCGTTAGGGGAGGATTGGGGAGGAAATCGGCTGTGCCCTTTCAAAGGAGCCATGCCGGCATTTGCCTGAAACGAATTAGGGAAATCAGGGAAACCTAAACCAGGATGGCTGGAGACGGGATTGAACCGTCGTCCTCCCGAATGCGAATCCACCGTCCAGTTGGGCTTTTGGTGTTTGGTTTCCCTGCTAGTGCCATCTTCGCGTGTCTTCCATCTGGCATACGGGCTACATGGGCCACCCATTGTATTCTTTTATTCTTTATCTGATGCTCTTATCATGTTATTCAGACGTTCCGTAATATTTTTAGTAAACAGCAGAGCTGTATTTGTGCCTGTGTAACACATTGTATCAGAAGCAGTGAGCAAAACAATGAGATGCAACTGAAATATGTGGTGTCACCGCCAGACACCACACTTGTTAGGTGGAAGCCTTTAAATCGGCCGCGGTCCGTTAGTATACGTCGGACCCGCGTGTCGCCACTATCATGATTGCAGACCGAGCGCCGCCACACGGCAGGTCTAGTCTAGAGAGACTCCCTAGCACTCGCCCCAGTTGTACAAGCGACTTTGCTAGCGATGGTTCACTGTTTGCATACGTTCTCATTTGTCGAGACGTCAGTTTAACATAGCCTTCAGCTACGTCATTTCCTACGACCTAGCAAGACGCCATATTCAGTTACAATAAGTACTATGTGAACAGATAATATTGTGACTCATATACTATCAAGAGCGACGTTAATCATTAATGGATTAAGGTTAAGAACCAAACTAATTACGTCAGCTTTCTGAATTCCTTGTCATGTTCCAGACCTCACGCCAGCCTCCATGAGCTAAAACGCATGCATTTCGGCCTCGTGTCGTAGCACGATGTTGGCTCTTCAGCCAACACAACAAAATACAAACACATTCTCACGCTGTGCAAGTTTCTCTCCATGCACGTTCATCCTCAGAATGGCGCCGCTCTTTGGTATCAGACCGTCCTAGAATCTCTACCCTGGTATCCTCGGCAATCGCAGGCCAGGAATCCTAATAAGGATTGGCTCTGGACAACGAATGGGATATGGGAAACGTATTTTTCAACCGTTTCACGTTATCGATGTCTCTGGCGAAGTATGTGTTGCCTAAGTAGGTTTATCCCAATTTGCGCAACATTACAGTATCTGTATACATCCACATTCACCTGAAATGACTATCTCCTGAAATCACCGTTGGACCATTATTACAACAGCATCTGAACAATGTACTTCGGTATAATGTCCAGATTTATTCCTTTTTCCCCAGTTCTCAGTTCCCCCCGAACCCACACATGAAATCCACGTCGTCCTAACTGACACAGTGTGCGGTATTTTCCATCCGTCAGGTACAGCCGTCTTATGGGATCCGGCGTTGAGCGCTGCTGATTTAGACGCTAGGTCGCGCGGGCGGCGCCGATTAGAATCAATGCACGGGGGAGCCGCACGCTACACGCCATCACGACCAGCCGTGCTAATCGAAGTGGCCGTCGAGGAAATCTATGCTAACTGCAGCCGGCGTTAGGGGGTGTAATACCGGCGACATATCATCTCCGGATACCGCACAGTACGTGTCTGTTGCCATGGCTGCCCGTCTGCCGTCGGGTCGCTTCACATCCTCCACGGACCCAGGTGTAATTGTCGCTTCCGATAAATGCAGATAGCGGCGATCGCCACCGGTTACCTAATGCGTAGCGCTGACACACTAGGCACCCAGCGTCACACGTACTGTTAACATCGCAGCTGTGTGCGTTGTGAACAAAGAAACGTTTACAGTTGTACCGTACTGCGGTAGTTAAAAGACAATGAACACAGCAGAATACCGTGAAACAATATATTGGGTTGGAGTAAAAGTTCGTATCGTTTGTTCATAAGTTTAACGAACACAACACAAGCACATAACAGAGCTTTCAGTCATCAATAGTATATTCTACTTTGCTGTTCACGAAAGTCTGCTGACGCGAGGGCACGTTTTAGGTTCTGCGACCACAGAAATCAGGTAATTTTGAGCCGGAGAACTTGCTTAGCCATGTTAAGAGAGCATTTTCATCAGGAAAAAAAAATGGAAATGAACGTATGGGTTTCTCGGCCGGGAGGCACCATCCGAGGAAGTTCGGCCGCCAAGTGCGAGTCGTATTTCAGCCGACGCCACTGTGGGCGACTTGCGTGCCGGTGATGAGGATGAAATGATGATGAGGACAACACAACACCCAGCCCACGAGCGGACAAAATCTCCAACCCGGCCCGGAATCGAACCCGGGCCCGTTTGCATGTCACGCAAACAAGTTAGATTAGATACTTCTTGGTCGGTGTTGTACAGGCCATAATATAGAAAGGGGAATTGTTATTTTATGATTTTGCATTATTAATAAAAAAGAGCTTTCAGTTCCTGGTTGGTGATGATTTTGCGCTTGATGAATGGTGTGGCCACTGCCCAGCTAGGCAGGGGTTTCATCCGGAAAGGTTATCCGACAGAGAGAAAAAAAGGTGAAAATCTGAGGGCACAAAATCACTACCGTATAGTGCTTTTTGGTCAGTCTAGCATAATGTAAGTGGCTGTTATCTTAGAATGGCATCACTTCACGCAATCTTTCTGGTTACTGTTCTTGGAATGAATGCTGCACGAAGTCTCTGTTGATGACAATAAATTTTAACAGTGATGGTTACACCTCGTTGAAGCAATTAGTAGTAGTATATCATACCGTCACTGTTCCACCATAGGCATAAGATTATCTTTCGTGAATGCACACAGGTCTCTCTAGGAAGGGAGGGGGGGTTACCGCTTTGTTTGGGCTCAACCATTCCTTTCTTTTGCTTGTGTTTGTATAAAGACACCATTTCTCGTCACCAGTAACGACACAGGATACGAATGGTCGTTATTGTTCACAAGATAACGACGAGCAAGCAGAGATGCGCATATATCCATTTCATAATTTTTGTAATTTTGGCTTAAAGCATGTGGCACACATACACCAAATTTTTGAAACCTTCCTCACTATAACCAAATATCGGACGACGGTGGAATGATCACAGTGCATCACATTTGCCAGTACTCGCGTACACCGACGTGGATCGTTATAGATTAATGCGTTTAAACGATCTTCATTAAATCCCGAAGTTCTTCCTGAACGTCACTAACTTCAAAACGGTCCTCCTTAAAACGAAAATACCATTTTATTGCCGTGCTCTGGCCAATTTCATTACCCTATTCACGGCGAGAATGTTTCTGACTGCCTGCGCTGCTCTCCTCTCCCTATTGAACTCAAACAGAAAAATATGTCGGAAATGTTCCGATTTCTCCACTCGGCACTCTGTTTTCTAGAGTATCAAGAGAGAACCAGAAATAAAGGATAAATAATCCCATAGCAAGCGGAATACCAACTTACAAAACAAAAACTCTACGAAATCGTGCACCAATCTAATATGAAAGGTAGAGTGTGAATCATCCTCTAAAAGATGAGTATGACGTGACGCGTATATTCCCGAAATCAACGCAGAAAAATATGAAATAAGGCGCTTGCGAATACCATTTTCTCGGAGTGAGTGCCGCTGATTTCATCGATCTGTCATTGCCACATTCCCAGTTACCAGTTTCTACAGTGTCTTAACTTCTTCATTTGGTGAGATGACCACGATCAGTCAGGTAAACAGTTATTCTGCGGAGTATTCAGTGTATTAAAGACGAGTGGCATACTTTAGATTAGGGAAGCCATGTATTCAAGTTTAATAAAATATGAAATCAGAAGGAAACTGCTGAAATACATGTTTGTAGAGAACACATTTACACAACACCTGGACGTTAACAAGTAAGAGAATCATTATAAATGCAGCGTCTGCATGAATAGTCTCTCCAGGAAGTACTTTTTGTACAACAGTGGTTACTAACATGGCCACCAGAACCGTGTGCAGAGAAATACGACGCGATATTGTCTTTAGGACTGTTCTTGATTTATTCATGGAAAAGATACTTTACTATTGACACCGTCGTCAATAGTAGAAAAATAAAAAGCCGATTGTAGCTGCTCATGACAAAATGGTAGAGGCAGTAACTGTATAATACAAAAAATTTTGCAATATATTTCTGTACTGTAGCGTGAAAGTTGGAAAATACTGAACCCCAGAATATAATGTATGGCCGATTTTATGCTGACACAGGAAGCAGTTCTATCACGACAGGAGCTGGCGTTAAGTTACTTGCTCAGTTTTTATTTTCCACTTGGAACCATTTTGAAACATAACTGTTCTTCGACAGTTTTGGTACATGTCATATACCTCTTTTGAATCTTATATATATAGGCTTTCTTTCCCTTTAGCAGACAGTTCATGACTCCATGCGTTTACGTCTTATTATATTTAAGGTTTTTGAAGGAATTATTAGCAATGTATTTTTTCGATATTTGTTTATTTTATTCATTGTTTTCGATATACTATCTAAATATGTTCAATCTTCGGTTCATCCTCGAATTACGCTCGCAGCACAAAGTATCTTGTTAACTGAATCTTGGTAGAACAGAATTATAATAAATGAAAAGCGCTAGTTTACTTTTGTTCTACAGTATTACTTTTCTTGTGTGAACCGGTTTTCGGCTTACAAGGCCATCTGTAGACATTTACTGAGTATTGTTACCAAAGAAGTTACAATGCTCGTAAGCAACGTTGGAAGAGAAGTTAAATACGGTTAGTTTATAACTTTCCATGTTTTATACCTCCTGAAGTACTCATGTCAAGTACTAATTTTATTTTATTCGTTTTGTTCATTAATTTAAACTGTTATATAGTCTTGCTGATCCTGTTTTGTGTTAAAGTTTCTTCCTGTTTACCCTCTTTTTATTGATTGGCGACTCCATGGAGTGCTGTGTGCACAACGACCATATGTGTTAAATTAAAAGGAAGGTCAGCGTTGGTCGTATTACTGATGGTTTATTGATAGCAAAATCGATTTTCAATCACATAGTGATCACCTTCAGTGCTGGAAGTTAAAAATAACTTGATACCAGCGCCTGTGAGTTTAATTTGTACACCACAGGTATGTTCTTTCCAACAGATGATTTATACTCAGTTGTATTTGTGGGTTTTGTTTTTTATTCACTGATCGCTATGTGAAATTTTTAACTTCCAGCACTGAAGATGATCACTATGTGATTGTAAATCGATTTTGCTATCAATAAACCATCAATATTACGGCTAACGCTGACCTTCCTTTTAATTTAACTATGTTTTTATTTATTGACTGTTCATCTTTTTACTCTTTACATTGCATTACCACCGCATTGTCAAAAATGGTATTAAGTGTACGTTTCTGCTTCATTTAGATGTGTAACTTCTCTTCCAATGTTGCTCACAAACATTGTAATGTCTTTGGTGACAGTACTCAGTAAATGTCTAAAGATGGCCTTGCAAGCCGAAAACCGGTTAACACAATAAAAGTAATACTTTAGAACATAAACAAACTAGCAATCAAAGTACCTATTGATGCGGTGTGTTTAAGGCATTGGAGTTTTATTGGGGTAAACAGGGGCAACACTCGACCATTGATTCATATTTCGATTTTCTGCACTTTCCGTAAATCACTTTAGGCGATTACACCAAGACCGACATCCTTTCCGTCACTCTACAGTCTTTAACGCCATCTACGCTGCCGCGTCTTAAAAACATTACCCACTTTTCTACAATTTTTCCACTAGAAACTCTTTTAACAACACATAAACTGGTGTATATCTATTTATTTCTGTTGATGGATGTAAGATGGGAATATGAAATACGTTACATTTCCAGTTATTAGCTACTAAAATATATGTCCCCTGTTTGTATGAAACTGTCAATTCTGTACCAAAGCTTCAGTTACTCAATTTATATTAGCTAGCTATAAAAGGCGGACATACTGGTGCAAAATGACGTCCCGATACACCTGACCTGTTACAGTTCCTCTGTCAAAGACATGCAGCGGTGTACGTGCACTAATCATAATCCCACCCCATACCATCAAACCCTGACCTCCATACAGGTCCCTTTCAAGGACATTAAGGGGTTGGTTCATGGTTCACGCCAGATGAAAAGCCGGCGAGAATCACTGTTCAGACTATACGTGGACTCGTCCGTGAACATAATGTAGGAGCATTGTTCCAATGACCATGTACTGTGTTCTTGACACCAGCTTTTACGGGCTCTCCTGCGACCAGGGGTCAGTAGAATGCACCTTGCAGGTCTCCGGGAGAATAAACCATGTCTGTTCAGTCGTCTGCAGACTGTGTGTCTAGAGACAACTGTTCCAGTGTCTGCAGTAAGGTTCCGAGCAAGGCTCCCTGAGTACTCCGTGGCCGTCTGCAGGTACTGATGGTGAGATATCGGCCTTCTTGTGGTGTTGTACACTGTATACGTCCCGTTCTGTAGCTCCTGGACATTCTTCCTGTCTGCTGGAATCGTTGCCATAATCTTGGGATCACACTTTGTGACACACGGACGGCCCATGCTGTGACCTGCTGTGTTTGACCACCCTCCAGTATTCTACCCGTGATAAAGTCATCAATATGTGTTCTTTGGGCAATTTTCAACACACAGTCACCATTAGCACGTCTCAAAATATCTGAACACTTACTCGCTGCACCTTACTCTGACATGCACCAAAACACTTCTGTGTATTTGGACTGCTCCCAACGCCACCGTGCGACGACCGCAGGTCAAATGCTCTGCATGGCATACCCCTAGGTGACTTAAACCCGGAAACCGCCCGCCACAGTGTTGATTCACCATGTATCAGCATTATCCTTAATTTATGAGCATAAGTGTATTTATATATTTAGTTTTATAGAATACTCGATGAGTGCACTCCATACAGTCGATATTACATTCTCACTTACCTCAGAACTATGTGTTATAAGAATTTGTCCACTTACTTACACAGTTTTTCCATGGCACAAACTAAGATGTGTAACGGTGCTAAACGATGCGAAGCAATGCTGTCTTTGTATGTTGCTTTATCAGTATAGATAAGGTTACCGTAAGTAAGCGGATTAAATGTGATTGAGCTTTTGTGACTGATTCTTGACTTTTTCTCTCATCGATGCACTACATCTGCTTCCTGTCGAATCACTTACTGCCACTCCGTTTTGTCTGAGGTCGCTCAAGTTTCGTTTGAAAGTTTCTGTTATTATGAGCAACTGCGAAATTTCTTTCTAATTTACTCGGTTTATTTGACTTCTCTGGGAATATGATTGCTTTCTTTATTGTTGAAACTGTAAGTTCTTATCCAGACAAGTTCCTCTTTCTCATTGAGTTCTTAAGTGTTCTTGTTAGGTTTTACATTCATTTTTCACACAATCTTAATCATGCGTTGAAAGGCTATAAAATTAATTGGTTCCACTCCACATGCTTCGAAAGAGATACGCCGTTGGTCGAATTACTGCGTCGGGAATTTTATGATCAACAAACATGAGGTGGTAAGCAGTCTAGAGAGGCTCATGCACATAGTTATAGTGAATGAAAATAGGGTTATAATGAAGTTATCGGTATAATAATATCAGGTACATAAATTCTCTCATTGCTACTATACGTAAATTCAGAGGCACACTCACTGAAATGGCAGCGCAGTCTTGGATGGTGTAGTAAGTGAAGGATACTAACGCTCAACGTTCACCAGTATACAGGGTGGCGTACGAAATGTGTAACCATTTTGTTTTTGAATATAAACTTCATTGTCAATACAATCTGAAAGGAACATATACTACAGTGAAGAGCCGTCCATATAGATTTGTTCTAACTCAGTACACGCTCAATATGTCCACCATTTCGTTTCATAACTTCCTTCAATCGAACACTGTAGTTAGCGATTACCCTACGGCACACGTCTTCCGTAATTTCACTGCAAGCTTGAAGAATAAGTCTTCTGAGCTCCATTAAATTCCACAGCTTCTTGCTACTGCCTTGCCCTTCAACACGCAGTGCCTCATACAAGATGGAGCAAGGCAACATACTGTAAACACTGTGTTGGAGTTTTTACACGAGCATTTCGACATGCGAATCATTTCACTCAGGTTTCCAGGGCGCTTCAATGACGGACAAAATTGGCCCCTCAGTAGCCCAGACCTCAATCCACGTGACTTTTTTCTTTGGAGGAACCTAAAGGAAAAAATTTCCCCGAAACGTGCGCGTGATTTAATGGAGCTCAGAAGACTTGTTCTTCAACCTTGCAGTGAAATTACGGAAGGCATGTGCCATAGAGTAATCACTAACTTCAGTGTCCGTTTGAAGGAAGTTAAGAAAGGAAATGGTGGACATATTGAGCATGTGATGAGTCAGAACAAAACTACATGGACGGCTCTTCATTTTAGTACATGTTCCTTTCAGATTGTAATGACAATATACGAGGGCTATCCACAAAGTACATTACGTTTTGGAATTAAAAATAAATAAAGTACGGGAAATTTTTTTATTATATACAGATGAAAGCCACACTTAAGTACTACTTTTATGCATAGTTGCCATTTAAATTAAGGCGCTTATCGTAGCGATGGACGAGCTTTGAAATTCCTTCATCGTAAAATTCGGCCGCCTGCGCCTTCAACCACGTGGTTACCTCTTCTTGAAGCTGTGCGCCGTCATCAAAACACAATAACGGAACTCTCTATGAGTTTGTTGCACGAAATCATTACCGAAAAGCTTGGTTACCACAAGTTTTGTGCAAGATGAATACCAAAAATCTTGACAGAGATTCACAAAAATCAGCGAATGGCTGCAGCGTTAACGTTTTAGGACGCTTACGAGAAAGATGGCGACTCATTATTCGATCGCATCGTTACTGGTGATGAAACATGGGTTAAGCATGTGAACTGCGAGACAAAATTGCAGTCAATGCAGTGGGGGCACACAAATTCCCCCCAAAAACCCAAGAAATGCATGCAGACAATGTTGGCAAGTAAGGTGATGGCGACTGTCTTTTGCGACAGAAAAGGTGTGATTTTTGTGGATTTCCTGGAAAGAGGCACTACAATAAACTCTCAAAGGTATTGCCAAACTCTGCAGAACCTCAGAAGAGCAATACAAAACAAGCGCAGGGGAAAGTTGGGCTCAAAGATCTTGGTGATTCACGACAACGCCCGGGCCCACATGGCAAATGCCACTCGTGAAGTTCTCGGATCTTCTAAGTGGGAGTTGTTTCCTCATCCGCAGTACAGTCCCGATCTGGCACCGAGCGACTTCCACTTATTCCCAGCAATGAAGAAGTGGTTGGCTATGCAGCTTTTTGATGACGACGTACAGCTTCAAGAAGAGGTAACCACGTGGTTGAAGGCGCAGGCGGCCGAATTTTACGACGAAGGAATTTCCAAGCTCGCCCATCGCTACGGTAAGTGCCTTAATTTAAATGGCAACTATGTATAAAAGTGGTATTTAAGTGTGGCTTTCATTGGTGTATAATAAAAAAAATTCCAATACTTTATTTATTTTTAGTTCCAAAACGTAATGTACTTTTTGGATAGCCCTTGTAGTTTATATTCAAAAACAAAATGGTAACACATTTCGTACACCACCCTATATTAGCAATGAAATCTTGCCCCACCAAGCACCAAGTGATGTCGTACGCTCTTTCCACAACCGGCATTCAAGGTTTTAGATCCCACAGCCCAAATATGTCCGTCAGATGAAAGATGGGACGGTCTCACGTGACCGGATCAGCGGTGCAGTGGCATTGCGTCGCAAGCTGCGGTCGTGGCTGCCAGTCGATAGATGGCGGTACTTGGTGAGTCATCAGACCGGGACGCTGGGCGAGCTGAATTATGCGTGGCTGGAGTGCTAAATTGCTCGCGAATCGCTGATGGAGCCCTTTTAAAAGCATCGAGCTTCGTTAATTGCAGAGGCGAGAACAGAGCGAGACTCCTCCATCAAACCTGCCCTCTCTTTCCCCATAGCTGTCGATGGATCTCGTGTGATCGAAGTAAAAACTTGCTCATCAAGTACAACACTTAAACCAGAAAGAAAAGCGCTTTTAGGAAGTTCACACTGAGACGGCTAATTAAGGCTTGATTTTCTTGTTCGTAAAAGTCTAGGCTGTCAGCGGCTTCTAACTATCACGTACGTTTTTCAGATCATTGTCAATACACATTTTTACTGTGCAAATGTAAAAAACATGTCCTTGTGAAAGTTATTTAGCTTGAATTTTTTCATTAATAACAAAATTAACTTTGTTCGGGAAGGAGGTTATTTCATCTTTTCTCCTTTGATGATCCCTCACATCTTTTCATCAAACTCGAATTTCAGCTTGCTCAATTTCTTCCTCTATAAACTTCTGGCAAATATGTTATTGGAGCATAAAACTCTTTGGGGCAAAAGTGCTACGTAATAGTTCGGTTTTCTGTGGATGTTGCTTCTTCTGTAACCTCTAAAGGGAAAGTTAGGCTGGTTACGCAGTCATTATCGGAACCCAGAGGAGTACCAGGGTCGAGGACCATTGTGGACGTGCAAGCTGGCACACATAGCTGTCGTCATTTTTATTTTACTACTTCGACGTGGAAAATTCCATCCTGTAACTCTCACGCATACATCTTTGTGAAACCATGTGGAGTTGCAATTGCAACAGGATATGTCTAGAATCAGAATCTATGATACTGTTTCCCAACCATTTGCTAGGCCTCAAACGTCTCACAACTATCCATAAGATTTTATTTTATAACAAATCTAGTACCCGGAAATACTAGTGTATGTACACTACAGGCCATTAAAATGGCTACACCAAGAAAAATGCAGATGATAAACGGGTATTCAGTGGACAAATATATTATACTAGAACTGACCTGTGATTACATTTTCACGCAGTTTGGGTGCATACATCCTATGAAATCAGTACCCAGAACAACAACCTCTGGCCGTAATAATGGCCTTCACACGCCTATGGATTGAGTCAAACAGAGCTTGGATGGCGTATACAGGTACAGCTACCCATGCTGCTTCAACGAGGTACCATAGTTCATCAAGAGTGGTGACTGGCGTATTGTGACGAGCCAGTTGCTCGGCCACCATTGACCAGACATTTTCAGTTGGTAAGAAATCTGGAGAATGTGCAAGCCAGGGCAGCAGTCGAACATTTTCTGTATCCAGAAAGGCCCGTACAGGACCTGGAACATGCGGTCGTCCATTATCCTGCTGAAATGTAGGGTTTCGCAGGGATCGAATCAACGGTGGAGCCACCGGTCGTAACACATCTCAAATGTAACGGCCACTGTTCAAAGTGCCGTCAATGCGAACAAGAGGTGACCGGGACATGTAACCAATGGCACCCAATACCATCACGCCGGGAGATACGCCAGTATGGCTTTGACGAATACACGCTT
This sequence comes from Schistocerca gregaria, assembly GCF_023897955.1. Lineage (NCBI taxonomy): Eukaryota > Metazoa > Arthropoda > Insecta > Orthoptera > Acrididae > Schistocerca > Schistocerca gregaria. The sequence goes on from NC_064926.1 coordinate 51,943,739, forward strand.
CCAATGTGCGTTCACCGCGACGTCGCCAAACATGGATGCGACCATTATGATGCTGTAAACAGAAAACAGAAAAAATGATGTTTTGCCATTCGTGCACTAATGTTCGTCATTAAGTACACCATCGCAGGCGCTCCTGCCTGTGATGCAGCGTCAAGGGTAACCGAAACCACGGTCTTCGAGCTGATAGTCCATGCTGCTACAAACGTCGTCGAACTGTTCGTGCAGATGGTTGTTGTCTTGCAGACGTCCCCATCTGTTAACTCGGGGATCGAGACGTGGCTGCACGATCCGTTACAGCCATGCGGATAAGATGCCTGTCATCTCGACTGCTAGTGATACGAGGCCGTTGGGATCCAGCACGGCGTTCCGTATCATTCTCCTGAACCCACCGACTCCATATTCTGCTAACAGTCATTGGATCTCGACCAACTCGAGCAGCAATGTCGCGATACGATAAACCGTAATCGCGATAGGCTACAATCCGTCCTTTATCAAAGTGGGAAACGTGATGGTACGCATTTCTCGTCCTTACACTAGGCATCACAACAACGTTTCACCAGGCTATTCCGGTCAACTGCTGTTTGTGTATGAGAAATCGGTTGTAAACTTTCCTCATGTCAGCACGTTGTAGGTGTCGCCACCGGTGCCAACCTTGTGTAAATGCTCTGAAAAGCTAATCATTTCCATATCACAGCATCTTCTTCCTTTCGGTTAAATTTCGCGTCTGTATCACGTCATCTTCGTGGTGTAGGAATTTTAATGGCCTGTTGTGTATTTAGTCCAGTGTTTCCTTAGTCCCTCTATCCCTTTCCACCTCTGTCCTTTTCTTTCTACATCCCCTCTCCGTTCATCTCTTCTATCCTCTCTATGTCCACCTCATGCACCACCACTCTGTGCCCATCTCCTGCTGCCCCTCTATCCTACTCCCCATTTCTCTCTCAAACTGCTCCTACCCTCTCTGTCCGCCTACTCCTTCTACCTTCACCCTTTGCCTCCCCCCCCCCCCCCGTTCTCTTCCACCCCATGTCTTTATTCATATCGTCCTCCTCTCTCTGCCCATCTTCATCTCTTTTTCTGTCTCCCTCTGTCCATCTTCTCCTCTGCACCTTTCTGTCCATCTCCTCCCCTTTCTCTGTCCATTGCCTCCCTTCCACCCGTCTGTTCATTACCAGCTGCCCTTCCTCCCCCGCCGCTTTCCATCTGCAACTTTGCCTCTCTAAGCCCATTTCTCTCTCTCCCTCTTTCTGTCCATCTCCTCCTTGTCCCCATTCCCCCTTTCCCACTCGCTCTCCGTCCACCTCCTCTGCCTCTTGTTCCCTTGCTTGTCACGCTCACCCCAATAGGAGGGTGGTGGTTTTATACCCAAAGAATTTCGTAACTGTCGGTAAGTAATATGTGTACCAAATTTGACTGAAATCGTTCTAGAGGTTTTTACCAATGGCTTTGCATATGCTAAATATACACTGGTGACCCATAACATTATAACCCCTGACACCGGACGATGCATGCCACATGGTGGCGTTGTGGACACTTGACACGGTAACAAAACCATGCGAGCGGAGCAGACACTGACGGGGGAACACCCCAGCGGAGTATTGACTGAAAATGTGGAAATCCATCGGGATAAGCGACAGTGACAAAGGGCACACTCTGTGTACAAGTATCTCGGAAACGACGAAGCTGGTCGACTGTCCACATGCTACTTTTGTGAGCGTCAGCGGAAATATTTGGAAGGACAGTCAAACTACCACTAGGCGCGAAGTGTTTGGACGTCCACGATTCTTCACAGAACTTGGAGTTCGGAGCCTTGCCTGCTCTGTAAAGTAGGGCAGACGGTGCTCCGTGACATCTATGCCGAAAAAGCACAATGCTGGTGCATGGACAAGTGTTTCTGGGCACACCGCTCATCTTACATTGTTAAAATGGAGCTCCGCAGTAGACCACCCCTACGTGTTCACAAACTGACAAAACGACATCGTCGCCAAAAATTGCAGTGTGCACGAGAACATCGAGATTCGATGGTCAATAAATGGAGACGTGTCGGCTCTTCGGGGAATCACCTTTTTGCTGCATTATGTCGATGGTCGTCTCCACAAACGCCGCCATCGATGCGAACTGCGGCTTGAAAAGTACAGCGCTCCACGTACGCAGGCTGTTGGGAGCAGTATCATGCTATGGGAGACATTCTCCTGCGCTTGAATAGAATCTGTGGTAGTAACCGAAGACAAGCTGACAGCTGCGAAACACCTGCATCCTTTCATGCTCGCCGCGCGGGATTAGCCGAGAGGTCTTAGGCGCTGCAGGCATGGACGGTGCGGCTGGTCCCGGCGGAGATTCGAGTCCTCCCTCGGGCATGGGTGTGTGTGTTTGTCCTTAAGATGATTTAGGTTGAGTAATGTGTAAGCTTAGGGACTGATGACCTTAGCAGTTAAGTCCCATAAGATTTCACACATTTGAACTTTCATGCTCGACGTCTTCCCCGTCAGTGATGTCATCTTTCAGCAGTACAATTGTCATTGTCTCGAATCCAGAATCATGCTACAGTGGTTTGAGGAGCATTATAGTGAACTCTGGTTGATGTCTCGGCCTCAAATTTCGCCTGAAGTAAATCCTATGGAACTCATCTCGGTCACTATCGGGCGCCATCATCGCATACACAATTCAGCGGCCCGTTATTTACGCGAATTACATGACCCGTACACAGACACCTAATGTCACATACCTCCACAAACCTGCCAACAAACTGTCGGATCCCTGATACCCAGAATCAGTGATGCATTTCGTATAAAAAACGAACAAACAAGCTGTTAAGCAGGCGGTCATAATATTTTGGCTCATCAGTGTATTTCACATACAGTATATTTAAATATTTCACCTGTATTTGTTCACGTATTCCACCTGTACCTCTAGTGAATTCTGCCCTGTAATTTCATTTTTACGCAGCTCGATGTTTATGACGTTGTATTTCCTGAATTATGTGCTGTAGAGTGATATTATTTTGCAGATATATCCAGTGGTATATGTGGCTACTGTCTGCGAAATGCGTTGAGAATAGTATTTGGCGTAGAGAAGTAACAAATTAAAATGTCATGCGTGATGCTGCAGTTTTTCACGCCAGTATTTGACGTCATATATCCTGTACTATGTTTCGTACAGTGATACTTTTTTCTTATACATTCACTGGTATATGTGAATACTGTCTGCAAAATTTGTCGCTGATAAAGTTCGTAATAGAGAGCTAAAAAATTAAAACGTCATGCTTCATACATTTTACTGTATCAACAGCAAAGATATAGTAAGCGATAAACTTTTTCCTTTCAGAATTTTGTGGTGGTTGTCATAGAGAAAAAGTTTCCTAATATTTTTGTAGTTATATGTGAAGTTCGTTGCAAGTCTACATGTGCTGTCATTCTTAAATACTGAATGACTAATGTAAGCGTACTCGCACGTCGTGGGCTGCACTACTTTATCACACGCACCCCCACCCCTATGATAGATAGGTGGTTCTTACCCCACAACAACGATTTACACTCAGTAAGTGACATGTGTACCAATTTTGGCTAAAATCGGTCTAGGAGCATATGCGGAACATCATTCTTACAATACCTATGAATACAGTTCCCACAATCTGTTCACTTTGCGTGAAAGAAGGACTAAATTCGTTGTCCATTTTAGAACAGCACGAAGAATAATAACAGAACGATACAGAACGGCGAACTAAAATGCAAAATTCTGAGTGTCAGAGCTACTAGACATAAACAACTATTTCAGTGCCTATGAACGCTTAATGATGAACTGAATTCGGTTTTCTGTTGCCATTTTGTTCAACTTACAGGTATAGCGTTTATTGCAAACGTATATCTTCCATTCCTAGTTTCTATTTCTGAGTTTCTTTTGGTGTTAACTTATGTTAGACGTACTTTCTGTAATTGTATCCAGATTACCATATAGCAAAACGGAACATACACACCTCAAATCAAGTAAAAATAACTTTTCTCGTTCCACCGTTTCCTTCAATAGAAAATGAAGTTCTTACAACAACTGTAACTGGAGTTCCTTGGTATTAAAAGAAAATCGCAATTAATAAAACTGTATCCATTATTTGTTCTCCCACTCAAGCAAAGCACAAAGCTTGCTTTATGCATTGGAATGTTACACGGAGTACAAAAATGCCGATCACAGTAACCGTATACTATACCCAGTATTGCAGACGATAATAAAAATCCAGCTACCGTTAACGAGTATAAGTACTAACACTTTCCTTGTTCTTCTTCGATTTTATAGCCTCTTTCCTTTCTTTGCACGCTGTTTTGCGCCGCCTATGGCAAGACAAACACACACACACACACACACACACACACACACACACAGAGAGAGAGAGAGAGAGAGAGAGAGAGAGAGAGAGAGAGAGGGGGGAGGGAGAAAGAGGAGGGAGGGAGATACGGTTCCGTCTCTGCACCAGCTAAAGAGATTACGTTTCTCCTTCTGTACGATACGTCTTCCGGAAGTCACCGCTGTTGCTTCCTAGAGGAGAAGTAATTGCGAATTCTCTTCACACGCACTTAGTGCCTCTAATTACCCTTGAACTATGATTGATCAACCTACAGAAATGGCTATAGCCGAAGAATAAAATGCGCAAGTAGTCGCTTTCCTTGTCTCCTGTCAACGGCTGTCTGCGTTCATGAAGGCTGGGACCGTCATGTGTACTGCCAATAGAATGATTTTATTCCTATAACAGCAAAAAGGAAACGCCAAGAAGAGGGATTAATTATCACTTTATATAATCGATGTTTGTAAACGAAACTCATTACAATTCCGCACAAAGTCTACGACGGCGAGAAAGAAATGGCATGAAGTGCAAGCACAGTTAATATAACGTTAACTTATATGCAGCTACATTTACATCCATACTATATGAAACGTTTGGCAAAGGCTGCTTTTCATGGTACCAGTTATTAGGGCTTCTTCCCATTATATTCATACACGGAGTGCGGTAATGACGTTGACAGGGCGCTGCACGCGATGGAAGTTAGCTAGTGCCAACGATCGATGGTGGGAAAAATACTTACTAGGTTGCAGTATACACGATTTAAATCTGGTTCTTTAAAGTATGTAAATAGGCTTTCTCGGGATAATTTGCGAATATCTTCCAGTGTGTCCCACTTCAGTTTCTTAAGAATCTCTGTGACACTGTCCAACAGGTCAAACAAACCAGTCACCTTTCGTACTGCCCTTATGAGTATCCACCGTTAGTGACGAGGAAAAACATGTGGAAAATAAATAGAAAAAGTCCAAAGGAATCAATGACTTTGAAAGTAAAACTTTGTCATCCGATCTGCCGTAAGAAGCTTTGATCGTATGTAAAATCAGTAAGTGGGTCAAAACAATCTGTTCATCCACTCAGTGACAATATTGGCACCGAAACGGAAGATGACAGAGTTGTTGTTGTTGCTGTCTTCAGTCCTGAGACTGGTTTCATGCAGGTCTCCATGCTACACTATCATGTGCAAGCTTCTTCATCTCCCAGTACCTACTGCAACCTACATCTTTCTGAATCTGCTTAGTGTAGTCATCTCTTGGTCTCCCTCTTAGATTTTTACCCTCCACGCTGCCCTCCAATACCAAATTGGTGATCCCTTGATGCCTCAGAACATGTCTTACCATCCGATCCCTTCTTCTGGTCAAGTTGTGCCACAAACTTCTCTTCTCCCCAATCCTATTAAATACTTCCTCAGTAGTTATATGATCTACCCATCTAATCTTCAGCATTCTTCTGTAGCACTACATTTCGAAAGATTCTATTCTCTTCTTGTCCAAACTATTTATCGTCCATGTTTCACTTCCATACATGGCTACACTCCATACAAATACTTTCAGAAATGACTTCCTGACACTTAAATCTATACTCGATGTTAACAAATTTCTCTTCTTCAGAAACGCTTTCCTTGCCATTGCCAGACTACAGTTTATATCGTCTCTACTTCGACCATCATCAGTTATTTTCCTCCCCAAGTAGCATAACTCCTTTAGTACTTAAAGTGTCTCATTTCCTAATCTAATTCTCTCAGCATCACCCGACTTTATTCGACTACATTCCATTATCCTCGTTTTGCTTTTGTTGATGTTCATCTTATATCCTCTTTTCAAGACACTGTCCGTTCCATTCAACTGCTCTTCCAAGTCCTTTGCTGTCTCTGACAGAGAGAAGGCTGAAATACTGCATTCGGTCTTCCAAAATTGTTTCACCGCGGAAGATTGTAACACGGTCCCTCCTTTCAATCGACCTACGAATGTCAAAATGGGAGGTATTCAGATAACCGATCGCGGAACAGAAAAACAACTACCTCGGCTTAGTAGTCGAAATGCGTCAGGACTATATGAGATACCTATGAGATTCTACAAAGATTATGCGAAAGAACTTGTTCCATTTCTAGCAGTAATTTATTGCAGATCGCTTGATCAACGAAGGATACCAGCGCCTGGAGGAAAGCGCATATTATAACCGATTTTAAGAAAAACTGTAAGACGCTTACACAAATATGTCGTTGACGTCAATCTGTTGTATAATTGTGGAACATGTTTCGTGCTCAAGAATTATGACGTTCTTAGAGAAGGAAAATATCCTTTATAAAAATCAAAATGGGTTTCGCGAATAGAGATCCTGCGAAACTCAACTCGCTCTGTTCCTCCATGAGATCTAAAGTGCCGCTGACAATGGCGCTCAGCTTGATGCCTTGTTGCTTGACTTTAAGAAGGCATTTGAGACCGTCCCGCACTTCCGTTTAACGGAAAAACAATACGAGCTTTGAGTATCAGAGCAAATTTGCGACTGGATTCCTTGTAGTCAGATCTCAACACGTCGCTCTTAACGGAACGAAATCGACAGATGTAAAGGTTACTTCTGGTGTATATCAAGGAAGTGTTATGGGACCGTTACTGTTTACAATATATATATATATATATATATATATATATATATATATATATATATATATATATATATGAGCTTGTAAAGAACGTCAAATGCTCTCTTCGGCTGTTCGCAGATGATGTAGTTCTGTTTAACAAATTATCAACGGCAAAAGATAGGAACGATTTGCAGATTGACCTCCAGAGAATTGAAGAATGGTGGAGGCTGTGGCAGTTGACCCTGAACGTAAATAAATGTAACATACTGCGCATCCATAACAAAAGAATTCCACTGCTGTAAAATTACACTATTGATGACAAACAGTTGGAGACAGCGATTGCCGTAAAATATCTAGGCGCAACTATCCAGAGCGACCTTCAGTGGAATGGCGACATAAAACCGTTAGTGGGAAATGCAGATACCAGACCCAGATTCATGGGAAGAATCTTAAGGAAATGTTGCTCATCCAGCAAAGAAGTGTGTGACGTCGCAAGGTATTACGGGATAACATTTATTGCAGTAAGATATCTAGACGTGGAGTCCGGGGAACGTACAGGAGGCTGCAAAGTTGTGTCTCAGCCATGACTCATAGCACACCTGTCGCTACTATTTAGCCAGCGTGAGAACGGGCTTCTGTGTCACTTAAAACGACCGTACATTTATACCTTCTACGAATCGAAATAAAACATATTAAATATTAACCGATGACTTTCAGGCTTGGTCTACTGTTTCTTGTTATTCAGAAGACAATCTCCTCCAAATTTCAAAGCTGCACATATAATAGTTTCAGAGATTCAGAAAATTACGTAAGACACACCAAACCTACACTCAGTGCGAAAAAGTCAGTCAGGAACGATTACAGTTTGACTTTTGTTACGATTTGAAATCATTCACAGAGTTCTCAGTATATCAAATCAATTAGTTTGGATTTTTATTTTCAAAACATTAATTATTCTTCATTTAGTAGTACAAAATTCAGAAAAAATGGCATTTGTCATTATGTTGTTGTGTGATCAAATGAGAATGAGTGAGAGGGTGTATGTGGGGCATACGAAAAAATTCCCTATTATGTTATGGAAAACATTATGTAATTGGAACGTGGGAAAGATGTAATTTACCCACATTGCAGATGACGTATGTCTAGGGGTGATTGATTTTGTAGGAAGGCAGCCAGAATATCACTTTAAAGTGCAATCGATTTCTAACTTATTTTCAAGATTAATTTTATTTAGTTTTGTTTTATTAAACATTGTGTTAGTTTTTGCATTTTCGGATGACGTAAATTACTTTCTGAATAGTGATCGGCTTAGGCGAGTTTTGCCGCGAGAATGATCTCTAAGGATCCCCAGCTTCGGACGCGGAAGGACATGTTAAACTTGATGATTCTCATTACGTGTAAAATGAAAGAATTTTGAGTTCCTCGCGTTTAGTACGAGTCGTGACTAACGCTGATGTATTTACGAGCAATTTGTCGGAAGTTTGGAGTTTCGCGGGTGTGTTGTTGGAAAGTTAGTCGCGTGTGAACTTTCGGCATTTATGAAAATTCCGTGTGGCTTATTATGTATTCAGTCATGGAGTATTTGGCGAGCAGTTTCTTTTAAAGAAACCCACTGAAAAGGACCGAATGTCAAATACATTTATAGTAGCGGATCTGTGACTGTGACATCGTGTCATCAATCGGGTCGGATTTGTGTTAATTTCTGGCTGCTTTGCGTGTGAAATTGGTTGTATGAACTGTGAATAGAGAACTATAGATACGTTAGTTAGGTAAATGCGGACTTGACAGCCCGTTTTCATGTTTGCTAGAAGCAATAAAAAGGCTTATCTACAAATGTTTTGAAAATTTGCTGTGAGACAAAATGCACCATATCACTATCCGAAATATTAATATATGTGAGATTGCAGGAACTGAAATGCTACTAGAGTTTACGTGGACTTTGCAGGACAGATATTAGGCGGCGTTTTCTTCAACGCTGCTGTTTCGCCGTCTAGTAAGTATGTACGCTTGCAGAGTGAAGGGGCGTCGAGCAGAAACCGTACTGAGGTAGGTGGACGTTTATTTTGTACAGTACGACGATTTTTTCTTAACCCGTCCCGCCGCATGTGACTTATAAGGCACTTGTTCGTCCCATTTTTGAGTACTGTTCATCTATCTGGAATCACTAGCAGATAGCACTGATATAAGAGATAGAGAATATCCAACGAAGAGCGGCACGTTGCGTCACGGGATCGTTTATTTGGCACGAGGGCGTTGCTCAACAAACTCCATTGGCAGATGTTACAAGAGAGGCGTTGTGCATTACGGATTTACGACTGAAATTTCGAGAGGGCACTTTCCAGGAAGAGTGGGACAACATGTTACTTCGCCCTTCGTAAGCATCGCGTAATGACAAAGAGAAGAAAATTCAAGAAATAAGAGCCAATACAGAGGCTTGTTGACAATCATTCTTCCCGCGCGATATTGACCAGTGGAACAGTGTTGGAGGGCTCAGTTAGTGGTACAAAAAGTACCCTCCGCCACGCACTATTAGGTGGTTTGCGGAGTATGGTGTGAATGTCGATTAGTCACGTTTGGTACTGGCAACACACACATAAACAGAATTCTAGGATGGGTCGCACGAGTGTTTCGTAAGCACTGTGCTTTGTAGATTCACTGCATTTTCCTGATATACCGCCTACTAATCCGAAGTCCGCCATCTGCTTTATCAACGAATGAGGCAATGTGACCGTTCCACATCATAAACGTATAAAGTTTTACATCAGGGTGTTAGTTGACAGGTTCCAGTTGTTATTCCTTGGAATAATAATCACAGAATACTAGCGTTTTAGTCTTTTAAAAGTTTTTTACGTTTTTGAACATTCAAACCAAGTTGCCAATGTTTGCAGTACTTTCAAATCTTATCGAGGTCTGACTGAATACTTGAGCAGCTTATTTTTTATTGCTAAGTGCATAATATGTGAAAAAGTTTGAAGTTACTATAAACATGTGATGTTTCCAGAATGAAATTTTCACTCTGTAGCGGAGTGTGCCCTAATATGAAACTACTTGGCAGATTAAAACTGTATGCCGGACCGAGGCTCGAACTTGGGACCTTTGACTTTCGCAGGCATGTGTTGTACCATCTGAGCTACCCAAGCACGACTCACGCCCCTTCCTCACAGCTTTACTTCTGCCAGTACCTTTTCTCCCACCTTCCAAACTTTACAGAAGCTTTCCCGCAAACCTCGCAGAACTAGCTCTCCTGAAAGAAAGGATACTGCGGAGACACGGCTTAGCCACAGCCTGGGGGATGTTTCCAGAATGAGGTTTTCACTGTGCAGCGGAGTTTCAACATGTGATGACCTGACTCACCTGGTCTCCGTCGTAGGTCCAGGAGCCGAACTTCATGAAGCACGTCTGCTGGTCGAACGGGAAGTAGCGGACGTCGATCTCGCAGGACGACTTGAAGATGGCGGGCGGCGTCCAGACGACCTTGCCCGTGTGGTGCAGCACCGCTTTAGTCATGGTCGTGACCACGTACTCGCCGTCAGCGCTGCGGACACACAAGTGTGTCAGTGGGGCGTCTGCGCCCGCGTTTAACGTTTACGAAATACACTCCTGGAAATGGAAAAAAGAACACATTGACACCGGTGTGTCAGACCCACCATACTTGCTCCGGACACTGCGAGAGGGCTGTACAAGCAATGATCACACGCACGGCACAGCGGACACACCAGGAACCGCGGTGTTGGCCGTCGAATGGCGCTAGCTGCGCAGCATTTGTGCACCGGCGCCGTCAGTGTCAGCCAGTTTTCCGTGGCATACGGAGCTCCATCGCAGTCTTTAACACTGGTAGCATGCCGCGACAGCGTGGACGTGAACCGTATGTGCAGTTGACGGACTTTGAGCGAAGGCGTATAGTGGGCATGCGGGAGGCCGGGTGGACGTACCGCCGAATTGCACAACACGTGGGGCGTGAGGTCTCCACAGTACATCGATGTTGTCGCCAGTGGTCGGCGGAAGGTGCACGTGCGCGTCGACCTGGGACCGGACCGCAGCGACGCACGGATGCACGCCAAGACCGTAGGATCCTACGCAGTGCCGTAGGGGACCGCACCGCCACTTCCCAGCAAATTAGGGACACTGTTGCTCCTGGGGTATTGGCGAGGACCATTCGCAACCGTCTCCATGAAGCTGGGCTACGGTCCCGCACACCGTTAGGCCGACTTCCACTCACGCCCCAACATCGTGCAGCCCGCCTCCAGTGGTGTCGCGACAGGCGTGAATGGAGGGACGAATGGGGACGTGTCGTCTTCAGCGATTTTGAGTCGCTTCTGCCTTGGTGCCAATGATGGTCGTATGCGTGTTTGGCGCCGTGCAGGTGAGCGCCATAATCAGGACTGCATACGACCGAGGCACACAGGGCCAACACCCGGCATCATGGTGTGGGGAGCGATCTCCTACACTGGCCGTACACCTCTGGTGATCGTCGAGGGGACACTGAATAGTGCACGGTACATACAAACCGTCATCGAAACTATCGTTCTACCATTCCTAGACCGGCAAGGGAACTTGCTGTTCCAACAGGACTATGCACGTCCGCATGTATCCCTTGCCACCCAAAGAGCTCGAGAAGGTGTAAGTCAACTACCCTGGCTAGCAAGATCTCCTGATCTGTCCCCCATTGAGCATGTTTGGGACTGGATGAAGCGTCGTCTCACGTGGTCTTCACGTCCAGCACGAACGCTGGTCCAACTGAGGCGCCAGGTGGAAATGGCATGGCAAGCCGTTCCACAGGACTACATCCAGCATCTCTACGATCGTCTCCATGGGAGAATAGCAGCCTCCATATCTGCGAAGGGTGGATATACACTGTACTAGTGCCGACATTGTGCATGCTCTGTTGCCTGTGTGTATGTGCCTGTGGTTCTGTCAGTGTGATCATGTGATGTATCTGACCCCAGGAATGTGTCAATAAAGTTTCCCCTTCCTGGGACAATGAATTCACGGTGTTCTTATTTCAATTTCCAGGAGTGTAATTACGGTCACTTTGGATTGTAGTCTATCAAGTTTTATTCGCTTTACACACGCACGCACGCATACACAACACACACACACACACACACACACACACACACACACACACACACACACACACACAGCCATGATCCGAACTTGGAACGCTCAGGTACCACTTGGATTACCTGTTCGTCTGCATCCTATTCGATATAATTTATCCATGTGGTGCCCCACAACTTGTCAACATCTTTAAAAAGTACTATGCACCACATACTGATAAAGAAACATTTATTTGCAAACGGTTTCAGTCTTCCGCATCATCATCCAACTTGCGTAGCAACGGAGCAATTATATTGGATACTGGACATCAAAACTTGCAGGATATAGAGCCGCGTAATGTTTCCAAACTAATTGTGATAAAGTCTCGTCCACGCTTCGTCTGTGTGACGTCGTCAGTCATACGAGCACACCGCTGCCTGAGAGGTCGATCCGGCGAATGCGATTCTCCCGATAAACGGAACCGAAGAACGGCTGTGCCAGCCAAAGAGTACACAGCCAGTCGCAGTACTTAAGCTCGTCTTACACGAACGACTTTCTGGTCGAAATCGACTACTCGAAGTGCGTGCGCCTTCCGTGCCTATGTGTAAATCAGCAGCCAAACGCGACGCGAGTACGTCTATGGCGTCAATGATCTGCGGAGTTCTAAATTTCCGAGTATGCTGCACGCTGCGCATGCGCAGAGACAAAGGACTATGGCGGCACCTACTAACATCCGAAGTTATGATCTGTTCTCGTCGAGCTCACTCCTAATATAGAAAAGGATTATGTACTTTCGTGTCTACCTAGTATTTGTTGTTTATTGTTTTGTTTTTTGTGGCACACTAAAATGTTACACAAGATCCTAATAGCATTTCCTAACTGCTAGTGTTCTTCTACAAGAGAGACGAAATACCTGGAAGCATTTTACTTTCATGATCTTGACATCATTAACCATCTTACTGAAGCAATGACAGTTGTAAATCAGTCCAATAACCACGTAATATGGACATCACATCAATCTAGATGTGAATACAATACAGCTACTTTAATATAAATGACATTTGCATCCATACCTGTTCTCACCAAAATTAGAAATGCAGGTACTTCAAAATGGCGATAAAACCGAAACAGTCTGTCACAAATAAAGATTAGTTATTATAAGCAGCTATTTGGTGCATCTACTCTAATAATCAAGTCCTTAAAAAGCATTTACATTTTACAGAGAAAAAGCTCAACTATGTATGAATAAGAATGTAAGTAGATATGTGTTTTAACGAAAATTATTTCAACTGTAAAAAGTCAGAGTTATTGGATGAGAAAAATAATTTTCGTTGTTATTTGGCACTTAGCAAGTAAACAAAATACAAAGCAAAAGGGCGCTATTTACTGCTTTCTACATATTGTCTGATGTGTTAGTAAGTATTTATTTTCTCATGTATATATTCTGAAATGTTTGGATGACACTTTTTCTATTCTTTAACTTCTCAGGAGTGTAGAGAATTGACCACACGACTTTTGCCAAGAACTTCCACTATGAATTCTGCTTTGGTCATTAATAAATTCTATTGTTTTATAAATTATAGAGTGCAGCAATCAGTCGTCCTTTTTTAATTTTATTACGCAAATCCAGATTTAGGCTAGTACCGAGCCATTCTCAATGCACTATTTTCTATTTTCAATCCAAGTTAAGTCCCTGTTGTTCAGGCGTCAGTCACAGTAAGTTGAGAATAGAAAATAGTGCATTGAGAATGGCTAGCTACTAGTCTAAACCTGGATTTGCGTAATAAAATCCAAAAGAAGGACGACTGATTGCTGCACTCGATAATTTATAAATCACATAACAGTCGCTGCGTGCACCCATTTTCCGAATGCCGAAGGTAACCTGATGTAACTCTGTTGTCATTAATTGTTCCTACAGTTTGTTACTATATTTCGATTTTATGTAAAAGGAATAGCCCCTCATAAGCCCACTTTCGCCAATCAAATGTCAAACTGCACAACAGACAGCTATCACGACACCGGCAATTTTGGTTCTAACGTGTAAACGAAAATGACCACTCATTGCAGAGTGAGTACGGGAGCACGGGAATACAACGCCAGGGGCGCTGCAGTAGACACGCTTGTCTCAAGTAGCCGACTAAGACAAGAAAGTCCATCGTGTAAAAGAGGCTAGGCTCGCCTCGAGGAGCCGCTAGGCCACTTTATGTGCAGCAGGAGAGTAGCGTAGTTAGTCTACAGTTCGTAGCCGCGCTCAGTGGTCAGCCAGCGCCGATGTTAATCAGTCATCGTCTGCAGCTCAGTCATTGCTGCCATCAAGTCTTTGTAGTTCCGTTCCAAGTTAGTCTTCAACTTCATCGGATTCGACATTTAAGATTACGAGAGATTAATTCGTCACTGGAAGATTTGTGACTTGTAAAATATGTCATTCTACAGACGTTTAGTCTAGTCGCGTCTTCTGTAACAATCAACTGATCATGGACTACAGCAAAGTAATAAGTACATTCTTATTTTGTACTCCTGCTAATTAATTGTGTTTTCCTGTTGTGGCTGCCAAGCAGTGTTGGCATAGGAGAACCCATTTTTCCACCTCCTTGGCTTCCTGATATTTGCCACCTCATGTTGATGGACTCGATTATGGTGGAAGATCGAGAGCCAGTAGTCTGTATGGACTGTTGTACTGTCGTGTATATAATCCACTTACACAATGTCTAGTCACATTAATGTAAACACCTGTTCAAAAAATGGTTCAAATGGCTCTCAGCACTATGCGACTTAACTTCTGAGGTCATTAGTCCCCTATAACTTAGAACTACTTAAACCTAACTAACCTAAGGACATCACAAAGTTTCCGACCAGGGTGGCCGTGCGGTTCTAGACGCTACAGTCTGGAACCGCGCTACCCCTACGGTGGTAGGTTCGAATCCTGCCTCGGGCAGGATGTCCTTAGGTTAGTTAGGTTTCAGCAGTTCTAAGTTCTAGGGGACTGATGACCTCGGAAGTTATCTCCCATAGTGCTCAGAGCCATTTGAACCATTTTTGGACATCACAAACATCCATGCCCGAGGCAGGATTCGAACCTGCGACCGGAGCGGTCACGCGGTTGCTGACTGTAGCGCCTAGAACCGCTCGACCACCCTGGCTGGCTGTAAACACCTGTCAGAAGCCTGAAAGACAAGACCGATGCGAGGTGTGCAGTGAGACTGTGAGGTTCTCGAAGCTACTGAGAAGGATGTGGAGTCATGTCGACAACAGTGCCACAGAAGACTGTTCCAGGTTTCTCTGTTGAAGATCATTGGCGAGGGGGCCCGATCGATGTGCTCCCACGGAGTCTCGATTCAGTTTAAATACAGGAAGTCTAATGGCCATGAGAGCATGGTAAACTAATCCCGGTGCTCTTAGAACCGCCCACTCACACTGCGAGAGATGATACATTGCATTGTCCTTTTGGTAGGAGTCATAGTATCGAGAAAAAACAAGGTTCGTGTGAGTGTGGACATGGTATCAGAGGACATGATCCATTGCGTCCTCCAGAATGACGACATCACCCAACGTATGCCACGAAAACATTCCCCAGACCGTAACGCTCCGACGATCGTCGCAGGATACCTACTTTCAGACGTCACCCTTACCGCCATCTCTCTGGTGTAGCATAAACCGTAATTCATCTGAAAAAGCCACCTGTCACTGTTCACTGGACGTCTAGTTGTGGTACTGACATGAAAATTCCAGCCTTCGTCGCCGATGAACAGCAGACAGCATGAGTGCATGAAACAGGTGTTGCGGCAGAGAGGCCCATACACAGCAACGTATCTTATTGGTAGCCCCTTGGTTCAACTGAGCGGTCAGTTGCTCCAACATTTTCACGTCTATTGGTTCATAGATGTCTCTGCAGCAGTCTTTCGCCACTGTCATATATGGCCCGTGGTGTACCACAGTTGCCTCGCCACCGTTCCTGG